>NC_141092.1:31305996-33710996 GCF_041138505.1 Cibotium barometz | reverse complement strand
CCAAATTTTTCTGAAATTTGGACTAATCTTAGAAACAATAATTGGAACCCTATTGGTGATTACTCATGCCATGATGGTTATCTTTTCTTCCAAAAAAGATTGTGTATTACACAACCTTTCAGACAATTCACACTGGAGGAAATGCATCAACCACCATACATGGGTCATCGAGGTGTTTCAGCTACCTTACAACTAGTATCTAGGGAATTCTTTTGACCTCATCTCAAACAAGATATAGAAAATTTTGTGGCTGAATGTTATGTTTGTCAGAATATTAAAAGCTACAAAGGTAAAACCCAAGGACTCCTTACCCCCTACCAATTCCTAAAAGCTACAAAGGTAAAACCCAAGGACTCCTTACCCCCCTACCAATTCCTAAAATGACACATGGGAACAAATATCCATGGACTTCATCACAGGTTTGCCTACTACATCGAGTCATAATGATATGATTTAGACAATAATTGACTGTTTGAGTAAGCAAGCATACTTTTTACCTTGTAAGAAAACTTTGACTTCTCAACAAGCCAGCAAATATGTTTATCAAACAAATCTTTGTACATCACTGCTTACCCAAAGTCATTGTTTCTGACAGAGATTCAAGATTTTGTAATAATTTTTGGATCACATTATCCTCCAACTTAGGCACTAAAGTAGATTTCTTAACAACTTTCCATCCGAAAACAAATGGACAAACTGAGGTTATTAACAACACTATCTTAGATCTACTTAGAGCCTATGTTGCCCAATAACCTAACTCATGGGATAAGTATATTCATCTTCTCTAATTTGCTTTACAAACTCCTCATTTAACTACTGGTCGAGCACCTTTGAAAATGGTATATGGAAAACTTTTGCCTATTCTGACAACTAGACTTTCTCACAAAATCGAAGCTGCTGATCAATTTATTAATTTTATGACCATTCTGAATGAGGTAAAATATTCCATTGCTCATGCTCAAGAAAAGTATGTTAAGCAAGCAAATCGTAAACGCAAAGCTATATCCTTTGAACTTAGAGAGTATGTACTTTTGAAAATTGAAAAACGTCGACTTAAAAGTGTTGAAAAATTCCCAGTTGTTAAGCTTGCACCAAGATTCTATAGACCTTTTAAAGCGATCCACAAAATTAATGATGTTACATATAAACTTGAATTGCCTTCTCATTGGAACATTCACAATTCATTTCATGTTAGTTTATTAAAACCTTTCAAAGGACAACTTCCCACTCATCCAGTATATGAAGAACCACCTCTTATTGAAGGAGACCAAGAAATCTTACTCCTAGATACTATCATTGACCATCAAATTACACTAACTCGTACTGGAAACCAATATAGTAAATATTTAATAACTTTCAAAAATCATCCTCCTGAAGATACAAGATGGGTGCTTGAGAAATATTTTCATGCTTTCCCTGAGATCCTCCGTTCTTTTCAACAAACTAGCAATTGAGGGCAATTGTGAACTCAAGCAAGAGGGAATGTTATGGGAATATATTTTAAGCCCTCTTAAAAATATTATTCTACCCTCTTATATAATTCGGGGACGCTTGGATTATCTTTGCATCATGCCAAATTATGTTAATATCATGGGTGATACCATTATAAATATTAATACGTTTGGTGGATATTGACGTATGCTTGGGGTCTCCAATGTTTGTTTCAGTTGGTTCGTATGTAGGGGAGATTCATGGGTTAGTTACGCCTGGCAAACGTGTGTGTGATGATTGTTTGTATGCTTATGGAATATTTATTTCACCAATTTATTGTTGGTTATTTTATAGGTGAAGAGGATTCCGAGGATTGAAGAGAAGTCACACAAATTTATTACTTGGCACACCATTTTGTAAACAAGCCTTGTATATACATGTGCTAGCTTGTGCACATTTTGATTTATTTTGTAAAAGCCATAGTTTATCAAGCATAGACTTAATCTTTAATATTTGGTAAAGCGTGATATGCTTTAAAGCCAAGTCTAAATTTATGGAAACTCTATTTTTGAAAATAAGAGAGTGTCGTGCAAGAAAAAAACCACCCTTTTTGTACTTTTGGAGGCTATGGCCTAGATTGGAATAAAGCATCTTGTAAATACTTATGTGTGGGGGAAAATAGGCCATACACACATGAGGGGGGATGATTGCATCCAATCTTGGAGCCGAATCTTTGTGACTAAGTATTTTTATTTGTTTTCAAATATTTTGATCATGGTCATGTGATGTTTGATGAATTATTTGAATTTAAATCAATTCTTGCAATTTTATTGGATTTCTATCTCCCTAGAAATTTAGATCCGTGTCACACACTCACTCATTTAGACACATCTCCTCCACACACACACAGTATGACTATGTGTATGCGTACACATGTATGTTAATGTCTTTATATATAATAGTATTACTATAATAGTATTATTATAATATTATTATATATCTACTATATGTATCTTGATTATATTATATCATTATGTATTTACTCCATATATTTTAAATTTTCTTACTTATACTTATGTATTGTACACATGTATGTTAATGTCTTTATATATAATAGTATTACTATAATATTATTATATATCTACTATATGTATCTTGATTATATTATATCATTATGTATTTACTCCATATATTTTAAATTTTCTTACTTATACTTATGTATTGTATATATTATAATATATTAATATAGATTGAGTATACTTATTTATTTAATATCCTTACTTATTATATGTTTGCATATTGTTATTATATATTTTTGTATTCTATAAAATTTTAATACTCGTTTATTATAAATCTTTATATTTTTGTATTATATTATATCGTTAAATTTTCTTCTCTCAACATACCCCTACACTCCTCTCTCTCTCTCTCTCTCTCTCTCTCTCTCTCCGCTCTTCCCCAATATGTGGCCTCTACTCCCCCTCTCTCTTTCCTCTCTCTCCTCTGCCCCCACACGTGGCTCCTCGCCCCCCCCCTCTCTCTCTCTCTCTTACACACACACACACACGCACGCGTGCGCACATGTATGTATTCTCTCTCTCTCTCTCTCTCTCTCTCTCTCTCTCTCTCTCTCTTGCACACACGTACACACACACACACTGCAAAGATATATTATAGATAATATTATTATTTATTATATTTAGGCACATATTTACTATACACGCATATGCGTGGTGAGGTGTGCTTACTCTCAAATAAATGTATTTTATTTATAAGGTCTCTCTTTGTTTCTCTCTCTCTCTCTCTCTCTCTCTCTCTCACACACACACACACACACATGTAAATTCATGTATTATATATAATATTATGTTTTATTATATTTAGACACATATACCTATACATACATATATATGTGTATGCATAAATATAAATTTATATATACAGACACATATACACATAATTTTAATTAATTAAATTTTAATAAAGATAACAGATTATTTATATACCTATAGCTACGATATCTGTCAAAAAACATAGTAGCACCACCATGTTCAAGCACAACCCAAACCATCAGGACAACCTCCATCAAGAGACTTTATCGTAGGACTTCTATACAAACCTTTACTTCTCAATATAGGCCATAGCACCAATCGCAACCCAAATGGCAACCATGACACCTATAGAACAATCCATTCCCGGAGTTGATCCAATTAGATGAGCATGCAAGAGTGAGTATGAAAATGAAGAGTAAATCCCTTGTAAAAATGCTGCAAGCAAATGAGTATGCAAGCGTAGGTGTGTACAAGCAAAGCATAAGTGGAAACAAAAATGGAAGCTCCAAGAAACGATACAATGAAGAAGAAAAAGAAGCGGTAAAAGCCTCGCATCAAAAATTCCAACAATCCATTCCAACAATTTAATTGAGGAAAATTGCATTGGTGATACTTGTGCTAGCACACATGTTGATGGTGATAATGCCCATGTCAGTGTCAAATTCCATGAAGGACATAGTGTTGTTACACCATAAACATTTTGCCTTAAAATGCCCAAAGTTTTCTTTTTTTTCCATGTGACGAGTCACTTAGAAAAGGGACAATTTTCACTAAAAAAATAAAGATATTAAAAAAACACGTTATCTTTCCTTTTCATTTTGCCTTGAAATGCCCAAAGTTTTTTTTTTCCCATGTGACGAGTCACTTAGAAAAGGGACAATTTTCACTAAAAAAATAAAGATATTAAAAAAAACACGTTATCTTTCCTTTTCAATTTTCGACCACATGTTCTTGGCGATGGCTGGCGGGTGCTTCGCCGCGACAGCTTCTTTTCGCTGTGCTGCTCTTGCACTGCTTGCTCTGCCCAACAGCAGCCACGCACGATGCCTTTTTCTTTGCTGGGCTGCCTTGTTGCTGTGGTTTGCGCTCTCGAGTTGGCTGAGATGACGTCTGTGCTACAGTCCACTGACAGAGACGATGGTATCTTTAAGCCTCTGGACTTTCAGCTGGGTGTCGAGAACCTCCTTGGAGTCGGCCATCAATTGTCTGGGGAACTTGGTGCGCTGCTTGAGCTCCTTCTCAAATTGCTTGACAGCTTCCTCATTTGCCGACGTAGTCGAAGCTAGAGCCTTGAATCGCAGCCGGGATAGGAGAGCAAAACCTAGGCTCTGAGATCATGTCAATAAGTATAGATAGAGTTCTCCTAAAGACAAGACAATTACTTAATTAGATGCTAATTTTACTCTAATGACAACACAATTAACATGACTAATCTAAGGTGGATGATGCCTACATGAACTCATGATAATGAGCATGTGCTAATTAAATTTCACTCAAGTTAATTAGACTCCAAGAGAGAATAACTTGGACACAAAGAAATTTTAGATAAGTGCAAGTGATATATTCATTGCTTGAAATGACCCCCTTTTATATGAGGTGAGTACATGTTGGCTTTGCTTGCTCATGTGGGATAACTTGACCAGGTGACTTCGCACTCTAGCATCACTCATCTCAACACAAATGAGCAGCAACCTTGAACAAGGTGAGAGGTTGCCTATATATTCATTGACCCTAAGGTTTCCATTCACACCTAGATGTCTGAGGGAGAAAACCGAGTGGGAAAAAGTGCCTTTGATGAAGGATATGGGTGGCCTCACATGTAGTGCTGCTGTAAATAGCTGATAAACTCACCTGTAGTACAAATGTGAGTCTTATAGAGATTGCAAATATTATAATCTCTGAAGGAGATGAGGCCTAAAGCTTTGCGAAAGACCTCAAACTTTTCACGTGATAAGGCTTAAATTAGATTGATCTCACTTGCATGGACTCTCTCTTTGCCATAGTGGTAGTGCACTTCAATGTGCTTAGTCGTGGCATGAAAGATATGATTCTTTGCCTTTGCCATTGCACTTTGGCTATCAGTGAGAATAGGAGTAGGAGTGTTTGAAGGGACATAAAGATCCTCCATCAATCTTCTTAACCATACACATTCAATTGCCACTAAGAATGCTACTCTCTATTCAACTTCACAAGATGATGTGCCCAAATTTTGTTGTTTCTTGCTTAGCTAAGATATGCATGAGTTCCCAAGAAAGAAGTAGCCTGTAGTTGTAAATCACTCCCCTTGTAATAGAACAATCCAAGGTCTTGAGTGCCTTGCAAGTATCGAAAGATACGTTTAAGTGCTTTCCCGATGAGAACTTGTTGTTAGTTTCTGCCATTGCTAGGGTAGGCCTAGTGGTCAAATTTGTTAATTGACAAGTGTAAGTTCATGATCAGAGTGATGCACGTGCTATGAGTGACATAGAGCTATGGCATGCATGCTTTGGTCACTTGAATTTTAGTAGTTTGTTGCACTTTAAAAGGTAAGAGATGGTGTCAAAGTTGCCAAAGCTTGAGCCCTCGTTAAACATGTATGTGAGGGGTGCATTTTGGGCAAGATGCAACGGGCATCATTCTCAAAAGATGGATTAGTTAGGGCTATCCAAACATTACATAGCTTATACATAGTGATGTATGTGGTCCCATGAGGACACCCTCAATTAGGAGATATCTCTACTTTGTGACTTTTATTGATGACTACTCCATGCACACCTACTAGTTGTATCCATTGAAGGCAAACTTAGAGGTTTTCACATGCTTTAAACGCTTTATTTTTATGGCTGAAAATGTGTGCACGTAAAGTTGGCACCCTTTGTACAATTCGGAGGAGGGGGGAGTATATGTCAAAGGAGTTTCATGTATATATGGCTAAAAGATGCATAAAACATCAATGCACAATGTCTTATACACCTTAGCAAAATGGTGTGGTTGAGAGGAATAATATATCTCTCATGGAGATGATACATTGCATGGTTAAAGGCTAGGATTTGTCTCATGCTTTTCAGTTAGAGGTAGTTATGTATGCCACTTACATGCTAAACAAATGCCCCACCAAGGCCTTGCAGATAATCACTCCTTATGAAGCTTGGAGTGGCAGGAAGCCCTTTGTGGATAATTTTCATGTTTTTGGTTGTCTTTCTTATACTCTTGTGCCTAAGCAATAATGCAATAAACTGGGGATGATAAGGTGGTAAAATGTATTTTTGTGGGATACAACTCAGAAAAACCAAAGGGTATAGACTATAATCTGGCCACAAAGAAGATTTTGGTGAGTACAGATATTATCTTTGTTGAGAACTCAGTTCATCCCAAGCTTTTATGTTAAAAAATAGCAAAATGTATGCTCATATGACATCTTTAATGCACTCCTACCTTTGTACAATGTCGAGGAGCTATATGTGGAGCAAATGAATGCTCAAAAAGGTGCTACAAATCAGCCCATATTGGCTGAAAATTAGCTCAAATTTCAGCCCACAACTAATGAGGCAATTATGGTGGATAATGCTTAAGGAAAGGACATCCATATAGGCATCCAAGTATATGCCAAAATGGCTTTGCTGCAAACATTGTGAGACAACAAATTAGCTACTCTTTTACTTAACAGGACATGTGCAGGTTTTCATCATGCATCTTATTCTTTTGTGGATCGTTCTCTCGTTTTGATTATATGCAATGAAGAGGAATTTGTTTCCTTTAAGGAAGCACATGAAAATAATCATTGGAAGTAGGTCATGGAATATGAGTACAACTCAATCCTCAAAAATGACGCTTGGTATTTAGCAGATTTGCCTTATGGTAAAAAGGCCATTGGTATGACGTCGATTTATCAGCTAAAGTGTAAAGGTGATGGTAACATTGATGCTACAAGCCAATTCTTATTACCAAAAGTTATGCTCAAGAGGACATAGCTTATGATGAGACCTTTGCACATCTCGTATGACCACCGGGGACACTTGCATGTCATAACAGTGATAGAAAAATCCCTGCCCAACATAGGGTAAAAAGTACCCGTGGTTAGCTCAGTTCACACTTGAACTTCTCGGAGGCAAAATGCTAACAAACCTCCCTGATGTGAATGGCATGGATGGATATAGGATATAGGCAGTAGCAGACTATCCTGGTAGAGGTAATAAGTTCAGAGCTTGCCAGAAAGCTTCAAACTTCTCCCTAGAAAGGGGCTTGGTAAATCCATCTCCCACATTGGCCTGTGTTGGCACGTAGGTCAAGGTTATCTCTCCAGCATGGAGTCGTTTCCTGACATAGTGACAATTCACCTCAATGTGCTTTGTTCGCGCATGGAAAACTAGATTCTGTACCACTGCTAATGCACTATGACTGTTAGTGTAAAGGGTGGTAGCAAACTGTTGTCCAATACCAAGATCAGCCAAAAGACGATGGAGCCAAACACACTCCACAGTAGCTATGAATGTTGCCCTATATTCAGCTTCACAACTGGACATCGCTGTTGTCCGAGAAGTTCAAGTGTGAACTAAGTTGATCATCACGGGCACTTTTTACCCTGTGCTCGTAGGGGTTATTTCCCCATGAGAACACACCCTTAGTGTGTTATTAGCCACACGTCAGCCCTAGTGCTAGGGCTACTAGAGTTGTACTCCACTTACTCATTATCTTATTTGAGTACATTCCAATTATCACTACTGTCTCTATCGCTCTCTAAGCTCATGTGCATGTTTTATTTATGAGACTGTGCAGAGCATCTTCTTTCACATCCAACATTGGTATCAGAGCCTTGTTGTTTTGTTGCCCGCTCTTGTTGATCTTCATCTCATTGGCACCGTCACTCATTCTGGGTAACATCTTGCTCTGCGCACTTTCAATCAGATCTAGGGTTTTGCCTTCTTTTGTACATTAGCGTTATTTTCGTTAATATTATCGTACATTCAAGGCTTACCCCCACACTAGCTCTGATACTAATGTTGGATGTGAAAGAAGATGCTCTGCACACAGACTCACAGACAAAACACACACATGAGCTTAAAGAGCGGTAGAGATGATAGTGATAGCTGGAATGTACTCAAATGAGATAATGAGTGAGTGGAGTACAACCCTAGTAACCTTAGCACTAGGGCTAATGTGGATCCTAACACACTAAGGGTGTGTTTTCACAGGGAAAAAAACCTTGCCCAAGCACAGGGTAAAAAAAAGTGCTCGTGTGATCAACTTAGTTCACACCTGAACTTCTCAGAGGCAGAAGGCTAACAATTGTTCCTTCTTAAGGAGTAGACTCAAGTGAGAAAAATAAATCATTCTGAGAGGTAATGTGCTTGCTAACACCACTAGCAAAGTACCAAACATGGTCTTCTCACTGACATGCATATGTCATGGACAGAAGGATCATAACTGCAGTGCACAATCAATGCCCAATCATCCTATGCATAGTTCATTAACTCCTCCTTTTTAGGACTTGGTGGTGCTGATGCATTAGCCAACAACCATGCTTGACTATTTCTTCTTTCCCTTCTCCAACCTTTTTCTACATTCGTTGATATAATGGCCTAGATTTTGATAATAGTTGCATTTGCCTTTCTTCTTAGGCTTATCACTCCCCTTCTCAGTATCCTTTCCAGAAGACTAGGTTGATTCTGTCTTAGCCACCCTAAAAAAGGCTTTGCCTTTACCTCTTTTTGACTAGCAACAATAAATTCCCGATCTCCCACAATAATAAATTCTCAATCTCTCACTGCAATAAACTCATCAAAAGTAAGGGCATTGAGGTGGTGAACACACTCTTGTGTGTTGCCACATCAGCCCTAGGGCAAGGGCTATAGTACTCTTATACTCCACTCATTTCATATCATTATCATCGAGTACTTTCCAGCACCAAGCTTTGTCTCTCTGATCTTGTCTGTCATTGTGTGTGTGTGTGTGTGTGTGTGTGTGTGTGTGGTGTGAGTGTGCAAAGCATCTTCTTGCTCATCCAATTATCCAACAAGATGATGTGAATGCACAGGTGATCTATTTCTCCATCAACACTGACACATTCAAAGAAGATATCTTGGGAGGCCTTATTAGTATCCTGCCACCCTAAAGTACATATTTAGTAAGGTGTGAATAGTAGTACATCACCTTCTTTGACACTAACACCAAGACTAGCACCATCAAAAGGGCTTAATGATGTAGTCCAATCATGAGGTCATAATTCCTCCACCTCTCAAAGGTCAATGCCCCCCACATTACCACGTGACCTTATGTGCAAGGGATCCTGGACCCTATAGAGATTGATACACACGTGGATTATTTAACAATTTGAACTATTGTTACCACCATAGATAATGATGCTCTACAATCACCTTTAGTGGCCTACTAGGTAAAACAAGTGCATAGTCCAACACTCTAGTCCGACTAAATGAATCTAATGTCTACAACTAGGTGGGCTATTTCTACAAGGAGTTTCTCCACCAATGCAAGCACCACCCATAGATTGCAGTGGGGAATATCCTCACCAAGGTCTCTTATCATGCAATTGGATGGAGAGAGCTCCTTGTCAAGAAGTAAAAGACCTTAGGAGTGCCCTTGGAGGTGACCTCATTAGGGGCATTGAGTTCCCATAGTAGAGGAGCCCCCACTCAACAAGTATGATCGCTCTCACTAAGTTACCAATCCACCGTGCATAGGTGCCACCAAACACAAGGGAGGCCAAGAAACTCTAGAGGACCTCGATGATATTCTAAATATATCAATATGGGTCGAGATGACAAGACCAACCTTGGATCCCTCATTCACACTCTGAACATGACTGTAATAAGTAGGATGGAGGAGATGAAGAGACTAGCAGCCCCATGGGCCCTAAGCAACTCATGACCCCCAAATCCATTCCCTAAATATTTGGAAGCATAGTGGCAACAAAAGGGAGCCTATTGGAAGAAATGGGCCCACCGCCTTCACCCACCACCAGAACATGGGGAAGGTGTCTAGTAGAGGGAGAGCTTCATACAAGCATGAGGCATCACACTAGATCTTGAGGTAGGGGTTATTTAAACAAATAAAATGACCCATGGTAAAGATATGATGAATATAGGGGCAAAACAAGTGAATCAAGTGATCCATGCTTGAGACATGGTCAGAACAACTTTTTGAAGCTCAGAAGCATGTGATTAAGCCCATGCTAACTTCTTACAAAAATTCCACATAGGTACCTTGGAGCTGTTAACTAAAGCACATGATGATCTCGAGCCCAAGGATAATAAAATGTACATTGAAATGTAATATCTTAAAGTGGACAGGTGTCTAGCAAAGGGAGAGCTTCATACAAGCATGAGGCATCACGCTAGATCTTGAGGTAGGGGTTATTTAATTATTGACAAATAAAATGACCCATGGTAAAGATATGATGAATATAGGGGCAAAATAAGTGAATCAAGTGATCCATGCTTGAGACATGGTCAGAACAACTTTTTGAAGCTCATAAGCATGTGATTAAGCCCATGCTAACTTCTTACAAAAATCCCACATAGGTATCTTGGAGCTGTTAACTAAAGCACATGATGATCTCAAGGCCAAGGATAATAAAATGTACATTGAAATGTAATATCTTAAAGTGGACATTAAAAACAGGAGGAGTGCAGCAAAGGAGCTACTGACCATTGCTCAAACATCTCTTGAGGACCATATCAAGAACAAAGAAGATTTTCTCAAGTAGAGAGAGGACCAAACACCTCACAAAAAAGCTACAACAAAGAGAGAGGGAGGCTAAAGAGTCATAGAAGGAAGCCCAACTTAATGAGGAGTTCAAGGAAGCAATCAATGATCAATCCAAATAGACCAACCTTCAAAAGGAAACCCTTTGCAACAGCTCTTAAAAAAGTAGCAGAGAGAGGGAGGTCCCAACCCCAATGAGTATTAAAAGGAAAACTTGACATGCTCATGGTAGCAGCCAACCTTACCCATACCCCCTATAATGGCCCTAATGGCACATAGAAACAAGGCTCTCACACTCCAATTTGATGTGTTCATGGTTCGACCCTTACTAAGGTGAATGTTTTTAGGGTCGAACGAGCTCCCAAAATCAGTAGAAGCCATGCCCCTCGCTATGCACTCTGCTTTGAGAATGAGCTAAAGCCAAATGAGCATACATATATATGCCACATGCAAGTACATCAAAACACCCTCGTCTATAGCTTCAAAGATGAACACATTGAATACCTAGAGGATCAAAACAACCTCATCAGTAGGGAAAAAGGGAGCTCATTTTGGGGCCTTTTACGGTTTGGAAAAATAAGCTCTCAACCAATCAATAGAGGGCCAACGTAACGTTGGAAATTCACAAAAATAAGAGAAAATAGATAAAAGAAACAATACTTTATGTAGGTACAAGCGTGCTACATTAATGTGGAGATTGGTTTTTTATTCTCACAAGATCTTTGGACATGAAGATAGAATCTAGTCTAACATTTTCTCTAACAAGGGCCTTCCCGCTTCCACCTTCCTTTGAACTTTGAAATGTTGTGCTGCCTTTCCTTCGAAAGGTCTACCATTCTACACCACTGCCTCATTGTGCAGTAGCCTCTTCTTTTTCAAAACTGCTCCCTTGATCCTGTTTGGCTTAGAGTAAGATGTTTCTTGTCAACTGCCCACTTTCTCTTTCTTGAAACTTCACTTTGTTATCTTGTTTACATTACTTTGCTGTTGTTACAGATTCACAAGGTCTCCATGTGGTGAATAAAAACTATGGCCGTTCTTGTGGAAGATGCTCTGTGGATGATAATGCTATGAAGGCAGAATTATACCACACATCATTACCCCGTCGACTTGCTTCTTCTATTTCTTCGGTAGAGAATTCAAGTACAGTCAAAACAGAAGGAACTTGGGAAAGGTTTAGTGTTTCGAAAGGAGCATGGGTGCTCATGCAACCTAGCAAAAGAAAGAGACCCCAGACAAAAAACATTTTCTTGGCGTCATGGAAGGGAAGAGTACGAGATTTTAAAATCACCAGAGGGAAGATATCGGTGAAAGAAGTTTTGATTAAGCATGTGTACATGCATAAAGAACTTGTCTTGCGAGACTATCCAAATGATCTTCCACAACACAGGCCTAATTGTATATTTTTCTATTGTGGTTTTGTTCTTTATGAGGTGTATGGATTTTTAAGATGAAGCTTTCTTTCTTTGTTTATTGACATTCTTGTGTTATTTTATTTCAGATTTATACCCTTCATCGTATGAGACATGGCAAAACATCGATTGTATTCTGGGATTTATAGATGTTTTGCATGGATCGATAGGAGAACAACAATACCAAGGTCGATGTGCAACAGAGCTAGCTCAATCGGGTATATTTTTTACTGATCATTTTTATCAGTTGGCTGGACAATGCTAACACACATGGTGTGTTAAGAAAACAAGATCATCTGACTTATCCTAGTCTCATTAAGCACTGCTATTAGTTTACTTTACCCTATTGATTCATATTGCTTTTTTGCAGGTGCTCAAAAGAAGAGAGAGTTCAATAAAATGCAAAGACATTGAAAATTTGAAAATTGAGATAACACAGACTCCATAAACAAAGGTATTATATTCAATAAAGTAAAATTTTGTACAGAAGTGTTTAATTGTATATGTAGAACATATTCTTGACAACCATTTTCTATTTATCTACATCCTGATCCAGAGGTTGCTCTACATGGTCCAAGCTCTTCGTATCATCTTTTTTTGGAGAATCTGTTTTCTGCTACTCCATCCTGTCCTGTACAATCTCTTGGTACTGCTCCATTGTCTTCTCTACTACCCCTGGAGAATCTGTTTGCTGTTCTGCTCCATCTTCTCCTCAATAACATCAGCAGCAAACAGGTCCTTGTTCCTGTGGCACCACATCAGCATCATCTGTGTCATCAAGGTGTATGACACCTTCTCGGACTTCAAAGCTCTCACCCAACTCGACAGTAGTAGCTATAAGGCAATGATGGTGTAGAAGGTGGGGGTTGAGATTAGGTCAAATAAAAAGATGTATAATTGAAGAATGTAAAGGAGAGTGAAGGTATCCATGGGGGGACTGACCATTGGTTAGTAATGTGTCAGACTAGGAGTGGAGTATATCCAACTTTTTTTATGTGTGCCCTTCTAAGGGGTTATCATCTTAGGCATGTAAAGGGAAAGGGTGTGGTTGATGAGAGTGACATTAGGGAAAAAGGGAGCTCATTTTGGGGCCCTGTAAGAAATTCACTATTTTTTGATTTATTTCTCTCCTAAAAGACCTCAAAAATAGTAAAATACGGAAACGTGGTTCAGAACTGTCAGTAAGGACTACAGAACTGTCAGTTCAGAAAGGAATAAGATAATCTTTTGTCTAACTAACACGATTTTGCATTAAATATCTCCTTAGTTTTTTTTTGTTTCCCGAAGATTCCGCATCTCTTTTGACGACGTGTGCAGGCCTCTCATAAAGAATCCATCACTGAACTTGATGATTGCACTTTTTCAAAATATTTACATGGATACTGCCACACTTCCACGATTCATGTGACAAAAAGACTATGAGATTGACAAGCATATTGAAGAAATATTTCATGGTTGTAAAGGAACCACTGTGTGTATGATCCTTGGAACAATATATTTGTAGATCTACAACAACTTCAAAGAAGAATGGTCGAGTTTTATGGAATAACATTTGAGGAGTGCAAAGGCATTTTGAAATTTGTTATCAAACTGGATGAGTGTGAGGTTGTAAAGGAAAAGAAAATGCATTTTTCAGACACACACAACACTACGGAGGGAGTCAAAAGGCAAATAGTCTGAAGGAAGTCTTCCAATGGTTTTATCGAGGCATACTACACAGGCTGCATGCTAAAAGAAAAGTTGCTAGCTCCAAAGTCAAGCTTGCTTTTATTCTAGCCCAAAAGCAAAGACGAAGACAAACTTTGGACAATTCAATGGCAGCAGAGAGACATAGACAATGGAGGGATTCGAAGATATTTAGAAACCATAAATGGACAAGTAAACATGAATAGCAGTTTGTAACTTATTGGTGTTATGTCCACATGTTTTCAAACTCAATCAATAGATTTTTATTTTGTGGAACAAGTGACTCTTGGTGTTATGCCTATATGTTTTGAGACTCCACCAAAAGTATTTCTTTTGTGAAACATGTGATCTATATTAAACAAGCATCAATACATCCATGAGCTACACACAAAAAATTCAATCAATACTACTTAATTATGCTAGACACACTATTGTTCCTTACCAATAAGGTACTGTACTGAGTGTCAAACGCTTTTAGAAGCTACTAAGTGTGAGTGTCAAACGCTTTTAGAAGCTACTGAGTGTGGGAAGAGTATTGAAGTGTTGTACGGTGATGGGACAAATGGAAAAGGGAAAGGTAGAGGATCAAAGACTTTGTACAAATCAGTTCAACTTCAACATAATGTTTGTGCTATATTTGATGACTAAATCCTATTACTCCCAGGGCCTACCAATCGGAACTCTCTTTTTGATCTTGATTGGACTCTTTTTCCTGGAGAGTGATATCTAATTCTTGCTCTGCCATTTTTGTTGCCACAGGAACATCCTCTTTTTCCTCTGCTTCAAATGTGTCTTGTTCTTCAGCCTCTTGCCCTTGCTCTTCTAGAGAGTACTGACTAAAGATAATGTACATAAGGAATGCCATGGTTTCCTCAAGCACTCTACACTTTCTGGTGTGCAAGCTACAGTTGAATTTATATTTCTCAGGCAGGCTGTCAAATCTTCTATTCACATGGTACCTCAGCCTGTCAATGGAGACAATATGATTTATATGCACAAAAACCTTTTCACCTTCCACAATTCTTCCTGCCTCTGGCAGTTGTTTGAAGGTATCCCAATGATCTGAAAGAAAATCTCTGTGATGCTCCAATACAGAGCTCATAGTGAACTCCCTGTTTGAAAATACTGTGGTATATGTGGAAGTTCCTCTGAGCCTTACATTTGTGAAGAAAGTCAAATAGGAGCAAATCTGGAGATTTGTGCTCTTCTGATTTCTTTTGTTTTGAGAGGGAAGACTCAGCTTTCTGCTCCAGTCTCTTCCTTTTGCCTGAACCAAAATTTATATATCATGAATTCTATATCCTGACATATGTAATCAGGGAATGTATAGGATATCACCAAACAACTCCCTTCATGAGCACACATGACTCACCTGGTGATTGCTGTGGTCTAAGTATAGCAGCAGAAAAGTCCAACTTTCTCTTGAAAGGAGGGGCCTGAGAATCAACTGTTCCAAAGCAAAAACTTTTCTCATCATCAAGGAAGAAATCCCCAGGACCAAAGAAAGCAAAACAATGAGGAAGAAGTGAAAACTAAAAGGGACACAGGAATTTGCAAGAAAACGCGATGGAGGGCCATTTGGAAAATGTCAAGTACTCTCCTCGCATTTTGTTGTGCAAATTTTCCATTTCTATTGCTATCCATCTCCAATCAAATGCTAGGATCACCTCAAAGATTCCTGGACAGTAGATGATACTAGGAAGAATTCCCCAGGGCCAAAGAAAGCAAAACAATGAGGAAGAAATGAAAACCAAAAGAAATATAGGAATTTGCAGGAAAACGCGATATAGGGCTATTTGGAAAATTTTAAGCACTCTCCTTGCATTTTGTTGCAAACTTCTAGGTTCTATTGATATCCATCTCCAATCAAATAGATAGCTTCCAGGTCAGTAAGACTCTCTATATCCTTATCTTCTTGTTTAATAGTATAACACACATACTTTTGGGATGTGATGTAGCTTAGATATTAGGATAAATACCACAAGCAGGAAGACTTTTGTATTGGACTGGTTGAAATGACTAAAGGCATGTTCCAGCAGGCTGCCTCATGAATTTGCAGGAAAACGCGAGGAGAAAGCTTTAGGAATTTCAAACAGCTGAAATCGCATTTTGTTGCAAATATAAAACTAGGATGTGGAAATTTGGGATATGGGATGTGGTGGATGGGAATTGCCCAGATATCTGGACATCAAGAATTCTATGGATCGAAGAAATATATATCAAAAAACATTGAAAAGGATATAGAACTCTGACCTTTCTTTTCCTTTTCCATGCTGTTAGAGTTGCACTGGTGAATCTTCTGCTCTCTCCCAAACTTGAGCTACAGCCTAGGTAACCTGGAGATCTGGCAGTGGTAGTAGTCTTCAGGCAGGTTGCAGTCTGGGGATGGAGTGTGTTGGGTAGGAAGGGATCAGAGAGGGAAGGAAAAGGATGATGGGAGGGTGCTGGCAAGGATGAAAGACGGGGAGGGAAGAGTGGTTATGGAACTGATTATGAAATCATGATTGGCACAAGTTCCAAGGCAAAAAGTGTCCCATTCACAGTGCCAAGTTTCAAACTCCAAGAGATCTGGGTCCCATCCACACGTGTGAAAAAACGGCTCCATCATTTAGTAGCTGTCTTTTTTGTATTTTGCACTAATCTTTTCTCTCTTGTTTAATCTCTCCTGTCTTGGCCCTCCCCTCTCAGCTCTCTTGCCTCCCTATCTCCCTACTCTGCACCATCAGCATCCTGACCAGCAGCACAGGTTCATCCCTAGCACAGGGTACTCATCAACAGCACAGCATACCCACAGATAGCTTCCAGGTCAGTAAGACTCTCTATATCCCTATCTTCTTGTTTAATAGTATAACACATACTTTTGGGATGTGATGTAGCTTAGATATTAGAATAAATACCACAAGCAGAAAGACTTTTGAATTGGGCTGGTTGAAATGACTGAAGGCATGTTCCAGCAGGTTGTCTCATAAATTTGCAGGAAAACGCGAGGAGAAGGGTTTAGAAATTTCAAACAGCTGAAATCGCGTTTTGTTGCAAATTCACTTTTGGGGCCTTTTTTGGCCGTTTCCGGGCCTCCGGATGTCCGATTCCAGCGTTTCAAGATCCGTTTTTGGGGTTTTGGGCCGTTCCGGACGCGTTTGCAGTGTCAGAATCACCAAATTCTGCACAGAAAATAAATTTTTTAAAGATTCAAATTGGATCACCTTATTAATGTGACACGCTTCTATGAACATACAGTACTATTTATTTTTCTTATTTTCATCTTCTTTTGTTGAATTTTCAATGTAACGTTGGCCCACTCCTGATTGGTTGAGAGCCTATTTTCTCTCTCTTCTAAAATGTCCCAAAATGAGCTTCCTTTTTTCCTAATGTATTGTACTTAGTTGTAAAGACAGAGAAATCACTGTAGGAATGTACCAACATGTTACTTCAAGTATTTGCAGAAAAATGCGAGAGTGAGCTATTAGGAATTTCAAACTGTCGAAATCGCATTTTGTTGCAAATTTATAAATGTTGCTTCATCCACCCCTGTCATTGCCTTTTTGTATCATTCCATGTTCTCCATGGCTGTAATCTCTTTCCATTGCTTTGTGTGCAGCTTGTCAGAGTGATAGCTAGAACCAAGTCAACTGCAAGGAGTGCTGGCAAGGGGCCAGGGCTTGCAGCAGCAGTTGGGGCAGGTATCAAGGAATTTAGTGTGCCTCCAAAGGGAAGAGTTGCATATGGCAGGAAGAGGAAGCCAATGAGCCTGCTCCAGTAAAAGGCCAAGAGATTGAAACATGGTGCAGGTGTGCTAAAGGAGATCAGGAAGCAATAGAAAGCTATAGGCTTTGCAATCCCCAAGGTACCTTTTTAGAGACTAGTGAAAGACATATGTGATAGTTGGCACCTTGGTTTCAGGTGGAACAGGACTGCCATTCTTTCCTTACAGGAAATGGCAGAGGATTACTTGGAGAAATATTTTGAAGATGCAATGTATGGCAGGACATCAAGATGAGAGACATATTATTAATTCCACCTACAAGAAAGTTGAAGGTAGATGAGGTTAAGGTTGTTGAAGTAACCCACACCAGAGGGAAAGCTACTTATGAGGAGTCACTGAAGTAGCAAATAAAAGAATCCAAATCTGTTATAGATGTGGAGACTGTACAGAGGGAACTGCAGATACAGAGAAGGTTGCAGGAGCTGGGGCCCTAACATAGTTGTCCATATTGAGGATGAAACTTCAGTGAATAATTTTAACTTGACAAAACCATGCTTGGCAGCATTGGCTCATAAGAATGAGTATTGCTCAGATACTATCATTCTTGCAATGCTCTAGTAAGTGTCTTTTATTTTACATTTGTTTACAAAACAATCCTTCTTGTACCTCCTTCACACCCTACCCTAATTATTGTTTGGTCCAATGCAGCATGATGAGAAGCTGGCTTAACCACGCTGTACAACATACAGTTCATATTATTAATCCTGCCATTTCCTCCAGGTTAAGAGATGCAAAGGAAACTCCCATGGATATTTTCAATTGGTTCAGACACTGCAATTTTGATGTTATCGATGTTTTGCTACTTCCATACCATAACAGGTATGTGGGTGACTACTTCTTTTGGGATTCTTCTTTAAGATTGAGAACTCTTGTAGCCTTTGATTTCTTAATGCTTTTTTCCTTACACAATGACCACTGGAGCTTTGCTTCTATTGATATCCAGCAGAAGCAATGCTTTATATTCAACTCTCTTAAAAACACACATTGAGAGCTGAAATTGTAAGTGGTGTGTGTGCTATTTTTAACTTTAAACTTTATTATTTTGTTTTAATGCACACTAACTGAATTATATGTATTGTAGTTGTATTAGAAGGTTTCTAGATGCATTGGATCATTGTCCTCCTATTGTCAATCTTTTGGATTCAATAGAGTCAATAAATTTAGAGGTAGAAAGTCGTTTCCCCTACTGATGTCTATTTCATGCTATGCCTTTGAACCTATTGAATAATTTTGTTTTGTTCAGATGTTAACAGTTTCTAACATATCTTTCCAACTATACAGACACCACAACAAGATGATTCAAGTAGCTGCGGGGCTGCCGGAGAGTGCTGATCAGTGCCAAATATATACTTTCAAGCTATTTTGAGATAGGACAGCCAGACCTTGTAAGAAAAAATAATTTTCATTTAGCTTCAAAATAATTGATATTGGTACAAAGTGTTCTAAATCATCATATGCCATTGCAGATGAGAGAAGATAGCTTCAGCTCGAACTATATATATACTTTCAGAGCTGATACAATTTGGAAGTTTTTGAAGTATGCCTCTCCCAAACCTAACCATTACGGATCAAACTGATCCGACTGCACCTATAAAGGTACTCGGTCAGATTAAGGAAGAAACTTGCACTTGGATCATTGGGATCAACGCTTTTTTCCCCATCAAGAGGCACAGCCGTTGATTCCTATCCATAGAACAATTACTATCCGGGATTTACTTCATCTATCATAATAAGAGAAATTGAGTCTCGATTTACGAATCCATCAGTCCAGCCTAACCCCATCCAGTCCCATGGCTAACCACTGTAGTGATGTGATCCAACTAGGAATTTGGTTAGGTTTTGTCCCAGGTACCAAGGAAAAGAGTTCCAAGGCTCCCTAGCCGGAAGTTCATGCAAATATAAAACTAGTCACACCACTTACACACCCAATACGAAATTGCCTTTTTCTCAGCATCAGCTAAGTTTAAAACAATCCTTTAATGAAACCATTATGTCACTGATGACAATCCTCAAAGTCTCTGGTTGAATCCTTATTTCCAGTCATTCATTCATCGTCGGTATACTTACGGCATCATTGGCAACCAGAACGCTCACCACCTGTTCACTCAGGGGCCTTTTCCATAGTTCCTAGCTCATAGTAACCGGCAATATATTCACATAACAGAATGGAATCTCCGTGGAAGATCAGCAAGATCAACCCACAAATCCATATAAAAGAGCCATGGACTCATCCGTTGAGGACCAGCAAGGTCAATCAACCAGATCCATGCCCGGTTTCAGAAAACAACTCTTAATCCTTGTTCCAATATCTTCCATGACGCACGTGTGGGTATCTTCGGCGACCCAGAGCTCGAGCACCGTATGGTCAGCACCCTCTAGGATCCTTCGCGCAGGTGACCTAGCGCTTCACTCATAGGCCGCTTCCTTGATCCCTCATCCACCGTACCGGAAGCTCACCATTTAAATCGAACCGAGGCTGGTCAAGACCTTGGTCGACCTTGCTACGCGAGACGTCCTCCATTGACTCTCCGTCAGCAGTTGCAACTTATCAGTTAGGTCTCCATGACCTTAATCCACAAGACGGTCAAAATGCTTCCCCAGCATTCTTGACATAAAACAATCATTTACAAACAGTCACAAAATACAGTTTCTATATCGAACTCTCGTCTTTCCACATTATCCCTCCTCAATCCACATTACTTAATCCACATTCCATTCAATGTGTATTCATTTTCATCCATTTACTCATATCGACGACACATTATTTTCCATACGCATTCACGTTCATTATTCTACATTCACCTCCATGTTCATACATCCACATCATACCTCCAATCCCACATCCACATACATACATCCACATCCGCATTCACACATATGCATACATCCACATCCACATTCACATTCACATCCATACATCTACATCTACATGCATACATCCACACCTCCATGTATACATCCACATCCACATTCTCTTTCACATCCATACATCTACATCTACATGCATACATTCTCTTTCACATCCATACATCTACATCTACATGCATACATCCACATCTCCAAGTATACATCCACATCCACATTCTCATTCACATCCATACATCTACGTCTACATGCATACATCTACATCTCCAAGTATACATCCACATCCACATTCTCATTCACATCCATACTTTTACATCTACATGCATACATCTACATCTCCAAGTATACATCCACATCCACATTCTCATTCACATCCATACTTCTACATCTACATGTATACATCCGCATCTCCATGTATACATCCACATCCACATTCTCATTCACATCCATACTTCTACATCTACATGTATACATCCGCATCCACATTCTCATTCACACCCATACATCTACCTCTACATCCACATTCACATTTATACATTCATTTCTACATTTCCATTCATATAATCACGTACGCCTTCACATCTATTCTTTTACATCACATCCATTCTCGCCCTATCACAGTCCATATACATCTTATCTCATCACATACACTTCTTATCTCATCCCATACACATCTTATCACATCTTAACTCATCTTATCACATCCTAACTCATCTCATATGCATCTTATCACATCTTATCACATCTCATACACCTCTTATTACATCTCATACACCTCTTATCACATCCTAACTCATCTTATCACATCCTAACTCATCTCATATACATCTTATCCCATCACATACACTTCTTATCTCATCCCATACACATCTTATCACATCTTAATTCATCTTATCACATCCTAACTCATCCCATATGTATCTTATCACATCTTAACTCATCTTATCACATTCTAACTCATCCCATAAGTATCTTATCACATCTCATCACATCTCTTATCACAACCTATCCCTTCCCATATCTATTTATAGAATACAAGAGTATTCTTATATGGATATAAGATTTCTTTACGCATCTAATTATGCATAAATTCCATTTAAGGAGACTAACACTTTCGAAATAAAAATCAATCTTTTATGCATCTTCCTATGCATAAATTCATTTTAAATGAGAATGACACTTTGAATTAAAATTCAATCTTTTATGCATCTTCCTATGCATAAATTCACTTTAGATGAGAATGACACTTTTGAATTAAAATCAATCTTTTATGCATCATCTTATGCATAGATTCAATTTAGATGAGAATGACACTTTTGAATTGAAATCAATCTTTTATGCATCTTCTTATGCATAGATTCAATTTAGATGAGAATGACACTTTTGAATTGAAATCAATCTTTTATGCATTTTCTTATGCATAGATTCAATTTAGATAAGAATGACACTTTTGAATTAAAATCAATCTTTTATGCATCCTCTTATGCATAAAATTCAAATGAAATAAAAGTAACACTTTTACAATAAAATAATCTTTTTTTTGTAACATTTTTATAATAAAATAATAATTTTTTTTCACCTCTATGCACGAAATTCAATATGATAAAAGTAACATTTTTATAATAAAATAATCATTTTTTTTCTTTACAGTTTTATAATAAAATAATCAATTTTTTTCATACCTCTATGAAATTCAATTATGCTAAAAGTAACACTTTTATAATAAAATATTCATCTTTTATGCATACCTCTATGCATGAAATTCAATTATGCTAAAAGTAACACTTTTATAATAAAATATTCATCTTTTATGCATACCTCTATGCATGAAATTTAATTATGCTAAAAGTAACACTTTTATAATAAAATATTCATCTTTTATGCATACCTCTATGCATGAAATTCAATTATGCTAAAAGTAACACTTTTATAATAAAATAATCATTATAAAAACTTGACATTAATCAATTAACCATTCTACTAGGATAGAGAATGGTTGGTTTTGTTAGAAAAGAGAGGGAAATACCTTTTTGTAATGAGGTATAACATTTTTAGAGAAGACATAAAACATAAGAACCATTAAAGCCATAAAAATAATAAAATAAGTGAAAAGAAGAATCACCAACTTACTAATGACTTTGAAAGCTTTCCTTTGGCTTGATGGTTTGAGGGTTCAACTCTTGTTTGGACAAGAGTGGCCAACCAATCTTTGGAAGAGGAAAATGTCAAAAACTTATGAATTATTAATAAATTCATAGTTCTTGGCTTGGGTGAAATAGAGTAACAATGCCTTAAACACTCTATATTTTCAACAAGTGGGAGGCTTCTATTTATAGGAAAAATTGAGCTTCTAACCAAACAAACTGATTCTAGAATTTTCCAAGTCAGTTTGGTCAATTTTTGACCATTTTTAGGTCAGTTAAGCTAACTTTTTGGAACTAGACTTGAATGAGGAGAGAGGAGAGATGAAATATCTCAATTTTTGATGATAAAAAACTCAATTTGCCCATGTGAAGTAGGCACCTCATTGAAGGCCCTCCCCTTCCTTACATATGTGTCAAAAATGGAATCATTATACTCAAAATATCTCATATTTTTTATATTGCTCATAGTTTCTTACTAATAAACCTTGTACATATTCAACTCTTCATCTTATGTGAGAATTGAAGGGACTCCCCTTCCTTACATATGTGTCAAAATGGAATCATTATACCCAAAATATCTCATATTATTAAAATTACTCATAGTTTCTTATTAATAAACCTTGTACATATTCAACTCTTCATCTTATGTGAGAATTAAAGGGACTCCCCTTCCTTACATATGTGTCAAAATGGAATCATTATACCCAAAATATCTCATATTATTAAAATTACTCATAGTTTCTTATTAATAAACCTTGTACATATTCAACTCTTCACCTTATGTGAGAATTTACTCATTTTTGGGTATCTTCTTTTACAAAATTGGATTTATCTCCTCCCCACACATGGATTGATCTTATTGGTCCATAAGAACCTTAATTGGACCATAATCCAAGATTTCTGAAAATCTAGACCCTTAGGCTAAGGTCCTTTATACCCATTTCCAATTAATTCCAATTGCACATTGAAAAGTTCTTTCTGAATTTCTGTTTCAGGGGAATTTATTTTAAATTCAAAATCTGAATATTCTCTCGCTAGAATATTTTCTCTCTCTAAGTCAAAACAGGCAGAGACAAGATCTTTTATATTTCTGAAGAGGGTATTGATTACAGGGGAAGATGCTGGACATTTTGAGAGGCTGGGGAGGAATCTTACATCTCTGGTTGAATCCATATTTCCAATCAGTCATTCATCGGTGTACTTATGGCATCATTGGCAACCAGAACGCTCACCACCTATTCACTCAGGGGCCTTTTCAATAGTTCTTAGCTCATAGTACCCGGCAATATTTTCACATATAAAAATCAAGATGGAATCCTTGTTGAAGATCAGCAAGATCAATCAACAGATCCATATAAGAGAGCCATGGACTCATCCGTTGAGGATCAGCAAGGTCAATCAACCAGATCCATGCCCGATTTCAGAAAACAACTCTTACTCCTTGTTCCAATATCTTCCACGACGCACGTGTGGGTATCTTCGATGACCCAGAGCTCGAGCACCGTATGGTCAGCACCCTCTAGGATCCTTCGCAGGTGACCTAGTGCTTCACTCATAGGCCGCTTCCTTAGTCCCTCATCCACCGTACCGGAAGCTCACCATTTAAATCGAACCGAGGCTGGTCAAGACCTCGGTCGACCTTGCTACGCGAGATGTCCTCCATTGACTCTCCGTTAGCAGTTGCAACTTTATCAGTTAGGTTTCCATGACCTTAATCCACAAGACGGTCAAAATGCTTTCCCAGCATTCTTGACATAAAATAGTCATTTACAAGCAGGTCACAAAATATAGTTTCTATATCGAACTCTCGTCTTTCCACATTATCCCTCCTTAGTCCACATTACTTATTCCACATTCCATTCATATGCGTACTCATTCTCATCCATTCACTCATATCGACGACACATTATTTCACATACACATTCACATTCATTATTCTACATACACATCCATGGTCGTACATCCACATCATACATCCACATCGTACATTCCCTATCCGCATTCATACATACACATCCATATCCACATCCATACATCCACATCCACATCCACATTCACATCCATACATCCACATCTACTTGCATACATCCCTTTTCACATCCTCATTCATACATCCACATCCACATACATACATCCACATCCGTATCTACATCTATACATCCACATCCACATCCACATTCACATCCATACATCCACATCTACATGCATACATCCATATCCACATCCACATTCACATCCATACATCCACATCTACATGCATACATCCATTTTCACATCCTCATTCATACATCCACATCCACATACATACATCTACATCTACATGCATACATCTATTTTCACATCCACATACATACATCTACATCTACATGCATAAATCCACATCCACATCCACATTCACATCTATACATCTACATCTACATCTACATGCATACATCCATTTTCACATCCTCATTCATACATCCACATCCACATACATACATCCACATCCGTATCTACATCCATACATCCACATCTACATGCATACATCCATTTTCACATCCTCATTCATACATCCACATCCACATTCATACATCTATATCCGTATCTACATTTATACATCCACATCCACATCCACATTCACATCCATACACCCACATCTACATGCATACATCCATTTTCACATCCTCATTCATACATCCACATCCGTATCTACATCCATACATCCACATCCAAACTCATCCCATACTCATTCTTATCACATCTCATATAACTCTTAACTTATCCTATCACATCTCACATACGCATCTTATCACATCCTAATATCTATTTATAGAATACAAGAGAATTCTTATATTTGATATAAGATTTCTG
This sequence comes from Cibotium barometz, assembly GCF_041138505.1. Lineage (NCBI taxonomy): Eukaryota > Viridiplantae > Streptophyta > Polypodiopsida > Cyatheales > Cibotiaceae > Cibotium > Cibotium barometz. Next base: position 33,685,312 of record NC_141092.1, on the reverse strand, counting down.
TACGCATCTATTTATGCATAAATTTCATTTTAAGGAGAATAACACTTTCGAATTAAAAATCAATCTTTTATGCATCTTCCAATGCATAAATTCATTTTAAATGAGAATGACACTTTTGAATTAAAAATCAATCTTTTATGCATAATTCTAATTTAATAGAAACTACACTTTTAGAATAAAAGAATTTCTCTTATGCATCTAATTTATGCATAAAATTATTTATGATGAAAATCACTCTTTTGAATTAAAAATAAAATTCTTTATGCATCTTTCTATGCATAAAATAAGAATGAATAAAAATAATACTTTTTGGATTAATTTAAATTCTTTATGCATCTATCCATGCATAAATCCAATTTAGTAGGAATTACACTTTTAGAATAAAAGAATTTCTCTTATGCATCTTATTTATGCATAAAATCCATTTATGATGAAAATCACACTTTTAATATAAAAATTATATCCTTTATGCATATATTTATGCATACAATTTATTTATGATGAAAATCATTCTTTTAATATAAAAGTATTTCTTTTATGCATCTAATTTATGCATAAAATCATTTATGAGATAAAAATCTCACTTTTATAATAAAGTATTTCTAGTATACATTTTTCTATGCCTAGAATGAAAATTAACCCATTAAGAATACTCATACGATGGGGATTTCTCTTTTTAACATAAAATTTAATTACTAGAAATCCTCTTTTTCTTAATTCATCAATTATGCAGCATAACATAAAAATCAATTTCTTCATGATTACAATAAAATTCATTCAATTAATCTAGGATGATAATTCCTAGAATATGGTAGGAAGTCCTCTTTTCATGCTTTGAATGAAATTATTTTATGTGTAATTTTTACAAAAGTTTTGCCATAGCTCCGCTGCTATGACTGATAAATCTCAATTATTTTAAAGGATAAAGCTTATCATTAAGGGAATGATTAGAATGATCCCTAATTGGATCATTAATCCATAATGGATTGAATCATCAATATTCATGAAATACATAAACTAAAAGTATAGAAAAAAGCCATTAATTTGGCCTCAAGCAGAGATTAATCTTGGATTAAGAAAAAGCTTTATGAAAAGCTTCATTTGGATTGAGAATCGGTCTGAGTATGACCATTTCTTGAGTGAGAGAGAGAAATTACATAAAAACCATTAGAATTATGCATAAATAAAAATTTATGTAATTCTTTACTATCATTCATCAATTAACTTCAATAGCATTCAAAAACCATTCCAATTAAGCTTCTCAAGCTTGAGAGGGGTTGAGAAGAGAGAAACATTGAGAAATTATAGAAAAGATCAAAATTCACCATTTACCTTACAAATTGCTTGATTATTTGTTCACGGTAGAGGCCCCCAACCAATCAATTGGTTTAGTATGTTGATGGAGCCATCAATGGGGATTGAAGAAAGAGGGAAGCTCCAATTTCTTCAATTTGGAGAGAATTTTAGAGAATAGTAAAAATTAGCATTATTTCAGCATAATTCTAGTATAGTAAAATTCTCCTATTTTTTTCAAAGGACTCATGTTCTATTTATAGGAGAGGGAGGCTCTAACCAAGACCAACTGATTTCTAGAATTTTCCAGATTTTAGTTTGGTTGAATTTGGACTAGATTTGGACCCAGTTTGGTTCCTTTTTGATTCAGTTTTGATTCGGTTGATCCAAGAGAGAGGAGAGATAAAAATATCACATTATTTTTTAGTTTAACACTCATTCAAGCATGAGAAGTAGGCGCCTCATTCATGAGGGGGAAATCCCCATGCAAAGGTGTCAAAAATGCATCATTACTTCTAAATATCTCCCCTTTTTAACTATTAGCCTTGTCCTTAGTCAACTCTTCATCTTATGTGAGTATTTACTCATTTTTAGGGGATTTTTCTTTTATTTCTTCATTTATCTCTTCCTTACATTTGGATGAATCTTATTGGTCCATAGGAACCTTAATTTAAATTTTCGAAATCTTCACCCTTAGGATAATGCCTCTTGAACAGATTATACTTAATTTCTAATGCACCTTCTGAAAATCTTTTGGAATTTCCGTTTCAGGGGAACTTATTTTAATAAGATGAGATATTTTTCTATCCAAGAATATTAAAAATCTGAATATTCTCTCTCTAGAATATTTTCTCTCTCTAGGTTAAAACAGTTAGAAACAAGATCTTTTATATTTCTAAAGAGGGATTTAATTACACGGGAAGATGCTGGACATCTTGAGAGCCTGGGGAGGAATCTTACATTCTCTCCCACTTGAAAAACGCGAGATGTCCTCATCTCGCAAACTGGGGGTAATCCCGCAAGATGCCAGAATATGAGACTAAGAGAAAATTTAATTAAGAGTAACCACCAAGAAAAGTCTCAAAGAAAGCAAGACTCAAGACAAGAACAAAGATTTCAACTTTATACACTCTTGGAACATATACAACAAAGATAGAAGAACTTTTTACAATTCAATAAGCCCGTCCATCATATGGTCACAAAAGCAGTACTCACAAGCAGCACACGTATAAGGTAACTCATCTATGGGAATAATTCGGCAGGTTATTGCAGCACCTACCTCAGTGGTATGAGGTGACCTAATAAAAGGACCTCTAAGAGGTAAGCCAAAAATGGGATAAAGGCATATCTTCTGGTGAGGAAGAAAACACGCAAGTAAGAAGACCCGCTCAGAAAACCCACCATGCCTTGATCTCATCATGCAATAGTATCGGGGACCCAAACCCAAAGCTTCAATAACCATAGCCAAGCGGACATTGTTACGAAAGTGATGCTGACCCCACGGTGTTACCCTATTTATGTCTCGATAGGTCCGCCATTTGGTCTGAGCTACAGAAGTTCCCAAGTGAGGGAAAAGTAAGCGCTCATAAAGTTCTATAAAATCCTTCTTCACAGACTCGCTTGCGTCTTGAAGGTGAGAAATCATCATGGATAAAACCAAGTCCTACTGCCAAGCCATAAAAGAGATTAAGAAAGAAAGGAGATCGATGAAAGTAAGATTACTGCGAGCGACAAGTAAGAGTTACGACTTATATAAAAGAAGGAACTAGCGTAACCTCTATAGAAGCTGACGGTGTATCTTACCACTGAAGTTTTACCGTCTTTCCATGATTTGGGCTTGGTACATATTTCTTTAGAAGGCCCAAGAGATAAAGAACTTCTTTTGGGCCGTACTCGAATGAAGACCATATCTGCTTCTTTGAATTCTCTGACTGCCCTCTTCTTATCTGCATACTGTTTCTGTCGATCCTGGGCAGCTTTTATATCTTTATGAATTGCCTGCATCTGCTGCTCCATCTCATCAAGCATTTGTCTGGACATCTCGACCCTAATCAATGGGTCGGACCTAGTTAATGGAGTTAAGCAATCTTGTCCATACAGAGCTTTAAAAGGGCTCATCCCAATACTTCTGTGATAAGAAGCATTGTAGGCGAACTCGACTAGGTGCAGATAGCTTAGCCACTTCTTGGGTTCCCTGCCACAGCATGACTGAAGTATATCTTCGATTACTTGGTTTACCCTTGGTTTTCAATTGGTTTTCAATTGTAGCATAGATGTGTCCTTTTTCCTCTTCTACTACATCTGAAATTGCGACTACTCTGGCTGCTGCAGTCTGAGGCGGAATTCTTTCTCTTTGGTTGCCCTAGTTCTGAGGTTATTTTAGACAGAGGCAGATGGATGAGCTGGAGTTCTTCTGGGGTTACCCTGGCTTGGGCGAGACGGACCCTGATTAGACTGGTATGAAGGTATTGGTCTCTGAATTTTGGGTTCTTGACTTTCCTGTGCCCTTGACATGGCAGGAGTCGGGCAGTCTTTTAACTGATGACCAAAACCTTAGCATCCAAAACACCGGTTCTCACTTCTCAACTCATCGTTCTGAATCCTTAAAACAGTTGGGGCTCCTGAGAAAGTATTCTGGAAAAAGGGTCTTCCTTTTTAAACAAAAGGGTCTTCCTTTTTAAACAGAATCTTTCTTTTATTTTAGAGAGGGAATAATTATAAGATCAGAAAGGGAGGTTCTTACTCCTGTATATCTCGAAGGCTGGGGGAGGAATCTTACATTCTACCCCACTTAAAAAAACGCTAGATGTCCTCATCTCGGAAAACTAGAGGAGAATTCTTTTTCTTAAGATCCAACTGATTATGGGTTCCTTATATTTTGGTGAACCCAAATAGAATCCTGGGATAAAGATCCCTTATATAAAACTCATTATTAAATAATCAATTCATTCAGATCATATCATTCATATCTTTAACACGATAATGGTCCATTAGACCGAAAAATTTCTTTCTGAACATTCCTCCACGGGAATTTCAGTCAAGCAAGTTCTCAATTTGTCATCCCTTAACTTGATCTACCGTGTCAAGTGTTAACAGTAGCAATTTGATAGCACAATCCACTAATCTCATAGTGATTTGCTGAAATCATTATCATCATTCTAGTTATGAATATCATCACAGGGACTCGTCCCATTCATCCTCATTCCGATTTCGCTCAGCTTATTACATTTCAACCAATTTTCAGGGATCATCATTTTTCAATCATAATCCAAATCAACTCATCAGTTCTCAACCAGAATTTAAAAATCATATCAACCACATTCGAATTCATCAACTGGATAGCATTAATGCTTATAATTTCAAGTCTTAGATTTACTCGTATATACTGCCGGTAAAGAGCTGCAGTTATACCCTCGGTATATACGGGTAGTCATGATACTTGGAACTATAAGGTAAATACCATCATGTCTAGGCCTCAAGCAAGTCAGGGTTCCATACAATTGCGGTACTTCCATCTGAAGACCCAATTCCTAATTTATGAATTTTCAGTTTGAATATCAAATTGTATGAATTAAATCACACAATTACAACCTTTTTGTGCTTCTTGATAAATTTTTGACATATTTGGCTTCTCAATTGATCTTTATTAGCCAATTCGCTCTGATACCAACTGTGAGATCACTGTCCCTACCACGCAATGGATTCGGGGTGCTAGCAGCGGAAGTAGTACTTCTTGCGCGGGGCATGATCCCACACTCGAGGCCTCGTCCACGGATATCTGGACAAGAGACTAATCCGTCGGTTTTTCAAAAACCGAACCCGAAAAAACTTTCTTTACCCGGAAAGCAAGGGCGATTCCACTAGGATAACTTTTTACTCTAACATAGTCAAGACCATTACTGATCAAGCTGATCCGATTGCACCTATAAAGATACTCGGTCAGATCAAGGAAGAAACTTGCACTTGGATCATTGGGATCAACGCTTTTTTCCCCATCAAGAGGCACAGCCGTTGATTCATATCCATAGAACAATTACTATCCAGGATTTACTTTATCTATCGTAATAACAGAAATTGAGTCTCGATTTACGGATCCATCAGTCCAGCCTAATCCCATCTAGTCCCATGGGTTAGCCAACCACCCAACCACTGTAGTGATGGGATCCAATTAGGAATTTGGTTAGGTTTTGTTCCGGGTACCAGGGAAAAGAGTTCCCAGGCCCCCTAGCCGGAAGTTCACGCAAACATAAAACTAGTCACACCACTTACACACCCAATATGAAATTGCCTTTTTCTCAGCATCAACTAACTTTAAAACAATCCTTTCATGAAACCATTATGTCACTGATGACAATCCTCGAAATCTCTAGTTGAATCCATATTTCCAATCATTCATTCATCGGTGTACTTATGGCATCATTGGCAACCAGAACGCTCACCACCTATACACTCAGGGGCCTTTTCAATAGTTCCTAGCTCATAGTACCTGGCAATATTTTCACATATAAAAATCAAGATGGAATCCTTGTTGAAGATCAGCAAGATCAATCAACAGATCCATATAAGAGAGCCATGGACTCATCCGTTGAGGATCAGCAAGGTCAATCAACCAGATCCGTGCCCGGTTTCAGAAAATAACTCTTACTCCTTGTTCCAATATCTTCCACGATGCACGTGTGGGTATCTTCGGCGACCCAGAGCCCGAGCACTGTATGGTCAGCACCCTCTAGGATCCTTCGCAAGTGACCTAGCGCTTCACTCATAGGTCGCTTCCTTGGTCCCTCATCCACCGTACCGGAAGCTCACCATTTAAATCGAACCGAGGCTGGTCAAGACCTCGGTCGACCTTGCTACGCAAGACGTCCTCCATTGACTCTCCGTCAGCAGTTGCAGCTTTATCAGTTAGGTTTCCATGACCTTAATCCACAAGACGGTCAAAATGCTTTCCCAGCATTCTTGACATAAAACAGTCATTTACAAGTAGGTCACAAAATATAGTTTCTATATCGAACTCTCGTCTTTCCACATTATCCCTCCTCAGTCCACATTACTTATTCCACATTCCATTCATATGCGTACTCATTCTCATCCATTTACTCATATCAACGACACATTATTTCACATACACATTCACATTCATTATTCTACATACACATCCATGGTCGTACATCCACATCATACATCCAATCCCCTATCCGCATTCATACATACACATCCATATCCACATCCATACATCCACATCCACATCCACATTCACATCCATACATCCACATCTACTTGCATACATCCCTTTTCACATACTCATTCATACATCCACATCCACATACATACATCCACATCCGTATCTACATCTATACATCCACATCCACATTCACATCCATACATCCACATCTACATGCATACATCCATTTTCATATCCTCATTCATACATCCACATCCACATACATACATCTACATCTACATGTATACATCCACATCTACATCCACATTCACATCCATACATCCACATCTACATGCATACATCCATTTTCACATCCTCATTCATACATCCACATCCACATACATACATCTACATCTACATGCATACATCCACATCCACATCCACATTCACATCTATACATCTACATCTACATGCATACATCCATTTTCACATCCTCATTCATACATCCACATGCATACATCCATTTTCACATCCTCATTCATACATCCACATCCACATACATACATCCACATCCGTATCTACATCCATACATCCACATCTACATGCATACATCCATTTTCACATCCTCATTCATACATCCACATCTACATACATACATCTACGTCGGTATCTAAATTCATACATCCACATCCACATCCACATTCACATCCATACACCCACATCTACATGCATACATCCATTTTCACATCCTCATTCATACATCCACATCCACATACATACATCCACATCTGTATCTACATCCATACATCCACATCCAAACTCATCCCATACTCATTCTTATCACATCTCATATAACTCTTAACTCATCCTATCACATCTCATACGCATCTTATCACATCCTAATATCTATTTATAGAATACAAGAGAATTCTTATATTTGATATAAGATTTCTTTACGCATCTATTTATGCATAAATTCCATTTTAAGGAGAATAACACTTTCGAATTAAAAATCAATCTTTTATGCATCTTCCAATGCATAAATTCATTTTAAATGAGAATGACCCTTTTGAATTAAAAATCAATCTTTTATGCATAATTCTAATTTAATAGAAACTACACTTTTAGAATAAAAGAATTTCTCTTATGCATCTAATTTATGCATAAAATTATTTATGATAAAAATCACTCTTTTGAATTAAAAATAAAATTCTTTATGCATCTTTTTATGCATAAAATAAGAATTAATACAAATAACACTTTTTGGATTAATTTAAATTCTTTATGCATCTATACATGCATAAATCCAATTTAGTAGGAATTACACTTTTATAATAAAGGAATTTCTCTTATGCATCTTATTTATGCATAAAATCCATTTATGATGAAAATCACACTTTTAATATAAAAATTATATCCTTTATGCATATGTTTATGCATACAATTTATTTATGATAAAAATCATTCTTTTAATATAAAAGAATTTCTTTTATGCATCTAATTTATGTATAAAATCATTTATGAGATAAAAATCTCACTTTTATAATAAAGTATTTCTAGTATACATTTTTCTATGCCTAGAATGAAAATTAACCCATTAAGAATACTCATACGATGGGGATTTCTCTTTTTAACATAAAATTTAATTCCTAGAAATCCTCTTTTTCTTAATTCATCAATTATGCAGCATAACATAAAAATCAATTTCTTCATGATTACAATAAAATTCATTCAATTAATCTAGGTTGATAATTCCTAGAATATGGTAGGAAGTCCTCTTTTCATGCTTTGAATGAAATTATTTTATGTGTAATTTTTACAAAAATTTTGCCATAGCTCCGCTGCTATGACTGATAAATCTCAATTATTTTAAAGGATAAAGCTTATCATTAAGGGAATGATTAGAATGATCCCTAATTGGATCATTAACCCATAATGGATTGAATCATCAATATTCATGAAATACATAAACTAAAAGTATAGAAAAAAGCCATTAATTCGGCCTCAAGCATAGATTAATCTTGGATTAAGGAAAAGCTTTATGAAAAGCTTCATTTGGATTGAGAATAGGTCATGAGTATGACCATTTCTTGAGTGAGAGAGAGAAATTACATAAAAACCATTAGAATTAAGCATAAATAAAAATTTATGTAATTCTTTACTTTCATTCATCAATTAACTTCAATAGCATTCATCAATTTATGTAATTCTTTACTACCATTCATCAATTAACTTTAATAGCATTCAAAAACCATTCCAATTAAGCTTCTCAAGCTTGAGAGGGGTTGAGAAGAGAGAAACATTGAGAAATTATAGAAAAGATCAAAATTTACCATTTACCTTACAAATTGCTTGATTATTTGTTCACGGTAGAGGCCCCCAACCAATCAATTGGTTTAGTATGTTGATGGAGCCATCAATGGGGATTGAAGAAAGAGGGAAGCTCCAATTTCTTCAATTTGGAGAGAATTTTAGAGAATAGTAAAAATTAGCATAATTCTAGTATAGTAAAATTCTCCTATTTTTTTCAAAGGACTCATGTTCTATTTATAGGAGAGGGAGGCTCTAACCAAGACCAACTGATTTCTAGAATTTTCTAGATTTTAGTTTGGTTGAATTTGGACTAGATTTGAACCCAGTTTGGTTCCTCTTTGATTCGGTTTTGATTCGGTTGATCCAAGAGAGAGGAGAGATAAAAATATCACATTATTTTTTAGTTTAAGACTCATTCAAGCATAAGAAATAGGCGCCTCATTCATGAGGAAAAAATCCCCATGCAGAGGTGTCAAAAATGCATCATTACTTCTAAATATCTCTCCTTTTTAACTATTAGCCTTGTCCTTAGTCAACTCTTCATCTTATGTAAGTATTTACTCATTTTTGGGGGATTTTTCTTTTATTTCTTCATTTATCTCTTCCTTATATTTGGATGAATCTTATTGGTCCATAGGAATCTTAATTTAAATTTTCAAAAAAATCTTCACCCTTAGGATAATGCCTCTTGAACAGATTATACTTAATTTCTGATGCACCTTCTGAAAATCTTTTTAAATTTCCGTTTCAGGGGAACTTATTTTAATAAGATGAGATATTTTTCTATCCAAGAATATTAAAAATCTGAATATTTTCTCTCTCTAGATTAAAACAGTTAGAAACAAGATCTTTTATATTTTTGAAGAGGGATTTAATTACACGGGAAGATGCTGGACATCTTGAGAGCCTGGGGAGGAATCTTACATTCTCTCCCACTTGAAAAACGCGAGATGTCCTCATCTCGCAAACTGGGGGTAATCCCGCAAGATGCCAGAATATGAGACTAAGAGAAAATTTAATTAAGAGTAACCACCAAGAAAAGTCTCAAAGAAAGCAAGACTCAAGACAAGAACAAAGATTTCAACTTTATACACTCTTGGAACATATACAGCAAAGATAGAAGAACTTTTTACAATTCAATAAGCCCGTCCATCATATGGTCACAAAAGCAGTACTCACAAGCAGCACACGTATAAGGTAACTAATCTATGGGTGGTCACAAAAGCAATACTCACAAGCAGCACACGTATAAGGTAACTCATCTATGGGAATAATTCGGCAGGTTATTGCAGCACCTACCTCAGTGGTATGAGGTGACCTAATAAAAGGACCTCTAAGAGGCAAGCCAAAAATGGGATAAAGGCATATCTTCTGGTGAGGAAGAAAACACGCAAGTAAGAAGACCCGCTCAGAAAACCCACCATGCCTTGATCTCATCACGCAATAGTATCGGGGACCCAAACCCAAAGCTTCAATAACCATAGCCAAGCGGACATTGTTACGAAAGTGATGCTGACCCCACGGTGTTACCCTAGTTATGTCTCGATAGGTCCGCCATTTGGTCTGAGCTACAGAAGTTCCCAAGTGAGGGAAAAGTAAGCGCTCATAAAGTTTTATAAAATCCTTCTTCATAGACTCGCTTGCGTCTTGAAGGTGAGAAATCATCATAGATAAAACCAAGTCCTGCTGCCAAGCCATAAAAGAGATTAAGAAAGAAAGAAGATTGATGGAAGTAAGATTACTACGAGTGACAAGTAAGAGTTACGACTTATATAAAAGAAGGAACTAGCGTAACCTAGAAGCCGACGGTGTATCTTACCACTGAAGTTTTACCGTCTTTCTATGATTTGGGCTTGGCACATATTTCTTTAGAAGGCTTACATGAAATACATTATGAACTTTAAGATGAGGAGGTAGAAGAAGCTCGTAGGCTAAGTCGCCTACTTTCTTTGAAATCAGATATGGCCCACAATATCTGGGGGATAACTTCTTATACTTCCCAAGAGATAAAGAACTTCTTTTGGGCCGTACTCGAATGAAGACCATATCTGCTTCTTTGAATTCTTTGACTGCCCTCTTCTTATCTGCATACTGATTCTGTCAATCCTGGGCAGCTTTTATATCTTTATGAATTGCCTGCATCTGTTGCTCCATGTTGTCAAGCATTTGTCTGGACATCTCGACCCTAATCAATGGGTCGGACCTAGTTAATGGAGTTAAGCAATCTTGTCCATACAGAGCTTTAAAAGGGCTCATCCCAATACTTCTGTGAGATAAGAAGCATTGTAGGTGAACTCGACTAGGTGCAGATAGCTTAGCCACTTCTTGGGTTCCCTGCCATAGCATGACCGAAGTATATCTTCGATTACTTGGTTTACCCTGATACTCTGCTGGAGTATGGATGACTGAGAATTGTCGGTTAGGCTCTTGGTTTCAATTGTAGCATAGATCTGTCCTTTTTCCTCTTCTACTACATCTGAAATTGCGACTGCTCTGGCTGTTGCAGTCTGAGGCGGAATTCTTTCTCTTTGGTTGCCCCAGTTTTGAGGTTATTCTGGACAGAGGCAGATGGATAAGCTGGAGTTCTTCTGGGGTTGCCTTGGCTTGGGCGAGACGGACCCTGATTAGACTGGTATGAAGGGATTGGTCTCTGAATTTTGGGTTCTTGACTTTCATGTGCCCTTGACATGGCAGGAGTCGGGCAGTCTTTTAACTGATGACCAAAACCTTGGCATCCAAAACACCGATTCTCACTTCTCAACTCATCGTTCTGAATCCTTAAAACAGTTGGGGCTCATGAGAAAGTATTCTGGGGAAAGGGTCTTCCTTTTTAAACAGAATCTTTCTTTTATTTTAGAGAGGGAATAATTATAAGATCAGAAAGGGAGGTTCTTACTCCTGTATATCTCGAAGGCTGGGGGAGGAATCTTACATTCTACCCCACTTAAAAAAACGCGAGATGTCCTCATCTCGGAAAACTAGAGGAGAATTCTTTTTCTTAAGATCCAACTGATTATGGGTTCCTTATATTTTGGTGAACCCAAATAGAATCCTGGGATAAAGATCCCTTATATAAAACTCATTATTAAATAATCAATTCATTCATATCATATCATTCATATCTTTAACACGATAATGGTCCATTAGACCAAAAAATTTCTTTCTGAACATTCCTCCACGGGAATTTCAGTCAAGCAAGTTCTCAATTTGTCATCCCTTAACTTGATCTACCGTGTCAAGTGTTAACAGTAGCAATTTGACAGCACAATCCACTAATCTCATAGTGATTTGCTGAAATCATTATCATCATTCTAGTTATGAATATCATCACAGGGACTCGTCCCATTCATCCTCATTCCGGTTTCGCTCAGCTTATTACATTTCAACCAATTTTCAGGGATCATCATTTTTCAATCAGAATCCAAATCAACTCATCAATTCTCAACCAGAATTTAAAAATCATATCAACCACATTCGAATTCATCAACTGGATAGCATTAATGCTTATAATTTCAAGTCTTAGATTTACTCGTATATACTGCCGGTAAAGAGCTGCAGTTATACCCTCGGTATATACGGGTAGTCATGATACTTGGAACTATAAGGTAAATACCATCATGTCTAGGCCTCAAGCAAGTCAGGGTTCCATACAATTGCGGTACTTCCATCTGAAGACCCAATTACTAATTTATGAATTTTCAGTTTGAATATCAAATTGTATGAATTAAATCACACAATTACAACCTTTTTGTGCTTCTTGATAAATTTTTGACATATTTGGCTTCTCAGTTGATCTTTATTAGCCAATTCGCTCTGATACGACCTGTGAGATCACTGTCCCTACCACGCAATGGATTCGGGGTGCTAGCAGCGGAAGTAGTACTTCTTGCGCGGGGCAGGATCCCACACTCGGGGCCTCGTCCACACGGATATCCGGACAAGAGACTAATCCGTCGGTTTTTCAAAAACCGAACCCGAAAAAACTTTCTTTACCCGGAAAGCACGGGCGATTCCACCAGGATAACTTTTTACTCTAACGTAGTCAAGACCATTACTAATCAAGCTGATTCGACTGCACCTATAAAGATACTCGGTCAGATCCAGGAAGAAACTTGCACTTGGATCATTGGGATCAACGCTTTTTTTCCCATCAAGAGGCACAGCCGTTAATTCCTATCCATAGAACAATTACTATCCGGGATTTACTTTATCTATCGCTATAACAGAAATTGAGTCTCGATTTACGGATCCATCAGTCCAGCCTAATCCCATCCAGTCCCATGGGTTAGCCAACCACCCAACCACTGTAGTGATGGGATCCAATTAGGAATTTGGTTAGGTTTTGTCCCGGGTACCACCAGGGAAAAGAGTTCCCAAGCCCCCTAGCCGGAAGTTCATGCAAACATAAAACTAGTCACACCACTTACACACCCAATATGAAATTGCCTTTTTCTCAGCATCAACTAACTTTAAAACAATCCTTTAATGAAACCATTATGTCACTGATGACAATCCTCGAAATCTCTAGTTGAATTCATATTTCGAATCATTCATTCATCGGTGTACTTATGGTATCATTGGCAACCAGAACGCTCACCACCTATTCACTCAGGGGCCTTTTCAATAGTTCCTAGCTCATAGTACCCAGTAATATTTTCACATATAAAAATCAAGATGGAATCCTTGTTGAAGATCAGCAAGATCAATCAACAGATCCATATAAGAGAGCCATGGACTCATTCGTTGAGGACCAGCAAGGTCAATCAACCAGATCCGTGCCCGGTTTCAGAAAACAACTCTTACTCCTTGTTCCAATATCTTCCACGATGCACGTGTGGGTATCTTCGGCGACCCAGAGCCCGAGCACCGTATGGTCAGCACCCTCTAGGATTCTTCGCAGGTGACCTAGCGCTTCACTCATAGGCCGCTTCCTTGGTCCCTCATCCATCGTACCAGAAGCTCACCATTTAAATCGAACCGAGGCTGGTCAAGACCTCGGTCGACCTTGCTATGCGAGATGTCCTCCATTGACTCTCTGTCAGCAGTTGCAGCTTTATCAGTTAGGTTTCCATGACCTTAATCCACAAGACGGTCAAAATGCTTTCCCAGCATTCTTGACATAAAACAGTCATTTACAAGCAGGTCACAAAATATAGTTTCTATATCGAACTCTCGTCTTTCCACATTATCCCTCCTCAGTCCACATTACTTATTCCACATTCCATTCATATGCGTACTCATTCTCATCCATTCACTCATATCGACGACACATTATTTCACATACACATTCACATTCATTATTCTACATACACATCCATGGTCGTACATCCACATCATACATCCAATCCCCTATCCGCATTCATACATACACATCCATATCCACATCCATACATCCATACATCCACATCCACATCCACATCCACATCCACATCCATACATCCACATCTACTTGCATACATCCCTTTTCACATCCTCATTCATACATCCACATCCACATACATACATCCACATCCGTATCTACATCTATACATCCACATCCACATTCACATCATACATCCACATCTATATGCATACATCCATTTTCACATCCTCATTCATACATCCACATCCACATGCATACATCCACATCCACATCCACATTCACATCCATACATCCACATCTACATGCATACATCCATTTTCACATCCTCATTCATACATCCACATCCACATGCATACATCTACATCTACATGCATACATCCACATCCACATCCACATTCACATATATACATCTACATCTACATGCATACATCCATTTTCACATCCTCATTCATACATCCACATCCACATACATACATCCACATCCATATCTACATCCATACATCAACATCTACATGCATACATCCATTTTCACATCCTCATTCATACATCCACATCCACATACATACATCTACATCCGTATCTACATTCATACATCCACATCCACATCCACATTCACATCCATACACCCACATCTACATGCATGCATCCATTTTGACATCCTCATTCATACATCCACATCCACATACATATATCCACATACATACATCCACATCCGTATCTACATCCATACATCCACATCCAAACTCATCCCATACTCATTCTTATCACATCTCATATAACTCTTAACTCATCCTATCACATCTCATACGCATCTTATCACATCCTAATATCTATTTATAGAATACAAGAGAATTCTTATATTTGATATAAGATTTCTTTACGCATCTATTTATGCATAAGTACGTTGCGTCCATGGTAGATATTCCAATGAGAGACATGAAAGTGAGGAGGCTCTAGTTTACCAAGGTATGCATCTAAACATCATGGACTCTTCCCATGTATGATCACATTGGTGTAAACTTGATTTTGGTTGTGCCTTTTCATTTAGCATATCTTTTGAGTGTCCGTGTTGCAAGGAACCCTTCACATGGTGGTGGTGGTGGTGGAGATTTAGGCATGGGTTCAAGTATTTCAGATGATAACGAAGGTAACTATTTTGTGATTGTACTTCTATAGGAAAAATTGTATTTCTTCATTCTAAATCATGCTGACTCTAATTAATGTTTGTATTAGGCTATCATGGTATGTGTATAGGACAATTGTATTTTCTTCATTATAAATCGTTGAATCCAATCAATGTTTGTATTAGGCTTGAACACCAAAGAGGAAGCTAAAAATTATGATGGTATGATTTCTTTCATGACTAACTTGAAAGTCCATTGCTAGCTTATTCTCATATTTTCTCAATTATGTACTATGACAAGAGAGCTTGGAGCGCCATTTACTTTTCTACACCCTATTTGTACATGTGTCATTTATATGCCATCCTCAATTGAAAAACCAAATAGGTTTGTTAATCCAAGTGTCGATTGCATATATTTATCAATCTTTACATTAATCACATTATACATTATTGTCAAACTTTGGTTGCTTTCTTCTTTGTTCAAATTGCATTTTAATTGTCATGTTCTTATGCTTTTTTATGATGAAAGAGCAGTCAAGAAACTAGTATGTTTTTTGCATGCACATATCAAGGAGGGGAAGCTAGTGCTCGAGGGGAGTTTAGCCTGGGGGTTTAAAGGGAACATTAGTAGGGGGCACCAGTGGGGGGTGGGTGGGGTAGCAGTTGAGAGGTGGAGCTAGGGTGAGAGTAGGAGTGTTGGCTAGGAGGAGGTTGTTGGGGGGAGGGGTCTTGTTTGGTGGGGGAGTGACTACTTATAAGGCATTGGTGAGGGTACACTCCCGGTCATCAAAGGAGGCTTGCAACTAGGTGTTGGCGAGGAGGGTGGCTTGAGATCATGTTGGCTTTGCATTAAATCCATGCGAGGAGCATGGCTGATTGAGATGTGGTGTCCTACTCATTGTTGTTGCATGTAGTCTGATGGACGTGAGGAGCTCCTGGGCGAGGTTAGAGAAACCTTCTACAAAATTGGGGAGGGCACCATGGGAGGACCGGATTTCTTCAGAGAAGTCTAATTAGGAAACAGAAGCAGTCAGCCTACACCTAACCAGAAAGCATCCATAGTGTGGCGTTGGGAGGTGGAGGGTAAGAAAGATGATCCTTTATTTGGGGCAAACTGGTGAGGATTGCCACCGAGGCTAGGTGTGGTTTAAATTAGGGTCTCTTTGAGAAACTGGGACATTCGACGAAGATGTTATATGTTATAGTGCCTACAAGCATATAACAATGGATATAGCGCCAACTATATGATTAGAATTCATCTAGCCATATCTAAGTGTGGCTTCCTAGGGGCTTGTGTAAACTGACTCACAATTCCAACAATATAGCTTAAGTCTGGCCTAGTAATGGTCATATAGATTGAGCTACCCACTATGCGCCTATACATAGTGGGGTCCTTCAAAAGGCTCACCTGTCTGTGTGTTTTGCTCCAATGGCACTGACATAGGCTTACAGCCTATCATACCATACTCGGACAACATGTCCAAGCTGTATCTCCTCTGCAAATAACAAAATTCCATGAAGCGATCTCACCACCTCTATGCCCAAGAAATATCGTAGCTCACCCAAATCCTTTATCTCAAAGCCTCCAACATCATGCATGTTAGCATCACTATCACCAGAGTGATAAGTCATCCACATAGATGACTAATAGCATGATCCCTCTATTTTTCTTTTTCACATAAAATGAAAATATCCATTGGATATGTGAAATCCAATGGTAACAAGATACTCCCCGATCTTGTTTGACCATGCTCTGGGTGCCTGCTTCAAGCCATACAAGGCTTTGTGTAACCTGCACACAAAATCTGGGTGTTTCAAAATCTTAATCTTCAAATCCCGTGATGGGCTTCGTAGTGGCTCCATCAGTTAGTTTCACAATCGATGCGGTGTCATCCATAGGAGGCTTTTCCCATTTTCCTAGCATTTTTTGGTATCAATGCTCACTCTTACCCCATCTAGGATGGTGGTGACTTGAAGCTCATCAAAAGTTAGGGGCAGTGTTGCGTTAAGTTCATCTCCTTCAAAATACTACCCTAACTTGTTCACACAGATTGTAGGAACGTTGGTAATTCTGTCTAGTTCTATGGATCCTTCCTCATTGGTCTCATTGAAACTTTCTAGTTCAGCCTATTCTTCCATTCTTTCCCCCCAAGCCTTTCTTCCATCCAATCCTTCAAAGCCTTCCATAAACTCAGGCTACCTTAAAGTAAGGTGCCAATAGGAATCTGGACTTGTGAAGATGGAAAGGAGGAAAGACCCGCAATACCTCTCAAAATGGGCATAGGTTTGTGAATTAGGTTATCCCTATTCATGTTTAGAATTTTCGAGATGTAGGTTATAGGGATATGAACTTCAGTGTTGTCTGATCTTCTTGGGTGGTCATCCCTTAGATTCTTAATGTTAAAGCTTGTGGATCCAAGCTCCCATGGATATGGTGATAAGAAAGACCTAATCCTATACTAATTAACAATGTGATGAATGCTAATCTAACCTAGGGAGGATGATACCTAAACACAAGCATGATGAATACCCTAAACTAATTAAGATTTAAACTTAAGCACAATTAGGTACAAGATTGAGACTTGTACTTATAAAGAGGCTTGAGAGCTTGATTGATTGATTGAAAATGACCCCTTTTATATGAGGGAGGAACAACAAAGCTTTGAAAGCTCATGTGGGATACCTTGACTATGTGACTTGGCACTCTAGCATCACTCATTTCAACACCCCTCCCTTAATGTTA
This sequence comes from Cibotium barometz, assembly GCF_041138505.1. Taxonomy (NCBI): domain Eukaryota; kingdom Viridiplantae; phylum Streptophyta; class Polypodiopsida; order Cyatheales; family Cibotiaceae; genus Cibotium; species Cibotium barometz. The sequence continues at coordinate 33,667,317 of NC_141092.1, read as the reverse complement.
GCTTGGGCACAATTTTTAGGCTCACTCTTCCCCTCTCTCCCTTTGTGCTAGGCTACTTTGGTCCTTATGCTACTTTGGCATTATAGCTACTTTTGCTATGAATTTAAGCTTGAATGCATCATATGGCCTTAGAGGCTAATTGTTAACAATCTAGAAATGGGATTGATCATGGTGACAAACAATGATTAAGCCATATAATTAAGGTGGATTAAACCACACTAAAAACTCCATGAGAGAGAGGGATTGCACACTTAACACTCAATTCTATTGCTTGCTATCTCAAATGAACCATATAATGATATAGGCTTTCTAGACTTATCCCACTTTACACATCATCATCCATGTGGCACTCCCTTTTCCACTCTTTTGGTCAACACTCACACACCATTCAATATTACATGTGGCATTCCTATCTTGCCACAATATCTTACACCTTTAGGGTGCTTTCCCACATACACACAACACCACGATTACATCTCTCAACACCCCCTCTTAATCGAGGTGTTCTACAACTCACCCATCACCCATCACTCATATCAATGTAGCATTGCACAACTGCAATCGCTACCAACTCAACACTCCCCCTCAATGATACATTGGAGTATCCATCAACCAATCATGTGTGCGCATATCTACCATCTTAGACACCTAGTCCATTTTGAGCCGACTCGCTCACAACGGAACCACTGAGTCCGATTTGAACATAGAAGTTCGGGTGGGAACCAACCCGTGCGCATGCACCTCACACATGCGTTGCTCATGCACACATCACGCAACAACCATTTCGAGCTTCTAGGTGAGCTCGGGCAGGGTGACCCTCATACCATGGGTGATTACAGAACAAATTCTCGTTTTGAGCACGCACGCTCGGGCACGGTTACCCTCATAAATGTGGGTGAGATGATTTTACAAAACCCTTTTATGCGCTATGCAAGGGCAGGGCACCCGTCTAAAAAAATGATCAACATCCATGGCTTTTGCCACCAAAGCTGATATTTGCCCACTATTTCAGGGCACTAGAGAGAGAAAACATTACAAACATTTTAGCCAAAGTCGCACACAGAACCCATGTGAATAGGGGCTTAGTTTGGGTCTTTTCACATTGCAAATTTAGAAATCCTTATCTCAAAGGACCACCACAAATTTTATATTATAGTTTTTTTTAAAACCTTATCTTTTAGGTTTTTGGCTCACACCAAACAAGTCGAGCTCCTCGTCGTCCTGTTCACAAGCTGCACTACTATCCCTCTACCATCATCACCACCGCCCCACTGTCATTGTTGTAGTTCTTCTGCCCTAGCAGAAGACCTTTATTCTCTCCAGCCAGCACCGGCCATACACGCACATCGATTGTTTCCCACATCAGCCGTTACATCAACAACAGCCAGGCTGTTGCATCACCAGCTGCTATCTTCTTATGTTGAGGGTGCATAGCTTTAACACTGCCAACTGCTTGCTTTCATTGGCGACCTCCCTTAGTCATTACATCCATATTCTGTTGTGAGATTTTCTTATTTCTCTTAGAGCATGTAAGTCTTCTCTTTGTGGAGCCCTTTCTACACTTCCATGAGAGCTTGGCTCTCTTCTCCTATTCAGTATTCCTGCGATATCAGGGGCCCTGAATCTCTTCTGTTAGCTGCTCGCTTGTACCTCTGCTATTGGCCGTTGTTGAATCTTGTAGAATTGGTCCTTTTAAGCCTAACTTGTAGGCTCCCATGCTCTTAAAGCTCCATCATTGAGCTTGCCAAGGCTTTGCTAAGCCTTCTCTCTACTTCAATTTTCCAAAGTGCCTATGTATAATGAACCTTCTTCCAAGGTTTCTTTGGTTATATTGAACTTCCAAATGAGCTTCAAATCTGCATGCTTTCTTTCAATGCATACATCCATTCAAGGGTGCTTCTCCACATAGTTTCTCTTGAAACCAAAGTGCAAACCAATGTGAAAACCCCAAAGGCTTCCACCAAACATTGCTCATCTTCCATGAGCAAAACCATGAGCATCACTCTTTCTAATGTGCTCAACCATGGACTTCTTCCAAGCCCATAATCACTTGTCCCTTCTTAGACAAGCATTGTACCTTCTCATGCTCTTTGCCTAAGTGCAAGAGCCATGGGATCCACTCATCCCATCACATAGTAGCCCTTATCAAATATGAACATTCTTCCATGCTCAAATACCAAATTAGAGGCAAAAAAACACCAAAATACCTTCACAAATCTCCTTTGGCAGCTTCTCCTTGATGACATCGAAGAATCCATAGTCTTCACACTTGCTGACATCTCCATTTTCAGCTTCCATGATGATGTGCAAGATTTCCATGTTGCAAAACTCCCATTTGCAACTCTCTTGGGCAGCTTCTTTGATGTTTAATGAAGACTCCATAGTCTTCATAATGCTAAAATCTTAATTTTCAGCTTCATAAGCAGCTTTGAACTCCTCTCTCAAATGCAAATAGAGAACATAACAAAGTGTGCATAATTTTTTTTTTAAATGAACCATAATAACATGCTTAATCAAACAAACACACAAACAAGCTAATATACATAATAATCACCCATGACCAAGAACCCACCCAAGCTCTGATACCATGAAAAGATGCAGGGGATAAGAGAGCTTGAGCTCTTGCAAGCACACACACACTCACAAAACCCTAATAGAGAACACACAAGGTGAGAGGCTGAAAATCTTCTTCTTCTTCACTCAACACTCAACACACCATATACAAAGATAAGAGTACACACATATGAAAAGGTACTCAACCAAATACATACTAGGGTTCTCTATAGTGTGAACCCAACTAAATGAGCTGGTGCTATAACTATGCCAGTCTCTAGAATGGCTATCACACAGCCTATCATCCCACTAGCCGCATATCACCCATGACCTCACCAACCATGCCAGTGGTGTAAGTGTGGGGCCTATCCCCCAGGCGGGTCATCAGTGTTCACCGCCTCACTAGATGAGCTCGATATCTCAACAAAGCCATACAAGGCTTTCTTCAACCTGCAAACATGCTCGGGGTGACTCACATCCTCATAACCAGGTGGCTACAACATATACACCTCTTCTTGCAAATCCCCATGTAAGAATGCATTCTTTACACCCATCTAATGTAAAGACCATTTCTTTGACGCAGCCACTGCTATCACAACTCTCACTGTTGCCATCTTGGAAACTGGGCTGAAAGTTTCCTCATAATCAATGCCATATGTCTGCGCATATCCTTTGGCTACCAATCTAGCCTTGTACCTGCTTATGCTTCCATCGTTATGTTTTACTTTGTACACCCACTTGCATCCCATGGCTTTCTTGCCTTCAGGCAATTGCACTAAAACCCAAGTCTCATTTCCATATACTGCATCCATCTCCTCATCCATAGCCTTCTCCCAACACACATTTTCAACAGCCTCATCCATGCATGTGGGCTCTACAACCTGCACAACCTTTGCCATGTATGCATAGTGATGTGCCACATAACCATCATAGGTAAACCTCTGCACAGGATTCTTCACTCTCCTAGATCTTCGCAGCTTTGCATTCATGGCTTCCATAGCCTTCTTTACACCAGGTGTTCTCATAGCTGGGATCCCAAGCTCCTCATCAAGGCTCATTTCTGAGCCACTAGACTCTCCATCAACATGAGAAAGCCCTGCAGAAATGTCAGGCATATTAAGGGACTCAACCACTTTCTCTTTGCCTTTATGTGATGTACTAATCACATTTGCAGGACTGGTATTATGATGCAGCCTGCCACTCCATGGTCTATCAACTGAACCACTAGATGAGGGCTCTCTTGGTCCACTCAAAGACTGTGATTGCTGACTTGCATTCTGTGCAACCACATTTCCACTCACATCAGTCCCAACAGCTTCTTTTTTAGCAGCATACCAGCTACTCATCTCATCAAAGACAACATCCCTGCTTACACTCAACTCACGTGTAGCAGGGTTATAACACCTGTATCCCTTTTGCTCAAGGGAATATCCAATAAACACACATTTTTCAGCTTTTGGATCTAGCTTAGTTCTCAGCTCATCGGCACATGCACATATACAATGCATCCAAAAACTTTTAGAAGAGACAAATCAGGTTTTCTACCAGTAAACCTCTCCTCTAGAGTTACATCATGTATGGCTGTAGTTGGAGTCCTATTCATGATGTAAACTGCTATAGAAACAGTCTCAGCCCAATAGCTATGCAGTATATTCTTCTCTTCCATCAATGCTCACGCAATCTCAGCAATGTGCCTGTTTTTTTGCTCAGCAAGTCCATTTTGCTGCGGAGTGTATCTGCATGTAAACTATCTCCGAATACCATTTTTCTTCAAAAATTCAGAGAACTCATTGGAGAAGTACTCTCCCCCTCCATCTAACCTTAGGCATGTTACATATTTCCCTGTTTGCTTTTCAACCATAACTCTGAAATTTTGAAAGTGAGTGAACACCTCACCCTTCTCCTTCATGAAGTATACCCACACTTTCCTTGTGTGGTCATCAATAAATGTCACATAATACCTGTAGCCTCCCATAGACATGGTCTTCGTAGGACCCCTGAATGCACAATATCTAGTGCATTTCTACTCACATTTCTATTACGTGGAAATACATGCTTTGTTTGCTTTCCAAATTGGCATGCTTCACATATTCTCTGCATACCTTCAACTTATAAATTTTGGCAGCCCTGTCACAATTCCTTTAGTCTGCATAAACTTCATTCTCTGCACATTCACATGTCCAATTCTTTTATGCCAAATGTCTGTGTCTGCAACAATTTCTGAACCATTTGCAAACATTGCAGCACTCACTTCAGGCATGTTTACATTCAACGTAAACATTCTACCCACTCTGTTGCCTTTTGTAACCAACCTGCACTTGTCTTTAAAGTCTTCAACATAACAACCATCAGGGTTAAACCGAACCTGCAAACCCTGCTCAATCATCTGGCCAACTGAAACCAGATTCTTTGTTATGTTCGAGACATGAAGTACATCTACAAGGTACTTCACTTTGCCATCCTGCATAGACAATGGCACATCTCCAACATGGGCAATTGGATGAGCAATGCCATCCCTTGTTTCCACAAAACCTGGTCTTTCAAGGTTCTTCATCTCCTTGAACCACTCCCTATGACTTGTCATGTGGTTTGAAGCACCTAAATCAACGTACCATACATCATCTTTATGTGCTGCTTCGACATTTTCAGACATGGCATTAACGGCATGTTGCATAACAAACAACCTTTCATTATCCTCATTATTTCTACTCGAGGATGCATAGTTGTTTTGCTGCAATTTTTCATTTTGCATGTCAGCCTGCTTCTTATAGCAATCTACCTGCTTCTTATAGCACTCTGCCTGCACATGTCAGGTTTACCACAATAAAAGCATCCACGTGTATCATTATACTGCCTTTGCTAATTTCCACGACCTCTTTGACTCCCCTTGCCTCTGATTTGGCCTCTTCCACCTGCGTGTTGTTGTTGTTGTGAATTCTAGGACTGTTGTTGTTGCTGCTGCTGCTAGCCATAATTCTGATTACCTGTTCGGCCACCTCCTTGGCCGCGTCCATGGCCTCCTCTACCTCGTCCTCTTCCGGAACTTGTGTAGAAGGCCTGTTGCTCTGAACTATTTTTGTTTTGTGAAGACTGTTGGTCTTCACCCAAGCTCTTCTCTTCTATAATCAACATAGACACCAAATCTGTAAAATTGGGAATGTTTTCCCAAGTGTGAATAGACATCTTGAATGCCTTGTATTGTGGGCCAAGACCACGTAGACAGACTTCCACCTTATCATCATCATCTACTGAAACACCAATAGATGCAAGGGATTCCACAATACCCTTTATCTTCAATGCATAGTCATTCACAAATATACTCTTTTTCTCCACAGTATGAAGTTCATTCTTCAACTGTATCTTTCGTGCCTTGGTATTTATTTCATAGAGTTTTACCAAGGTGTCCCACGCCTCCTTGGGGGACTTGGTATCCTGAATGTGCCCAATCATGCTGTCCTGTATACTGATAGAGAGCCCCAATACATAACTTTTCTGGCTCTTTGGTTCCAATCCTTGAACTCTTTCACATCTACAGTAGTCGGATTGATCTCCGGTATCTCCAGTGCCTCTTCATGCTCACCTTCTATGTAGTCCCAATAACCCTTTCCCATCAGGAAATTCGTCAACCTAAACCTCCAAGCATGGAAGTTGTTCTTATCAAGCTTCTCAGCAGTAATCTGGTTTATGCCATCATTTGACATCTTGCCAGACACACAAATTTACCAGAAACAACACTCTGGTTTGTCCTGCACAAACTGTTGTATTTTCTGCAGCGGTACTGTACTACACTCAAATGTCACAACCAGTGACCTCAATGTGCATACATACACCCAATGGCAACTGTTGACCTCCTTGCAGCACACACAGTGTCTGCACAGTTAATCTGTCTTTCTACAAATCTTAAAACAAAGTTCTGCAGAGAATCGATGACTTACCCGCAGTGCTCGAAATCGCCTGCTTTTTGAAAAACGGAGGTCCTGATGCACCCGAAACGCGTTTTTGGCCCAAAAATTCTGTTTGATAGGACAATATAGTTGCCCTATAGCTTTACTCCCGTGAAGAAAGCTCCTCAATCAGAGATCGTTTGCCGGTGCCTCCCTCCCGACAAGGGTGTAGTCACCGATGTAGTCACCAACACAAATAGGAAAGAGTAGTTGAAGCTCTTACCCTCGTACCGCTTCCTATGCTTCTCTTGCTTGCATCTCAGCTCTTAGCATGAGCCAGGCTCTGATACCATGTTAACAATCCAAAAATGGGATTGATCATGGTGATATACAATGATTAAGCCATATAATTAAGGTGGATTTAAGGTGGATTAAACCACACTAAAAACTCCATGATCATGGTGGATTGATCATGGTGATAGACAATGATTAAGCCATATAATTAAGGTGGATTAAACCACACTAAAAACTCCATGAGAGAGAGAGGGATTGCACACTCAACACTCAATTCTATTGCTTACTATCTCAAATGAACCATACAATGATATAGGCTTTCTAGCCTTATCCCACTTTACACATCATCATCCATGTGGCACTCTCTTTTCCACTCTTTTGGTCAACACTCACACACCATTCAATATTACATGTGGCATTCCTATCTTGCCACAATATCTTGTACCTTTAGGGTGCTTTCCCACATACACACAACACCACGATTACATCTCTCAACACTGATAACATCACACTTTTTGTAGAGACAAGAGGAGTGAAAAAACGATGGTTCTTTCTCTAGAAGAGTGCGTCTTCTGTTGGGGCATCTTTGACCTCAATGCAGTTTGCCTGCTTCTTTTTTTAATATCAATCCTATTCTAGGTGACTAAATTTTCCACAGTAGTCACAAACAAGCTTTGGTTTATCTTTATTGCAACATTCATTCTTGGTATGACCAAGTTTTCCACAGTGATAGCATCTTGGAAGTTGAGATATTAATTGATTTATCCTTTGAAATCTCCCACCCTTTGCATATAGTGCTTGCTCACTTAAATGTGATTTGAATGGTTCTTTAAATTTTCCACATTAGTCACAAACAAGCTTTGGTTTATCTTTATTGCAACATTCATTCTTGGTATAACCAAGTTTTCCACAGTGATAGCATCTTGGAAGTTGAGATATTAATTGATTTGTCCTTTGAAATCTCCCACCCTTTGCATATAGTGCTTGCTCACTTAAATGTGATTTGAATGGTTCTTTACCCTTGAATTTTGATTCATGTTCAAATAGAGATGATTCTATATCTTTAATTTTAGTATTGGGCACATTTTTAAGTGTAGCAACAAGTGATTCATATGGTTCTTTGTTAACACTGTTTAACAGCACAACAATAGATTCATCTTCTTCAATAACTTTCTTTAATACACAAAGTTGCTGCTTGATACCTTTGAATTTGTTGATGTGTTGTGCCATGGTCTTGATATCTTTCTTGTTGAGCTTAAGAACGTTGATCTTTGAGATCTTTGAGTCCGTGTCGAAAATATTGTTAAGTTCATGCCATGCCAACTTGGCATCCTTGATACCATCAATGTGACTAATCAGTTTAATGTCCTCAATTGGAGGAGCATCTCTATTAATCCAAAATGGGATTAACATCCCCCCTACTTGATGTAGGTTATGTCCTCAGAACCTTTACCTAGGTCGAAAGACCTGGTCGCCAAACTCGTATCTATAGAAGTTTTGGTGGGATTGAAGCTTTTTAAGGGTTCTTCGGAATGCTGAGTGGGATGTCCAGAACTTGGTTTTGACCATCTCTTCGAATGTGACATGCATGTATCCTAGGAGACACCTTAGGCGATGATAGTAAAGCATCATGCGTCTTTCAGTTAGGCCTTTGTTCACGTCAAAGCAAAGCTGCTCCGCGTCAAGTCCATCATGTCTTTCCTTTAGTTGATCGATGAGAACTACAATCAACTTCATGAATCTCACAGCAGCTACTATATTTGGATTTGGAATTCTACGCCATGTTCGTATCCATGTGATCAGTTGCTATATTTGACTTGTTATATCTTTTGGAATGTGGATGGCGAGAAGTTGTGTGGGAAGTTATAACAGACGTGAGAATCTCGTTTCTTTGCCTCTTGGAATTGTAGTGGAGTCAGGTGCTTTTTGAGTGGCATGAATAAGGGATCCACTCATTGTGTTAGCGGCAGCGGGGAGCACTGGTACACTAATAACTATATTCTGGGACTGTTAGATACTCCTTGCACCATTTCGGCTGTATGCAAAAATCCACCAAGCGAGGGTTGGTATCATCTGTTTGGATAGCTGTATAGCCTAACCTTATATGCACTAGGTGTTGTTTGTGCTATCTACAAAAAAAATAGTTGATCATGAATGTGACAATTTTGATCTCTAGCAGATCAGCCAAGTGTGGATTAGGTAGCTTGGTGTTACAAGCCACATTCTCCCACAATGTCCCTTCTCCTCCCATCAATAACAGCTCTTCTAAATCTGGCATTGGGGCTCAGAGAGGATATGGAATGTAAGGCTGCCTCCTTGACTCCATGTTTGAGTATATGCATCCGCAAGGATTCTTCTGGTAGGCTCAAATGGTGTGATTTGCATCAGCACCTTAAACATGAGCTTCGATTTCAAGAGTGGGTTGCCTGCACGGATGAAGCCCTCGTATTCTGTAGCTGTCAAATACTCAAGAATATTTGCATCAGTAAAATCTTGGATCTCATCTTGAGGGTGATGGTCACGTCCCTCATCAATCGGCCTTGGTGGAGATAGAGTTGGTGTCAGCATCTCCTCAAGAGCTAGAGTGTTAGTGAAAATCAACGGGGATAGAAGAGAAGCAAGAGAAGACGTAATCGGCCTCAGTTTTGACAATTGGAAATACATTAGGAAAGGGGTTTAATACTGGCAATGGAAGAGAACACTAAATAAGTAAAAGATGAGGAGGTTCCTTGTGTTCTTCTTGACCCTCTTCGGAACTTTGGGGGGGAGTTTGGGCTTGTTAGTTTTCATAAATTCTTGGAGGTCACTGATATCATTAGTGGTTATATTAGGATATTCTATATGATCTTTATCAAAATTAAAAAATTACATTAGTGAGCACAACCTCCAAATTCTTATGGATATTTCAATAAAGTTTTATAATATCAAAAGGATGATACAATGTAGATTCGGAGAGGTTTAGATGCTGATGGGTATTATGCATTTCAGTCCAACCATCGCTAATAACCCATTGGTAACTTCGTGCAACCATCTCGTAGTTGGCCGATGTCATTGGGATATCATCTACTAGTAGAAATAGATTGAGTTTATCGACACTGTCATCCAAGATTTCTAACTATTGCAGCACCCGACACCAACTACAAAGGTTTAGCACTATGGGATGTAAGGGGAAAAAGAAAATATCAGCTAGGTTAGTTAGAACTATATCCCCCCCTAGGGTTCCCATTATTATGGTTGGGTCTGCATCCCTTTCTGTATTTTGGTGAATGAGGGTTAGGTCTCCTAGACTGAGGTCTTCAGTTAAATTAATTTCATATTGAGGAAGAGAGAGGGTTAGTGTAGGAAAAAACAATGTTAGAGTTTAAAAGGGGCCCAAGGAGTTACTAGCAACAATGAACCTATCTCCGAGGTGCATTCGATATGAGGAGATGGTGGCTTCCTGCACATCTCGAGCAACACTAGCTCTGCATATCTTCTTTTGTTGCTTCCTCTATTACAATCCTGGAAGCTGTGACTTGAAAATTCGATATGAGGAGATGGTGGCTTCCTGCACATCTCGAGCAACACTAGCTCTGCATATCTTCTTTTGTTGCTTCCTCTATTACAATCCTGGAAGCTGACTTGAACATTAGCCTCATCAATTTGCCTTTGTCGCTCCTCTTCTAAGCTTTGGCTTGTAGTTAATTGCTGGTGGACATGGGCAAGCTGTTAAAATTACAGCAATGTGATGAGCTATGGTGGATCAAATGCTAGAATCAACATCATTAACAAAGTGATTAGATGATAATTAAGATGTGATTAGTGAGTAATTAACTAATAGCTTAATGTGGGCATGGATAATCAAAAACCAGCAAATTCTCATTAGGCCAATGCCTCAATTTATAGAGTTTACATCCAAGCATCTAATCCCACTGATTTCTCCTTGATTCACTCCACCTCTTTTGCTTGATTCTCTCCACCTCTCCCAGAATATCTCCACATCTCCTAAATCTTCTCATGCTACCCTGTATTCTCTCCCAGTAGATTCTTCTCACCTTTTCACAGGTTCTCTCACATTTACAGATTCTCTTTTACAGCCTCTAGCTAAGAGCTTGTTCCCGCACACACCCTATTCACTTGTATATTTCAACACCTCCCCTCAAGTGAATAATCCTAGTACACCTGGACCCTATACCAAGTTTCCCTCTTACTTGATAGTCCGCGACCAGTGCCTAGCACACCTCCTCTCAAGTGAACTTAGCACACCTGGACCCTATACCAAGTTTCTCTCTTACTTGATAGTCCGCGAGACCAGTGCCTCAAGTCCCTAAACTCATAGTCCCTTACACTCTCTCTCTCTCTATGTGTCCAAGGCTATTACAAGTGCCTGCGACCTTGACTAAAGTGCTCACACATACATCTACCACATGGCCTGATGAAAAACAAGTAAAGGGAGAGGAGACACACACACAGGAGAAAACCCTAATGTATATTGCAAACCCTAACCATAGAGGGAAGCCATCTCCCTTCTCACACAATGCATGAAGCCATAATCCATAATACATAAGACACACTATGAGTTGTGTCCACACACTGCTAACCCTAGCTAATGTCCACACACTATGACCAGTTGGACGCGGTCATTTATGTCTCACACATGCTGCTACCTAACATGCCAGCACATAGTACAGCTGGCACACACTGACATCGAGCTTGAATCTCAACAGCCCCTCTCAAGCTCATGATGTACTGCCATAGATGAAGATGTAGATGAGCTTGGGATATCAAAGCTCTCAACACTCCCCCTCAAGCTCATCCCACGTACTCCCAACATAGTACGGAAGTACTCAAACTTCTCCCTGCTAATAAGTGGCTTTGTAAAGATGTCGGCCACTTGCTCTTCAGTCTTCACATATTGTAGATCCACTGTACCATCTAGCACCTTCTCTCTGACAAAGTGATAATGGACCTCTATGTGTTTGGTCCGCGCATGAAACACTGGATTCTTGACCAACTGTATGCTGCTCATGTTGTCACAATGAATGATAACTTTGCCATCAATAGGCTCACCCAAATTAGCCAAGAGATTCTTTAACCATATTCCTTCACAAGTAGCAATGGTTGCACCCCTGTATTCAGCCTCTGTACTGGATAAAGCAACAGTAGGTTGCTTTTTGCTACTCCAACTCACCACGGCACTTCCAAGTGTAAAGGCATAACCACTAGTAGACCTCCTGTCATAGGAGCTACTACCTGCCCAATCTGCATCTGTGTAGCCATGTATATCCAAGCCTTTACCATGCTTATAAAGAAGACCATAATGTGCAGTGGTCTTTACATATCGCATAATGCATCTCACTGCATCCAAATGAGGTTTTCTGGGGCTCTGCATAAATTGGCTTACTAGCCCCACAGCATAACTCAAATTCAGGCGCGTGATAGGCATGTAAATGAGACTACCAACCATCTTTCTGTACATAGATGGATCATCCAACTCTTCACCAAAATTAGCCCGCAACTTCACATTCTGCTCCAAAGGTGTACTCATTGGCTTACACCCTGTCATCCCATATTTTGCCAACATATCCAATGCATATTGGCGTTGCGCTAACCATGTACCTGCATGGTCTTTGATCACTTCAATTCCAAGACAGTATCTCAACTCACCCAAGTCTTTCATGTCAAACTGCCCACTCAATGCTTTCTTGACATGCATCACATCTGTAGCATGATCTCCTGTGATAATCAAGTCATCCACATAGATGACAAGTAAAACAATCCCATGATCTGTTTTCTTCACATAGAGTGAAGAATCTGCTGTAGAAACCTGAAATCCAAGGGAGATAAGATATCTACTCATCTTATCACTCCAAGCACGAGGTGCTTGCTTCAAACCATATAATGCTTTCTTTAATCTGCATACGTGAGTGGGATATCTTGGGTGTACATATCCTTCTAGTTGTGCCATATAAACTTCTTCTTGTAGATCACCATTTAGAAATGCATTTTTCACATCCATTTGATGCATTTCCCAACCATTTGCTGTAGCCATAGCAATGACTGCTCTCACTGTACCCATCTTTGCCACTGGACTAAATGTTTCATCATAGTCCAAGCCTTGGGTTTGTGCATAACCCTTAGCTACCAATCTCGCTTTATGTCGCTCAATGGAACCATCTGACTTGCATTTCACTTTGTAAACCCATTTGCAACCAATGACATTTTTGTCCTGTGGTAACGCAACCAAATCCCATGTATCATTATGAACCAATGCGTCCATCTCAACATCCATTGCCTTCTCCCATACATGCTTTCCAATAGCTTCTGTATAGCATGTAGGTTCCACATGTTTCACCAAAGAGGTCATATATGCGTAATGCATAGCAAAATCACGATATGTCAACCTGTCAAACAACTGGATATCTGACCCTTTGGGATCTCCGCAATGCATGCGGATCACTCTCAACACCTGTCACTCTAGCATGTGGTGGTACATATCTATCCTGCCTAGCACCAGGTGTACGTAAAACAAGTATGCCAAGTTCCTCATCCAAACTCTCTGAACTTGACGACTCATAACCTGTAATTCCAATTTCTTCAACTTTCTTTTTCCCTTTATCCACAGCACTACTCCTAGTGCTCACACTCTCATGTCTCAAGTATCCTGACCATGGACGTACAGTGCCACTCTCTGACTCTGCTGGCCCAGACATAGAAGTAGAACTAGAACTTGCTTGTGGCAAGTTCACATGCACATCAGCATCAAGTGACTCAATGACACCCTCATCCTTTGCTTTGTACCAACTAGCAAGTTCATCAAACACCACATCTCGTGAGATAACCACTTGCCTAGTTTATGGATTATAACATTTGTATGCCTTATGATCCTGTGCATATCCAACAAACACACACTTCTCTGCCTTAGGATCCAACTTCCTCCTTCTCTCGTCAGGCACATGTACATATAAGCTATGCATCCAAACACTTTGAGGTGTCCAATGTCTGGCCTAAACCTGTAAGCCGCATCTCTGGCGAACTTCCATGTATGGCTGCTGTGGGTGTCTTATTTAGTATATACACTGCAGTGGCACATGCTTCTGCCCAATAATAATCTGGCATGCTCTTTTCATTGAGCATCGCCCTGGCCAGTTCACAAATGACTCTATTCTTTCTCTCAGAGCAACACCATTTTGTTGAGGTGTATACCTGCAAGTTAATTGCCTTCTTATGCCAAGAAATGCTTAAAAGCATGTGAGGTGTATTCACCACCTCCATCTGTCCTCAAACATTTTATCCAAGAGCCATATTACCTCTGCAAAAGCTTTGAAATCCATAAACTTTCCCAACACTTCACTTTTCTCTCTGAGAAAGTAAATCCATGTCATTCTGCTGAAATCATCAATGAATGTCACATAGTATAAACTACCTTTAATAGATGGGTTTTGTGCAGGACCCCATACATCGCTATAAACTATTTCAAGTGGCCTGCTACTCATATTGCCTTCTCTAGGAAACCGCAACCTCGCTTGCTTTCCAAACTGACAAGCTTCACAAACATGCATATTCCCATCATACTTGAATCTAGGCAGCCCACTAACAATGCCTCTTGCCTGCATGTTCTTTAACCTTTGTATGTTCACATGTCCAATCCTCTTAGGCCACATGTCAATGTCCTGTACCACATTTTGGCTTTTAGAGAACATGGCTGATTTCAACTGAGGAATCCCAACATCCAGCTTAAACAACCTACCTTCTTTCTTTCCTTTGGCAATGACTTTACATCCATTTTTGAAATCCTCAATGAAGCAACCATGCTCGTTGAAACGAACCTGTAATCCCTGTTCCACCATTTGACCAATTGAGGCCAAACTTTTTGTAATAGAAGGCACATACAAGACATCTGCCATAGATTTTGTTTCACCATTGTGCATAACCAATGGTACACTTCCAACATGTGTAATGGCATGTTGGGTATCATCTCCTGTCTCCACATAGCCTTTCACATCCATAGGCTTCATATGCTCAAACCATTCACCATGACAAGTCATATGGTTTGATGCTCCAGAGTCCATATACCAAGTGTCATCATTTTCAGCATTTGTCATCATAGATCCCACAACATGTTTCATGGCAAACAAGTGATTTGCACTGCCATCATTACTGCATGCATAATTTCCACCACCATGTTGTGCATAATGTCCACCATGTTGTGCTCTACCCCCTCTCAAATCATTTTGTTTGCGGAAATAATCACGTGCCATATGACCAAATTTCCCACAGTAATGGCATTCCACATCTTGCATAGATGTTTGTTGGCCTTGCCAACGTCCTCTACCACGAGGATTACCTTTGCCTCTCTGAGGTGTATATCCACGACCACCTCTAGCACCATATGTAGGCTGAAAATTTTGTTGTGATGACTATCCTGCCATCCATGACCATTACCACGGCCACGTGATGCAAATCTCCCCCTGCCTCTAGATCCTCTTTGTGAATAGAAAGCCTGATTTCTGCCATTATCATCATGGCTAATAGATGCATCATGAAAAGAATCACTGAGTTTGATTTCCTCAACAAGCAAGAGTGAAACCAACTTATCAAAATCTGGTAAACCTGTACTCCAAACCGAGATAGATGTATCAAAAGATTTATACTCCTTGCCAAGACCATGCAAGGTAATGTCTACCAAATCATCATCAGGCATGGAGGCATTGATTGTTGCCAATGCATCTGCATACTTCTTTATCTCTTGTACATAATCATCGATGCTCCTTCTATTCCATTTCACATTATGAATCTGTTGTCGCAACTGAGACTTGCGAGTACTAGTGTCTGTATCAAACAACTTTACCAATGTATCCCATGCATCCTTGGGATTCTTAGCATCATGTATATGTATGAGTATAGCATCCGAAATACATATAGACAAATAATGCAAGACTTTGTATGCTCTTTCTAACCATTGCTTATATGAGCTATAACCTGGCTGCTGTGTAGGTTGTCGGGGTAGTTCCGACTCTAGCTCAGCACCTGTAATTGGATTCCAAAAACCTTTTCCCTTTATCCTGTACTTCCATGCCTGGAAGTTCTTCCTATCCAATTTTTCACCCACAATTTGTGCTGGATTATCCAACATATTTGCTCAATATGCAAATGCACCTTCTGCACACGTCCAAATCTGTAAACGAGCCTTCCTTAGCTCAACCACACTCTAATGAGTGTTCCAGATACTCCAAAGTACTCAAGAAACTTCAATTTTGATGTAGAAAATCAAACTGTATGCATTTAAAATGAACCGGCATACGCAATCCAAGATACCCTGTTTTGATGCACTTTCCAAGGCTCCAAATTGCAATGTAGTGGTTCAATCAAGTGTGGATAACTTGCATTGACACCTAAACAAGCTCAATATTGAATATCAACACCAACCAAGATGCGTACATATCAATTTTGTCAAACCCCCTTCTCTGTTTTGAGAAAAACCAGAAAAACCAGTAGTAAAATGGCTCTAATTTCTTCAATCTTTGTCCAAATTGAGAGACCAGGCATTCATTAGCTTAGCAGCAATGATGCCCACTAACTCCATGTAAAAGGAATTAGACCAATTGTTTAAGATGAGAGAGTAATTAGTCGATTAATCACACTCTGTTTCACTGCACACAATAGACAGCCTGTTTAATCAGCTCATTTCCAACTCCATAAGGCATAATTGCTCCAACAAATCATGTAGCCTCCTCCTTGGCTTTGTGTATTAGCCAATTGCTAAGCCAATTTTGAAGTTAATCAACCAACCAAGTGGAATTTGGCCTCCACTTATCAAAAATCAATGAAAATCTGCTCTGTTTCTCTGTAGAAGCTGCACCGCGTGCTCCTGAAGGGATTTGGAGAGATTAAAGTGTCAATTGATGGTGTATATGAGTGCGTAACACACTAAGGCATGTGTGTAACCCATCAATGGTATGATTTTTACCAAAAACTTGATTTAATTTCATCAAAAGTTGACCACTTTTTCTCTATTTTGTGAGAGCTTCAAAACCAGTGATTTTCAATCACTTAAATGCATCATATTTGCTCCAAATTCAGTTGTAGGGCTTGTACATGAGTTGCCAATACATTCATCCTTGTCACATACATGTTTCTTTGCCAGATTTGCATCTATTTCACTATACATCACCGCTTCCAAGCTCCAATGGAAAGCTTCCAAAAACCCAAAATTTTCCTTTGCTTTGGGCAATCCTAATTTGCTTTGTTTCTGCTTGAATCACCTGCAATCCGCTCAAGGGTGTTTAGTAGTCCTTACCCGGTAGGCCAAGCTCTCAGATCTGATAGAAATCGATGTGCTCCAAGCTTCACAGCTTCAATGGCAAGCTTCATAGCTTTTCTTCACATCTTCTTCTCCCTCTTCTCTCACTCACTCATAAACCCTAATAGAGAGCACCAGGCTCTGATACCATGATGAAAAACAGGTAGAGGGAGAGGAGACACACACACAGGAGCAAACCCTAATGTATATTGCAAACCCTAACCATAGAGGGAAGCCATCTCCCTTCTCACATAATGCATAAAGCCATTATCCATAATACACAAGACACACACTGAGTTGTGTCCACACACTACTAACCCTAGCTAATGTCCACACACTATGACCAGCTGGACACGATCATTTATGTCTCACACATGCTGCTACCTAACATGCCAGCACATAGCACAGTTGGCACACACTGACATCGAGCTTGAATCACAACATGGCCTACATCATCGGTGGCTCAGAGGTGGTTTTACTTTGTTGGGGTAGGTTACATTGGGTTGTGGGGTTCTCTCTCTCTCTCTCTCTCTCTCTCTCTCTCTCTCTCTCTCTCTCTCTCTCTCTCTCTCTCTCTCTCTCTCTCTCTCTCTCTCTCTCTCTCTGAGATTTTCACATGGCTCCTCACTCTTTGGAGCCTCACATCTTCTCTTGTCTTCAGTCTTCTTGTCGTGGCAGCTTCTCTTCATGTGTCTGTGTCTTCCTCTTCTTTCAGTCTTCTTGTTGTGGCAGCTTCTCTTCGCGTGTCCATGTCTTCCTTTAATGCTTTCTCTAGCTTTTCTTCTTGGTGTGGATCTTCCTCTTGGAAAGAGATCTTCTTCTTTCATGGCTGGGGCCATGAGCTTGTCCCCGTCAGTTCTTCTTGCTCCATGTGAGCAACATGTTTAAATGTTTTGTTGACATATCTTTTGGGCTTTTGATGTTTATCTTGTATCATTATGCAATGCAAACCCAAATCTATGTGGGAGGTCTTACCTCTTGCCTTATTCTAGACAAGGGCAGTGTCTGATCCCATTTTTACACTGATGTAATGTGCCCAATACATAATGCATATAGCATTCATTCTTATGCACATTACCAAATGCAACTCTGGCTGTGAATAATCTTGAATTTGAGTGTGATTTGCAAGCATTGACCAAGGGTTAAATGCAAAATGATGATTATCACAAATTTATCAGCATAATTTTACCAGAAATTACATTAAATCAAGGGTAACCAATTTGTACGGAATGGTTGGAGTATCAAACCATCTCCGAATTGCAATATGAAGTTATAGGGATCTGTATCAGATACCTAATGGTTAATTTGAACCCTCAATTGTACCAAAATACAGTGATTAGCACTGATTAATCACTGATTAGCAAATTAATCCTCTGTTTTGTGTGCAAAAAACAGAGTATGCAGGGAGCCCAGATCTGAGGCCTTAGAGTTCAAATGAGCTCAAATCCTTTCAAGGCCATCAATAGCAATTAGTCTAGTAGAGGATAAAGCCAAGAAACACAAGATTTGACCAAACATTGAATGCTTAATCTCTGTTTTACCAAAGTCACCTGCAGATTTGATGAAGAGCTTAGATCTCACTGTAGACTTGATCAAATCAAATTCTGACTTCACCAGCTTGTAGAGCATGCTCGAAAACCCCCGCGGGCGAAGAGGAATTAGAGCCATTGCAACTGATGAAGAAGAAATCTCATTTTTCACTCAGAAAACAGGCGCCAGTGAATTAGCGAATTTCTGGAGTTCTAGGCAGCGGTTTGACGTTTTGTCTTGATGGACTGAATCGTGGGGATGATGGCTGTATGTGGCTAGAAGCAATGGGCCTAATGTTGAGGATGGAGGGAGATCAAGCCCCTCCACCAGCTGGGGGTGCAGAGAATAGTTGAAAAAGAGGAAAAAATATTAATTAGATACTAATCCTAATTAGCCAAGTGATTAGCAAGATAATGGGCTCACAAATTGATGGATTCTAGGCTTGGCTCTGATACCATGTTAAAATTACAGCTATGTGATGAGCTATGGTGGATCAAATGCTAGAATCAACATCATTAACAAAGTGATTAGATGATAATTAAATGTGATTAATATGATTAGATGATAATTAAGACGTGATTAGTGACTAATAGCTTAATGTAGGCATGGATAATCAAAAAACCAGTAAATTCTCATTAGGCCAATGCCTCAATTTATAGAGTTTACATCCAAGCATCTAATCCCACTGATTTCTCCTTGATTCACTCCACCTCTCCCAGAATATCTCCACAGCTCCTAAATCTGCTCATGCTACCCTTTATTCTCTCCCAGTAGATTCTTCTCACCTTTTCATAGGTTCTCTCACATTTACAGATTCTCTTTTACAGCCTCTAGCTAAGAGCTTGTTCCCGCACACACCCTATTCACTTGTATATTTCAACACAAGCACCTATTGAACCAACATTTGATCTATCTCCCCAGGGACTTTGCAGTGATCACCTCATTGAGGGCCTTCAGTTTCTTAGCATGTGCCTTGTTGATTTGCTCTCTTTCTGTTTAAAGGCTTACCACTCTATGTTCTGCTTAAGCAATGGAGTCAGTGAGTGTTTTGATCTACCATGTATATCTATCTTCCTTTGCTTGGAACGTGGCACGTGCTTCCTCTAGTTGCTGTGTATATTGCACTTCTTTCTCCTTGGTATATGCCACTTCCTTTTGTAGTTATACCTTGTCTTGTTTTAATCTTGCCTTGAGCTCCTCGTTCTCTTTAGTGATATGGACTATGGTCTTACTAGTGAATCTGTTATTGCCTTCCAAGGTCTGAAGCAGCCTTGCCTCCTGTTCCTCAGCTACCTTTAAGCTCTTTAGGATCACTTCTCTATGTGTGGCATCCACCGCTGCTATTTGTTCCTTAAGTGCTCTCACTTGGTCAGTGGACTCCTAGAGCTGTTTCCATAGTGTAGCATTGCTATCATGTAACATGTGAGTGGTAAGCAAGTGACTTCTCCATACCCTCAATTGGGTCCAAATATCTGCACTTGTAGAGGCTGAGCCTTTTATTTGGTGCACTAGCAACGTGTCGAGGCCTTCCATGGTCTCTTCGAGGAAGCAATTAGCATCGAGATTTTGCAAGAAGGATTTTTCTTCAATTGTACCCTTAGCTTCCAATTTCTTTTGCTTACTAGGACTTATGGTCTCATCAGTTCTCTTCCTCTTCTCCGCTCTTGACCCTCTTGAGTTTCTAGTTGTGCTGAGGTGGCCTCTTCATTCCTTTTGCTCTCATCCATTTGTGGCACTTGTTGTGCTGCTGGAGCCTGTGTTGCACCAATCTCCATGGAGGTGGGTTGATCTGTTATAGAGTGCCTCGCATCGTTTTACCTTTCTTTGATTTCTTATCCCCCTTTAGCTCTTGAATTAGCTCATTTGTTTCCTTTAAGACCGCATGTCCCTGTTTGCAGCTCTTATGAAATGAGTGCAGAGAGCTCCATGGATCCTTCAGTCTAGGGTACCCTTTCCTCCTAAGTGCCTTGGAGAATGGGAAGATTCGCTACATGACTTAGCAATTTGGTGAGGAGATATGGATTACGCACCTTGGATTGGTGTGACGAGGTAATTCTCCATCTCGCATGGATGTACCAAGCCTAATCCTTTTGTTTTTCCTCATGGACTTTCATTATGTGGTTGAGAGGGACCCTGTTATACTTGTCCACTGGCTTTACTTGCATGAGCATTGACATTGCTCTGCAAGCTTTCCCATATACCTCATCCCTTATATTCTCGTATTCTGCTGCATTTGAGTTGAAGGAAACCCTCTTCAGCATGTCCTCCATGGGCATATGTTCAATGGTATGGACATGTGTCAAAAAGGGTCGAACACTAAAGGTCAGCCTATGCACCCGGAAGATCCATCCTATGAGTGGGGGAACCTTAGCGGAGGATTTAAAGACTACTCTAAGGTCCACATCAGTACACTTATGCCAAACATGCCATAAAATGTTGGATGATGAATGGGTTAGCATGGAATTTGCACCTCTCCCAGAGTTGGAAGACTCTGATAATTGGATGCACATCCTGGCTATCATGGATATACTTCCAAAATGCATAGGTACAAGATTCGCTAATGGCTGAACGGGAAGGAGATCACATCCCTCTTCATGCTCAATGCTAGGTAAAGGTTCTGAGGACAAAACCTACATCAGGAGGTAGGGGGATGTTAATCCCATTTTGGATTAACAAAGATGCTCCTCCAATTGAGGACATTAATAAGTGTCATGTAAAAGCACTATAAAAGTTGTACATTTTGAGATACTGGCCACCCAAGTCCTTAGTTTAGTAAGTTTTGGGTGCCCAAGTGTGAATAAGGGCCAGTTGTACATTTTGAGATACTGGCCACCCAAGTCCTTAGTTTAGTAAGTTTTGGGTGCCCAAGTGTGAATAAGGGCCAGTTGTATAAAAGGCAAATTCTCATAAATAATGAAAAGACACAATCCCCCTTTGTGCTATAGGATCTCTTGGTTGTCTTGTGTGTGAGAAGGAGACAGTGAGAGTGTACTCTAGTGCATGTTCCTCTTCTATGCATGTGTATGTGGAAGAGTGAGAGGTAGATTGCCTTGCACTGTGGTGAGAGCGACTCTACGGTAACATCGTGGAGGTGGATATTGGAGGAGTGAAGCTTTCAAAAGTGAGCTTGGGGAGTCTCAAGGGATGTGAGCTTGAAGCATTGGTAAGTACCCAATGATGGTTGTTGTCTATTGCTTCTTCCGACTGTGAATGGGTAATGTTCTCTCTTGGGAGGTGCGGTAGCCCATAACAACCATGAAATGACATGCGTATGTAATAACATCCCAATGCTATGACATGCCATGAAATGAAATGTATTGTAATGTCTCATACATGCATTGGCATGTGGGATGGAAGAAACCTCAGTGGAAGCAGTCTCATTGTAGAGGTTTCAATTGTGCAATATCTTTCTCTCCCCCCATCCCTCCCTCTCCCCCCTCTCCCAATGGGTTGTGCATTTTCAAGTAGGTATGGTATTGTCAAACATGGTCTCATATTGATGAATGGTATTCGCGTTTACGAGCACCTTGAGATGTACGGTTCTTAATCATTATGCAGGCCACGTTCACACTTATGATTACTTGGTAATAGAGGATGGGCATATAAGCTTTCCCTTGGATCCTAGTACTTTTGGTGGCCACTTTATTGATCATCACAGATGCTATTATGATTCTCATGATTGTGAGACATGCTTGTTGTTGAAAAGCATGTGGGTGCTTTCTCATGAAGCTGTGTGCCTGCCTCCACTCCTCCTACGTGTAAATGTTGGGCTTTTTCAAATTGTTCTTTGCCACTCTCTTAATGTTTTCTCTCCTATTAGAGAGCAAAAGCTTTATTCTTCTGTTCATCCACTCCTCCGAGAAGAAAAGTCCCGCATTTGGAACAGGAAACTTTGACTTTACACACATCAATGACATATTGCTTTAAAAGCTTGTCTTGTGCTTTCCACTTTTTGAAGGGGTTCATGAACTCCAGGTTATAGCAAGTACATGCATGCGGTTCATGACTTTCTTCCCTTATGCATCCATCATGAGGGCACCATCAACATCCACATTGTATGGTAGGGTGCATGGATCAAATGGTGGAATCGGTCTCTTGGGGGCTGGCTCATAATGAGCAGATGAAGAGCCCCCCCTACTGGGGAGATGCATCGGGAGACCTAGTGTTGTTTTTGCCAAAGCAAAAGAAGCCTCCTCTCTCTCTCTCTCTCTCTCCCCCCCAGCACGTCTAACAAATACTCCTCACTAACAAAATCTAAAGGCAAAGTACACTAGCAAAAGACATACTTAAGAGAAGGGGAATAGTGAATAAAAATGTTTTAGTGAAGTAAGAAGAGCAAGCTCCCTTGAATTGAGATGTAGTGCACTATCTGACCAAACCCAATGCCACTTGAACTTCAAGCCTTTAAACTCTAACCACACTGGTGGTGCTATAAAAAACAATTTGCACAAATACCATATCATGTATTTTATCATTAGAGATGTAGAAAATAGCCTGCTTTTTTATGTCTCCTTTTTCCTTCTAGTAGCATATATGGACTAGAATGGTGCACTGGTCATTGTACCAGTGCATTAACTCGATCTCATTTTGGACTTTGAAGATATAGTTTTCTGTAAAATCTACAACCGACAAGATCACATCATCAAGAAATTTTCTGATGCAGTCTTGAATTGTGTGTGCTACGAATAATATACTTGATAAATGTTTTAAGGTGCTGCTAGAATTACATAATGATAATGGATGGAGTTGTCTGCTTGTAAACAAACTGGATCCTCTTCTTTGTTACAACTCTTCTAAGTTGTTCAATGATATACTCATATGCTTTCCACCTTATAACTATACCCCTAACATCATTGACTTCACGTAGGTGAAACAGAGGCTTGGGACAACTCCCATATTTTCCTAGAAAGAACTGTAGCTTGTGCCACTCAGCCTCCTTTTCATTTAGAAAAACTGCAGATGTTCACAACTCCCTCACTATGACTGGTAGATACTATAGTTTGCTACACAATTTGGTTCACTCATAGGTTGGCACACCTTATATATATATAGTCACACATGGCCTCATGTAGGGAGATTGCATTAGGCCTCATGGAGTTTACTATTAAACAAAACAAATCCATGCGGATATGGTACACACAACAACAGGTGTTCCTCTCCTTCATCTTCCTGATGAAGTATCGCTTCAAAATTTGGAAGGCACAAAAGCCAATGATGCAAGTTGTGGATGTTCTTCTTTTAGGTTCAAGAACTCCTCTTCCTGTAACCATTCGCATATAAATGATTATGTAAAAGAGGCATAGATAGTTTGAGAAGCAAACCCATGAATATGAACACAATAGAAGTTACCGCTTTAGAAATATGTACTGTACAATCTACTGTGTATTATGTACTATGAAAAGTATTGTGTATTGGTCACACTTGTAGCATTATATGGTAGTGATGTATGTGAATACACTTAGGACCATCGAGGCACTTTTTTCCTTACTAGGAGGTTTTTTTCCCCGTGCATATGTACACCCTCTTATCTACTCATTTTGGGGTGTGTACTTATCTTTTATATCTGGCACACATTTTTTCATTCTAATCTAGTGAGTTTGTGTACTCTCAAGCTTCTCTATCTTGTGTGTGTGCCTTGTTACAACCCTAACCCTAATTTCAACAATTGGTATCAGAGCCAGCTTCCTTGACACTTGATCTAATAGTTTGTCTCCCTCTTCACGACCCTGTTTTTCTGTCTCCGATTGAGATACCCTCTTAAGAGAAGAAGGTTTATACTGTAGTGTGTTGCATACAAAGTATACGGCATTTTCAAGGTCTACGACGCGTTTCTTGGGTGTTTGGGCTGTGTAGTGGCAAAGATTTGCAGCAGCATCTACAGTGTCTTCAACAACATCGACCATCATACTTTCGCCAAACCAGTAACGCTCTATTCTCTACTCTGTGTTAATTTTCATACACTTTACAGGTGATTTAGTCAGTTGGCAGCCATGCAAGGTTGCATTCAATGAATACTGAGTACTTGCAGGAGTACTTGCAGTGTGTTGAAAGATTTTGAATTTCGTAGAAAGTCATGGCTGGTAGTAGTGATGTATTCAACATGTTGTCTGCTGAGGAAAAACTTGATGGGACTAACTACCCATTGTGTGGTTCTATATGATGAGGCATGTATTGGTTGCTAAAGGCCTTTGAAATGTGGTCAGTGGTAGTGAAACTCGCCCTATTTCACAACTACCAGTGAAACCAGGTGCTACAGGTACATCTGAAGTAGAATCTGATACAGATGTGGCTCCTCCACATGCACCACCAGTAGCTCCCACTGCTACTCGAATGAGATGGGATGGAAGAGATGCACATGCACATGCATTGCTTGCACTTTCTGTGAAGCGAAGCATTATTCATCATATTCGGTCATCATGTAAGACTTCAAAAAAGGCATGGGATGCACTTGCTACATTATACCAAGTGTGCAATGAAGTGTGCAATGAACCACGTGTTACATATCTGCGTAAACAGTTGGAGTCTGAGCACATGAATGAGGGAGACTCAATGGACAACTTCTTGACCAAGATCAAAGATTTTTAGGAGCAGCCTGCTAGTGTGGATGAGATATATCCTGATAGTACATTGGTGCCCACAATTCTCACTGCATTGCCAGATTCTTATCAGAGTTTTGCCTCTACCCTTAGACTCATGATGAAGGGAAATATAAATGCCCTTACATTTAATGAGCTCGTTTCAGTACTCTTGCAAGAAGAGCATTTTAGGCAAAACAGATCTAATATGTGAGTTGGTGACCATGCTTTTGTTGCCAATCAGAAAGGCAAAGGTAAAGCTTCTTCGCATGGTGGCTATAAGCCAAAATCAGAATCCTCAGGTAAGGATGCAGAGAAAGAAGGTGATAAGCCTAAAAATAAGGGCAAGTGTTACTATTGCAGGAAACCAGGGCACTACATACATGAGTGTAAGAAAAGGCTAGAGAAGGAGAAAAAGAAAGAAATGATGGTTATTCTATCATTGTCTCAGGTACCTTGTTTCATGGCCTATACAAGATATTTGAGAAGTTGCAACATGATGCTTGCTCAGTCTCTACGACTCGTGCTATGAGTGATGCAAAATTATGGAAAACATGATTTGGCCATCTGAATTATGGGCAATTTGTTATGCCTTCAAAGGCATGATATGGTGTCTAACTTGCCAACAAACTGCCCATCTAAATTATGGGCAGTTTGTTATGCCTTCAAAGGCATGATATGGTGTCTGACTTGCCAACTCTTGAGACCCCTACTAGACATGTATGTGAGGGGTGTATTCTTGGTAAAATGCATCGGGCATCATCTCCAAAGGATGGATCTGTGAGCTGTTAAGAAATTACAGCTTATACATAGTGATGTATGTGGTCCTATGAGGACACCATCTATTGGGGGATATCTCTACTTTGTCACTTTTATTGATGATTACTCCAGATATAGCTGGGTGTATTCATTAAAGCAGAAGTCAGCCCATGCTTTCATGCAAAAAATAGCAGAATGAAGTGTACACAGGTCTACAAGGGTTATATCCACAAGTGGATCCAGTGGGCACTTTGAGATATGATGGGTATATAACTCATTTATATGGTCAAAGAAATATAACAGATAAATTCCACATGTTTTGAGGAGGCACTTGGATATAAGCATTGGGAAGATGTCATGGATAAAGAGATGGTTATGCATTGCATGAGACATAGGAACTTGTGTCTTTGCCTAAGGAGAAGAAAGCAATGGAATGCAAGTGGGTCTATAAAATAAACAGAATTCAAATGGGCTTATGAGCAGGTACAAAGCAAGATTGGGCCAAAGGATATGTACCTGCTCATAAGGAGACTTTCAGTTCATTTGCTAGGATGGCAACTATGAGAGAGGTTATTGCTATGGCTATAGCTAATGGATGGTCTTTATGTCAAATGGATGTAAAGAATGCTTTCTTACATGATGATTTATGTCAAATGGATGGTCTTTATGTCAAATAGATGTAAAGAATGCTTTCTTACATGATGACTTACAGGAGGAGGTCTACATGGTGTAGCACTAAGATATGAGGATCATGTACATTTAGATTTTTTTTACTGGTTGTGTAAAGACTTGTATGTCTTGAAATAGGTACCTAGAGCATGGTTAGACAAGATAGGAGAATATCTTGTTATTATTCATATATCTATATCAAAAATTTTAGTATATGTGAAAAAGATAGACAGGGGCATTATTCTAGCTGTCATCTATATTGATGACGATTATCATTGGGGATAGGGATGTTGACATTCATAAGGTGAAGATGCTCCTCATTAAGAAGAAGTTTGAGATAAAGGATTTCAGTGAGTTGCGATACTCTCAAGGTATAGAGGTGATTAGATCACCTCAAGGGATTTGGATTTTGAATAGGTAGAATTCAATAGACATGATATCCAAGTATGGAATGACAAGTTGTAATCTCAGTGCAATTGGAGGAGAACATATTAGCTCTAGATACATGTGATTTTTTGGAGGGCCCTACTATGTACATGCACATTGGAGGATAACATAACATTGGTTACAGTAGATACATGATCTTTTTGGAGGACCCTACTATGTACAAGCACATTATAGGGAGTGCCCCGGACTAGATTTGAGATATGATGTTGGGTTGGTGAGTGATTTATACAAACCCTACGGAAGCCACACTTGGATGCAGCTAGGAAGATACTCAGGTATATAAAGTCCATAGTACACTATAGAATTTTTTACGAGGCTAAAGTATAGGTATAGGTGCATGGATATAAAGATGTAGATTGCACTAGTCATATCTCAAATAAGAAATCTATTAGCAGCTTCATATTTTCTTTTGAAAGTGTCATTTATAAGTGGCACCCATGACGAGGTTGGAGTAAAGAAGGGTGGTTTCCAAGAAGGAAATGGATTGGTGATAGAAGAAGAGGGTGGCCGAAGTTTGACAATATGATTGGCCATAGAGGCCACGTAAACCTCCTCAACAGCTATAAGTCGAGAGCCAGCCTTTTGGTTTTCCTCACTCGAAGTCATTGTTGGTTTTCGCGTTCAAGCATTCGTTTTTCCTCAATAATCGAGCTTAATCAACTACTTCTATGTCAAGATGTGGTTGTTCACCTCATGTTTCTATAGAGGCTAAGATGCCGATGTTACTCTTTTGATGATGTTGGATCAAGTCTATGCCAAGAATTTGGGCCCATGATAAGCATGCAACACCCACCAATTATCTTAGCCAACTATGGTGTAGATGAATAAGTGGAGTGGTTAGGTTAGGTTTTGGGTTGGGTTAGATTTAGCCATGGTTAGTTTATGTTTTTGTACAAAAGGGCATCTTGATGTCTTTTTTTTGTATTGACCACCATAAGGAGCAAGGAGGTGACGTTCTCTCTCTATCTTTTATCATTTTTGGACACTTACATCTCTATGCATCTCTCTCTCTCTCTCTCTCTCTCTATTCGTCTCTCCTCCATACATTTTGGTATACGCACACATACTAAAACACAGTCATGTACAAATACACTCACTTTGTAATGTTATATGTTACAGAATGGCTTCATCAACCCGATCTTGAAAAGCTCGTCCAGCAACCAGACATCATTAACATTTCTCAACCAACATTATCCAAGAGCACTAAAAATGCAGGGCCAAGTGAAATTGTGTCAAATTTGGTCCAAGGAACAAATGTATTAGGCTCCTCTACCCCACATAGCTCTCGAAAAAGGGTTGTCAGCCAGGCAATCAATGGAAGAGGAGGATGAGAACTTGCCCTCTCTACCGGAAAATATTGAGAGGCTTGTCCAAACTGAGGTGTTGCAGGACTAGTTGTCTTCACACTTTGTCAATGATGTGAGACTACCACCTATACAATTGAATAGGCTTTGTGTGAATCCAGCCATTCAAACTACAAATGACCATTTCTTGGAACTTAAAGAGAGCTTCAATAGGCACGATTATGTGCCATCAATGGGCTCGAGTTCATTGTTTCTTATGAGACTTTTCACGGGGAAGCCCCCATAGAACATAACCCTAGGACCCAAGATGGAGGAATGGGTTTTGGTGGCAACAATTAAATATGTTTGATGAAAGGCTCAAAGAAACACAGAAGTGGGCTCACCTTACCAAGAAAAATTTAGTTGTTTGGGACAGAAACCATAGACTTGTGTCATGTCTTCATACCATTGAAACAAGTAAGTTAAATTCAAACTTCTTTCTTTGGAATGTTTTCTATCTTTCTTGAAAGCTCCAATATAATTTTCTCCATTTTCTTGGATACATAGAATGGTTACATTTGAAGGATATGTATCCTCAAGTTCGGTGTCGCGTCATTTCCTTCACAAAGGAAGAAGAGGGAGAGTTATTAATGAACCTTACAAACCTCATTAGGTATATAAATATTCTGCAATACAAATGTTCAATGTCTTTTATGCAAGTATTCTCTCTGAAGCTATTAATTGTTTTTTTTTTTCATAAGGGTGACTCGTGTGCATGTACCACACACTCCATGCCATGATATTTTTCTCATGCAATGTTTCGGTCAGCAAACCCGAATACTCTGCTACTACAGAAGCTAATAGACGATGAACGAAAGTGAGCAACCACAATAATTGCTCGCAATAATAAAAAAGTAGGCAAACCAAGTTGGTACAGTGTCCCAATTTATTTTTCACGTAATATTTGTGCATGCCTCTAACATTTAATTCAAAGACATTACTTCTTTAGCTCAGGTTTTCTTAAATTTTTCCATCTTGATTTGTAAGAACAGGATTACTTCAAGAAGACGATTTAAACAAAAACAAGAGGATTGCCCAAGGAAGGGGAACGCATGGAAGATGAGGAGGAGGTATACCAAAATTACTTAAAAGGAAACAGAGATGATTTTCATGAAAAAAGTGTACACATTTGCAGCCATTGCAAATCCTACAAATGGAAAGGATTTCTTTGATGTGGTATTTAAGTACCAGGATTGGTGTGAGAAACAGCAAAACAACTCACAATCGAGAAGCTGCAACTCATTGCCCGCTCAAGCTTGCCTCTCCAAATGAGTAAGTTTCATCTGTTGTGCAAAAAGCGCAAGTTGGTTTTAGTAAAGTTTTAGAGTGTAATGCATGGCTGCTTTGTTTTTGTAGAAAGGGCAAATTGGTTAAAACCATTGCTAAAGGAGAGAATGCTATGAAGTCTACACGGGTACCATGTAGAGAACTTGCTTTTCGCATGTTCTTCAACAAGTACATGTATTGGAATCGCTTAATAACCACATCACTTGATATGAAGTGAAAAATAGAGGAAGAGAAGCCAATCTTGCGGGATGCTCATGTAGAAGGAAAATCAAAGGGAATAATGTCCCTAAAAGATTATTTGAGCAATTGCAAAGAAAAACATTTGGCATCGGATTTATATTGTGGCAAAAAGCAATGCGGTCTTCGATTGTAGCATCGGCTCAGCCATATCTCATATATGTACAGCAAGACGTGCCATATATAGGTATGATTAGAATAGAATATTTCATTCCAATTTACTTGTACACTTAGGTTTAGGTATGGTGATAAGACAACTTCGTTATTATCCTATTTATTACCAGGTGGTGGGTTTTGAATGAGGGACATAGTTTCTTTCCCCAAGCTTTGTCATCCCACAGATGAGTGGGTGGTGAGTGAGGTTAAGGATAATGGCATATATCCAGAAATCCAGATAGAAGAACTTGCCGAAAAAGAGGTTTAGATTTTGAGCCCATGGTGGGTAGATTATGCCAATGGGACATACCCCCTAATGAGGAGGCCTTGTCCATGCTTGGTGTGCCATGTGCCTTGCTCTATGTTAATTTGTTTGACGTAATTTTGTGAAGCAGATCTACATCAGCCTAAGCAGTCTGGAGCTGAGGGATCCAAGCAACCTATAGGCCATAGCAAGAAAGGTGTAACCAGGGCAGGCAATGGGGAAGCATTGTTTAAAAATATAAAAAAAGATGCAAGTGGGCGAGGCAAAGGTGTCACTAATCTTGGCACCAAAAAAACGGTGGCAAGTTAAATGTGGAAAGAATTGGTCCCCAAAAAAAGGGTGGCAAGTTAAATGTGGAAAGAATTGGTAAGAATTGGTCCCCAAAAAAGGAAGAAAGTCACAAAGAAAAGAAAGGTTGTAAGCAAAGATGAGGATGATGATGATGATTCAGAGGAGGACGATCACACGGAAGATGAGGAGGTGGAGGAGGACGAAGACAATGGCACAAAAAGTTCAGAGAGTTCTCCAAGTAGTAATGGACACTAACCTTATTTTATAGCTTGTTCAATCGTTTCCTTTAAAGCATGTGTTTAATTGTGTAACCCATGTTTGGTTTTTTTTAATACAAGTGTTTCGAATATATCACCAAAGCACATGGCTATTTTGGGAAACATCAATGAAATAGACGACAATAGAATTGGGAGAAACATCTCATAGTAAGTACATGAAAACCCCAACTTATATCTTGAACATAAGTATTTGTAGTTCCAACATGGTTCTAATATAAACTTGGCTCCCAAGCATTACAATGGGCTGGCAAAGTTTGTAGGGGGCTTGAACAAGTTTGGAAATATAGGAAGCAAGCCCTCATCTTTAGGAGGATGCTCAATGGTGTGGGCAGATTTTCCCACAGGGTTACCTATAGACAAGGACACTCCGCTAGTCCTTCCACTAGAACATTTGGAATAAAGAGCTTGTTGAGGCTGCATGTATTATTGGCAATGAGTTCTTGAGAGAGGATGGAACCTTTGTAAGCACTTGCATCGGTGATCATTTTGGTGATGTGGTGGAGACAGCCAGAGCCCATGATCTTGTTCTACAATGCACTTTATATCTTAAGTTACAAGAGAGCAGCCATCGCTCTGATGAGATAGATTTTGAAGAGGTATGAACCAAAACTTTCTTTTCTTCTAGTATTGGGAAATTAAAAGAAAAGTCTAAATTATTATTCAAACAAACGAGGTCTATGTCATGAGTGTGCAGGTAGTAATGTTGATTGTTGGGGTATTTGTTCGACACCCACCAAGTGTCCGAACTCCAACAAATATGAGAGTGAACGGTAAGGATGCATCTGCTACGACCTCTGGGTTTACACACTACATTGACCTCCTAAGTGAGTCACTTTGCCTAAAAGGAATGCATGCCACTCATATTAGGGGGACTGATAATCAATCGCTACGGGGTGTAGCTGAGCAACCCGTTGAGACTGCAAGGTATAGAATAAACACTACTTGTTTTTTATTGGTAATGATTCGATACAATGTAAGACATTGATCTTAAGTTTTTCTTCATTTTGGCAGGTGGCTCCTTGGTACTTTCACAATGGAAGGGGAACTAGTACTGGATTGCTTTTTGGAGGGACTGGAGTCATGGCTAAGGCATGCAAGGAGCTTCACCGACATTGTATAAGCATAGAAAATGATTGGTTGTGCTATAATTAGGAGTTGGCTCATTTGCAAGATATGCCCATAGACACCTAGGTTCCATGTGGTTTCAAGGTAAAGAATCCAATAAAATTATTCATGCAAGCATGCAACCTCAAATTTCGTTGGAGGAACCTTGGCATGGACAACCCTAATGGTTGCCAAGGCATGCTTCATATGTACCATGTGGTGCTACTTCTACATCTTGGCAACTTTCTTACTATCCACCACCACCACTAGGAATGGAAATGATGCCATACCCTTATGGTATACCATAGCCTAACATAACCAACCCATATCAGTATCCGAATTGGGGGGGGGGGCCTCCACGACCCAACATAAACCAACAAGATCATACAACTTCTAGTGTTGGTTCCTCACATGGAATATGAGTCATAGAGATGACCATGTCATTGGTTGCCAAAAACATTTATTATTATTTTCCATGGATTTTATATTCACGTCTCATGTATGGAAGTGACTTTTATCAATATCTTGCAAAAGTTTGAAATGTGTCAATATATATATATATATATATACACACACACACACACACACAAAGAGAGAGAGAGAGAGAGAGAGAGAGAGAGAGAGAGAGAGAGAGAGAGAGAGAAATGTCCTATGATTTCAACCAAGCACACTTATTGGTGTTTTCCATGGAATTTGTATTCAATGTCTCCTATATGGAAGTGACTTTTATCGATATCTTGAAAATAGAGTCTACATGTGAATTGTGTGTGAGAGAGAGAGTGTTTGAATGAGAGAGAGTGAAAGAGAGTAGGGAACAAGAGGTACCCATGTGTTACAATTTCAACCGCTCGCGTCAGTTTTGCAAGACTGCTCGCCCATAATCACTCGCCAAAAAAAGCACCCTTTTCAAGCTCGTGGAATTTAATGTTAACCTTAGTGATCACTTAGTTCCACCACTTTGTCTTGCACTTGAGAATTAGTAGGGATGCCCTCAAGAGAGGGAATTTACAATGATTTATCAACCACTAATGAATGTTATGTATTTCTTGTCTCCATCTCAATTAATAATCTCCTTGTCTGTGATCATGACATATACCTAAAATTGAACAATGCACACACATGCCAACAATTCAACAAGTTAGCAATATGAAACACATTGTAGGACACAAATTCAAAACAAAAAAGCAATACATATGATTTTTTAACACAATACATATGATTTTATAACACAATTATCTAAAAATTTGTATACAATTCATCTAAGCCAATCACATGATTGTCATCATATTTTGCATAAGGTCATGACATTACACAGATGTGGCTACATGTTTCCGGACAAACTATCAAGCACTGGTCAAAATGTGGAAAAAGGGGTCGGCCTCTTGATTGTCTATTTTTATTCTTATAATTATACTCGAGATGATGGGAATTGTTATCCTCCACATTAACCACATGAGATGGGTCTATTGGGATGCACAGTTTCCCTATCATCTTCTATTGTCTGAGTGTCTTGATACATTGGAGTCCGACCAACTACTCCTTCCTCAAGGCGAGCCACTTCATTTGCATGAGGAAGATTCCTATTAGCAACCCTACCCATCAATGTTTCTCTAGATTGGGTCCAAATCCTAAAGGCATTTATTGGCATAGACATACGCAAGCATAGGCATTCAAGTGAAAACAACAATGAAGCTCTTCTCCTCGCATGGCCAGGTAAACCTCATGTCCTGTATATAGCTCACGGGTGCATGCTAGCCAAGAAAAAAAGAGGCCTCTTTTTTTCTTGGCTAGTAGGGTTGACGATGGTGCATGAGAAAGAATCAATATGTAAAATGGGTATCAAAACCCAATAAGTATTAGATGGGAAGACTTATCAACACAATAATAGTATGCCAAAGCTCATAGGGACATCAACACCAATAACAGTATCCCAAAGCTCATAGGTGGACATCCACACACCAATAACAATATCCTAAAGCTCATAGGAGGACAAGATAGCCTTAAGCTTGAACTTCTAAAGAGCATAATTAGTGATGTTGAGCTTTGTATTATCAGCACCAATTGCAAAACATGACATTACTCCTACAATAGTATTAAACAAGAAAGAAGTTTTATACTAGGCCATAGCTCTGATATACTGCAATGTATGTAAGCAAGTTCACAAAAAGTAAGATTTTTCATAGCACAAAATGTAAAACTCAAATTGCATAATAATAAATAGTGTTTTATATTAGTAATACAATATATGGCAAAGCCTCACACCTAGAAATAGTAAAGATAGAAAAAAAAATGTTTTATATCAGTAATAAAGATAACAAATATAAAAATAGTGTTTTATGTTAGTAATACAATAGATGGCAAAGCCTCACACCTAGAAGTCTAGGGAGTAAACTCACAATGATGACTGATAAACTATGTTGAGAAGGGGTATTCCAGCCCTACATCTATACACGCCATTGTATGAGGGGAGCATGACATGATCATGTAGGTCCTTGATCATATTTAGTGCCACTGTTTGTAGTGTATCTGCTCAACCCTAAAGAGCCACTAGAAATTGCTAAGTATTTTCTTCACCTTCCATGGTTATTTGGGCTTATCTTAGGACTTGTTTGGGCCTCACAATGTCAAGAGGCTACATGTTATGCCATCTCTAAATCATATAGCCTCTTAGGCCACCATCTAGTTGTGAATACAAGGATGTGGAAGACCCATGCTACTCAACCAGGCTACTACTCTAATGAAGGTCGTTCAAACATGAGCTAGCTGGTCCCTAAATAATATAACGTGAGAGAGGATGGAGCATTAATATCTAACATGGTGGCTAGATGGCATTTAATATACTGATGGAGATGATATTCATGTGGGTAGAATACTGTTTCTCTAGTGTACATGGACTTCTAAATTTTATTTGAGTACTTTGGTACAAGCTATGAGATTTATTTTTGTAATTTTGATTTGAACACTTTGATATTGAACATACGAGATATGCATTTGAAACTTTGATTTGATATGAGATCTGTTTGCGGATTTAAATTATGTGCTTTGATTGTTACAAAAGTCTGAATCATCACTTTGTCAACTCTTTGTCTTCATGCTACTCCACTGGAGACATTTCCATCTTAACATGTAGATTAGTCTTTAAAAGGGATTGTTGAAATACATGGATCCAGGCTAGGCTATGGTGGATGCAATCTAAGCACACACATAATGCTGAAAGATTAACACTAGTAAAGATAAGACTCAAGTTAAGTTAGGTTACATGATTGAGACTTGTACTCATATAAAGACTTGAGAGCTTGCAAGATTTTATTGCTTGAAAGTGACCACTTTTATATGGGTTAGGTACATCTTGGGTTTATTACCTCATGTGGGACAAGTTCCAGCTTGCTTATGTGGCAGCATGCTAGGTTTCTTGACTTTTCTACTTACTCCCTACCAACTCATGTGCTCTTTGTGGCACCACATTCCTTAACACCCCCCCCTTGGTTGTATATTTTTAGGCTATACAAGGTGGTTGGATGCGAGATTTTACATGTCGTCACCCCCCCCCCCCCCCATAGTGCTAGCTTGCTACTACTAGGTGGTAAGATGTGATTACCTACACCCCCCTTAGTGTCCACATGACTAGTTAAGGTGGTAGGATGTGAAACAAAAAACAAGAACAAATGGGTGTCTACTGATTTGGTGACTCCTTTACAACATTTGGGATAGAGTTGGGTAGTGAGTTTCATTGATTACTTGTTTGTAGGATGTGAAACAAAAAACAAGAAAAAAATGGGTGTCGTGATTCCTTACAACATTTGGGATAGACTTGGGTAGTGAGTTTCATTGATTGCTTGTTTGCTTTAGAGAAGTGAGTCGCTATTGCTGGAGCTCTCCTCATTGATGAAGACTCATTAGTGCTAGCTTCATGCTTCTTCTTTCTGCTTTGTTGATGTCATTGTCCTAGCTCTTGTTTTCTACTGGTTGGCTCTTGGTCAGTTTCTTTGGTGTAGACTGGATGCTCTTTGCTACTTTGTATCATGCTTGATGCTTCATGATTTCTTCATTTAGTGCCTTTGATGCATTATGTGTAGATGTCGTGCTATGTACACTCATCTCATGCACTTGTGCTCTGGACATGCATAGGCTAGATATGTATGCATCCTTACTTTGATCATGCACATATGTGTCCCATTCCCACTTGTCACACATGTGGCATATTTT
The DNA here is from genome assembly GCF_041138505.1 of Cibotium barometz. Lineage (NCBI taxonomy): Eukaryota > Viridiplantae > Streptophyta > Polypodiopsida > Cyatheales > Cibotiaceae > Cibotium > Cibotium barometz. The sequence goes on along the minus strand of NC_141092.1, from coordinate 33,631,157 downwards.
TGCATGCTCATAATGGCCTCTTTTACAATTATGTTTCGTGCTTTGTCAATGATGAGATGAAGCTCATTTTGGTGCTTAAAGGTTTCCTTGTGTGTATGAATGTGAAGCTTAATTAGGCTTGTCTTTTGTATCATCAAAGCTTACAATATAAGTGCATAGGAACTAGTCCTTGTTAAAGACTTTTTTTTTCTTTTACACTAAGGTTTGATCTCATTGTCCCATGAAGCTATGGCTAGTTGCTCTTGCTATCGCATAAAGTGTCGGAACAATTGATCTTTACTCTAGAAGGGTTAGCATTCTACTTTGTGCTAATGTAGGAATCTATTATTTTCTAGAGGAAGTGCAACTACCTTTTCTTGGTGTGTGCAATACAAGGCCAAGCAAAGCTAACTACGTTGGCATGCAAGCTGAGTTGGCAAGGTTGAGGTAGCCAGTACTTGAGTGCGTAAAAGAAATAAGTAAATATTTTCTACCAACTATTCAATTGAGCGTGCTGTCTAGGTTGTCAGTTGTTGTGTTGGGTTTGAGTTTTACTACTAATACTAATTTGCTTAGTGTTTGCTAGGATGCACCATCGAGTTCCCAAAATTGATGTGCTAAGACGTTGCTGCGGCTCGTAGAAAGGTGTGTTGTTGGTGTTGTTGAATTTAGCATAAATAATATTTTAAAAAAAAGAGGCTTTGTGCCCTCGGTAAGCCAACACAAGCCTCTTTTTGTGTGTGTGTGTTATTTATGCTAAAATCAAGTCTTTAAATCCCATGCAATGGCTTGTGGAGAGGGCACAAAGCCTCTTTTTTTGTGTATGTTATTTATGCTTAAATTAGGTCTTTTCCATCCCTTTGGGCCTCATCTTTGGAGAAAACGCATACATAAAATAAGGTCTTTTCCATCCCTTCAAGCCTTAGGTCTTTTGTTGTGTATCCCACGGTGAAGAGGCTGCCAGGTTGATGAGCACATGGTGGGTGAAGAGGCTTAATCACATGGTGTCTATGTACTTTGCACATGCTAAATAACACAAAATAAAAGGGCTTTATGCCCTCTCGAAGCTAGCACATGCACTAGCGTCAGGAGGGCAGAGAGCCCTTTTATTTTTGTGTTGATTGGGGGCTTACTATCAGGTATGTCATTGTTGGATTGGAGAGGCTATAGGGTCAAAAATGGATTTGGGCACTTGATGGCTGTGGCACATGATGGCTATAAGTGGGCGAGATTTGAGAGCTAAAGATAAAGAAATGGTGTGTTAGATGGCACAAGGGACACTTAAAAAGATCGGTACACAAAAAATCTTTTAAAAGACCGGCTTTCCCTACATCCTTCTAAAAAAGGCACCCTAGACCCTCACTCTTCAATAAAATTTATTCATTAAGCTCTTCAAAGAGTTAGGGCTTGTAGAGGGAGAAAAGTAACAGCACCATCCATCTTGTCAAGGAGAATCTTTTTCATAGAGCAAGATACAACACTTTAGCATGACACACCTACAACAGAACTCCCATGCAGCTATGTGGAAGGCGTGTTATGGAATAGGCAATTTATTGAACACAATGGGAAATTAGGAGGACACCTTTAAATAGTAAGGTGAAATTCCTGGATTGGAACATTGAATACACAAGGAGAAAAAAGTGCAATAAAATTATCCATGTTTCTTTTCAGAGAGAAATCACCCAGGACTAGGAGGTAAGAGGCCATAATTCGTTTTACCCCAATGATGTAATGCATGCATGGCACCCACATAGTAATATCTCATTGGTATATTTTTGCCTTCTATTTGGCCTATTGAGGAGGGAACCAAATTGATTGAAGATAAGGCAAATACATTGGTCCATGCTAGTTTTAGGTTGGCTACTACAAATGGTGTAGCAGCTAAGATGTCACCCAATCCCAAGATGAAAACATTAAAAATCGTAGGTGAAGATACAAGGGAGGTATTGCTAGTGTTATATCAAAGACTCTTATGACTAAATTCAACAAGATAGACATGGACTCAGTTGGAAGAAGTAGAGTTCTCATGAAATGGTGAACATGCATTTCAAGAGAAGCAGAGAAGAGAATAGATTCTGCATTGACAATGGACTAAGAAATAATGCTTAAGAATGTTATGAATCAGAATAAGCATACGCTATTTGAAGTGCATATACATTCTCAAACCTTGGTGTACTGGCCAGATTTTCAGAAACGTGTATAAGGAAAAAAGTCTTATGTGGCATCCAAACACATTTATGACATATTCATATGAGTTTTAGGGCTTCATCATAATGTTTATATACTTGCTCATAATGTGAGAGAAGCTCTCTCACATCCACGGACCTATCCGTGAAGTTTCTTTAAAGGTCAAGCCTCTTTCTTTGTAACAAATGTACTATCGCAACACTTATCCTTTGATAATTTCTTACACTTGCTTCGTTACTCTTGTAACACTTATGCTTATGCTTTGATAATTTTTTACACTTATGATTATAAATAAACTTCACAGACCTGTTTGTGAAGTTTCTTTAGGGTCAAGCCTCTCTTTTTGCAACAAACGTACTCTTGCAATACTTATGCTTATGCTTGGATAATTTTTTACACTTATGATTACATAATGTTTTGGATACTGTAGACCTAGCCTTGTGACACTTATGTTTATACTTGGATAATTTTTTACACTTATGATTACATAATGTTTTGGTTAATGTAGACCTAACCTTTCGACACTTATGGTTGTATAATTTTTTGGATAATATAAGCCTTGCAATTATATTTTTTATTATGTAGACCCATATTGCCATTTGCTATTGTTATGTTTTTCAATGGGCCCACATGATTGGTTTTGCATTAATTAGTTTAGGGTTGGAATGTGAGGAGGCATAAACCTTAGTATAATAGCATTTAATTAAGGTGGTGGACCTTATTTATGAGACAATGCCCAATTAAATACACATGGTAGCATACATTAACTATATGTGCTTTAAAGGGGAATATAGGAAATATCATCTTCAAGGGTTGGTATTCAAGCTTACCCATTAATTAATTAATGGTGTGCTAAGGTTAAACCTTTGCCTATCTCCTTGTTGCGCATATTAGACTCTCTCTCTCTCTCTCTCTCTCTCTCTCTCTCTCTCTCTCTCTCTCTCTCTCTCTCTCTCTCTCTCTCTCTCTCTCTCTCTCTCTCTCTCTCTCTCTCTCTCTCGGCCTCTATTCTCCTCCACCTAGCCGCCTCCACTAGCCTCTTTGTATTCCTCCCCTTTCCCCCGTTTGTGCCCCCCCAAGCATTGAGGCCAACATCATGTATTTATACATTAAATCTAAGTCACAACAAATCTTCTTCCGCAACCTTGAATCTTCTTCCACCACCTCGAATCTTCTTCTATTGTGTCACTTCAACCTCCTTGATTACTAAGGTCTAATAACTCACAACAACTCAGAGACATTGGTAGGATGATTCATGAGCACATCAAAGTACCCCTCCCAAGTATATTACAAAACATCACCTCACATTATAAAACTTCTTTACCTAACCAACTCTGAAGTAGAGCTTTATACATGTGCACTACTTGTGCCTAAGGCGATCGTGCTATAAAATGTAAAAAGCCCCAATTGATGGTCCACAAATACGTGGGATATAGTTACATGTTACTCTTTTCTATTGAGCCAAGAATAAAGGAAGTCAGGGAACTACTAGAACTTGGTGCTTCTTTGATTGAATTTACATAGGCAGGGACTCTTGTTTATTAAGCTAGGATCACAGATAGAGGCAATTGGGGAACTGCTAGAATCAATGCTTCTTTGCTTGAATTTCATAGGTTGGGAGACTTGAAGCCTTTTCTTTACCTAATCTATATGTTACATAAACTTGTTGGCCTGGAAGTTGCCGCTACCCCCCCACCTCTCCCTCTCCCCCCTCACCTATAAGCTGGTCCATAAAGTTATCGTATGGGGGGAGAAAAGACTAGAGATAGGGAGGGCATGGAGGAGGATTACCAAAATAAGTTGCCATATTACCTTTCTCTCATAAAAATAATCTAGGATGCCCAACTTGTAAATATCATCAAGCCTTAAACATGTTACTAATACAAAATTTCCCTCTTTTATGCCCTTTCATAAAAATCAACTCGAATCAAGTGATTAGAGGTCTTCTACTGTGAACATTTAGGCAACCCACAAGCCTAAAAGAATAAAGAGATCATCTATATAATCCCACAAGAATAAGGATATCATCTACATCAGTTCACATTAAGCATCTAGATTAGCAAATCAAGCAAAAATCAAGAGCATTTTTTAAATTTCTATGTAGACTAAAAATGGCCTTAAGAACTGGTATAAATCATGTTTTTTAATGCAATTAAATCACATGAGAATATTTAGCTATCATCACATCAAGACTTATAAATCATGTTTTTTAATGCAATTAAATCACATGAGAATATTTAGCTATCATCACATCAAGACTTATAGCTTGATTTGATCTCTAACCCTCTCAAATCATCAATTTAGTCTCTATTTTCATAGGAAACTCCCTAGAAATAGAGAGTAATTAATGCTTGTAACCCTATTCCCACCTATAATGTAAATTCTTAACTTAAAGTCAACAATATAGTCCAAGAGGCAAAGTTCAGGTGGACCACTGTAGTAATGAGGGCATGACTCTCACCCCTATTCCCACCTATAGTGTAAATTCCTAAGTTAAAGTTAACAATATAGTTGAGGTGGATCACTTTAGGGCATGACTCTCACCCCTATTCCCACCTATAATGTAAATTCTTAAGTTAAAGTTAACAATATAGTTGAGGTGGACCACTGTAGTAATGAGGGCATGACTCTCTCCTCTACTCTTGTAACCCTATTCCCACCTATACTATAAATTATTAAGTTAAAGTCAACATTATAGTCCAAGAGGCAAAGTTGAGGTGGACCACTCTAGCAAATGGCTAAGAGTGTAGACCTAATACATGTACGAAGAGAAAGAGAAGACTTCCATCGTGGTAAGATGGGACATGCAACAAAGGATTGTTAGCATCACCTCTAAGCCAAAGCAAACATGAAGAGAAGGAGAAGACTTCCCAAGAAGGAAGCCAGGGAAGCTAAGACCTATAAACTCTCTTTCAAAAGAGTGTAATGAGGGCATCATTGACTCTTACCTCTACTTGTGACCCTATTCCCACCAATAGTGTAAAGTCTTAAGTCAAAGTCAACATTGTAGCCCAAGAGGCAAATAGAGGTGGACCACTTTAACAAATGACTAAGAGTTTAATAAATGACTAAGAGTGTAGACCTCTACTTGTAACCCTGTTGTAAAGTCTTAAGTCAAAGTCAACATTGTAGCCCAAGAGGCAAATAGAGGTGGACCATTTTAACAAATGACTACTTTAACAAATAGTACAAACATAGGTGGACTACTTTAACAAATGACTAAGAGTGTAGACCTAGTACAAATAGAGGTGGACCACTTTAACAAATTAAGAGTGTAGACCTAGTACATGTATGATGATAGGGATTCATCACCGAGGGGGAGTGTTATAAATAAGTGGTGAAGGGTACTTTGAAACGAAGGGGGGGGGAGGGGAGGGTATGCACCTTAAAGATGAAACATTGCCAACCTTATAAGAAATCACACTGGTAAATGTTAAGAAGCATTATAGACCTCAAAAGGTGTTAATCAAACATGGTAGATTCCCAGGAAGAAGGTAGTGGGCATGAGCAGAGCAAAAAAGTCCTTCAATCAACATTGAATAAGCCTCAAATTAAGGGGAGGTGGATCTAGAATCAAGGGAGATGATTTAGGGCATGATTATGTAAAGATTAATCTAATCCATGGGTCAATGATGATATACTCTAGCCTATTGAAATGTTCCCATCTAATGAAAATTGTTTGTGCTAGATCAACTCTTTAGCATTGTCGTTATCTTATTAGTGCTAATTACTTTCCTCTACTTAGATTATACTAAAACAATGAGCCTAATCCATTACTATCCACCATAATCACTCCTAAACTTGATGGTTTCAAGTAAATGGGGGAAGTCTCAGACTTTATTTTTATACTTACTTAGGCCAGTAATTGAGTGACATGGAATATTTTTTAAGTTTTAGCTTGCCAAGTGTAAACACTATCCAGTTTTATATAAGACACTTTTGCCATTTAGTAATGGATAACCATTCCCCTTTATAATAGAATTTGTGTGAGCTCTCTTCCCTCTTCTCCTTGCTCTCTCGCATGAATTCTCTTGGACCTTTGCATTGCTTGATGGATGCATGCTTAGGTTGCTTTGGTGGGATTGATTATAGGCTCTATATTCACAAGTTTCCCTTCTCATACCACCTCTTGTGAGTGAGAAACACCGTGAAGGAAGCCCTCTTCTTGCTTCCCATCAAGGTGGTTGAAGCTCTTCCTCCACACCCATTACTATGGAGCTCTCTAGTGTGACAACAAAGTGAGGATTTGATAATCATCTAGCACACCCACATCGAGGAGTTGCCTTTTGCTCTTCATCGAAAAAATTCCTAGCGACACCACATGTTTTGACAAAGGCAAGGTAAGCTCTTTAACCGAACTCGTGCATGTGTGCGCGTGCACGTGCGCGTGCGTGTGCATGTGTGACTATGATCATGCCCATTCCAAATAAGAATACAATCAAATTAGGGGCAAAGGCAAGGTAAGCTCTTTAACCGAACTTGTGTGTGTGTGTGTGTGTGTGTGTGTGTGTACGTGACTGCCCGCGCCCATTCCAAATAAGAATAAAATCATAGTAGGTCTTATACAGATTTTTTTGCTTCTTAAGGTAAATTACTTATTTTTGCTTCTTAAGGTAAATTACTTATTTTTGCTTCTTAAGGTAAGTTACATACATTCTTGCTTCTTAAGGTAAGTTACATCCATATAAGCTTCTACTTGCAAGAAGGTGAAACTTGAGACACAAGATTGGCCTTGTCGAATTTCATGAACACGTAAGTTGTGGTTACATACAAAAGAATATTCAATATGTTAAGAAGGTGAAACTTGAGACACAAGATTGGCCTTATCATATTTATTAAACACACAGGTTATGGTTACATATAAAAGAATACCCATATGTTAATCCCATGTTAACTCCAACAAGAACCCATTTGCCTCCTTTTGAAAGGGAGGACAATATGGGAAACATTCAATTCTTTTGTGTTGATTCTTGCTAGGGAAATTATTGGTAATCCTTGCATGTACTATGTGCCTTCCTCAAGGATGAGTGCCAATTCTTGCTTGGGAAACTATTGGTAATCCTTGCATACTATGTGCCCAACCACAAGCGAGCTATGATGAGGGGCAAGAAGTGTTCCTAATAGAGAAAATAAAGATGTGTGATAGTATAGGTCTAGCCAGCCTTTTGCCATGAGGAAAAATGGCCTTTTCACATCATACATGGCAATTTAAGTGCTTACTAGTCCCAAATATGGATGCCCACTTTGAGTTCCAAAGTGTTACCATATGGTATCTCATTTGGGAGCTTAGACACACCATGTCAAATGTAAGTTTCAAAGTGTTATCGTATGGTATCTCATTTTGGCAACTTGGACACACCATGAATAACGTAAGTTGTTATCTTTCACAATCAAGGTTCACAAGTCGATTACCGCAATCAAAAGAGTATGTGTGTTTGTGTGCACGTAGTTCAAACTTCAAAAGATCAACCAAGGTAGAATGTAGTTGCTATCTTTCACAATCAAGTTACTTACAAGTCTATTACCACCATCACAAGAGTACATGTGTTTGTGTGCACATGGGTCAAACTTTTAAAGATCAACCAAGGAATCATATTTAGAGGACTTTATTCATGGCTAAAGAGGTAAAAAGCTTTGCCTTTCGGTGTCAATTGAAGGTTTGCATGCTTAATTCAATGGTGAATGAATTCAAATGAGAGGGAATATGTGAGATGTTACTTTGTACTATTGAGATTGATGTTACTCTGTACTATTGAGATTGGGGTAGAAGGGGTGATGCAAACAATTGCATCACCTTTGAAACTAAGGATGTTTCAAGTGTTTAAAGTGGACCTAGGTGGTTGTGCATTGAGACAAGGAAAATTTAAAAACACAACAACCTCATGGAAAGGATGGTGAAAATGGAAGTGGATGCAAAACATGATAGCAAGGAGAATAGTAAGGAGAAACTTTTTGAGTAGTGGAAATCATAATAACACTATAAAGCTTTTGAATATGATGTAGGCTTCTCTTCTTAAAGAGAGAATTCCCCTCATTGAAGCAACCATGTCGAAAAAAAGATTAAGGGGGTCTTCAAATGAGATCACATGCACAATTGCCACTAAAATTGGAGATAACCTTTAATCTTGTCTTCACGTGCCTTTGTAAGGTTCAGATGGATAAGATCTAATTATTTGTTATTGCTTACCTAGCAACAGTAAGATGTTGGTCTAGAAGCTAGACCTATGATTAAGTGAAGATATTTGGCTTAAATTTGAGCACACACTATTTTGTTGATAGTTTGGCTTGGATGGGCCGTATGCAATTGTACACAAACGATGTAAAATGATTCATGAGCGGACAAATGGCATCCCACCATGTCGGCTTTATTCATTGTCTAGAGGATGTATCTAAAGCCACTATAACACAACATAACATGTCTTTAGTTGTGGTAACACAAAACCTTACAAGGGAAAGTTCCCATGTAATGAGTTTACTCCTCCTTTAAATGAGGTGAAATGAACCTAGGGAGGTTTTTGAATCTCAAAAACTCAGTTGTGCCACAACATGTTCTTGTACCTACACGAGCCAGTGAGACACTACATAACATGTCTTAAGTTGTGGTAACACAAAACCTTACAAGGGAAAGTTCCCATGTAATGAGTTTACTCCTCCTTTAAATGAGGTGAAATGAACCTAGGGAGGTTTTTGAATCTCAAAAACTCAGTTGTGCCACAACATGTTCTTGTACCTACACTAGCCAGTGAGGCTTTATAAATATAGCCAAGGGGGTTGAAATGAATACCTTTTTTTTTGCTTAACTTTGCCTATTTTGGCAAAGTCGGCTAGGCAGGCATCTTTATGAGCGTGTGGACACAAAACTGCTGGGGTTTTTGGGTTGGACATGGTTAAACACAACCACTTGGGAACTCCTTCCAAGCAGTATCGACCAAAATTAAGAAAAATCAATTGAGATATTTACTAGTGCTTATTTTAAGGAATGATTATTCATATATTTTAGCTATAAAACTGAAATATAGTAGAGATTTCAAGGGAAAAAAACTCGGAAGTTGTCCTTATTTTGATTGGTTGAAAAATATGTTTTTTTGAAAGGAGTGCTTTCTTCTTTTGACTTCTATAATGTGTAAAGGGCCACATAAGAAGATCCACAAGCTGTTGTACTAAAATATATATATCATATTCTAGCTTTATTGTCTCTATTGAGCCTTTTGAAATTTTGAATTCGTACACAAAGTTGTCACTCCAAAGTGGGCCTAATATTATATTCTAAACATGGACAAAAGTACATTTGAATACATGTAGATTTTCCCTGCTAAGAGGGGGGCCTGCATTGTTGTTGGGATTACTAGGATTACAGTTAGTGTCCTTGACATTACTCACAAAATTGGCACATAGTTCTCTCTCTCTCTCTCTCTCTCTCTGGCATAAACCCTTAAGGCCAGCTTGCTTTGAGGCCAAAAAAAGCAAAAAGCAATTGGAGAGGGAATGTGCGCAATAACATAAGTTTTAGGCAGAAGAAAAAGTGCTTGTTTTGGCAGCTAATGTAAGAGAGAGAGAGACCCATCCACACAGCTTCTGTGTGCATTTTGGTCCCAATTAGCGAAAAAACAAGGGATTTTATCATTGCCCCCCATTCTAAATCACTAGGTTTTTTGCCATCGCCAGTCGAGCCAGAAAGGGCTTTCGACCTGACACACAGCTTCTTTGCCACAGTCCAATTGCCATCGTCCATCAGTTCAATTTTGGGAGCTTCCCAACAACCTCTTCTATGAGCTTTTTGCCATCGCCCAACAAACTCTTCAGGACGATCAAACCTTTTTGACATCGCCCACCAACACAGTAAAATTATTCGAGCTCTTCTCCGTCGGCTTTTCATCCCCCTACAAGCTCTTCAGGTCAAATTCGAGGATTTAGCCCCATAAGCTCAGTGAACGGCTCTTCGCCATCGCCCAACATGCCCTTAAGCTCATCAAAGGCCTTTTCGCCATCGCCCAACAAGCCGATAATCTCAGCGAGGGCAAATTTGCAGGAGCTTGACAAGCTCATTAAAGGCCTTTTCGCCATCGCCCAACAAGCCCCTAAGCTCAGCGAGGGCAAATTTGCAGGAGCTTGACAAGTTTTTCAGCAGTGAAAAGGCCTAGTAAAATTCTCCGACAAGCACGTCTTGCCATCGCTAAAAACAAGCCCTTTAAACTCAGAAATAGACCCTGTTACACCGCCCAAAACAAAGCTCAATCACATCGCCCCTACATCTCAACGAACTCTTGGTCTTCGGGAGAGCCTAACTAACTCTTTTTGAGCTACCCAAAGAGCTCGCAGCCCGAGCCCTCCTCGCACCCTTCCGCGTGGGCTTTGCAAGAGCCCAAGTTGCTACCAACACACAAAAACAGAGCCGCTTTTAACGCCCAATACCCTATATTTTTCACAGTTTTCACTCTCTCATCAATTTAAGTTGGTAGCTTACACGCTACGAACTGGGCCGTTTTCATCTTAATTTCAAATTGTTTTTTCTTGTTTCCTTAGCAGAGTAGCTCGGAACTACCCATCACTACCTAGCGTCCGGTCACACCGGACTCTGCTTGCAGCGCCATAGCTTGCTTCTACCTACGTATATACGCCGGGCGGTTTGATTTAAAGAGCGAAAGGAGAGGAGCAAACAAAGCTGTCCTTCACGTTCTCATTGAATAGCTTCTCCTTCTCTTTCTCTCTCTAACCCTCACCTTCTCAGCCCCTCTGCACTCTGACAAAACCCAACCCCTCTCTTTCTCTTCCCCCCTTCTTTCCGTGATGAGATCCTCCCTTCCTACTCCGCCCAACTGAACAAATTCATTTCCCCCCATCTCTCACCTGTCACAGCGCAGACGTTTCCTCCTCCCCATCGCGCACCCAACCATCACCCGTGTCCTCTTCTCCTTCCTCCTCGACGTTCCTAATCTACATACAGCAGAGAAACCCTCCCTCAAATTGTCAGTAGTTGTAGGTTTGCAGGCTCTTGTGAAGGATGCACATTCAATGCTTGCTCAGGTGCTTACAGAAAGACAGAGAATATAAATCTTCGAGTCATAGATCGTTGTTTTCTCACCCATTTTGAAGGTTTTCAGGCTCAGTTTGTGGGAGCGGGAAGTTTTCACTCTTCTCATCGATCTGGAGCGTACAGAAGAGAACCCCAGTGCAACGGCGAGCCAAACACACACATAGAAGAGTTTTTCAAAGCTTAAAGAGACGTAGGGGGCTGTGTGGGAAAGCTTTGGAAAATGGGCGCTGGCTGGATGTACACGGAATGGATCTCAGAGTGTGTTTTCTCTGTTGGGCTCTCGTGCTGTCTCTGTATATGCAATGGGCGATCGTCAGTTGCAGACAAGATAGGAATAAGTTTTCTAGATAATAGTGTGCGCTTCCTTTCGTGAAGCAGAAAAATGATGGGCGCATAGAATGACGCCTCCAATGATGGTTCGCGTGCTTCACCTTGTCCTTCTCTTCTTCGTGAGCTCACAAGCTTATGGCCGCGGTAGGTCCTCCAACCCTAGTCATCGCTAAGCAGTGCATTAATCTGTCCTCAACCTTTATACAGTCTTCCTGATTACTGGCGTTTTATATACTGTTTCAACCCTTTACATAAGTTTCTAAACGGTATTCACTGTGTTTGCTGATCTTGTGGTATGCCAATTTTTAAGGCTAAGGCTCCTGACATTCCCTTAAACTATCAACGAAGGGTTCTTTCGCCATCAGCTCACACGTACCAGTAACCCACCTGCCCTAATATCTACTGAAACAGATGCTTGCAGCTCCCTGGTTCATGTTAAGTGTGGAACTTCCTATAAGCATCTGGAACGTTGACAGCTTTGTTGCAGAGAAGCAATCACATAATACCTGAAAAATGGAGAGCATTTTTGTTGCTGAGTAGGTTTGTTTACAAGTGCACTCGTTGAGTAGGTCTACAAGAGAACTGTATATTATGAGGTAATGACATGAGCAAGCTTTCCATTGATTTATGTGCCTGATATCTTGCAGGCCATGGTCATGCTCGCACCTGTTGCCTATGCATCATAGTTTACTGGTGTGAAGATGTGTCAGGACATGCACACGTGCACATGCTCACCAACACAACCGCATGTAGATGTGCACGTGCTCACATGTGCTTTTTACATGCAACAGCCCTACTCTGTGCAACTTTTCTCCTGAGAATTTTAAAATGCAGGTCAATGAGCATCCAGTTTATGTTATATGCCATGACATGCAGTTCATATATTAACAGGTTCAGGGTGTGCGAGAATAGTTGGGAAAAACTTGTGCCCTGTGTTGTGAGTGCATTGCGCTTGGAACTAGCAAGCACTGGGAGCATAGGGTGAGATTTTCTTATGATGTCTAATTGCATGTTGTGCAGAAGTGTGGGCTCTCTGCATGAACTTGGGCCGTGCATCCAGAGCAGCTCCCCCTCAAATATATAGGCTGTAGTGAGATACCATTAAATTAAGGTTTGATAATGAAATAGGTAGTATATCCAGCATGTTTGTACTGAAACAAGTGGTCAATTCATGTCCTTCAAGTGAACTTCTGGGCTACCCTTAGAGTTGAAGTCAGTGCACACTAAAGCTCATGTGCGGTAAAGAGTCATTCATGCCTGAGAAACACCTAACTCACTACAGGAAGTGGAAACACAGTCTTTCGATTAATAGCAAGTGGGGGGAGCTCTACTAACCAATATCAAGACCATGATCCCCTTGCAACCTGTTGTGATAAACTATTGATGCATGTTTTGTATCCTTCACATATGCCATAGGCATTTTGTAGTTAGCATTTGTGCCTTCTGACTAATGTCTACATCTCACCACTATATCATGTCTACTTCTTGATAATTTGAGAATGAGTGACTTTCTAAATTGGCCTTTTGAGCCCGGTAGTAACTTAGAGTTTCCACTTTTGCTATGCAGATGGAGGGCAGGACATTGGCGAGCCTAAGAATTTAGAGTATCATGTCAGAGGTAGTGATACAGATGGACCTCAAGTTGATGGGGGAACTCACCTGCAGAAACAAGCATCTTATTTTATCATGCCCAAAGAATACGGGGTTTCAATTTCCATATCAGACTTTACAGGCAGGTCACTTGCTGTTTTGCCTGTTTTAGCAGCTTCTCGAAGTGCAGAGGGCGTTTCTCTACCTCCAAGACAATATAGTAGTCATCATTCTCAAGAAAAATCCCGTAATACGACCTCCCATGGTCATCCCATAGCTCTGAGTTTGTCTCCAGAGCCTGGAAAGCACCATCATTCTTCAAGATTTCCTCCACCAGTGTCTCCATCTGTTTCACATATTGCAAAGTCACCCCCTCCCCCAAGACCGCCTAACAGTGCATCACACATTGCCCCCATTGCTAACCCTCCTGGGCCCATCCCAAATTTACCACCACCACCACATAGAAGGCATCATCACAAGCACCACCATCATCCCCCTCCTCCCCCTGTCTCTCCACCTCCAGCATCAGGACCTAAAGCATCAAGCTTCCCACCACCGCTGCCACCTCGGTTGCCACGGAGACTTCCGCCACCGCCGTTGCCGCCGCCTCAGAGATTGCCGCCACTGCCATGGAGACCACCACCGCCACCATTGCCAAGACGATTGCCGCCACCGCCGCCTGCACATAGGCATTCCGACATCCCAATCACCCCAACTCCAGGTAAGTGTAACTGCCTTCTTTTCTGTTTCTTTCTCTTGTTTAATAACACTTTGGTGGTTCTCTTAGCTCATTTGATCTGATTTGTACAAACTTTTGAAAGTGACCCTCTGCATTGACTTTCCTCCATTGGTATAGGGTGCAATGTCTGTCATTTTATTAGCGTTAACTCTTATGATTGGGTGCATTATGTCTGTTAGTGCAGCCCAAGGGGTTGCTCCTCCCCCTTCTAGGAGCGCTTCACCACCAGTCAACATTGCACATATGCCATCATCTCCACCTCCACCAAATGAAGGTACAAGTATAAGTTCAAGTGTTTTTAATTTTGATATAGCGTACATTTCAGCATTTTTGGTCAAAAGGATGATACGGTTGTGAGAGTGGTGGCCCTGACAGTGCATTTTGATATGGCCGCTTGCAGATTGTGGTGCTTTAGTGTGTTTACCTCCTTTGACAAAAACTCCTTTCATGTCGCCATGTGGATGTGTTCCTCCAATTCAAGTTGAGATTGAGCTGAGTGTGCCACTCTATTCTCTTTTCCCCTTGATATCCGTGCTTGCGGCAAACCTTGCTGAGGGTACAGTGCTCTCACCTAGCCAGGTTGAGGTCATTGGAGCAAATGCAGACAGTCAAAATCCTGATATCTCCATTGTAGATGTGAATCTGGTGCCTTTAGATCAAGAGTTTGACAACCTGACTGCACTCCTTATATTTCAAAAGTTTTGGAACCATGAAGTGCTTCTGAATACAACACTTTTTGGCAACTACAGTGTTGTATATGTCCGCTATCCAGGTACAGCTACCTTATACAAATCAATATTTTTGGACTCTATTCATGTTGCTAGTCATATACATTTGAGAGGCTGATGGTCTAAATGATGGGATTGAAGGTCTTCCTCCTTCACCCCCAAGTGAAACTGGCACTGGAGGGCCACTCGGAACAAATGGAAACCCAAACCAGAATCCCTTTGGAGTAAATGTGAATAAGAAAAGTCACAAGCTGGGTATTGGGACTATAGCTGTGATTGCATTATCCTCGGCCATTGTTTTGGTGATTTGTCTTGGAGCTTTTTGGCTCTTGTTCGTGAAGTTTGGCCGTCGTAAGGAAACTCCTCCTCCTGCAAAACCTGTGCTAGTATCTGCGAGGACCAAAAGATCAGGTACGGGTATCAAGGGTGTGTGTGTGTGAGAGAGAGAGAGAGAGAGAGAGAGAGTATTACGTCTATGGAAGGCTAAAATTACTCGTGAGACCAAATACATAGATGAAGACAATAAAGGTCTTATGCCAAATCTCTAATCCCAGATAAAAGAAACATCAAACAAAACTAAAAAAAGAAGTCCTCATGTTCATCTACTACGTCACTAGGAGATGCAAACAATTCCTTATTGGAGGCTGTCAGATGATTACTAGCGGACAAGCAACTGGTTTTGGATTGCGAAAATTTTGAATGAGAGATTTTCCATCGAGGAAAACAAACCATTTAATCTTCTTAACGTAGTGACTTCGGCCTCTTTTTTCTTCGGTTGCAGTTGCACTGGGGTGAGCTCATAATCAATCCAGACCTTCAATCCATATTTTGGTACCCTTCAATTTTTTCTTCAGTTGCATTGGGGTGAGCTCATTGTCAATCCATACCTTCAATCCATACTTTGGTACCCTTCAATTTCCTTGATTGCTCCATTGACTTCCTTTGTTTGTTTTCCTCGATTTAGTTTGCTACACCACTTGTATGGTACCAGTAATCTCTTGCAGGTCTCCCCTTACCTTACCTTTCCCCTCTTCTTTTAGTTTTTCCGTCACCTCTCCTTACCTTGGCAATAATTTCTTCTTTCTGTGGGGTCCCAATTTCTAGGCTTGGATTGTTTTCTAAGATCATGAGTCGATCTTCTACTTCATGAAGCCAAACCTTGAGAGTGGCATTCTCTTCTTGCAATTTGTTGATTTGTTCAAGCAAGTAAATAGACCACTCACTTTGTTGAGTGTCTCCAGGTTTAGCACCCTTTGGCATGCTTAATTTGTGTAAACCCACTTAAAATTGCATGCGAATTGCAGGCCCTCTCACACTCTGCAGGATAGAGTCTATCCCTACCCCCCGCTCTCGAGTAGAGTACAAGCATGGTCCCCTGGCACTTGTCAGAGATGGGAGATCATCAGCACCATAGCGGCATTTCATATTTGGCGGGCACGATGCAAGGAGACCATTGAGGGCACTCACCCCCGTAGCGGAGTCCATTCGTGACATAGGCAGATATCATTCATACCCTCCGCGGCCAGTGGGGGAAGTTACAGGGAGGTTCGGACCGCATGCGAAAACATCAAGAGGCCTTTCTACACATTTCGCAGTAGGGTCCCTTCCTCTCGGATAGTGGAGGAGACCCCACTTGGCACTATAGGCCACCGGTTTTATCTCCCCCCTCCCCTTGTATGCAGTAGTTTCCCTTTGAGAGCGGCTAGCCATGGAGGGGCCTATCCTCCCCTGGGTTTCATCCTCTTTTAGAGGTTTTGTGTTTGTATTTCACCCTATTGGCTGGTTTTTCATATAACTAATAGAAGGATCTTTTTTTCTGGGACTTTTTTTTTTGGGCATGCGAACCCACTCTTATAGAGGGTAAGGTGTAAACGATCTAGAGAGTGCTCTAGAACGAACCAAATTAGAGAACAACAAAGATGCACTTTGAGAAAGATAAAGAGGACAAGAAAATCAGCATTAAGTACAAGATTGAATCTCTCAATCAGTAGAAGCTGAAAATGCTCATAAAAACTATCTACTCAAAATTGTACTTCAATGAACTCTAGAATTGTTATATTACATGTGATGGCACAAGGCCTTAATATACATGTCAAGGGAGGACCTTCTATAGGTAGACTTGCTACAAGTGTATGGAGTGCATCTGATTTGGTGGGATATAGAGGATTAAGTAGTGTGCATGGTGGCCAAAGGTGGGCTCAAAAATTCACTTGCATGTAAAGAAGCTCCAGGTGCATGTTCACCTGCCAGGTGAGAGTAGGTGAAAAGACTCCACTTCAGCTGGTTGATTCAGTAAAGCCCCTTTCCACCTCAGTTCAGCTCACACAAAGTGGTTGCCTGTCATGCTAAACTGCTCCACGCCTCAGTTCCAGCCACCAAAGACTCTTGTCATGACTTAATGCATGCATGAACATGCAAACACATGCATGACTACTACAGCCCATGCATGCATCAAAAATGACCCGCATGTGTTGATCCTTCACATGCAATACAAGATCTCTTGTCTTGACTTGCATGCATGCATGCAACAACACCCAAACTTGCATCTCTGCATGTCTACACTAGTGTTGAGGTCCTGACATTGCTTTCCAACACCTCTTCTTAGTGACATGGACTGACGCCCATATATTGAAGAAGATGTTTCACCTATTCGTGAGGTAGGGCCTTTGCGAAGAGATTTGCAGGATTCTCTTTTGTATGACAATGTCACGTGCATGCTCGTGCCATGGCATAAACTGTTAGCGTATATCATCTCTTGTTGGTAGCTATTCTGGTGCCTATGGGGGCCCTTTCCATGCTTACGCACCTCCCATATTTTCCCCCATTTTCCCCATATTTTTTCCATATTTTATGGGCCTTTGTTGTGGGTTGCCCACCCTGTTTTATGGCATTTATGCCTATTTTTCAGGTCATGTAGCATCTAGGAGGCAGTCGGCCAGCTCATATGGGGTGTATATATACGTTGCCCTCTCCCTCACTTCTCATCATTGTTTTTTGATCATTTGGTGATGAGCACCTTTAGCCCTCTGCCTATGGAGTCCACTCCTTGCCTACGGGCTGGTTGTATCCATCTTTTCTTGAGGATTAGTGCATCAACGTTTTGCTGTTTTCTTCCATCTCTAGTGTTTTTGTCATTTGCCTTCATCTTTCTGTTGCCTCTGACATGGTATCAAAGCCCAGAGGCATCTAGACTTGGAATCGCTGATTGGTGCTGATT
Organism: Cibotium barometz; assembly: GCF_041138505.1. NCBI lineage: Eukaryota > Viridiplantae > Streptophyta > Polypodiopsida > Cyatheales > Cibotiaceae > Cibotium > Cibotium barometz. The sequence continues at coordinate 33,613,353 of NC_141092.1, read as the reverse complement.
TTTGCTGCACTTCCACATGAACTTGGTGGCTGTCCATAGTGCTTCACACCTGCGTTTTCTTCTCCGTAGGGGCAGATGTGCATTTTTGTGTTTTTTTTCTTCTCCACTCTCTTTCTATCCCACCTACCCTTCCTACAAGTGTAGAGAGCAGATCTTGGGCTGTTTTGGTGGTTGCATTTTTTAGAGGAGGTACATGATGGCACTCATCCAACCTCGGGCGGTTCAGATACCCGCTCTTGCGCCTTTCCCTCAGATGCCAAGTTCGATGGCACAGACTACGACATCTGGAAAGTCATGGTGGAAGCAATCTTGGAGACTTACGATCTTTTGGAGTTCATCAGTCGACCGGTCCTCCAGCCTAACCCGGACACTGCAGAGGATGAGGATACAAGGGATGCCTTTATGCACGAAGCTCCTCTATTGGATCGGCTTAATGCCCATGCTCGGTTGTTCATCCTTTTGAAGTCTCAACCCTCAGTCTCATCGCTCACATCAAACAGGATACCCATGCACATGTTGCTTGGAAGAGACTCTTTGATATCTACGACCGGAAGACACCCATGAAGAGAGTTTCCCTGGAGCTTCAAATGTTGAAGCTCTCACCCATTGATTCTACTTTTATGCAGGATCATATCAACAAACTGGAGTCATTGCGATCTGAGATTTCTAGGTGCGGGAAGGAGATTTCCATTGAGGATATAGCCATCCGGCTATGCCCCCAAAATATGAGAGCTTCTATTCTTCACTTCTTACCTCAAGACGGACAAAAACCATTACTTGGGATGAGCTAGTGCCTATGGTCCTTGATCAGGAGAGCAGATTCAAGGATTCTTCTTCAAAGAAAGGTAACTAGGCTTTATTGGACAGAGAGGGGGGCAGCCTAACAAAGGCAAAGGTGGGGCACCTCCCTCTAAGGACTCTAAGGACTCCAAGGATGCAGAGATGAAGGGGTCTTCAACTCCTCCTTCTGGCAACCTGAAGGTTTGTGACTACTGCGCCAACAGGGGCACTTATGGCCGACAATGTTGGAGTCGCATGTGGGACTTGGAAGGGAAGTCAAAGGACAAAGGGGCAAGCTCATCCGCCAAAGTTGTGGAGGAGTCGACTTTCGTCACCCTTTTTGATCTCGAGTCTGATACTCTCCATCAAATGGTTAAGCAGGATTTTCCTTCTTGTTCCCACTCTCCTCACTGGATTTTGGATAGTAGTGCCACACAACACACGACTTATGAGAAGGATAGGCTTGATGAACTGTAGCAATGCCGTGGCATAGTTGCCATTGGAGATAATTCTACTGTCCCCATTCTTGGCAGAGAGACAATGCCCCTCATTCTGGATGGCAATGGAGGGAAGTACACCTCGAGAGTGCTATATGTGCCACATTTAGGATTTCATCTTCTTTCTGTACATGAGATTTGCAAATTGGACACGAAGGTAGAATTTCTGGAGAACTCTGTTATCATTCGGGACCCTCTCATTGACAGGATCCTTTGGCAAGGCATCGAGGTCCGAGGACCATGGCCTCTACGAACTCATGGCTCTTTACTCTCACACAGGTATCCGTGCATGCGATCTTTGGCATGCTAGATTTGGACATCTTCGTCTAGAGGCCTTGCGGAAGACTTTTTAGGAGCAGTTGGTGGACGGATTACAAGATGTTGGTACCCGTGAGTCCTTGTCACTCTCGTCTCTGAAAGAAAGAGCATCACAAGTTGTAGGCCCAAAGCACAAACTGTAGAAGGCTGAAAACAATTGATTATTGCTGAAAATGAGCATGAGGGAAGCCCGTAGCTGCTTACAAGCATAAGAGACTGTTGGTACAGCCAATGACCTCCAACAGATATGCAAGAATGAGATGAAAAGTGAGGGGAAGGGTGAGAACCCTTCTATATCTCTCCAGAGAGATGGTCGGCCAGCTGTCCAGTAGCATAAAATGCTATTAAATGCCTTAAAAAATGGTAGAAAAATCCCAAGTAATATCTGCTAAATATACCAATGCAGGGTCTTATAAAATGACCAGTACAAGCATGAAAAGGTGTAAGTAGACCCTCTGGAGATGATATATATTCCAACACCTCCTCTTCAGTGCCAGAGGGGCGGTCCAATACCAACACGTTGAAGTAACACCTCCAAAGTAGCTCTCGAAAGTGGTTTGGTGAAGAGATCAACCACATTGTCCTTGGTAGAACAGTAGGCCAGCCAAAGAAGTCCAAAGTGTGCAGCCAGAGTCAAAACAACCTTGATGGTGGTATACCTGGCTGTAGGAGAAAATGTCTCATCAAAGTCTTCACCTGCCTTCTGAGCATATCCTTGAGCAACAAGGCAGGCTTTGTACTTATCCAAAGTACCATCTGCATGAAACTTGACTTTGAATTGAAATTCACACCTATCACACGACGAAGTAAAGGCCGAGGCACCAAAGACCAAGTGTGATTCCTCTCAATAGGGTACATCCCTGCTTCCATGGCTTGCCGCCACTGTGGCTGTGAAGGAGCCTCCTTTGGACTCTCAGGCTCATCGATCTCCTGGAGAGAACTCATGAGAGCATAATTCATTATGTGATGAGATGTGGAAGTCCAAGACGAACGGCGAGGTCCAAGGGTGGTGGTTGAGATCTGGTTATGGAGCTGTGCATCAATGAGACCAGAATCTCTAAAGAGTGAAAGTAGAAGGGAGACGTGCATGATGCAACAAAGAACAAGCCATCTCTTTTACCACCCAATTGTTCCTGCCACCTACCACCCAACAAAGAACGAGCCATCTCTTTTACTGGGTAGAGACAAATTAATCCTGTATAGATGGAGTCATGCAATGGATGATGATAAGTCGAGCCCGAGCATCCAATATGCTTCTCAAAGCAGGGTCCACCAAGTGAGGTGTGTAGATAGCGATCCACACACCGGTGTAGAAAGACCATGTATGATAGTAGGTTGCTGTAAGCTTCATGGAGTCACTGACTTGGGGAGGATTGTAGGATGGTATATGGGTAGGGGTGGGAGCAACACTTGGATGAGAGAAACTCAAAGAAGAAAGATTGGGAAGAGGAACCACCTGGGGAGCGGGAGCAGGGGATCCAGGCAATGAGGGAGTTCGGGTATCAACGGGAGAAGGAGCAGCATTAGAGAAATCTCTTGAAGCCATGTCTCCTCTGATAAGAAACCTTCTTTGAAGAAAGAGGGTTGTAAAAAAAACAGCAAATAGCCTCCTCTCAAGCCGTGCACAGGAAGAAGAAAGGGAGGGAGGGTGGGTGGGAAAAGAGATAGAGAAAGAAAGTCTCTCAGGAATCCTATCCTCAGCACCTAGAAGAGAGCCTCAGCCTCCAACAGCAAAAACGCAGCAGTTCAGCAGTACAGATGAAGAAAAACGCTTCACAATGATGAAGCCTATGCTCCAATCAGAAAAATGCAGCAGTTTCTTACATTGAGATCAGCGTTTGGCTCTGATACCATGAAAGAAAGAGCATCACAGATTGTAGGCCCAAAGCACAAACTGTAGAAGGCTGGAAACAGTTGACTATTGCTGAAAATGAGCATGAGGGAAGCCCGTAGGTGCTTACAAGCATTAGAGACTGTTGCTACAGCTAATGACCTCCAATAGATATGCCAGAATGAGATGAAAAGTGAGGGGACGGGTGAGAACCCTTATATATCCCTCCAGAGAGTTGGTTGGCCAGCTATAGCAGGCCGACAACCGTCCAATAGCATAAAATGCTATTAAATGCCTAAAAAATCCCAAGTAATATCTACTAAATATGCCAATGTAGGGTCTCATAAAATGACCAGTACAAGCATTGAAAGGTGTAAGGAGACCCTTTGGAGATGATATATATTCCAATAGTCTCAAAGGGAAACAACATCGGGAGGCCTTTCCAAAGAACGCTACATGGCGAGCTATGACACCTCTGGAGTTGGTTCATGCGGATTTATATGGCCCGATACGCACTCTGTCTACTAGTTATGTTTTTCTCATTTAGCAGGTATGCTTGGGCCCACTTTTTCAAATCCAAATATATTTTTGACAGATTCCAAAAATGGAGAAACACTTGGGACATTGTCTTGACATTACGAGCCGACAAAGGAGGCGCGTTTACTTCTCGCCAGTTTAACTAGTATTGTGAGCTACATAGCGTTCAATGGGAGTTTGCCAACACAAGTACTCCTTCAAAGAGCGATGTGGTGGAGCAAAAGAACTGAACAATGATTGAGATGACTCGGACAATGTTGGAACATCGGAGTCCTCAAAAGCTTTGGGTGGAGGTAGTTGCTGCTACTGTTTATATTCTCAATGAGTCCCCTACTTGTGCTATTCCAAGGCAAACCTCACCTAGGCCGAAAACCGTCGGTTTTACACTTTCGGGTTTTTGGCTTAGATGCATTTGTTCATGTACGTGATGGTGATAGGGGGCAGCTGGATGCTAAGTCCAAGCATCATATTTTGGTTAGTTACATCTCAGAATCCAACGGTTATCGACTTTACAAAGTTGGATCGTCGAAGATCGCCGATTGAAGAGTTGGATATATGGAGAGGGGGCCACTGTATTGTTAGCAGTCATCTCTACACTAGGGCCTCTGCGGTGGGTGTGCCCGCCCAGTTTTGGTGTTTCCCTATTTTTCCTCACTCTTCATGTTTTTTTTCCGTTTTTCTAAGGTGTGGAGGGCTGTCGGCTGATTCTGTTGCTGGCCGACTTGTTGTTCTGCTACCAGACCCCTTCTGGTGACCAGGCCGACTGCTGGCACCTGGTTGACCAGGGTTTTTCTGGTCGTGTTCACACATGGTGCTGGTCGTGAGTAGTGGCTGGTGTTGGCTTGTTTTAGATTGGCCGACCAGTAGCTTGGGGCCATATAAAATGGCCCCTTGCCCCCCCACACTTTCTATGTTGGGTATTGTTGTACCGGATCTTGTATATAGTGCAGAATTCACACAGCCTCACTCTCTCATCTGCGTTTTCTCTTCCATACACACTTCAGCGTTTTTCCTGCTGGAGGTTCTCTTGCGTTTGCTCATCTTCATGTTGGTATCTTGCTACGCTGTGCTCTCAGCAATTTGTCTCATATCTGTTGCGTATTCTGACATGGTATTAGAGCCCCAGGTGGCTTGAAGGTTGGAGACAATTGGACAGCTTGTGGGACTGTTTTTTTGAAGACCTTGGAGCTTACGGGAGATTTGAAGAGCTTGTGGGATTGCTGGTTTTTTGGTGCTGATTCGAGATCTCTTGGGTTGTTCGGGACTTGGAGATTGGGTAGAAGGTGGCCATCACCGTTGGACAGCCACCTTGCATATTAGTTGCAGCCTCTTCTTCATCTTTTTTCCCACCCACCCTCCCTTCACAAGACTAAAGTAACCACCCCGATGGCATACTTGCATGAGATGGCTGAGAAGCACGTGAAGATCCCTACTCTCCCCACGTTCCCCGTGGATCAACAGTTGGACAGGACCAACTACGGCATATGGAAGGTAATGATGGAGTTTGTATTGGAGTCTTATGACTTCGTTGATTTCATTATTGTTGGTGTTCCACGGTCGGAGTTGGAGGACGGGGAGTTGTTACCCTCTACTCGGAAAGAACAGGAGGCTCAGGCATAGTAGTGGGATCGTGTCAATGCCCGTGTGTGTTCTTTCATCTTGCACACCACATGTGATCAACCATATAAAGCATATGACCCTGGCCAGAGGGATTTGGCAGCATTTGGCTTCTCTGTACAACAGGGTATCACCCATGAAGAGGATCTCCTTGGAAGTTCAGATGCGAGTGATGGATCCTGCAAAGTTGTCGACGATGCGGGAGCACATCAACAAGTTGCAGGCTCTTCAGTAGGAGGTTCTTCAGGCTGGGAAGGAGATATCTTCAGAGGACATGGCCATCACTTTCTTGTCTCATCTGACCTCAGTACTCAGCCTTTTACTCCTCTTTGATTACTAGTGGTAGGCTCAACACCATCACATGGGAGGAGCTTGTGCCTATGGTCGTGGACTAGGAAGAGCGTTTTTTGAACCCTCCACAAGGCGGAGGTTCTGAGGCCTTGACTGGCCAACGATCGCAATGCTGTAGTAAGGGCAAAGGGAAGTCTTCACAAGAGAAGTCTTCCGAGGAGAAGCCCGATGTGGATCGTGACGCCTTGAAGGCAAAGAGGACGTGTAACAATTGTTGCGAGAAAGGCCATTATTGGAGAAAATGTCCTAAGTGGCTCACTGAGAAGAGTGACGATTCCTCAATAGTAATCATGAAGACTCTAGCTTTTGTGCACTTGGAGATTATGGACACCGACGTTTCACATCTTCTTCGAGTAGGGAGGCAGTTGGACACTAGGGACACTCTAGATTGAATTCTTGATAGTGGTACTTCTAGGCACATGACTCCTTCCCGAGAGTTAATACAGGATCTTCGGAGGCACGCAGGTCACATCCTGATTGGTGACGAGTCCACTATACCTATTTTGAGGGCAGTCCCGATGGCAGAGGGGGGAAGCATTCCTCTGAGGTTTTTTTGTCCCATCTCTTGGTTTTCATCTGTTGTTAGGGCATGAGGTTTGCAAGACTGGTGTACGGGTGGAGTTTGAGGAGCATTTTGTTGCTCTCCGGGACAAAGCGACAGGCCAGGTTGTATGGGAAGGCGGAGTGGAGAATGGGATTTACAAACTCTCAACACTCTCTCTTACAGGTTCTCAGTTTGGTGATGTGTGGCAGTTTCGTCATGACCACTTGAGTGTGGATATGCTTCGAGACTAGATGGTGGATGGCTTGTCAGATGTTGGCAGCAGTAGGCAAGAACATTCCAGTTCTTGCGTTCGTTAGTTAGAGGAGCCTTTATACGTGAACCATGCTCTAATGTCTCGTATTAATCGGGACGAAGAGTCTCCTGCAGTTGAGGAAGCTCTTTCCCAGGGGACTTGTAAGAAAGCCACGCAAGTGGCAGATGGTGACTTGCAGGTGGAGGTGGATGGTGTGCAGCCTCTAGGCTTTGAGGTTCCGGGTTCAAAGAGGGTGGTTTACAAGTTCCAGAAGGCCTTGTGTGGTCTTCAACAAGTTCCCAGGACTTGGCATATGAAAGTTATAGTTGATGATCCTTGTGAGCAGGTTGATGCCTCTTTGTTTCGGAAGCGGTTTGGTTCATTGATTTGGTTGTTGCACACCAGATTGGACTTGAGCTTCCTGGTGGGGCTGTTGAGCTCATTTCTGCTGCAGACGCCTTTGAAGACTCATTGGGACGCGGGATTGCGGATCTTGCGGTTTTTGCAGTGTACAAAGGATCTTGGACTCTGCTGTGATCCTAGAGGGGGAACGATGGATGGAGTCAGACTCCACAGCTGGAGTGACTCAAGTTGGGGAGGAGATCGAGACACGAGGAGATTCACATCAAGCTATTGTTTTACCCTTGGCTCAGGAGCTGTTTCATGAAGTAGCAAGAGGCAGCCGACTATTGCCTTGTCGTCTACAAAGGTAGAGTACCGGGCTGCTTGTGGTGCTGCTTGTGAGGTGGTGCGGTTGCAGAGGTTACTTGGCGAGATTGGGGTTCCACAAGAGGAACCCACGGTCATCTAGAGTCACTTTGTTGGTGAGAAGTTTTTTGCTGATGACACCTTGCTAGAGTTTTGTTCGACAGAGGACAATGCGGCATATCTCTTCACGAAGTCTCTACCTCAGGCTATTTGGCGGCACTCTAGCTCCCTGGGGTTGGTTCCACATCCAGGAGCTAAGAGGGGGTGTTAGCAGTCATCTCCTATTTGTACACTACACCAGGGCCTCTGTTGTGGGTGTGCTTGCCCAGTTTTGGTGTTTCCCCATTTTTCTTCACTCTCCATGTTTTTTTCCCATTTTTCTGAGGTGTGGAGGGCTGTTAGCTGATTCTGTTGTTGGCCGACTTCTTGTTCTGCTACCCGATCCCTTCTGGTGACCATGCCGACTGCCGGCTCCTGGTAGACCAGGGTTTTTCTGGTCGTGTGCACACCTGGTGCTGGTTGTGAGCAGTGGCTGCTGTCGGCCTGTTTTAGACTGGCCGACCAACAGCCTGGGGCCATATAAAATGGTCCCTTGCCCTCCCGCACTTTCTATGTTGGGTATTGTTGTACCGGATCTTGTATATAGTGCAGAGGTCACACAGCCTCACTCTCTCATCATCGTTTTCTCTTCCATACACACTTCAGCGTTTTTCCTGCTGGAGGTTCTCTTGCGTTTGCTCATCTTCATGTTGGTGTCTTGCTACGTTGTGCTCTCAGCAGTTTGTCTCATATCCGAAAATATGGATGTAAGAGGTTGGATTTTCCAGATGCGGATTCGCGACAATCTACTACAGGGTATTATTGCTTTACTCTTGGATCTGGACCAATTTCATGGACGAGTGTCGAGTAAAAAGCAGCCTGTGGTGGCAACTTTCATCGATTGAGGTGGAGTATCGAGTGGCTTGTTTGACTGCTTGTGAGGCGATTTGGTTGGGGTGGCTATTTGAGATCGGTTTTCGACAGCAACAGCCTACCCTTATCTCATGCAACAACCAGAGTTGCCTAGCTATTACTAAGAATCCGGAGGCCACTTGCCACCACAGGTGCATGCCAAGATGAAGGCAAGTAAGAAATCCTTCAACGTATCTCCTCCTGGTTGGAGACCATGGACAAGCTCACTCCTCCTGGTTGGAGACCATGGACTATGAGCTTGTCCAGCAGAACTTTGCTCTCGAATTCTTTGGATTGATGATGCCTAGCCTCCCTTTTTTGGAGGGGTTGGATATAACTCTCCAAGCTACCTTGGCCTTGGCAGCGCATCCATCATTGCCGGACCATATAATGTTACGGATAAGCCTTTGAAGTCTGGACTTGTCCGAGGCACGAGCATGAAAAAGGCTAGCAAGATGCTACGTACCATATGCAGGCGAACAGAGCTTGGTTGGCCACAACAACACGGCCTGCCAAGGACAAATGAGCTGAGCTCCAGTAAGGTAATTTCCTCCAAATGCTTGGGAGGAGAGTAAAAAATGTGGGTACCCACTAAAAATCCTCAGGGGAAGGTCCCCTACAAAGGGGAAGAGGAAAGGAGCAAGGGGGCAGCCTTGGTACATTGAGTGGGATCTGGTTTTGTGCTGAAGAGTAGAGGGCCAAAACCCTTGAATCCAAGAGGCCAAGAAGCCCATCTGTATCATGGTGCCCTCTAAGAAAGCATCGTAGGCCTTCTTGAAGTCAAGAAGGAAAACTGAATGTAGGCCTTCTCTTGCTGCATTTTCGTCGAGACAGTAGCCTTCCAAAGGGTGATAATGTTATTCAGGATACTCCTATTGGTGCCATGGATGAGGTCAAGGAGGTGAGCTTGGAGTTGAAGTTTGATTGTCTTTGCGAGGATTTTGTAAGCAATAGCAACAACGGTCATGAGGTGCCTCTGTCTAATATCGAGTTTGTCAACCCCCTCCTTGGAAATCAAGTGGATGAGGTCTCTACAAGTCTCTCCGGAAGAATACATGTCTGCATGACCTTATGGAAGGGCTTCCCCGAGTGTTATGTGATGTTACCTTGGGGCTTGCTTATCAAACTGGAGTCAAATGTCTGCCTCTAATATCGCTTGGGATGCACTCAGACTAAAAGTGGCTGAATAATGCAAAGAAAATTCCAGCTACATTGCAAGTAATTGGCAAAATTAACTGTGAAAGGGAACAGTTCGATGTATCTACAACAGGTGTTACCACAACCATTCTCTTACTGCAATCTACTGATAGATGAGATTTTGGGCTCGATATTGGAAGAGGAGGGATAGTTATGTTATGATTTGGTGTCCTGATAGTAGAAGTAAGGGCTGGCCATTTTGTAGGTGTGTGTCCCCCAGTTACAAACATGCTGTGTGTGTGTGTGTGTGAGAGAGAGAGAGAGAGAGAGAGAGAGGGTCGCTGAATCAAGGTTTTGAATCCCAGGTGGACACTCCGTTTTATGTAGTGATCTTCGAAGCTCAACCTCTATGTCATTTACATCAAGTATGGCAACATATGCAAGCACTGCAAGAACATTTACCTTTGCAGAGCTGGACAAGGCTACTGACAAGTTCAGGTCAGAAAATGTTATTGGAGAGGGTGGCTTTGGCAGAGTATACTTGGGGGTTTTGGATGATGGGACAAAGGTAGCAGTCAAAGTGCTGACAAGGGATGATCAACATGGAGGCAAAGAGTTTATTGCTGAAGTAGAGATGCTTAGTCGTCTCCATCACCGCAACTTGGTGAAGCTGATTGGTATCTGTACAGAAGAGCACAACCGTTGCCTTGTATATGAGCTTATCCCGAACGGGAGTGTGGAGTCTCATCTTCATGGTATACTTCTACATGGTTTAGGGATATACAATGAAAGATTTGGTGCATGGATAAACATGGTCAACATCTTATTTCCTTGTTATCCTTTCAAGTTAATGGATTGGAGTATGCTAGCTTCCAATGAGTCTCCTAATATAAGGCGTTTGTGAAACTAGGGCTACATGGACAGACCTGCAATAAGAAGCTAACCAAGGTTTGCATTACCAGGTGTAGATAAAGAGGCATCTCCATTGGACTGGGAGGCACGAATGAAAATAGCTCTAGGTGCTGCCCGAGGATTGGCTTATCTTCATGAGGATTCTAACCCCCGTGTCATCCACCGGGATTTCAAGGCAAGCAACATCCTTTTAGAGAATGACTTCAATCCAAAGGTTTCAGATTTTGGGCTGGCAAAAGCTGCTCCGGACGAAGGAAGGGACCACCTTTCTACAAGAGTAATGGGGACTTTTGGGTAAAACTTCACAAGCACTCTGATCCTCGCATTTCTCTAGTTGTAGAAATTGAAATGATTGTTGATCTTGATAGCTAACCTATGTTGCACTTATGCATGCCATCTGATGCAGGTATGTTGCTCCTGAATATGCAATGACTGGCCATTTGCTTGTGAAAAGCGATGTGTACAGTTATGGGGTTGTGCTATTGGAGCTGCTTTCAGGGAGGAAACCTGTTGACATGTCGCAGCCCCCAGGGCAGGAGAATCTTGTGACTTGGGCTCGGCCTCTACTTACGAGCAAGGAAGGGCTGGAGCTGCTTGTTGATCCTGATCTAGGGAACAACTTTCCTCTTGACAATCTGGCTAGAGTAGCTGCCATTGCCTCCATGTGTGTCCAGCCTGAAGTTTCCCACCGCCCTTTCATGGGTGAGGTGGTGCAGGCTTTGAAGCTGGTATATAATGACTCTCATAGGCAAAATGGGACTGGTTCTAGCAATGGCAGCCAAGGAGGTGACTCCTTGGATGAAAATGAAACAAGGGCAGGTGTGAGACAGAAGTGGCTTGACCCAAAGGAACAATATGTGCCTGATAGCACTTCATTCATCTCTATAGACTATGACTCCGGTCCTAGCCAAGCAGGGGAGTCTGCTGCTGGAAGGCCTGTTTCTGCATCTGCATTTTTGCCTGATTACATGACGTTCATACAGCAGCATTCCAGCTCGTTCAGGAGACACAGCCTGTCCGACCCTTTAAGATTGAGCAGAAACAGGCTAGCAGGATACAAACAAGGGAGCATTAGTGAGCATGCTGCTTTGTCTAGACAGTTTGGCACAAGGTTGGATAGGGACTTCGTGGAGATTTTGCCATAATACAACAATGCCATGAAGTGCAAAGAAAACGTGCCATGGTGTCCCAAAAACATGTCATGATGTTATGGATGAAAAGATTGCCATGATGTCATGGATGCATCCATTTGAAACCTGCCATAATATTGGAAATGCACCCATCCGAAACATGATGAGGATGCAGACATCCAAAACTTGCCATGATGTGGAGGATGCTTACATCCAAACATGTTAAGCAGGTGATGAAGCAAGATGACCCTCATTAAGACGGCCATAAATGGATGGGGTCATTCACCATGCTGCAAAGGCTCCTGATTGTGCAGGTTTTGTCCCATAACAGCAATTTGGATGACTGTGAATTGATTGAGGACACGTGCTTGTTTTGTAACTGTTCAGTTTCACCATCAGCAGGCAATTTTGTTTTTGTTTTTTCTCAGGTTATCAGCATCCCTGGTGACAGGTATTGAGAAGGGATTTGTAAGAATAGCAGTCCTTGGACTTGACTGATTTTTTCACTCCCTCATCAGTCTAAAATCCAATTGTATATTGATGATTTGTAAAACAGTCACACCTTGTGAACTGATGATTCAATTCCAGAAAAACTTTTCAAACTTGTGCTGTCTCCTTGTGTATGACAAGGATCACTTTTGCTCAAGTGGTTAGCTCATTACCCATCCTATCTCTGTCAAGATCAGGGCACAGAACGTGATATCAACCTTATGTTTAGACTGCATTCTAAAGGAAAGTATCCTGCATCTCTCAAATCAGTAGTCTGCATCACTTCTCTTCGAAATTCTGAGCATTCTGGCTATAGCTCAACGGTAGCGCCCATGCCTCGCTAAGGGGAAGTAATGGGGGGTAAGGAACCAGCTTACCATCAACTTCAACATTAAAATCTCCACCACTTATGCCAATAGGATTTGACCTTAAACTAGGAGGACTATAATGCTCACCATCTTGATAGTTTTCATAAAGCATGGATAGGTCTACTCAAAGCATCTCCCAGTTTTACCTTCTATTTAATGATCTTTGAGTAAGATCCCACCTATTTTAATGAGCTCGATATATTCCATGTGTTCATACATTTGCAAAAACTGCATGCACTCTTGTAGAAATCCATTCCATTCTTTGATCTACAATGCAGTTGGATTTTATTTGCTGGGAGGGGTTTAAATTTGTGGCAGTGCACAAGGGGGGTTGTAATGTAACAAAACTAAGGTCCAAAATATGTAAATAATGGGCCATGGGCAAGACTATTATAAATAGGGCTTTGGGTTCATTGTAGGGATTTTTTGATCATTTTTATCTTGGACATTTACGTGTACTCTTGGCTTTATTCATAGATATGGCATTCATGGTGAGAGGTTAAATCACTTAGGCTTATGCACATACTTTCTTTGCTACATGTGCATGTGGATTTCTTTTCTTTTTATCATAATCACATGGGTTTGATGCTCATCAAATGGATAATAGATGAGGACTTTATGTGTTGATTTCTTTGATATTTGGTCTAGATTCATTTCAATTGGTATTAGAGCTTTGATTTTAATCTACTTTTTTGAATTTTTTTGGATTTTTTCTTGTTTTTCTTGATCAAGGAGATAGAAAATGGAAAAATTGGATGGTCGAATCTTTTAATCTTGATTGTTTTTAACCTTTTTGGAACCATGGGTTGAATTGGGATCAATTTTTGGGGTAGTAGTTCCAAAATTTGAAAAAGATTGGATTAAAATTAGAGTAGTGTAACATGCCCATCTCATTAATAAAGAAATGTCCATGTAATAGATGAATTTATGAGTTTTTATGGTATAAAAATTAGTGATTTTATTAAACGAGACATTTTCACTTAGAATCTCCAAATTTGGAATATGCGCGTGGTTTTATCATAATATAGTATTTTATAGTATCCAAAATAGACAAGTTTATACGCGAATTTAGTTATTTTTAGTTAAAAAACGATGGCCTTTAAACCTAAATAAATGCACGACCGGGCGTCCGATTGACGGACGGTCTTTGCATCCCAACGACCAGGAGAATATCCCAGACATTTTCAGTAATTTTTTTTTCACTCTCCATTGAGGTCAGCGTCCCAAATTTGGAGACCCTTTCCCAAAAGGGATTGTACACTCACTAGGGCGCCTTACAATGGCCGTGTAAGGACCAAAGGCCGACCGTCCAGTGTATGGTCCACACGTACCGCCATGTGGACACCCATACTACCTCTGACTAAAAGGGTACATGCGCACCACACTTTTGCCTGTCCAACACCACTGTACCTTTCCCCAGGCCCATGCAGACCATTGATTGGCACACTTTGACGGTACACCGTCCTTTCAATCGTACTTTGCTTAGCACCCGCACCATGTAGCTATATAAACCCCCAGGGTACTCCATGGCCAGCACCCATTTTTTGCGTAGAGTATAGCTTGCACAAGATCGTACCGCTAGTCCGTACCACCCTTCTGCCCCTGCATGTTGTACTTGCAGCAGTACCTACTACAACCGTCCTTTGCAGTCTTCCTCTCTGCAGCACCCCCTAATCTGCCAACTCTCAGACAGCCCACCCTTGTTAGGAGAGGGTGTCCTTAACTCTTCTTCCCCCCTTCCCCCCCGGGTGTGAAGAGACTTACAGCAGTCCTCACCCTTCAGCAAAACGTTTTTGCGCTTTCCTTTAAGACATCCCACAACCCCCGCTCCTCCCCCCCCCTCCCCCATTTGCGTGGACTTTAGCAAGAGGTTTTGGCTCATAGAGTGAGCAAACGATCTCGGAATCGAGATCCGATTGAAGCATTGCGATCACAGCATCGAGCTCTACAAGGCGGTGTTTAAGATGGCCCCATCCCAGAAACACCAAAATATCACCTCGAGAGAAGCACACAACAATGAGATTAGAGAAGATGCTCCTAATGCGGCTCTAATCCTCCCGTTGCAAGCTCCACAAGGGAGCGGTGGCCAAGTTAGTTTGATTATCTTTTAAAAGGAGTTTTAAATTATTATTTGTTATTAATATCAATAGATCAAGAAAGAAGATACGTATCTTTTCTATTGAAAAATGTTAGAAATTCTATGAAGCTATTTAAAGCGATGTTACAATTTGTAATTAATAGTTTGTATTGAAACTGCTATTTTTAAGAGAAAGAGTACATGTATTTGTTTGTTCTCCTGGCTTCGATGCTAACTCCGTTTTCGTGCTTGTGTAGCCAGGCGGCGTCGTTTAGCAAAGCCTGGGAGCCATGGTATCCCTCATACCGTTGGGAGAATGAGGTTCGCCGATTGAGGTGAGTGATTATGATGCTGTTTAGTTCTGAGGGCCCAGGCTAGTGCGGTGAATAAGCCCACCCTAGTGTTTAGATATCTCTATGAGGGGCGGAAGGATCGAGCGATAGAGTCTGAGGGGGCGACAGACTGGCTTGAGTCCTCGCCAGCGACCGACGACAAGGTGTATGGTCTCGTAGGGTTTTGCTCAGCATGGAGAGGTTGGAAGGCCAAATTCTAAATCATCGGCGGCAGATAAAGGAAAAGAATAAGAGAGCCGGTTTGGCTTGTATGTAATCGATTCTTGTATAAACTTTTTTTCTATAAATCTTGTCTTTGGCATTATTATATTGTGGAAAGAGGCTGTTTTAACGAACCTTGTGAAAGGGTCTTAATTAAGGAACATGTTTATTTATGTTAAATAGTGTGGTAGAATTAACTAGAAAACAAATTGACGCGTGAGTAGGGTGGAAAGTGGGAGGATGGAATGCCCCGACGGCACCATCCTATGGACGGGTGGATCCTATTAGTCGGGTAGCTTTCTAATAGATTAAGTGAAAGCCCTATGCTAGATAAATAGGTTCTCGGGCAACTCTATTCTAGGAGACTAGGCCAGTGGCTGTGCCTTGCATGGATGAGAAAAAAAGCGTTGTCTCTATCTAGGAATCAAGATTAGTGTTGCCTAAATTATGATCGATTGCCTTATGGGTGATTTGACTTTTGGAAGACCACGCTCCCCCTGTGGGATAGGACTAGGTCTTACCTACAAATCTTATCCTTGAATCTTTACATGGTCAAGGTGTCGACAAGTAGGAAATTTTCTCCAAGCTAAGACTTAGTAGACTATCTTAAGTGTTTTCCCTATTTTGGAAGGGGGGAACCTTACAATTGGTATCAAAGGCAATCTTAGCTCCTAGGACTTGCCATTTAAGGATTGTTTTGCAATGTATATTTTACTTAACATAATACTAATTAATAAAAACACCTTACTAAGAATAAATTGAATTGATGTTTGAATGATTGTAGGAAGAGGAAGATGCCTACTCGAAGTTTCTAGTTTTCGAGTGCGTCTTCGAGACCACTTGTCACTCCTCAAATTTCAAGTTTCGTGACACCATGGTGCAGATACTAGAAAGGATGTCCCCTCCCCATTTCTCTCTCGTATCGAAAGAGGATGGGGTAGAGATTTCTGGAGTTGCGGGCCGAGATATTTCTTCATCCGCGCGGATCGAGTTGGGAACCTTACCACACTGACCTAAAGCGGATTCGTTGGATTGAAAAGTTGAAGAAGATGGTCTATTTATTTTGGTTCATGGTGGGTACTCCCAGGCCCGACACGTATGTGACTATAGATGGGATTCACATACCATAGGATCACTGGGTGTATGACCGAGTGATGCAGATCTTGCCTGCCCGCTGACAGAGTAGTTGTGTTGGGACGTACCCCAATCCAGAGTCTACCACCCTTACCATCAGTTTTTCAAGTCTTAGAAACTACAACGGAACCCCCATACTTCACCTATCTACCCTTATATCATAGTCGAGCTTAGGAATTTCCCCCCTTAATGACAAATAAAGACTAATTATATTAGTCTCAGATATTTGTAATAAAACTTGCCGTTGTAAATATTTGGGAAATAAAATGATTTCAATGTTTTACTTTCAAAAAAGCTTAAGCATTGTGCAAAGTATGAATCTTGTAATCTTAAAAATTTAATCTTATAATGATGGCCAGGACGATCAACCTCCACTTCCCAATGCGCTTTACACTGATATCTAGGAGAAGAAGGTCCTGCTCAAGCAAACGCAACCTCCCTCCTGTAAGGGAGAAGGTTCAAAGATTGACAAGGATGCTGAAGTCTGGATGGAAGCGATGGATGATTATTTCTTTAGTGTCGGTACTGGAGCAGCAAATCAGTCTATGCTTGCACGGTTTCGCTTCACCGGAGATGCTAAACTCTGGTGGAAACAGTGGTGCCATGGTGACAAGGGAGTCACCGAGCATTCTCAAACGTGGGAAGACATCAAGTAGGCCGTGAAGGAAAGGTATCTTCCCCCATCCCATGAATCCATAAAGATGAATGAGTTTTTTAGTCTCAGGCAGTGCAGTCTAACTCTTGAGGACTATTATTCAAAATTTATCACTCTTCGAAAGTATGCCCCAGCTATGACTATTTCCTAGCAAGTGGCTCGTTTTTGCCAAGGGTTAAATGAACCCTTAGATTTCCGCCTTGACGCAATGAGGCCAAGCACGTTACAGGATGCTCTCATACGAGCAAGGCCCCTTGTGAAAGAAATGAGGACCGACAAAGGTAAGCCTCAAAAGAGATCTTACCCTGAGGCAAACCCTAAAGATAAGCCCTATAAGAAACCCTAACAGAATTTCCCCTACTACAACAGAGGGCAGCAAAGCAACTCTTTTGTCCCCCGCTCGTATGTTGCTTCTTCCAGAGAAGGCCCTCTGTGTTTTGAATGCAATGAGCCGGGACACTTTAAGGCCAACTATCCCAAGCTGGCAACATTGTTTCCCCAAGGTGGCAGAGGAAATCAAGGCCGTGGAACCCCTATCCACCACCAAGGTGCAAGAGGCGGTGGGCGTGGCAGAGGCCGCGGAGGAACAGTTGCTAGAACCACCTGTACTATAAGTGAAGAACCGACCTTGGTAATGGCTAAAGAAGAGCGCGCCACCATCCATGCGGCAGTAGAACACTAAGGTTCGAATCAGCAATTTAGTGTAATCCAAACCCCAACCACTCATCACGGTAAGCCATTTCATCTTTTGATTGATTGTGGCAGTACCCATTCATTTCTTTCTCCTAGGTGTTTGCAAAAATTAAACTTGGGTCAAAAAACCGCTAGAAGAATGATTGTAGAGTTAGCCAGTGGTGGGAAAGAAGTAGTATCTCGCCACTTTGTAGGAAACCTTGATTTTGAGCTGGGTAATGAGAAAACTCATGGCCACTTTAGAGTCCTGATGGATTGGTTAATTGCAAACAAAGCTAGCATTCACTGTAACCAGGGGAGTATCACTTTTGAAAATGAGCACGGCCAAGTAGTATCCGTTCAGGGGAAAACAGGTAAACCTAAATCTAGGGTAGTCAAGGCAAAACATCTTCTTAAGGGAGCATGTAAGGGTCAACAAGTTTTCCTAGTCAAGCTCAACAAAGCCATTGAACCTAGTAACCCTGTTGGATCCAAGAATTCTCTAACATCTTTCCTGACGAGCTTACAGGGCTACCGCCTCCTCGGAGAAGTCGATCATGAAATCGAGGTGATCCCTGTGGAGCTCAACCCATCTCAAAACGCCCTATAAAATGTCCCTCCCTAAAGCCATTGAACTTAAAGAACAACTTTTCCAACTCATTGAGCAAGGATTTGTACGCCCCAGTAGCTCTCCTTGGGGGGCACCTGTTCTTTTCCAAAAAAAGAAGGACGTCACTCTTCGCCTCTGCTGCATAGACTATCGAGGGCTAAATCAAGTCACTGTCAAGAATAAGTATCCTATTCCTCGCATCGATGAGCTTCTTGACAGGCTCCATGCGGCCAAAATTTTCTCAAAAATAGATTTGAGGACTGATTACTATCAGATCAGAGTCAAGGAAGCAGATATACCCAAGACATCCTTCAATACCCATTATGGCCACTATGAGTTTACTGTAATGTTATTCGGGTTAACCAATGCTCCTGCAACCTTCAACAGCCAATGCAAGATATATTCCGTCCTTACTTGGATGAATTTGTGCTTGTTTTTTTTGATGACATCTTAGTCTACTCCAAGACAATGGAAGAGCATAAGGAGCATGTGCGTAGGGTTCTGCAAACAGTAGACATAAACTCTATGCTAAGAAGAGAAAATATACCTTCTTTGCTCATTAATTTGAGTATCTTGGGTTCATTATCTCCGAAGATGGCATCTCAGTAGATCTCGCCAAGGTCAAAGATATACTGGAGTGGCCACCCCCTAAATCAGTTCGTGGGTTTTTGGGGATCACAGGTTGGTACATGTTTTTTATCAAAGATTATGCCCTAGTAGGTGCACCTTTGATGGATCTTCTTAAGAAGGATTGCAAAATAGTGTGGCTGCCAATCCATTAAAACAGTTTTGATCAGCTCAAGGCCATTATTACTTCTACCCCAGTCCTGAAACTTCCTGATTTCACCAAGGAATTTGAAGTGGTTACTGATGCTAGTAGTCAGCTCTTGGTGGTGTCTTAGGCTAAGAAGGAAGACCACTTCCTTATACTTCCCGACAAGCTGAAGCAATATGAAGTAAATTCTGCCACCCATGATTTGGAGCTCTTAGCAGTTGTTCATTGCCTCAAATTATGGAGACATTATCTCTTAGGTGGCAAATTCCAGCTTATAACTGACCATAAAAGTTTGAAGTGGATATTCACCCAACCTAACCTCAACATGCGACAAAGGAGATGGATTGAAATTCTACAAGAATATGACTTCGACATCAAATTTCGCCCTGGGAAAGATAATGTGGTAGCAGATGCCGCAAATCTTTCTTAAGTGCAATTCCAATGCCAAATGATCCCATACTGGTCAAGGTGCAAGAAGTCTCATCTCATGATCTGGATTATTAGAGGATGGTGAAGTTAGTAGAAGAAGGGAAAAATTCAGAGAAAGAGAAGAATCTAATCAAGGGATACTCCACTCATGAAGGAAGCCTCTACTTCAATCACAAGCTATGTATCCCTAAGGATCCCGCTTTAAAGAAACTAATCCTCCATGAAGCTCATGATAGTCCTACTGCAGAGGCTATGTGAAAACATTAAATGCCATGAGGAGGAGCTTTCATTGGGTAGGCTTGAAAAATGATGTCCTTCGGTACTTGAAGCAATGTCTCTCATGCCAAAGGATCAAAGCTGAAAGGGTTAAGATGCCTGGAAAACTTCAATCCTTGGATATTCCCCAAATGAAGTGGGAGTACATTAGTATGGATTTTGTCACAAGCCTCCCCACTGTACAAGGAGGATATGACTCCATTGTGGTAGTAGTGGACTTATTTACCAAAGTAGCTCATCTTATACCAGCAGCAAAGAAGACCTTCAAAGCTTCTGATGTTGCTCGATTGTTCATCAAGGAAGTCTTCAAACTTCATGGTCTCCCAAAGAGGATAGTAAGGGACTGGGATTCTGACTTCACTTCAAAGTTGTGGCAGTCCTTATTTCAAGCCTTAGGCACTCAACTTTGCTTTAGCACAGCTTATCATCCAGAGACTGATGGCCAGACTGAGAGAGTCAATCAAGTAAGTGAAGTCATTCTTAGAGCATATTGTGGATGTGAACCAAGAAGATGGATTCAATACCTTCCTTTGGTCGAATTTGCCTACAATACATCTTATTATCAGAGCATAGGAATGTCACCATTCAAAGCACTCTATGGGCAAGAATGCTTATCTCCTCTAAATTTCTCTGATTCGACCATAAGAGTTGAGGCATCTAGGAAAATGCTCGAAAAAGATGGAAGAACAAGCCAAGGCAATCCAAAAGGATATTAAAGCTGCTCAAGATCGGCAAAAACATTATGCTGACACCAAGAGGTGTGAAAGGATCTTCAAGGAAGGAGACAAAGTTCTTCTACGAGTGTGACCCAAACGTAGTTCTCTGTCACTTGGGAAATATAAGAAGCTCAGCCCTAGGTATTGTGGTCCCTATATACAGTTATCAAGTGTCTAGGAAAAAGTGCTTATAAACTCTAGCTCCTAGCCCATATAAAAATCCACAATGTATTTCATGTAAGTTTGTTAAAGCCTTATGTACTCAGTCTTGATCATATTCTTGATGATGACCAAGTTGTAATCCCTACTCAAGGAGAGTCCTTGAATTACAGCCCAGTAGGATCATAGATTCTAGAGAAAGGCAACTTCGTAGTAATAGAACTCTTGTAGAACATCTAGTACAGTGGAAAGATTACCCTGAAGAGGATGCAACTTGGGAAGATGAAGCTACACTCTTAAAGGACTATCCCCAATTCATGACGAGATGAGGACATCTCGATTTCTTTAAGGGGGGAGGATGTAACATGCCCATCTTCATTAATAAAGAAATGTCCATGTAATAGATGAATTTATGAGTTTTTGTGGTGTAAAAATTAGTGATTTTATTAAACAAGACATTTCCACTTAGAATCTTCAAATTTCAAGTCCAAATTTGAAATCTGCATATGATTTTACCCTAATATAGTATTTTACAGTACATCATCCAAAACAGACATCGGATCAAGCTTATACACGCGAATTTTAGTTATTTTTAGTTAAAAAACGATGGCCTTTAAACCTTAATAAATGCACAATTAGGCGTCCGATTGATGGACGGTCTGCACCCTAATGACTAGGGGAACCCGGACATTTTCGTCAAAATTTTTTTTCCACCCCCCGGATTGTCCGGCACACAAATCGAGGCCAGCGTCCCAAATTTGGAGACCCGCCCCAAAAAGGATCGTACACACTCACCAGGGTGATCGTACAATGGCCGCGTAAGGACCAAAGGCCGACCATCCACTGTATGGTCCACACATACCGCCACGTGGACACCCATGCTGCCTCTGACCAAAAGGGTACATGCGCACCACACCTTTGCCTGTGCACCACCATCGTACCTTTCCCTAGGCCCATGCAAACCACTGATTGGCACACTTTGACGCACGATACACCGTCCTTTTAATCGTACTTTGCTCAGCACCCACACCCGCACCTTGCAGCTATATAAACCCCCTCGGGGTACTCCATGGCCAACACCCATTTTTGCGTAGAGTATACCCTGCACAAGGTTGTACTGCCAGTCCGTATCACCCTTCTGTGCCTTCATACTGTACTTGCACAACAGAACCTACAGCCGTCCCTTGTAGCCTTTCTCTCTACAGCATCCCCTAATCTACCAACTCTTAGATAAGCCCACTTTCACACTCAGCCCACCCTTGTTAGGAGAGGGTGTCCTTAACTCTTCTTCCCCCCCCCCCATGTGTGGACTCTAGCAAGAGGTTTTGTACCTTAGAGAAGGTTCACACGCTATAGTTTTTGGCTCATAGAGTGAGCAAACGATCTCGGAATCAAGATCCGACTAAAGCATTGCGATCACAACATCAAGCACTACAAGACGGTATTCAAGATGGCCCGGCCCCATCCCGAAAATACCAAAATATTACCTCGAGAGAAGCACGCAACAATGAGATTGGAGAAGATGCTTCTAATGCGGCTCCAACCCTCCCGTTGTGCAAGCTCCATAAGGGAGCGGTGGCCAGGTTAGCTTAAATATCTTTTAAAAGGAGTTTTAAATTATTATTTGTTATTAATATCAATAGGTCAAGAAAGAAGATACGTATCTTTTCCATTGAAAAATGTTAGAAATTCTATGAAGCTATTTGAAGTGATGTTACATTTTGTAATTAATAGTTTGTATTGAAACTGCTATTTTTAAGAGAAAGAGTACAGGTATTTGTTTGTTCTCCTGGCTTCGACGCTAACTCCATTTTCGTGCTTCTGTAGCGAGGTGACGTCGTTAGCCCGAGATCGACCCATGATATCCCTCATACCATTGGGAGAATGAGGTTCGCCGATTGAGGTGAGTGATTATAATACTGTCTAGTTCTAAGGGCCCAAGCTAGTGTGGTGAATAAGTCCACCCTAGTGTGTAGACATCTCTCTTTGAGGGGCGGGAGGATCGAGCGATGGAGCTTGAGGGGGAGACAGGCTAGCTTGAGTCCTCGCCCCAGCAGTATTGATGAGGTGTATGGTTCCGTAGGGTTTTGCCTAGCATGTAAAGGCTGGAAGGCCGAATTCTATATCATCGGGCAGATAAAGGAAAAGAACAAAAGAGCCGGTTTGGCTTGTATGGAATTGATTCTTGTAGGAACGTTTTTTCTATAAATCTTGTCTTTGGTATTATTATATTGTGGAAAGAGGCTGTTTTAACGAACCTTGTGAGAGGGTCTTAATGAAGGAACATGTTTATTTATGTCAAACAGTGTGGTAGGATTAATTAGAAAACAAATTAACGTGTGAGTAGGGTGGAAAGTGGGAGGATGGAATGCCCCGATGGCACCATCTTACGGACGGGTAGACCCGATTAGTAGGGTAGCTTTCCAATAGATTAAGTGAAAGCCCTATGCTAGATAAATAGGTTCTCGGGCAACTCTATTCTAGGAGACTAGGCCAGCGCGGCTGTGCCTTGTATATGCCTTGTATATGGATGAGGAAAAAAGCGTTGTCTCTAGGAATCAAGTTAGTAGTTGCCCAAATTATGATCAATTACCCTATGGGTGATTTGACTTTTAGAAGACCACGCTCCCCCCTACGGGATAGGACTAGGTCTTACCTACAAAAAATCGTATCCTTGAATACATGGTCAAGGTGTCGGCGAGTAGGAAATTTTCTCCAAGCTAAGACTTAGTAGACTATCTTAAGTGTTTCCCCTATTTTGGAAGGGGGGAACCTTACAGGAAGTTTTACCAATCTTGATTAGTTTTGGAAGGGGAACCTTACAGGAAGTTTTACCAATCTTGATTAGTGAAAACCACCATGTTCTATGTTTTCTAGAGACTATGGAAGCTTAATCGCATCCATTTAAGCAAGTAATGACTCATAGAAGACATTTGGCATAGGAACCTTGACTCAATGGTGGAAAACGCCTTGGATTAAGTCGACTTGCAGCTCACGATTGCATTCTTGCAACATCACCTTCATGGAGGTTTCTTCATGGCTTTGTGAGCTATTAATCATGTTGCTTAGTCTCCTAAATCTTATATCATAAGCTTAGCAAGCTTCCACTTAGGTTTTGGTTTTATCTCTTGCTCACAAGGAAGGAAAACGGTTACGTTTTTTTTCTAGGATTTCATGCACATGAGAATGGACAAGAGAGGTTAATTAGTACTTATTAAGCCTTAATCAAGTCATTACATGAGCTAGTTTCTCTACATTAGCTAATTGTTCAATCTTGGCCTTTCTCAAGTGTTGTATTTAGGCTTTCATAACAGAAATCCTAATCTCACTTAATTGATCAATTCCTCATGCCATTCACATACATTGAGAGCTAATCATTGTTTAAAGTTGATCATATACAATGACTATGCATTAATTAGTCTAAACCATCATGCTTTTGGAGTTCTTGATGGAGTGGGGTTTCAGAACCATAAGCAAGAATGATTCATTCATCAAGCCTTAATTACTTGTTAATAGACTTGTGCCAAGAAAATCATGAAAGCCATATAAAGGTCATTGGAATTGGCTTGTTTAAGTGCATATTGGAAAATAGGATTGCATTGAGTAATGGATGCATTGTAATGGATTTGGTTCATGCTTATGCTCAATGTGGATGCCTCTCTTTGTACTCTTGAGCCCATGGTGAGGAGCTTTGAACCGGAATCATTTAGGACAAACAAAAAGGCTATTGGATACATGAGTTGTAATGATTAGCATGTTCTATAAATGCCGTTGGTATGTCTCATCCATTTCTATGCTTTCCATTGATTCTTGCACTATTAGAAAGCTACTGATGCGGTGAGGGTACCTTGGCAATTGGTGGAGAGACCAAGGGTAGAACGTCTTAAATCCGGTGTGCCATGAGAGTGCCTTGGAAAAGTGGTACATCGGAGGATTAGGTACATGGAGTGAAGACATGGCCTCAACTCTTGCCATTGGATTTTAAACTTTGGTAATAGGGTAAGAAGGCTTGGCCGGGAGATCAGAAGCAAAAGCTCTAGACTTACCTCAAAAGCTCTACACCGACTTCACTCAATCCAATCAAGCGGCAATGGTTTCAAGGACACTTGGCAATGCACTTGGCAATCAATGGTTCACAATATGGTTATGCAAGGATGCATAGTTGATCTCTTTGATTGCATTGGATTAGGTTTGTATTAATTGAGATCCACTTCCAAATGCAATAAAGTTGATATGAGATCCATTTTAAAAGTGAGTTAAGATGCATTGAAAGGATGCTAATTGGATACCACATGATGATTTGGGTATGCCGGAATGGATTGGTGCAAGGGTATGTACGCAAAGGGGATGCTTGCAATTGATATTTGGCATAATCTGCAGATTTTGTAAAAGTGCAATTCAGTCCGAGAGGTTTTGGGCTGACCCAAATTGGACACCTACACTTCATTTTCCATCCTAACACCTTCCAAACAAGCCAAACATCATACATTTGGAGCTATTGGTGAGCGGTTATACTCATTTTCATGAGACTACCGTGTTTTGGCAGTTTGTAAACCAAAAGTGATCTTGTGGATTGAACTTGATGGGTGTGTAGTACTCCTTAAAAGGATCCTAACACGCTAAAGATTGCTCAAATCGGACTCTTGAGTAGGGAGTTATGATCCATTTTTGGTGCAAGCTTATAGCATAAAAATCCAAACTAGAGAGTATTAGGGCCTAGACTGAACTTAAAACTAATCATATAGGCTTATTCCTCATTTCATTACCTTTTATAGAGTATTAGTTTTTTCAAATTGGATAGCCCTAGCTCCACTTTTTGGCAATTTTCTCAAAACAGTTCATTATGCCGGTAAGCCAAAAGGTCATCCTCCTCGAAAACTATCATTGGTCAAAGAAGACATGGAAGGGGAGGAGTTGGTGAAGCATGGCAACATTGATGCAATAGAGTAGTTGGAAGAACAATTGATTGTGACAAGTGCTCATGAAAGCACTTCTCCATCAATGGGACAAGCTTCAAAGCAAATTGAAGAGGAGGCAAATATGGGAGGCACTCATAATAAGCATACATCTCAAGGTGCACATGCCATTTCAAATGATGTCCTCTTGCAATTACTTGTGGAAAGACTCGATTTCAAGCGACTTATGGAGAGGTTGGATGTCATCAACCATACTTTGAATACGAGGTTTGAATTCATGACTACCAAGATTGGGGCTATTGAAGACCAATTAGAGTAACACCATGAAGACGCTATTGGTGATATGCATGGGAGCAAGCAGCCTATACACGAGGCTTCTCATGGTGGTTATAAGGAAGGCAAGAAAGCTATGCAAGAGGCTTGTCATAGTGGTCACAACAAGGAAGGCAAGCAAACTATGCAAGAGGCTTTTATAAGGGCTACCTATGAGAATCCTACAAAGAATGCCTCAAGTGGATTCATGGCAGAGGCTAGAAGACCTCTCATGAGGGAAATGAAGTCTACATCCTTCCAAGCCGGTCCCTCTCAACTACATGGGAAGCAACATACATCTAGGTATACACATTTGGAACCAACCCTTGGAGAACCTAAAAGAGTATCTTCACTTCCAAAGAGAAATCAATCTTCTATACTTGAAGAGGAGTTGTATGTTGATGGTGATGTGGTTGATTATGATTGGAAATATATGTCATTCGTTAAAAGGCAAAGGGATGCTCATGATGCATGGATGGAAATGCCTAACTTTCTCAAGAGGGAGTACAAGGATTTTGCACAATTCTTGGGATCATATGTGCAAATGCAAAGGTAAAAACCCTCTAATCATCATCTACCACTTCCAAGGATGTTAAGGATAAGGTCTCTATCCTCAAATTCAAGGGTGAAGGATTAACCCTACATGAATTAGAGGAATGGATGAACAAAATGGAGATATATTTTTAGCTATATCCAAATAATGAGAGGGATAACGTGTAGTTTGTATCCTTATGCTTTGGAAGATTATGCCCATCAATGGTGGAGACATTTAGTCAAAGAAGGGACTACACCACATACTTGGAGGAATTGAAGAGAGATGAATATGGTATTTGTTTCGCCTTTGGTTCTTGATCGATATACCATGAAGAATGGTATGAACTCTCACAAAAAGGGCACATTAGTTAGAGAGTACATAAAAAGGTTCATGAAGCTCTCTATGTTTGTGGATGGACTCAATGAGGACATGAAGATGAAGAAGTTCGTGCATGGTCTAGATTCCTACATCAAGGTGGATGTATCGGCACAAAGACCTAGCACCATCAAAGAGGCTATGAGGTTGGTGGAGCTCTATGAGCCAAAATACAGAAAATCTTAACCCATTATACCCTCTCAAAAACCATCCAATACTTCTTCAAATGTTGGAAAAAGCTTTCCTTCCACAACACCCACTTTTACCTCTAGGTTTTCATCATCATTTGGAGGTGGACAACCGAAAAGTGGAGTTCAAAATGATACTAAGAAAGGCAATGACTTTTTAATGGCGCGAGCCATATGTGGACCGGATAGCCAACTCTTGGCATATCTCCAACTACACCCTTAAGTGGCAGTTGAATGGGGAGTATCGTGAATGCAAGATGCCAGCAGAACGATCAGCCAGACGTGTTGGGAAGCTAGGGCTTTCTCCCTACCATGTCTCTCCTTGTGTGTTGAAGATCCAAAGCGAGTGCACCGGGGATGAGGGAAATTGGGATTCGATATGGGTATAGCAAACATCTAAAGTGTAACTGAACACTCACATGACCTTTGCCGAGAGATAGGAGCATTCGGTGTGAAACCGATGAACCACACTTCCGGATAGATGTGTGGGATAGAGGGCTCGTAGTACTTGCCTACCTTTTGCTTCAGGAACCATGTAAGCATAGGGTGCTGCTAGTGTCGCAGAAGGGAAGGGGCCTAAATCGGCGGACAGATCGATGCCACACACTTGAGCAGTGCCCGGGCAGAGTTTGTGCCAATTAAAACACCCGGATAGGAAATTGGCCAGTCAACCCTTCAAAGATGTTGCTAGAATGCACGACTTCCAGGGTCCTTCCGTCCTAGTCAGAGCACAACTCAACGCTTTATCCCCTAATTCTATTGTGAGAGGTAAAGGAGCACTTGCCATGCCCCGCACTCTCCCTAGCCCTTCAGGCCTTCGACCCACGTTCACTACTCCGTTGACTTCACAAACGAAGCCTCTAGTCCTGCTGTCACCTAAATGCTTATGGATGGGAGTTCTTCGGTGAGGCGGAAACTAAACCATGATAATGCCAAAATTTAACCCCTTTTTTTTAAGGTAACTCAAGTTGGAGAGCCGTGTGATAGGTGACCATACCACACGGTTTAGAGAGCACTCGTGTATGTGATGCAAGCGAACGTGTGCGGCACAGAAACAGCTGGCATCGAGTGACTTTCAACCCTATCTACGTTCCCATGATGGCCTAAGAACATGCTTATCCTTCAGCTATAGAGAAACCTTGCAATTGCAAGGTACCATTATGAACTCAATATATATGAGTGTTATTTCGTGAAACAACTCGAATCCCAAATCATTTACCTGCTTTAACTATTTATACCATGGATGTGGGAGCACCAACTCTGTCTCCGTGGGCTTTTGAAGAGCGAGAAAAACCTTTGGAATCCTATGAAAGGGTCTCAAGAACTAGGATGCATGCTAGTTATATATGACCAAGTGGAGTGGCATAAGATCTACCTCTAGGCTTGAGTGGAGACACTTTTCCATTCACACAATAATTTGCTTCTCGTATTGATGAATCAGAGGAAATGCCAACCAACAACCTTATCTGGAAATAACGATTAGTGGATATCGGTACCATCATTGCATAGTAAGCTTTGGATCGGGGATTCAGTGGTGTAATGTTAAGAGGCTGTGCGGCAACATGAAGACATCGGTAGCAATATGGGGGAGGTTCCCATCGGGCAACGGTTCTGCTTGACCCTACTCATGCACGCTTTGACTGTAAAGACTTGGTGTGAAGCCTTGAGGACAACGTCCCTTAAGATGGGGGCTAGGGTGAGCTAAAGAGGGGGTAGCATAAGCAAATGTGTATAAGCCCAGTAAAGCATGACCGAGGCAAGGCTAGGGCCACCTTTGATTGGTTAGTCTGACGGACCGTGAACGGATTTGCCTTTGGCCTCGGGGGGCACGTTGAAACCACATGGGTTCACCGGGGTGGAGCACAGTTCGCCGAAATCGGCATAGGTTAGATGCCATTGATGGAACATGGTAAGCCCATATTCATCTGTGCGTCCATAAGGGCTAGGCATGTAACAAGGTAGGGGTGGAGAAAGACCCAAAAAGCAAGGGCTGAGCCTACTCGGATAGGAGTACGTGACCCGCACCTTTTGAATCGAATCGAATTGAATTGAATCGAATTGAATTGAAGGGTGGCCCACTTGGGTAAAGTGGCACAAATCGATTAAAGCAAAGAGGGAGGCATAAAGGCTTTAAGCACAGAGTTTAATCGGGTGAAGGAGTGCTCTAAGGTGAACAACTTGCCTTTCGTAAAATTGTGATGGTACGAAAGTATGGAGATCTGGAAAGAATTCCTACAGGCTCCGTGGACTAGTAACTAGTCCAGCCTAGCACGAGCCCTTAACTTATGCGTCGGAACTACATCCCTTTTGCTGCGGATGTATCACGCGTTCCGACTCCACTAGTCACGGTTGCTCTCCTGCGGGGCCACGCGGTAAGTGGCCTGAGGCAAGCAAAAAGTTTTTTGCTGTTTATGCTAGCGGAAAATGAGCCGGATCCCCACTAATCAATCCAAAATTTGGTGCTATGGACGCTCACGCATGAACCAGGAATGCCCTTCATCCCCAAGCACCTGCAGAGATGGGTTACAGGGTTGGGCCTCTGGGAATGCATTCGAGCCGTATGAAGGATAACTTTCACGTACGGTTCCCAGTGGGGGAAAGCTCGATGAAGGGGCCTACCTATCCCAACCGGGAGTATGCTGGGATTACAGCACCTCACGATGTTCATGACTAATCGGATTTCGATGTACCAGTGGGGGTACTAGGGGAGATTGCTATACGATCATTATTGTATTTGTATTGAAGAGGCGTGATAAAGTATTTGAATCATTGTACAACATCTCAATTAAATGCTCAGCAGCACGATTAAAGCCGATGATCGTAAGCCATGTCCTTCATCTCATGACCTTAAATGAAACAATCCATGGAATCTCCAATTCACCATTTCAAACCTTATACAGAAGGGTTTTTTGTACCAGCTCTTTCTATCCATATCGCAGCTGAAGCACCTAAAGGAGAATTTGGTGTGTTCCCAGTCAGTGTAATGGAACCAATTGTCCCTATTGTTGTAAAATAAGAGCACTTGGCTCCGCCAATTTACAAGGACTCAACTTTACGTTTAAAAATCACATGCCAGCAGATTAAGATACTGTGTCTAGAGAGGCGGATAGACGAAACTACTCAAAGCATGAATAGGAACCCAAGAAATAGGATGAAAAGTAACTTGTATGGGTGAAAGGAAGAATACCCATAGATCCCTTTGACTATGCAGAAAGAATGGATAGGTGCATGCTGGCCCAAGCCTACAGCACTTCGGGATGGGGGCTTAATGAATCCCCCCTCCTTTTTGGTTTTATTGAATTCAATGAAGAGGATTTGAACCTCTCTATCTCTAATAGTAGCCCTGGTGCTATTGCTGATAAGAGGCCTACTTTTAAGTAGGTGGAGCTCTAATCCATATACAGTTAATCATCATTCGTCTCATCTTAATTACTTTCTTGTGTCCATATCATCTGTTCTTTGTACCATTTGGGATTCGAAGGTCGGAGCCTTATGAAAACATAAGGGTTCTCCGGCAGAATATTCATAATATCATCATTAGGCAAGCTCTCCTCGAGAGGCGTGATATCATCATTAGGCAAGCTCTCCTCGTTAGGGGTAATCTCCGGATTATCTTGTGGTATTCCCAGGTTGAGACGTGTTGGTGATTTGACACTATGACTATTTGTATGGTCATAAGCGGCACAATCATGAATACTCACGTATTGACTAATCGATGCGATACTCGACACGCTGATGTCAAAGATGACAATTATGAATAGGTCTCTAGAGAAGTTGCTAGTGGAATCATGCTTTCAGTTAATGAACGAAGCATGTTGAATAAGTAGGGCACGCCATCGTTCGTGGATCACAGGCAGTAATAAACTATATATACATAAGGTTAATAGGATGAATTGTTCGTAATCGAATGAGCCGGAATGTGAAAACACCCCTATAATCATACTAGCAAAGTTGTGAATATCTGTTCTTATTTCCGGGTTGTCGCTCAAATACATTTGCTCGATCAAAATATTCATCTCAGTCTGAGTTCCTACCTCGATCTGAGTTTTTGCATGCACTTGTTGCGAGGTCTCAGTTCCCATGTGCACTAGCTCTACTCCATTTGTCTGAGCCCCCATATCTCGATCTAAGTTCTTGTCTTGATCTGAGTTCGTGTCTCCATCTAAGCTCTCCTATCCTCTACTTGTCCTCCCATATCCTCTACTTGTCTTCCCCCATCCTCTACTTGTCGGTATTGAAAGATCCCTGCCCCCTCTGCGCATCGAATTCTGAGGTGCTAGCAGCGGAAGTAGCACTTCTTGCGCCGGGTAGAGCCTCTCACTCGGGGACTCGCCCATGGATATCCGGACAAGAGACTAATCCCTCGGTTCTTCCAAAAACCGAACTCGGAAAAACTTCCCTCACCCACCAGCAAACATAGGTGATTCCTCCAGGATATTTTATTCTAATGTAGTCAAGGTCACTAACCAAACTGATCCGCCGACCGAACCTGTAAGTCTCATGGTCAAATCAAGGAAGAGACTTGCACTTGGATCATAGAGTCCAACGCTTTTTTCCTCATCAAGAGGCACAGCTGTTGATTCTTTTCCATAGAACAAGGGTTATCCGGGATTTACTTCAACTATCATAATTTAACAGAATTGAGTCTCATTTAAGGGATCCATCAGTCTAGCCTAAACATCCAATCCCATGGGTTAGCCAACCCCCAACCACTGTAGTGATTGGATCCATTTAGAAATTTGGTTATATTTTATCCCGGGTACCAAGGAAAAGAGTTCCTAGGTCCCCTAGTAGCCAACGCTTCAACCAAACTTCAAGATAGTCACACCACTTACACACCTAATATGAAATTGCATGTTTCACAGATTCAGCTGTGAAATTGCATGTTTCACAGATTTAGCTGTCTTTAAAACAATATTTTAATGAAACCATAGTATCACTGATCATAATCCTCCAAAATATCTAGCTTGAGTTCCAATTTGCAATCATTCCTTCATCGGTGTACCTATGGCATCATTGGCAACCAGAATGCTCACCACCTGTTCACTCAGGGGCCTTTTCAATAGTTCCTAGCTCATAGTACCTGAAAGTATAATCAAGTATTACATTCATTTCTTCCCCAGCGTACCTATGACATCATTGGCAACCAGAACGCTCACCACCTGCTCACTCAGGGGCCATTTCGATAGTTCCTAGCTCATAGTACCTGGAAATATAATCACATAAGAAAGATCCAGATGGATTCTTCGTTGAAGATCCGCACGATCAACCAATAGATCCATATAAAAGAGCCATGGACTCATCCGTTGAAGATCAGCAAGGCCAATCAACCAGATCCATGCCCGAGTTCAGAAAACAACTCTAACTCCTTGTTCCATTTTCTTCCTCGGATGCACGCGTGGGTATCTTCCGGCAACCCAGGAGCACCGTATGGTCAGCATCCTCTAGGCTCCTTCACAGGTCACCTAGCGCTTCACTCATAGGCCGCTTCCTTGGTCCCTCATCCACCGTATCGGAAGCTCACCATTTAAATTGAACAGAGGCTGGTCAAGACCTCGGCCGACCTTGCTACACGAGACGTCCTCCGTTGACTCTCCATCAGCTGTTGCAACTTTATCACTTAGGTCTCCATGATCTCATTCACAAGATGGTCAAAATGCTTCCCCAGCATGCTTGACATAAAACAGTCATTTAAAAACAGGTTTCATAAATATCGTTTCTAACAAACTCTCATCTTTCCACATTGTTCCACATCATTTCTCGTTATTCCACATTTTTCTACATCAATTCACATTGCTTAATCCTCCACATCCAATCATATGTATTCCCATCGTCTTCATCCATTCTCATCCAATCACATCATATTACATCTCATCCAATCACATCATATTACATCTCATCACATCTCATCCATTCACATCTACCCATATCCACATCTACCCATATCCACATCACATCCATTCACATCACATCTCATCCATTCACATCTACCCCGATCCATATCACATCACATCTTATCCATTCACATTTACCCCGATCCACATCACATCCATTCACATCACATCTCATCCATTCACATCTACCTAGATCCACATCACATCACATTCATTCACCTTACATCTCATCCATCCATTCACATTACATCACATCCATTTATATTCATTCAGATCCACATCTCATCTCATCACATCCATCCACATCACATCTCATCCATTCATGTCTCATCGCATCACATTCATTTACATCTCATCGCATTCACATTCATTTACATCTCATCGCATCCATTCACATCTCATCACATCCATTCATATCTCATCACACCCATTCACATCTTATCACATCCACTCACATCTCATCACATCCATTCATATCTTATCACACCCACTCACATCTCATCACATCCATTTAGATATCATCACATCACATTCACATCCATTCACATCTCTTCAAATCCATTCAGATATCATCACATCATTCATGTCCATTCATGTCTCATCGCATCCATTCACATTCATTGCATCCACATCACATCACATACATTCCATCCACATTACATCACGTCCACATCACATCTCATTCATTCCATCCACATTACATCACGTCCACATCTATCCATATCTCATCACATCCATTCACATCTCATCACATTCATCCACATCCATCCATTCATTCACATTCACATCTATCACTTCACATCTCATCTCATCCATTTACATCACATCTCCTGCTCTGCTGCACCGAAATCTTCAATAACTCCCTAAAATATGTGATTAGGAATTACAATGGTTCGTATACACGTTCAAGGATCACTCTCCACGCGGCGGGGGACTATTCGCCCAGTGTTTGAAGGACTGACAGGGAGAGAAGAAACCCATTCGATTTCTCACTAGAGGCCTAGTGATTGCATAACTTCGAGGTTCCAACTGCTACGGATAGAGGGATTTGAACCCCCACAAACTGAGTAAGGTCACCAGAACCTAAACCTGGCATGTCTATCAATTCCATCATATTCGCACATCGATTCTTATTTAGAAACATTCTTATTGAGAAACCCTTTTTCACTGTTAACTGGATAGAGCCAAGAATGCCAATGGTGGCAGAGCAAAGCTCGGATGGTGTAGCAATTAGGGGAAGCTGAAACACCACCGTATATTTTGATTCTCCCGGAAGCGTGACTCGAAATGGAGCCTATTGGACCAGACGCATCATAAATTATGACGATCTCTTTCAACCCCTCAGGCTCAACCCTCAAAAAGCGCTCTCCAAATCAAGTTAGGGTGGTGGAAAACACACCACGTGGGAATGCTAACTTATGACCATAATCACGGATGGAAAGGGATTCGAACGCTCAGTATTTTTCTGAATACTTCAGTTTTCAAGACCGACTCTTTAAACCGCTCAGACATCCATCCCGTTCCTGACAGGATCATGAGCCTAGAGCCATCAATAATCAACGAGAAAGCGTGCCAAGCCTGCAGGTCTTTGTAAATTGCATGCAACGTCTTCAGAGAACAAATAGGTTGTACCGCAGGGATGGGGGCTTAATGAATCCCCCCTCCTTTCTGGCCCCTTCGACCAAAAGGGTTAAGCATGGTAATTGATCATTCTATTTTAGATTGATAGGAACTAAGGTGTCCTAATAACTGGGTTTACAGCCCTAGGCAATAACAGACTTGAGCCGCTGACTCTCTCGGTGTAAACGAGGCACTCTACCGACTGAGCTAATTGCCCCCACAACTTCAGCTAATTGAACACGAAGGGTTTTCACCCCGTTCAACGATTGATTCTTATTCGTAGTTGGGATGCAGGCATATATTCATTTCCTCCTCGAAGAACTGTACAAACTATTTAGTAGGCTATCGCTCTGCGGACCCTTTGGGGTAATCCCGGGAGGGACTCATATGCCAACCCTTCGGGGCTCAACCAACTATCGATGTCTACTAAGTTGGGACTGCCCTTCGGGACTGCACTTCAAGGCTCAACCAACTATTGGTGTCTATAGCTCTAACGAATTCACTTTGTGCCCAAACAAGCACACAAACACGAGGATTTATTCATACCCTGATCGAATAGGGTGTCGTTTGCAATGACAAGGAACGTTAGCTGGAAACGCGGTCAACTAACGAGCACAAGTGCGGTGCAATATTTTCATTTTGGTGTGATTCTTGGTTGGAGAAGGCCTTGGTCTCTTCTCCATAAGCCGGACCACCAACGTCAAGGCAAGATCACATTGTTCCAGTCCCCGGAAGCCCAGTGGAAGGGTGAGGTGAGGTGCATCCATAAGCCGGACTGCCAACATCAAGGCAAGATCACATTGGTCCCGTCCCCGGAAGCCCAGTGGAAGGGTGAGGTGAGGTGCACCATAAGCCGCGGACCGCCAACGTCAAGGCAAGATCACGCTTTCTTTAAGTAAATCTCTCTCTCTAAAAGAATAGCCATCTTTATGGCTAAATCCCTTGAAAAAGGATGCTTCTCAATGATAGTCTCTTAATTCAAAACTAAACTCTAGGCTTGATAAGCTAAAGATTAAGAAAATGGTATTTTTATGATTTTGTGTTGACAAAATAATGGCTATTTCTTTTAGATTATTTATAAATAGTAAAAAACTACTTTGATTGATTCTAAATGAGAAATAGATTATCCTATCAATTTGGGAAAAGAGAAATAATGGAATTAGCTTAATCTAGTGGAATAATCATAATTAAGTTTATGATTATGATTAAAATTATGATTTAAATTCATATATTGATTTTAAGCATAAAAGAGGAACTACTATCATATTTTCATTACAAGCTTTTACTCTTTTAAGAAAAATTGAGAATTATCAGTAATAGCAACAAAGCTATGACAAAATTTTCAAAAAATTATACATATCTTATTTTTACCCATAATGCTAAAAGAGAACTTCCTACCATATTCTAGGATTGGACATCCTATGCAAAAAGAATGATTTTCATCGTATTCATGAGAATTATGAGTATTTATCAAAAGTGGAATTTTGAGTATTATTATTTTTTTAGAAAATATGGGTAGAATTGATTTTTGTAAATCTCATGAATCTTTTACTCTAAAAGAAGAATATTAAATATATTTTAATTGAGAAATTTGAGAAATTTTTAAAAATATCCATCGAGAAAACTTGGATAATTCTTATTCAAAAAAGGGAATCTAGAATCCCTGGAAGGATCGAGGATCCAATGAGTAAACGGAAGTTTAGAATTAGTTCTCATAATGAAGCTTAAGGAATGTAAATGAATGTGATGTGATAAGATGTGAATGTGAGGAGATGTAAATGAATGTGATGTGATAAGATGTAAATGAATGTGATGTGATAAGATGTGAATGTGATGTGAGGAGATGTGAGTGGATGTGATGAGATGTGATGCAATGAAAATGGATGTGGATGTGAATCTGATAAGATGGTGGGACTGTACTTCTCGTACTACAATTCTGCCCCGATCAGATGCGAAGACACTTAGCTTTGAGCTGACCCACAGTGTCAGCAGCCTGGCGACTTTGAGAAATACACTCGACCAAGACCTCTCCAGTCATCAAGTCAAGTAGCCGGCGCATTATAGCCCTTCTCGTGACCCTAACAAACACCCAATAGTTAGTTACGTTAGAAGGTGCGAAATTAATTGGAGCAAGAGCGGCTACCATGGCCTCAGCGGGAGCAGTAGGTGCTAGAAACGTATCTAGTCCTTCGACAACCGCTATGGCGTGAAATTTCTCATTAGCCAAACAATTATTTGGTTATGTTACTCCAGGCCTTGCCTTAACAAAGTCTATTGCCCTGCCTGCTTCGACGATGGCCTTTTCAATATCATTTGTATCTCGAGGAAACAAAGTTATCAGAGAACAAATAGTTGAAATTAGTGATTTTGAGTGTTTTGAGAGCATCTAAATGCATCAAAACACCTAATTACATCAATTTCTTCATTAATTGGAGGAATTTGAATCTCTTTGCTTAGTTTTGCCTTAATAGAGGAGACCAAAATTAAGAGTCTAATTAATCTCCTATTTTAGATTAATTTACACATTTGTTGATGCACATAGATTAGCATTGCCTTGCTCTATTCCATGATGTGCTCAATTGTGTGAATTAATTAGGGATTAGTGCTAGTTAGAGTCCTTGAGTAGTGTAAAAGAGGGAAAGATTAGTAAAAGAATTAATCTTGGACTAATTCTCAATCACTTTTTTTACACAACTCATTAAGGCTACTAAGCATTCAATAAGTAGATGCTCATGAGTTGTCAAATTGTCCATTTTGGAGGTCATTTATGAAGGGTGTAAGGGGTGTCATAAAGAGGTTGACTTTTTTTATTCTTAGTTGGATTTTGGGAAAATGCCCATATCTCCTTCATTTTAAATTCAAAAAATACCCCCTCCCCAAAAAAGGAAATTCGTATTTCCCACACTAGACTCAAAAAAAATAAAAAATAAAAAATGGTTCACACCGTGAACCATTTCTGCAACTTCACGGCCTAAGGTTTCACGCACTAGGAGTCCATGCCTAAAAAAAGAAAATCGAATTTAACTTTTTCATGAAGCCCAGGTTCGCGACGTGAGACCCTTCGTTCGGCAAAAAAAAAGCGAATTTAACTTTTTCGTCCATGAAGTCCGCTTCATGGCGTGAAATGCTAAGGGTTCACGGCGTGAGACCCTTCATTCACACGGCCAAAAAAAAAAACAAATTTAACTTTTTCGTGAAGTCTGTTCATGGCGTGAAATGCTAAGGGTTCACAGTGTGAGACCCTTCATTCACGCGG
Organism: Cibotium barometz; assembly: GCF_041138505.1. Lineage (NCBI taxonomy): Eukaryota > Viridiplantae > Streptophyta > Polypodiopsida > Cyatheales > Cibotiaceae > Cibotium > Cibotium barometz. The sequence continues at coordinate 33,575,777 of NC_141092.1, read as the reverse complement.
CCCAAAAAAAATTTGAATTTAACTTTTTCATGAAGCCCGCTTCACGCCGTGAACTGCACCCTACTAGTTCATGACGTGAGGGGGGTCTGTCGGCCCCAAAAAAAAACACATCCCCTGTTTGGAATCCCGTATCTCCTAAACCATATATCCAATGAAGGCGCTCTAAGGCTCATCGAAAAGCTGACATCGAGCTCTTCAACTTTGGACTCGACATCTGAAGTCAAGATTGATCGTTTTGGCCTCCGACCAGTGGCCTCAAATTCGACCTGAAAATCGAGGTAAAAACCAGCTCAAAAACCATGAAAAAGTACAAAAACAGCGCGAAAATGATGATGAACCATATTTGGGCTACTTTTGAGGGTCTAAATGACAATCATGGACGACGCAAGGAAACAAAGTTGTAGGACTCTAAAAATACTACAACTCTCTCATATAGTTTTTCAAAATTCTTTTTGGAACACCCTCAAAAATGTGCTGTGAAACATGGAAAAAAATTCTAGAATTTTTTTTATCTTGGGATAGTGATGAAAAATGGGTTTTAGGACCTCCTCTGCCAGTTGGGAAGTTACTAGCATACGCTTTTTCTAGAAAATTATCTCTAAGAGGTTGTTCACGTGCGTATAGCACCTAAGCTAATTAGGATGAACGAACACCTGTTTCACCCAACGAAGAGTACACTAGGCCTCTTGAGGCTGTAAACGGGCTATGAGAAAATATAAAAAGTAAATAAAAAAACCTGTGTTTTCTCATTAAGGAGCATTTAGGCAATCCAACAAGGCAACGATAGAGGGATTGCCAAGGATCACACAAGAACTGAACCCAATGGTGGCTGACATCTTTGAGCCATTGAGATCTATGTTGCAAATGCACCTCCCAATGCCATTGGCCATGCCTATAACAAGCGTGTCATCGGGTTTTACACCCCCTGTTACTTTGATCCCATCGGGCTTTGGTCCCTTACCTAACATCTCCATAAATCCCTTTCTTGGATGCCCACACCTTGGACATACTGACTAGTCTAGGAAGGGGGGTAGCCCAAGAACTGAGTGAGTCTGGTACATGCATTGAACCTATGCTTAGAGGGAAAATCTAGTCGATGGTTCATCACATTGATGTTGGCAATCAAGACCAATTTCAGAACCTTGAAAACAGCCTTTATCCATGGTTTTTCAAGACAAGGTGATCGGTGGAGTGCAGCAAAAGAACTCTATTCAATTGAGCATAAACCAAACGAAACCATTAGAGATTTTATCCTTCGGATAAAACTCTTAGACTCACGATGTGAGTCATGGGAGAAATTAAACGATATTCAATTAAAGAGATGTTTTATGATGGGCTTAAAGAATAACAGCTTACACAACGTGATCATTGTATCCAATTTGGAAACATTCGATCAATGTTGTAAAGAAGCAGTACGTTTAGATGACAACATGCTGGAAGATGATCATGCTACGAGATGTTCCTCATCTAAACCAAGTGGCAATGGCTAAAGAATGATTAGTCTCGGAATTGTCATTCCATGAATTCTATGCAGCCTTGCATAAAAGCTTTCATCGACATTCCTAAGAGAAGATGGGCTCCTTCAAAACTAAACATCCTTAATGCCTCTACAAGTGAGGAATGAAATGCCTTGTGTTGAGTGCAATCACTATGGCCATCCCAATCCCCATTGTGCATACAAGGCACCTGTTTTTCTATACTGCATATATTATAAAACCTTTGACCATGATACTAAAAAGTGTCCCACTTCATCCATAATTGACTCAAAACCTCCATCTCCCGTGCACAGAAACAGTTCAAAGGGTAGAAACTGCTCAAGAAGCAATTAATCAAGCACTTCAGTGTTTCTATTGTCGTGGACCTCACAAGGGGGTAGACTGCACAGTTTAGAATACTTCCATGCCCATAGTCACAGACACTTTGCGACCCATGTGTGAACGATGTGGCATTGATCACATGTTCCAAGATTGCCAAAGACGAGTTGCTTCAATGCAACTTGTCTCACAAAATACAACTCTTAATATCTTAAGTGTACAAAACGGGCAATTTTCCACGGTACCCTTGAACGTGCTTACACGCCTACAAGACAAGGCACAAGAAACGGTAAAAAAAGAATGCAAAAGACAATACCTCAACATGGGTAGAAGAACATGCTTTAGAGCAGAACCCAAAAGAGAGAAAAAAAACCTTCTAAACACCCAAGAAAAGCAAGGGACAGTAAACTATTGAAACCAAGGTTGAATTAAAGGACAAGGAAAAGGAGCCTGTGGAGGACATAAAACCAAAAGGGGACATAAACGCAAAAGAGCCAAAAGCTACACATGATGCAGAAGCATCCACCCCAAAAGCCACCACACAAACCACAAAACCCATATGTGCGACATAGGGTACAAAAGCCCAAAAGAAAATTCAATCTCGTCACATGGGCAAACATAATGAAAAACTGATGATCCAGGGAAAGTCAGATAATGAAACAAGTTCTAGTAAGTCTCTAAGTGAGGATGAAACAAGTTCTAAATCTTCACTCAGTGCATCTCATAGACCAATTAAGAAACTAAAACCCACCCAACCACCCCAAATTGAGAATCATGATCATATGACATATATAGAATGCAAAAAGCAAGCTTAGGAGAGCATGCTTAGTTTGGTTGAATGTCTTACAGGATCACCGGTTGTGATTGAGCCTCATAATGCCAATCCTAAAAAAGCAACCTTGGCACTATTCCTTAAAGTTGCAGCTATGGTAATCAAGGATTTGCCTAATGTGCTAATCTGCATAGGATTAAACGTGTATTGTCTATATCATATGGAATTCTTTTGTGCCCTGGAACAATATTCTCAAAGCGCTTATGACGTGCATGTGATAATCCGTATCATATCGAGGCAATCCACCTTGACCAATGCGGCTTGTGGTAGGAAACCAGAGAAAATGTGTTAGTGTTTTTAGCACCGACGAGTTTGAAAGTGCTTACCCTTTTCTCTGGAAGAAGATATGAAAATGCATAGCTATAGAAAATGCACTTTACATTTTCATCCATGAATTTGCAGAAAAAGTCACATCAGCATATCTAAAGTATTTTTTTAATGGATGCCATTCAATATGCTTTTGAAGATTCTCGTGAGAACAACAAAGAACAGAGTAATAGAAACTTGCAAAACACATAAAAATTTCTTGAATAACAAGGAGCCACGGCTTCCTTTTAGGTGCCTTTTCCAATTTTGCTTGTCAATGTTGTAGGTTATTCTATATATGAGCTAGAGATTTCTTCACTCTGTGTTCCATATCTTTTTATTCCCTTCATAATATCCATGTGTCTTCAAGAGGTTCATACAACCCATTGATTTCTAGTCTATTGGCTTGAATGATAATGGTTCTTAGAAGGGGTGGAGGGGTTACCACCATGAATGGGCTTCTCTCGGTGTAGTCCTCATTATTTCCTTGATCATTCTTTCATCTTAAGAAGCCTTGAGTGTTTGCAAAAGATTAGCATTCCTTAATACTTAGAGTCCAGAGTGGTGCAATTAATCTTTACCCCTTTTTCTGCATTTGGATTGTTCTTTCTTTCCATTAAATAATAGAGTAATCGGTTGAAATAAGGGAGAAAAGAGAAGACTTATTAACGTGGAGTCTAGAGACACAAGACATTGTGAGGAGAATCTTGATCCCATCCTAAGCATGGTGTGTAGATAGATGAAATGTATATAAGATGGTATGTAGTGGATAGAAGGTGGCAAAGGCAACACGTGGCCAAGAGGATTTGCGCAGGTGTGTGAATGAAAAAAGAAAGTGCATGGGCGATCATAGGAAGCAGGCGGCACGCAACGTTCTGGAAGAAAGGCGGCGATGGGTTGAAGAAGAGCACAATTGGGTCTTTTCGCAAAAGAAAGGACTTTGCAAGAGGGTGTGGCTAAAGAGACCACCGAGAGAGAAGAGAGTTGGAGCGGCTATAGTGGAGAGGTCCTGCAGGTCAGCTTTCTTTGATTGAAGTTTGTAGGCTAGAGTTCTTGTAGTTTTTGAAGATTGCAGAAGAGAAGACCAGTACAGTGTGAGAAGGTTTGTTTGCTTCAGAGCAGAGGGTGTGCTGAAGACCAAAGAGTCGGGTAGGATGTGTGTTCCCTAGGATCTTTGTGCAGCATCTCTGTTAGAGACCTGGCTCAACTCAATTCATCCTTAACTGTAGCTGCTAAAGTCAATGCTTTGAAGTGTTGTCATCCGGGTCTACCTATGGGGTATCCTTGAGTTTTTTGTGTTTTCTTGTTATGTTTATGCCCAGGTCTCAGGGTTGTTGAGACACTGATGTTTTTGTATGTGTGATGAATTGAGAGAGTTTGAATTGTGTGAGTGAAAAGTCTTTTATTTTTGAGGTTTCTATTTGTAGTGAATGAGTTATCTTGATAGAGTTCATGAAGATAGAGCACAAGTGTGTATCAGTCTTTATGTTTGGAGAGCTGATGGCTAAGTCAAAGCTGACTTAGTTAGCATTAGAGGAGAAGGTATAGAGTTAAATAAGGTTAGCTAAGCATCAAGAATAATTAGCTGAGGGTGTAAAGGGCTTGGTTTGGCTTGTCTAGGTTTGAGGGAAGTGGTCTTGAGTCAGAACTGGCTGTCAAAGGTTGTTAGCAACCAGTAGTCAAACAGGTTAGTAGGCTGATTAGTGATACGAAGTTAGCTATGTGTTAACTTTGCAATCTGCAGAGAGCCTATAGTGTGATATCTTGTTGAGATTAGAGCAGCCTAAGAGTCAGGGAGAGTTAGTGGACAAGTGAGAGAAAGAATCTGATTGAGTTGAGGTAGCCAAGTCAGCTGGGTCTGTTTCAATAGCTGAATCAGTTTCAGTTGGATTCAGTCAGGTAGGTGTCAGAAGAAGATTAGCAGAGGTTTAGCAAAGTGTCTAGTGAGCTTCTGGGGTTGAGAGTTTAAGGTTAGCTGATGTTGGAGGATTATAGAAGATCTTAGAGGAATCATATTGGACTGGGATCAACATGCCTTTTGAATCAGCTTACAGTTAACTCTGTGTCAGCTAGGAAGGATTCAAGTCAGCAGCAGCTGGGTGTCAAAGGAGGTCAGCTATGGCATATAGGTGGAAGATCAGAGGTGTTGGAGGTTAGAACCGACTTGGGAGGACAATTGGAGGAGTCAGCTAAGTCGGATTGGAAGGTGTGGAGGTGTCTGATTGTGCCAGTTGAAGGGCTGAGGATATGTGCAGAGTTGGTTGGTACCCTTGGAGTTGGGATCTTAGCATCCCCTAGTTCTAATTCCTTTTCATTTTCTTCTTGTGTGCCTACTACTGGTGGTGTCATAGAGGCCATCACCCAGCAACCTCACATGCTTTGGTGCCCCCACTAAGGATCAAAAGGTTCCTGTTTAGGGCCTTGATTTCCAAGTAGGAAACCACTTGGGAGTCAGCTTAAGCCTTTTTTATGTGACCATGGACTATTCAAAGTTTAGGGGAGTTGATGGAGAGGATCCAGCTAGATTTCTGAGATAGGTGTAGCTGTTTTGTCTTTTGAGGAATAGAGATTATGAAGTGAAATGGTTGAAGGCATTTCCGTTGTTTCTTGAGGATCACGCATGCATGTGGTATGAAGATTTGTAGGATGATGTGAGAGGCAATTGGGCATTATTGGAAGCAAAGTTTCTCCAACTTTGACCCCAATTGAAGCTTGGAGGAAGGTAGTCATGTGTATGCATGATGATGAATGTGTAGCTAATTTTTGGCAGAGATTTGAAAATGCATGGCATTCATGGGAGAGAGAAATTATGCATGCTAAAGAGATGTCTTTGCCAGAGCTATATGGTGCTTATATGAAGATGATCAAGTTGAAGACATTGATCAGTTAGTTGAGCCCTATCTTGAGGGAGAAGTTGGAGTATAAGAGAGCTAATACCTTGAAAGAATATCTTGATATTTCTTGCAGCAAGGAGAAGAAGCCAAGGTTCTATGCTAGTTTGAGTCACCCATCAGCTATTCAAGGTATTGAGTTTGTACAAGCACCTTATGAGATAGAATATTAGAGTCAAAAGGTTTCCAAGTACAAGAAGAATTTGGAATGTCAAACTCAGTGGTGGATCATGATATGTCTCATGTTTTTGTGAGCCTAGATGGAGTGTCATGTGATCTAAAGTTTGATGATGAAGAAGTTGTTGCTAGCACAGTTCTTGAGTGTGAAGAAAATGAAGGCTTGGTTTAAAGTGAGGGTGATTAGTTGCTAGCCGATGTGGCATGTGTCAGTGTGGAGTCAAGTAGCACCAGTGATGTCATTGATGCCATATGTGAAGACATGTTTAAGACAATTGAGGTAAGTGAAAGTGGTCAAATGAAGAAGTCTTTCACTGTGAGTCATGTGGATCCATGTGTTTTACCTGGTCATCTCAAGAGAGCTTGGACGAGGTTGAGTATGCTTTGCAAGGTGTGGAGAGCCTTGAAGAGATGCCTAAGGCCTTGAAGCTGAATATACAGGAAAGTAGCAGTGAGGAGACTAAAGTGTCTGAAGTTATTGTTAAGAGTGATGAGAGTGATGTGAGTGTGGACATGGCTGAGGGGTGTTATTTGGATTTTCCTTCTTTGTGTGATGTTGATGATTTGCCTTCATTGGATAGTTTGGGAGATGATTTCTTTGAGAGAGAGAATATGGAGGGTGTTTTCTTTGAGTTTGTTGAGCACGAGGAAGTGTGGCATAATGGTTGACTCATGTGGGCCATAATTTTGTGTGAGGATGATGTTGGGGATGTTGTAGTTTGTTCAAAGTGAAGAGTTTGTAGGTGTGCCTCATGGTGGGTTGTCAAATTTTATTGTAGCAGAAAGCATAAAGGATATGTTTTTGTTTGATAGTGGTAATGCATACAGTGGAGTTGGTGGTGTGAGTGCTTATGAGGATTTGCAGGTATAAAAAGAGCAGGTGATTGGCCATGATGATGAGGAAGATTTGGGTGTTTTTTAACAAGGATTTGTGCCTCGGTTTGGAAAGATGATGGCATTTGACTCTGGGGGATGGGTTACAACAAAGTTTCTTTATGCATGGTTGGTAGCTTTTTTTATGGTGGTGACATTTTGGCATGTAATCTTGGAAAGATGGAGAGGTAGGTCGGCAAGAAGGAGAGTTGCATAAGCTTAGGTGATCTAGGAAATAAGGTATGAAAACATGAATGTTTTCATCCTAGGGGGTCGGGGAATATGTGAGGAAAATCTTGAGCCCACCAGCCTAAGCATGGTGTGCAGATATATAAAATGTATATAACATGGTATGTAGTGGATACAAGGTGGCAAAGGCAAAGCGTGGCCAAGAGGATTTGCACAGGTGCACGAATGAAAAAAGAAAGTGCATGGGCGATCGTAAGGAGTGGGCGATGCAACGTTATAGAAGAAACCAAGGCGGCGAGACAGGTTGAAGAAGAGAACAATTGAGTTTTTTTTCCAAGAAGAAAGGACTCTCCAAGAGGGTGTGGCTAGAGAGACCACCAAAGAGAGGAGAGAGTTGGAGCGACTGTAGTGGAGAGGTCTTGCAGGTTAACTTTCTTTGATTGAAGTTTGCAAGCTAGAGTTCTTATAGATTTTGAAGATTTTAGAAGAGAAGACCAGTGTAGTGTGAGCAGGTTTGTTTGGGTCGTCAGAGAGCAGAGGGTGTGCTGAAGACCAGAGAGTCGGCTAGGATGTGTGTTCCATAGGATCTCTGTGCAGCATCTCTGTTAGAGACTTGGCTCAACTCAATTCATCCTCAACTGTAGCTGCTAAAGTCAATGCTTTGAAGTGTTGTCGCCGGGGTCTACTTGTGGGGGATCCTTGAACTTTTTGGTGTTTTCTTCCTATGTTTGTGCCCATGTCTCAGGGCTGTTGAGACACTAATGTTTTTGTATGTGTGATGAAGTGAGAGAGTTTGAATTGTGTTAGGTATGAGTGGATGTAAAGTCTTTTGTTTTGAAGTTTCTATTATGGTGAATGAGTTGTTTTGATAGAGTTCATGAAGGTAGAGCACTTGTGTGTATCACTCTTATGTTTGGAGAGATGATGCTTGTCATAGTTGACTCAATCAGCATGACGAGAAGGTACAGAGTTAGATAAGGTCAGCTTAGCATCAAGAATAATCAGTTGAAGGTGTAGAGGGCTTGGTTTAGCTTGCCTCGGTTTGAGGGAAGTGGTCTTGAGTCAGAGCTGAATGTCGAAAGTCTATCTTAGCATTAGTCAGACGGGTTTAGTAGGCTGAGTAGTGAACTAGAGTCAGCTGTGTGTCAGCTCTGCATTAGCAGAGAGTCTATAGTGTGATATGTCATTGAGATTAGAGCAACCTGAGTATCAAGGAGAGTCAGCTGTGTGTCAGCTGTGTGTCAGCTCTGCATTAGTAGAGAGTCTATAGTGTGATATGTCATTGAGATTAGAGCAACCTGAGTATCAGGGAGAGTCGGCGAACAAGTGAGAGAACGAATCTGATTGAGTTGAGGCAACTGAGTTAGCCGAGTCTGTTTTAGATAGCTGAATGAGTTTATGTCGAATTCAGTTAGGCAGGTAGTAAAAGTATTAACAGAAGGTTAGCAGAGGGTCAGCAAAGTGTCCAATGAGCTTATGGTATTGATAGTTTAAGGCTAGCTAATTCTAGAGGATTATAGAAGATCCTAGAGGACTCATATTGGACTGGGGTCATCAACCTTCCGAATCAGCTTATAGTCAGCTGGGAAGGATTCAGGTCAGCTGGGTGTCAGAGGAGGTCAATTGTGGCATAGGTGGAACATCAGAGGTGTTGGAGCTCAAAATTAACTTGGGAGAATAGCTAGAGGAGTTAGATGTGTCAGATTGAAAGGTGTGGAGGTGTCTGATTGTGTCAGCTGAAGGGCTGAGGATAGGTGCAAAGTTGATTGGTGCCCTTGGAGCTAGGATCTTAGCGTCCCCCTTGTTTTGATCCCTTTTCGTTTTCTTCTTGTGTGCCTGCTAATGGTGTTATAAAGGCCATCACCTAACAACCTCACGTCATTTATGTGGATGTCTAGACATGGGTGAAGGTCACCACATGAAACCTTGCATCATGAGTAAGGCTAGATTGATATTGAGTAAAATTCATAAAGTGATATCTACAACTTGGGCTCATAGTTGTCTTATATACTTTTTCCCCTTTCACACTTTTTAATGCCTTGGCATCCACATTGGGCCATGCCCAAGTCCCATAGTCCTTAAGCACTTTATTGCAAACCATCCACACCCATAGATTTCATCCTCAAAACCTTATAACATTTAGGCTTCCATATGGGTTGGGTATCCACATATAGAGTGCTCAAATCCATATCCACCAAGTATGTGGAAAAAATGTCTCATGTGAGAACATTCTCAAGTGATTCATGCCTGTAAATTGCTTTCAATGACCAAAAATTGCATCTTAAGCATGAAAAATAGCCCAAACTTGCTCTCCATGATGGTGCCTCCTTTATCGACACTCCTACATGCAAGTTTCATGATCTCCAAGTAGTATAAAAATTTTTAACAGTGATTTATAGGAAATTCCACCAAGCAAAATTAGTGTTATGCCTCCTCATTTGATCCACCAAATGCACCCATAATGCCTTCACCTTCATAACCTTTCAAGATTGAGGCGGGTTGCCACGAAGCTTCGCTGTTAGGTAAATCTCTCCATTTGACAAAGTATTCCACCAAAGAACGGTTGTGTAACACCTTTCCTCCAGTGCCCAACACCTTTTCCAATACATACTCAATCATACCTTCCTCATTCATTAGAGGTAATTTATCTTGTACTTCCATTATGTGTCCCACATATGCTTTCAATTGAGAGACATGAAACACATCATGTATGCGTGTGGTTGCCGGTAGCAATAGCTTATAAGCTACTTGCCCAACTCTTCTCTCAATCTTGTATGAACCATAGTATCTATGTGCAAATTGGGTATTTGTATTTCCCTTGAGAGATGCATATCTTGATTTTGGTATGCGTAAAAGCACCCAATCACCCACATTGAATGCCAGAAATCTACGATGGGCAGCAGCATATTGTTTCATACTTCTTTAAGCATTCTTCAAATCATCCTTGCATGAGAGTTTGCATTCTTTCAATGTCATCCTTTACATAATGATTTGCAATCTCATGTTTGTTGATCACCATTGGTGCATTCACTTTGTATCCACCATAAGTAGCCTCAAAACATGACATGCCAATGCTTACATGATTTGTGCTATTGTAAGCAAATTAGGCCAAAATGTAGCCACTCATCCCATGCATGTTGAGTATCATGGCAAAAGTGTTTGAAATATATCTCTACCCACTTATGGACTCTCTCCGTTTGCCTATCCGTTTTCGGATGATAGGCGGTGCTAGGAGGCAACTTGATACTCATCATGAGCTCAAATAGTGCTCTCCAAAATGATCCTATGAACTTGGCATCTCTATCACTCACAATTTATTGAGGCATTCCATGCAGCTTGAATACAAACTCCACAAATTGTCTTGCCAAACCATAGATGCCAAATGGGTGACCTTGGTAGGAATAAAGTGTGCCATCTTGTTAATCGATCCACAAATACAAAACAAGCTATCCCAACCCTTCCTTATGTAAGGAAGTCCAGTGGTAAAATACATGGATATATTTGTCCACTTTCCCTCAAGAATAAGCAAGGGTTGAAGCAAACCTCTCAGCTTATGTGTTGGATCCTTGTTTAACTGACACGGCAAACACCTTGTGACATACACATCTCTCCACATCCCTTTCCAAAAGAAACTCTTCCTTATCTTATCAAAGGTTTTATAGAGACCCTTTGACACGGCAAACACCTTGTGACATACACACCTCTCCACATCCCTTTCCAAAAGAAACTCTTCCTTATCTTACCAAAGGTTTTATAGAGACCCAAATACACATCTCTCCACATCTCTTTCCAAAAGAAACTCTTCCTTATCTTATTAAAGGTTTTAGAGAGACCCAAATGACCTAGCATAGGGGTTACATGCATTTCCTCCATCACCTTGCTCTTGTATGATAAACTAGATACAAGATAAATCTTGTCCTTATAGTACAAGAGGCCATTCTTGAGCTCATAATGAGGCAAAGCTTCATGGGTGCCTTGCTATAATTTATGCACCATCGTGACACTTCTTCATCCAAGAGATACTCTTCTTGAATGTCCATGACCCAATCTTTATGTAGCTCTGAGATTGTATTTAATGAACAAGCCCACATCTGTGAAAGAGCACCAGTTAATTACATTATCTTTTCTCTTTGTATAAGTGATCTTAAAATCATAGTTTTGTAAAATAGCCAACCATCTTCTTTACTTTGGAGATAGAGTCGGTTGTTTAAGAAAGTATTTGATTACCCTATGATCACTTCTCACATAGAAACGGCTCCCATAGAGATAATGGTGCCACTTCCTAATTGCATGTAAGATGGCATTCATCTCTTGATCATACACATGCAATTCCATCTCTTTGTCATCCAGTTTGTGGCTCTCATATGCAATTATCCCATGATCTTGATACAATATGCCCCCAATGCCTCTTCCACATGCATCCGTCCTTATTGTAAATGTCTTTGAAAAGTCAGGACACACCAAAATAGGGCCCGGGGGCTGATGTAAGCATTTGTTTAAGCTCTTTAAACTCTTATTTGTAATTGCATCCCAAAAGAATGTTTCCTTCTTGAGCTTGTTCATCAATGGTGCAGCTACTATATGCATATATATTTCTCAATGAACTTCCTATAAAATGAAGAGAGTCCCAAGAAACCCCTTAATTGTGTTGTATTGGTTAGAATAGGTCACCTTTGCACACACTCCACTTTCTTGGGATCCACTCTTATTCCATCTTTTCCAACTATATAGCCAAGGTACTCCACTTCACTAGCCATGAATGTGCACTTCCTTTCCTTGGCATATAATTGATTGCCATGAAAAGCATCCAAAACCATGCACACATGCTTTAAGTGCTCTTCTTCACCCATGCTATACACCAAAATGTCATCGAAGAAGACCAACACAAACTTGCAAAGAAAGGATTGAAGAACTTGGTTCATCAAGGCTTGAGAAGTGGCAAGTGCATTGCGTAACCCAAATGGCATAACCAAGTAATGATAGAGAGCCCTCTCGGTCCTAAATGTCTTCTTGTACTCATGACCACTCTTCATCCTTATTTGATGGTAACCAGACCTCAAGTCAATTTTTGTGGAGAAACAAGTACCCTTCAACTCATCTAAAAGATCATCAATGTGAGGTATAGGGTACCTATTCTTAATGGAAGCCTTATTCAAATCATGGTAATCCACACACATTCTAAAGGTTCCATCCTTCTTCTTCACAAGAGGCATTGAAGATGCAAAAGGGGATTGACTTGGCTCCACCCATCCCATGTCCATCAATTCTTGCACTTGTTTCACCACCTCATCTCTCGCCACTTTGGATAATCTATATGATGGCTTGTTGACGGGCCTAGCATTAGACTCAAGCTTTGTCCCATGATCAATATCTCTTTTTGGTATTCATCCAACAACTTTTGCATGCCCTTGTGCACTTCCTTCTTGATGGCATCATTGCTCTCATCCTTGCAAAGCTGTAATACATATACATAACCTATCTTCTTAAGCTTGCTCTTAAGTTGAGTGGCATTGATTAAAGTAAGCTTTGATACATCCACTCCCCTCAACGTAATGCTCTGTACACCATGTATAGACTGCATAAAGCCTTTGCTTCAAATTCATAGAGTGAAAGAACCAAGACTTGAGAGCCAATCACACCCAAGAACCATGTTGATGGGTCCCATATCAAGAATAAGAAAATTAGCTTTGCATGTATTCTCCTTCAAGATCTCCAAACTTACATCTTGACACATCATTTTGCAATCCATTTTAACCCCATTTGCCACTTGAACTTCACAAAAGGTTGCCAAAGGTATGGGCTGTAATTTGAGACCACATAATGAATTCTTGTTCACAAAGCTATGTGTACTTCCATTATCCACCAAAACACGAGCCACTCTACCATTGGCATTCGTCTTTAACCTCGAAGTATTTGTACCCTTGCATCCCACATAAGCATCATGCAACAAGGTACGCAAAATCCCCAAAAGTACACATAGGCATCCCATCATTATACTCTTGCCAAGCCTCTTACAAAGTGCCATCGGAATCAAAAGGAGATTCTCCCTCAAGCACATGATCATCATAACTTTCCAAGAATTCATTACAATCATCAAAAGCCTCGTTATCATCTCCATGATCTTTTTCAATGGCCTCAGCCCCACCAAGACTATGTTGATGGCAATATTTTTAGCTTTGCAAGTTTTGAAGTGCTCCTTATTCACTTCTCACCACATTTGTAACAAAGCCCCTTATTCCTCAACTCATTAATACAATGCTCCTTCATAAACTTGATTTTGTTGACACCACCATTGGATGGACCATTGTCACTTGAAACTTTAGAAGGATTTGATCTAAATCTAAAATTCAACTTGGCATCACCACCATGGACGGTTGGATACCTAGGAATGGTGGGAGTTGAAGAAGCATCTCTTACAAACTTCCCAAAAGTTGAGACATTTAAATCAACCCTACCTCCACTTCTTTCTAGCCCTCATATGCATATTTATCTTCATAGATCTCGGCATACATAATAGCTTCTTGGAGATTATTAGGCCTTTGTACTCTTACATCCACCCCAATGGTTGCTTTGAGAACCCCTTGATTCTTAAACTTCTTACTAAATCCATCCACATGAAGAATAAGCTTCAAGAACTTTTGTGTGTAAGTCCTTGACTTTGCCAAACCCTTGCTCCAAGTCGTCCCACTCACCAATCAACTTGTCATTCCTCAACTTAGAAGTAAAGGCATTTTGCTTGGCATCCTTAAAAACACCCCATGTGGTAATCTCATAACCATCGTCATGCAAATGTTGCCACCAAGTGTATGCATACCCTTCCATGTGGAGTGAAGCAAAGTAAACCTTAGCGCGTGATCACTTCTTAGGTTCATCTCATAATACATATCTAACTTATCAACCCATTCATCATATTCCTCATTGCTTGATCCTTCTCCTTTGTATTTTGAGAAGATAACCTTATCCTTGATGCTTTTGAACTTATCATTCTCCTCTTGGGCATTACGCATACGATCCCAAGACTCATCCACATGTGTAAAATTGAAAGCCACACGCTTTTCTTTTGCATCACCGTGTGATGTAGATGGAATGCGTAAAGGCAAACTCCCAAAAGAGAATGATTTTGGTGAAAAAAAATTCTTTATTGCCCAATTGTACATGCTCATTGCCACCCAAGTTCTTGTGTTGATTGAAGAAGTCTCCTAGTTGTTGTGAAGGACTCAAGCCTTTCCCCTCCATCACATTTTTCATTACCTTGTGTAGGTAACTCTTCCATCGGAGCTCTTTGCTTGTGGATGGAATCCTCCTTGAAAGCTTCAAGAAATGACATGTGATTCCGGTTCATACTTTCAATCAAACTAGCTTGGCTCTTGTTCATACTCTCAACCAAGCTTCCAAATGCATTAGCTTTTTAGGCTTGATTCTTGTTCATGCTATCAACCTATATGGCTTAATTTTGGTCAATTGATTGAATCATTATACGCGTCATGTCAAGTATTGCTTGTGTATCATTCATTGCTTACCGGTGTGTCACTTGGACACTTAGGCTAGCATGCCCACTTACATTCACATCAGTACTGGTGATCAGCTCGCCACATAGTTATGCTCTAATTCCTCATCAATGTCCGCACCCTCTTTATCTGCTGTTGCTGTAAGCACATTACCCATATTTGCAATCTCTTCCATTTCTTCAAGTGACGTCTCTTTTGCCTTTTGAGGTCCACCTCTTGGTACCATGGCTGAAAATGGAAAATTGGGTGTAGGAGGCTCAAAACTTGTTGGAAATTGGAGATCTTGAGCTTTATGGATAGCCCTAGATGTGTACTACCCAACTGTGTGAAAACATTAGAACTCCTAGATGCCCTAATATTCTCTTTTTTTGGGTTTCTATTATAGTACTGAAAATGACGAATTAGCCCTAGAACCTTGAATATTGGTCAGAATCTTGATTGGATTAGCTTGTTTGGGGGAGCTATTGGCTAGGACTACCACCACCTGAACCACTTTACTTCAGTTAAAGGCTAGGTATTCTCTGTTTTGACTTTTTGGTCAAAGTCAACTAGGTCGGTTGACCTAGAAATCAAGTGGTTTTTGGTTTGCTGGGAAGATTATAACATGTATTAACCACCCATATGCTCAAATGTCAAAATTGACTTGCTATTTTTGACTAGGCCAAGTTTTGGCCTAGCACGGTGACTCTTGCCGGTTGGAAATGCAATCGATGTAGGAATCAAGCACTTGAGGGCTCCAAATGTAGCTCTTGGATAGTACTTTCAAGATATTTAAACCACTTCAAATCAACCCCAATGGTTCTGGACTGAATTTGTTTTGTGCTACTGTAGAAATTACCAAAATTGTCAAAATTTTGGCATAACCTCCTTTTATTTGGTGTCAAATCTCAATGAATCAAGGCATTAAATCATATAGCCAAAAGCATAGAATCAAGATGTGTAAGCTTCAAATGAAAGATTGTAAAGCTTGCTTACATGTGGCATTTATAATTGCATGCCCAATCAAAAGATCGAATACAAGAATTTAATGTTGTTGGTGAGGTTCAATAGGTTTCCACATACTTCTTCCATGTCTTAAACTCCATTGCTTTGTTGGTTTCTTAAATGGCTTCTTCAATGACACTTGATGCACATTTGAGATCAAATGTCCATGCACTTATACATAAAGATGTCCCAAAATCAATAGAAATTAGCTTCAATGATCATAGATTCATGCATGAGATTCCCAAGATATCAAACAATGTATGGCAAGATTAAGAAGATTAAGAGGGATAAGAATATGCATTAACTTCAATAAAACCCCCAAAAGAAACCCTAATCTTGAAGATTTTCTCAAAAACCCTATTCTTGCCAAGAAACCCTAACTTCTTTATCATTATTGTGCAATAAGGGTATGAATAAGTAGAGGAGAGCCATATGAACAAGTCTATTACCCAGGATCCCCAAAAGTATGAGTGAAAACCCTAATTTTCAAAGAAACCCTAATTTACAACAAGAAGAGTGAATAATCATGCAATCCCATGCTTTTGCATCAACTAAGCACATGTATGGATGTAGAAAAGCATTGAGAAGATGAATCTTAAAGCAATTTCCCAAAAATGTGAAGTGAAACCCTGATTTCCATAGGAAACCCTAATTTCCATAGAAAAGCGTTGAGAAGATGAATCTTAAAGCAATTTCCCAAAAATGTGAAGTGAAACCCTAATTTCCATAAGAAACCCTAATGCAAAGGAACTTGAGAAATTATATATTGAAAACATCTTTGCATTACTTACACTATGGAGAAGCAATTTGCATGTGTTGGAAGGCCCAATCTTGAGTATTATCCCCCTTCAAGCCTCACAAATTCACGCGTCTGCTGACAAACTTACTGGCAGAAAATCACACAGCTGTTGCCAATAGCCTTATAGGCAAAAAATCACGCATGAAATCATATAATCTTGAGCTTGAAATAAAGCTCTTGCTTCACTTAATCAAAACCCTAGGCTTAAGCAAGCTCTTCTAGTTGAGAGTGAAGCTCCATAGCCCTCGCAAGACCAAGAAAGAAGAGGAGAAGAGAAAAAAAATGTGAGCATTAGAAATTTCCCAATTTCTTCCCCAAATTTTGGTCCCGCTACCCCAAACTTACTCCAATTTGTTCTAGAACCCAAATTTTGGCCAAATTCTACCAAAATTTGACCAAATTATACCAAAATGGACTCGATCCAAGGTCTCCATTACTCTCCCATGCCAATAAAAACTTTCCAGTGAAATAGGGAGAAATTAAGGAAAAAAATGAAGAAAGTGCTAGAAATGGATCAAAGACAAGGCGCTCTGATACCAATGAAAGAAGGGAGAAAAAAGAAGACTTGTTAATGTGGAGTCAAAAGACACGAGATATCATTTACATGGATGTCTAGACATGGGTGAAGGTCACCATGAAAGCTTGTATGAGGAAGGCTTGATTGATATTGAGTAAAAGTCATAAAGTGATATCTACAACTTAGGCTCATGGTTGTCTTATATACTTTTGGCCCCTTTTCACACTTATTAATACCTTAGCCTCCACATTGGGCTATGCCCAATAACCATAGTCCTTTAGCACTTTATTATATCAGTTTCTCTAATCCTTGCTCTCCCCATCAATACATGTTCTTCCATAACTCTTGCATGCATAACATAAACCTTTTAGACCACATGATTATTGTTGACAATCATTTGTACCTTTAAACTTCCTTCAACCCTTACCACACTTGTATAAAAGCTATGAGTGCTAGCATCCATTGGTTTTAATTTTGATTTACCCAGAGCTTCCCATGTTTCCAAGGATTGCAAGGTTTGCCTTGCTCTTATGTCAATTAGAGTGACACTCATGTTATATTTTCTAGCCAAGATACTTGAATTTCAATCCTTGTAGCTTAATATCCACATCCTCATCCTCCAAGGATAAAAGTGTAGCCATATTGGTTGTCAAAGTATTTCCATGGAGCTATAGTTTAGCTTTGTTTATTTTGGTTATAGCCTCTTCTTGGGTGTGTCTTTTCACCTTATCATATTATTTTTTCTACTTTTATTCTTATGGATTTAAGCAAGCGTGTCCTAGGTCAAGGGTCTATAATAAATTTTCATCTTCTCCAATTTATTTACCCATTTCTATGTATGCCATCAAGGGTCTCACTCTTGACAAAGCCTTGTGGAGTGATTTTTGTGATTCTAAATAGTCCCATTCCCCAAAGTTTTAGATTTTTGTGTTTATTGCTCCCTATTTCAAATAGAAGCACTAGGTTGCCCTTCATAAGCCCTTTGTCTAATCAATCACTTATTTCATTGAAGCTTTTCTATCATTAATCCATGCATGGACAAAAGTCTGGCCTCTTTCATTTTCTGAAGGTCAATCAGCCAGTCGCTCAGCCATAGTGTTTTAGTTAACCTCTTGTTGATTGGGGCAACCCTCAAGTTGGGTACTATTGTTAACCCATTTGGGGTTAACAAGAGCTATCATAGTTAAGACAGACACCAAAAGCATGTATGATCAATATATGAAGCAATGATACCAAAATTTATAACTTAAATGATGGGTAGCTTGAAAATGGTTTGACAGAATATTTATAGTGATTCCCACTCTAAAAGCATGTGACAACAAGCCATAATAGATTCCCTATGAATATACTTCACATGTATATTATGAGATTAAGAATTGTATAAGCAGTAGACCACTATGATCCTTGGGCCACTTGGCCACAGTTTATGTGTGCGTGAATATTTATGGCCTTTTATATAAGTCGTTGCAACATACTCTCCCATTGTGAAATTTAGTCTTTCTCTTGCTAACCCTCTTGCTAATTAGATTCTCTAAATCATGCTAATGAATGTGTATGAGTGATTTTAGGTGAGAGAAGGGATGAGAGCCCATAGTCCAATGTGACGGTGTGATAATGCTCATGAGAGACAGTGATGAAAACTGCTACCAAGGAGGAGTGGATCTCTTGAAGTGGTGTGCTCGAGCTTGACCATCGAAAATATTACCACGACAATTAGAGCTTGCTAAGGAACTTGCTAAGGTAATCTCTTGTGAATGTGTTTCTAGGAGAGGCCAAGTAGGCACGACATTTTTGGCACCTCTTCAAGGGGAGCAATCCTTTGGCTTTTTCCATTTATTCTCTAAATCTACGCATAACCCGTTGCCCATTCTCTTTAATAGTGGATTTACACAAAAAGAAGTCGTTTTGATGAAGATTTATGTGATTTTTTGCTCTCTTTTTGTGCAGGAAAGAATGCATGGTCTCTTAAATGTTTGTTTGATTTGTAGTTTTGATTACTTAGTGAGTAGTTTTTAGTGTTCATATAGCTTGCTTATAGCATATAGTACGTTTGAACTGCATCATTTGCATCAAAATATGCATTAGAGTGTATATTAGTTGATTTTTTGCTCTCTTTTAAAGTTTAACATAACGCTATTTTGCTTAACCGTGTCTCCTTAGATGATTTTTTTGTTGTATTTTAGTGATTTAGAGTATTAGCGTAGATCTTCGGTAGCTTAATCCACGAATTTATTGTATGTTAGTGATTTAGAGTGTTAGCATAGAGCTTAGGTACCTTAATCCATGAATTTTTTTAAATAATTAAAAAACTTTTGAGTTTCATTAATTTTCCTTAATGGACTAGTTTTTTTTATTAAGGTATTGATTAATGATTTAAAAATGGACTAGTTTTTTTATTAAGGTATTGATTAATGATTTTCAAGGATTTAAAAATAGAAAAGAATGGGTTTTTTAAGAACTCCCCAAAACCAAAAAGAAGAGGAGTACCGATTTCTTTTTCAAGAGGAAGAGGCACTATTTACCAAAACTAATCCATTGAACCATAATGAGGATAAATTAGAAGAGAAATTTTTAGATGATACTACAAGTTAGTAGTCAATTAAGAATGAGATTGAAAGAAATAGAGAGTCTTATTGATGAAGGAGGTTAGTACTACACATTTCAAATCTGCACTAGAAGAGATAACTTCATTCTATGATGATGTGATTTCCATCTGTACACCCCTCAATGAGGAAGGTTGCTACACATCATTTCAAATCTACACTAGGAGACACAACCTCATCCTATGATCATGTAATCTCCATCTGCACACCCCTCCAATATAGTCATAACTTGTACCTCAGTCAAAAACCTTACGTCAAAGGGTATTTCAATGCTACACGTGAACCCTCACAAGGTCTTCACATGCTTCTAAAAAAGTCTTAGTAAACACAGTAAGGCATCCTTCAATGCCAATATTCATGTTGAGCACCAAACTGGGTACTCTTAAAAATGTTGAGAGCCAAAATGAGAAAAACCATGCTTTAGATCAACTCTTTGCGTCCATCTTAAAGTGAATGGGAATTGAAACTGATAGTGAATCTGAGACATCCATGATCCCATTTTGAGGAGCCTATCAAAGTATGGCTAAACTTCCCTATGGGAAAGAAAATAGTAGTGATTAGTCCTAAAGCCAGTCATAACATCATATCCAAGGAAACTTGGGTATCCTTGGGAAAGCTCGCACACATCCTAGAAACATTGATGTGATATAGATGCTAATGGGAAATACATAAAAATATGGGGTTATTTCACTATTCTCGTTGAGGGGGTTGACATAGAATGGATGTTCCATGTCACTCTTAATAACCATGAAGAAATCATCTTAGGTGGCCTTTGTATAAATAGTTCTTAGTACTCTTATCAACATTGAGTTACAAAAAATGACAACTAAATCATAGAAATGACTCCATTTTTTGCTTTTTAAAAAAACATGAAAACACCTCATTTTTTTAATAAGTTTAAAGTTTTGAGTGTATTTTGGAAAAAAAAAGTTAAAAAACACATCATTTCTCAAAATTTTGATCACAATCGATTAGCTAAAAAAACTCCAAATTAAAAAATACATCACTTTTTCAAGTCATAAAATAGAAGTTAGTACAATAATACAAAGATAAAAAACTATCTTTTTAGCACCACTATCTTTAGCTAGAAGAGTTCACTTTTTACTTGAGAATTATCACTGTTTTCTTGTGTAATTGACCAGAAACCTATAAAGTGAATCCATATATTAAAATATCTACATCCTTAAGATTTAATGACTTGATTTTCCTTTTCTCCTTTTTCCTTTGAGTAGATCATTTGCAGTTGTTTTATACTAATGAACTTCAATTGCATTCACTATATTAATCTCCTAAAAAACCTTTGTGACCTTTGCTATCCAAGATGGATAATCATTCTCATCAACACACATAATTGATTAACATTTATTCATTTGTTGACGAAGCTTTGAAGTCTTCCTTCACAAAATTCATTAACATTTTATTCATTTGTTGACGAAGCTTTGAAGTCTTCCTTACCACAATTCATTAACATTTCCTTCCCATGTTTCTTTCTCTTGTTGATGTTGCTTTGAAGTCTTCCTTGGAACAACATGCATTTCCCTAGTTTCTCTTTAAACCATCGTCATGAGATCTTTTGGAATTAAGGGTTGACTAGAAGTATAAAGTGTAAGGTTTTTTTTACCACTAGAAAACTTATTTTCAAGTAGGCTTTTTTTACCACTAGAAAACTTATTTTCAAGTCACAAAAATAGAACCTTTAATGGAATATGTCCTTTTTGTGTTTTTGATTAGTTCCCTTTGCTACTAAAAAAACACTCCCACCATTGTAATAAACCAGTAGAAAAATACACCATGTACACTGAACTATCTCCTTAATTTCCTCCAAGCATTTGAGTAGCCAATATCCCATTTTTCTTTTTCATATTTGAGAACCTTGTTTAGACCGATAAAAAAGCATGTACTTTGCTCTGACTATTTAGCCTGTTAGGAATGTATAAAAGAAACTTCAAACCCTCTCACTGGGATGCCACAGTTCAGAGTTTGAGCACTTCTTCTTTGCCCAAATCCTTTTATTCGATCTTGAATTGATGTTGAAAGTGAAGATCATTAAGCTATGCAAATGTAGAGACAAATTTGCATCTCACCAGAATCCTTTTGTTCAATCTTGAATTGATGTTGAAAGCTAAGATCATTAAGATATGCAAATCTAGAGACACCTATGGTTGCACTTGCTATTGTAAAAGAGAAAAAATCATATGTTTGCTCAAGGATTTCAATTATGGGATTAGGAACATAAGTTTCTACTAAAAATCGTGGAAGATCAAAAACAGTTTTCTTTGCCAATCGTATACAAAATCTACTGAACATTTAATCAATTTGATCATGTGTGTGGCCCACCAATAAAAACCCCACCTTGATCTTATTGAATATTTTCTTATGCACCAATATACATAAGTATACAAGCAATACCTGGTTCTCATTTTCCCTACATGTATTATCCAACTATAAATAAAGTATTGATGGAAGAACTCCTAGCCATTCTGAAATTATCTTATGGATTATTGTGAGGTTTGGGTCATTATGAATGTTTGGCAAATTAATGAAGATAAGAGAAGACATTACATCATTGAACACTAGTGCATGCACCCACAACATACAGTTGAATCACTTAAGAGTTCATTTATGTTGCTAATCACTTATATAACTCATTCTCTTAAGGTAGCTCATTACATGTTGTAATCACCTATTTACACTTGCCATTAATCTAGCACTTCACTTAAGTAGTGTAGTGGCTTGTGTGTCCACTTAGTGAGCCTTGAATCTTGTTGATTCTCCAACATGGTATCAGAGATTAGGCTTATGAGTGAGTTATTAGTTGGAATTTGAGTGTGATTACATTAATGAGGTGATTAGGAGAAAGAGGTAGAGTTTTAGTAGTAAGCTCTATAATTTGCTAGAGTTACTAGCTAATTAACCTTTCTTGTTGAGCATAAGATGAATATTAAGTGGGAGGAGAGTCTTCGAGTAAAGAATTTATTTCTATTTGAGTAGTCTTTAAGCTTTTCGTTAAGAGAGACCTGCCATAAGAAGTGATTAATGGAAAGGCATTTCGAGGGAAGAGGTGAGATTAGAGTGTAATCACATCATTAATGCACATTTGGTGGATTGGCATTACAACTTGGAAGACAAAAGTGGAGGACTTTTAAAATCAAAACTTACAAAGGAGTTTCAGCAAGTGAAGATTCAAGCATTTGTTTTTTAGGAGGGAGCTCCAAAGTTCTTTCAATCCTTCGACTCCATAAAGTCATTCAAAACAAGGTTATGCTTAAATGGAAGTAATTATTATCTTTATATTGGTTCTTAAAAGCTTTAAAGAGGAAAAGAATTATGTTGAAGAGTGATTAGAAGTGTTATTAATTCTAAATCATTGCTATTAAATAATGGCTTTTCTCATGATGAAGAGTTGCTAGGTAATACACATAAAGGAGAGTTATTTGGGCCGTGTAACAAGCTTGCAGAGCTTGATTAGAAGCTTGCAGGGCTTGAACAAGGGTTAGCAGAGATTAACAAGCTCATAACCAACATAATTGACTCATTTGGTGAGTAATTAAGACTCCATTAAGAAACTCGTGGCCGCTGCAACTAAAGAGGTGCAAGCTCTACAAGTTTTTCCAACACCAAAGATGGGCATTAAGGTCTTTACTTTGAGCTTCTACCATAGCTGAAGGTCGGTGCAAAATTCTAGCTTGAAGGTCAACTTGGCCATGTATTCAATGTTATTTTTATCACTCAACATTGTGTAAAAAAGGAGTAACTCACTTGTATTAAAAACTCATTGGGTATGATGAAATGAGCACCATTAAAGTTTCATCAAATACTAAAGAATCTAGGATACAAGGGATAGTTGAAGTATCTTCAAACTCGGCTTTAACCCAAGCATAAGTGGAGAAGGAATACTTTGAAGCTCTAGACACACAAGAGGTCATATCTAAAAGAAGGAAGCTGAATCCTAGAGGGAAGCAAACTATTAGAAAGTGGACCAGAGACTATGATATACTTTTGGTGAGAACGTAAAGAAGTGAAACAGAGTCAAATTATAGAACAAGACCAACCAATTGAGGAGGAACTAGAGTCAGACAAGGAGACAAGCCTTGATGAGAACCTAAAGAAGTCAAACAGAGTCAAAATACAGAACAAGAGCAACCAATTGAGGAGAACCTAAGACAAAGTCAGACAAGAAGACAAGCAAAAGACAAGCAGAAGACAAGCAGAAGACAAGCCTTGGTACTATGAGGTTGCCTTAGCTCAAGGCCTTGGAGTTTTTTTAGCTTCCAATATGGATCTTTATGGGTGTGGTGAAAGATTATAAGTGTCAATTTTAAAACTCTTTTGTGAACATCTTTTAATATTTGCCTTGTATTAGTCTTCCAGCGAGCTTTCAGCTATTTCTCTACAGCTAAGGCTGCTTTATTTTATCCTGCTTCTATCCTGCTCTTTATTTACTCTAGAGATGGGTAAGAAATATTTTGAGAAGGGTGATAGATTTGATGGTACTAAATACCACACATGGTCCATAAGAGATATAAATGGCCATGGTGGAAAAGGATTATTGGGCCATAACTAAAGGGAACTATAAAAACCCTCTAGGGATGCTAAGGCACTAAAAGTTTGGGAAGCACTTGATATGAAGGATTTAGCCTTCTTAATTAAGGGGTTAGATGATACACAGATACCACCATAGCAAGTGCCACTTTAGCCAATGAGGCTTGGACTAGGCTAAAGGATGTAAGATATGTAACTAAATATTGCACTGCAAGAATTACAAAAGGCATTAGATGGATGATTAAAATCAACTTGATAGTAGCAGAAAGAACTCAATTGACAAACTTGAATCAGAACCAAATAAAGTTAAGTCAAGTTTAAATTTTGATATAGTTGGCCTCGAAAAAAATCAAATTGATTATGAAGCTAGAGTAAGGATTAATTATCCGCTTATGTGATGATTACAGTTAGAAATAAGAAAAAGGAGACGAAGAGGCAACCGTCATTCATATTTTGTCGAGGTATGTTTCGTTGTAGGTGCTCGTGAGACATATACATCCATACAAAACATTAATAACCATGGACAACCAAGGCACAAGGAGAGGAGAGAAAAAAGAAATCCTGGATTTCTAAAAGATAAGAGGAAAAAATCCCTTCGATGATTGACCCTTTGTATTCCAGCTTCCATTCCTGCGTTTTGCTTCTTAATGTCTTTTACATACCGCAGCAATGCGCGGGTTGAGTACTAGTCCATACAAAATTAATGAGAAGAAGGGCTTCGGGGCTTGTGTTGAAGTAGAAGAAAAAAGCATCATTGAGGAGAAAAAGCTCAAAAGCATCATTGAGGAGAAAAAGCTCAAAAGCAAACTAATGCATTATTTATTTTTCACAAACGTTGGGCATAAAACCTTCATGCTATTCCTACTAGGGGCGTATTAGCTTCTCTCGTTTTTTCCTTGCTTTCTTTATCTTCCTCTTCCTTCCTGTCTCAGGCTCACGTTCGAAAGAGAGCGCGATGGGGAAACGCAAATCGTCTGCCAAGCCTCCGCCCAAGAAGAAGATGGAGAAGCTGTCCACCGTCTTCAGCTGCCCCTTCTGCAACCATGAGAGCAGCGTTGAATGCCGCATGTAAGTCTGTGTCCCAGAAAAAAAAACTGTGTTTTTAGGGTTTCAGAAGAAACCTGTGTTTTTAAGGCCTGCCTGTGTTTTTAGAAGTCCCATGTCCTTCCCTGTCTACGATCAACGCCTCTCTCTGCTAGAGGAGGTTATGGCATTGCGTTTATGCGAATCAAACATGCGATCCGCTTCGTCGGTCAGGATTTATTACGCGCATATTTTTTTTTTTGAAATCGATCAGGATTTCATCAAGCAATCTCTTTTTCTCCAAGAGATTATGTGTTTTTGCAGTTTCCAATCTCTTTTTCTCCAAGAGATTAAGTGTTTTTGCAAGTGATTAGGGTTTCCAACATTTTCCCTTCTGCCATTAGAGTTTTCAGCGTTTTCTTGCTAAACAGTGCCATCTTGTGAGCCCCTAAGGAGGCTCTAAGTGTAGTCGAGATGATGGATGCACATGAATAGTGCTGTGCTCGCTGTCGAAGGGTTTCCAAACCCTGGCTTTTGGGAGTGAATGGGAAAAGCATTTTTGGAGAAAACCAGCATGTGACATCATGTGCTCCAGGGGGAGCAGGCTTTGGTCAGGCCTTTGCTGCCCGAAACAGCTGGGCGACACACACACACACACACACACACACACACACATCTCTCTCTCTCTCTCTCTCTCTCTCTCTCTCTTAGCGGCACTGTGCCTGCGGGGTGGCTGGTGTTTCATGGCACACAACTGCCAGGAGCTACACTGAAAGCCGTGTGGCTAAAAGCCTGTGATGTGGTACAAAAGCCGTAAAGAGAAAATATATGGCCCATATCAATGAAGGGAGGAGGTCACTCTGTCCAGTCTGGGTTAGTGATTTCATATGGGCTCCCTGTATCCACTGCTTGGAAGGGAGAATCTCTGTGTGGTTTCATAGACCCTTTGGGCCTTTTGAAAACGGTAATATTACTTTCTTTCTCTCTCTTGTTTTTTGAGACTTGTTTTTGATTGCTAAATTATAACTTGTTGAGTCTCTTGTTAATAATAGTTTCTTTATTAGTTGAATATCAAATTTTAAGAAACTTGCACATATTTGTTGTGCTTTATTTGCTTTGTGTTGTTAAAGAATGCAAGAGTTTTTTCAATGCGTAAGCTTGGATGTATTCCAATCTTATGAACGTATATCATATGTTCTTAATGCCACACATCCACTAAACATGCGCATATATGTCTGTGAAATCTGCTGTTAAGTTTGAGATGGATTCTGAGTGCAGGCACTTTCTGGAGTCAATGTTGATGTTTATTTGAGTTGATGTTGATGTTTATATTTTTTCCACGTTTCAGGGATAGGAAAAATTCTATTGGGGAGGTTGTGTGTAGAATCTGCCAGGAGCATTACACCACTCAAATTGATGGTAAGTTTTCTAAATGCAGTGTATTGTGTTTTACTTTGCTGGATGTTGTGAGACCCTTTTTTCTAGTAGATCGACATTTCAGATTTTACAAAGTAATACTTTTTTTTTTGGGGTCGGGGTGTGGTATGGTTTTGCAGCTTTAAGTGAACCGATTGACGTGTAAGTACTCTCTCTCTCGCTCGCTCTCTCTCTCTCTCTCTCTCGCTCGCTCTCTCTCTCTCTCATGCACCCACTTTTCTATTTTCATTTTTATGCGAAACTCACAAGTGTGATTTTTGGGATGGTACAGGTATAGTGACTGGATAGATGAATGTGAAAGGGCAAACACCGGTGAATAGTCATCCATGGAACCCTCTGTTCAGAACGTGGTCAGACGGTCTTCAACCACCACTAACTGGTTGCTAATTATAATGGTTGTGCTAATTATAATTTGGGTGAGCAAACAAGATGCGTTTTGTGCTGACAAAGTGCCGTAAATGAACTTTAGTTGATATCCTCAGTATATGATGAGTATTTAGTGGAAATACTCTGTTTGTGATGTGGAATCTGGTTGAAGGAAGTTTGCTGTACATTATATGTTAATTGTGAAACCCTCTTCTTTAGTCAAGGGAATTCATGCATGGTGTCAAGAGTCATGGTTACCCTGTATTTCTCACGTGAAATAAGTGCAGTTGTGATGTCTCTCCTAGGGGTTTTGGTTGTGATTGTGGTTGTGTGTAGCCTCTTTTGCAATGTATGCAAAGTAGCTGGCTTGTCAACAGTATATGAAATCTCCTATGGGTTTTTAACCTCTTTGAAAGGTTTGTTCTTTTTGTATCATGTTTGTGGATTCAGTCAGGCAATCAATCATGTGGCAAAAGCCACTGTGAGAGGAAGGATATGGTAGGATTGTTTGACATCATACTATATCTACATCTCACATCATCTTAATGGTGTAGTGGTAATTTTAGTTGTGCTGTTGTGCTCTAGTTCCGTTCTTTTGAACTCAATTTTCATGGGGAGCTGAGGTTACAACACCCATATGCAAGTCTTACAAATCCAGACTTTTGAAAGGCCCTTAAAATGTGATATATCCATTCTATAGCCCTACCACTGGTATATGGATTGCCCGTTCCTGATTGCCTTGTCTTTTTTAGTTCTGTTCCACTCTAAACTTGATGTAGGTGCAATTGGTACGTGCTTTGGACTGGACATGGTCTGTAACTGTTAGGTTGTTATGTTTCCCATATATAAGGAGGGGTGATTGACTATTTCTTTGCATGCCTCATTTCTACACTACTATGCATATCCTTTCCAGGAGCTGATTACCTACATCAACATTATGCCCAATATCCTAGGACTTGTGTTCCGTTCTGCCATGATAGTTTTTTCACTTATGGCACCCTAGTTTTCCAAAGGACTCATCAAATGCTACTCCTGTTATTGAAACTCCATGCCATCAGCCGAGCCACCATATTTTGGCCTGTTTCTTGAGTCGGCAAGAACCCCAAGGAACGTTGTTACGATGACCTTTGAAACCCCACTACTCTAGGGGAGACCTTAGCCAATCAAGGAATTATAAAGAGTTACAAGTCAAAGGTTCCCATCGGGCCTGAGGTGAGACTAGTGTACAAACTTTGGTATATCATTAGTATGTGTAAAGCTAATGTAGCTCTAAGACAATCTATCTAGGGTAAAACAATGGGGTGTAATAAAACCTCATGTACATAAACCTAGCTTGTTTTGAATTAAATAATAATTGTTGACCATCGACATTTGCAGTCGAAAGCCTTCTTTATGTCTATACCTTTGCATGGCACAAAGGAATATCTTATGCCATTTGAATAAGGCCCACGTTTATGTATGGTTCTTCTACAGTACGTTTGCATTACTCTGCATGTAAGGATCACTCATTTTTTTTCATGGGAAAATTCCAGTAAAAAAGGCTGCTGTAACATATATATATAACAAGCATTTGAAGATGAGCTAATATCTTAGAATTAGTAGCGAAAGTTATAGAGGACAATGAGAGCTATTGACTTAAAAAGTAGATATTCATTTGTCTCTTGAGAAACATTTAACATCAAGTGGGTGTTCAAAATAGTGGAGTGATCAGTGTATGGAATGGTTGATGTAGGGACATCTTATGCTTGTTCAATCTAGCTGTGGGGTTATGATTTGATTGTCATTAGACCAATGGATTTTGGTATTATGATTTATGAAACCCTATATTGGGTCGGCAAGACTATTGGGATAGCAGCTAGCCATGTAAAAATCTCAAAATAAGCAAAATATGTACTGTATCATGGTCTGTCAGTACCAATCGCCCGGTAACTTTGGTTAGAATTGGCTCCAATCAACTGTATGGAGAAATATATAACTCCTATGCAGTTTAGAGAGTTACAAGATCAATAGGAGCATTCAAGGGAGTGAAATCATGACCTTTGTGAGCTAATTTAAATTTGGATCGTCCCAAGTGTTAACCTTGGTTTAATAATAGGTACTAGATGAGCATGACTGGTGATACAAATTAAGTTACAACCAAGAATGGGTTTGTGATAAAAAAGTAAATCAAGCAAAAAGTCGTGATTAAGTTTTATTTTTTGAAAAATCAAAAGTCTAGTCCGTTAGCTAAAGAGACCGCCTACCAATGAGAGCAAGATTGGGTTTTCCAAGAAGGTATTTATACCTACTTGTCATACTACAATAAGTATCACCCACAACAAAGCCAAACTGCCTTGAAGCAATACAAGGAGACGATTGAATGTTCCCCAATGTATTTAGGTATAGTGGAAGACAGAGAAGATAAAAGTAATAGGGATTACATGATGCAAAATAAAGAATAAGCCCAAAGGCTATAAAGGGAGAAAACTAAGATCTATAGATTGGAAGAAAAAAGGAATAACAGGATGCTTGATTTCCAAATTCATTACCAAAGCTCTAGTGGTCATGGCAAGAATCCAATTTAAAATTGAGAGAAGCTAGAGAGTCCTCAAAGGAGAGAGGCCAAGAAAGCATGGTAGTGTGGATGGATCAAGAACTGGTGATAACATCAAAGGGAGTGCTTTGATATGTAAGAGATATTGGGAACGTTTTCAATTTGTTGAGCTCTCGTTGTGGTTGAGGAACTTTTTAAAGGGGTTTGAAAAGTGATAGAGATAGAGGTTACCTCATAAGGGGTAATTCTCTCGGTCCTCGGGTCACTAGAGTCTACAACTAAAAGCAAAAATACATTGTGTTGGATGAACATTGTTATTTTAGCCCCCAAGCCTCCTAATTAGCCCATTACATGCCTTCCCCCATAGTTGGATGACGTTGTGATAAATGAATATTGTTATGTTCGCCCATTGTACACATGTAGGATTCAAGAGAAACCAAAGAGATGGGATGTTTCATGTTGTTTTAAAACATGGCATTCTTTGTTGCTCTCTTTGCTGCAAATTCAACAAGCCCACTTCTTCAATAACTCAAAGAAGGAGAGACAGGAAAGCCTCTCTCTTGCACAACCACTTGTGTGGGGAGAAAGTGCAATGCACTAATGGGTTGTGGCTTATGGCACCATATGGTGTTATGACACATTTCTACCCCCTAAAGAACTCTCAACCATTCACTTAGGGAAGGAAACCGGCTGTATAACCATCATGGGGATGCTTACCTTGCTTGCAAACTTGGGGATCTCCATAGTCTCCAAGCTCCATCGGTGGTTGCTAGCTCCACTCTTCCAAGCCTCACCTCTTGCTATTACCGAGAAGTTGTACCACTCTCCCAAGCCTCACCTCTTGCGACAGTCTCCTGCTATACTACACCACCTTACAAGAACACATCTCTCTCTCACTCTCTGCACTCTCTCATCACAAAGCATAGGGAGGCACATGTACCAAGAACAACAAGCTAATCCTCTCAACTCTCTCTTCCTCACACACGTAAGAGCAAAGAGCAAGAAGTACACAATAGCTCAATTATCACAACAGAGGATTGTCTTTGCAATATGAGAAAAATGACTTATATATAGATGGATTTTATTCACATTTGGGCGCTCAATTATTATGGGGGGTTGTATCTTTGCAATATGAGAAAAATGACTTATATACAACTAACTTCTATTCACATTTGGGCACTCAAAACTTAAATAACTAGCTAGGTTGCATGGACGTGCCAACTTTCTCATAAAGATTATAATGTTTATAGTTTCTTTTCATGACACTTATTGCTTACTCTCTTAGTGGTGGAGAGCGCTTTGTTAATCCTAAAATGGGGTTAATATATGCCTTACATGATGCAGGTTTCGTCCTCGGAAGCCTGTTAAGGCATGAATACCCTATCACCTAGCTTGTGCTAATAGCGATTTCTCTGTAAATGTAGCTTCCTTAGGGTGCACCTGAAATATGGATGTGGACTCTAGAAAATGTATCTACCATATCTTCAAATGTAATGTGCACCTAAAATATGGATGTGGACTCTAGAAAATCTATTTACCATATCTTCAAATGTAATGCGCATGTAGCCAGGTAGGCATGAAAGATATTAATACATCATGATCTCTTCACTTGGTCCTGTGTTCATGTCGAAGCATAAAATTTCTTGGTTCACTCCTTTTTTTTAAAAAATCAAGAAGTACCATGATTAGCTTCATGAATTTGCATGCTGTTACAAATGCTAGAGCTTACTAAATCAAATGTTGCCTTTGTGAGCTTGTTGAATATCAAAGGTTGCAGGCTTGAAGAATAGGAGATTATAATATATGTGGGGATTAGCTTCATGAATCTGCATGTTGCTACAAATTCTAGAGCTTACTGCATAATCAAAGGTTAGCTTTGTGAGCTTATTGAATATCAAAAGGTTACACGCTTGAAGATTGAAAAATTATAACATGTATGGGAATCTCTCTTTTGCTTTGCCACAAATGCCGCTGGAGTGAACCTTCTTCTCATTTTTGGCATGTAGGTTGGGTCAATCTGTTAGAACTACCCTCCCCTTCTTCCCCATCTATAGGTGATGGTGGACGCTTTGTTGTGCTTATGAATTTATCTATTTCCTCAATATCTATTTGATCTAATATAGAAGGATATTCTATATGCTCGATATAGTGAAGTCATTAATAAGTATAGATATTAGCATGGATTCTAGATGTTTATAGTTTTTTTGACATAGTTTCAATATGCCATGTGGATAACATAAAGTGTTTTCACATGTAGTAAAAATGGTACTTAATGTGTATCATAAGACTCCAAACTACCCTTGGGCCTGGAAACAAACATCTCCTCCCTATCATCCAAAATGGTGGAGTCTACACCATGATCTGGCATTTAATACTATAGGGTGCATTGTATAAGTATACATGGCCGTATAATCAATAAGATGTAAGTCATTCTGAAAATTTTCCATTATGATAGTTGGGTTAGCATCTCGATCTGTATTTTGTTGTATTAGTGCTACATGTCCCCTTGTTGACATCAATGCCTATTGTAGCAAAGAGAGGGTTAGAGTCTAGAAAAGTACATAGTTAAGGTTTGAGGAGGGACCCTTGGAGCTATTGGTAGAGAAGCCAATTGTGACACCTATTCAATGAGCTACTTCATCCCTATGGGCTTTGCTCTTGGTGTAAGCTACATCTATAATTCTATAATCTTGACATCCTTTGCATTTGGTGCACTAGTGATTTCTTCTTCTCTAGTGGCTCTTGCGGTCTTCAACTCTACATACTTTATATTTGAGGTCTCTACCTATTGGATTGCTTCGTCCTGTTTCTTTTTTTGCCTATACAAGCTCTGCTTTTACCAAGGTATCTTCCACTACCTTCATGTCAGATCCACTTGTTTGTCTTAAGTGTCTCCATCTCCTCTTTGTCTCCTCTTTGTTTGCTTGGATTTCTTCACGACGTGCTTGGATGACATCTTGAGCATGAGCTTTGTTTGGCCAGTTTTGAGTAATTTGACCTTCTCTTTGAGGATGGATTCTTGGAGTATGAATTCCTCGATTTGCTTTGCTTTTTCTCCTTTGACTATTTGCAGGTCATTCTCTACTTGCTTTAGCTTTGCTTGCACAAGGCCCAATTTTTCTTGTTGAAGCTATAGTTTGTTGCTCATAATTTCCGTGATTATCTTGCATTTGTAGGTCCTGCTCAGTTACCTTTGCCTATAGCTGCGTAACCTCATGTGTTTGTGTCTCTATGTCCCTCTACCAAGAAGTAAACTTAGAGCTTATTTAAGTGGGTCTTTAGCTCTTTAATTTTGTTCTCCCTCTTTGTGCACAACTCGTGGCTCTGTATTACCCTAACCCTTTCTTCCTATGCCTCTAACACTTTTTATAGCACCTCCTTAAGCTCAATGATTAAGGATTTTTATCATTTCAAAATATGACCACTACTAGGCCTGCCCTAACAATGCCAGAGATTGTCATCAAGTTCTTTTTTATTCCTCGCATAAACATGACTTCAGAGAGAGCGATTTTCCCACCATTTACAAAGCAGGAAAACAACCTTACCAACTCTTTTTATTAGATACGAGGAGTTGTTTGCATGTGATTGTTCCTCCTTGAGGAGAAGACTCAAGTGATAAAAATAAATCACCCTAAGAAGTAAGTGCTTGCTAGCACCACTATCAAAGTATCACACATGCTGATTGCTGATTTGTCTCTCACTGACATGTATACGTCATGGATAGAAGGATAATAACTATAGTCAATAATGAATGCCCAATCATCATGTGCATAGTTTGTTGACTTCTTCTAGCACTTGATGCTGATGTATCAACCATAGCCATGCCTGACTCTTTCTTCTTTGTTGAAATATGCAAGTGAATGGGTGTGTGAGGGAACAAGCCCTTAGCTAGAGATCGTAAAAGGGAGTCAGTAAATGTATGGGTGGTAGTGAAAAGGTGAGAATAATCTACTGAATGAGAGAATCAAGGGTATCATGAGTGAATATAGGGGTGTGGAAAGATTCTAGGAAAAGATGCCCCAAATGTACGGGAGGTGGCACAAATCAAGGAGAAATCAGTGGGATTAGATACTTGGCATCTTGTGGATGTAAAAACCTATAAATTGAGGCATTGGCCTAATGAGAAATTGTTGGTTTTTGAGTATCCATGCCTACATTAAGCTATTAGATTAATTGTACACTAATCTCATCTTAAGCACCTTCTAATTACTTACTAATCATGTTGATCTTTGCATTTGATCCACCATAGCTCATCGAATTGCTGTAAAATCAACTTGGTATCAGAGCCATAGCCTAGGATTCATCTAATTTTTAAGCATAATTACGCTACTAATTATGATTAGGAGTTAATCACCTTTTTTAAAGTCTTTTTTAACTAAACTTCTGCACCCCTAGCTGGTGGAGGGGCTTGATCTCCCTCCAACCTCAACATTAGCTAAAATACGCTTAGCCACACATAGCTAACTTTGCCACGCATCACCTATCAACTCAGTTCTTCAAACTGCCGCCGTCGGGAGCAGCCGATTTTTGCGAAATCGTCGATGCCTCATTTTCTGAGAAAAACTTCAAATTCATCACATCACTACTTGGAATTGGAGCTATTGGAGCTACTCAATAGGTTTTTGGGTGTGCTAAACATGCTGGTGATCTTAGATTTCAGAAATTCTTCAAGGAGAAGTGGCATCAAGCTTTGCATCAAATATGCAAAAGTGCCTTTGGAAAAACAGAGATTAAGCATTCAATGTTTGGACAAATCTTTTGTTTTTGGGCTTGATCCTCTACTAGACTAACTACTATTAATGCCTTTAAAGGATTTGAGCTCATTTGAACTCTAAGGCACCATATTTGGCCTCCCCGTACACTCTATTTTCTGCACACAAAATAGGAGATTAATTTTATTAATCAGTGTTGATTAATTAGCACTAATTACTATATTTTGGTGCAATTGTTGATAATCACTATATTTTGGTGCAATTGATACCGTTGGGTATGTGATACATATCTCTATAACTTTAGATTTGAAGTTGGTTTGATATCCCAACCATCCAATACAAATCAATTATCCTTGGCTTTATGCAATTTTTGGTGTATTCATGCTTGTAAATCTGGTGTAATCATCATTTAACACCAAAATGGAGTTGTAAAATGGTGGACACTGTCCTTGAATCTTGAATTAGATTAAGAGGTAAGACCCCCTTCACATCATCATGAGCACTGCACAAGAAATATCTAAATTTAATGGGGAGAAATTCCATACATGGCAAACAAAGACCATGTACTTGCTCATGAGGAAGAATCTATGGAGGCTAATTGAGGAAAGACATGAATGTACAGTGGAGAATGAGTGGAAGAACAGAAATGAGAAAGCATTAGGACTCATTGCACTTAGCTTAAATGATGAAATCATTCACCACATTTGCAGGGATACAACAAGCTAAAGATGCATGGGATGAACTTAACAAATTATTTGTCACTCAAGAAAAGAATTCAAAGATAAATCTGCTAATACAATTCTACAAACTTGACATGAAGGAAAGTGAACCTCTAACCACACACTTGAAAAAATACAAAAGCATCAAACAACAACTTGCAGCCATTGGGAAGAAAGTTGAAGATGACAAGGCACTATTAGTGCTTCTAAAGAGTGTGGACAAGGGAGAGTATGAGAACATTGTGGCAACCTTAAAGAATGTACCATATCTGAAGCTGCATGAGATAGAAGGAGCTCTATTAGAGCAAGAGAACAAGGTCAAAGAGAATAAAGGATTGGAACCAACAACTGGAGAGGATAAAGCATTCTACACCACTCGAGGAGGCCTCGCACGAGGACAAGGACGAGGAAGAGGAGGTAGGGGAGGAGGAAGGACCTTCACTTGCCACAACTGTGGGAAGCCATGACACATGGCTAGAGACTATTACAACAAACCAAATGAAGAAGGATCGACATCGAAAAACTTCATGGAGACTCCTAAGGTAGAGGAGTCAAGACATCTTTTCTGAGAGAGAAAGAGAGAGAAACCCCACAACCCAATGTAACCCGCCCCAACAGAGTAAAACCACCTCTGAGCCACCCCGATGATGTAGGCCATGTGGTAGATGTATGTGTGAGAACTTTAGTCAAGGTCGCGGGCACTTATAGTAGCCTTGGGCACATAGCCTTGGACACATAGATAAAGAGTGTCAAGGACTATGAGTTAGGGACTTGAGGCACTTATAGTAGCCTTGGGCACATAGCCTTGGACACATAGCCTTGGGCACTTATAGTAGCCTTGGGCACATAGCCTTGGACACATAGATAAAGAGTGTCAAGGACTATGAGTTAGGGACTTGAGGCACTGGTTGCGGGCGGGCAGAGATTTATGGGCCACGTTGGGTATTACACCGCTTCATAATATTTCATGCTGAAATTGCCAGACCATTATATAAGCTACTCATTGTCTTTGAATGGACTAAAGAATGCCAAGAAGCATACGATAGATTGAAGCAAGCATTGGCCAGTGCACCAATTCTAAGACCACCTAACTGGGAGCTTATATTTCATGTGCACATCGATGCATCAAACTTTGCTATTGGATGCATATTGGCACAGCTTGGTGAGTCCCTCCCCCCTCCCAGCTCACACTACCCTCTCTCTCCTTCTCCCACCCTCTTCCCTCCCCCTATCTCTTCCTTGCCTTTCACTCTCCCACCCTCCCTCTCTCTCCTTCTCTCACCCTCCCTCTCTCTCCTCTCCCTCCCTCCCTTTCACTCTCCCACCCTCCCTCTATCTCCTTCTCCCACCCTCCCTCTCTCTCCTCTCCCTCTCTCCCTTTCACTCTTCCACCCTCCCCCCCCTCTCTCTCTCTCTCCTTGTCCCATCCTCCTTATACATAATCTCTTCATCTAGATGTTATTACATGTGGATGTTATTGCATCTGGATGTTATTATATGTGCAAGTGATTGCATGGTACTCCATGCCCTTTTCACATGATTTCATATCTTTTAAAGCCTTTTCATGTGATGGCATATCATTGCATGTGTGAGTACAATTAACAAGGTGAATAATTTTAAAATTTACACATACAAGATATCTACTATGCCTTGCATAAGAAGCAATGAAGAATGTAAATTTATTAAGGTCAATAAATTTTCAATTATGATTGACATCATGGCATAATTATTTGAGAGGAAGAGGGAGTGAGAGAGAGAGAGAGATGGAGTGAGAGAGATAAGAACATGACGCTGTTATTCAAAACATACAATAAACTAAGAATTTGACATAATTAATCAAAACAACAATAAAGCCAAAATTTGCCAAGGCAATTAATACAAAAGACAAGGCGATCTATAGTTGAAACCACTTTATTCCAAAAAAGGTTATTACATGGGCTACTGCAATTTAACATTGTTTAAAATTGAAAACATACTATAACTACCTACGGATCCTACACGTATACACTTTTTTCGGCTACTCTATTCTTTAACTCCTCCCATAGGGGCTCTTCCATCTCTTTAGCAATATATCTGAAACTTTGCCAAGTACCAATGCTGCTTCTAATCTTCATGTTCCACACGAACAAATCTCCAGAATCAATAGGCTCATCCGCTAGCATCTTTGTCCAAAGATTATGGGCCTTTGCCATGATTCTGAGATGTTCTGTTGCATCTCCGCCTGTTTTGTTGCATAAGTCTTTGCAAACCCTTTCCAGGGTTTCCTTCAAAGTATAGCTAGGGCCATTAGAGATAAAAAACCATTAGAGATGAACAAAGGTAGTCTCGATGATCGTGAGGGTTGTAAGGAAGAGAATGATAGTGAGGGAGAAAAATACAATGAGAGGGAGAGGGAGGAAACAAGATTTGAAAGTGAGGATTAGAAAAAGAGGTAGGGGTCAAATTTATAGATACACAAAGAAAAAAGTAAAAAGCTACTTTGCATGGTTACCTAATAATTTTAGAAAAGTAAATGTGCATGGCTTTTTCCTAAATTTAGAAAAGTGCATGCATGGATTTTCCCTAAATTTAGAAAAGTAGATTCATGTTTATCCACTTTTTTTTTATAAAAGTAGATGAATGGAATGAACATATTCAAGCCATTAACATATAACCATATTAATTGTCCTGCTAAAACATTAAAAAATTGAAAAGAAAATAGCCCTTGCTAGAGAATTGAGACATCAGACATTTTATTATTGCAACATGAAGGATCTTTTCAAAACTACAGTACAATGTCATCGACAGTACTAGATCCTTTTCACATTGTTCTCCTGTTGTTGCTGAACATTTGCATTAGGTCCTCCTTTTTTAGAGTGGGTTGATGTATAAACATATTATGGTTCGCATCTAACCCAAAGATATGCAAATATACAAAGTAGAGGTGCTTGCATGCACAATATGGTCGTCCCCAGCACCTACCCTGATTTGAAAATCGGGACATGTGTATGATGGATTCTTTTCCATAGTCACCTGGTTTTTTTCATTGCGTACTGGTAATTCCCCAGTCTCAATTACAAACACTTCCATATGCCCCACCTTAATGACCAAATTCTCAAAGACCATAGCTGTACTTGAAATTCCCGAATCTATTCTCTTGGCTTCCAAATCTAATATGCCTTGTTGACCGTTGGCCTCATCATTTGCTTCCTAACATTGTCCCTTTTGCAACACAAACCCACCAGCCTCCAATTCTCAGATCTCATCCACAGTCAAGTTTGTACCTCATCTTATTGGCCAAACAACCGGGGGTCTAGTAGGTGATTGACAAATGGTGTTACATACTCTCCAAGTATAATCCACACTACTATTACAAAACCACATGAATTGACTCCTTCCCCCCCATACCATTCTCTCATACCATAGAAAGGAGCTGGAACACCTTGCCTACAGTTCTTGATGCTCTTTTTGCACTTGCCATCTTGGCCACCTGAACTTCACGTATAGCCCACATTGAATCGTGTATGTCACTCTCCACCATTTCTTTCACCTTTGCGTTAGTTGTCTCTCCCTCTGCATTTTAAGTGGGTGTAAAGTTTAATCTCCTCCCTTGTTTCTTGCGTGGCTAGTTTTCTATGACATACTCCGGATGATGTGATAAGTTATCTTCCTCAAGATTTATAACTATGGGTTTTTGATGCCGGCTAACAGTAATGTTATTAGTTGCACGTGCATTGGTGTGCCACTCACTGCTTCCCCCACCAATCTACTAGTGCTAATCTACTAGTGCTTGGCGGACTTGGAGCTTTTGATGTTTTGGCCTTCTCCATCAACTTTGTTATTTGTAGGGCCTGCTCTATGATATTTACCTTCATGAATGCATGCTTCTTTGTGGATTGCAAGAGGGCATTAGTGAGGTTTGAAACAGCTACATCATATAAAGAGATGGTTCCCCTAAAACCCTCTCCTACTAACCAACTTGCATGCTTTGTGGATTGCAAGAGGGCATTAGGAAACAGCTACATCATATAAAGAGATGGTTCCCCTGAAACCCTCTCCTACTAACCAACTTGCATGCTTTGTTTCTGCTAGATTGGTGGTCAACATGTGCGGCACACAAGCATCGTCGTCGACATCCTAAATAGGAAATTAAGTTAATTGCAAGCTCCAACCACATTCTACAACCAGATAGTTAAGTTGACAATTTAGATTCAAAATACAAGCTATTCTTTTCGAGAACCAAGAAAATAATACTTACCCCTACAAGATGTTTCCTCTAAGGGGGATATCTAGTATGCCACCAACTAAGCCAACAATCCATGGCTGGTAAGTTTGCATTAGCAACTTTACCATTCATCCACCATGATCTAATGTGTCTGTATTTTAAAATTTCCTCTTCCTCACTCAATGCACAATGCCACTGACAACATAGTCACTTGTGCTCTTCCTGAAAATTCTTAACTACATATTGTACTGTATTTGTTCCCAATGAAAAAGACACGAATGCTCGTGACCTTCCAATATATTCTCTTATCCATTATTATAGATTGTTCTAACTTCTCTCCAATTGGCTCCAGCCTCATCAGCCACCATGAAGCCAAAATTTTTTGGCTTGGAGAAGCTTTTTTGGACCACAACATTGTTAATCATCTCCTAGAAAAGCACTTGTGCCACTATATGTCCTCCTCTTTCATTTCACACGTTAC
This sequence comes from Cibotium barometz, assembly GCF_041138505.1. Lineage (NCBI taxonomy): Eukaryota > Viridiplantae > Streptophyta > Polypodiopsida > Cyatheales > Cibotiaceae > Cibotium > Cibotium barometz. The sequence continues at coordinate 33,536,267 of NC_141092.1, read as the reverse complement.
AATTGTGAGCTCTTGCAGGCTTCATGCCATCATACGACAATTGGAAAAGTACTAAAAACAAGATCAATTTTTTTCAAGAACTTAACAAGACCAAACTCTACCTTGGATCATATACATGTGCAACCATTGTTGTCCATCCTTGTACACACCTTACATGATTAAAACAAACCCAAGCCTTCCTCAAATCCCCGTCTCCTATTTGGCACATATGGTTCACCAAATCTAAACCCGATGCAGGCCCTGTGGGTTGATATTTTAAATACATAACACCGGTCTGACTCATCCAAATCTTGCCCAAGAAAATGACTACCATGAAAGAACTCAAAAGCACATTGTCTCTTCAATTCTAGGATATTTGACTCTACTCCTCCTTGCACTAAACTGTTGATCCTAGAAGCACCCACCATGCTCCTGAATCTACAAGAGAGTTGGATAACTTAACAAACTATGTAAACGTTCGTTCATAAGAATTACCAAGCATTTAAATCAATATGGAAATAACATTACCTTTGACATTGAATAAGGGGATGCATGTGTTCCAATAATAGTGACAACTCTATGTTGCTAATATTTGATTCATTCTTTGTATGCTTTCTAACAACTGCATCCAATACAACTCTATGTTGCTAATATTTGATTCATTCTTTGTATGCTTCCTAACAACTGCATCCAATACAAGTTGCTTGGTGATATCCATTTGTATCTTCCTTCGACCACTTGTATAGCAACCTTTGAAACTGCCTCTTGCACAAGTTCTCTTATCTTTTGCAATGCCTGCCTTGATGTGCCCCTTTGCTCCTTATGTTCCCCTTGATGTATCATCAATCTCGACATATGTGGATCAGCAGTAGGCATACAATAGTACACCGTAAGCACTACACATTCTTCTATATACAGGTTTGTTCTTGCAGTAGAAATAAGCTAGTGATCCATATCCATCCGTTGTTAAGCTTAGAGAGGGAAGTCTCTGTGTGAGCTTGCCTATTATGTGAAAATTTACAAAGTTTCAATAAATACTCTTATAAACCAAAGTTTACTAAAATCAAGCCAAGACAATAAGCTTACCAATCCATGATGTTGTTTTTGGTGTGCTGTTCATAGTTCTCCCTTCAAAAAAGTGCACTCAAATAAGCCTCCACAAGAACTCTTTCATACAACTCCAGGAAACTTCACATGACTCTCTGCAGGTTTCACCCAACAATGGCCATCATGTGCTTGCTCCATTCCTTGCATTGGAGAGGTTGAAGGATCACATATATTCGGAAACTTAAAAGCCACATTACCATTATATATTTGAGGAATCTCTTCTACTTTGTCAATATATGTGCTTTGCTAATAACAATCTATGAAGAACACCAGCATGAGATTCCTTAGACAATAAGTATTTGACCACACTCTTCTGAAGTGGTGTACCTGTGGGAGAATCTCTTATTGTAAGGTCAATAATGAATTGTTTTGGGATGTTTGCTGTAGTGTTTCTTGACTCTCCTATTATTGGAATAATAAGGTATTCTATTGTTATATCTTTATCAAAGATAAAACATGGTTCCTCTCCAGTGGGTCTAGCTGACTAGATAGGTATAAGATGATCTACACCATCATCTTGTGATTTGATTATAAAAACTTTCAATCCAGAGTGAGGACATAATATTTCATCAAAATCATCAACTTTTGTAATATAATAACGACCCTTTACAGTTCTAACAATAGGATCACTCTCCAAACTTTCCACCAAAATGTGAAAAGAAGTGCTCTCCATGGCAAGAAAAGCTCTCAAAAAACCAGCTCAAACCAGCTCAGAAACACGCAAGCTCTCAAAAAACCATCTCATAAACATACAACAAACTAATGACAATGAATTCAAAGTCTAAATACAAATTCTATACATATATTAGAAAAAATTTAAAAATTATATTCATTTTTCAAAAATGATCATTATAAATAATGTCATTAATACACAAAATCTAAAATTTGTTTTCAATAATTATACCATACAATAAATGCTACATAACCACCTCTCATTTAACGATTATTCCATAACTAACTCCTATATAATGGTTATTCCATAGCTAACTCTTACATAATGATTATTTCATAATTAACAACTATATAATGATTATTCCATAAATAACTCTCATATAATGATTGTATAACCTTTATATCTCTGCTGTTGTGATCCCAATTTAAGCTATAACCTTTTTGTCATCTCTTTTATGATTCCATCCATTTTTATTTCAAATAAAGAGTGTAAATCCTTGTATTGCTCAACAATGCCACGGGAGAATTTGAAAAGATTCAAAATGCAACATCTGGGCATGTCTATCATCATCATGGTCATTGCCATCATCATCATAATAAGGGTCTCTCCTTTAGGCTTTGCCACAGTTTTTATGTAGGTTGGGAGGGTTAGTAGCCTTCCAAACGTTTTTATGCTTACAACGTACAAACTTATAAAGGCCTTGACTTATTTTTGACATAGAGAGACAAAGAAGCTTGCCGGTTCCATCATACTCCTCCATTCTTCGAAGGTCCTTAAGTGTGTAACACAATGCAACATCACCACATTGTGGAGGAATGTAACACACATGTGCATATGCATAATTACAACTATACATGTCATGCTTAGCATGTTTGTGTAAGTATGAAAAATATCAAGCATTTTCAAAATACCATAACTTAGAAGTCTAGGGGGGGGTGACTAAGGGTGACCCCCCCATTTTTTAAATACCATAACTTAGAAGTATGGGTAGGGGTGACTACGGGTGACCCCCTAGTGGGTGGGTGCCCCTAGTTGGTGACCCCCACCCCCCACTAAGGGCGACGGTCACCACCCCCCCTTGGGGGGGCAATGTCATCCTTAGTGGGGGTGACTAAGGGCGATGGTCGCCACCCCCACTAAGGGTGACGTCGCCCTTAGTCACCCCCGTGTCGCCCTGCTAAGGGCAACGGGGGTGACTAAGTGGGGGTGCATGTGCCTCCCCCCCTCCCCCCTCCAGTAAATGCTTAAAGGCTCCCCACCCCCTAGTAACGTGGAAGCCCTCCCCCCCTAAAAACAACACGGCATTCCTCTCTCCCCCCTAAATAAAACACGCCCCCTCCCTTTGCAATGCGATAGCCTTCTCTCCCCTCCCCCCTAAGGCAACGCAGAAGTTCATCTCCCCTCTCCCCCCCTTAACCCCCCCCCCCCCCCAAAGAAGCAAAACGCCCTCTCCCTCCTAACAACAAAACGCCCTCTCCCCTCTTTAAAAGAAAAACTCTCACAGACTCTTGCCCTCTCTCTCTCATACACTCTCTCCCTCCTTAAATCCTAAAAGGATAGCCCTCGCTCTCTCTCTCTCTCTCTCTCTCATCGACCCTTTCTCCACTCTCTTTTTTCCTCTCTCTATACCTTTTCCTCTCCTCTCTTTTCTTCATTGTTTCTTCTCTTCTTCTTTGTTTGTTCCTTCTTTCTCTTTTTTCAAAACCTTAATTTTTTTAATTAATCTTTTTTTCTCTATTTATATATATCCCTCTATTTATATCTATTGCTTTTTGATCTATTTTTATCTTTTTCTTTCTTATATTTTTTAGGACTCTTTTTTCCTTGTTCATTCTCCTTCTTCTCGTGTTACTCCATGGCATCTCCCCAATTCCAAAGAGGGACACAAGTATCCTTGATGTTTAGTGATACTAAGGTAGCTACTGGGACCGTTTTGCATGTAGACCCCACCATGGATATTGTCCATGGGATTGCTTTGCCGCTTGGTCATGTTGGTGTGTCGATAGAAGATGTTGAAGTGGGAGAAGTTCCTCTTCCTTTTTTCCTCGAAGATGGTGATGTCGACAAGTTAAATCAAACCAAAGGATACATCATTGTGTGGCTAGCCAGAGATTGTGTAAGTCTTATTTTATCTCTCTCTACCTTTCTAGTTATGCTCTTTTTGAGTGATTTTTTTGAGAGCAATCTGTCTTGTATATGTCGATGTGTTTAGATTGTTATAAACACATCAAAGGAAACCCCACATACAAAGTGTGCAAAATGTGTAAAGAGCACACCTACCAAGCAAGCAAGCAAGCCAAGAAGTGGAAGAAAGTGCAAAATGTGTAAAGAGCACACCTACCAAGAAGAGGAAGAAAGTGCAAGAGGAAGATGATGATTGGAGTCCTCCTTAAGGAATCCAAGTCGAGTTTCTAAGTCTTTGAAGAAAGGTGCTTCTTCAAAAACCATTAAAGAAACTAAGGAAGTAGGAGAGGTGGACGAGGGAATCAAAAAAGAAAGGTGATTCTTCAAAAATCATTAAAGAAACTAAGGAAGTAGGAGACGTGGACGAGGGAATTGAAAAAGAAGACGAGAATGAAGAGGGTTCCATGGTGACTCATGCAAAGGTAAAGTTCTTATGAAAGATGAAGGGGATGATGAAGATGAAGAGGAGGATGATGATGAAGAGGATGATAATGATGAAGGAAAAAAAGTGCCAAAAAAGAATACAACAAAAGGGAAAGGGAAAAGGAAAGTCACTACAGGAAGAGGATGACTCTGATATCTCTCCATCAGAATACGACGAAAGCGATTCTGATGATAGCACACACGCAAGATTGAGGCAACCCCAAAAGTTAAAGAAGTTAGTCATACAGCAATACAGGTAGGGCACTCTTTTACTTGTGGTTCATTGGTATTATTGTTACATTGTTTACATACTAACATAGATTAAGTTATGGATTTAGATAAGCTTGCCAAATGCACCATTACAACCAATTAATGCACCTAGCCTGGGTGACATGACTCCAATCCAAATGAATTTGCTAGGTATGATTTTACTCATTGGTAATGATAATGTAAAGTATTTGTGTGGTGCATGCACTTACACAATGTACGCATTGTAGGAGTGTCTCGTCGGACCAGGATAGTAGTCCTTGGTACTCCTAGCAAACATCAAAGTGCTAGTTCCTCTACCGTTATAGAAGCCTCGGGCATTAACAGGTGTAATAATCAATTGTGACCACATGTGAGTTGATTGTAAAGGTGTGTCTTTTATACCATGTAATAACAATTGATGTATAACTATACTCAACATGGTGTGGCAGGACATCATTCTACAAAGATGATGGCATGTGTTGGGAATCCTTTGAATATAGGCCATGCACTTCTAAACCAGCTGTGTCCACCGGAGCTAGAACATGTCTTTAATATGTTACTGAAAGCCAACATGGGAGACAGGACCTTTACTCTTAAAGGTGTCAATACAAACACAGCATATGATTGTGTTGTAGGAGGTTGACCACAAGAGGTTTTGTTTATAGTTACCTTGATGACATTGTCCCACCATGGAATCTCTACACATGTGAGTGATGAGATTATTTTTCCTTCATTAAGACCTTGTGTGTTGTTGTGCATATGTTGCATGTGTGTATGCCATGCTTACGTTTTTTGTATATGTCATTCTAATTAATGCCACGTAGATGGAGAGGAGCATGCATTGCTTCAGATTTGTGAGACCATCTTAGATAACAATGGCTCTAGTATTGTCATCTTGGTATTGTGTATCAAGTGGCAACCATTTTAGCTCACGCTGAGCATTTTGGCTTCTCCTTGGAACCTTGGTGAATGTGCGATGTATAACGTAGATTGGAAGGGCCTTTGAATAAGAGGTACGCAACACTAACCATAGAGGTTTCCATCACTTTTTGCTACCAAAAATCATCTCATACTCTTGTGTAGATACATACCCTCGTATTGCTGCTACCTTCATGAGCATAGTTGGACAAAACCATACACAACCTTTCTCGCCTGATTATATCATTGATCCTTGTAACATGATGCATTAGGGCAAATGCCCGAGACAACATGGCGAGGTATGGAGTTAACCCTTCATGTGCTCCTAATAAGGGCCTTACATTTTTTGGTGGAATTAAGAGAGATGTTTTCTTTGCAGGTGGATCTCGACGTGGATATGAATTTTGGGATAGCTTGTTGAGCCATCATGTAAAGCAAGGGCAACTGTTAGTAGAGCTTTATGCTGGATGTGGAGATTGTGCTATGGTAGCACAAAAATTACGTATGAAAATTTATTTGCATTGATCCCAAAGAGGATATAGTGGAGGGTGTCTTGATGAAGATTTCATTGTATTGCAGTAAACATATTTATTTGTGAATATTCAAGTGACTGGGTCATGATATTATTTGTAGCAATTGTTTATGATTGTGTCATGATCTTATTTTTCATATTAAAAAAGAGGGAAAGAGGGCGAGAGTAATGTATGTTGGGGTTTTGCAATAAGACATCATTCCCCTTTACAACGATGTTTATATACGTACAAACCAATAAAGAATTGACATTTTCTATATTGTGTGGATGAATAAGGTAGTGAAGCGTTTGTAGACTCGAGGATCTGTATGCAAAACATGAGTTAAGTAAAGATAGAGAGAGTAAGAAAAAAAGGACTAAGAGAGAGAGAGAGAGAGAGAGAGAGAGAGAGAGAGAGAGAGAGAGAGAGAGAGAGAGAGAGAGAGGCAAGAGAAGGATAGGAGGTAAGAGAAGGAGAGAGAGAGAGAGAGAGAGAGAGAGAGAGAGAGAGAGAAAAGAGAGAAGGCTAGAGAGAGTTAGCAAAGAAAAGGATAGAGAGAGAGAGAGAGAGAGAGAGAGAGAGAGAGAGAGAGAGAGAGAGAGAGAGAGAGAGAGAGCCAAGAGAAGGATAGAGAGAGAGGGGGGGAGGATAGAGAGAGAGTGAGTAAAGAGAAGGATAGATAGAGTGAGCAAAGAGATGGATAGAGAGAGAGAGAGAGAGAGAGAAGGGAAGGAGGATAGGAGGTAAGAGAAGGATAGAGAGGGAGGGTGGGAGAGTGAAAGTGAGGGAGGGAGAGTGATAGAAGGAGAGAGAGAGAGAGAGAGGGTGGGAGAGTGAAAGGGACGGAAGAGGGGGGGAGGGAAGAGGGTGGGAGAAGGAGAGAGAGAGGGTGGTGTGGGTTGGAGAGTCAAAGGGAGGGAGAGAGAGGAGAGAGAGGGAGGGTGGGAGAAGGAGAGAGAGGGAGGGTGGGAAAGTGATGAAAGGGAGAGAGAGAGGGGGGGTGGGAGAAGGAGGGAGGAGGATATAGAGATGGATATAGCCCAGATCACACTCTCTCTCCCAGAGAGAGTGAGAGAGGGAAAGGGAGGAAAGAGAGAGAGGGGGAGGGAAGAGGGTGGGAGAAGGAGAGAGAGGGTGGTGTGGGCTAGGCTGGGCTGGGCTCAGTGTGGTGGTGGTGGTGGCAATAGTTAGAGAGATATTGTTCAAGTAGAGAGAGAGAGAGGGAAGCCACCACGAAAAGCTCCCTCCACCAAGTTCACTCGGTGACCATCCTAAAGAGAGAAAAAGTACCATAGTCCATTATTAACCTACGTCCACACACATCACTACCATATAAAAGCTATAAATCGCCCCTTAGTGATGATGTGAACATGTACATGGATCATGTGGCTGATTAATCCCCACAATAAGCCCAAAGCTTTGCAAAAAGATTCGAACTTCTCTCATGATAGAGCCTTCATGAACATAGCTACCACCTTATCGTGCATAAAGACATAAGCCAAGCTAAACTCTCCTACAATGAGCCTCTCCAATGAGCCTCTCCCTAACACAATGATAATGCACCTTAATGGGATTTATGCAAGCATGAAATATTGAGTTCCTTGTAAGACTAATGCACTCTGGCTATTAGTGAAGTTAGAGGTGGGGGATTATTATATCCAACACCAAGATCTGCCAAAAGTTGTATGAGCCATACACACTCTACTATAAAAGCCACTTCATACTCTGCTTCATAGCTTGAAGTGGCCATTCTTTCTTCTTGGCTGAGCCATGATATGCATGAATCACCATTGTGAAAGCAAAAGCCGCTAGTGGGACACTCTCATGTCAAGAAGGATTTTTGAAGAAAAATTCAAAAATCAAGGTTTACGCAATTTATTTGGTGTAAAGAAGGCCAAAGGTTTGATTTTTGTAAATTACTAAAGCTTCAACAAATCAAAGGAGAATTATCATGGGAAAAAGAAAGTCTTGCAAAAGCCTTCAGCAAGGGTACAAAGAGAGGAGCTCACAAAAACCTAAAGGACAAAGAAAGCAAAGAGAGGAGCTCACAAAAACCTAAAGGACAAAGAAAGCAAAGCTGTAGAAACCTTTGGGCAAAGAGAGGAGCTCACAAAAACCTAAAGGACAAAGAAAGCAAAGCTATAGAAACCTTTGGGCAAAGAGAGGAGCTCACAAAAACCTAAAGGACAAAGAAAGCAAAGCTATAGAAACCTTTGGGCAAAAGAGTTGAATAGTTTATGGGAATTTGCTGGGCCATAGGATCAAGAATAAGATCAAGGGATAGAGTTTTTTTTTGGGATCAATAATAATTATTTATATTACCTCAGAAACTGTCCAAAAACAAAACCAACTTGAGAACAACCAAGTAACCTATAAACTAATGAACTTTACAAATCGTTTTTATCCTCATTTAGGATTCTACACAGAAAATCCCATCTCTCCTCCTCCATAAAAAAACACAACTGCTCCCAGGAGATATGATAGCCCAACAGAATGCAGGCCTCCATCATTGCTTCAGTAGTGCAACCACGAGGGGACTGTTTTTCCATGATTTCCCCTCTCTTGGACCAAATCTTGACAGTAGGTCTGGTTCCCACAAGATTTTCTACAAATGTGGATCCGAATAAAGAAAGGAAGATCAAGGGATAGAGTTTAATCTCTCCTTTTTCAAAAACCACCTTTGTTTAAATCAAAACCACCTTTCCTCTTTCAAAACCACTTTCCTCAATATTTTACCTCTCAAAGATTAAGCCAAATAGTAGGCCAAGAGTTTCATTTCCCTAACCTTTGAATTTCTAAGCCCATTACAGTGAGGAATTCCATATTCAAGGGCTACAAATCTCTCATGAAATTTTGGAAAAAAAAAACATATATCTTTCATTCCCCTCCTACGCGCTACTAATTTCTCTCCACGTGCCGTCTTCTAGTCCTTCCTTAGATGCCACGCCCTCGACACCTCCACTGAAGGCACCTGCACACCAACCGCGAGCCGACCTGTCAATTTTTAACCTTTCCCTTCATCGTCGGTTTTCCCCCCGCCATCGTGAGCCTCCCCTTTAATCCCTTTTTCTTTTTGCTCTTTCACTGCTAAGTAATTAATTAATAAGCTTTATTAAAAGCTTTAAACTTTTACTATTAAAGTCTTACAAGCTTTATGATATAAAGCTTATCAAGCATAAGAATGTTGTACAGCTATATGAGGTTATGGCTAGCAAGACAAAGGTATATATCATGTTGGAGTTTGTGTCTAGAGGCGAGCTATTTTGACAAAATTGTTCATCAAGGGGAACCTTAAAATATCTGATTTTGGATTGAGTGCTCTACCACACCAAGTTCAGGAATATGGCCTCTTGCACACTTGTGGGACTCCAAATTATGTGGCTCCTAGAGTTAGAAATGACAAAGGTTCTGCAATTGCATATTTGTGGTCATGTGGTGTTATTCTTTACGTGTTGATGGTGGGTTACTTACCCTTTGATGAACAAAATCCTATGATTCTATATATAAAAGATTCGCAAAGCTGATTTTACCTGTCCTCCATGGTTCTCATCTAGAGCACGCAAGTTGATATTGAGAATAATGGCCCCAACCCTTAAACTCAAATTACCATACCCAAGATTTTCGAGAATGAATGATTTAAAAGGGGGTACACACCCGCCAAATTTCATGAAGAGGAAGACATTACTCTAGAGGATGTTGATGCTGTCTTCAATGATTCAGTAGAATACTTAGTCTGAGGAAAAAGTAACAAAGCATGTGATGATGAATGCATTTGAATTGATCTCCATGTCACAAGGGCTCAGCCTTTCTAACCTATTTGAGAAACATAAGGATTTACATAGAAGCATCCTACCAAGGAAATCATCTCCAAGATTGAAGAAACAACCAAGCCCTTGGGATTTAATGTATAGAAACAGAACTACAATGTTAAATCAAGGGCTTTTCAAGGACACTTTGGGCATCAAGAACAGGGTAAAAAATAAGGCACCTTCAAGAATGTTTAAGTGTAGATGGGTTAGCGAATATATCTTCCCAATAAACCTATAAGTACAGAATTTGGGGCGAATTTTTCATTTTTTTAAACACAAAGTGGTAGTTTTTAGCGTTGGTGAATCTTTCTCCAAAACCCCTAATATTTGGAAAAATTTAGGCGAATCTTTTGACAAATGGTTTTTGTAAAATAGTCAAATATTTTTAAAAAACCTAAAAAAATAGCCATTGGGCTATAAATAGCCCTTATTTTTTTCCTTGATCAAGAATTTTCATATTTTGGGCTTCTTCAACACTTCTTCCTCAAAAGCTTCCAAAGGGATACAAACAAAGAGTAAGGCCTTTAGCAAATTGAGCAATAGCAAATTGAGCATCAAGCACAAGAGGAGAATTTCAAAAGGTTTTGTCAAGGTTTGCTTTTTGCAGATTTCATCAAGGGTTGTTATTCTTACGAGTCAACAATGAGAATAATGATGTCTGTCTCGAGCAAGAGGGTAATAATGACATCTGTCTCAAGCAAGAGGATAATTACGAACATAAAAATATTTTTGATGATTCATGTATACCTAAACCTATTGAAAATAAAGTTTCACCTCATATTATTATTATTATTAATTAAAAGGACAATTTAATAACAAGGAAGTACCTCCTAAATTTAATGGACCTTTCAAGATTATACGAGAAGAATCTCTCATTGACTGTGAGACCATTATTACACGCATTGGCAACACTTATGTTAAATATCTTGAATCATCCTATTGAAGATGCCAAATGGATGCCAAAAATGTTTTCCCGTTCTTATACCAAAATCTCATTGGAACTCATACCATCTATACAATTGAGGTCAATTGCAACCTAAGCAAGAGGGAATGTAACCTCTATGGGGATGCCCATTAATTTTCGGGATATTCTATTTTGGATGTGCCTTTTATTTATATCATCTACCAGGATTAATGTGTTTAATCAAGCTATATGCACTAGTATGATGTCTCTACCAGCATTAATGTTTTTAATCAGTTGTGTGCGATGGTATGATATGGTCAGGATTAATGTGTTTAATCAGTCGTGTGCACTGACTAATATTATTTTAGATAAAGGCAATAATTGAGTGGTGGATTATATGTTAATCGTGGGTGGAACATGTGTTGGACCACTATGTGATATTTTGGAAGACATGTGGACACCTTTTATGGTTTCATATTAAGGCATGAATATTTTTGTAAGGCTAAGGCCTCATACATTTGTGCATACCAAATAGTATTTTATACTTTTGGTAGGGCAAAGAATTTATATTAATGCTTGCTATATTTTTGTAGAGCTTGCACGCTCATAAACTCAAAAGCACTGTGCTTTATTTTTGGAATTATCTTAAATTTGAAAAGCATACATATAAATATGGGTGAGTGGTATAAGGGCCACACTCATCCTAGGAGAGATTCAACCCGATCTTGTGTGTGGACAATGACTTTTACTCTATTCTCCATCTTTCTTTCTTTGTTTAATTTTGTTTATTAAGGTTTATGCTCTTAATTTGTGCAAATATATGTTATGCTCTAATTTTTGTGTTGAGAAATTAGAATTCCTTCTCCAAGGGTCTTAAAGGTCCTTACAAGGGCAATCCAATATGTGGTAAAAAATACCATGACTTTTGTGAAGCCAACTGATTTTCAGTGCTAAAGAGGGATTTTAGGTTTTGCAACGCTGTCTTGTTTGTGCCACCTATTTTTGTGCTACTGTTGGGCTCTCTTGTGCAATCTCTCTCTCTCTCTCTCTCTCTCTCTCTCTCTCTCTCTCTCTTATGTGTTTTCGTGATGACAATGATGAGACTTGCCTCCTACTACTTTCACTATGATCTGTAAATTCTCTCTCTACCATGGCTGATTGCTTGATGCCCTTCTTTATATGTAGATTCGGCTGCCCATTAGAGTTAGTCAACGATCGTGGTTCACACTTCATTAAATGAGGTGATTGATCACTTACTTGCTGTATTCCTTGTAGTCCAATGGAAGTCATCCCCTTATTATCCACAGGTTAATGGTCAAGCGGAGAGTACAAACAAGATTTTGTGTACTATCTTGACAAAAACATTAGAACCAAGTCAAGAGGATTGGGAACATAAGCTAACGGTAGCTTTATGGACATATCGAACATTGTATAAGTTAGTAAAATGAGATATACTCCCTTCTGTCTAGCTTATGGTGTTGAAGCGGTAATGCCTATGGAGTACCTAGTCCAAGCCGCCTGAGAATTACAGTGCAAGAATGATTGACTGAGAATGCATTAGTTGAAAGGCTAATAGACTTAAAGAAACTTGATGAAACCAGACTAATTGCATCACATGGCCTTATGGTTGAAAAATTATGAAGAAAACGTTGGTTTGATAATAACTTGAAACAAAAGGAACTAGAAATGGGGGACCTTGTCTTCATGTATGGTGTAGGAAGCACTAGAAAAAAGAAACTCAAGTACAGAGGATTAGGACCTTTCTGAGTGCTCGAAATCACATCTCAAGGGTTGGTTAGAATTGAAACAATTTTGAGGGTATACAAATGGAGGGTTACGTCAATGGAAGAAAGCTTGAAAAATATTTTAGAAAATTGACCCAAGAGATGCTCATGCAAGAACATCTTTTAAAACAACGGAAGGAGTTCGCCACCAAAGAAAAAATTGTAAGGTTTCCCCCCTCCCAAAATAGGGGAAACACTTAAGATAGTCTACTAAGTCTTAACTTGGAGAAAATTTCTTACTCGTCGTCGACACTTTGACCATGCAAAGATTCAAGGATACGATTTGTAGGTAAGACCTAGTCCTATCCCACAGGGGGAGCGTGGTCTTCTAAAAATCAAATCACCCACATAGGGCAATTGATCATAATTTGGGCAACTACTAATCTTGATTCCTAGAGACAACACTTTTTTCCTCATCCATGCAAGGCACAACCGCTGGCCTAGTCTTCTAGAATAGAGTTGCCTGAGAACCTATTTATTTAGTGTAGGGATTTCACTTAATATGTTGGAAAGCTACCCGACTAATTGGGTCCACCCGTCCGTAGGATGGTGCCGTCAGGACATTCCATCCTCCCACTTTCCACCCTACTCACGCATCAATTTGTTTTTTAATTAATCCTACCACATGGTTTGACATAAATAAACATGTTCCTTAGTTAAGACCCTTTCACAAGGTTTGTTATTAAAACAATCTCTTTCCACAATATAATAATGCCAAAGACAAGATTTATAAAAAAAAAAGTTTATACAAGAATCAATTCTATACAAGCCAAACCGGCTCTCTTATTCTTTTCCTTTATATTGCCGATGATCTAGAATTCGGCCTTCCAGCCTCTACATAATCATTTCTCACACCATTCTTGTGGCATCCAATTCTTCGAATCGCCTTGTTACTGCCTCCTATGCTTGTCTGGCTGCCACTTCCATTTCTTAAGCCTCTACAATGTTTTGAAGTATTTTCACAGCCAAGGCTTGACTTGCTTTGAGCTATTGTGTAATTTGCAGCAGTGCCTCTTTGTGTGTATCCATCATCTTCTGCATTTCTAAGTTTTCGGTGTGTTGATGGTCTCATTGAGTGCTCGTACTTTTTCTGTATTTGCTCTATTGCTTTGTTCTCTTTCTTGTTGGAGTTGGAGCACTCTTTGTTCAGCCTCCTTAAGGGTTGCAGATAGTGAATTCAAGTTTCCATGTAGTTCTTCTTCCTTAGCCTGGGAGGTATGTTGCTCCTTGTTATGTGCCACTTCTCTTTAAATCTGCTCCTTTGCATGTTCCAACTGTGCTTTCAAGTCTGTATTTTCCTAGATTCTTTGTATAAAGGTTTAACTAAGAACAAGATTATTGTTTTCAAGTGTTTGGTATCTCACTTCCTGCTCCTCGGCAGCCTTTAAGCTTTTTAGGATTACATCTCTGTGTGTTGCTTTTGTTATTGTTAGATGCTCTTGAAGTGTTTGAACTTGATTGGTTGCATTTCTGTCATGAAGCATATGAGTTGTCAAAATATGGCATTGCCATATTCTCTGGCGGGAGAATGAGGCTTGCTGATTGAGGCGAGTGATTGTGATGCTGTCTAGTTCTGAAGGCCCAGACTAGTGCGGTGAATAAGCCCACCCTAGCGCGTAGACATCCCTCTGAGGGGTGGGAGGATCGAGCGACGTAGCCTGAGGGGGCGACATGCCGCCGGCTTGAGTCCTCACTAGGTCGATGATGAGGTGTATGGTCCCATAGGGTTTTGCCCAGCCAAGAGCCAGCCAACAAGTTGTGACTACTCCTTGAGCGAGCCTCGGAGATAGGTTCGTTTTGCCAGTAACTCCTTGGGCCCCTCCTCAAACTTTGACTCTCTTTTTGTCTACACTAACACTCTCTTTACTACAATATGATATCAATCTATCTGATGACTTGAGCCTAGGAGATCTAACAAAATATAGAACGTGATGCTGATCTTATTGTAATCATGGGGATTTTTCGGGGGGACCTAGCACTGATTGATCCTAAGGACATTTTCTTCTATCCATTGCACCCCATTGTGCTCAACCTTCGTAGTTGGTGTTGGGTGCTACAAAACTCAGACATCCTGGACAACAACCTCGATAAATTAGACCTGTTTTTGTTCCAGATGATATTCCTGAAACACTGGCCAATTATGAGGTTTGTAGCTTGCAATTACCGGTGGATCATAAGCCATGGGAGGTTAGAAGTATATAATACTCACCAACATTTAAATATTTGTGAGTCTACATTATATCATCCTTTTGGCATTCTTAAACTATATGAGAATATCCACAAACCTCTAGAAGCCATGTTGACCACCACCGTACTTTACAATTTTGATAAAATACATATTGAGTATCCTAACATATCTCTGGAAGATATCACTGAGATGCAAAAATTTATGAAGCTCCACAAACCCAGCCAAGCACCCCCTAGTTCCGGAGAGGGTCAAGAAGAAGCATCAAGTTCATCACCTAATCCAACTTACCCTGTATATTCAAATGTTGCAAGTAAATTACTTAATCCATACCCAAGTGCTCCACCTACTGACAAATCTCAGGCCGACTATATATTCTCTAGACTTCTTGTTCAACCTTTAGATTTTCCCACTAACACTCTCGCCCCCAAGGAGTTTCTGGCACCCGACCCGTCTCCACCACAGCCAACTCAAGAGGTTAGTCATGCTCTACCACAAGATACTCTTGAGCCATTTATTGATAACTCTATTCTTGAGTCTTTGTCTGCTATTGCAGAGTACAAGGGTTTAATCAGACCAGGGAATCCTCTACTCAAGCCAAAGTTAATGTTCAAAGTGTTAATGCAAATAACACCTTTTGAACCTACTCAGATCCTGCCAGAAGCCTATTCAGATGTTACTCCAACGAAGCAGCCATATGTACCATACCCTCTCCGAGCACCAAAGCCCAAATTAGAAGAGCTATTGCCCTTGGCTGGAGAGGGCACGTTATGGTCAAATGTGGCACGACATACAAAGTTGGAAAACCCACACTTGGCAGATCTACTTGAAATGAGAATTGTTACATTCATGATTAGTTACTGCTTTCGGAAGTGGAGAAAGGCTAATCTAGTCCACACACGAGGGGGATATACAACCATGTTCACAGATGATGCCAACCCCAAACTGGAAGATTTTGGTATACAGCTGGCATGGAGGAAAGAGTACCTTACCATTCCAGAATATAGTCATGCATATATGTGTGCACCACCAACATAGAGAGTGGACCCTTTGTATATGTCACTGAAAAGAAGGTGGACACCATTGGAATTCCAAGAGGCAAAGCAAAGAGATTCACATGTCTACTACAACTTTATTCTTACCAGCAACATTTACAGATATAGGAGAGCAAAGGAAGAAATTGCTGACTTGGATACATGCATGGCACTGCATTCCAGACTCGACAATTGTCGCCAATGTGCGATTCTTGAAATTGATTGTGGTCTTCATAGATTAACCTAAAGAAAGATATGATGTTGATCAGCTACAATTAGACATAAATCAAAGACCTAGTGATAGAGGCATGATGTTATATTATCATTGCCTAAGGTGTCAACCCGTATACATGCATGTCACATTCGAAAATATGGTTGACACTGGGTTTTGAAGATCACACACTGCATTCAGAAGAACCCTCAAAAAGCTTTAATCATGTCTGAACTTCTATCGTCCACAAGTTCGTCGACCAGGTCTTTAGACCTCGGTAACAGGTTCTGAGGAAAGAACCTACATCAGGTAGGGGGGATGTTAATCCCATTTTGAATTAACAAATATACTCCTCCATTTGAGGACATTAATAAGTGTCATGCAAAGGCATTATAAAAGTTCTACATTATCAGATATTGACGACCCAGGGCCTTAGTTAAGTAAGTTTTGGGCGCCCAAGTGCGAACAAGGGCCAATTGTATATAAGGCATTTTCTCATAATGAATGGACACAATCCCCCTTTGTGCTATGAGAGTGCTTGCTTTTGTGTTGAGAGAGAGATTGAGAGAGAGTACTCTAGCACATGTGCCTTCTCTATACTTGTATGCTTGTATGCTTGTGTGGAGGAGCGAGAGAGATCATTGCCTTGTGTGGAGGAGTATGCTTGTATGCTTGTGTGGAGGAGCGAGAGAGATCATTGCCTTGTGTGGTGGTGTGAGTGACTCTACGGTGACAGCGTGGAGGTGGAGCTTCTCAAGTGAGCTTGGAGACCTCAAAGGACATGAGCTTAAAGCATTGGTAAGTGCCCTACTATTGCTCTTTCCAAGGGTGAATGCATTGAGTTCCTTCTTGGAGGTGTGGTAGCCCACAACACCCTGGAGATTGCTTCAATTGTAGAGGTTTTGGGCATATTGCAAAAAATTTCCCTGAACAAAAAAAAAGGAAGGTGAGGAGAAGGAGGGGAATAAAACTGATGTGGGTAGAAATACCTCTGTATCTAGGAATCAGAAGGAAGAATAGAAAGGCAAGGAAATGATGAATGAATTGAGAGAGGATAGCCAGGAGGGGGAGGGGGTTAGAGTGAAAGGAAAATCTAGTGTGAGACAAGCTAAGAAGGAAGCTAGGACGCTGCAGGGTAATCAAGGAGTTGAGGGTAATAAATCTGACTCCCAAGGAATCTTGAGCCATGTTCTATACTCAAACCCATTTAACCCGCTTAGGGATAGTCATAGCCGCCTGTCCTGTGAACAAAGATTTTATTTTATTGTTGAGGAAGCCTAGAAGGGAATACAAAAAGAGAAAACGATAGGGGATGAGGAAGTCAACATGGTACCTGAAAAACTGCTCCCCTATGAAGAACGACTCTGGCTTTTTTGGTTGTACATGGAATGTCAAAGGGCTAAAGGACAAAAAAAAAGAATGCTACATTTTGGGGCTTGTAAAAATTTGGGATTATTTGGTGCTAGCTATACAAGAACATAACCTTTTTGGTAAAATTTCTAGAAAGGATAGATTTAGAGAGTGGAAGATTATGTATGGTGGTGTAAAGTTTGGGTATAGTGGAGTGATGATGGTAGTTAAGGACTTGTCTCCTAGTATCATTGTTAACCATCCCAATGGTAGAATTTTGGTGGTTGAAATTTTTGTGACATGGGAAAGAATATAGATCATTGATATCTATGGGGCTCATAATTATAAAATTGATATCTATGGGGCTCATAATTATAAAATTAGGAGTGACATGTGGAATTAGATTGCTAGTCGGAATATTAACGTTTAGTGCATATTGCTTGGGGATTTATACGGTAGAGAAACCCATTGACAGATGTGGAGGAAGCACTATTTTAATGGGCAAGGAAAAGAGAACGTGGGACAATCTTAGAGGAGATTTGGGTCTAGTGGATAGCTGGCAGTTAGGGGATTGGAGGGATAAACCGGGTCATACCTATTTCATTCTATAATATTTATCTTCCTCGTCCAGAATTGACAGGATCTTTTTTAGTCAGCAAGCTTCTTGGGTTCCTCACACATTAAGAGTCTCTATTGATTGTAGATCTGCCCTTTCTGATCACATGCCCTTGCTTTGGGGCTAGGAGGAAGTTATTGGGATTGATTCTGATCTTTCTCACTTCCCCACCAAGAAGCTAAGAGTCAATAATCTTCTTTTGAAAGATGCTCTTTTTGTGGAGTATACAGAAGATGCTATTAATAGGTTGAGAAGGAGAGGGAGTGAGGATGGGGCTTGGAGATAGTTTGCTAATGAAATGCAAGGAATTATTAGAGCTATGGGCAAACTGAGAGCAGAGGAAAAGAGATGTGAAAGGAGGAAATGGGCCTCACAGCTAGAGAAACTTCAGCTTAAAAGACAAACCTGTGGGTTGAATGCTGATGAGAGTAACTTTTACTTTAAATGTCAAGCTGGCATTAAGAGTGAAGACTTAAAATGTGCTAGTGAGGAGGAAAAGTGGTCCAAATGGAAGTTATTTAAAAACAAAAGAAAACCTGAGAGCAGTTTATTTAAACTCTCTAAAGGTAGAGACAATAAAGAGGGGACATGAATTATCCTTGATGATGATGGAAGCCCCTTGAGGGACATAAATATCTTGGCCAGGAAATGGGTAAAATTTCTGGCTTCATTAAGGGCAGGTCCATTTATGACAACATCTTTGCTGCCTTGTTAGGTAGAGATGTGGCTATGAATACTCAGTAAAAATGAATTATGCTTCAACTAGATTTGGAAAAAGCCTATGATAGGTATTTTGTAGCAAGAATTATGGAAAAACTTGGCTTTGGGACCAAAATGGCAACTTGTATTTACACTTTATCTTGGGGTGGTGTTTCTAATGTGCTATTAAATGGAAGGATTGTAGGAGGGTTTGAGATTAACAGATCTGTGAGACAAGGATGCCCTCTGGCTCCCCTTCTCTTTGCTATTGCCTCTCATCCTTTGGTGGTGTCACTTGAGAATTCTTGTAGATAAGGGAGCATCAATGGCCTAAAATTGAAATATAATGACCAATTTATTATACAGTGCTTTGCTGATGGTTCTTTGGTCTTCCTTAGAGCTGATAATGATAATTTTAGAATGGCCTTAGATATTGTGCAGGAATTTGCTGATGCTTTGGTTCCAAATGAATATACAAAAGTCCATAATAATTATCATAACATAAGATAATGACTTTGATATGCAAAGGTGGGGTTGTGAGGTGGTACAAAAGGGCCACATTGTTAGACTGTTTGGAATTCCTTTTGGGCTGGGCATCACTAATAGACAGATGATTGATTGGGCTATCAATAGATTCTTGGAAAAGCTGAGGAAATGGGAGGGCATCAAAGTTCCATTTCACAATAGAGTGGATATTTGCAATGTAGTTCTGAATGCATACATTATGTTCCTTTGACCAGTAATGGAATTTGGTAAATGCCATTGGCAAAAGATTATTGGACCTGTCAGAGATTTTTTATGGAGAAATGGTAAAGGAACTAGAAGAGTCCTTGCCTGGCTGGCTTGGGGGGACAAGGTGTCAGTCCCAAAGGCTGCAGGGGGGATTGGCACTCTTCAGATGCCCACTCACTTCATTGTAAGGAGTTCTCTCATGCTACCTAAATGCTTGCTTCAAAGTCATTCTTGGGCCTTTATGGTAAGAGAAATAATTGATGCCTTTGAGGTTTTTGCAAAAGGCAAATGGTTGGACCTGGGCTAGATTGATAAATTGTTTTCCTTTTCTCCTCTTATAGTTACTACTTCATCTTGTTGTAAGATGCTCTGTAGTAAAAGATGGAAAGAATGCCTTGGCCTTATGTCTTGGGATGGGGGATGCAGGGTAACTGGGAATTTTGTGCTCAGTCTTGGGGTACGGTGGACCTCATAAGTTCAATCCCCCACCACTGGGTCTGCTTGATACCTCCTCAGCCAAAAAATTAAACAATAAAGGTCTAATTGATCTGAAGAACTGTTGGGATTTGGAGGTTGTGGGGTAATTTAGCCATGTTGTATTTGCTTAAGTGCTATGTGGCGGTCATAAATCTTTGTGGGAGAAATGCTAGCCTTTAGTGGAGTTTGCATACAACAACACAATGCATTCATCCACTAGAAAGGTACCCTTTGAGGTCACACTGTGCATAATACTCTGCACATTTTTGCTACCAAAATGAGTTACATGTAAGGGACTAATAGGATGCCTTCGCAAAGGTCTAGATTGTTGAAAAAGTGCAAGCTCAAAGTGTTAAGGGCATAGGAACATACTCTTAAATAGAGCTATTTGTTGATAGGATTTAAAAATTAGCGAAGAGCATGCTTTAGGTTTTTTTTAAGAAAAGCTTCAAAATATCTATACCGAGGGCTCTTGCCAATCATAATAGGAAATTTTTCTCAAGAAGCTCTCTATTAGAGTGGGATGAGAGCCTAGGAATCATGAAGCAAGGAGAAGCATGGATGGAAGCGCTAAAAAAAAAAAGGCCTGCGCGAGTTTTTTTTTAAAATCAAAAGGTTGTTAATTTTTAAAGCTTTATTAAGGCGCATAGGCGGAGCAAGGAAAAGATTTAAAACAAAAGCTTTTTAAAGCCTTATATAAGACTGCAGCCTGGCTCAGAAAATCAAACAATTAGATACCCCAGTCAACATCCACGCTTCTTAAATTTCTAATACTTCTAGAGCAACCTTACATTAATGTAACTCAACATGTTTTCAAAGCCTTCCAAACTTCATTTGACCATACATCTAAGGTTCCTCCTCACTTTTAATTTAACAAAAAGTATTGTTTCTTTTCTAACGCCTTTCATATCTTTCTCTATCGCATATCTTTTTCTATCTGATGATTTTAGTAAATGAGAACCCACAAAAAAGCATCATTGCAGTAGGAAAGGAGATTTCTAGTTGAAAATACATAAAATGCAAGCAAACCACTTTGATGTTTCTTTACAAGGTGCTATACCAAGCTTGCACATGGATTGTTGGATCATATATGATTTTTTTTTGAATTTAACACATGAATGCAACATAACGTTCATGAAAGTTTGGCAATACCATTTAATATTATTGTGGATTTTTTTAAAAAAGAGCCCATAGGTGAAGACAATAAACAATACTCCTCAATGCCTAAAGACAATGAAAAGATTGAAACACAAAGATAATTTCATTAGCTCTTGAATTCATCAAGATACAAAAAACTATCTTTTAAGTGTTTGGTTCAAATATATTATGAAGACACATTAACTACATAACTTTTTTTGGTGATTTTAATTTTAAGAAAAAAATTAAAATCACCAAAAATATTGGACAGTGAGACAACTTGAACATACAGAGGAAAGGTTTAAAAAAGATTTTACTCCCAAACATGTTCAAATTGGAGAGGAGTTTGAGGTAGAGAATGTTTAAAATCTAATGAAAACTATTCACTTGCGTTTTCATTTGTACTTTGAAGATTAGAAATCATAAAAAGGTGTGAAGCAATGTTCAAGATGTCTAGTTTAGGGCTTGAAATCATCACAATAGATGTCTAGTTTAGGGCTTGAAATCATAAAAAGGTGTGAAGCAATGTTCAAGATGTCTAGTTTAGGGCTTGAAATCATCACAATAGATTTTAAGGTCTAATGATAATGTATCTTCATTACCATCTGATTCTGTGTGCATCATGTTATATACAATCTTCTTTGGCAACCTCATTTTCTCATTCATTTTAAAAGAAAAAGGACTCACATTAGTTCACCTTCTTGCTATGTGTGGAGACTATGTAGATTTAACATGCTTTTCTTAGGAAAGTGTAAAACATACCACACACAGTGCCTTGTAATGTCACCCTATTGCAAAACATACCACCAACACCTTGTAATGTCACCGTATTGTGGTGCCTTAAAAGAAAGTGCCAGAAATAATTGTGTGTGTGTGTGTGTGTGTGAGAGAGAGAGAGAGAGAGAGAGAGAGAGAGAGAGAGAGAGAGAGAGAATCTTAATAAAGTGATATCAAGATGTATTTATTCTCATTAAAACATATTCATCAACAAAAGGAAAACTTACGAGGAATTATCATCTAAAATTTTGTCTCTTAGTTCAACATTTTTCAACATGACCTCGATAATTACATCTAGGCTAATCATCATTAAGTCCTTGCCATAAGCTTTCTCTGGGTGAAAAACCAAATCACTCCTTTGTTATAGCACTCTTATGTTCTCAAGGTTATGATTTCTTATGGTATCCATCGCATTAGAAGATCCTTTCTTTTTCACCCAATCGTTCCTTTGTTATAGTACTATTACGTTCCACGAACGCGTCTAGATGAGTTGGTAGAGCAGTTGGGTCCCATTGCGAGGACTTGCCATCATCAGGTTACGCGACGTGGGTATGTGTTGTGAGCCGGTATATATATATAGCTTCCCGCAAGTACTCTTATGTTCTCAAGGCTATCATTTCCTATGGTATCTATTGCATTAGAAGATCCTTTCTTATTGAAGTTTTAAACCAATTTCAATTTATAATACACCAAAAGCTAATTTGTTCACTAAGTGTTGGATTTAAAAGCATATAACACTAGATCACCCAACACCCTCACGCCCCAATTAAGTGTTGGATTTAGGAGCGTATAACACTAGATCACCCAACCTCCCCCCCTCCCCCCCCCCACACACACACCACCACCACCACCACCCTCCTCCTCCCAAACCATTCAATCGTCTTTACCAGCCCTTGAACCAAACTACTCTTGGGAGATTTTCTAGAGAGGTCTACATCAGTGGTGGAGTTCTAGAAGTGCCAGAAGAGAAGTTGTCAATGGGGCAGAAGAAGAAGTAAGTGTACGTTGATTAGTTGCACACACGGGCGTTTTCAAGGAATGGAAGGAAATTGTTGTGCATGATGAAAGCTGAGCTTCGGACTTTTTGGGCAGGCCAGATGGCGTTGGGCGTCCCATTATAAAGGGTGTGGAGCAGACACGACCCCGAACGACTATACAGAGAAAGGCTATAGTCGACGAGTCAAGGTTACATGGCGGCTGCACAAGCCAGTGATGTTCAGCTCCTGGATTTTATCTCCAGCCCCTACGTGATGCGCGTTCATGTGGCTCTCGCTGCCAAGGGCATCGCCTACACCAGCCTCCCCCAAGACCTTGAGCCTAACAACAAGAGCCCCCTCCTCCTGCACTCCAACCCTGTTCACAAGAAGGTCCCCGTGCTCCTCCACAAGGGCAGACCCATCTGCGAATCCCTCATCATCGTACAGTACATCGACGAGGCCTTCCCGTCCCCTCATGGCGTCGACTTGCTTCCCAAGGATCCTTACGAGAAGGCTATGGCTCGTTTCTGGGCAGATTTCTGTGAGAAGAAGGTAAACCTCCAGCTATGAATTTGCATTGCGATACTTGAACTTCTAAACCCAGCAAGAGTTATCTGTCGTGACAGGTTTTTGAGGCTCTGTTGAAGCTTGTGAATGTGCCAAGAGAGGAGCTTGGAGCAGCTGTGGAGGAAAGCAAGGGATATCTGAGGGCCTTGGAGGGAGGCTTTGCTGCGGAGGAGCTTCCTTACTTTGGGGGCTGTGAGGTGGGTTTTGTGGATGTGGTGGCGGCGCCCCTCCTGGTGGTGCTGCCGGCGTTGGAGTCCGTGGCAGGCTGTGAGTGGGACTTTGAGAAGCTGCCCCGCTTTCGGGCCTGGCTGAAGGCCATCGCAGAGTCCCCGCTGGCGGCGTGCTTCCCAGACGAGGCTAAGCTCGCTGAGTTCGCCAAGGGCATGCGAAAGAAACTCTTCCCAAACGAATGAACCATCACTTTGTTCTTGTAGTAACCTCAATAAGAAATTGTAGTTGCATGGTGGTATATCCTTTTTATTATTATAAACACATGGTGGTATATCCTTTTTATTATTATAAACACATGGTGGCATCCTTTCATGGTATATACTTTTTTTTAATTATTATAATAAAAACATGGTGGCATCACTTGTTAACCCTCATACAAGGCTTTCATTTATAGCTTCGACACTTCCTTACACAGAACATTAGAATCCCAACTAAACTATACGAGTAATTTCTCCAAACATACATATTTTATTAAGAACTCTAGTTAACAACTAATTCGATAAGACAAATCTTAATATACTTTGGGGCATCAACCAAACTAATCTACAAATTGATCAACGGGAGAGAATCAAGCATATTTGTGGTCATTATTATTGACTGTACTTCAGCAAAGTGGCAATAAAAGGTATTATAATGAGGGGAGTATTTTTATAGGAGTTTTACAATTAACAAGCATTTTGCAAAGTTTAGGGCTCGTTTCTTACAAGGAATGTGTATTTTATGCAACAAAAGTGCATTCACGACATGTACAACTTGGCTAGTGATTATAACCTCTATGGCTTACTTACATAGACAATTTAGTAATGAGGTATTATAATGAGGGGAGTATTTTTATAGGAGTTTTACAATTAACAAGCATTTTGCAAAGTTTAGGGCTCGTTTCTTACAAGGAATGTGTATTTTATGCAACAAAAGTGCATTCACGACATGTACAACTTGGCTAGTGATTATAACCTCTATGGCTTACTTACATAGACAATTTAGTAATAATACAAGGCTCATGTTTATGAGTCGCGACATAGAAGATAGAACATTCTACCACTGGTAAGCCATGATATGTGGAAACATGTACACTTATCAGTGCAACACTTTGCACAAGACTAGTTGGGCATAAATATGCTCAAATTTTGCAATCATTTTGTTTATTGATCCATTGACCATTAAAGCTCCATACCTAAGAAAGGGTTATCACTTAGCAAGTTACATGTGGAATAATGTTTTCTTTATCAAACCACATTGAACAAGATTCTTTTGATTTTTTAAACCTAGGGTATTAAATATGAAAAGCTACTAGCCATGGCATCTGTAGTGCAACCATGAGGGGACTATTTTTCTAGCATTCCCCCTTGCTTTGACCAAACTTTGACTATGGGTCTAGTGCTAATTGGGTTCTCAATAAAGGCAACAAATGTGTGATCAATTTGTTTTTCCTTGTGGTACCACCTTTGAGTTTTAGGTCCAAATTTAGGAGGCCTTTTCTTCTCAACATCTCACCAGTAGAGCCAACAAACCATCATTAGGGAAAGAACCCTAGTATGTTTGAAGCTTATCAAGAATCAGGGAAACATTCAAAGCATATTCCTCTGCAGGTTCTAAATCAACAAGTCCAACTCCAGAGACGTAATTTTATTTACATTACATACAGAGACCAGCACATGCACACACATTAATACATCAGCTCTGACTCTTGCAACCCTATTCATGTAGCCCTCAAGAATACAATTTTATTCCTGCTAGTCCAGATTTCCCATAAGATGCAAATTCTGTTCATGTTAAACACCAACCCACTGAGTTCATCACACTGATGAGACTGACCACTTACCAAGTAATCAGTCCTCCCAATAAATTTGCATGTTCAGACCCTTCTCTGTCCATTTAGTCATTTTGCACCAGGTGCTCCTTAAAGCTGGGCATTCTCAAAACACATGTTTGCCATTTTCTATTGAAGACCTGCACCTAGGGCAAATGCCACTAGCCATTTTTCTCTTTTGCAGTTTATAACCAATACATAATGCCCACATGCAAACCTTCTACAAAAAAACTTGAAATTTCCTAGGAACCAGACAATTCCAGATCAGGAACCATCTCTTTTTCCAGCTAGAGGAACTCCATTTTACATTCCATATTTTATTACAATACAACACATTGGCATCCCCCTTTCTCATGAATGCATAAATGTACCTAGTTTTTCCCTCCTTCAGTTTGACACCATTGATCCAAGTCCAATCCTTGATTTAGACTGAAGTGTCAGTTTTGTGGAACATAATTCACTATGCATCACCTCCAGCACCTGAGCCATCAAGTCTCTCTCTCTCTCTCTCTCTCTCTCTCTCTCTCTCTCTCCTGGTTAACTGAAATTCCAGAGATAAGAGGTTCACCTCTTTCCACCCAGCCAGATCCCTATCCCAACAATCAGGCAGATATCTAATGCCTTTATTGTTAAGAATCTATGTCATAGCTGTATCCAGTAAAGCTAGAGGTGGATTAAACTTATGCGTCCACCATAGACCCAAAGACAACATGGAATTGCTTGTTACGCTTCCACCACCATCCCAAGCCATGAAGCCCAATTTATCCTTCAAGCAATTGCATATAAGTTTGTAAAAATCTGAGCATGTGATCTTGAGAGGGGTACATGAAAAAAGTTTATCTTTCCAGTTTAGGTTCCCCCATCTGCCCTTAGCCAAAACATCAGCCATCTCCACCAGTTCCCTCATCATTAAAGCCCAAGTAGAATTTTGAGATAAAACCATAGGGAGCATCAGAGTCCTTCTGGTGTGGCAACACAATGAGTGGGAAAATGAATAATACCAATGCCCCCTTCCTTTTTAGGTACTGACACTTTATCCCAAGAAAGCCAAGAAGGGACTCTTTTCTTTCCATTGCCATTTCTCCACACAAAGTCTCTAATAGGGCCAATGATTTTCTTCCAATGACACTTCCCAAACTTTAGCACATGACTTAGAAACATGATATAAGCATTCTTTAAAAACCTTGTCCCCCATAGACCCAAATTAAAGGCTTTCTTGCAGATGTCACCCACCACCTCTTTCAAAGAAGGCCAGAAGCTATAAAGAACTCAGTTGAGAGGCCATCCCAACCTGGAGCTTTCTCCCTACCTAGATTTAGCAAGGCATACCAGCACTCATCAACCTCAATATCTCTTTCAAGCCAATTAGCTTTATCAAGGTCCACCATATGTCTTAGAAGACCTAGAAATCTATCTTTAGCTTGAAATCTCCTCAAGGAGCAGTCCTCTTTCGGACTCAGGGTTGAACCCATAAATTTTACCTAAGTTCAAGGCCAGTGACTTAGTATCATTCACGCGAATACCATCCTCATCCAGAATATTTACCAGAATCTCATTACCACACTTGTTCTTTGGGAGTTCTTTGGGAGTTTAAAAAGCCTATTGTCAGGTTTTCTACTATTACTGAAAAGATTCCTTCTAGCCTAGTAGTCATGTTCTCTATAGCATCTATCCTCCTTAGATTTAATACTGGCCTCACACTTAAAATACAACTCAGTGTCATCAGCATCCAGTCCTACAGTTTGTCTCTTCAGCCAACAGATCTTCTAACAAAGTAGTCCACTTTCTTCTCTCACCTCTCCTTTCCTCAGGCCTCAATTTACCCACAGTTCTAATGATCCCTTGCATCTCATTAGCAAATTGCTTCCAAGATCCCTTAACCCCATTTCTCCTTTTTTATTTTTTTAATAGCTTCTTCTGTATACTCCATAAAGAGGGGGTCCTTCAAGAGTAGATTATTCACTCTCAATTTCCTTGTTGGGATATGAGACAAATCCATGTTAGTCCCGTGAGAATAGGACCAACTCCACTTCAAAGGAAGATGATCAGACAATATAGAACTATAATCCACTAGCACTCTCAAAGTATGGGGCACCCATGAGGCCTGCTGACTAAAGAAAACTCTATCAATTCTTGAGGAGGAAGATAAATATTGAAGGCTAAAATAAGTGTGCCCTAGTTTGTCTCTCTAGTCACCGGGTACCAGCTATCCTTAAGCCCCAACCCCCATCTAAGCTCTTCCCATTTCCCTTTTTCCTTCCCTACAAGAACAACACTACCACCACATCTATCAACTACTTTTTCTACCATATTAAAATCCCCTAGCACAATACAAGGAACTTGAGCATTTAAACTAGCAATTCAATTCCACATATTGCTCCTAACCTTATGATTATGAGTCCCATAAACATTGCTAATCCATATTCTTTCACCATCTACTACAATCTCAAAACGACCAAAAATCTTTCCTCAGGATGATTAGTTATAACCTTAGGATTAAGATCTCTCCTAACTAGATTCATGACCCCGCTATATCCTAAACTAACACCACCATAAAATATTTCCCAATCCCTAAAGCTATTTATTCTAGAAATTTTCCCAAAAAGGTTATGCTTTTGTACAACCAAAATAGATAGTCCCCACACGACCACTAATTCCCAAAATAAAGCACTTTTCTTCTTATCTTTAATCCCTTTCACGTTCCACGTGCATCTCGTAAACTCTGTAGTGTTCTTTATGTTAATGCAGATTTCGGAACCATCTCCACTTCCTCACCATCCCTTTGACTATTCTGAACAACACAAGAACCCTTCCTCGTTTCATTCAATAATCGCCTTGAATTCAATTCTACCATCATAGGGTTATCTCTTACCAGCTCTTGTGGGCTAAACAGGTTAGAAAAAATGATAGAGCTTAGATTCTCACCATTCCCGTTCTTTTTACTCTCAGAACCCCGATTAAGTTGGGCCTTCCTAGCCTCTGCCTTAGTCTGTCTAACATTGGATTTGCTTTTAATGTTGGATTTTAAAGCTAAAGCTCAAAGCTTTTAAGCCATAAGGTTTAAAGACTTTAGGGTTTTAAATAATAAAGCTTTAATCAATAACCCTTTACTATATATATAACTATTGATCCCAAAAAAAAATAAAAAAAAATAAAGATTATGATGTGAGTTGTTAAGCTTAGCTTAATAACATGTAGCTTTAATATTGAAGCTTTTAGCTTTTGAATAAAGCGATGGGTAGCGTACATATATATATATTTTTAAAATGTTTTTTAATATATATAAAGCTTTTAAGCTTGGCAAAGCTTCTGAGAGTTGGTGAAAATAGCGAAGAGGAAATAAAATGGAAAAGGGCGAAATTAGTGAAGAGTTCTATATACTAGTGATGGAAAAGCTAGAGGAAGAGGTTAAGGATGAGGACGTCAATGCCAAAGAGGTGGAAATTCAGAAGAGGACGAGGTAACATTAACCAAGAGGATTCCAGAAATAGGGGGAGTCAAAGGAACAATCAAAGAGGACAAGGCCGAAGACAATCCTCAACTCGAGGAGGCTATAATGTTGGAAGAGGACAAAACAACAGAGATGCTTATCATTATTATGGCAAGATGGGACATTGAGTTCAAGATTGGTATTCGAATCAAAGAGACGTTAGGAATGGTACTTTGATGCAAGAAAATTATGCTTCAATCGAAGGAGACAAGGAGGAGGAAGACACATAACTTGTTTGTCATACGTCATTGGGCCAGTGTCAAAGTCTTTGGAGAAAGACAAGCGATAACATAGACTCCACATGTACCAATCAACATAAGACTTGTTTACATCAAAATAAGTAGTCACTAAGAAGACGAGTGTATCCACTAGAGATGATACACCACATCCTACTACTCACATTGGAAGTATATTTTAGGAGATTCCTGAAGGAGGAGTTCAACATTTGAGCAATGTTCTTTATGTTCCACTAGGCATTACAAATAACTTGGTATCAGTTGGACATATTGTGGAGCAAAATTGTAAGTGATCATGAACCTAGATGGGTGTGTTGTGCAAGACTATTGCAAGAGGCAAAAAGGTTTTATCTTGGATGTGATCCCTACATCAGAGGCATGCACATATACAAGAAGCTCATCTATGTTAGAGGTTGAGCTTTGGAACAAAAGACTTGCTCACCTAGGTATCTCTCGATTGAAGAGATAGCTTACAAAAGTTTTGGTAAAGGGATTGCCAACTCTCAAAGTACAAACATTATCCGGATCATGTGAACTATGTGAAAAATCAAAGTCATCAAGAAAGCCTTTCAAGAAGGATATGTTCATCAAAATCCTTGGAGCTTATAAACATAGATCTATGGGAGATCCAACATAAATCATTAGAGGAGAAAGATATTACATAACCTTCATTGATGGCTATTCAAGGAAGATTTGGCTATACTTTTTGGAAGTTGAAAGCTTTTGATAAGTTTAAACAATTCAAAGAAAAAGTCAAAAAGCAAAGTGGGCTCAAGGTCAAGATCTTGAGAAGTGATAGTGGAGGAGAGGATATGTAATGGGAATTTGACAAATACTTAAAGAATCAAGGAATTAAAAGTCAACTGACTCTTATATACACTCCATAAAGAATCAAGGAATTAAAAGTCAACTGACTCTTATATACACTCCATAAAGAAATGGAGTGGAGGAAAGAAAGAATTGCCATATTGTAGAGGCGGCAAGAGCCATGCTTTATAAGAAAAATATGCTAGATTACTATTGGGCAGAGGCATGTAACTATGCAATTTTCTTGAGTAATTGATCTCCAACATTGATTGATCTAAACATAACTCCAGAAGAGAAGTTCACATGACAAAATCTTAATGTGGCAAACTTGAAGATCTTTGGATGCTTATGTTATCCACATGTATCTATCAGTGCTATGATCCTATAAACAACAAGAAAAATGTCAGCAGAGTAATTGACTTTCATCCATGCCAATCCAAATGTCATCATTATCACTTGACTCCCCTTCAAACTCATCCGCATATGCATCTCTCAACTTCTCACATGCTTTTTGTAACTTCCCAATGCTTTTCTTACTGGAACATGACTTTCGCCTGTCTCCTTTGTGATCAACTAACCATTCATATGCACTCTCCAAGACATCCTCAAAGTCATCTAACCTTCCCAATGCATTCTTCATTTCCTCCCAAGCTGATGTTGTATGCACTTTATGGATAATTTTATGAAACTTTGTGCATAGGTCAACCATACAACATTTCCTACATGCATCTCCCTTTGAGCACTCATCAATTGCACACGGACAATCCTCTACCTCATGCTTCCGACTCATGCAAACCTCACATTTTTTTCTTCTTCTTCTTACCCCCAATGACACACTCACATAATTAAAATACAACAATCATATTCAGCCCTCAAGAAAGATGCACCACACCAATCCGAGACCCATTAAATTTGCTAAACAACAGAGAGCCATGGATGCTGTACCGGGATCCGCAAAGTTCATTTAATTGGCTGCTTAAAAGTTCATTTAATTGGCTGCTTAAAGTTCATTTAATTGGCTGCTTAAAATTGATTGAAAAATTTTAAATTGATAATATTATGATTTCTCCTTGAAAAAATTACCATAAAAAGTTACCTTCTGGCTGCAAAGCAGATTCAGTCTACAAATCAAATGTCATCTGTGATTCAGATATAGTTTTTGAATTTCGACTGCAGAACTGACTACAAATTCTGACTTCTGTTTGCAAATCAGATTTGTCGACCCTCTGACTCCAATTTCGTCACCTCGTTCTTGATTCCAATCATCTTTTGCTTGCTGCAAACCTTGCTGCCTCGCTACCCACCGTGTGAAATATGAATGAAGAAATTGATGTGAATTCTCCAGCACGAACTACCGCCTAGCATTTGACTTCCAAGAAAACATAACCACCTCTACAACCATCACTTCTACTGCTGCTCTGTATCTTCTTGGAACCCGTCCTTCTAACGGAAGAAAGCGAACTCGACCATGAACACCCATCATAAGCACCATGATCGCCAGTGTTTATTGTTGCCTAAGCAGAGCAATTTTTTCTCCATTCCTAGGTCTGACATTCCACAATGACACTCACTCTGACAAACCAACACAGTTTCATCTTACTCCGAAATTCACTACAACTCTACACACATGTATCACACAACACTGCTGCACTTGCACCACTCTCAAAACACAGAATACAGAATGAAATGACTAGAAGAGGTGAAGCACAAAATTTGTCAACTGTATTGTCATTACAAAATCTGCCATAGCTACACATAAAATTCGCCAAGAACCATATTCATGTACCATTGAACAAAACGGCTCCAACTATATAGACTTCCCATGACTCTCTACCTTCCAAGATCCCAAAGCTAACCAACTTCCAAAAATGCTAAAAATCCATACATATAACTTGAAAAATAATCCCCCAAACAGATATAGTTATTTCATAGGATTTAAAAAAATAGCAAAAAGCATGCTTTAAGTTTTTTTGGAAAAGCTATATGCTGTTCAAGATATATATATAAAGGGCTATTGCCAATCATAATAGGAGCAAGGAAAATAAATTTCAAGAAGCTCTCCATATTACATGGACAACCATTGAGAGGTCTCAAGAAAAGCATAAAAAGGTTATGAACAAGCATAGAAGGTATATGGACCTCAAAGGAGGGCATTGGATCTTGCTAAAATTTGAAAAAAACAAGTCTTAGAAAGAGGTGTGCAAAGAGGGTGTGGCTGCAAATCTTGCCAATAAGTATTGAGGTGGAAAAAAATGAATGGGATGGCCTCTACACCCCAACCACCTTCCAGACTCACTAAGGGCTACTAGGGGAAGGGATTCCCTAGCAACCAAGAAGGGGGGCACCACCTAGCCAAACGAGGGTGGGCTAGGACACCTTGACAAAGACATGAGCATTCATAATGAGAGCCATGACCAAATGAACATCAACTATAATATAAAACTCAAAGAAACCCTCCCAAAGAGACACTAAGAACACATGAGAGCCATCCAAGGGAGGAACATAGCGATCTTATTTTAAGGGATTTCTCATGTACAAGGATTGCCATGGGCAAAAAGGATGGGTGAGAGCAAGAATAAGGATGCATGGAATGATAAGAACATTGGTACTACGTGCAAGATTTCCATGGTGTGTTTATTCACATCCTACTAAACCATTTGATGAATCCATGAGAAAAAATGAGGGTGGAATTAAATTGGGTGCTTACACTATGTGAAAGTGTGTGTTTGGTGGATGTTCCATAAGATGCAACGTGCATAAGAGTTGCGGATGCTTGGTTGTGGAGCATTAATGCACTCCAAGTGACCAAAACCGAGTAGGAAACATCTCTGAGTGAGTGCAAAAAATCTGGCAAATGAATTTGCCAATGATGATATCAAAACATACATTTTCTGTGCTAGCTCTATAACTATTTTCCTTCCCATCAGCTACCTTTACATCAATACAAGAAGCCAATGGAGCTCAACTTTCCCATCAAGCAAGCATCCAAAAATATCTTCTCTTTGGCTTCATTTTCACCCTTGACCTATGCAAGATAGAAATATATCTCAGTCGCATGTTAAAACTGGAACACTACACCATCAAACAAACATACATACATCCAAAACTACAATAGAACTCTGTTTAGACTACATCTTCTCTTACTAAAGATATGCTACAAATGGTTATGAGTTGCCTAGCCTAGGGCACACAACATATTTATAACTATCCTCTAAATCTCTACTGATACAGCTCGACACCTTACCCTCCTCAACTTGAATTAACTGATCTTTTAAAATGTCTTCTTAGGTCATATATGACTTTGAACAAGCCTGATCTTCAACCCTATCTCCTCAGCTAACCTTCTCTGACAACCTGCTGACCTAAACTGACTCTTGTGTGGACTCTCAGCAGACCTGACCACTACTGGACTATAATCTGATTCAGCTAACTGCTGCTAACCTCTGTTAAATTCTTGTCCTCTAGACTCTCAGTTTTTCCTCCAGAACCAGCAATCTTCAATCCTCAAATCTCTAGCTCTAGGATCCTACTAAATATGTCGGTTGTTCTATACTGACTCTTATTTGCTGACTAAACTGATTCACATCTCCTTACCTCTGTGTCCTTTGACACTCACAGACCTTCAAACACTTTCGATCCTACAAAGATTGAACACTAAAGTCTCTTACCTCACTTTAGTTGACCTTAAACTATCCTCTGAATCTCTGCTGCTGCTGCTGATAGAGTTCAACACCTTACCCTCCTCAACTTGAATCAGCCTGCTCTGCTGATCCTATAAAATGTCTTCTTAGGTCATATATGACTCTGAACAACCCTGATTTTCAACCTTATATGGCTGATCCTCTAAAATGACTTCTTAAGTCATATATGACTCTGAACAACCCTGATTTTCAACCTTATATTCTCAGCTAACCTTCTCTGATAACCTACTGATCTTAACTAACGCTAGCTGACTCTCAAGATGACCACTACTTGATTATAATCTGATTAAGCTAACTACTGTTGATCTTTGTCAGATTCTTGTCCTCCAAACTCTAAGATTTTCCTCAAGCACCAGTAATCTTCAATCCTCAAATCTCTAGCTCTAGGACCCTACTAAATATGTCAGTTATCCTCTATTAACTCTTATTTGACTCAGTTTTGACTAAACTGATTTAGCTGATTCAGATCTCCTTACCTTTGTGTCATTTGACACTCACAGACCTTCAAACACTTCAGATCCTACAAAGATTAAACACTACAATCTCTTATCTCACTTTAGCTAACCTTCAGCTATCCTCTGAATCTTTGCTGATACAGTCCGACACCTTACCCTCCTCAACTTGAATTAGCTGATCCTATAAAATGGTCAGATATGACTCTGAACAACCCTGATCTTTAACCCTATCTTCTCAATTGAACTTCTTTGACAACTTTTTGACCTAAACTAATCCCAGCTCGCTCTCAGAGCAGTTGATCACTACCTGATTGTTAAGCACCATATTAGGTAATTTGGAAAAAATCCCATTCCCATTTGCAAAATGGGATCATGGTGAACTTGTCCAAAAGTTTGTCAAAACCCCCTCATGTGACATATCATTGGAAAGATCTTGAAGAGTAGAATCTAAATATTACCTAATATTGAAGACCTTTGTCAGATTCTTGTCCTCCAAACCCCTGGATTTTCCTCCAGACCCCAGATTTTCCTCCAAACCCAGCAATC
This sequence comes from Cibotium barometz, assembly GCF_041138505.1. Classification (NCBI taxonomy): domain Eukaryota; kingdom Viridiplantae; phylum Streptophyta; class Polypodiopsida; order Cyatheales; family Cibotiaceae; genus Cibotium; species Cibotium barometz. The sequence goes on along the minus strand of NC_141092.1, from coordinate 33,501,687 downwards.
TTCAATCCTTAAATCTCTAGCTCTAGGATCCTACTGAATATGTCACTTGTCCTCTACTGACTCTTATTTGACTCAATTCTGACTAAACTGATTCAGCTGATTCAGATTTCCCTATCTTTGTGTTCTTTGACACTCACAGACCTTCAAACACTTCATATCCTACAAAGATTGAACACCTCATACCTTCAAACACCTCAGTAGGATTATCTTTCTGATTAGAGGCAGAATGAAGGCAATCCAACAACAAGTATGGATAGATTCTGTGATGGGCATTTGCTAATAATGCAAATTAGGGCTAAATCTTGAGATTGATACTGAATAGGAGGTATGTGACGGCCTGATTAAGTCAGGCCGTGATATAGATTCTGTGATGGGCATTTGCTAATAATGCAAATTAGGGCTAAATCTTGAGATTGATACTGAATAGGAGGTATGTGACGGCCTGATTAAGTTAGGTTTGTGTAGTTATGGTCTTCATGACCGATGATGGGGGTGAGGCCATGACCAATGACTAATGATGTTGGACCATGTGTAAGCTTTTTTTGGTAGCCATGACCAATGACCAATGATGTTGGGAAGCAGCCCACGTTGACGCGGGCTACTTCCCAACATAAGAATACTATACCTACATTATGTTCGGGAATTGACGCGCTGCTTCCCTACATAAGAATATTGTACTTGCATGATGTTGGGGAATATTATGTCTACTATTTCCTTTATGCACGTGCTTTGTCAGATGATTTTAGATGGTGTAAACTTATGGCTCTGTAATTGTCAATGTGGGTAGCAGCGCACGTCAATGTGGGCTGCTTCCCATCATCTTTGACATCACACTTGAAAAAAACCTACACTTGGAAGGTATAATCTTGTCACCATCAACATCTTCTAGAATGGGCCCCTCAGCTTCCAATTGCTTATCATCGAACATCCGCACACTCTCCTATGCTTGCATGCTCATCGTTTGATGTGTGAAGTTACCAACCTCTAGAGGTTTCACAGAGTTAGTATTCTTTGAACAAAAAGCTTTTTTAATCTCCTCTTTTTTATAAATATAAAGTATGATTTTGAGAAAAAAGAGAACATTCAACAAACATTGAAGTTGGACTCTTTTTTGAACTCCTTTTTATAGCAGTAACAATAAGGATGAAGGGGTGGAGGACTCAAAGGAGAAGTCAGAGGAGGAGTCAAAGAAGGAGGGGTTAGAGGAGGAGTCAAAGGAGTCAGAGGAGGAGAAGGGGTTAGAGGAGGAGTTAGAGGAGAAGGGGTCAAAGGAGGAGGACTCAGAGGAGGGGTCACAGGAGGAGTCAGAGGAGGATGTTCCACGAGAACACTCACGGGAACACGGATTATGGAAGGAGGCGGGAAGCAATTAATGCAAGAGAGCAGGATTGTAGCCATGGGAACATAAAGACGCACATAATTTTTCCATATTTTTGTGCCGAAGTGCAATGTAAATCATTTTTGGTCAATGTGGGTTCTAAATGAGAGTTCTAGGTGTATTAAGCAAGGCTCACTTATGGGTTGTCCACCCATATGTGAAAGAGGCCTAGGGTTAGGGTTAGTGACATCTTTATAAAAGAGATGTTAGCTAAAGAAAGGGGACGTTTTTTGGCCATTCTCATAAGCTATTGAGTGAAGCTCTTGAGCTCTCAAGCTATGGCAACTCTCTAACTCTCTCTCTATTGTACTCTAATGAGCATCAAGCTCCAATGAGTATAGCTCCACTTCTTTCTCTTAATCTGTTTTAGCATCATTGAAGTAGATTAATCTATGATTAGTTGAATGCTTCTTTCTTTCTCTTGTGTATGCTGCATGCTTGTAGTGAGTGTGTGTGTAGTCTCCATTGATGCAAGCTCTTGCCCACTTCATTGGCAATGAGTTATTCATGGATAGACTCTCTCTATGAGCTTGTGGGTTAGTAGATGCACGCTTATGGGTTTGCAGGCATTAGGGAAAGCTAAGATTTAATCAATGTTTGAATGGGATTAAGAGATTGCCATGCATTGCTTGTTCTCTTGATTAGTGTAGTGGGTTTAAGAGATTGAGAGATTGATTGAGGTGTTGAATGGTTGAATCGTCAAGTGGTGGTTTGTGTATGTGAGCTCTCCCTCATGGGATAAGCCTTCATGCACTAATTGGGTCGAGTCCTCGGATTGACATTGTGTTTCTTAACACATTTGTTGATCGGTAGTACTCTATGAGCACTATATTGCACGTAAAGAGAACCGCTCTACAATGGCGCCGCTGTCCGGGAGCGAGTGCCTACATTAGTTGTGAGCACCATACACACACTACCACTCCTTGTTAAGCTCCAATCGGTTGCAAAACTGTTGGATAGGAGAGCAGGCTTTGGGATTAATTTTGGTATTTATTTAAGACTAATCTGCTATTAAATTCTCTTTATTTGTCTTGCAATTTGAGTGCGATTGGCTAGCTACGCTTCTCCCTTGAGGTCAGGACAAGGATTCAACACACGAAAGGATTGGAGGTAGGCGCTAAACCTGCTAATTTTAATTTGTGTGCGAAAGAGAGAGGCCTGTTTTTGCATTTCTGTCATTCTGGATAATTTTTGCTGTCTGAGGTTAATTTTTACAGTTTCAATTTTTTGCATGTTCGTTTTATTTTCTGTTCTTAGCTTAGTTTAGTTTTCTGCATCTTTAATTTTGTGCATTTTAGTTAGCTCTGTTAAACCTGCATTTTAGTTCTCTGTTAAACCTGCACCTGTAGAGAAACTGAAATCTGTACACACACATGAAGACTGAACATTTTGAATTCGCTGCAAATCTCACAGCTGCACACGCATTTAGTTCACTGCACATGCACTTCAAAAAAGAAAAAAATAATAATAAAAGAAAGCGGTTGTGCGTGAACAGTGCACCACGCGGAGAGACCTACACACCGCACCATAAAGACCGGCACTGCACCGGATAAAGGGATGCAAAAAAAGAGTCTGGAAAATTTTTCATTTTCTACCGCAAAAAATTGGGAGGTTATCTAACTTTTCGAGAGGAGTTAGAAAACACCCATCGTCAAAATTTCGGTCCCGGAACCATTTTCCCATAGTGAGTTCACTATGGGAAACTGGTAAATTTTAGGCGATTTTTGATCTTGAAAAATACACTATTTCTTTGGCCTAATGTGTTCGAGGGGGTTCAAAATGGGTTCTGGCAAAGTTTGAGCCAACTTGAATTTTTTTGGATTTTTTGGAAAAAAAAAACCTAAAAATTTGACCTTATGCACTTGCGGTAGGGACGTCATATAGACACTGCCATAGGGTCTAGGACACCTTCTAGAGTACTTACACAGGAAAGTGGGACCCAATCGGTAGGAAATTTGGCAGCTATTACTGAAACCTTTTTCGAATCCCAATCTGATACCCTTTCCAGGATAACTAGCTCATTGTTTATGGACAATCTAGGGCCGTCAAATAGTCATCCCTTAGCCCCAAATAGGACACCCACAAGATCTTTTAATCCATTTGAAGCTGACATCATGGGGTTACCACTCAATGCGAGACTTCAATATGTCTACACGAATGCTCAAGGAGCTGATATCTTTAGAGATCCACAACAACGGTATCTTGTTAAGATTGCTGACTTTTTCTTAGAGCTTGATAAAGCACCTCTAGTCAATGACCAGGGTAACATGTACATGGGTGGAGATGGTGTTCGCTACGAAGTCACCTATCATCCAGAGAATGTAGACAGATTAGGGCTCTCTAAGAGTGAGTTCCTAGACTTATCAAAGCCTTCCAGAGCAAGGGAGTCTAGAGACGATTGGCTCATTGAGCCGGACATGCCTGGACCATCCAATGCCCAGTCCTCAAAGCCATCCATAGATGATTTACTTCTTGTAGATCTAAATTTGGAAAGGGACAGGAAAGGCAAGAGCAAAATGGATCAGGGGGCTGAGAACCAATGGGAGTTTGTACTACAAATTCTAGTGACAAAGGTCTTTCAGGATGACCCACTTCAAGAGGTCTATAAGGACTCTTTAGAAGGATATTATGTCACAACTAGATTGCCAGAGCTAGATCTTCCTCTAGCACTTGTGGTGGTAGTCGAGAAGCTTGCAAGATAGAAGAACCGAATCGTTGATAAATGGGCCAATGAATACCGAACCTTAGATTGGAAGGAGATTCGTGAGCTCACCTGGAGAGGACAACCATTATTCATGGAAGTGTTCTCAACTAATACAGCTAAACCAGGAGAGACAGCCTTTCTTAGAGAACCTGTTGCTCCTCCCCTACGAGAGTTCACTAGAGAGGGAACCTCAACATCAAAGTGGACCACTGCAAGTAGTCCAACTCTAGCACCAAGATATTATCCTACACCAAAAGTGCGACCACCACAGATCACACCACAACAACGTTTCTCTCACTATGACAATCGGAGGGTAGGGAAGCCAACTTGGCCTCCCATAAATGCACCTCCTGAAATGCGGGTAACAAGATCTTTGGAGGGGGTTGGTGAGGCAGGTAATAGGGGACCCACACCAATTTGGGATGCATGTGGACCAACTTACCAAAGAGAGGAACAGTTCCCACTGAGAGTGAGAGGCCGTAGGCCCGATGATGAGTATTCAAGACGAGTAAGGCCATCAACTCTTCAGAAACTGGTAAAGAAGTACGAAGGGTCGGGAGATCCATATGACCATGTAGCAGCATTTAGGCAAGCAGTTCGAGCTGAGAAAATGACTGACAAGCATACGCAAATTGAAGGATTTGGGCTCACTCTTGAGGGAAAGGCCCTTGCTTGGTTTCAGGCACTAGAGGCTTCAGACAAATCTTCTTTACGAGTTTTGGAAGAGAGATTCATTGCTGCTTTTTCCTTGATGGGGATTCAGCATGACACAGTAGCAAACATCTACTCTTTCAAGCAAGGTGAGACTGAGAGTGTTAGAGACTGTGTAAATAGGATGAAGCAATACATTAATCGTTGCCTAGAAGATGAGAAGCCCACCCAGAGTCGATTAATTTCTCTCTTCTTATTAAAAGGACTCAAAAATTCAACACTGCACACACATCTCTATGCAAAGAAGCATACAAATTTCAATGAGTGTTGCCATGATGCTATGGATTTCACAGATAACTTCAAATTCCAAGATGGTACTGGCCCTGAGGTGCAACCTAGAGATCAGTGGGGTGATGACCAAAGTTCAGGGTCTCGCGCACTAGTAAATCTAGACCAGATAGCTAACCTAGTACTAAGGAGGTTGGGACAAACCTATTGCCCACCCATGCAGCCACAACAACAGCAGCGAATGAGGAGTGTATTACCTATAGGTCCTCATCTTTGTGGAGCATGTGGCGGTAACCATAAAACCAAAGAATGTAATACCTTTTCTCCTCTAGTCACAAACCAACCCACAAAGAAGTGTGCCAGGCCTGTGCTTGGAATTATACCCACACCACACAGGAATGTACTCGCATTGCAAGAATGAGACAAGAGCGTGAGCAGCAAAGGGGGGCAGTGGCTCCACAAATGCATCAACAGTATACTAATTTTGAATGTAAGCCACCGATGGCACAAGAGAAAGCACGACCTGTACTTGGAGCTCAACCTCTTGCTTTTGGGACTGCTCCTGTGAGGTTTGTAGACTACGACAATTCAAATATGTGTAGAGACTTGGTAAACCCAAGCTATGTGGAGGAGGAATATGCATCATATTCATCCAAGGAAAATCTCTTTGAAAGTCCCGCATATCCAAGCCAAGCATTTGAGCCTTAACTGGGGGAACAAAATTCTTTGATGTTGCTAGGCGGCTACCAACCTAGGACTCCAGGCCCCTCAGGTCAATGGTAGCAAAGGAAAGTAGAAGCCAGACTAATGGGCCCTTGTTATGAGTGCGGAGAACCCCATTGGGCTCATGATTGTCCACATCGCCCAAGGCAAGCAGCTCGATCCAATACAACAGTACCACAGTTTCCACCAATTGAAAGATATTGTCTAGGGTGTTGTGTAGAACACTTTCCAAAGGATTGTTTGCTGAAACCACACGAGGAAGGCACCTCTCAACCAAAGGTCTCACTCAACTTTGTAGAGGTAGTTCCATCACCATCTTCATCAGAGAATGAGGATGTCGTGCCACTTAGAGTCATGACTAGATCACAGACACAAAATGCCGAAATGCAGACTGATGAGACACCTCGAACTAGGGATGCAAAGGCAAATCTAGTGGACAAGACCCTACATTCCAATAGAAAAAGGACCACTAGGAGGAAAAAGAACTGCAACAAGCAAACTAAGAGTGCATCCAGTAGTTCTCAAGAAGTCTCTAAACAAAACATGAAGGATCAAGCTTTTACATCCCAAGAAGTGCATGAGGAGCATCAACCTCAACCTGGGCCTAGTGCTAAACAAGATGAGGCTAGTACAATCGAGGATAGTTCTGGGGGTTCTGTTTTTGTGGATAAGGTGAACGAGACTCTAGATGCCATCATTGATGCTCATAGAAGTCGCATTGCAGCTTTATCTTAGCTACCCAAGAAGCTTCAAGAATACCCAAACCCTCGTGAGGAGAAGATCAATCTAGCTGTACATCAGCAACTCATTAGGGAAGCTCAATCAATACTTGAGGGCCCACCTCCACCTATCCCTCGGGGCCCAACCTCTCTTAAGCCAACATTAGAAACCATACCAGAAGTGTCATCAAGTTGGGAAATGAAAAGTGAGCTGATCTCAGCGAGAAGTCTACACCAATTGGCACCCCATTGAAAGAAGGCATTCTGCCACCACCTAGTCTTGCCTTCCCATGCAATGATGAAGTTATTGATGCTAACGAGGACATGGCAAATGAGATGTGGGCAGCAGTTCATGAGAAAGTTAATGAGAATATGTCCTCTATTATTTCACCTCCATTCTCTGAAGTGGATTTTACCAGGGGCACAGAAAACAACTTTAGACGCCCAAGCATCCAGGAGGAAGTTCAAACAATTTTTTCTCCTAGAAGTAAGCATACAATGAAAACCTTACCATCTTATTTGGGAGAATATGAGAACTGTTCTCAAACCTTGAGGATACCCTCCATGCATAGAAGGTTGACAAAGGAGATGGAGATGGGTATCGTGCAAGCTATTTTGTCAGCACCAGTGGCTTGTATCTTACCTTTGCTTGATTTGATAAAGCTTCGACCTGAGTTGTGGAATGATATTGCCACATGTATGTCAGAGCAGGTATTGCTACAAAAGGGTCACCATCATTGTACTATACACCGTGAGACAAAGCATGTTATGCCAGTTCCTATCAACAAAGTAGGAAAATTTTGTGAGGACGATCAGGGAAATGCTACCCTCCCATTAGAAGTGCAAAAAGTAGCTTCAACTGCAATATTTGATAGTGGTGTAGGAGTGGGCATTGTGACACGGTCCATTTGGGAAAAGTGGAGCAAACCAGCTATTAGGAGTACAAGGATGCACTTGCAGCTAGCAGATGGAAGCTTAGAACATCCCATTGGGCTGCTAGAGAACATATTGGTCACCACATGTGGGATTGAATATGAGCACACATTTGCAGTAGTGGATTTTGGAAAGAATCCAAACTATGAAGTGATATTGGGTAGACCATTCATGTGACAATTTCAAATGATTCAAGATTGGGGATACAATTATTTGTACCTCCGATATGATTCTGTCATCATAAGGGTCAACCTAAAGAATCACTCATATCGTGATGTAACGCGGTCTCCAATAGATGAGTTTGATTCTGCTTCATCTGAAGGCTCAAGAGTTACATTGTCAGATGGCGAGAAGATCTGTGGATGTGCGGAGCCTCATGTAAGGAGTTCAACACTGAGAGACTTAAAGGTAATCGAAGTGTATCAGATGAGGCATACATTCCACAACCCTTTCCTGAGCACTTAATTGATCCCCTAGAATGGAGTCATGTCCTTGCAACATTATCGACATGTGCTTTACCTAAGCCAATTCAATTTTGTGACTCAGATGGATATGACATTATTCCTATTCGAATGGTACAACCACGTGACCTTCTAGATGATTTGTACTATGGGGTTGCATCCATAGCACTGCATGTAGAGGAAGTCTCAGTGGAGGATTTAACACTCGAATCGGCTAATGATGCTGATAAGGAAGACAGATGGGACTCTGATTTTGATGATGATGTGATAATCCCCGAGGAAGAGTTAGGAAAGGCACGCCTACTCTTGAGAGGAAGGGAGGTTCAAATAGAGATCCCTCGAAGCCGCGACCCAAACGTAAATGCTGTAAGAGCCATAAGAGAATATGTAAACAAGATGAGAGGGAACGACGTGAGAGAATACAAAAAGAAAACGAGGAGTTTAAGAATGAACACTCTCGACCACCACCTCACTTCTCAGGAAAGAATGGATATCTATAGTATGTCCAAGCACAAGATAGTATCAAAGACCAAGTAAAACGATCAGATGGATTCCAACCAGGAGAAAAGCTAAAAACTATCAGCAAAAATCGCAAAAAAACAAAGAGACCAAAACAAAAACTCAAGTCTCAAACCGATTCAAAAGAGAGTGTCGAAAGTGCAAAGATAACGGTTGAACAAAAAACTCTGATGCAAGATTGCAAAAGAGAGCTCAAAACCGCATGGTCTTCAATTAGTGATGACTCAAGTGGACAAGAACAAGGTCTCAATGTTCCCCCCAACTTCACACAGTACACTCTTCAAGATCGGAAGACTGTTCTTCAACAGCCCATGCGACAAAAGCCAAGCATGCCAGGGGTTTCATATGATGGTCCAGAAGATGCAAAAAAAATTGATATCGCTAAGCCAGGAGAAGAGCCTCGCTATGTGTGGATTGCCACATACTTGTCCTTAGATGAGGAGAAGTTATTAATTCAAACAATAAAGGAGTATCGCGATGTTTTTGCTTGGAGTTATAAAGACCTCAAAGGAGTTGATCCAAGCATATGTCAGCATACAATTCCATTGCGAGAGGATGCAAAGCCTTCCAAGCAACGTCCTTATACTTACAATGAGAATTTTGCACGAAAGATAAAAGAAGAAATAGACAAGCTCTTAGAGGCAAAATTTATCTATGAGATTGAACACACTGAATGGGTCTCCCCTATTGTAGTGGTGCCCAAGAAAAATGGAAAACTTCGAGTATGTGTAAACCTCAAGAAGGTAAATGCAGCTACTATACGTGATCATTACCCACTTCCAATCACGGATCATGTTTTGGAACGTATTGCAGGGAAAAAGGCATATAGTTTCTTGGATGGATTCTCTGGTTACAATCAAGTGTCAATTGATCCGAAGGATCAACACAAGACAGCCTTTGCAACGGAAGATGGCATCTTTGCCTATCGTGTTATGCCATTTGGTCTAACAAATGCACCTGCAACCTTTCAGCAGTTAATGAGTCATGTATTCAAGGAGTACCTTAGGCTATTTCTTGAGATCTTCATGGATGATTTATGTGTTCACTCACAAGAGCGTGATGATATAGAACACCTCAAACTTGTGTTTCAAAAGTGTCAAGTTTATCGTATATGCTTGAATCCTGACAAGTGCAAATTCATGGGGTAAGACAAGGGAAGATTTTGGGCCATATTGTTTCTCGCAATGGTATTTCAACAGATATGGATAAAATTGATGTCATTGTCTCATTACCTCGGCCTATCAACCCTAAAGGGGTACAAATATTCATGGGACATTGTGGCTATTATCGTCGATTCATCTACATGTACGCTATCCTAGCCAGACCATTATATGCTCTTCTTGTAAAGTTTAATTGGACTGACATGTGTGAGGAATCCTTTGAAAAGTTGAAGCAAGCATTAGTGTCTGCACCCATCTTACGGGCACGAGATTGGAACCAAATCTTTCATGTCCATATTGATGCTTCAAACTTTGCAATTGGATGTATTTTGGCTCAATCGGGAGAACATAATAAGGATTTTCCAATCTCATATGCTAGTTGACAGTTGAACAATGCTGAGAAGAATTATACCATAACAGAAAGACAAGGTTTGTCCATGATATATGCAGTGAAAAAGTTTTGCCATTACCTTTTGGCAAACAAATTTATATTTTTTGTGGACCATTAAACACTGCTATATTTGATGAATAAGCCTTGTGCAACTGGAAGGATTGTGAGGTGGTTTGTCATCCTTCTTGAGTTTGATTTTGAAGTGGTAGTCCGAAAAGGAACAACTCATCTTAGGGCAAATCATTTGTCTCGAATCACCTCTAGAGAAGCTCCTGTGGGTGTGGATGATGATATGTTAGATTCAACACTTTTCCTTGTAAGACAGCTCCTAAATGGTCTAAACCCATCTTAGAAATTTTGACAAGTGGGCAGATACAACTAGCGGGTCCTAATGTGGACCTATGGCGACCATTTAAGTTAATCTCAGGGAGATTATATCATCAGGGTAATGATGGAGTGTTGTGGCTTATACCTAACCGTGACCAATATGAGGAGATCTTGGAATGGGCACATGAGGGTATTGGTGGAATCCATGCACCAGCTAAACCACTTGTGTGCGACCTATAACTCAGGATGGGCAATGGTGGCCTACCATGCATGCGGATGCTGAAAAATTTGTTCGTAACTGTGCTTCATGTCAAATTCAACAACCAATTCATAATGTCACATTATTCCAAATTTCAACTACACCAAGTTGGAGCAAGTATATTGTGGACTATCTTCAGCATGGTCATACTGATCGAACAATTCCTAAATATCGAAAGCATGCTATTGAAGTTGAAGCGGCCAACTCTATGCTGATAGAGGGCCAACTCTACAAGAGGGGCAAGGATGGCAACTTGCACATGTGTGTATGTGAAGCTGACTATTTTAAAATCTTGACTCATGCACATGCAGGTGTTGGGGGTGGACACTTTTCGGGCAATACCACAACTAAGTTGATTAGGTGGTCTGGGCTTTGGTGGCCAACCTTACAAATGGATGCCGAAGAATATGTGAAATGTTGTGACGATTGTCAAAGGACCAAACCTCCCATCACAAAGGACAATATGCCGTTGCGGCCTATGTTAAGCACACGTTGTCGTGATGTGTGCGGTACAGCCAGGAAAGTACGAGACTTCTAGCTGTGAGAGTTGGTGCCAAACCTAACAAGGGAACTCACATTCAAAATTTCCCAAAAAGCATAGGACAAAATCATCCTCAAATTCGTGTTCCAATTGCTTATCCCTTTCCAAGCATAGATTCACTGGCTTCTTTTTCCAAAACTTTCCAGCTAATCACATGTAGGCATGACATAACTTTTAAGTATTTCCAACATACATGTGACCCCTTTTCATTCCATACATCCACTGTCACCATTCCAACATCTCATAATGTTCTTTATCACCTGAAATCCTGTTTATAAATTTCAACAACTCACAAGTACAAGACAATTTATGGCATAACTATAACATATTCTTATGGTTTTAAGAAATTTCGATGCTTGCACTCTGGTTCCATTAGGGTAGGAACAATTCAGATATCCAGTGCTTTAATATCACAACTCATCGTATCCAGGCATTCATGATTTACCAAAACCTCTAAAGTTCGAAAGGTTATATGATTTTACAAAACCTCTAAGGTTTGAAAGGTCTTATGATTTAGAAAACCTCTAAGGTTTGAAAGGTAATCAAATAAATAAACTAAAAAAAAACGACTTATCTGAAAGCATCATTGTGAATTTTTCCCGGATTTTTGCTATTTTCCACTCAACCTTTTTGCTGCAGACAGCGCACAGCCGGCGCTAAACTGATTTTTCTGAATTTGTTAAAAGCATATCAATTGGTAGTAGCCAATTTGCTCTCTATTTCAAGCCCCAACATGCTTCACACAGTCGCTGACTGCATTAAACCAAACAATCTGGTCGAATGGACGCTGTTCATTCACTCTGCAGAGATTTTTCTCCCACACTGGTTCGCCGCCGTCTCTCTCCGGCTCTTTTCTCTCTTTCCCCGCGGAGAACTCGGCGCCACCCCCCCCCCACCACCTTTTTTAGCTTAATATCCGGCTTTCCATTTAAAAAAAAACTGCGCATTAAAACTTGTGCTTCTTCTAGAATTCATTGCACGTAAGCTGCCAGCCACGTATGCTGCTAGCCTTGGTTATCAATATCCAAGAAAATAGTCCAGGCATGTAGAAGGTCGTATGTACGAGGGTAGGTTGAGAAAGCCTCACACCAGTTATGCAGAGAACCTATCAGGCCACGATCATGTATGATACTAGGCTTGGCGGTTATAAACCATTACACAAAGAATTGGCTATGGAGAACATATGGTGAAACATACATAGCATGCTAGTGCCCTAGTTTGAGAGTGCTATATCAGTAGCTTTGAGTGATCAAAGCTAATCAAACGTGTTGCTGTTCCTTTCATTCTCTAAAGAGATGTAGAGAACTTGCTCTGCTAGGCGTCATCATCGTCTGGTTTCAAGAGGTGCTTCCTGGCAAACAAAATTTTCTCATCATCATTTGAAATGTCATCTGACTCAGCTTTTACCACTTTTGACCAGGCATCCCAATGTAGAGCTGTTAGATGTATGCTTATCTGGTCCACCAGTGGCCCCTTGTCTCTGATTATTACAAAACCCATGGGCCTCAAGAGCCTGTCCATCTCCAGAAGCAAATCCTCCATGCTCATATACAAAAAAAAACTCCTAAATCTGACTCAGCCTCAGCTTGTCTTATTAAACCTCATATACAATATGAACATATGTACATGGCATCACGTCATGGCACTTAACCCCATGCATCTGGATGTGTATTTAATGGCCTCACATGCACGGTTTCACATCATAGACGTGCCATGGCACGACATCCACCCCCTCTAAACCTGCACATCCTCTGGTATGTGCCAAATCATCATCAAGGTCCACATATAACTGGATGTCGTCTTCATCTTCTGCAGTTCCAGGAAGATCATCCTCTTCCTCTTCAACCATATCCATACTGCCACTGTCAAGCCTCTCATCCTGAATCTCTTGTGAATCAAAAGGATCATTATCATGCCTTCTTTTAAATATCTTGATTCTTTTGCCAGCCACAAGATTCTTTACTTCTGTTCCATCAAACTCACACAGAGTATACGTGGCATTTCCATGCACATGCTTGACAATGTAAGGGCCAAACCATCTTTTTGCAAATTTTCTTTGAACAGTGAATTGGTTGTCAAGGCTACTATCATACATTAGAACCCAATCACCTTCTTCAATAGGTTTTGGCCGGAGTCTGTGTCTACTATCAAATCTTTCTTTATTTTTCAGCCTTGCATCTTTCAAGCGAGCTTTAGCAAGCTCTACATCTTCAGGCTTCCTCTCCAACTGTCTTATTCGCAATGCAAGGAGGTCATCTCTGCTCAATCCTTCCACCCAGGGCAATACATTCCAAGTTAGAATTACTTCTTCAACTGGCATCACTGGCTTCTGACCATACATTAATTCTGCAGGCATGTATCCTGTCACTGAGCTATGAGTTGTACGGTCAGCCCACAAGGCATATGGTAGCAGCTTTGGCCACTCTCTCATCCTTTCTCTGCATGCCTTAGCCAAAGCTTTAATGATTGGAGGATGCCCTCGCTCACTTTTCCCATTGCCCTCAGGATTATAAGCACATGTTAAAGACAGTTTGATACCAATTCTAGAGAAGAATTCCCTTGCTTCTTCAACATCTAGCTCACCCCTATCAGCTGTTATCTTCCCAACACAACCATACCGGCAGATCACATCTTCCAAGAGAAATTTGCATACTGTTTCCGTACTCTTTGTTCTAAGAGCACGCCCTTCTACCTGATTTGTCAAATCTTCTCTTGCAAGTGCAATGTACCGCATCTGCCAAATTCCCAAAGGCATTGTAACTAGATCCACTACCCATTTGTAGTGCATGGCAGGTGGGTAGGTTGGTTGCAAGCCATCACGATGCCGCACATTTGAGTACATTTGGCATACCATGCATGTTTCCACATATTGGGAAATATCCTTGTACATTCCTTTCCACCAATATTTTTCCTTTATTTTGGTAAAGGTGGCCCACACACTTCTATGCCCAGCCCAGAGACTCTCATGGAATTCTTTCACAAGCTTTCCTTGAGTCTCTTTATCACATATGACTCTCTGTGGCATAGCATTCCTCTGCTTAGGATGCTTCCAGAGATACCCATCCTTTAGGAAATAACCATATGCTTTTCTGCGGATCCTCTTAAATTCTGAGTCAGACCAATTTTCTTGCCTTGTCAGAGTACTCAAATATTGACCAATAAGCAACTAATCTCCTTCATATATTTCCTCAATAAAAGACTCAAGTGCATTTGATAGGCAAATATGATCCCTTTTTGCATATGCTGTAGTATAGAATTTTGTACCCACATCATCAATGTCACTAATCATTTCTTTCTCATCTTCATACCTGGCTCTTGATAGCATATCTGCAACTGGATTATCTTTTCCCGCAATATGCTCAAACTCAGGATTTAGTGACTTGATATAAGCAATCCACCTAAGCATAGCAATATCTGGAGTGGTACAACTTGCTATCATCCCAAGAAGTGGCAAGCAATCAGTTTCCACTAGTACAGATGCCCCAATAAGATATTCTTTTTCACATTTTAGAGCAGTGACTATCCCCCATAATTCTCTCTTGATTTGTGGATACTTTCGTTGCCGAAAGCTTAATACCTTTGCTCCAAATCTAATTACATACCTATGATCATCCTCATCATCTTGCCCTACTGCCTATCCTATCCCAGTAGGACTAGTATCAACTGTAACAATCACAGGCCTGCCACACTCATAATCCGCCTTTCTCAAAATGGGTGATGATTGGAGCAAATATTTCAGCTTCCGCATAGCTTTAATATGTACTGCACTCCACAAAAATTTTTGATTCTTCCTCAAAAGCTGATAAAGAGGATCTGCTACATGTGCATAATGTGGGATCCAAATAACATAAAAGACGCATGCTCCAAGAAATCTCCTCAGCTCTGTAACATTAATGCATATTTCCTTCATTCTTTGTATTGCATCTATCTTGGCTGGACAAGGACGGCGTCCACTAGTACTACAAAGATGTCCCACTATTAGCACTTCACCAACCCCAAACACTGATTTCAGCCCAGATAAAGTAAGATTCACTTCTTCAAGCCTGGATAGAATCATGTCACAATCCTTTATATGATTTGCCACAAACTTGCGGCACCCTTTTGAATCCAAATCCTCATCTTTATCTTTCTCATCACAGCCCTTTATTGGCACATCATCCAAAAATGGCATAGTTTTTTGTGGTATGAAGTCTCGTAAGACTTTATTCATTCCATTCATCATATGTGCCACTGAGTTAGTGGCTCCCTGTGGTAAGGTACACATCCTTACTAATCCCAAAGGAGTTCTCATTGTGGTTAAGTCCCTGCTTTGTATATCCAGCTGGAACTGATCATATCCCGAATACAGATCACCCATAGAGTATATAGCTTTCCCTGCAAATGCTTCTGCAAACTCATCCACAATTGGACCTGCTCCCACATTCCTGATTGTGACTTTGTTTACAGGTTGCATGTCTTGAATAAAGCGCAATGTCCCATTTTTCTTTGGTACAGTAAACCATCTGTTGGAATATGGGGCACATGAAGGCTCCAAGATTCCCATCCTGATCTTTTCCTTTAGTAATTCCATCAACTTTGGCAAGAGAGCCTTTGGTACTGGAATTGGCTGCAGGTTCCAGGGCACATGTGGAACAGTAAAGATCACCATTGGTGCTGTTACACTTGGATCAACACAACCTATCTCATGCGGCTGAAAGGCAAAAGCTTTCCCATGTTTTACAAGCATCTCCTCAAAGCATTCCCTTTCAACTGCCAACAGAAAATCCTTCTCACCAATCTTCAGCTCTTTCAGAGTTTCTTGAGTAAATTTATGCCCAATTTTCTTCGGATCTCTAAGATTTGGCTGCATAGAAGCTTCATCTATCTTCTCCTTGCTTCCCGGTGGCAAGGGCAAGGCAACTGGTTTCACCTTCTTTGCAACCGTTTTGTACTTTGTATCAACATGAGCATCCATCTCACAATTCATGTTTTTACATTCCACCCCCTCAAACTCCTGGATTATATCATACATCTCCACAGATGACACCTTTATCATTTCATTTCCACCCTGTAAGCATGCTCTTCCCATATCAAAAAGCACATCCATAGTATCTATAAATGACACCTCATCAAGCACCCCTGAAATAAACTCATTCTTCTCCAAAAGACCACACTGCTCAAAACTTTTTTGTTCATTTTGTATATGTTTTTGCATGCCACGCTTCAAATCTTTGCTTTTTACAAAAACCAGTGACCCATAGCTGGAGAATCCCTGAAAATTTGCTGAAAAACTATTTACATTGATTGAGTCCTGCGAGAACTCATTTCCCCTTGTACCATTGGAATCCCGCTTTACAATGGCACCTGGCCAAAATCCCTCATCTCCCTGTAATTCATAAACTCTCTGTTTATCTTTGGGAGTGACTGTGCCCGAAGAGACTCACGATTCCTTTCATGATTAATGCAAACTGTCAAAAACTGAACAGCCTTTTTGCCATCTTTACTCCTTATTCTTGCATATGCTGAGCCATCATCCAAAACCTTTGTTTCCATCCTTACAGCTGTAATGTAGGGTTGCCCAAGGATAAGGGGATACGATGACATTTCCTGAACAAAGAAATTCTGATCATCCTTCACATCCCCTATAGTTACCCTTACATTTGGACATGCTGCATAAAGCTCTCCAGATGAATTATTAGCTGCTTTAATCATCCACCCATGATCCACATCCATTGGCCACTTACATTTGTTATAGAGATTTTTAGCCATAAGATTTATTTCAGACCCATGATCAATTAGAGCGACATATGGCTCTTCCAAATCACCTATCTTGACAAGGGTTTCAGTGGTTGCTCTTGCCCAATGGCTCCTGGAGTAATGACTCTTTGTAAGAACTTCTTTTTCATCATCCTCTTCCACAAAGCGCACTTGTCGTGCCCCATCAGCAGAGTGATTACATTCCACCACATTTTCTCTCTCTTCCTTTTTCTGTACCTGTACTCCATGGGTCTTGGAAGTGCTTGCCTCCCCTTGTGATGGAATAGATTCAATTATGGACTGCCTTTTTCTTCGTATAATATCAATTATCTCATCATGAAATTCTTTCTTTGCAATCCCCAAGACTTCCCCTAGTGTGAATTCCACCCTGCTGTTTAGAATCCTTTCTTCAAGTACCTTTTTGAGATCTGTTGCAACTTCAATATCAGATTGAAGCTTGTAGAGTGGACTTTTCCCTTTACCCTTCTCCTTCATTTTTGCTGGCACTTCTTCCATTGAAACATCCTGTGGAGGTCTGCTATGCTGTGGAGGCATATGTGATGGCCCAGGATCCTTCTTTTCACTTCCACGTGTAACTCTTTTTGATGGCCCTCCTTCCTCATTTTCCCTTTTACGTTTCTCCTCTACCTGTGCCTCATTATTTTGGCATTTGGCAATATAGGCATGAATGGATAAAGAATCCACAGGCTCCTCCCAGCCAGTCTCAAGACGTATACAATCACCTGCCTCATGCAAAGCTTGCTTTGACACTTTCTTTGACGCAATTAATTCCATTGTTGATGGCCAAAAATTCTCATTCTCATAATCCTCATCATTCTCAAATCCCTGCTTTAGTTGACCAACCTTTAATCCATAGGTTGCTGCCTCAACCATAGAAATGGCATGACTAGCAGCCATATCCTCTACCAGCTTTTTCATCCCTCCTTTCCCAAAGTTTGTACTCAATGGAAGACCAGTCTCTGTAAGATGGATTTTCCCATCTTTGAAAAACACAAGTTGATTTTTAAGAGCTTCTTTATAGCTAGTACAATCCTTCTTTGCATGCTCTGGATCATCACACCATATGCATCTATACGTAAACCCTTCTTTGCTTTGAGGCCTTTGCAAAGAAGCCTGCCCCAATGGTAGACCCTTTTCTTCAATCCTGGACATCTTCAATTTTAAGTCACGCATACCCTTGATAAGCTCATCCATCGGCCCATCTATCTTAGGAATTGTAGCAGCTGGCTTGGATAGATTCTCAGGGGTAGCAGCAGTTATTGGGGTTGCGGAGCCCATCACCATTTTATCCCTCCTCCGCTGCCGTTTTGCTAACATAGTGACTGCATCCTCAACATCATTCCAATCACTCTTTAATCCCTGCTCTGTATTCTTATCCTCAAGGAGGATTTCCAATTTCTCCTGGAGATCTTTCCCAGCTGCTTGCAAGAAGAGCTCTGTTTTTTCTCTATCCAAAGTTGCACGCTCTATCCTTGACAACTGGGCATAACGCTTCTCAAACTCTCTTAGCAATTCTGTGGCAGAAATTCCCATTTTAGATTTTGTGACCCATTCCAAGAAAGTTCGTTTGGTCACTCGCTCAGAATCCTCCATGAAATATTCATCCTTTAAAGCAAGCTTGAACTCTTCCCAATTTCTGCCACCCTGTGCTCTCTGCAATCCTTTTATGCGCTCTCTTATTTCAGGAACGCATACCAGCTCGAAACTTCGAACCATATCCTCCTCAGTCACCCTGTTTAGCTCCATCTCCTTTATATAATTGCGCAGGTACTTTGTAATGTCCTTCCCATCAAATTGATCCACCTTTTTCACAATTGATTGTAATGCCTTGGTCGTGGAAATTTGTCCCCTCTCAGCAGCTTGTTGCTGTTGCATGTACATGGTAAACATTTGAAACATCTGCATAACTCCAGGGTCAAAATGAACCCCCTGACCCTCAGAATTCTCAGCCATAGCTTCCCTGTATATTTCACCACACTCTCACCCCAGCAGTTTCACGTCGGGTTCACCAAAAGCTGTCGTGATGTGTGCGGTACAGCCAGGAAAGTACGAGACTTCTAGCTGTGAGAGTTGGTGCCAAACCTAACAAGGGAACTCACATTCAAAATTTCCCAAAAAGCATAGGACAAAATCATCCTCAAATTCGTGTTCCAATTGCTTATCCCTTTCCAAGCATAGATTCACTGGCTTCTTTTTCCAAAACTTTCCAGCTAATCACATGTAGGCATGACATAACTTTTAAGTATTTCCAACATACATGTGACCCCTTTTCATTCCATACATCCACTGTCACCATTCCAACATCTCATAATGTTCTTTATCACCTGAAATCCTGTTTATAAATTTCAACAACTCACAAGTACAAGACAATTTATGGCATAACTATAACATATTCTTATGGTTTTAAGAAATTTCGATGCTTGCACTCTGGTTCCATTAGGGTAGGAATAATTCAGATATCCAGTGCTTTAATATCACAACTCATCGTATCCAGGCATTCATGATTTACCAAAACCTCTAAAGTTCGAAAGGTTATATGATTTTACAAAACCTCTAAGGTTTGAAAGGTCTTATGATTTAGAAAACCTCTAAGGTTTGAAAGGTAATCAAATAAATAAACTAAAAAAAAACGACTTATCTGAAAGCATCATTGTGAATTTTTCCCGGATTTTTGCTATTTTCCACTCAACCTTTTTGCTGCAGACAGCGCACAGCCGGCGCTAAACTGATTTTTCTGAATTTGTTAAAAGCATATCAATTGGTAGTAGCCAATTTGCTCTCTATTTCAAGCCCCAACATGCTTCACACAGTCGCTGACTGCATTAAACCAAACAATCTGGTCGAATGGACGCTGTTCATTCACTCTGCAGAGATTTTTCTCCCACACTGGTTCGCCGCCGTCTCTCTCCGGCTCTTTTCTCTCTTTCCCCGCGGAGAACTCGGCGCCACCCCCCCCCCACCACCTTTTTTAGCTTAATATCCGGCTTTCCATTTAAAAAAAAACTGCGCATTAAAACTTGTGCTTCTTCTAGAATTCATTGCACGTAAGCTGCCAGCCACGTATGCTGCTAGCCTTGGTTATCAATATCCAAGAAAATAGTCCAGGCATGTAGAAGGTCGTATGTACGAGGGTAGGTTGAGAAAGCCTCACACCAGTTATGCAGAGAACCTATCAGGCCACGATCATGTATGATACTAGGCTTGGCGGTTATAAACCATTACACAAAGAATTGGCTATGGAGAACATATGGTGAAACATACATAGCATGCTAGTGCCCTAGTTTGAGAGTGCTATATCAGTAGCTTTGAGTGATCAAAGCTAATCAAACGTGTTGCTGTTCCTTTCATTCTCTAAAGAGATGTAGAGAACTTGCTCTGCTAGGCGTCATCATCGTCTGGTTTCAAGAGGTGCTTCCTGGCAAACAAAATTTTCTCATCATCATTTGAAATGTCATCTGACTCAGCTTTTACCACTTTTGACCAGGCATCCCAATGTAGAGCTGTTAGATGTATGCTTATCTGGTCCACCAGTGGCCCCTTGTCTCTGATTATTACAAAACCCATGGGCCTCAAGAGCCTGTCCATCTCCAGAAGCAAATCCTCCATGCTCATATACAAAAAAAAACTCCTAAATCTGACTCAGCCTCAGCTTGTCTTATTAAACCTCATATACAATATGAACATATGTACATGGCATCACGTCATGGCACTTAACCCCATGCATCTGGATGTGTATTTAATGGCCTCACATGCACGGTTTCACATCATAGACGTGCCATGGCACGACAACGTGCTTTTGCCAAATGGGGTATTGATTTTGTCGGTCCCATTAAATCTCCAGCTTGTCACACGCATGCCGAATATATTATAGTCGCAACTGACTATTCGACCAAATGGGTAGAGGCAAAGGCTACAGTAAAAAATGAGGCCAGAACCATATCCAAGTTCTTGTATGAGTACGTGTTTACACGCTATGGCTTACTTATTGAAATTGTTAGTGATCAAGGTGTGCACTTTATGAATGAGGTCATAGATTTTTTACTTCAAGAATTTTTGGTAATTCACAAGCGTTCTGCACCATATCATCCCGAGACCAATGGTCAAGCTGAGAGTACTAACAAGATTCTCTGCACAGCACTCACAAAGATTGTTGAGGGACATAGGACTGATTGGGAGCAAAAATTACACTCAATTCTTTGGGCATATAGAACAGCCTATAAAACATCTGTGGGCACAACCCCATTTGAGCTTGCTTTTGGGCTAGATGCAATTCTTCCCATTGAATTTCTTGTACCTACTCTACGAGTTGCTAAACAATTGGACTGGACTGGTCATGAGCTTTCTCAACGCATTGATGAATTGGAAAAGTTTGATGAGACCTGCTTATTGGCGGTAATGGGGATGTATGCCGAGAAGAGGAGACAATAGCAATGGTATGATTGAAATGTAACAATTGGCCGATTCAAAAAAGGGGACCTTGTGCTCTTGTACACACTTAAGAAGCATAAGCAAAAGCTCAAGAAACGCGGCCTAGGAGCATTTGTGATTAATGAGCTTACTCCTAGTGGTGCAGTGCATTTAGAGACACTAGAAGGTGAGCAAATGCCTAACTTCATTAATGGAAGTCGTCTCAAGAAATACAATGAACCACTAACCGAAGCCATGCTTCAACAAATGCATGCTGCCAACACACGGAAAGAAGCACATGACCTACTTAAACGTCAGGCTCAAGAAGAAGCTAAAGCTAGAGTTGCAAAAGCCAAGGAGCGTTGCAAGGCTTCTATGTTGACCTTACAGCAGCAGTTGGCTACTGATGAACAATATGTCGATCCTTTCAATATTCATGGGTGTCTTCATCTTCATGAGACTACCTACTTTGTCTCTGCCTTAATTGACTCTGGTGCAGATTATTATGTTCTCTCATTTGACACATGGGTAGCCTTGGGACAACCAACACTTGTGCACATTCCTATTGACTTACGAAGCTTCTCAGGTGAAGATAACCCTATAGAGGGAAAATGTGTCATTATGATGTCCATTCAGGGTCACCAGATGTCAGTTCCGTTTTATGTGGCCAGTAAGTCCAAGGCAGTGGTAGAGGTTGTTCTTGGTCGATCATGGTTAAGTGCTACCAATTGTTCATTAGATTGGAAGAATAGACAATACAAATTGCAAATTGATTCTAATTGCGTCTTAGGATCTGCTGCTCCACGAGTTTTATCATGTCAAAAGGGTGGTAGTTCTACCTTACCTAACCCAATTTCAACATCTGCTCTTCAAGCTCCAAGACAAATGATGTGGATAATTGATGAGTCCTCAATTGAGGGCCATGGCTGGCATGTTCCAACTACTCTAGTCACTGCTCAAAAAAGGCTAGGTAAGAAGGAATTGTCCATTTGGCTACCCAAAGATGCGTACAAACTTGTACCATCTAGCCTAGTTGCTAAACCTCCTAAAAAGCATATCTTTTCCAAGCCTAAACTTCATATTGTTACTCATTGGGTCCCAAAGCATGTTCTTAAAGCACAAGGCTATTATGAGGGTGCAACAGCACTTTGGCTTCCCAAATGCCATGGTTTGGTAGAGTCAGAAGAGTGTATCAATAAGATTCCAAAAGCCATTCTTGATTTTTCATATCAGTGGGTGCAAAGGAAATCAACACATCCTCTTCAAGATAGGATAGGTGGTTGTAATAGCACCTACAAATCTACTTGTGTTGACCTTCCCCAAACATGTATTGAATCACCAGTTGTCCCAACTTCTCCTTGTTACACACTTCCACCATCAACTTGTGTACCTAAGACACATCCAACTTTACATGAGTCTCCTTTGAGCATAGATTCTAGCACTTCACTGCCTAAATCCTCTTATCTTGCTCAAATTCCTCGACAATTGCTATCCTTCCCACCCCTTAAGAAGGACATACCCAAAACCAAAGGTAAGGCATTAATACTACAATTGAAGCTCTTTGGTAGATCAGTGTTTGAATAGTCTCACTTTTACTAATGTGGTTCCTTATGCCTTTATAGGATTGTGTTCTTTTTGAGATGATCTTATCTACATTATTTTTGATAGGGATTGTAATGATGGATATGAGTGTATAAAGTTTGAAGTTTCTAAATTTCATTGTTCTATGCCCAGATACCTCCTGATGGATACTTGGCGAGATACATGTCCACCATGTATTGACCCTGATAGTACTCAACCTGAACATCATGTTGTTGGCTATGCCGCTCTTACTTTCGACGATATGGCACGGGCTTCATGAAATAAATTATGGGAATTACACCCCAATGCCATAACCTTCTTGATGTGAGAGTACCAGACCGAGGACCAAATCAACGTAGATTACCTGAGGATGTTCAAGCACAACAATGGAGGGATACATGCATAAATGACTTGCAACCACCTATCTTGCAAGCCCTCCTTCCCCCAGCCTCAACATGTCAATTTTGGATCACTATGAGTACCTATATTGAGAAATTCCAAAATCAGAATTGTCTGCTTAACCTTCCCATAGAACCAATGCCATATTTTAGCGAGGAAGCACTCCTTCCTCTACCACCTTCTCCAGAGGCCGGCTTTTGTATAGGGTTGTCCTTGCATCCTGAAGTGATTGATACCATCTTTCTAGCAAAAGTGGACACGGATCCACCACCAGTGCAAGGGTAAGCTTATCAACTCCACAATAAGATCAATAAGCCAGGGCACTTTTCTCCCACTGGGTTTTTCCCCTCGGCTATATTCGGTGATTGGCACCAATAACAAATTTTATTCTTTTCTTTTCTTTTCTTGTTTGTTAATAAGACATTTTGCAGAGATCTCTGCTAAACAAGAGCATACAAACACGCCCCAATAGTCCACCTACTGTGCACACAAATTAGGAAGGGGGGAGATATGCAATGCCTACAAAGAGCAAAGAGAAACAATCTGCACAACATCAGCAATGCATCAATGCAAACACACAACATCAACGAGCACTACAACAGGTGTATTCAAATCATAATCTTTTGTTCTTTATGTGCTTTTCACTTTTGCATATATTGTTTGCATGTTCACACACAGTTGGCTGGTTTAAGTTTTAAATTAGTTATTACCATGTGGTGAGTGATTTCTAGATTCTTAGAGGACTTAGTAGAAGGTATTTCTATTTGAAGATGGTGTAAGATATATGCCAACGGAGTATGCCAAGTTCTTATGCTCTCGAAGTATATTAGTTATCCCTAGTGGTAGGTACCTCTTAGGTATGGGCTAGGTGCTACGATTAATAAAAAATTTACGAAAATCATGCCCTAAAAAATATATACAAGTGAATTGAGACATGACATGTCTACAGCCATGTGGAATGCTTGGTAGGACCTTGGGTTGTCTTAGCACCTTGGGCCGATGCCTTGGTTTCCATGGGGTGAACACTGACGTCTAATAGATTAAGAAGAAGACCTTCAAGGACTCTATCGCCTTGATAGATGCTGGTAGGACTTTGGGGTACATTATGGGCCCTCGAGACCGATGCCCTCATCTTCATGGGGTACTCCTTATGTCAAAAAGAAAGAAAAGGGTCTGTCGCCCTTGAGATACTTAGCAGCCTTTAGATTCTCTTGGCGGAGGTCTCTTGGCCATTGCTTGGGTCTCATTGGGATGGAACCTTCCTCTTTATCATCTTTTACACAAACACACACACACACACACACACACAAAAGAGAAAAAAAGAAAGAAAGAAAGGTCCAATCACCATTGCTCATATTTAGGAGTAGGGTTGCCACTTAGGAATAACTTAGGAATAACTTAAACACTTGTAGGGTTGCCACTTAGGAATAACTTAAACACTTGTAGGACATTGAGACTGCGGTCATAACCTGCGGTGTACAAGCACACTTGCCTTTGCATAGCACTATCTTACCACTTAGTCTCACTTTGACTAGTCTTTACTCACTTCTTTTAGCACTCTTTAAAACTCTAATCGGCCTTTCACTTGCATGCTCACGTGTGAGATTGTCATTGCTGGTTTTTTTTTCAATAAAAGGCTTTACTTGCCTTCCATTGTTTTTTGCAGCTTTTCCTTCTACCGCGCCCGAGGACGTGCGCGATTTAGGAAGGGGGGAATGTTCCACGGGAACACTCACGAGAACATGGATTATGGAAGGAGGCCGGAAGCAATTAATGCGAGAGAGCGGGATTGTAGCCACGAGAACATAAAGACGCACATAAATTTTCCATATTTTTGTGCCGAAGTGCAATGTAAATCGTTTTTGGTCAATGTGGGTTCTAAATGAGAGTTCTAGGTGTATTAAGCAAGGCTCACTTATGGGTTGTCCGCCCATATGTGAAAGAGGCCTAGGGTTAGGGTTAGTGACATCTTTATAAAAGAGATGTTAGCTAAAGAAAGGGGACGTTTTTTGGCCATTCTCATAAGCTATTGAGTGAAGCTCTTGAGCTCTCAAGCTATGGCAACTCTCTAACTCTCTCTCTATTGTACTCTAATGAGCATCAAGCTCCAATGAGTATAGCTCCACTTCTTTCTCTTAATCTATTTTCGCATCATTGAAGTAGATTAATCTATGATTAGTTGAATGCTTCTTTCTTTCTCTTGTTTATGCTGCATGCTTGTAGTGAGTGTGTGTGTAGTCTCCATTGATGCAAGCTCTTGCCCACTTCATTGGCAATGAGTTATTCATGGATGGACTCTCTCTATGAGCTTGTGGGTTTGTGAATGTTACATTCTATGCTTGCTTAAGCTTGTGGGTTAGTAGATGCACGCTTATGGGTTTGCAGGCATTAGGGAAAGCTAAGATTTAATCAATGTTTGAATGGCATTAAGAGATTGCCATGCATTGCTTGTTCTCTTGATTAGTGTAGTGGGTTTAAGAGATTGAGAGATTGATTGAGGTGTTGAATGGTTGAATCGTCAAGTGGTGGTTTGTGTATGTGAGCTCTCCCTCATGGGATAAGCCTTCATGCACTAATCGGGTCGAGTCCTCGGATTGACATTGTGTTTCTTAACACATTTGTTGATCGGTAGTACTCTATGAGCACTATATTGCACGGTAGAGAGAACCGCTCTACAGAGGAGTTAGAGGAGGAGTCAGAGGATTGAAGGACATAGAGGAGGGGTAAGAGGAGGAAGAATGGAGGACTCAGAGGAGGAATCAGAGAAGACAGAATATAGAGGAGTCAAAGGAGGAGTCAGAGGATTGGTCAGAGGAGGAGGAGGGATCAAGACCCTTCTGTTGAGACTGCCTATAATGATTCCTGTCTGATTCAGCCCTGACTCAGCTGACTTCAAACCTTTCCACTTTTGTGTTCTCTGACACTTACAAACCCTCAAACACCTTAGATCCCACAACGATTCAGCACTACAGTCTTTTATCTAACATTAGCTAACCTTGTTTGATATCCTCCAGCTCAAAAAACTCTATCTGACTCTCATAGATGTCTGGCTGTAAGATTTGACCCTAAATGGCTTCCTCTCAGCCCAAAAGTCTTATTTCTACTCTTCTACACTTTCAACTGACTTATCCTGACACTCAACTGACACTACTAAAACTGACCATTGTTGATGCTCAACTGACCCTATCCCTAGTAAGCCACTCCCAACACTAACTTAGACATCGTGCTCACAATCAATCTTCTTAGCAATCTCAATCAAAACATCATAATCACCATAACTAAAATACCATATCACAAAATTTAACCATCCACGTAATAGGTTCAAACCTTAAGCACTCTATTTTCTTCATATTTGCAAAATCAAAACCAGTCTCAACAACGAATTATCCAACATGGATCCAGGAAGCTCACGTTGCTAACCTTGCCCTGTTGCCCTCCCGCCCTTGCCCCTACCTTTGCCTAGTTGCCACCACCACCTACTAGTGGGGTGGATGTTCGGATGTGAAGACAATGGATGCCATCCATCGAAGAAACACCAAGGGAGTAAAACCATGGTTCCCCTTGACACGGGGATACCTTGGGTATAATGTAATCTTCCATGTGCATGTTTGATAGCTAGTGTATGGATTGTGTTGTTCTATTTTTTAATGTGCATGTGTGGATGATGAGTGTGAGGAGGGTTAGATAGTGTACTAAAAACCATCCTTTCAAATGAATACCTTGTTCTCTTTGATGCCATGACATGTACACTTTGAATTCCATTTGGTTTTTATTTAGTTCATGGCTCTCACATGTATTGATAGATTGTCAATATGAATCAATCTTGAAAACCACATGGTTGTAGGGTGAGGAAGCATTGGTTGTTTCGTTTATTTTTGTAATCATTTAAGTGCTTTGAGTATGTTTTGTGATTCACCTTTTATGATTGCATATTTATTTGAGAAGTCTTAAATGACAATACGTGTTAATATATTTAAAAGCTATTACACTGTGCCATCTTCTTCTCAAACAGAACCTTCACAACAAACTTTCGTTGAACTGCTTCACCCAAGCATCTTTCTTTGCTTCAGCCTAGCTGGTAGCCTCAGGCTTGTTACATTAGATTTGGCAAGTTGGTTATACTAAATTTGGCAAGTTTTGAATACCTTACATGGGGCCTCTCAAGACCATTTATTATATGTGGCTATAATCCTTTCTTATTGTATGTGTCTATAATCCTGGCTTATGTTTTGATTACCTTAGATGGGGCCACTTAGGACCATTTGTATGTGGCTATAATCTTGGCTTATGGTTTTTTCTAATTACTGACTGTTGGGCTGGCACTTGTCCTAGGCATTAGGGCCTGGAGACTAAAAAACCCATCACCATGCTCATAAGTGGGCCTCTTATCTTCCACAAGCTGGAAAGCTTTACAAGTCCTGCACCAATGTTGAACATCCTTGTGTAGGCTAGGCCAAGTGTAACATGCCAATAAGATCTTTCTACTTGTGATTTCCTGTGAAAAATGGCCGCCACACATACTAGCACAATTGGAGAATGTGACAAGTTTCATCGGGTGATGGCACCCTTCTCGTCACTAAATCCTTCCCTTTATGATACAAGTCTTCCCCAATTAGCTGATAAGATAAAGCTTTCCAAACTAGCCTGTGTTTTTGCACCTTATTGAGATTTCCTATAAGTTCTTCTGAAAGCAAGAAGTGGATGACCTCTTGTAAGTGTTCCTGACCTTGAAACTTCGGTTCTTGGAATTTTGTTGCTCCAATCATGACATCTAGCTGTTGCCCAAACACCCTAAATCTGTTTTACTAGCAGCATGGCATCTCCTTTTACAACCAACCTTGTAATTTTCTATCCTCAATAAGCTTCCAATCCCATCTTGAGGGTGGCATAATTTTCTTCATTGTTTGAATGGACATTAGATAGAATTTTACCTTCCTGAAGGACCACCTCTTGCTTGGGGCTTAGAATAATTAACCCTACTCTTGTAGAGTCGGTCTTCCTCCTGTAAGCTCCATTAAAATACAATGTGAATGCATTAGTGAAAGTTTCCTCTACCTTTGGATCTTCTATCTCTTTCCTTTCTTTTGGGGCCACCTTCTTCGCATGATAGCGTTATGTTAACACATTTGCTAAGCTTGCTTTTGGGGCCACCTTCTTCTCATATGAAAGCGGTATGTTAATAGATCTGCTAAGTTTGCTTGGGTACTATCTTCCACCAAAAAGGTGTACTCAAACTCTTGCAATTCCAAAATCCACTTTGCAATCTTTGGTGAGATATTTATGTGTTGAACCACATAAGAAAATATGCTCTCAATTGTTAGAACAATAAATGGTGTAGGAAAAAGGTAAGACGCTTGTAATTCCAAGATCCACTTTGCAATATTTGGTGAGATATTCATGTGTTGAACCACATAAGAAAATGTGCCCTCAATTGTTAGAATGGAAAGGGTTTAGGCAAAAGGTAAGATCTGAACTTCCTGATTGCAAACATGAGAGCCAACATGATTTTGGTCAACATCTAGAGAACTTTTCTCAGCCTCTGTCACCTTGCTTGCAAGGTAAAGTGGATGCATAAAAGCTCTCTTTGGATCCTTTTGCATTAGTACTACACCAACTGCATAAGAGCCAACACTTGGACAAACAAAGAAAACCAAATCCCATTGGGGTGGCATGATGACTGGTAAAGAACTAAGCATGATTTTTACCTCATTAAATACTTCCTCACTCTCATCATCCCATGTAAAAGTACTCTCCTCTGAGTGAGTCTTTGTAATGGTGAAACTAGTGCAAGCAAGTGAATACATCTGGCAAGGTACCTGACTTTTTAAAGAAATTTGACCAGCTAAGACTACTTGTGCAAGAAAATGAATAAATCTGGCAAGGTACTTGACCTTTTGAAGAAATGTGACCAACTGTTTTGTATTTGATGGAGATGGGAGTACTAAGAGATCTTGCACTTTTGATGAATCAGCCTCAATACCTTGTGAAGAAACCAAGTGGCCCAAGAGCCTTACCTTAGTCTAGGAAATGTTGCATTTCTTTGGATTCAATTGTTGATAGAGCTAGATCAATCTTTTTAAACCTTCTTCCACCTTTTGTTGGCAATGTAAAGACTTGCTACTATATATATATATGCAAAAATCAACTATGAAAACTCTAATGGATGACCCAAAAAATGGTTGGAAAACATAGTTCATGAACCTTTAAATGTGGTAGGTGCATTGATGAGACCATACGTTGTCGTGCCATGGCACGTCTATGATATGAAACCGTGCATGTGAGGCCGTCAAATACACATCCAGATGCATGGGATAAGTGCCATGACGAGTCATTATATGATGCCATGTACATATGTTCATATTGTATATGAGGTTCAATAAGACAAGCTGAGGCTGAGTCAGATTTAGGAGTTTTTTGTATATGAGTATGGAGGATGATGTTTTTGCTGTTACTCAGAGTTCATGGGCAAGTTAGAAGCATCCAGATATATATGATGGCATGAGGGCATACCGATGCACAAAGGAATGCATTTATAAAGGCATGAAGAAATACTTGAATGGGCAATTGGAGATTCTATAAATCACATGGGCCGATATGATGACTTATAAACTATGAAGGTATCACAGTGCCGAAGAGTTCATTGAATGTTGGGGAAATGTGGGGATAGAAAACTGCACTTGGACTTCATGGATCATCATGTAGAAGCATATGTATCTTACGTATATCTAATGCGGAGAGTGGAGATAGGAAACATGGAGCTAGTAAGCATGTTTTCATAGAGGTGCTAATGCCTTGGGAGTCTTGTGGTTAAGACTTAAAACATGGTGCTAATGCCTTGGGAGTCTTGTGGTTAAGACTTAAAACATGGTGCTAATGCCTTGGGAGTCTTGTGGTTAAGACTTGCTACCTTAATGCTAAGGTCTAATGCTACTAGCAAAACGTGGCTAGTAGCATACGTGGAAAGGGAAAATAGTTTATTTAATTAGAATTTTCTGGAGCTTGGTAGCGCAGCCTTTGTAATGGAAACTCCCGCGTTAATAGTGGGAAAAAGGTGGGTATGGGCACCGAGATCGCCGCGGGGGAAAAGAGAAAAGACACCGGAGCTTCACGGCGGCGAACCAGAGTGGAAAGAGAATTCTGCAGCGTTGGAGGAACAGTGTCCATCCAACCAGAGTTAAAAAAATCAAAGAGAGTGCTTCTGTTCATAGCGTGTAGGAGTTAGAATTGTAGAGGATAATGAGAGCTATCCAATGATAAAGCTTCCATCAAATGCTTGTAATTTGCCTTCAGTGGTCTGCAGCGAGCCGCCGTCAGAGGAATAAAGAAGAAAAACGATGAAAAACTCATCTATCTTTACTTGCAGTTAAGTGGGATTTATTTTTACTTTGAATATATAAACCAATAAATGGGAAAAATCGCATGTTTAGCATACCTTTAAAGGATTTGAGGAAAGGGAAGATCTTGTGACTTGGAGTATTGTGGAAATAAAGTACAAAAAGCATATTAAGGTTCCGAAAGGTGGTTTACTTCCTACTCGATCGGATTTTTTGGAATTCAAGCCATGGAATTTTCTAAATCTCATGAGCATGATAAAGCTATGCAAAATGCTATATTTTACTTGTGAAATGTTAGTATATTAAGGCAGGTTTTCAGGTGATAAAGTACATCTCGAAATAAAGGATTTGAGGGCACTGGATGTAATGGATGTAACTGGCTACATGTATATTGGAAAAATTAGAAAGCTTTATTATGCCCACATGTGAATGGTTCAAAGGGATTTCATGCAATTCTGTGCAATCATCTGGATGAATTCAAGGATGTATTGAGGGAAGTGGACACATGTATTTGTCATTGGAAATAATGATGTTCAATACTCCTTGGGAAATCTTGTACGTGAAATTCCTTGTTGGATTTGACATTCACTCTCACAGCTAGAAGTTTCGTACTTTCCTGGCTGTACCGCACACTTCACGACATCTTTTGGTGAACCCGACGTGAAACTGCTGGGGTGAGAGTGTGGTGAAATATACAGGGAAGCTATGGCTGAGAATTCTGAGGGCCAGGGGGTTCATTTTGACCCCGGAGTTATGCAGATGTTCCAAATGTTTTCCATGTACATGCAACAGCAACAAGCTGCTGAGAGGGGACAGATTTCCACGACCAAAGCCTTACAATCAATTGTGAAAAAGGTGGATCAATTTGATGGGAAGGACATTACAAAGTATCTGCGCAATTATATAAAGGAGATGGAGCTAAACAGGGTGACCGAGGAGGATATGGTTCGAAGTTTCGAGTTGGTATGCGTTCCTGAAATAAGAGAGCGCGTAAAAGGATTGCAGACAGCACAGGGTGGCAGAAATTGGGAAGAATTCAAGCTTGCTTTAAAAGATGAATACTTCATGGAGGATTCTGAGCGAGTGACTAAACGAACTTTTTTGGAATGGGTTACAAAACCTAAAATGGGAATTTCTGCCACAGAATTGCTAAGGGAGTTTGAGAAGCGTTATGCCCAGTTGTCAAGAATAGAGCGTGCAACTTTGGACAGAGAAAAGACAGAGCTCTTCTTGCAAGCAGCTGGGAAAGATCTCCAGGAGAAATTGGAAATCCTCCTTGAGGATAAAAATACAGAGCAAGGATTAAAGAGTGATTGGAATGATGTTGAGGATGCAGTCACTATGTTAGCAAAGCGGCAGCGGAGAAGGGATAAAATGGTGATGGGTTCTGCAACCCCCATAGCTGCTGTTACCCCTGAGAATTTATCCAAGCCAGCTGCCACAATTCCTAAGATAGATGGGCCGATGGATGAGCTTATCAAGGGTATGCGTGATTTAAAATTGAAGATGTCCAGGATCGAAGAAAAAGGTCTACCATTGGGGCAGGCTTCTATGCAAAGGCCTCAAAGCAAAGAAGGGTTTACATATAGATGCATATGGTGTGATGACCCAGAGCATGCAAAGAAGGATTGTACCAGCTATAAAGAAGCTCTTAAAAATCAACTTGTGTTCTTCAAAGATGGGAAAATCCATCTTACAGAGACTGGTCTTCCATTGAGTACAAACTTTGGGAAAGGAGGGATGAAAAAGCTGGTAGAGGATATGGCTGCTAGTCATGCCATTTCTATGGTTGAGGCAGCAACCTATGGATTAAAGGTTGGTCAACAAAAGCAGGGATTT
Source organism: Cibotium barometz (assembly GCF_041138505.1). NCBI lineage: Eukaryota > Viridiplantae > Streptophyta > Polypodiopsida > Cyatheales > Cibotiaceae > Cibotium > Cibotium barometz. Next base: position 33,469,316 of record NC_141092.1, on the reverse strand, counting down.
GAAAATGATGAGGATTATGAGAATGAGAATTTTTGGCCGTCAACAATGGAATTAATTGCATCAAAGAAAGTGTCAAAGCAAGCTTTGCATGAGGTAGGTGATTGTATACGTCTTGAGACTGGCTGGGAGGAGCCTGTGGATTCTTTATCCATTCATGCCTATATTGCCAAATGCCAAAATAATGAGGCACAGGTAGAGGAGAAACGTAAAAGGGAAAATGAGGAAGGAGGGCCATCAAAAAGAGTTACACGTGGAAGTGAAAAGAAGGATCCTGGGCCATCACATATGCCTCCACAGCATAGCAGACCTCCACATGATGTTTCAATGGAAGAAGTGCCAGCAAAAATGAAGGAGAAGGGTAAAGGGAAAAGTCCACTCTATAAGCTTCAATCTGATATTGAGGTTGCAACAGATCTCAAAAAGGTGCTTGAAGAGAGAATTCTAAACAGCAGGGTGGAATTCACACTAGGGGAAGTCTTGGGGATTGCAAAGAAAGAATTTCATGATGAGATAATTGATATTATACGTAGAAAAAGGCAGTCCATAATTGAATCTATTCCATCACAAGGGGAAGCAAGCACTTCCAAGACTCATGGTGTACAGGTACAGAAAAAAGAAGAGAGAGAAAATGTGGTGGAATGTAATCACTCTGCTGATGGGGCACGACAAGTGCGTTTTGTGGAAGAGGATGATGAAAAAGAAGTTCTTACAAAGAGTCATTACTCCAGGAGCCATTGGGCAAGAGCCACCACTGAAACCCTTGTCAAGATAGGTGATTTGGAAGAGCCGTATGTTGCTCTAATTGATCATGGGTCTGAAATAAATCTTATGGCTAAAAATCTCTACAACAAATGTAAGTGGCCAATGGATGTGGATCATGGGTGGATGATTAAAGCAGCTAATAATTCATCTGGAGAGCTTTATGCAGCATGTCCAAATGTAAGGGTAACTATAGGGGATGTGAAGGATGATCAGAATTTCTTTGTTCAGGAGATGTCATCGTATCCCCTTATCCTTGGGCAACCCTACATTACAGCTGTAAGGATGGAAACAAAAGTTTTGGATGATGGATCAGCATATGCAAGAATAAGGAGTAAAGATGGCAAAAAAGCTGTTCAGTTTTTGACAGTATGTATTAATCATGAAAGGAATCGTGAATCTCTTCGGGCACAGTCACTCCCAAAGATAAACAGAGAGTTCATGAATTACAGGGAGATGAGGGATTTTGGCCAGGTGCCATTGTAAAGCGGGATTCCAATGGTACGAGGGGAAATGAGTTCTCGCAGGACTCAATCAATGTAAATAGTTTTTCAGCAAATTTTCAGGGATTCTCCAGCTATGGGTCACTGGTTTTTGTAAAAAGCAAGGATTTAAAGCATGGCATGCAAAAACATATACAAAATGAACAAAAAAGTTTTGAGCAGTGTGGTCTTTTGGAGAAGAATGAGTTTATTTCAGGGGTGCTTGATGAGGTGTCATTTATAGATACTATGGATGTGCTTTTTGATATGGGAAGAGCATGCTTACAGGGTGGAAATGAAATGATAAAGGTGTCATCTGTGGAGATGTATGATATAATCCAGGAATTTGAGGGGGTGGAATGTAAAAACATGAATTGTGAGACGGATGCTCATGTTGATACAAAGTACAAAACGGTTGCAAAGAAGGTGAAACCAGTTGCCTTGCCCTTGCCACCAGGAAGCAAGGAGAAGATAGATGAAGCTTCTATGCAGCCAAATCTTAGAGATCCGAAGAAAATTGGGCATAAATTTACTCAAGAAACTCCGAAAGAGCTGAAGATTGGTGAGAGGGATTTTCTGTTGCCAGTTGAAAGGGAATGCTTTGAGGAGATGCTTGTAAAACATGGGAAAGCTTTTGCCTTTCAGCCGCATGAGATTGGTTGTGTTGATCCAAGTGTAACAGCACCAATGGTGATCTTTACTGTTCCACATGTGCCCTGGAACCTGCGGCCAATTCCAGTACCAAAGGCTCTCTTGCCAAAGTTGATGGAATTACTAAAGGAAAAGATCAAGATGGGAATCTTGGAGCCTTCATGTGCCCCATATTCCAACAGATGGTTTACTGTACCAAAGAAAAATGGGACATTGCGCTTTATTCAAGACATGCAACCTGTAAACAAAGTCACAATCAGGAATGTGGGAGCAGGTCCAATTGTGGATGAGTTTGCAGAAGCATTTGCAGGGAAAGCTATATACTCTATGGGTGATTTGTATTCGGGATATGATCAGTTCCAGCTGGATATACAAAGCAGGGACTTGACCACAATGAGAACTCCTTTGGGATTAGTAAGGATGTGTACCTTACCACAGGGAGCCACTAACTCAGTGGCACATATGATGAATGGAATGAATAAAGTCTTACGGGACTTCATACCACAAAAAACTATGCCATTTTTGGATGATGTGCCAATAAAGGGCTGTGATGAGAAAGACAAAGATGGGAATTTGGATTCAAAAGGGTGCCGCAAGTTTGTGGCAGATCATATAAAGGATTGTGACATGATTCTATCCAGGCTTGAAGAAGTGAATCTTACTTTATCTGGGCAGAAATCAGTGTTTGGGGTTGGTGAAGTGCTAATAGTGGGACATCTTTGTAGTACTAGTGGACGCCGTCCTTGTCCAGCCAAGATAGACGCAATACAAAGAATGAAGGAAATATGCATTAATGTTACAGAGATGAGGAGATTTCTTGGAGCATGCGTCTTTTATGTTATTTGGATCCCACACTATGCACATGTAGCAGATCCTCTTTATCAGCTTTTGAGGAAAAATCAAAAATTTTTGTGGAGCGCAGTACATATTAAAGCTATGCGGAAGCTGAAATATTTGCTCCAATCATCACCCATTTTGAGAAAGGCAGATTATGAGTGTGGCAGGCCTGTGATTGTTACAGTTGATACTAGTCCTACTGGGATTGGATGGGCAGTAGGGCAAGATGATGAGGATGATCATAGGTATGTAATTAGATTTGGAGCAAAGGTATTAAGCTTTCGACAGCGAAAGTATCCACAGATCAAGAGAGAATTATGGGGGATTGTCACTGCTCTAAAATGTGAAAAAGAATATCTTATTGGGGCATCTGTACTTGTGGAGACTGATTGCTTGCCACTTCTTGGGATGATAGCAAGTTGTACCACTCCAGATATTGCTATGCTTAGGTGGATTGCTTATATCAAGTCACTAAATCCTGAGTTTGAGCATATTGCGGGAAAAGATAATCCAGTTGCAGATATGCTATCAAGAGCCAGGTATGAAGATGAGAAAGAGATGATTAGTGACATTGATGATGTGGGTACAAAGTTCTATACCACAGCATATGCAAAGGGGGATCATATTTGCTTATCAAATGCACTTGAGTCTTTTATTGAGGAAATATATGAAGGAGATTGGTTGCTCATTGGTCAATATTTGAGCACTCTAACAAGGCAAGAAAATTGGTCTGACTCAGAATTTAAGAGGATCCGCAGAAAAGCATATGGTTACTTTCTAAAGGATGGGTATCTCTGGAAACATTCTAAACAGAGGAATGCTATGCCACAGAGAGTCATATGTGATAAAGAGACTCAAGGGAAGCTTGTGAAAGAATTCCATGAGAGTCTCTGGGCTGGGCATAGAAGTGTGTGGGCCACCTTTACCAAAATAAAGGAAAAATATTGGTGGAGAGGAATGTACAAGGATATTTCCCAATATGTGGAAACATGCATAGTATGCCAAATGTACTCAAATGTGAGGCATCGTGATGGCTTGCAACCAACCTACCCACCTGCCATGCACTACAAATGGGTAGTGGATCTAGTTACAATGCCTTTGGGAATTTGGCAGATGCGGTATATAGCACTTGCAAGAGAAGATTTGACAAATCAGGTAGAAGGGCGTGCTCTTAGAACAAAGAGTACGGAAACAGTATGCAAATTTCTCTTGGAAGATGTGATCTGCCGATATGGTTGTGTTGGGAAAATAACAGCTGATAGAGGTGAGCTAGATGTTGGAGAAGCAAAGGAATTCTTCTCTAGAATTGGTATCAAACTGTCTCTAACATGTGCTTACAATCCTGAGGGCAATGGAAAAAGTGAACGAGGACATCCTCCAATCATTAAAGCTTTGGCTAAGGCATGCAGAGAAAGGATGAGAGAGTGGCCAAAGCTGCTACCATATGCCTTGTGGGCTGACCGTACAACTCATAGCTCAGTGTGACAGGATACATGCCTGCAGAATTAATGTATGGTCAGAAGCCAGTGATGCCAGTTGAAGAAGTAATTCTAACTTGGAATGTATTGCCCTGGGTGGAAGGATTGAGCAGAGATGACCTCCTTGCATTGCGAATAAGACAGTTGGAGAGGAGGCCTGAAGATGTAGAGCTTGCTAAAGCTCGCCTGAAAGATGCAAGGTTGAAAAATAAAGAAAGATTTGATAGTAGACACAGACTCCGGCCAAAACCTATTGAAGAAGGTGATTGGGTTCTAATGTATGATAGTAGCCTTGACAACCAATTCACTGTTCAAAGAAAATTTGCAAAAAGATGGTTTGGCCCTTACATTGTCAGGCATGTGCATGGAAATGCCACATATACTCTGTGTGAGCTTGATGGAACAGAAGTAAAGAATCTTGTGGCTGGCAAAAGAATCAAGATATTTAAAAGAAGGCATGATGGTGATCCTTTTGATTCACAAGAAATTCAGGATGAGAAGCTTGACAGTGGAAGTATGGATATGATTGAAGAGGAAGAGGATGATCTTCCTGGAACTGCAGAAGATGAAGACGACATCCAGTTATATGTGGACCTTGATGATAATTTGGCACATACCAGAGGATGTGCAGGTTTAGAGGGGGTGGATGTCGTGCCATGGCACGTCTATGATATGAAACCGTGCATGTGAGGCCGTCAAATACACATCCAGATGCATGGGATAAGTGCCATGACGAGTCATTATATGATGCCATGTACATATGTTCATATTGTATATGAGGTTCAATAAGACAAGCTGAGGCTGAGTCAGATTTAGGAGTTTTTTGTATATGAGTATGGAGGATGATGTTTTTGCTGTTACTCAGAGTTCATGGGCAAGTTAGAAGCATCCAGATATATATGATGGCATGAGGGCATACCGATGCACAAAGGAATGCATTTATAAAGGCATGAAGAAATACTTGAATGGGCAATTGGAGATTCTATAAATCACATGGGCCGATATGATGACTTATAAACTATGAAGGTATCACAGTGCCGAAGAGTTCATTGAATGTTGGGGAAATGTGGGGATAGAAAACTGCACTTGGACTTCATGGATCATCATGTAGAAGCATATGTATCTTACGTATATCTAATGCGGAGAGTGGAGATAGGAAACATGGAGCTAGTAAGCATGTTTTCATAGAGGTGCTAATGCCTTGGGAGTCTTGTGGTTAAGACTTAAAACATGGTGCTAATGCCTTGGGAGTCTTGTGGTTAAGACTTAAAACATGGTGCTAATGCCTTGGGAGTCTTGTGGTTAAGACTTAAAACATGGTGCTAATGCCTTGGGAGTCTTGTGGTTAAGACTTGCTACCTTAATGCTAAGGTCTAATGCTACTAGCAAAACGTGGCTAGTAGCATACGTGGAAAGGGAAAATAGTTTATTTAATTAGAATTTTCTGGAGCTTGGTAGCGCAGCCTTTGTAATGGAAACTCCCGCGTTAATAGTGGGAAAAAGGTGGGTATGGGCACCGAGATCGCCGCGGGGGAAAAGAGAAAAGACACCGGAGCTTCACGGCGGCGAACCAGAGTGGAAAGAGAATTCTGCAGCGTTGGAGGAACAGTGTCCATCCAACCAGAGTTAAAAAAATCAAAGAGAGTGCTTCTGTTCATAGCGTGTAGGAGTTAGAATTGTAGAGGATAATGAGAGCTATCCAATGATAAAGCTTCCATCAAATGCTTGTAATTTGCCTTCAGTGGTCTGCAGCGAGCCGCCGTCAGAGGAATAAAGAAGAAAAACGATGAAAAACTCATCTATCTTTACTTGCAGTTAAGTGGGATTTATTTTTACTTTGAATATATAAACCAATAAATGGGAAAAATCGCATGTTTAGCATACCTTTAAAGGATTTGAGGAAAGGGAAGATCTTGTGACTTGGAGTATTGTGGAAATAAAGTACAAAAAGCATATTAAGGTTCCGAAAGGTGGTTTACTTCCTACTCGATCGGATTTTTTGGAATTCAAGCCATGGAATTTTCTAAATCTCATGAGCATGATAAAGCTATGCAAAATGCTATATTTTACTTGTGAAATGTTAGTATATTAAGGCAGGTTTTCAGGTGATAAAGTACATCTCGAAATAAAGGATTTGAGGGCACTGGATGTAATGGATGTAACTGGCTACATGTATATTGGAAAAATTAGAAAGCTTTATTATGCCCACATGTGAATGGTTCAAAGGGATTTCATGCAATTCTGTGCAATCATCTGGATGAATTCAAGGATGTATTGAGGGAAGTGGACACATGTATTTGTCATTGGAAATAATGATGTTCAATACTCCTTGGGAAATCTTGTACGTGAAATTCCTTGTTGGATTTGACATTCACTCTCACAGCTAGAAGTTTCGTACTTTCCTGGCTGTACCGCACACTTCACGACAACGTGGTAGGTGCATTTATGAGAACAAATGACAACTCTATAAGAAAAACAACCCCAAGGGGTGATGAACATGGTCTTCCTTTGGCCCTCCTCTACTATTCTAATATGGAAATATCTTGAGTATCCATCACAAATAGTATATTGTTCATGGCCAGCCACCTCATTCAAAATTTCATCTTGAAATGGTAAAGGAAAATGATCTTTTTTTGTAGCTGCATTGAGGGTTTCGTAGTCAACACAAACCCCCCACTTTCCATTATTTTTGGGAGTCACCACCACACGAGATACCCATTCAGAGTTCTCCACTGGATAAATGAATCTAGCCTTTAATAGCTTATTCACTTCTGTTAAATAACAAGAAATCTCTTTGCACCACACCTAACCTTCTTACTTTTTGAACCACAGGCTTAGTTTCTGCCTTTAACTCAATATGATGCTCAATATTACTCCTATGATTTCTAAATAACTAGTAATGAAAAGATTGGGATCCTTTTAAGCATGTTGATGTAGGCCTTTTGCACTTCTGGTGATAGATCTAATGCCATTATTTTTTTGAATTTCTCTTTGGTTCTTGCATCTGTCGATTGTAGTATCTCTAGCTTATATTTAGCTTCCCCATTTTGAAAAGTAAACCCATAACATCAAATGAACTATCATTATCAGTGCTAAATGTTTCCTCCTTAGTCTAAGTGGTTGAGCATTCACTACTCTCTTCATCTACTATGGTCTCATATCTCAAATCCACTTCTTTACCCTTGCACATATCATAGGTGATTTTTTGACTAGAAGACCTCTTAGATCCATATGGATTTAGCACCAACATTCATGTTCCCCACCTTTGATCTGCATTCATGGCTATGAGCCAAGGCCTTCCTAGTATAATTGGGTAGCCCTCCCCTTTGCTGGAAATCACATACATGCCAACTTCTACCTCCACTTTCTTCTACCTCCACTGCACAAACAGTGAGTCTCACATCCTTAATGACACCACCCAAACACTTTATGCTAGAGTTGTTGGCCAAAGTTACCTTAAATGTGGATGGAGAATTGACCTCCAGACGTAACCTGTGCATAGTCCTCTCTGACATTACACACATTTCAACCCCTTCATCTACATACACCCTGGATATCTTGTGACCCTTAACCCAAGCATCCAAAATTTGGACAACATCTTTGTGGGGATTGGACTTGATTAAATCGATAGGCCTAACATGCTTTTTCCTGGGGATCCTAGTGCTAGATAATTTTGCCCATTACTTCCTGAAAAGAGGTGAAAAATCTAAGAGTTGTGGATAAGTAATATTAGGCTTTTGGGGACTTAAATCAATGGAAAGATTATAAGATTTGAGACCCTTACCCAAAGAAAAGTCTTCCATAGTAATCTTTCACTTAGTCTTCTTGGTTTTCTTGATTCTCTTGCTGCTCCTGCCTTCCTCCTTGGCTTGGCTTTTCTTCTCTCTCATGTTCTCCTCCAAATCTTCTACTTTATCTTCAAAATGTTTAGCTCTGGCCCTCTTAATTGATGGTATGTCCTCCAGTATTTCTATGGGTTCTCTTTTAAGTGTGTCGAGGCGTAACACATTGAATACTCGATTTTTTGCTATCGGTGGTGGTTGGGGTGCCAGACGGTACTAGTGGAATTGCAGTTGCTTGTTACGATGAAGGCACATCTGACATTGTTGACAGGTATGTACACCCCCTAGCATTTTGGCATGAGCTTGGGTGTGATAACCCCCTAGCATTAGTAGCATTAGCGTAGGCTAATGAGTTGTGGGATTTGGTTATTACAAGATGTCATATGAAGAAGTGGTTACAAGAGGGCTAGTTGTGGAGTTAGAATCTTGTGGAGGTTATGGGAGCCCAATTTGCACATGGATAGCCCAATAGTCACATGGGTAGCCCAATAGTCACATGGGTATCCCAAGAGTCACATGGTTGGATGGCTATACCGAGGGGAAAGCTCAGTGAGATACTAGCCTAGATGCCCGTAAGACTTAGTGAGAAGGCATAAGGTCTGGATGAAAGGTTCACTGAGGTCCCTACCGAGTTGCGTGTAAGGAAAAGGAACAAACAAAAACCAAAATGAAAATATTAAAAGTACAAGGAAACGATGTAACGATTTCTAGAATGCAGTTACTTGTTGGGTGTTGTAATTTCAGGACAAAGGGAGGACTCACCTTGTGGACTTTTGGAGATGAAGCTGACTTCTTGGACACATGGAGTAGAAGCAAGTGGTTACATCAACACAGATGGTAGCACACTTGAGTGCCCATGGATGAGATCCTTTATCAGCACATACTTGTGGAGTCTTCATTAGATTGGTGTAAATCATCTTCCCACCATCTCCTACGATCAGTTTTTGTGGTTCTACATGATATATTGTATAACTTGAAATGGCTTGCATTGTACAATCTGGCAGCCACTTATTCACAGATTTTCATGATGTGCTTGGCATTGATAGGAGATAGTACACTCCTAACTAAACAAAGGGGAAGAGAGGTGTTGACGAGTCTGTGCAACCCCTAGCATGGCATTAGCTTGGGTGTGAACACCCCTAGCATTAGTAGCATTAGCTTACACTTTGTAATGTCACTCTATTGTAAAACATACCACCAACACCTTACCACCAACACCTTGTAATGTCACCCTATTGTGGTGCCTTAAAAGAAAATGCCAGATATAATTTAGAGAGAGAGAGAGAGAGAGAGAGAGAGAGAGAGAGAGAGAGAGAGAGAGAGAGAGAGAATCTTAATAAACTAATATCAAGATGTATTTATTCTCATTAAAACATATTCATCAACAAGAGGAAAACTTACTAGGAATTATCATCTAATATTTCATCTCTTAGTTCAACATTCTTCAACATGAGCTCCATAATTACATCTAGGCTAATCATCATTAAGTCCTTGCCACAAGCTTTCACTGAGTGAAAAACCAAATCACTCCTTCTTATGTTCTCAAGGTTATAATTTCCTATGTTATCCATTTCATTAGAAGATCCTTTGTTATTGAAGTTTGAAACTGATTTCAATTTGTAATACACCAAAAGCTAATTTGTTCACTAAGTGTTGGATTTAGAAGCATATAACACTAGATCACCCAACACCCTCACCCCCTACCCCAATTAAGTGTTGAGCATACACACACACACACACACACACACACACACCACCACCACCACCACCACCACCACCACCACCACCCTCCCCCCAAACCATTCGGCCTTGAAAGGAACATGTTTTGATACCAAACTACGCTTCGTAGATTTTCTAGAGAGGCCTACATTAATGGAGTTCTAGAAGTGGTAGAAGATAAGTTTTCAATGGGGCAGAAGAGGAAGAAGTGTGAGGAAACATAGCAAATGTGGGGTTACATATGTTGGTTGGAGAAGCCATGAACGTTGTAGCATATACACACGTTTTGGAAAACGTTCCGCATACACGAAATCAAAAGTGAAAGAAAATTATTCAGCTTTGGACTTTTGGGGCATTGGGGCAGAGGGGATGGAGTAGATGACGTGGGACGTCCCATTATAATAAAGGTGTGGAGCGGACCACCCCGGATAATAAATTAAATTTTTTGAAGGTGTCCTAAGAATAGAATATTAAATCTGATCTCTTTTACTTTTAAAAGGAGGTTACCAAATAAGACTTTCTACAACATGAGTTGGAGAATGACTTTCTGCAAACTAAGAAAGAAAAATGATGAAGTTTCTAGAAACGTCAGGGTGAATGCAAAATTTAAGAGCATGGAAGATACCATCTACTCTAATACACTTGAAGCAAGAAACCAATATTTTTTTCAATAAAAATATTTTCTACTGAATGTTTTCTTTTGGAATTCAAAGCTAACTTCTTATGAAAAAAAGTTGAAAAGAACCTTGATTTTTCATAATTAGGTATAAAGTTAGACCTTACGATCCAAAGCTTAACATTTTGAAATTTGGAAGCCTATTTAATAATACCCTCAAAGTGATACTTAGGTTAACTATTATGTGGTAATTTTGACCACATCATGTTTTCACTACACATAAAAGAATATCATTTTTAAGAATTTGAAGAGCTAATATTGATAACCCACACTAGTGCATCTCGGTACTTTTAGTCAACTATTGCAAAATCCTCTTTGATGCTTTTCTTCAAGGAAATGACAACAATCAAGCATGGCTAGAAGCTTTGCATATTCAATACCCTAGGTTAAAAAAATCAAAGGAATCTTGTTCAAAGTAATTTAATAAAGAAAATATTATTCCACATGTAATTTGCTAAGTGATATATTAGGTATGGAGCTTTAATGGTCAATGGATGAATAAACAATTTGAGCATATTTTATTCCCAACTAGTCTTGTACAAAGTGATTCACTAACATATGTACATGTTTCCACATATCATGGCTTACCCTAGTGGTAGAATGTTATATCTTCTATGTCATGACTCATAAACATGAGCCTTATAAACAATATAAGGCTCATAAACATGAGCCTTATATTGTTACTAAACTGTCTACATAAGTAAGTCATAGAAGTTATATCACTAGCCAAGTTGTACATGTAGTGAATGCACTTTTGTAATACTCCCCTCATTATAATACCTTTTATTTCCACTTTGTGGAAGTATAATTAATAATGATCACGCGAATATATGATCAAGTTCTTATTTAGTTTACTCTACAAGAACAAAATCATGATCAAATACAAGCTAAGCGTGTGCCCTTGCTTACCTTCTTCTCATAGAAATATGCCCACGAACCATTGCCTTTTGGTAAGGATCCTTGGGAAGCAAATCAATGCCATAAGGGGAAGGGAAGGCCTCATTGATGTCCTCTACGATGTTGAGGGATTTAGAGATGGGTTTACCCTTCTTGAGGAGCACAAGGACCTTTTTGTGAACATGGTTGGATTGCAGGAGGAGGGGGCTCTTGTTGGTAGGCTCAAGCTCTTGGGGGTGGCTAGTGTAGGCGATGGATGCCCTTGGCAGCGAGAGCATCACGTAGGGGCTGGAGATAAAATCTAGGAGCTGAACATCATTGGCTTGTGGAGCTGCTACCATGTAACCTTGATACATCTACTATATACTTTCTCTGTATAGTTGTCTGGGGTCGTCTGCTCCACACCTTTATAATGGGACAAGTTTCATTGCCATTAATGAGCATAGAGAAAGGCTATTGGAGGGGGGATTTTTTGATTGTCTTGTAAAAATCCCCCCAACATCATCTTGATAGGTGTAGACAAGAGGGATTGCAACATGTTCAATGTCTTAGGCTATTTTACGTTATAGTTGTCTGGGGTCGTCTGCTCCACACCTTTATAATGGGACAAGTTTCATTGCCATCAATGAGCATAGAGAAAGGCTATTGGAGGGAGGATTTTTCTTTCAAATGTAGCATCTTTTCCATTTCCTTTTCTTTTGGCCAACTCGTTAGGCTCATGACCTGACCAACTAGTCATGACCTGAAGACTGGGGGTTTGATCCCTACCCCCACATGTAATGTTGTTAGCAATACAAAAGCAAACAAAGATTATCATATAATAATCCATGCTTAAGAATGGGAAATGTTCCCATCCTGCAGTTTGGTAGGAAAGCAGTAAATTTAAGCAAATGAAGATTATTGTATAGGAATCATGCTTAAGAATGGGAAACAATAAGGAAGTAACCTCACGAGGTGAACCGAGAACAATTTGTGAGAATAGCCTTTTTCGACGTGATGGAACATGATCGTAAAACCAACTACTTATCGGGTTGGGGTTCAGGACTACTTATAGGTCCCGACTGCATACTTTTATCAGTTTGGCTGCATACTTATCACAGCACTGCCGACGAATAGCTTCTTGCATACTTATCTAGCATTGTAGGTGGTGGCTTAACCATCCTGGTGCAGATCATTTGGAATAACCCATTCTAGTCTTTAGTCTTTAGCACGACTTATTTAGTCTTTTAGTACTCCATCTGGATTAAACTACTTATGTACGATTAATGCTACATATGTAGTAGGTAATGATCTCTTCTAGTGGCTTGCAGGTAGTGGCTAGTCCAAATCATACTTATCAGCACTGTGAATGGCTTCTCAAATCATACTTATCAGCACTACCGAATGCCTTCTCACATACTTATTTAGCATTATAGGTGGTGTCTTAACCATCCCGATGTAGATCATTTGGAGCAACCCATTCTAGTCTTTAGCAATTAATGTGACTTATCTAGTCTTTCAGTACTCCGTCCAGATCGAACTACTTATGTACCAATTAACACTACATATCTAGTAGGTAAAGATCTCTTCTAGTGGCTTCCAGGTAGTGGCTAGTCCAAATCATTCATCTTATATATTATCTAGTAGAGGTAATCCGGTTATCTAATAGGTAAAGTGAGAAGATGGCCTAGCCCGATGAAACCGATGGGGGTTTCAGTTGGTAGTAGAAGCTTCACAATTGCTAGTGGCAAATTGACATGGCCATAGTCATTCAACCTCCCCATGCTATTTGAGTGGATGCACCTCACCCTTCCACTAGGCCCTCCCCATGCTATCTGAGTGGATGCACCTCACCCTTCCACTGGGCCAACATGGACTGGACTGATGTGATCTCGCCTTGATATTAGTGGTTTGGCTTATGGAGAAGAGACCAAGGACTTCTCCAACCAAGAGTCACACCTTCATGAAAATATTACACCACACTTGTGCTCGTTAGTTGATCACGTTTCTAGCTAATGTTCCTTGTCATCGCAAATGACACCCTATTTGATTAGATTATGAATAAATCCTCGTGTCTATGTGCTTTTTTGGGCACGAAGTGAATTTGTTATAGGCTATAGATACCGATAGTTGGTTGAGCCCCGAAGAAGTACAGTCCCAATGCCCATAGACATCGATAGTTGGTTGAGTCTTGAAGGGTAGATGAGTCCCTCTTGGGATTACCTCAAAGGGAAGAGAGGCATCATACGTCATAGTTCATACAGTTCTTCGAGGAGGAAATGAATATATCCTTGCATCCCAACGTAGAATAAGAATTAATCATTGAACGAGGTGAAAACTCTTCATTCAATTAGCTCAAGTAGTGGAGGAAATCAGCTCAGTCTCGATAGAGTGCATTGTTTACACCAAGAGAGTCAACGGTTTAAGTCCGCTTTTGCCTAGGGCTGTAGACCCAGTTATGAGCATGCCTTAGATCCTATCAATCTAAAATAAAATGATCAATTACCATGCTTAACCCTTTTATGAAATCAATAATTACGGCTTACATCCAACACGGGTCTTGCCCATTATCTGGCACCCCCTCCTAATGTATCACTCTTGGCATGCCCCTGGAAAACTTCGGGTAGACTGAAAACGCGAAGGGAAAGTAGCCCGAATAAGTCTGGTAAATCATTGGTAGAGGAATTAAATAGCTAGCTCCTAGTGTTCCTTCTCAATACATATGTGATCAGTACCATGTATGTGATAGATAATATATACTTCAATTCACACACAATAGATCATTTTCCTCAATCGCGCGGCAAGGCGGCTATTCTTGCCGATGGTGGCGGCGGCGAGACAACTGCTTTGCGCTTGCCATGAACACATGGTGTTTAGGAATTAGTCTTGGTCACAGTCCACAGAGTTGGTTAATTCACTCGGCTCATTTTTTGCCAATCCTCATTTGGAATCGGTTAAGTGCCCAAAAATTCAACATGGCACGAATGTGATAATTTTGATATCAAGACCAGTGAGCATGTTCTACCTCTCGACCTAACTTTTCTTTTCATTCCCACCGGCCATGAGTCCAAAAAATGCAGTTATCCCTTTTGCTTGCCTGCCATCCAAGACACTGCCCATGAATATCGAGAAAAAAGATAGAGAAGAGCAACATTATATAAGTACGATATATGCGCGAATTGATTTTATTTGTTATTTCAATTTTTAGCATTTTGAGTTTGGAATGAATATCAATATATAATGAGGAAATATTAATAGTTGTTCATCTAGTGGGTTTTGTTTCCCTTAGTTAAAACAACCTAAGTGACATTTTCAGAGCGACTTTTAGGGAAAAAAGTGAAGCTATTCAAACAAATTCATAGCATTTTCCCAGTTCCTAGGAAGCTCTGCAGTCTGAGTCCAAGGAATAGCATGAATTACTATTACTCAATCTGCATTTAAGTACGTAAATGATTTCGGAATCCTTTTTCAATGGGATAGTGGAGCTTCGCACATTGTCATACAAATAAACAATATAAGCTCTGTTGTGCTAAGAAACAGAAATTTAGTCAAAAGCATCATTAGCCATTTGAGAGGATTCCCATCTCTAAGAATAAGACAAGATAGTGAGTCGTTCCTGCTTTCCAGTAGTCAGTAACAAATTTGTGGCTTGTCAAGTGGAATGAAACATCAGTCCACACTGATCTAACCAAGCATGGTATGGTTAACAGGGACCTCGCCTTTGTTGTTGTAGGGGATATTATGGAAGCATACTAGGGATGCTTCAACAAAGAGCTAGATTCAACCCCAACCAAGAATGAATCCCCAAAACAAGATGAGGATTCGAGGGATGAATTGAATGAATATGATGGTAGGGAGGAGTGAACAATTTTGATAGCCCACTACAGAGGTAGGCCAAAAGTACCCACCACATGAACGAAAGGAGAGAGAAGTGGCACATTACCTAGCACCCAACCCCGTTCCTTGGTATCATGACCGATGGGTTCTGGGGGGTCTCTTGTTGGGCTGGAGTCACCTTGATGCTGCTTTACATGAAAGGAAGCACTACCATTCCTTCATCGGCTAACATAGAGAACGTGCACGCCACCCTGGCTAGAGGTGTAGCCCATGAAAAGATATAGGGAGGAAGAGAGATTGAGCTCGTGCAAGCACACACACTCACACAAACCCTAGAAGAGGATACATAAGATGAGAGATTGAAAATTTCTTCTTCTTCTTCTTCTTCTCAACAAAAGAGTTCTTCCCAAGAGAGAAGAGAAAATACAACATAAGTACTAAAGTACTATATACATGTGGTCCATAATGTGAACATGCTAAGTGAGTGAGTTAGCAAGATAAGTACTAAAGTACTATATACATGCGGTCCATAATGTGAACACACTAAGGGAGTGAGCTGGTAAGATAAGTATGCCATAACTCAGTGGTTTACTAGTAGTTGGTGTAGTCCAGCTGTAGAATCACTGGCAAAGATCTATCATGTCAGCATCCTACCAAGCATGCTAGTGATATAAGTGGTAGAAACAATCACCCAAGAATATCATAAGTGTGATCTTGTGTTGAGCTTGAAATCTCAACACTCCCCCTCAAGCTTAACTCTATTTCTAGAACTCTAAGCATAGTTCGAAATCTGTGAAGCTTCTTTGCTCCTAGGGCTTTTGTGAAAATGTCAGCTACTTGCTCCTCGGTGCTAACATATATGAAATCAATGTCTCCTGCTAAGACCCTCTCTATGATGAAGTGATAGTGGACCTCTATGTGTTTGATTCACACAAGAAAAATTGGGTTCCTTGCCAAATATATACTGCTAAGGTTGTCACAATAGATGAAAATCTATCTATCAAAACTTGCAACCCCAAATCACCAAGTATCTTGCACAACCAAGCTATGTCACATGCTTCCATTCTAGCACGCCTATACTCTGCCTCCGTACTCAACAAGGCAACTGTTGGCTTCTTCTTATTGCTCCATATCACAACACCACTGCCCAAGGAGAACATAAATCCACTTGTAGATCTTCTATCTGCGATACTACCAACCCAATATGCATCGGTGTATCCAAACAACTGCAACTCCGTACCAGTCTCATAAAAGAGACCATAGTCTAATGTAGACTTCACATGGCATAATGTGCGCCTCACACCATCCAAGTATGGCTTCTGAGGAACCTGCATAAATTGACTCTCAAATCCAACTGTATAGTTCCAATCTAGCCTAGTGATTGTTATGTAGATCAAGCTACCCACTATCTTCCTATACATAGTGGGGTTCTCCAAAATCACATTGTCTGCACTCAGTTTACCATTTGAATCTAATGGCATAGAAATTAGCTTACAACCCAGGAATGCCATATTTGGATAGCATGTACAATGCATACTACCTTTATGAGAGCCATATGCCCTTGGTCATCCTAATGACCTCAATGCCAAGAATGTATCTCAACCCACCCAAATCCTTCATGTCAAATTTCTTCTTGAGGAGACATTTCACACTCAACTTCCTCTCCACTTTCACCCCCCCAAAAATCAAGTCATCTACATAGATTGTGATGACCACAAGGCCCTTATCGCTCTTCCACACAGAGAGTGAATGATCAACATCTACCACATGATAGCCAATGGTGATAAGATATTATTCTGTCTTATCATGCCATGCTCTTGGTGCCTATTTCAAGCCATATAAGGCTTTGTGCAATTTGTATACAAAATCAGGGTGACCCACATCTTCATAGCCTAATGGTTGATCCATATATAGTTCTTCTTGCACAGTATCCATGCAAGAATTTTTTCTTTACATCCATTTTATGTAAAACCCATCCTTTTGATGCAGCCATTGCAATAACAACTCTCATAGTTGTCATCTTGGCAATGGGGCTAAACCTCTCCTCATAATCAATGCCATAAGTTTGAGCATAACCTTTGGCAACCAATCTTGCTTTATACCTACTAATGCTTCCATTTTAGTTGTGCTTTATTTTGTACACCCACTTGCATACAAATAGCCTTCTTGTCCTTAGGCAATGGCACCAAGTCCCAAGTCTCATTTGCATCCAATGCAACCATTTCTTCATCCATGGATTTCTCCCAATCTACATTCCCAACAGCTTCTTCACGGCATGTGGGTTCAACATCTTGCACAACTTTAGCTATATATACATAGTGATGAGCCACATAACCATTATATGTCAACCTGTCAATAGGTTTTCTAAATCTCCGTGACCTGCGTTGTTCATGATCACTACGTAGCATTTTTACAGCTTCTCTAGCCTTTATTACACCAGGTTTTCTAATAGTTGGAGTCCCAAGCTCATCATCAAGGCTCTGCGCTCCGAGGCACTAGACTCTCCATCAACAAAATAATGCCTTGCAAAAATGTCAGGCATATCAAGAGGTTCAGCAACCTTCTCTTTGCCTTTACATGATGTACCAACTACATTCAGGACTAGTATTTTTGTTGAGAAAAACAATGTGTGAGAGTGCAACATGAATAGAACAAGGGGAGGACCATGCACATTAGAAAAATAAATAGACTAAGGGTATATTGGAAAAGGTTGATTTTTTGGTAATTTGTAAAAGGTGAAGTCAAAGGTCAAAAAAGGTAGCACATGGAAAGTGCAAGGGAGCACATGTAGTGTGAGAATTTATGGACACATGTTTGGCACTAGGGTGCACACAAATCATGTATTGAGAGCTCCATGAGATCTATAAAAGGATGTACTTGGATCAACACACTAATGCAATGAGATTATGTGGGTTTGTGATTAATCACTTGTCATTGCTTTATATTAGCTTAATCACTCTTTATATTATCCTAATCAATATGCTTAATCATGGCCCTCATATTCTATGATCCACCTTAAGCTCAATCATGTTTGATTTCTCAACATGGTATCAAAGACATGCCTCTTAATTCATCTTGCTTAATCACGTTCCTCATATTCTATGATCCACCCTAAGCTCAATCATGTTTGATTTCTCAACATGGTATCAAAGACATGCCTCTTAATTCATCTTGTTTCACGCTAATAGCTAAAATAAGTATTATTAATCTTGTATTAATCATCTACTAATCCGTCTCTTCCACCTCACTCATTGAGTGAAGAGCATCATCAAATCATGCCACTTTGAATTTCATCAGAGCTATGTGGGTCTAAGGAGACTTCAAGTCAAGGCTTCTCATCATCAAAAGCATCTCAAACATCAAATTATAACCTCCCAAACTCAACAATAGTCTGGTGGCAAAATCTATAGGGAGGATTTGGTTTGAAATCTATAGGGAGGATTTGGCTTGAAATCTATAGCAAGGAGGATTTGGTTTGAAATCTGCACAGCAGGGAGGATTTGGTTTGAAAATTTATGTCACCATTAGCAACAATTGAGCTTTACATCATTCAATTAAGTGTATGTGGAGGACACCTAGCAAGTTTGATATCATTCAATGAGCTAATCAAGCCACAAATTGAAATTTAAAATTGGTTCCTCTAAAAAATAGCCTATGTTCACAAGTCCTTATCTCACTCATTTCTTATTGCTTTTTAGCAAGTGAGAGCTCGAATCATAAGTTGGAAGTTTCTCTACAAGTCTATATCATCACATTAAATTTTCCCTTTTATTTGAAGCGTAAATTATTCACTTGAACATTGACAATTTTCTTTATAAAAACACTGAGCTTGCTTTTGGGGTCTCATGATTAATTCCTTGCATTAGCACTAATCTATTCATCCAATCTCTCTTGTATTGAGATTAGGCACTGACCATGAGTAGTACTTAAGTGTTAAGACCTTCTCAAACCCTAAAAATGACTACTTAATTTGTGCTTGATAAGTTTAAAGGGGAGTGGAAAGCCAAAATCAAATTCATGTTAATGAAGGATGGGCTATGGGGAATTATAAATGGAAGGGGAAAATGTCTTAAGGATGAAGGGGATGAAAAGAAAAAATAGTTAAGCTGGGATGAAAAGGGAGTAGCTATCATTACATTAGGATTGGGAGATGGATTTATCCATCATATCACATCACAAGATATATTTAAGGGTGCTTGGGATGATCTAGAGAAATTGTTTGGGGCAAAGAAAAAGAATTAAAAAATAAGCTTGAAAAACAATGTGTGAGGATGCAAAAACATGAATAGAGAAAGGGGAGGAGCATGCACATTAGAAAAAGTAAGGGTACATTGGTAAAGGTTGATTTGTTTGGTCATTTGTAGTAAAAGGTGAACTTAAAGGTCAAAAATGTAGCACATGGAAAGTGCAAGGGAGCACATGTAGTGTGAGCATTTATGGACACATGGTTGGCACTAGTGTGCACACAAAAAAGCATGGATTGAGAGCTCCATGAGATCTATAAAAGGGTGTACTTGGATCAACACTAATGCAATGAGATTATGTGGGTTTGTGATAAATCACTTGTCATTGTTTTGATATTAGCTTATTCACTCTTTATATTATCCTAATCAATATGCTTAATCATGTCCCTCATATGCTTTGATCCACCTTGAGCTCATGTTTAATTTCTTAACAATTTTGATGCAACCTGCCACATGGTCTATCAACACACCCAACACAACCTATGTAGATTCTCGTAGTTTCATTGAGAGAAGAATCATTTAGGGCTGCAATTGGGTTTCTTCTTTCTCGTATCCATAACCTTTTTCCTTTTGAAAGCTAGCAAATTGGAGTCTTTTTTGGGTGACCATGCCCTATTCAACGTGTTGCGAGATAGACACGGATACGCTCCCTACCTAATACGCTCCCTACCTACTATAGGCACATCTTCGTCATGCCCGAGTGCCACTTCTCTCTTCTTTCATTTATAGAGAGAATTTACCTAATAGACACCCAATAGTTAGTTACATTAGAAGGTGCAAATTTAATTGGAGAAAGAGCAGCTACCCTGGCCTCAACACTAGTAATAGCAGGTACTCGAAACGTATCTAGTCCTTTGACAACCTCTATGGAGTGAAATTTCTCATTAGCCAAACAATTATTTGGTTATGTTACTCTAGGACTTGTTGCCTTAACAAAAGCTATTACCCTATTTGCTTCGACGATGACCCTTTCAATATCATTCGTATCTCAAGGAAAAAAAAGTTAGTAGAAAACAAATAGGTTATACCTATGGGATGGGGGGGCTTAATGAATCCCCCATCTCTAGGGAAAATAGCTCTGTAGATTAGAGTGTTAGTCTATCACACCAGAAGTCATGGGTTTGAACCCCATTTTCCTCGTTAGCATCATGCCAAGTTTCCCCAAGTCAGATTTGATGATATTGATGGAAAAGAAGCCCAACCCCCCTACACTCCAAGAAGTGGGCCACCCTTCAATTCAATTCAATTCAAAAGGTGCATGCCATGTAGGATCAGTATGGAAATCATGGGGATTTTGGCCCACAAAAGGGCAAGGCTTTACAGTAGCGGACATGCCTCCATGGGAAAGTGTGGTATACCAAGCCGAGCAATCGCTTGAATCCAGAAAACCTTCCCTTCCAACTCAAGAATGCAATCTTTCAATTATCAAAACTCAAATGGAATGTGAATCATCACGTAGCCTCCCTAAGATAAAGGGATATTTTGGAAACAGCCCATGAAAAAGTGGAGAGGGGTATTGATAGTTGACATGGAGAAAATGAGGCATTTCTACCAAAGGATACTCACCTAGATAACATTCATTCATGTATACTACTACAATACAATCGTGATAAGCCCGGTGAAGCATCACGAGTCAGAGTTGTTCTTTTTCGTTCAATTACCACATAGAAATCTATCTCATAATTAGTAGTAATAGTAATACAATAAAATTTGGGTGTATAGCTCAGTTGGTAGAGCATTGGGCTTTTGATCTAATGGTCACACAACTTCAAGTCCTGCTACACACAGACTTGAGACTTATAGTAATTATCACCTCCATTCACATCACATCCATCCATCCATTCATTCACATCTATCTGATTCACATCACATCTCATCACATCTATTCACCTCACATCTCATCACCTCTATTCACATCACATCCATCCATCAATTCATTCACATCTATCTGATTCACATCACATCTCATCACATCTATTCACCTCACATCTCATCACCTCTATTTACATCTCCATCCATCCATTCATTCACACCTATCTGATTCATATCACATCTATTCACCTCTCATCTCATCACCTCTATTCACATCACATCCATCCATCCATTCATTTACATCTATCTGGTTCATATCACATCTATTCACCTCACATCTCATCACCTCTATTCACCTCACATCCATCCATGCATTCATTCACATCTATCTGATTCACATCACATCTCATCACATCTATTCACCTCACATCTCACCACATCTTATTCACATCACATCCATCCATTCATTCACACCTATCTGATTCTCATCACATCTCATTACATCTATTCATAGAATTTAAACATAGAATTTAAGAGAATTCTAATTTTGATATAAAGATTCTTTACGTATCTATTTATGCATAAAAATCAACTTCAGTGGGAATAACACTTTTATAAAAATCTTTTTATGCATAAAAATCAACTTTAATGAGAATAACACTTTTGAAATAAAAATAAATCCTTTATGCATCTTTCTATATGCATAAAATCAATTTTAATGAGAATAACACTTTTGAAATAAAAATAAATCCTTTATGCATCTTTTTATGCATAAAATCAATTTTAATGAATAGCACTTTTGTAATAAAAAATCCCATTATGTATCTTTCTATGCATAGAAATAAAATTTAATGAAAATAACACTTTTATAACAAACCAATTTCCATTATGCATCTTTCTATGCATAGATATCAATTTTAATAATTAATATCAATGATATCCATGCATATTCATAGGTGAATATGTACATGGAGTAATTAGAATATTTCTTTTAGAATGCACACATGGTGGGAATTACTCTTTTGGAATAACATAAAAACAAACTTTCTTTTCCACAAAATTCTGGAAAATTTTGCCATAACCTCCTTTATATGGCTCACCATTTCTCATTTTTCCCATTCTAATTTTAACTTAAATTAACCCAATCTAGATGTATATGGCTCTAATCTACTCAATTTTCAGAATCAAGAGAGTAAATAATAAGAAAAGTTTAATTAATCATTTAACTAATCTTTCTAGGATTAAGAAAGGCTGAATTGTAAAGAAGAGAAGGGGGTGGCCTTTTCATCAAGGCATAGCATTAGAATTTACTTCAATCACTATAAAACAAAAAAATCAAGAAAAACCATAGATTTAAATTTAAAAAGTAAAAAAAATTAGCTTACATGGAGTTGTAAGCTTTCCTTTGGCTTGAGGGATTGAGGGTTCTACTCTTGTTTGAAGCAAGAGTGGCCACCAATTACTTTGTAGAGGATTAAGCCAAAAAACAATTGAATTATCAAGAAATTCAATGTAAATGGCTCAGGACAGGAGCAGAGTAACAGTGCATAAACACCATTAAGCTTTTACAAAGGGGGAGGCTTCTATTTATAGGAAAAAGTGAGCCTCTAACCAAGCAAACTGATTCTAAAATTTTCCAGATCAATTTGGTCAATTTTTGACCATATTTGGGTCAGTTTAGCTTACTTTTTGGATCTAGTTGAAGTAGGAGAGAGGAGAGATGAAAATATGTCATTATCTTTATTTTAAAACTTCTCCACACATGTGAAATAGGCGCCTCCTTATGAGGGGAGATCCCCACACTGAGGTGTCGAAAATGCATCATTTCCTCTAAATATCTCTTAATTTTTAACTAATAAACCTTGTACTCAGTCAACTCTTCATCTTATGTGAGCATTTACTCATTTTTGGGGGGTTTTTCTTTTATTCTTCAATTTATTTTCTCCCTACATTTGGATTAATCTTATTGGTCCATAGGAACCTTAATTGGATCATAATCCAAATTTTTTTGAAAATCTGGACCCTTAGGCTAAGGCCCTTTTTACCTATTTTGAGTTCCCAGGCCCCCTAGCCGGATATTCATGCAAACTTAAAACTAGTCACACCACTTATACACCCAATATGAAATTGCCTTTTTCACAGATTCGGCTATCTTTAAAACAATCATTTAATGAAATCATAGTGTCACTGATCATAATCCTCAAATTCTCTGGTTGAATCCTAATTTTCAATCATTCCTTTATCGGTGTACCTATGGCATCATGGGCAACTAGAACGCTCACCACCTGTCCACTCAGGGGCCTTTTCAATGGTTCCTAGCTCATAGTACTCGACAATATATTCACATATCAAAATGGAATCTTCATTGAAGATCAGTAAGATCAACCAACGGATCCATATAAAAGAGCCATGAACTCATCCGTTGTTGAGGACCAGCAAGGTCAATCAACCAGATCCATGCCCCAATGCAAAAAACGACTCATACTCCTTGTTTCAATATCTTCCACGATGCACGTGTGGGTATCCCGGGCACCGTATGGTCAGCACCCTCTCGCAGGTCACCTAGCGCTTCACTCATAGGCCACTTCCTTGGTCCCTCATCCACCGTACCGGAAGCTCACCATTTAAATTGAACCGATGGGCTGGTCAAGACTTCGACCGACTTTGCTACTATGCGAGACGTCCTCCGTTGACTCTCCGTGAGCTGTTGCAACTTTATCAGTTAGGTCTCCACGACCTCATTCACAAGATGGTCAAAATGCTTCCCCAACATTCTTGACATAAAATAGTCATTTAAAAATAGGTCATAAATATAGTTTCTATAAATACGAACTCTCGTCTTTCCACATTGTTCCCCATCAATCCACATTATTTAATTCCACATCCATTTCATATGTATTTCTATTCTCATCCAATCATATCATTTTCATCTCATCACATCTTTCCTTAATTTATCCTCATCAGATCTCATCCACTCGCATCTACCCATATCCACATCTCATCACATCATAATCGTTCACATCACACATCACATCTATCTCCATTAACATCGCATCATATTCATTCATATCTCCATCACATTCATTCATTCATATCCACCACATACATTCTCATAACCATCCCATCGCATACATTCTATCCACATTATATCACATCACTTCTATACACATCATATCTCATTCATACACATCTCATCTCATTTATCCACATCGTTCATATCTCCATCATATTCATTCATATCTCCATCACATTCATACATTCTATCCACATTATACACATCATATCTCATTCATACACATCTCATCTCATTCATCCACATCTATCCAATCGTTCACATGTACGACTTCTCACATCTATCCATACATTCATATCTAGCACTTCACATCCACATATATTCATGTCACATCACATCACATTCTTTCACATACACATCTATATCCATTCTGTCACATACATCCACATCCATTCTTCCACATACTCATTCACATCCATTCTTCACATACACATTCACATCAATTTTCATCACATACATTCACATCCATTCTTTCACATACTCATTCACATCCATTCTTCATATATACATTCACATCCATTCTTTTACATACATCCACTCATATCCCATATCATTCATTTACATCCTGATTCACATGACATCACATCTCATCCATTCACATCTATCTGATTCACATTACATCTATTCACCTCACATCTCATCACCTCTATTCACATCACATCCATCCATCCATTCATTCACATCCATCTGATTCACATCACATCTCATCACCTCTATTCACATCACATCCATCCATCCATCCATTCACATCCATCTGATTCACATCACATCTCATCACATCTATTCACCTCACATCTCATCACCTCTATTCACATCACATCCATCCATCCATTCATTCACATCTATCTGATTCATATCACATATATTCACCTCACATCTCATCACCTCTATTCACCTCACATCCAACCATTCATTCATTCACATCTATCTTATTCACATCACATCTATTCACCTCACATCTCATCACCTCTATTCACATCACATCCATCCATCCATCCATTCACATCTATCTGATTCACATCACATCTCATCACATCTATTCACCTCACATCTCATCACCTCTATTCACATCACATCCATCCATCCATTCATTCACATCTATCTGATTCATATCACATGTATTCACCTCACATCTCATCACCTCTATTCACATCACATCTATCCATCCATTCATGCACATCTATCTGATTCACATCACATCTCATCACCTCTATTCACATCACATCCATCCATCCATCCATTCATTCACATCTATCTGATTCACATCACATCTCATCACATCTATTCACCTCACATCTCATCACCTCTATTCACATCACATCCATCCATCCATTCATTCACATCTATCTGATTCATATCACATCTATTCACCTCACATCTCATCATCTCTATTCACATCACATCCATCCATCCATTCATTCACATCTATCTAGTTCATATCACATCTATTCACCTCACATCTCATCACCTCTTTTCACCTCACATCCATCCATGCATTCATTCACATCTATCTGATTCACATCACATCTCATCACATCTATTCACCTCCCATCTCACCACCTCTTGTTCACATCACATCCATCCATTCATTCACACCTATTTGATTTTCATCACATCTCATTACATCTATTCATAGAATTTAAGAGAATTCTAATTTTGATATAAAGATTCTTTACGCATCTATTTATGCATAAAAATCAACTTTAGTGGGAATAACACTTTTATAAAATTCCTTTTATGCATAAAAATCAACTTTAAGGAGAATAACACTTTTGAAATAAAAATAAATCCTTTATACATCTTTCTATGCATAAAATCAATTTTAATGAGAATAACACTTTTGAAATAAAAATTAATCCTTTATGCATCTTTCTATGCATAAAATCAATTTTAATGAGAATAACACTTTTGTAATTTAAAAAAATTTCCATTATGTATCTTTCTATGCATAGAAATAAAATTTAATGAAAATAACACTTTTATAACAAAACAATTTCCATTATGTATCTTTCTATGCATAGAAATCAATTTTAATAATTAATATCAGTGATATCCATGCATATTCGTAGGTGAATATGTACATGGAGTAATTAGAATATTTCTTTTAGAATGCACAAGTGGTGGGAATTACTCTTTTGGAATAACATAAAAACAAACTTTCTTTTCCACAAAATTCTGGAAAATTTTACCATAACCTCCTTTATATGGCTGACCATTTCTCATTTTTTTCATTCTAGTTTCAACTTAAATTAACCCAATCTAGATGTATATGAATCTAATCTACTCAATTTTCAGAATAAAGAGAGTAAATAATAAGAAAAGTTTAATTAATAATTTAACTAATCTTTCTAGGATTAAGAAAGGCTAAATTTTAAAGAAGAGAAGGGGGTGGCCTTTTCATCAAGGCATAGCATTCAAATTTACGTCAATCACTATAAAACAAGAAAATCAAGAAAAACCATAGATTTAAATTTAAAAAGTAAAAAAAATTAGCTTACATGGAGTTGTAAGCTTTCCTTTAGCTTGAGGGATTGAGGGTTCTACCCTTGTTTGAAGAAGAGTGGCCACCCATCACTGTGGAGAGGATTAAGCCAAAAACAATTGAATTATCAAGAAATTCAATGTAAATGGCTCAAGACAGGAGTAGAGTAACAGTGCATAAACACCATTAAGCTTTTACAAAGGGGGAGGCTTCTATTTATAGGAAAAAGTGAGCCTCTAACCAAGCAAACTGATTCTAGAATTTTCCAGATCAATTTGGTCAATTTTTGACAATATTTATGTAAGTTTAGCTTACTTTTTGGATCTAGTTGAAATAGGAGAGAGGAGAGATGAAAATATCTCATCATTTTTTAGTTTAAAACTCCTCCACACATGTGAAATAGGCACCTCTTTCATGAGGGGATATCCCCACACTGAAGTGTCAAAAATGCATCATTTTTTCTCTAAATATCTTTTAATTTTCAACTAATAAACATTGTACTCAGTCAACTCTTCATCTTATGTGAGCATTTACTCATTTTTGGGGGGTTTTTCTTTTATTCTTCAATTTATCTCCTCCCTACATTTGGATTAATCTTATTGGTCCATAGGAACCTTAATTGGACCATAATCTAATTTTTTTAAAATCTGGACCCTTAGGCTTAGTCTTTTTTTTTAAATTACCTATTTTCAACTAGATAATAGATAACTGGTTTACCTACTAAATAATAGATAAGATGAATGATTAGAACTAGCCACTACTTGAGAAGAGATCTTAACCTACTAGATAAGAAGTGTTAATCGTCTCGCTAGATAAGTAGTGCGATCTGGATGGAGTACTAAAAGACTAGAAAAGTAGTGCGATCTGGATGGAGTACTGAAAGACTAGAAAAGTCACACTAATCATTAAAGACTAAAGTGGGTTACTCTCCCAAACCCCACCCCGATAAGCAGTTGGTTACGATCTTGTTCTATCGTTTGGAAAAGGCTATTCTCACCTATTGTTCTCAGTTCACCTTGTGAGGTTACTTCCCTACTGTTTTCCATTCTTAAGCATGGACTATTATACAATAATCTTTGTTTGCTTTTTTACTACTTTCCTATCAAACTATAGGATAGGATTATTTACCATTCTTAATAATGGATTATTATACGATAATCTTTGTTTGCTTTTTTACTATACTGATAGCGTTAGGAGGCAAGGTTCGAACCCGCAGTCTTCAAGTCATAAGCTTGAGGAGTTGGCTAAAAGAAAAGGAGAGGGAAAAGTTACTACATTTGAAAAAATAATCCTCCCTCCAATAGCCTTTCTCTACGCTCGTAAGTCTTTGCAAATAACCCGCCCTTGGGAAATTCGAAGAGCAAACTTGGAGGTGAAAGGTGATCAGATAATTGAAAGGTGATTGCTTCACTTAGGCTTTCTTTAGGGAAGCCTTTTACTCTACTTGCTGGTGATTGCTTTGGATTCTGGGGAACAGTTTGTTGATCCAGATCTATTTACTCAATTTTTTCTACATCACAAAAAACTTACTTGTCAAGCTTGCACAAATCTATCGGTAAGGGAAAGCTTGCCTGTGCTGGCAAAAAATTGAGAAAATAGAAGGACTGCTACATCTATTAACGAATCATGCTAAGATGCCATCCCACCTTATAGAAAAAATAACTGTCTATTTACTCAATTTTTTCTACATTGCAAAAAACTTGCTTGTGTGAATCTGCCATTCTTGGCAAAGGCAAAGGCAAGCAACCCACATTATTTATGTTCAGGTCTAAGTGAATGGAGTCTATGTACTATTTTATTGATACAACAGTGAATGGCGTCTACGTACTATCGATACAATAGTGAGTTTTCTTCCAACCCATCACTAGCCTACAGAAGAAAAAGTCAATGTGTTCCATTCCCTCCTTGTGGTTTGGGGGTTCGTGTCTAATGGATGGTGCTTTAGAATCCTACCTTTCTTTCCGGGAAATTGAGTAAATAGAATGGTAACCTAGTGACCATGACCTACTGATGAAAGGTGATCGCTTCACTCAAGCTTCCTTCAGGGAAGCCTTTTGCTATGCTTGCCTTTATGTCCATTTCCCCAATAGAATCCAAGCTTGCACTCATCAATAGATGCAACCATGTAACCTCTTGCTGGTGTGAAAACGGTTGACCATCAAGAAAGAGCGAGAGATTAACAATATGCGGTTGACCTTGATGCAAGAGGGAGAAGTCCTGAAAACTCAATTGCTTCATCCAATCAACACTAAGGGTTTCGGCCACTTCAACAAATGGAGGAGGTAACAATTTGTGGCGATTGACCTTGATGCAAGAGAGGGAGAAGTCTTGAAAACTTGATCACTTTAGCCAGGAAACACTAAGGGTTTTAGCCACCTTAATGAATGCAGGAGGAAACGATGTGATTTAATCACTATAATCTACCAAGCCTTCATTCAACTTGACAGATAAAGATTCCCCTGGAACCATGACTCAAGCGCAATCACTTGTTGCAGAGAAATTAAGACAAACCATAAAGCTCCCAAGATTGAGCATTCTACCAACAAGAACAGGCTTACAAAAAGCTAGCACAGGCTATAGTCCATGATCAGAAGCAAGTGAAAAAGACTGGCCATTCTATAATCGAAATCCTTCAAACTCGAGATTTAATGTGGCGGTTGCCGAGATGGGAAATAGGTTTAATGTGGTAAAAGGAATGATGAACTATGCCGTAAACCATGAGGTAAATGAATTAGGGAAATGAGGTTAGGATGAAGCGAAGGAGTACACTGATACAAATGTATCCCAACAATCATAATAACCACCTAAGGCATACAAAACAAAGATCGACATACATACTTTCCATCACTCCCCGCCGTGACATCAATCACATACCCCTCTACATGTTGACTGCTCTAGAACCAGGCTTTTCCAGTGGTGCTTAGGAAATAAGCTAACGTGGCAAATTAACAAACTCACATCTCATTCTGAAAAATCAATTCTAGGTCAATCGACAAGGGCTTAATTGTCTATCGGTACCGGAGAGTGGCTTAGTTGATGTTGGATCTTGCTCAATAGATCATATTTTTGCATATCTCACTATGTGTGTTTAACTCTGTGGGGTCCATCGCTTCACTTAGTCCTTGCACATCGTAGCACTTGGTTGCACCCATTACTTCTTTGCATGGCTTAATGCATACAAGAAGTATCTATTCTGTAAAGGCAACGTTTCCCTCGAGACATGTGTTACCAAGGCAACAATGCCTCTCAAGCTGAGTGAGAAGAATGACTTAGACAAGAAGGCTATGAATGAGCAATGCTTTGAATGCCTTGGGATCTTGGAGTAAAAGGATTCAAACCTTTTCTTGTCGGTACCAAAAACGGATGTCTTACCACTTGGCTATACTCTGGATACAGTGGTAACCGGGGAAAAGAAGCAAAGAGAACGGTGGGTTGAACCAGAGCTGGGCACAGTAAAGAAAAATACTGGCAAGTTGGGTATGGCAAGTAAATCGGCTTAGTAGTACTTGAACCTATAATATTACTGTTATGAGCGGTACATTTTTCAACCAATTAAACTATAAGCCCATTTTTTCCTGGTCTCAGGTAATGGAGTTAATAGATTTGTTGAGGGAAAAGCGAGAAAAAACCGCATATTTCCTAATTTTTCTCCTTGAAAGATTAAGGACATAAACCTTTCAAATAGCTACACCTAGTTTTAGTCCAGTTGATGCACATACGGAGGAGCACGATGTGCTAATCATGGAGTACCCATCATGGGTAGCATAGTTCAAGAAACACTGAAAGGTATGACTGAAGTTTTGTTGGCAAATAGAAATATTCGTAGGCCCGATGCACGAAAATTGAAAAAAATCAACTCAACTTTTATTCGATGATTTAGACAGAGATTTCACCACCTACTACCATGAGTGGAATGGCTAGGTTCTTAGGGACACCCAGTGGTGTGACAACCATGAAAGGAAAGGCAGGGCCATAGGATTAGCATCCATCTTAGCAAACTATGGAGAGCTCTTTTTGATCTGCAATTTTGCTACTCCAGTTTGGTTTCATGAATAGCATTATTACATGCATAGGGTGGACCCAAGCTCTTTTCACTGTAGAAGTTTTCCCACGGATTTCCTCTCCTCCTTTCCTTCCTTTGGAGGTGTCAGCCAACTCTTGG
This sequence comes from Cibotium barometz, assembly GCF_041138505.1. Classification (NCBI taxonomy): domain Eukaryota; kingdom Viridiplantae; phylum Streptophyta; class Polypodiopsida; order Cyatheales; family Cibotiaceae; genus Cibotium; species Cibotium barometz. The sequence goes on along the minus strand of NC_141092.1, from coordinate 33,438,386 downwards.
AAGACTTCTGATCCCACTTGGATGAAGTGGAAGATGTTGTCAATGAAAACGTACATCTTGCTTGTTGACATCTCAAAAATATTCTGCCATTGTTGGGGCGATTGAGCCAACTCTCATAATATGAGCTCTTCAACAGAGCTAGCTCAAAAAATGGAAAAACATCACGAACAACCCCCTTTCATGTTGGAACAAAACCCTTCAATTCATACACCTTATAGTCCACTGGAACAATTTGCCATTATTTCATCAATTTCCATCCATATAGGAAATCCGTATGTTTTATTTATCAATTCTTCTCTATCTATGCCACCCACTATCAGTCTAATCCTACTCCTAGTTCACTTGGTGACCTCGAATGGAGGAAACTTAGTACTGAATACTTGGTAATCCCTAGTCGTGGAGATGATTTATGATTTCATGCCTAACCCAGTGAACGAATAAATTAGTGCCTAACCCAGTGAACGAATAAATTAGCAGTGTTTCCAAATAATCATCTTTTCTCTTGACCCTCTGTTACTTTAACTTTTCCATCATTTCATCATTTGTAAGGTATGGTATCTTATAGCTTCATGGTAACAAGTCATTCTATTATTATTTTGGGTTCTTCATTATCTCTTTCTCTTGGAACTACTTAGTGGGGTCTTAAACACATGGGCTTCATCCTTTCAATCTGTTATTACCACCGGGGGTACCTCCACCATTAGCGCCTTTCCTAATACTTCGGGAGTTGATCCCCCATCGTTTTTGTGCACTAAGCTTAGGAATACTTTTATTCTCTAACATGATGGCTGGTTATAGCTTAGTTAAGATTTCGAGTAGCTTTTCTTGGACCATGCTATCCACGCGAGGGTTATCCTACTATTATCACATCTCGCTCCTCTTTAGATCGTATTTGCATATCAAGTGGTTTAGAATCAAGTGTAGTTATTTTACACTTGAATGATGCAATAAATCTTCACTGACATGGAAAGAGAAACGGTTTGGTTTCATTACCAAACCGTTCTTCTCTATATTACCAACAAATCTGCCACACTTAGCTCAATGGTTCATTCCAACGCCGTCTGCTGTCATTACGTATCGCACCTGGTGGGGTTGATCATTTGGTAAATGATTTGAGTGAGTTTCATCATCATACCTTGCCTTTGTTGGGTCACTTTACTTGCACCATGCTTTAGCCACCTTACCTGCACCATGATTTGGCCACTTTACCTACACCATGCGTTGGCCACTTTACCTACACTTGTAAATGATATTCCTCTATACACCATATTAGGGGATTTGGGAAAATCCCAATTCCCACTTTCGAAGATTTGGACTATATTTGTTAAAATTGGCTAGATAAAATCAATAAAATGATCTAGATTTGGACTATATTTATTAAAATCGACTAGAAAAAAGCTTGTATTGCTTGTAAATTTAGTCTATATTAGTGAAACTTGAGAAGAATTACCCTTTTGATTTAGACTATATTCATGACAACAATTCCAACTGCCATGGGATCTAGGTAAATATTATGAATAAATTCAATGCCTTCCATGTTAGGTCCCACTTGAAAGATACTTCATGGCAAAACACTAGTACCAGAAGATTGACCTAGACTTTTTTTCTATCCCATTATCCATCTAATGTAACCCTCTGCAGCTTCTGGCAACAATCCTACCTCTTTTCCTTGTGCGAGTTTCTTCTTTATCCAAGTGTTACAACAACCAACAATTTTTTCATATAGTTCTAGTGTGATGTTGTAATACTCCTCTCACTCCTTCCAAGATCTTTGAGCTCCATCAACTGAATTTGCATTAATAAATGGCACCAGCTCATCTTGCAAGACCTTGTCTTCTTTAATTTGCTTTCATCTATCGGCCATGTCAATGTTATCAATGTCTGATTTGCTCTTTACCAATAGAGTTTTTCCATCAAGGATCTCCCCTTGGATTACTCTAATCTGCTCCTCATCCAACCCTTGTAAGCATCGGAACATTGTGATAGTTGGTTGCCTCCCACCCTTAATTCGAGTGCCACTTGGACTTTTTTGTGAGGGAAGGTCTCCTTTCATGTAGGCCTCTATTCCAATTTTTGAATACATCATCACAGATGTGATCATGTGTGAGTCCTTTGTAGCAAAGCCATCACCGAAAGCCACCTTTCCAGTCTCCAAGAATCTCTGTTACAAAAATACCATACTATTACATGAATATTGATTGTTTACAAATTATTTTGTAGAAGATTTGGACTTAAGTCCAAATCTTACTTCAATGCCGAGAGATTTGGACTCAAGTCTAAATCTTATTTCAATCCATGTAGATTTGGACTCAAGTTTAAATCTCTTGTGGATTAGAGAGACTTATATTCAAGTCCAAGTCTATAGACATTGGAAGGAGATTTGGACTTGAGTTCAAATCTTTTAGTGAAGGAAAATTTGGTAAATTTAAGGGGATTAAAGGAAGATTTGGACTCAAGTCCAAATCTAGAGAGATTTTGAAGTGAGATTTGGACTTAAGTCTAGATCTTCAAGCCAGAAGGGGATTCTTAAACTTGAGTTAAAAAAAAGGAGTGAACTTACATCCCATTGTGCTCGTTCTACACTCCCCTTTGCCAAGCCTTGTTGTGCTCTTGGTGGTCTTTCAAAAGCTATCCATTGATCTCTTACTTGTTTTAGAATATCTATAAAGGCTGATCGCCTCATAATGTTCTGTGATTCCAAGTTTACCATCAATTATATTTCAACACATTCTTTAGGTGAACAATTTATAATAGTCCTTGATTCCCTGGTCTTATAGTAACTTTTTCGTTCATCCATGGCTGGATCTGGGTTACTGATAAACACCTTTACAGCAAAGATAGAATGTTGACCAAAAAGTATCCAATACTAACATGTCTCTATCTTTTCCCTGACTACATTCTCCAAGGGTATGCATTTGCCATCAACTTTATGAAAGGGCATAAGATCTGCACAAGAAGCTGGAGATCGAGAATTGATGCCAAAATCCAAAGCCAGCTTCTTCACATGCTCTATGTTTAGCCTTCTATATACATATTGTGTAGGTTCCTGGAAACAATTAACCACAGGGATGTGGAATTTTTATTTTGATCCCATGAAGTAGTATTTCTCATACTCTACCAAGCCTGATCTACTGGCACTACTCTTAGAAGATAGTTTTTTCTTTGTTTGATCACGCTTGACAGACAACATAGTGTTAGAAGTAGTTATTGGCATGGATGTGCTTGACCCAGATCCTCCTTCAACACCACCTCCTTTGGCACCGAAATATATTTCCTATCCTCCTATCCGTCCTTTCTTTTTGTTGGGTTGGGTGAATCTCTTGAATGAGCATCGGGCTTGAGCTTTGCCTTCACTTTAGCATAAGAATCAATTATTTGCTAGATTGGAGCTTCCTCACCATCATCATCCACATTCCATCCTAATGTTGTCATACTGTAGGTGTTGTCTGCCTTCATTTGTGTGTCATCATAATTACTAGGATGAAGCAAAAAAGCCTTGTCTTTACCCACATCCACACGAACACATGGTACACCTTGCTCTCTACGAACGGATCCTTCTTGTAATCCAATCACAGACCCTTCACTTTTTTTAGGTTCAGTGTTAGGCTTAAGCACAAAAAGTTGGATGTTTTGCATTCGTTTTCTATCTTTATTATGAAAATACAAGTACCAATGCCAAGAACTGTCATCAGTAACTCCATCATAAAATTGGATTCTTGCTTGTGTTGAGTCAGATGTCCTCTTAGTCATGTTTGAGGCCTATCAATATCAATAAAAGATAGTAAGATAGTAAGTACATACATAATTATATTCTCATTAGCAAGAAGTATATGTACATTGACCTATAGGAGTTAGATCCTAGATCTTCTACAATGCTAAGAGATTTGGACTCAAGTCTTGAAGATTTGGATGGAAGTCCAAATCTATAGACATTGAATGGATATTTGGACTTGAGTCCAAATCTCCTAGCCCCACAGGGAGATTTAAACTTGAGTCCAAATCTCTAATTGAAGGGAATCCAAATTTGTATGAACTGAAAGAAGATGGGGAGATTTCAACTTAAGTACAAATCAAAAGTCATTGGAAGGAGATTTGGACTTGAGTCCAAATCTTCTAGCCTCACAGGGAGATTTGGACTTGAGTCCAAATCTCTTTGCCTCATAGGGAGATTTAGACTTAAGTCCAAATCTCCTAGCCTCATAGGAAGATTTGGACTTGAGTCCAAATGTCTTTGCCTCATGGGGAGATTTGGACTTGAGTCCAAATGTCTTTGCCTCACAAGTAGATTTGGACTTAAGTCCAAATCTCCTAGCCTCATAGGAAGATTTAGACTTGAGTCCAAATCTCTTTGCCTCATGTGGGGAGGTTTGGACTTGAGTCCAAATCTCTAAGTGAATGGAATCAAAATATATAGGGCCAGGAGAGGATTTGGAATCAAGTCCAGATCTCTAAGTGAAGGGAATCCAAATCTAAAGGGCTTGGAGAAGATTTGGACACTCAAGAGTCCAAATCTTAGGGAAGATGGAGAGATTTAGACTCAAGTCCAAATCTATAGGCATTCGAAGGATATTTAGATGTAAGTCCAAATCTCTAAGCCTCATGGAGAGATTCAGCATTCAGTCCAAATCTATTTGGACTGAAGTCCAATTCCTAAGTCTCATGGGAAGATTTGGATTCCAGTCCAAATCTATAGGCATCGTTGGGAGATTTAGACTTGAGTCCCAATCTCCCAACCTCGCAAGGAGATTTGGACTCAAGTTCAAATATCCCAATGAGGCTAGGAGATTGGGACTCCAAGTCCAAATCTCCCAACAATGCCTAGGCATTAAAGGAAGAGTAGGCCTTGCATCAAAATCTTTAAGTCTCATCACGGGAATATTTCGACTCAAGTCCAAATCTTTAAGGAAGATGCAGAGATTTGGATTTAAGTCCAAATCTTTAGGGAAGATAGAGAGATTTGGACTTAAGACAAAATCTATAGAAATTGGAAGGATATTTGGACTTAAGTCCTAGTTTATAGAAATTGGAAGAATATTTGGAGTTGAGTCCAAACCCCTATCATATCCAAATATATTTGGACCCAAGTCTAATTCTTAAGCATGATGGGAAGATTTAGATTCAAGCCTCTAAATCTTTAAGCATCGAAAGGTGATTTGGACTAGAGTCTAAATCTCCAAGTCTTAGAGGGAGATTTGGAGTTAAGTCCAAATCTTTTAAGCCTCACTGAAGATTTGGACAATAGTACAAATGTACACAGGCATTGTAGGGAGATTTGGACCCAAGTCCAAATATAAAGCCTCATGGGAAGATTTGGACTCAAGTCCAAATCTATAGCATTGGAAGGAGATTTGGACTTGAGTCCAAATCTCCAAGCCTCATGGGAAGATTTGGACTCATGACTAGGACACGACGCCACACTCGACATTATGGGTACTCCGGACGGCTTATAAGAATGCAATAGGACTTACACCCTTCAACATGGTGTATGGACTAGAAGTAGTAGTGCCCATGGAGTTCCTGACACACAGAGTCTTAGGATAGCAGTGGTGGTTGAAAGGCTCTCCTCCGGAAGAGTCACAAGATTGAACAACTCCTGAAGCTGGATGAAAAGAGAATGCTTAGTGCCTAGACAGTGGAGATTTTGCAAAGGAGAAGAAAGCTGCAAGTGGAAAGGAACGCAAAGTTCAAGATCTTCGAGGAAGGAGATATTGTCCTTTTATTCACATCAAGAATGGGACACGACTCGAGAAAATTAAAAATGAGATGGACGGGCCCATACAAGATTTCCAGAAAGATGGGGACAGGAACTTTTGAGCTAGCTAGTGTGGATGGTGAACGACTTAGGAAGTTGGTAAATGGGTACATAATGAAGCCCTATTATGGAAAGATGCTAGATGAAGGAAAAAGGTGTCCAGAAGGGAAACAAAATCCTGTTCCAAAGATGATTCAGGAACCAAAATTTGGATCTAGCCAAGAGCAGAAACTCGGGGGGGGGGGGGGGGGGGGGGGGCACTCATCAATATGTTAGCATAGCACGTGGGTTCAACAGAAGAGGTTTTTTAAATCCCTTTCTAACACATTTCTTACATACATAAGGGTACCATTTAAAGGGGGTATTTACAGATTGAATAAAAAAAGGACGTGTTTTATTCATGAAAAATTTACAGATAAGGGGTTTCTAAATTAGGCCTTGAACGCACGTGATATAGAGAGTTTACATATAGTGAACCCCTTGAGAGTAGGAAGTAGGAAAGGATTTAAAAAAACTTAAAAATGGTAAAGAAAATAGCCCAAAATTTGACTCCCCATGTGTAAATATGATAATGTTATGTACAGATATCGAGGAGCCAGGGGTGGCAGTAGCATAGCACAGGTGGGAATAACCTTCTAAATAGTGCACATGTCATTGATGGTCGGATAGCGAGGAGGATCAGGGGAAATCATGGAAAATGGTCGCCCTTTGTGGAAAAGTGCAGACAATGGTCGAATGCTTCTCCATTGAAAGCTTAGTTTCCTATCACCTTTCAAAAAAAATTCTACATGCTCTAGTAGATTCCCTCTTTGCTAAATTTTTTTCCTTTTCTAGTTTTCTCATGCTCAACCCCTGCACACCCAAAATAGGCAACATGGTGTGGAATTCGAGCCCCTATCCTCCATTATCTACAAGGAGGTGGATAGGCATTTTGAATGGCTCAAGAGGGTAGGATTAAAAAAATTTCTAAGCTTCCCTGGGTGGAGCTACAACAAAACTACAAGGCCACGTAGCAGCTGTAGAAATCCAACACCATTACGCTTCCATTAGGGGAGAAAAGGATGTTCAATCCCCTATACGTGGCAGAGGTCTTCAGACTACCGGCTAAAAGAGAAGGGGATATCAAGCTAGCCGATGAAGAAGACATGATCAAGGAGTTCAGCCCGTTGGAAGGTAAGTCCAAATAATTTAAACTTACAGGAACTCTAGATGAGGATAGGCAAAAGCATATGCTCTTGGTGGTGGAGATTATCAATCTGTTAGAAGTCATCTCCTGTCTATTTTTATACACCAGGGCCTTTGTTGTGGGTGTGCCCACCCTTATGAGTGGGTGTGCCACTCTTACTAGGTGTTTTCTCATTTTTCCCCACTCTCCGTATTTTTTTCCATTTTTCTATGGCTTGGGAGGCAGCCCTGAGATGGCAAGGGGACCCAGTAGTAGCTGGCCGACTGATGGCACTGGTCCACGACTCCATTTATGTGATGGCCGACTGCTGGCTGACTGGCTGCATTTGCTGGTCGTGGAGTTTCAGGGCTAGTCGGCTACCTTTAGCAAAAGCCGACTGGGTATATGGGGCCATATAAAATGGCCCCCAGTCCCCCATTCCATTTTGTATCATACTCGGGATCTTCTTGTGTGTATATAGAGCAGAGTTACACGCCTTATCTCTCTCTCTCTTTTGTGCTGTGATTTTTTGCACTGCATTTTGCTCTTGTGTTCCCAGATCTGGTCATCATCTCCGCTGCATATTCTGACACAATCTCACCCACAAGGATCCCACAAGCCATACTGTATGTTTAGAAAAGCCTTTGGATTGATAAAAGCACAGTAGAGTCAGGGACAGTGGCTTGGGTGTGGTAGAGGTACTTTACAATAACCTAAAAGACTAGATCGAAAAAGTCACCCACCCAAACACCAAGAAAAAGATCCGCCCCTAATAGCACTCTTTTAAGCACTGTAACTAGGAGCTCTAAAGGAGGAAGAGAGCCAAAAGGAGGAGGCTGTTGAAATATACAAGTGAATAGGGTGTGTGCGGGAACAAGCCCTTGGTTAGAGGCTGTAAAAGAGAAGATGTAATTGTGAAAGAACCTGCGAAAAAGTGAGAAGAATCTACTAGGAGAGAATAAAGGGTAGCATGAGAGAATTTAGGAGTGTGGAGTTATTCTGGGAGATATTCAGGGAAAAGAGAAGAGGTGGAGATATTCAGGGAAAAGAGAAGAGGTGGAGAGAATCAGGCAAGAGGTGGAGATATTCTGGGAGTGAATCATGGAGAAATCAATGGGATTTGATGCTTGATGTAAACTCTATAAATTGAGGCATAGCCCTAATGAGAATTTGCTAGTTTTTGAGTATCCATGCCTACATTAATCTATTTGCTAATTATTCACTAATTACATCTTAATTATTTGCTAATCACTTTTGTTAATGATGTTGATTCTAGTGTTTGATCTACCATAGCTCATCATTATGCTCAAATTTCAACATGGTATCAGAGCCATGCCTAGAATCAATTAGGTTTATGAGCCCATTAGTTAATTAATTAGGATTATTAGATAATTAGCAAATAATCTAATTTTTAGTTATTTTTCACTTCACCCCTTCACCCCCAGCTAGTGGAGGATCTCTAGCACCTTGCACACATAGAATTAGAACACAAGCTTCTAGCATATGGTAGCCAACTCCTTTGGCTACAAGCTCATCAAGACAACGCAGCAAACCGCCAGCGAAAGAGGGAGAATTTACATTTTTGGCCGGCGCATTTTTTTTGAGTAAATTGTAGATTTCTCCTCCATCATATCAAATGCTTCTAATTCCTCCTAGCCCAAGGTGTATTCAAGCATGCTCTACAAGCTGATGAAGACAGAATTCAATTTCATCAAGTCTACATTGAGATCCAAGCTCTTCATCAAATCTGCAGGTGACTTTGGTAAAATAGAGATTAAGCTTTCAATATTTGGTCAAATCTTGTGTTTTTTGGCTTAATCCTCTACTAGACTCATTGCTATTGATGCCTTTGAAAGCATTTGAGCTCATTTGAAGTGGAAAGCACCAAATCTAGACTCCCCGCATACTCTGTTTTCTACACACAAAACAGAGCATTAATTTGCTAATCAGTGATTAATCAATGCTAATCACTGTATTTTGGTGCAATTGAGGGTTCAAATTAACCATTAGGTATTTGATACAGATCCCTATAACTTCAGATTGAAATTCGGAGTTGGTTTGATACTCCAACCATCCTGTACAAATAGGTTACCCTTGATTTAATGTAATTTCTGGTAAAATTGTGCTGATAAATTTGTGAAAATCATCATTTTACATTTAACCCTTGGTTAATTCCTGTAAATCTCACTCAAATTCAAGATTATTCATAGCTAGAGTTGCATTTGGAATGTGCATGAGAATGAATGCTATACGCATTATGTATTGGGCACATTACATCAGTGTAAAAATGGGAACAGACACTGCCCTTGTCCAGAATAAGGCAAGAGGTAAGACCTCCCACATAAATTTGGGTTTGCATTGCATAATGACACAAGATAAACATCAAAAACCCAAAGGAACTGTCAGCAAAACATTGAAACATGTTGCTCACATGGAGCAAAAAGACCTGAACGGACAAGCTCATGGCCCCAGCCATGAAAGAAGAAGAATATCTCTTTCCAAGAAGAGGATCCACACCGAGAAGAAGATCTGAAGGAAGACATGGACACGAGAAGAGAAGCTGCCACAAGAAGAGAAGCTGCCCCACGAAGACTGAAAGAAGAGACAGACGCGTGGAGAGAAGCTGCCACGACAAAAAGGCTGAAGACAAGAGAAGATGTGAGGCTCCAAAGAGTGAGGAGCCATGTGAAAATCTCTGAGAGAGAGAGAGAGAGAGAGACCCCACAACCCAATGTAACCTGCAGGTATAGGCACTAGTCGCGGACTATCAAGTAAGGGGAGGCAAACTTGGTATAGGGTCTAGGTGTACTAGGAGTATTCACTTGAGGGGAGGTGTTGAAATATACAAGTGAATAGGGTGTGTGCGGGAACAAGCCCTTGGTTAGAGGCTGTAAAAGAGAAGATGTAATTGTGAAAGAACCTATGAAAAGGTGAGAAGAATCTACTGGGAGAGAATAAAGGGTAGCATGAGAGAATTTAGGAGTGTGGAGTTATTCTGGGAGATATTCAGGGAAAAGAGAAGAGGTGGAGAGAATCAGGCAAGAGGTGGAGATATTCTGGGAGTGAATCATGGAGAATTCAATGGGATTTGATGCTTGATGTAAACTCTATAAATTGAGGCATAGCCCTAATGAGAATTTGCTGGTTTTTTAGTATCCATGCTTACATTAATCTATTTGCTAATTATTTACTAATTACATCTTAATTATTTGCTAATCACTTTTGTTAATGATGTTGATTCTAGTGTTTGATCCACCATAGCTCATCATTATGCTCAAATTTCAACAGAGGCAAGCATGAAAGAAGACACAGGACAAAGGGAGGAGATAGAGGCAAGATCTTAGAGCAAGAAGGGAGCTCTAGAAAGACAATAACCAGAAAGAAGAGGATTTTTGAGTTCGAGGAAAAGAAGAAGGGAAAGAAGGGGAAGTTAGTGGAAGAAAAGAGCAGCAAGAAGTTAAAAGAGGACTTCGTTGACATTGGCAAGTCAATACTCACATAGAAGCTAGAAGGGCAGTATAGGAAATAGCAACCTCGGAATGCCCACGGCCCAAACAGACACATCACAAGGCCACAAACACAAAATGCCTTCACTTGGGATAGGCATTACAAAATATTGTGGTGTGGAAGCACAAGATGATGAGCTCCCTACGCCCCATCCTGCAAATTTTTTAGAGTCCTTTTACCAGACTAGGTGCAGGGATGCCTCAATTATTTGCAAAGATGTCTGGCAGATGGACTGAAGGAAATCACTAAGCTACATGTAGTGGTCAGGGAGTAGGATACAATCATCCATACCACAAGGAGATGGATAGGTCCAAGGAAAGCCAATCTAGGGTAGAGGGAAAAATCCTCTTGATCAAGAGAAGAGCACATAGAATCATAAGAGAGGTGCATGCTAGGGTAGATAGAGACAAAGTGAAGCTAGTCAAGGCAGACACCTAACTAGCAGTCCTGGATGCCGAGGAGTTCCTAGAAGTTTATGAATTGGAAGAAAAAAAATGGAACAATGGGAAAGCCACTCCATGGAGGACCTAAAGGAGGTGTGGTGGGGTGGATATGTGGAAAAACTGACAGTGGTAATGCAGTGTAGGGAGAGTTCCCTTTCTAGAGGTAAGACAAAAATCTAGACGGCAGATCCAGAAATCCAGACACAGGAAAGTTGAAAAGAGCTTTCCCTACAAGAGCCCTGGAGACTACTTCCCACAACCAAGGAGGCAAGACCCAATAAAGTAGACACCATCAAGGAAAAGGAGCTACAAGATCAACATGAATAGCTTAGATTGGAAGTAGAGACATGGAAGAAAAGATTCATCGAGTTGAAAGGTGATGGGAAAAAGACATAGGAGCAGTCTGAGGGGAAGGGAAAGGAGCTAGTATTATACAAAGGATCATCAATGGATATAATCCCCGATGATGAGCTACGAGAGCATGCCTTGACAAGAACACAAGAGGAAAAGGAGAAAAAATGACAGTCAATGAGCTGAACATCACCCTGATAGCCCATGTTGATCTAAAGAAAAGACAAGATTAGATGGATGCCACAAGGAGAACACACGCAGAAGACCTAAAGGCATCCAGATCTCAACTTAGGAAAAGAAAAAAGCATGTGGAGACCATAAAATAAATCCATATGTGTTGCTTCATCAATGTCTATATCTAATGGAAGCTCAATGAGAAGATGGGGTTCTATATTAATATCACCATCATTATCCAATGAAGCATTGTCATGATTGATAGGTGACTCATCATGTTCTTCAGATTGATGTTCCTCATTCTCTTGATCGGTCTCCTGCAAAATGTTTTCTTTATCGTCTTCTTCCAATGAGCCGATTTGAGGTAGTACTTGCAACTCATCCACAGATTCAACCTCTACATCTTAATCTTGAAAGATATGTTTTGGATGAGGGGAAACTTGTATAACATACCACCACTTTGGATCAATTCAATCGGCGTGAAATACAACCTAATATTACAAAGCAAAGGGGTTACACTTTTATTATACTACATCAAGATTTATTTTGGGATTGGTTGGGTTACTGACCTATTGACAATGTTGAGATAGTACGAAAGTATCTTTCTTATCATTCCAAAACTTGGTGGAATCAATTTGAAAGAACCCATTTGGATGTTTCTTTACGGTTGCTTAAGCTCCTCTATATATCACCTTTAACCATTTACGGTTGCTTCAGCTCCTCTATATATCACCTTTAACCATTTGACATCAAAGATGAATAGACTAAATGCTCTAAATACAACCTCAAGAATATCTTGAATAGTTCCACAATACTCAAGATTTTCCTCTATGACATTGGTATCATGTTTACTAGCTTGACTTTCTTGCTCAAAAGTTTCCATCACACCACAATCAAATGTGTTTCTTTTAGAATCCACATGCTCCATGTGAAAGTGCCTTCCCTCTAACCATATTTTAGTATAGAGTTTGTACTAAAATTAAACAAAAGCATGACATTTAGTATAGTGTATTAAACAAGGTATATAACGATCGGAGCATGAGACAAAGATGAATAATGTACTTACCTAAGGGTCACATCATCTTGCATACTCATGCTCTTCTCTTGTGATCATATCTCCATTTTGTGATGCCATCAATATTTCCATACAAAGGCATTATATATTGATTACATTTGGTAGAGGTTCCAAGTTGGGTAGGAATGACAAGCGTTTATTTGCTCTTCTAAAAGCTCTTATCTCATGCTTTCATCTATTGATTGCATCCTTGTATCTCCCAATCCACTTCTCCATGATTGGAAATTTAGAATGTAGAATGTATTCACCCTGTGTGGCATAATGCTTCATCCAATCTTCGTTAATGCCTTCCTTTTCCTTGTGGCACATTAGTGATTAGTCGGTCATCCTACTCATTGCTCCACAATCGTGGCATGGAAGGATCTATGCGAGATAGATGTTTTGAGATATACACAAGAGACTCTTGCATCAACCATCCCTCTACCATGCTTGCTTCTAGCCTTGCTCTTTGTCTCACAAAGTCCTTTAAGATTTTCATGAACCTTTCAAGAAAAAACATCCATCAAACATGAACAACACCACAAAGTGTCACTTCATCAACCAAATGCACCATAAGATACAATTGGCTAATGAGAATTTTTCTAGGAAAGTTGTCCTCGATCATACACACTGCCTTAATAGCATTGAGATGAGCCATATTTTTCTAGGAAAGTTGTCCTTGATCATACACACTGCCTCAATAGCATTGAGATGAGCCATATTTTTCTAGGAAAGTTGTCCTCGATCATACACACTGCCTCAATAGCATTGAGATGAGCCATATCAATGGATGTAGAATCTATCTCCTTTAAATATATGTACCTACATACATAGCAATCATGTGTACTAGTTACCAATACATAACTGGTGAGTGCATGAGAATACAAAATATGCAATATAACTTAGCTAGTGAATTGAACAACAGAAGATTCATACCTCACGAAGCTTCCCATTTTGTAAATAGCCTCTCTCACCTTCTTGTCTCCACAACCAACTATAGTAATTGGAAGAATAAACTATGCATAGAAAAAAATGAAAGTTAGTATATGAGCCTATAATGCATTCTACAATCCCCTTACATTTAAACACGTGTTAGATGTAAGCAATGATAGGGAAGTGTCTCAACACCTTTCGAAAAACTTTGTCTCCTTGCAAATCATCCCTATAGTGGCTCTCCACACATTGTATACATTGTGTTTCATCTTTATTAACCCCTCTAAATAGCATGTAATCATTGATACATGCATGTATTTTTGTGTAATCCATACCTAGCATAGAGTGCATTTTACGACACCCATCTCGTGAGTTTAGCAATAGATTTTGAGGGGGAATAATCTTCTTGAGAAGCCTACAACATATCATTAGAAATCATATGTCAAAATATTAGCAAGGAGAGTATATAAAACATGAGACATTTTCTATTTAAGAGAATAGAATGAGACGGTCTTACCACCAAAGAAGACTTGTGACACTTACATCACTCCATCCATAATGCAAGGTTTCCTCCTCTTGTGACATTGGAGCTTGCTCACTATCATCTATGACCTCCCATCCAAAGAAGTAATTCACCATGTTATCCATGATGAGATTCTCTTCCTCCTCATGTGGCAATGGTGGAGGCACCTCATTCATTGGTTGGCGAAGATGAGTCTCACCCATGCTTTCCATATGAAGCCTTGCCACCTTCCACACTCTACCCAATGTCACTGAACGGTGTGGCATGTTACCTAGCACTCTCCTATGGTTGTCCTCAATGTTATCATCCGCACTTGGTCATGCTAATGCCTCATGAAGCCTATACGTCCGGACATGCTCAATTTTTATATGACGTTGTCATATATATTGGCCCTTGCATCATCGATCACACACACAACAAATTTTTTCTCTCAGCCATGCCTCGCAACCAACTTTCGGCCCCCTTAATCACTGTCAGATATCTGAAACCTGATAAAAAATAATTTAGGGTTAGTACAAAAACACTTGAGCTATCCAAAACTTATGACAAAAAATTTCCCAGGATTTCGCTACTAGACAGCAACTATATCAGTGTTTTTTTGCTACTCAGCATCGAAATATCGCTACTCAACACAGCGAAGTCAGAAGCGAAATAGGCTTATGCGCATAAGCCCTTATGCAATAGGCTTATGTAATAGCCCTTATGCATAGGCTTATGCAATAGTCTTATGCATAAGCCTTATGCATAGGCTTATGCCTAAGGCCTTATACATAGGCTTATGCATAAGCTCTTATGCTTATACATAGGCTTATACGTAAGCTCTTATGCATAGGCTATGCATGCATGAAGTTTAAATGTGTAACTAATCACTTTTTCTCATGTTATGTTGCATTGTTGTCATCTCCTTCAGCTGATATTGTTGTCATCTCCTTCAGTTGATATTGTCGAGGTAAGCTCTCTTATTCATGCAGCCTCATATTTATTACACCCTATTTGTGGGTTAGGCTTATGCATAGAGATATGGGGCATTATTGTAGGCCATCTAGAATGCTGGTTGAGTCACGTTAGGAGTGGTTATCCGTGAGTAGGCAGCTATAGTGGAGGGGGAGCCCTTGATCTTTTCATCACTATCCTTCTCTTGTAAAAGAGAAGTTGCCTTTGGCTTTAATAGTGGGGAGCATGTGGAACGTCCTCAGCAGAGGCTATCATCCAAAAGGGGCACTGTCCACCCTGCTTGTCTAAGCAGTATTGTAGAAGGTTTCAACAATGTTCTAATATCACATGTCTTTTTTGTTTAAGCTTTAAGAGTTCTTCTATTAGAGCAATCTTGTGTTGTTTTCTCTTTTGTTCTCTGCAGCTCTTGCACTAATCCTCTCTTTCGGCTTCACATAAGCGCGGTAAGCTCTCTTCTTCTTTTGATTTCTTACATATTTTTCCTTTATTACACCCTTGGGTGTTGGGTTTAGGTTTAGCTTAGGTTTAACTCTATGCATAGGCTCTTGTAAGCTCTATCCATAAAGCTTCTATGAATAGGCTATATGCATAAGGCTCTATGCGTAAGGCTATATGTGTGTAGAGCTTTATGCATAAGGCTATATGTGTAGCTCTATGCATAAGGCTCTATGCATAAGACTCTATGCGTAGGCTCTATGTATAGAGCTTTATACATAAGGCTATACTCATAGACCTTTAGGATTTTATGTTTTATGCTTCAAGCAATTCACTCTTATGCATGTATAGGCAATGTCGATCGATCCTTCACACAAGACCCAAATGTGGCAAATCTGCTATCTATTATAAACGAATGATATGGGTAGCAAGCTTGGTCTCAGTTTTACCTTGGCATAGATATGGTTTCATCAAACCTTTTCACATACATAAAGTTAACCTTTTATGAGTTCTATAAGTCTTATTGTTTAATTTTATATGTAGGCAAGCTTACCATCAGGCCAGTTGACAGCATGGGACCAATCTATCCCACTTGGCCAGTCGGGGAAGACCATGCTTTGATAGACATAGGTCCGAGTGGCATGGGGATGAGTGGTGCAGGCTCATCATGGTTTGGCTGTGATGAGCCTACACCACCTACCTTGACTCTCCCTCGACTAGACCCACCCCCGCTCCCTCACATCTGTCTTCACCATGACAACGGTCTCCTGGGGGATGGCTCATAATGAGCAGATGAAGAGCCTCCATGTTGGGGAGATGCATCGGGAGACCTAGTGCTACTTTTGCTAAAGCAAAAGTAGCCTGCTCCCCCCCTACTCTAGCATGTTTACTAGCCCCCTCAAACTCCACCATACAACGTGGATGTCGATGGTTCCCTCGTGATAGATGTACGAGAAAAGAAAATCATGAACCGATGCATGCACTTGCTAACCTAGAGTTCATGAACTCCTTAAAAAAGTGGAAAGCACAAGATGAGCTTTCAAAGCAATATGTCATTGATGTGCTTAAGTCGGAGTTCCTTGTTCCACATGCGGGTCTTTTCTTCTTGGAGGAGTGGATGAAGAGAAGAATCAAGCTGTTGTTCTCTAATAGGAGAGCAAATATCAAAAGAGCGGTAAAGAATAATTTGGGAAAGCCCAGCGTTTGTATGCACGAGGAGTGGAGGCACGCACGTAGCTTCGTGAGAAAGCACCTACATGCTTTTCAAAAACAAGTGGCGGCGGCGAGTGCTTCTCGAGTATGGAAGTGACGGACTTCACACTTCGGCTCGGGAGGAAAGTCCTCCTTCATTGCTCATTTTGTAAGTACCTATTTTACTAATCATTTATACTCCTCTTTCATTTTGTTTTGGACTATATTGTTTTCTTTAACTAATTGTATATTTTCTTAATTATTTTTTGTAGAGGGAGGTTCTTGGGTGTGACCCAACAAAGGTGGAGTATGACTATGGCTACAGAGCCCCCCCCATTGGCAATTGTGGGCATGGATGCGTACGCGAGGCGTACACTTGGACGAGTCTATTTTGGGGACTAAAGCAAATAAGCTAAGTAGTGAAACAACCCTTCTCTTATCTACATCTAATTGTAATTTCTTGCCCTATTCTTACCTTGCACTTGACGGCAAGTATGTAGGATGAAGGGGAAGAGGAAGAGGAAGATCCAGATTACAAGTATGAAGCGATAGAAGAAAGTGAAGAGGAGGACGAAGATGATCATAATGAGCACTCAAAATCCGATGAGGATTCCGCATAGCCACCTCTTCATTGATATATTTTTTGTATATATGGCCAAAGATCCGACACTTTGTAAAATAAAATAAATTTTGGGCTCAATTGCATTCTTCCCAATCTATGTGTTTGTCCTGTTTATGTTTGTGTCATAAAACTATGACTCTGTTTTAATTTTAAAAAAAAGAGGTAGGGCAGACTAGGGAGTCCTGTGTAGACTACTCCCCAATCTGCCCCAACTTTTTTTTTCTACACAATACTTTCGTTAACTGAACAACAAAAATAGCACCAAAATTTCGCTGCTCAACAGCAAACCCGTTGCAACAAAAATAGCAGCTTTTTTAACAACAAAAATAGCCCGACAGCTCCCTACCCTTCTAGTTATAAAAGTGTCGCTATTTTCGCTGCTACACTCTCATTTTGTTATTGTTGTTGTTGTTGTTGTTGTTGTTGTGTGTGTGTGTGTGTGTGTATAGAGAGAGAGAGAGAGAGAGAGAGATTCACCTGTATGCATACACACATATATATAGAGAGAGATTCCTATGTATGTATACACACACACACATATCTCTCTCTCTCTCTCTCTCTCTATATATATATATATATATATATGTATACACACACTGTATACACACACACACACACATATCTCTCTCTCTCTCTCTCTCTATATATATATATATATAGAGAGAGAGAGAGAGAGAGAGAGACAGAGAGAGAGAGAGAGATTTTCATATCTATGTATACACACACACACACACACACACACACACAACTTTTCATATGGCCGCAAAATGGTTGCATAAAAGGAAGATTGAGGGTATGTTTAATTTTTTACAAGCATCGTTCAAAATTGATTGGTTTGGTGGGTTTCATAAAATATAGCAATACACACACATAAACATATATATATATATATATATATATATATATATATATATATATATATATATATATATATATGTTTTTTACAAGCATCGTTCAAAATTGACCGGTTTGGTGGGTTTCGTAAAATATAGCAATACACACACATAAACATATATATATATATATATATATATATATATATATATATATATATATATATATATATATATGTTTTTTACAAGCATCGTTCAAAATTGACCGGTTTGGTGGGTTTCGTAAAATATAGCAATACACACACATAAACATATATATATATATATATATATATATATATATATATATATATAAAGAGAGAGAGATAACTTTTCATATGGCCACAAAATGCTTGCATAAAAAAGAGATTGAGACTCGTGAGAGCTTAATTTTTGACAAGCATCCTTATCCTTCAAAATTGACGGATTTGGTGAAATTTAGCAGGTTTTTTTTGTATTTTAGTGTAATTTTCGACGTGACTCCCATCAAAAAAGCAACTTGGACTACTCGGATTGAGAGTAGTTTATTGCACACGTTGGTGCTCTAGCATTTAAAGGTACATACACACAACTCACAAATGTACACGATGCTTACAAGTTACACACATAGCACGGGACAAATATAACAATTTTTTTGTGAAATGCACGTCTCGTATTGTGACGTGCACGCAGAGTGATTATTTTATTTCTTATTGGGTAGTAGGTACCCTACACAAAGCCTCTTCACATTGGGCCATAGGCTAGTGGGTGCCCGTGCGCTCATTGGAGACATAAACACCGAGGCGATCGACGTTGGTGCCGGCACCGCCGAAGAAGCCAAGAATTTGTGGACGGACAATCTAGCCATTCCTGGCACTCGGAAAATGGGTGACGGTTGAGGCGGAGAGGCCCACAGCCACCACTCCAATGTTGTTAGGATCATCGGTGAAGTAGACGGAATCGCGAGCCCTACAATAAGTGACGGGGAGATGTCACTTAATGCCCGGAGCGCCCCCATTGCCGGGTTGAACTGGGTTTGCGTGAACGAAATGAAAGCAATAAAGATGGGTGCATCTGAATTAAGGCGAAAGAAGAACGTGTAATGGTGAGAGGCGCTCTCTAGCTTGTTGGAGCTATATATAGCTAGCCCTAACTCACTCTAGGTTGTTGGAGCTATATATAGCTAGCCCTAACTCACTCTAGGTCTTGCCTATATATATGTGCCTTGTGACTAATATGATTCATTCTTATAGAGCGTATGTGGTGTCTCTTGTCTCGTCTCTCTCCCTCTCTCAACATGGTATCAGAGCAATTCTAATCATAAGGGAAGCATCTTCGTCTTCTTGTTCAATTCATGATTATGATTTCATGTCTTACAAGATTGATCTTTGGGAACAGTTTTGTATAGGGTTGATTGGTTCTTTGATTATACGTTGCCTACATGATTTTATAGCTCCACTTGTTGTAATTAGAATTGTTTCTTAATCGTGTCCTTAAAACCAAAACCAGGTGCTGGTGAATCCTATCAAAACGGTTTGTCAATCAGAGTTCTAAGTCAAAAGTTAGGATAGTTCAGGCAAACTACATCTAAAACAGTAAAACAGGTTCTTTGTGAGAGCAAATAGGTAGTTGTCTAAGCAGGATTTGATCGTCAAGCTTTCCGTGAAAGCTTCAGACAGATGCTTGCTGTACAAGCTACAATTAGATACAAAACTTGCCGTGCAAGTTGCGTCATAACACGATGCTTTTTCTTAACGCGGTGCTTTTTCTTCTTATTATTTTCGTCTTTTATGGACCTCTAAGTTTGCTTACGTGCATGAGACACGGGTCTCCACTTTTAGAGTTCTAATTTTAGTTCACATTCTATTCTTTACACGATCACTTTATGCTCGTCGTCTGGTGCATGCCTATTTTTGGCTACGTTTCTCATATCTTGTACATGGTCTGCAAGTTCTGCGATCTTATCTTGTACATGTTCTCACAACCCGACATGGCAAACACCATACTTGTTAACGGATTTCCTTCTGTGCAGCGTTCTGTTCCTCTTTTCCAAGGCTGGTTGGAAATACAAGATGCTATTAATTTTGAAAGGAGATGAATTGGCAAATATTGTTCTTGGTATTCTTGCATGCCCTTCTCAACCTATTGATCCACTTCAGAATGATGTTATTATTATCGAAGTTCCTATTTTTGAACAGTGGAAAATTGATCATGCACACTGGATTCGTCTTGTGAGATAAGGCTACTCGTTGGTATAACTTGCCTTGTATTTGGAAACTTCTTCCTCAACCAAACTACTACGAGCGAGGAGTTTTATATGTTCCTGATTTACAAAGAAACTTACTTTCTGTTGCGCAGCTTGTGGATCTTGGTCTATTTGTTGGATTTGATAATACAAAGTGTCGCATCGAAAAGGATGGCACCACTATTGTGGTTGCTCCTCGACATAGTAATCTCTTTGAACCTTCATTGAATGAGGATGTTGCAAATGTTGTTACAGCTCTAGGAGATTTGGATTGTAAGCTATGGCATCATCGGTTTTCTCACTCAAATTTCTCAAAGCTTCTTGATATTCATCGTCATGATCTTCTGAGAGGTATGGACCTCAAATCCCACCCGCATCCACCCGCGTATGGGGATATGTGAATATTGTGCTCTAGGCAAACATCATCGTAAGCCATTTCCAATGTCTACAAATATTCATTCAAATAATCTTTTGGATCTCATTTATACTGATATTTGTGGACCCTTTCCTCCATCCAAGTCTTGCTACCGTTACTTCATTACTTTCATTGATGACTATTCACGGTATACAAATGTCTTTTTGCTATGACATAAATCAGAAGCATTGGACACATTTAAGAGGTACCAAATATCTGTGGAGAATCACACTGGTCGAAGAGTCAAAATTCTTCGAAGTGATAATGGTGGTGAATATATTTCCAACTTATTTCATGATCATTGCATCAACCACGGCATCCACCATTCCATATTCTCCCCAACCAATAGATGGAGTTGCAAAGCGAAAGAATCGTACAATTTTGAATGCAATCAAATGCATGCTTATTCATTCTGGATTATCTCACTCTTTTTGGGCAGAAGCAGTATTGACAGCTGTTTTTGTTCAAAATCATCTTCCAACTACTGCACCTGGTAAGATTCCAATCACAGCTTGGACAGGACAAACTCCTTCTGTTGCACATTTCAAAGTCTTTGGGTGTATTGCTTATATTCATGTCCCAAAAGAGACACGACACAAGCTAGAACCTTCAGGTTTGAAGGTTATTTTTATTGGTTATTCTGACAACTCAAAGGGTTACAAGTTTTACAATCCAAGTTCTCAAAAGGTAATTGTTAGTCGAGATGCTATATTCAATGAGCAATTGATGGGAGGTTCGTGGTCCACAAATGATGCTGATGATACAAAAACATTAATCACTTCTTTTTCTTTTCTACTTTTGGACAATGATTTGCATGATGATGACAACACTCTTTTGATGGATATTGGAGACAAGTCTATTGATGTTCATCCTATAGTTTCAAAGGAGACTGCTATAGATCTTGATATCTATGTTGATCTTCCTATTGAACTTGAGCATGGTGCAAATCATGTATATGATGAGTGATGATCTTGAAACCTTTAATCACGTATTGGCTGTTTGTGAAGATCCTTCAACTTATGCAGAAGCTCCATAAAAGGAACAATGGAAAGAAGCCATGGAAGCTGAATATGAGTCTTTGATCTCGAAAGGTACATGGGTTCTTACCAATCTACCTTCTGATCGTACTCCTATCAAATATAAGTGGGTTTACAAGACTAAAACAAAGGCAGATGGATCCTTTGATAAATTCAAAGCTCGTTTAGTTGCAAAGGGATACTCACAAATTATAGGGATTGACTATCATGACACTTTTTCACCCGTAGTTTGTAGTACAAGCATTCGAGTACTACTAGCTTTTGCAACTCAATTTGATTTGGAAATACATAAAATGGATGTTAAGACGGCTTTTCTTAATGGAGACTTAAAGGAGAAAATATATATGGAGCAACCTGAAGGATTTACAATTCCCATAAAGGAACATCTTGTATGCCAACTCCATCGTGCTTTGTATGGACTAAAACAAGCTTCACGATCATGGTACATCAAGATCGATCAATTTCTCACATCTCATGGGTTTGTTTCTTGCTTCTCTGATCCAAATCTTTATATCAAGCGCAATGTGGATAACCATTTTGTGATATTGGCCCTTTATGTTGATTACACTATACTTGTGTCCAATAATCTATCTTTCATGCAACAAGTAAAAAAGGTTTTATCCTCGGCCTTTGATATGGTAGATCTTGGCGACATTCATTCATTCCTTGGTATTTAAGTTCAAAGGTATCGTCACAATGGTATTTTGCTTCTTCGTCAAACAAAGTTTATCCAAGATATTGTTCAAAAGTTTGGATTGGCTACTGCACATTCGGCAAACACTCCTTGTCTTGCAAGCTCTACTAGGAGTACTTCTGCAAATATTGAGGCTGGATCATTAGCTTTAAATCAACCCTATGCTAATCTTATTGGTTGTCTTCAATTTGTGGGCATGAGCACTCGTCCTGATATTCTGCCTGCAGCAAATCTGTTAGGACAATACTTGTCCTCTCCATCTACAAGACATTGGTCTCAAGCTATACGTGTTTTGAAGTACTTGAAGGACACTTCAAATTTCGGACTTGTATATCACCGTCAAGAAGACATATCTTCATCAATTTCTCTTAATCTTTTGGGTTATTCAGATGCTGATTGGGCAAGCTCTAACTTGTTCATGCGATCCACCAGTGGTAATTGCTTCTTTATCAATGGTTGTTTGGTATCTTGGGCTAGCAAGAAACAACGCTGTATTGCAGTTTCTACTACAGAGTCTGAATATGTAGCTGCATCTTTAGCAGCTCGTGAATTGGTTTGGTTTTGAAAATTGCTTGTTGATATTGGTCATTCTCCTTCCTCAAGCACTCCTCTTAGATGTGACAACCAAAGTGCTATTAGTCTAGCCAAGGACTACGTGCAACATAGCAAGTCCAAGCATATTGCAGTTCATTATCACTATGTTTGACATGAAGTAAGGAAAGGAGCAATAATGGTAGAACATTGTCCAACTGATCAAATGATTGCAGACATTCTCACCAAAGGACTCCATGAAGCTCGGTTTACACTTTTGCGAGCGATCAGAACTTGGAGTTGCGGCGGCCTCTCTTTTTGGAGATTAGCACATCTCACGTCATGTCAATTTTGTCTAGACTTGTACATAGCCTATAGGCTTTAGGACACTTCACACATTACTTCACATCATGCACATTTATTCTTTGTACTTTGTATATAGAAGCACATTGCACATGGACTTTAAGGTGGCATTGTACATTTATATGTAGGAGCTCGGGTTTTTCCCTTGTGCTCCCAAGGGTTTTTTTACTCGCAAGACTGGAGACCTTTACTTGACTGGGGGTGTTGGAGCTATATATAGCTAGCCCTAACTCACTCTAGGTCTTGCCTATATATATGTGACTTGTGACTAATATGATTCATTATTGTGGAGCGTATGTGGTGTCTCTTGTCTCGTCTCTCTCCCTCTCTCAACATAGCTCTCCTACGTTCTTTGCGCTACCCACGCACGAACCGTGAAGCTTCGTGCTTTCATTGCCGTACACAACCTCCAAGCCCCGGAGTATTGGAGTATTTCGGTGTAGTAAATGGTGACCTTCGAAATGCTTGAGTTATGCCATCCATCGGCGAAGGCGTCACCGCCCGCGCCGCCCCAAGGCCCAAGAATCACTGCTGCAATGATGAGCGTATCAATTATTCTATTAGCTAAGATAGCCTATACGTTACGTTACCTGGGCAGAACTAGACATCTCGCTAAATCTGTAGGAAAGGAGGAAAGACGTTGTGGTTGGCCGCGATGCGGTGCTGCTGCGCCCAGCTGCTTCTTAATTATAGGGCGCCCAGCCCAGCCTCCAGGACTCATTGTGGAGTCGAGGACGTCACCGACCGAAGCTACGCAGTTCTCTCGTGCTTCTAAGGTCTGAGTGCTGTCCTTGTGTCTTGTCGCTGTGTCGCTTTGATATCTTGTCATCTTTTCTTTTAAACCGTTTTTTTATATTTCAAAAAGAAAGCTGAACCTTTGAATCCAAGGTTAGGCAAAATTACAATCTCCGTTTCAGAGCTTCTCCTTGGGCCGTTCTCTCTAGGCCTTAAATTTGAAGCCTATTCTCGGCTTCACAAGCATTTTAGGCTTCATTTGACGTTTATAAATAAAGAAAAGGTTGCAAAAGTGGCACTCTCAAAAATGATAGCGTCAAAATGAAGCCCAAGGTTGACGTGTAGGGTTTCATCAGATATAGGACCCTAGAGGTATATATATTTCTTGAGGTTTATATATGTATTGTGTGTGTTTGGCCATGGATGTGTGTCTAGTATATGACAATGTACTTTACATGTTGATACATTTAAGTCACAAGTTAATAGTCACGTTTGTTACTTGTAAAAATGATATAAGGTACTAGGTAGTGTGTAGACCGTAAATATAGACTAATTTAAGATAGAACAACGTAAGGTCATATACTTACCAGGGCTAACATTTAGGATGCATTTTGGATAGGACTGAGATGTTTTCAAATTTAAACAACAAGCTTGAATAAATTTGTACAGGATTGAGACATTTTGAAATTTGGGCAATGTTGAATTAAGCTTGAAGAGTTGTAACATGACTTCTAAGGTGCATTTTGGATATGATTGAGGTGTTTTGAAATTTGGGCAAAAAGCTTGATTGAAATTTAGATAGGATTGGTGAAATTTAGATAGCTAAGCTTGAAAAAAATGCAAAGTTTGAAAAAAGTCACGAACCTTGAAAATAATGTAAAGTTCCAAATTGACTTCCAAATGGACAGAGGGTGCGTTTTGGATACAATTGAGACGTTTTAAAATTTGTAAGACAAGATTGAATTAATTTTGGATAGGTTTGAGGTATTTTGAGTCACGTTTGTTACTTGTAAAAATGATATAAGGTACTAGGTAGTGTGTAGACCGTAAATATAGACTAATTTAAGATAGAACAACGTAAGGTCATATACTTACCAGGGCTAACATTTAGGATGCATTTTGGATAGGACTGAGATGTTTTCAAATTTAAACAACAAGCTTGAATAAATTCGTACAGGATTGAGACATTTTGAAATTTGGGCAATGTTGAATTAAGCTTGAAGAGTTGTAACATGACTTCTAAGGTGCATTTTGGATATGATTGAGATGTTTTGAAATTTGGGCAAAAAGCTTGATTGAAATTTAGATAGGATTGGTGAAATTTAGATAGCTAAGCTTGAAAAAAATGCAAAGTTTGAAAAAAGTCACGAACCTTGAAAATAATGTAAAGTTCCAAATTGACTTCCAAATGGACAGAGGGTGCGTTTTGGATACAATTGAGACGTTTTAAAATTTGTAAGACAAGATTGAATTAATTTTGGATAGGTTTGAGGTATTTTGAGTCATGTTTGTTACTTGTAAAAATGATATAAGGTACTAGGTAGTGTGTAGACCGTAAATATAGACTAATTTAAGATAGAACAACGTAAGGTCATATACTTACCAGGGCTAACATTTAGGATGCATTTTGGATAGGACTGAGATGTTTTCAAATTTAAACAACAAGCTTGAATAAATTTGTACAGGATTGAGACATTTTGAAATTTGGACAATGTTGAATTAAGCTTGAAGAGTTGTAACATGACTTCTAAGGTGCATTTTGGATATGATTGAGATGTTTTGAAATTTGGGCAAAAAGCTTGATTGAAATTTAGATAGGATTGGTGAAATTTAGATAGCTAAGCTTGAAAAAAATGCAAAGTTTGAAAAAAGTCACGAACCTTGAAAATAATGTAAAGTTCCAAATTGACTTCCAAATGGACAGAGGGTGCGTTTTGGATACAATTGAGACGTTTTAAAATTTGTAAGACAAGATTGAATTAATTTTGGATAGGTTTGAGGTATTTTGAGTCACGTTTGTTACTTGTAAAAATGATATAAGGTACTAGGTAGTGTGTAGACCGTAAATATAGACTAATTTAAGATAGAACAACGTAAGGTCATATACTTACCAGGGCTAACATTTAGGATGCATTTTGGATAGGACTGAGATGTTTTCAAATTTAAACAACAAGCTTGAATAAATTTGTACAGGATTGAGACATTTTGAAATTTGGGCAATGTTGAATTAAGCTTGAAGAGTTGTAACATGACTTCTAAGGTGCATTTTGGATATGATTGAGATGTTTTGAAATTTGGGCAAAAAGCTTGATTGAAATTTAGATAGGATTGGTGAAATTTAGATAGCTAAGCTTGAAAAAAATGCAAAGTTTGAAAAAAGTCACGAACCTTGAAAATAATGTAAAGTTCCAACTTGACTTCCAAATGGACAGAGGGTGCGTTTTGGATACAATTGAGACGTTTTAAAATTTGTAAGACAAGATTGAATTAATTTTGGATAGGTTTGAGGTATTTTGAGTCACGTTTGTTACTTGTAAAAATGATATAAGGTACTAGGTAGTGTGTAGACCGTAAATATAGACTAATTTAAGATAGAACAACGTAAGGTCATATACTTACCAGGGCTAACATTTAGGATGCATTTTGGATAGGACTGAGATGTTTTCAAATTTAAACAACAAGCTTGAATAAATTTGTACAGGATTGAGACATTTTGAAATTTGGGCAATGTTGAATTAAGCTTGAAGAGTTGTAACATGACTTCTAAGGTGCATTTTGGATATGATTGAGATGTTTTGAAATTTGGGCAAAAAGCTTGATTGAAATTTAGATAGGATTGGTGAAATTTAGATAGCTAAGCTTGAAAAAAATGCAAAGTTTGAAAAAAGTCACGAACCTTGAAAATAATGTAAAGTTCCAAATTGACTTCCAAATGGACAGAGGGTGCGTTTTGGATACAATTGAGACGTTTTAAAATTTGTAAGACAAGATTGAATTAATTTTGGATAGGTTTGAGGTATTTATAAATCTCGAAAACAAAGCTTGAAAAAAATTAGGAATTTTTTGAGACATGTTGAAATTTGGACAATGAAGCCTGAAAAAATCATGCAAAGTTGCAAATTAACGTGCACAATTTAAGCCAAGTTTTCAAAATTAAACACACATGAAACCGTAGGCTAGGCTTCAAATTTAAGGCCTGGTTCTCTCTCTCTCTCTCTCCCTCTCTCTCTCTCTCTCTCTCTCTCTCTCTCTTTTAAATAGCACATGCTCAAATACAATGCTGATTCGTTATCCTTATCTAGGATCATTATTACAATCAAGCCTAAAACTTGAAGGCTAGAATCAGGTCTAGAATTTGTAGTGCTCGAAAAAAACTATTTTTGTAAAATTTAGAAAACCTTCATATATAAAATTAAGAAATTATCAATAAAGAGTTTTTTCATTTTTGAAGGTATTTGTATTATATTCTCTCAAATTTTGCAAGTATTGGCACCTTCAAGCTATAATTTTGTAGGTATTTTGAAGGTTATCTACTTAACTTGGGTTTTTTTCAAGCACTACACTCGAAAAAAACTATTTTTAAAAAATTTGAAAAACCTTCATATATAAAAATAAGAAATTATCAATAAAGAGTTTATTTTATTTTTGAAGGTATTTGTATTATATTCTCTCAAATTTTGCAAGTATTGGCACCTTCAAGCTATAAATTTGTAGGTATTTTTTAAAATTTGAAGGTGATATTACACTAAACCCGGGTTTTTTTCAAGCACTGCAATTTTGAAGCCCCATATTTGAAGGGCTTTTCTTTTAACTTTCTTTTCTTTATGAAGAGATTAGAAGGGTATATAACTAAATTTCCCAAAACTATTCCCTTCCTTTGAAGAGTAATTGTGTTTTCACCCTCCTTGTGAAGTTTTTGACCCCCTTGGAAGGGAACTGCAACCTTCCATTTAGCCTTTAGGTAAAGGCTACCACTAAAAAGAAGCTTGCAAATAAAGGCCATAAAAGTCAAATTTCCTTACTAGTGGGCCGAGATAGCATCTAGGCTTTCAATTTTGAAAATTTTGAAGTCTAGGGGAGGGTTGCAAATTTCAAGCTTGATTACAATCCATAGTACTCACCCTCTATTCCAGAAATATATTTTATTGAGCTGGATTGAAAATCTTCTCATTGTAAATTTTGAAGTCTAGGGTAGGGTTGCAAATTTCAAGCTTGATTACAATCCATAGTACTCACCCTCTATTCGAGAAATATATTTTATTGAGCCAGATTGAAAATCTTCTCATTGTAAATTCACCGAACCCATCAATTTTCAAGGGCAAGGGTACTTATCAAAAATCAAGTATGCTGACACTGTATCACATGGGGTCTTTAAGACCTTCTTTAAGTGAGATATCAACAATTAGGAGAGAGTCATGTCCCATCACACTATTTTATAGCCGTTCATTAATCTAAAAGTAAACTAACAACAATTGATCAAGTTTTCTAGCATTTTTTCGATGAGTTAATAAGAAAAGTAAATTAGGAAAAGTAAACTAGGGAGAAGACAGGGTAAACTAGAGAGAACTAGGAAAATAAACTAGGGAGAGGATAAATTAGAGAAAACTAAGAAAGTAAACTAGGAAAAACTAGGGGCCTAGGATTTAAATTAGGATTTGTTAATAATAATAATAAAAAGACAGTTGACAATGTGGTGGTAATAGTGATTTAGTTAGAGCTTAGCTCTTTAAGCTAGAGGTCTCAGGCTCGATTCTGACCTACACTTACCACAAGTAAATCTTTTGGATTTTGAGATTTAGGACTTATAATTTTTTTTTTGGTTTTTTGAGGACGTTCCACAAAATCATACATCATACATCCTACATTTTTTTCATCCTTTCGAATCTCAAAGATTTAATCCCATTCAACATTAATACTAGTTTGGTAGCTCGGTAGGACGTAAATATGTCTTTTCAGGGGTTTACTAAAAAAATCATATCTTGTGAATGGAAGTAGTATTTTTGCGTTTCTTTTCTATGGCATGTCTTCATTAATGTTGCAAACCTTAGAAAATTATTAAAATGAAAAAAATAACCTTAAATATAATTGATAAATAACCATAAGTAGAGGAATATCTAGCAATGAAGTTACGAATTTACAAAGTAGGCTCCTATGTGCAAGAAAAAAATTGATCTCAACTAATTATAAATTTCTCCTAAACCATACAAAGTATTTAAGATCAGATGAGAGATAGATTTTTTATGGCAAAAAAGTTTAATGCATTAATAATTAATTAAATTAAATTTACTTCATAGAATCTCTTTTTAGCTGTTGAGTCTTTGACACTGAAAATACAACAACAATGTGAGCTTATAAAGTGGTTTTCATTTAGTTATACTAATAAATCAATGTCTCCATTGAAGTAACCGGTCAAGAATACATAGCTACATATTTCAATTTAGTTAGCTAGTGTACTATAGTGTTGAGAACTAGTCGCTCCCAGCTAGTGCTCACAAAAAATGGCATTTTAATGTATTTTTATCGACTAGGGTTAAGAAACATTGGTTGAGATTTAAAGTAGTCCTTATTTTAAGAAATAATTTTTTTATATATTTTAGTTATAAAATTAGATAGATTTAAGAATTATCCTTATTTTGATTTTTTGAAAAAATATATATATTTTTAGCACTGCTCCTAGCACAAACATTGGTTCTTTCTTTCGTAATCCATATTCACATGCCCAAAGCACATTGCCTTTGTAGAAGGCACACTTAGGGTCACCCCTTAATTACACAGCTATAGCCAGAGTTGATTTCAGACGAGAATTCATGAAATTTTTTGATGTCGGGTTATAAGTAAATATTTTCTTTCAAGTGATGTTTTAAAATAAAAATAGTCTTAACAAATTGTTACTATTATGAACTTTTAGGCATGCTTTTTCCATGTACAAACACATTTTTTTATTGGTGACATCAACATAGTTAATGGACTAAAATGGTAAAAGGCTTCTACTAAAAAATTGTATTACAAGCTTTTATATATGTAGAATGTATGAACAAAATATTAAATCATTCCCTTCTAAATATAAAATACATGTAGAAAGCTTCCACTAAAAAATTGTATGGAAAAATTTTGTATATATGTAGAATGTGTGAACAAAATAGAAATCCTTGACTTCAAAATATATAATGCAATTAACATGTTAAGAAAACTTGGGCCATGAAATAAAGTTATATGGATTTTAACTCCATTTACTCAAAATTGAGAAATGCATAACCATGAAAGACCACAAATCATAATTTCTTGAGGGCATTCCACAAAATCATACATTATACATTGTACATTTTTTTGCATCCTTCTGAATCTTGAAGATTTGATCCCATTCAACATTAACACTAGTTTGGTACCTCAGTATGACATAAATATGTCTTTTCAGGGGTTTGCTAAAAAATATTCAAATCTTGTGAATGGAAGCGGTATTTTTGCATTTCTCTTCTAAGGCATGTCTACATGAATGTGGCAAACCTTAGAAAATGAATAAAATTATAAAAATAACCTTAAATATAATTGATAAATCACCATAAGTGGAGGTATATCTAGCACTATAATCCAAAGAGGCTACGGATTTACAAAGTAGGTTCCTACATGCAAGGAAAAAATGATCTCGACTCCCTATAAATTTCTCTTAAACTTTACATAGTATTTACGAGATGAGAGATAGATTTTCCATGCTAAGAAAATTTATTACATTAATAATTAATTCAATTGAATTTACTTCTTAGAATCTCTTTTTAGTTTGTTAAGTCTTTGACACCCAAAATATAAAAACAATGTGAGCTTATACTAATATATTGATTTCTTCATTAAAGTAATTCATCAAGAATGTGAATGTAATGATAATATATTTTAAGCTCTCTTAAAATTATTATTCTACCCTCCTCGGGTAATTTGGGGATGCTTGGATTATCTTTATGTCATGCCAAATCATGTAAATATCATGGGTTAGGCCATTATAAATATTAATATATTTGGTATACATTGACATATGGTTGGGGCCTCCAATGTTTATTACAATTGGTTTGTATGGAAGGGTGATTCATGGGTTACTTATGCTTGGCAAACATGTGTGTTATATACTGATGAAATATTTGTTTTATCAATTTGTTATTGGTTATTTTGTAGGTGAAGAGGATGCAAAAAATTGAGGATAATACACACAATATTATTTGTTGGCACACATTTTTGTAAACAAGCTTTATATATACATGTGCTAGCTTGTGCACATTTTGATTTATTTGGAAAGCTTTGATTTATCAAGCTTACACTTGAAATTTAATACTTTTGTGAAGTGTGATATTCTTTAACCCCAACCTTAATTTATGGACACTCTATTTTGAGCATAAGAGAGTGCCGTGCAAGTAAAAGCACCTTTTTGTTATTTTGGAGGTATGACCTATTTTGGAATGAAGAATTACGTAAATACTCATGTGTGGGGAGAGGCCACACACATGAGGGGGGATGATTGCACCCAATGTTGAGTTGTTATCTTGAGCTAAGTATTTACTTGTTATTTTTTCAATTGTTGAATATGTTGAATTTGTGGTCTTTTATGAGTTAATTAGGTTGAATAATCTATTTTCTTACAAGTTCCTATTTTCTCTATTTTATTAGAATTAGATTCATGTCATTGGCATCAGAGCTATGGGTCTAGGAAGATGGAGGTAAGATTTACAAGCTTGAAAGCTTAAATCAAAGGTTTTAAAGAGTTACATCTTTTAACCAAAGATCAAAGACCAAAAAACAAAGGAGATGGTAAACCACTCTGCTAAATCCACCAAACCACCCTTCCTCTTGAAAGTGGTTTTTCCCAACTCTTAGCCTCCACATGATCTGGCCATATGGATGAATGTAACAATTGAAGGAGGCTTAAGATAAATTATCAGATTTCTAAACCACTGTTACTAAGGGAAATCCATCATGGAGGGTGGATATTTTCCCATAGATCAATTTTGCGAAGAAGCGCTAATTATCGTTTACAAGCTAAATTATTTTTAGATTAATAAGCTTAATTAAATTGGAGAAAACTCAAGTTTGTAAGTGGGAAATTGAGGCAATTGATTATTTATTCTTCTCTTCCAATCGTGGGGTAGTAGTAGGAAGTGACAAACACGCTTGGCAGTAGCTTATTTTCCTCATAGTCGCACTACGCCAGAATCAGCGGAGTAGATAGTGAATATTTCTTTTACTTTTTAAAGCTTAGGCTTCAAGCCTTAAGTCTTTAAAGCTTGTATTAAATATAAGCTTTAAAAAAAGAAGCAGCTTATAACGCTTAAACATAAAAGCTTTTAAAGCCTCAAAATTGCTCATATTTTTTTAAAAAAGAAGAAGAAAGGGAGCTCAATTTGTTGAATTTGTAGGAAATTACAGAAAAGCTTCTATCCCTCTTTTGAAAAATTTGAAGGCCTCTTTCAATCAAAATTTTGGGCATCATCAAGGGATAAAAAATTGAGAATTTTTAGAGGTGTTATCTTTGACTTCACTTTCTTCAACACATCAAGCTTTGACAGGATTTTTAGATACTCAACAGATTTGAAGTGGAATCTCGCTCTAAAGTCAATTGAAACTCAAGCTTCTTGACCACACTTGGGATTCATTCGGAATTGGAGAAAAAGGGCGGTGCTTAGATCAACCTTCTGACAAACTTCAAACCTAAATTGAACACGGTTCAAGAGCTAAGTTTCTCATATTTATTTATTTATCCACATCATAAAATGACATTTTCTTTATTTATTTGCAATGGCCAATCTACCTGCACAACCGAGTATGCAAGGGTAACTTTTTGCACTTCAAGAAAAAATTGCAAGTGAGTGAACTCCCATTGATGCAAGTTAGAGCGACATGTGAAGCGTTCTAAGCACAAGCGTGCCTTGTTAGTGGCCAACCAGCCATCTAGACTTCTTTCCATTTTGTAACAACTAGACATCTAGACTGAGTTGTAACAAAACAAGAAAGCTTAGCCCATAATAGAAGGAAAAAGAAGGAAGAAGAAACTTTCGAGTCGGATTCTTTCTTTTTCTTTTTGAGGTTTTTTTTTGTCTACTTCAAGATCCCTTTTGCTCTGGTTGTTGCACCTACTATATCACTTGTTCAATGGTGAGGGTATCCAAGTCATATGAGGCTATCACTATCTAGAGCTGGTCCCTCAATCCTCTCACAAACCATTGACTCAGTGTGGCTACTATAGGTTTGTTTGGATGGTCCAGAGGTTTGTTTGGATGGTCCACATGCAATAATAATGCTCTGAATTATGTTGCATAGTCTTCTGTTGACCTCTTCTTCTGAGTTAGCCTTTGCAGAGAGAGAGAGAGAGAGAGAGAGAGAGAGAGAGAGAGAGAGAGAGAGAGAGAGAGAGAGAGGAGTCAAAAGCATGGAGATTAATATATTACAAGAGAGAGAGAGAGAACAAACACGAGTGAGGAGTGAAAAGCATGGACCTTAATTTATTAAGAGAGAGAGAGAGAGAGAGAGAGAGAGAGAGAAAGAGAGAGAGAGAGAGAGAGAGAGAGAGAGAGAGAGAGAGAGAGAGAACAAACAAGAGGTAGGAGTCAAAATCATAAAGCTTGATATATTACAAGAAATTGCCTAATACTCTCATTAGGGAAGAGTTAAAGGACATTATCATCATTGGCCACAATTAAGTGAAATAACTAATTAAATGGACTACACACACATGTCAAAAGCCCACACACATCGGACTCATCCGCTCTTCCAGACACACTGAGTAGCTTCCATTGCACTCAGGGTTCATGGACCATGACAGCAGTTCGTCTTCAAAAATTTGAATGTCTGCACAATTTTGTTGCATCAAAAGTCAACTGCCACCACTGTCTTCATCACTAAACCATTTTTTCAGGGTTTGTTCACGCAAAGAGAATGCCACCATCTCTTGGGTTCACTCCTAATCAGCCATAAAGGCAGAAATCCACTAGGATCGCCAAAGTGTTCGTAGTAGCTGAATGCTATCAACAGAAAATACAAAGAGAATATCATTACTTGTAATTTCATTGCTTCATTCATGATGCCGAATACAAAAGATGGTGGTAGTTATGCTTCTATGCACGTGAAGGTGAAAAGGTGAGATGTGAAGAGGTATGAATATATTTTAATGGGTGGATTCCCTGTAAGGTCTACGTACCAATATATAAATGTAATAAGAAGGCATGATGTCTTAGATTCCTAACACTTTTCTCTATAGTGGTAGAAGGATATCTTTGGGATTCCATGCACTTCATACCATGCTCGACAACAAACAATCATACCATTTAGCTTAAATTCATATTGAATCTTCTACATTTTTGAGCCTTGAAGCCAAGATACAGAGAGCACATCATATACATAGTTTGTACTGGTTTCTTGAAACTTCCCCCGAATCTCTTGAGGTATGCTCAGTACCATGTCATGATCTGCGAGCTAACAACATTTACTCTGACAACAATCAATAGTGGAAACCCTTTGCACTGATTCAACTGACACATAAAAACTGCAAGTTGGTGGTGCTCTCTCCTTTGGAATTCTATTTATGAAAGTTTAGATCATTTTTTTAAAATGTTGGGGCATCATTATCCACTATTGGAAACTCATTATTAGTAGTCTATTCTCAATCAATGTGCGCTTTTGCCGCACAGATCGTAGTTGGGGACTTGCCGGACACCGTATGCGAGCCACGAATGGCTGCAAGCATACAACCAGGGAAGGAAGCTCAAACAGAATGCCAAAGGGTGTGTCACTCACCGCTCAACCGCTGCCTTGAAGGATTCCCGCGTCGCAGCTGTGAAGGAGGAGCCGTCGTCGCCGCTCTACCGCCTCTCCGCCGCCGTGCCGCTACACAGTGCTCGATCGCTCTCTCACTCTCTCTCTCTCTCTCTCTCTCACGCAGGAGAAGGAAACCAAAGAGATAAGGCAAGAGCACTCTTGTATTCACAACACATGAGAATGAGGATTTTAGGGTTACATTTGACTCTTATAGGTGACTTGGCCGTTCACACTTGGGCGCCCATACATGGCCGGCCGACCCTAACCCTTATCCTACTGATATCCAAGGTGCGCCTCTCATTGGCGATCACCCAATCCCTTTATCCTTAACATATGGTGCCGACAAGCCCGGCCCATGACTCAGAATATTTAAATTAATGACGTAAAACATAGTGCATCCGCCATGGGTTAACATGCCCCCCTTCCTGATGTAGATTCCGTCCTCGGAAGCTATGGTATGGTAAGCTCGAGAGGGTTGTTGTGGTAGACCGTCTGCAAAATAGGGAAGTAGAGTGAAAGTATGCTAGAATTCAAAAGATATAAAGTGTAGAAATTCAAGCATGCTAGACCACAATGGTTGATGAGAACTTAGTTTAAGGGTTACATGAATGAGCTAGTGTAGTAAATTAACAGGAGTTTAAAAGTATTGAAAGTAAATCAAGAGTTAGCAAGGTGTCAAAGGTTAATCAAGGTTTAGTCAAGGAAAAGAACCAAGCTTAATAAATAAACAGATGACCACATTGTGTTTACTCTAAGAACAAGTTTATACCACGAGCCTAGGGACACAAGAAACATTAGAGTTACAGGAGCCTTTTGCCTTTATTTCTTCACGCACGTGACAATTTTTATACACAATGGCGACCTTCCTAAGGCAAAACTAACATCGATCCTGGTACCATGTTTAACACAAAGCATTATCCAGGAATCTATTAGCTCACTTTAGGCAAGGCTATCCCCTACCAACCAAGGCATCGGTCTTGAGTAGAATACTCCTCGCCTACCAAGTATCAATAAGGCGATAGGCCAACATTAAAGCACATCATAGACTTGTATTGCCATTTATTGTAGGCTTGTTTTTTTTTTTTAATAAAGTTTCTTTTGATCTTCGCTCCTGAACTAAAATGTGTTCTTACATCCTTTCGACAAGGGGTAAAAGCTATGTCCTAGAGGTCAACACACACACAGCCAGGTGTTCAAACATTAAGATGGTTTGACCTTAGACCTAAGACAATCGTATTCCAAGGTTAACTAAAGACGTCATACTGCCTAGGAATATTTTCAATAAAGTTAAGCTCATTAATGATTTACACTAGTATGCAAGCAACTTCAAAAACTAAGTAGTACATTGACAATTTCCATGTGGTCATGCATTATAGTTTATGCAATTGATTGAACAGTAAAAACGAAAGAGAGTGGGTATGGAAGAATTACACCTGTAATTGGAGATCTCCTTGATTTGACGAGACAGCTTGCAATTTGATGTAGATATATTTTGATGAACGTTGCGGCAGTCTCTGGACTTAGAAGCGAACCCACCTCAAACTTTTTAACCTGTACAATCAACTAACAAGCACTATACCTCGAGAGGCACATCAGTGTGAAAATTTCAAGACTTGTTTAAGGAATCTGAACTAGAAAAAACTTGAAAACGCTAACCTACCTACCAGTCACCACACTACTACTGAGGATACGGTAAGAGGATGTTGTAGAGTCCTGGCTCTAGCCCTAAGGCTAAGCCTCTATCCGCATCATCCAAACAAATAAAGTCAACCTCAGTAGTGCCATGAGTTTCATCCGTCCATTCATCATTGTCAGATATTTCCTTTTCATTTTCCCATCCACATAAACTCATCAAAAATGTAACCATGCGAGGATAGTCATCTTGTGGAAAAGGAAAGCATTGGGCTATCGGGGATATGTCCTCTACGGAGTAGGGGTCAGTCATGGTCAATAGGCGAATTAGCCATTCTAATTCCTCAACATTTTATTCTCTGGCTAGTACATCTATATGATCCCATTCAGTTTCAATTACAGGATAGCACATGTGGAATATCTGAGAAAGGTATAGATGATACCTCTCACCAAAGGTAGGAGTGGGTGGAGTGTATGATGATTGGGCATCTGCCATATCTGCAACACAGATATAGCATCAGTAGGTTTATGACAGGTCAATCTAGTTCTTGATTGTATACGGATATTTCGCTTGTTTTTGTGCTCTTGCTCTTTTTACTATTTTTTGTTTTTCTTTTCTTTGTTTTTTTTTTAAAATAAAATAAAATAAAATGTATGAAGCTATATATATACATCCCCTTGAATTTGGCAATTACATGGTCAGGGGAGAAGGTTAAGGAGGAAGCATTAGAATGTCGAGCGTGAGTACATGCTCCCCCTTTCCTTGGGTAGATCATATTATTTGCAATGATGTTGCAGCCTCTTGGAACCAATTTGTCCAGCGGGTCATAGGTTGTGATGTTGGCAGATAGCTTTTTATGACCCTTGTGGCCACATCCAATTGCAGAGATGGTAGTGTACGCTCCCATTGACGAATGGAGGAAATGGTTTCCGATGATACTATTACAAGGGGAGACGT
This sequence comes from Cibotium barometz, assembly GCF_041138505.1. NCBI lineage: Eukaryota > Viridiplantae > Streptophyta > Polypodiopsida > Cyatheales > Cibotiaceae > Cibotium > Cibotium barometz. The sequence continues at coordinate 33,401,030 of NC_141092.1, read as the reverse complement.
AGACTCATCGGTTTTTTGTTGGGTGTTGGCAAGAGTAGGTGTAGAGGATGTAGAAACTTCTATATCAGCGTGTGCCTGGCATGAGGAGCTAGAAGCTTCATGTGGCTCCCCCCTTCCTGAGCTAGGTGGTAATGATCGATATCGTTTGGGAATCCAAACTAACTCTGGAAGAAGTGGTGTGGAGCACTCTGTTACCTTTCCCTTACCACGATCTTGAATTATCGTTGGGGTGGCAACAATTGGTTTGCAAGGTTTTACAGGTGATGTAGAGGGATTCAGCTTATGTTTAGGGACCCAAATCTGGTCATTTCCCTCGTAGTACCCTTGGGCTACTAATAACTTTTTAGGGATCCATCGCGATGTTACATTGCCCTTTCTCGGGTGGGTAGCTACTTTCCTTTTACGAGGCTTCTTGGTGGCTGAAGGAGATTGAGCAGGGGAAGTAGCTGTTAGCGAAGCTTTGGGGACCCATTTGTATGTACTCTTTGGCATAGTAAGCAAAGCTTTAGGGACCACCTTGCCTATTTCCACTCTTGGCGTTGAAGCGTTAGAGGGGTGGCCAACAATCGAAGATGGTTTTGCCACTGGACTTTGTGATTTTTCATTATCTAATATTTGAGTGGATGACTTAGGTGCGGGATTTTGAGCGGTCAGACCTAGTGTTGGTTCTTGCGTTGTGACTTGTCTGGTTGCCCAATCGATATTGCACTTGGTGGCCATCATCCATTTGCGCCCTAAGATTACAGTCCCTTCCATGGTGCCAGCAGGCATAACCAAAAAGCTTTGAATTATGGTTCCCTTGTCATAAGCAACCGGAGTGTGCAGAATTCCTGAGACAGGGGTTTTCTTCTTGTTGATTCCTTGGACTTAGATAGAACTCTTGGTTAAAGGTGGTTTTCCCAGTTGACACCACACGCCATATGATAGCAAATTGTGTTGAGCTCCTGTATCCAATAATGCATTATACAGTACCTCCCCGTAAGGACTCTGTAACTCAATTGGGTATCTTAGAGGTGGGTCAGATTCCAGTGCATCCTCTTCTGCTTCCTCGAAAAATACTTGCGTAATTCCCAAGTTGGCTTCTCGTTGTCTCCTAGCACGCTGTTGACGTTCTTTGGCTTCGACTCTCGCTTGTATCTTTTTAAGCTCAGCTTGTTCTTTAGCTGCCTTCTTTTGATGGATTGCATGTAACTCCTCTTGGCTCAGGGGGTCATAGTATATTTTGAATTTACTCCCATTAAGGAATCCAATGGTTTCAACTCCGTCGAGAGTCTCCACTCTGATGGTACCTTGTGGGGTAATTTCACATACTCTATACGGTCCCTTACCAGCATATTTGAGCTTTTTCTTTTCGTTTCGCACTCCATACATCAGGACTTTATCCCCAACCTTGATGTCCTTGTCCTTTAGATGGCGATCAAACCATTTTTTCCTTCTATCCTTCTCCACAAGGGCATTGTATATAGCCAATTGTCTTTCTTCGTTTAGCCGCTCAAGGATATACAGACGCTCTGCTAAAGGATTACCATCCCAACCCTCTTGAGTAGCAACACGAAGACTTGGAATGACAAATTCCCACGGCATGACTGCTTCTTGGCCATATACCATTTTGAATGGTGTACAATTAATAGCCACTTTGTACGCAGTACGATAGGCCCATAAAGCTGTCGTAAGCTTTAGATCCCAATCCGTGCGATGAGCTTCAACTGTCTTTGTCAAAACAGAGATTAATGTCTTGTTTGTACTCTCGGCTTGGCCATTCGCTTGCGGATAATAAGGAGTAGATTTATGATGGGATATCATGAAATTTGTTGTGAGCCCTTAATCACTTCATTTATAAAATGCGTACCATTGTCGCTCACAAGTTCAAAAGGACAACTGAATCGTGTGATTATATTTTCAAAGAGGAACTTGGCTGTTGTTCTCGCATCTGCCTTACGTGTTGCTTTCGCTTCAGCCCATTTGGTCATATAGTCAGTGGCCACAATAATATAGCGAGATTGTGTGTTTCGGGCCGCTGGACTAATTGGACCTACAAAGTCTAAACCCCACTTTTCAAATGGTTGGTTTACTTTGATCAGATGTAGGGGCATCTGATCTTTCCTCTGGGGTTTCTTGTATCGTTGGCATTCATCGCAACCCTTCACAAAGAGTGATGCATCTTGGAACATAGTGGGCCACCAATACCCTGATTGTAAGATCTTTCGCGCAGTTAAGTCTCCTGAGAAGTGACCACCGGCTACGCCCATATGTGCCTCTTGTAAAATGTATAGATACTCATCCTCTCGAGCACAACGCCTAAGAACGTCATCCTTTCCTCTTTTATAAAGAGTCCCAGCTATCAGGCAATAAGGTTCGCATTCTTTGATTAGCTTTCGAGCTAGATCTTTACGAAGCTCCTTGGGTGGAAAGCCATTAACCAAAAAGTTAACAATCTTCTCACTCCATTCAGGCATTGTCTCCACCATGAACAGGGAAGTGTCAGGTAAGTCATCATCAACCCCCGTAGGAGCCTCACCATTAGGTATGCGAGACAAATGATCAGCCATAACATGTTTTTTGCCAGGTCTCACAACAACAGTGAAATCAAACTCAAGAAGAATCAATAGCCATCGTGTGATTCTTCCTGTGGAGCATGGTTTGTTTACCAGATACAACAATGCTTGATGATCCACATAGAAAACAAACTTGGTGGCAAGGAGGTAATAACGAAATTTCCTTACTGCATATATCATTGCCAACCCTTCTCGCTCCGTAGTGGTGTAGTTCATCTCAGCATCGTTCAACTGGCGACTGGCAAAGCTAATGGGATAGTCTAGCTTATGTTCTCCAGGTTGAGTTAACACACACCCAATAGCAAAGTTTGATGCATCAATATGCACATGGAAGAGTAAATCCCAGTTAGGCATTCTCAAGATTGGAGCACTCGCCAAGGCCTTCTTTAATAGCTCATAGGCACGGTCACATTCTTCGGTCCAAATAAACTCGATGAGAAGCTTATACAATGGTCGAGCTATCTCGGCGAAGAAGAGAATAAACCTTCGATAATAACCAACGTGGCCCATAAAGCGTTGGAATCCCTTGTAGTTGGTGGGTGGGGGTAATTCCAAAATGACCTTGATTTTACTCTCGTCAGTGGAAATCCCATTTTTGGACACTATATGCCCTAAGATAACTCCGTGTTTAACCCAGAATTGGCATTTGAAAGGATTCAAGGAGATGCGATATAATCTACACCTTTCAAATATTTTTCGTAAACACATCAAGTGCTCATCCCAAGAGGAATGAACACAAAGATCATCTAAGAAAGCTTCACAGAAGTCCCTTAGATATTCCTTAAAGGCCGTGTTTATCAATCGTTGGAATGTTGCAGGTGCATTGGTCAAGCCAAAAGCCATGACGCGAAAGGCAAACACTCCAAACTCCGTGATAAATGCTGTTTTAGCTTGGTCCTCGACTGCAATTGTGATCTGATTGTAACCCGAGTACCCATCTAAAAAGCTATATGCCTCCTTGCCTGCTACTCTTTCAAGCACATGTTCAGAATATGGCAAGGGGTAATGATCCCTTCTGGTGGCTGCATTAACCTTTTTGAGATCAACGCACACTCTAAGTTTCCCATTCTTCTTTGGTACGATGACTATCGGAGACACCCATTCTGAGTGCTCAATAGGGTATATGAATCCACATTTTACAAGCTTTTCAATTTCCTCTTGTACAATCTTTGCGTACTTAGGATTCATTGGGTAGGGACGTTGCTGGACTGGTTTAGCAGTGCTAATCATTGGAATCGTGTGTTGCACCACCGAGGGTGGAACACCCTTCATATCATGATATGTCCAAGCAAATATGTCCTTGAATTCTTTAAGAAGCTTCGTAAGTGCAGCTTCTTCCGCCTTGGTGAGGTCTTGAGCAATATAAACTGGTTTAGACTCCTCACCCGGATCTGCTAAGTCTATCTCCTTAACTACCGCAGGGCCATCGTAGACACCGCTACTCCCATTGGTAGGCGTTCGTTGGGCTTTTGTGTAGACTACTTTACGTTCCCCTGTGGTGAATGATTTGAAATGCTCGGGTGCGGGGTGTAAGTCTACTGGTTCTTGTTGTGCCCGGTTTTTTTCTTTTAATTCCGCCTCCTTTTGTTGTTGAGCCAACTCTTGGTTTTGCCGCCTTCTTGCAGTACGACTTAGTTTTGGCTTCTCTTCGATTTCTAATTGGGCGACGTCATGAGGTTGCGGAATACACCACATGACACTTTGGAGATATTGTTCCCAATTATTAGCTATCTTTCGATGAGCATCAATGGCTCCTACATAACTGAGCCATTCTGCAGTGGATCTTTCCTTGTTTATTGCAGTTCGTACATTAGCTCGATAGCGTTGGCGCTTATGTCTCGTTTTCTTCTTACCAAGTTTTTGATTTTTGTTTCTATCCGATTCGGACTCACTTGGTCGATCTTCACTTTCGGATGAACTGCATGAGGTCACTGTCCTAGGCTTTGAGCACCTTGCTTCCACATTTGGGTGAATATTTGATTCATTTTCCCCATCAAGCTCAGGGTCAGTTTCTTCTTGAGATTCATACTCAGAGTTGCATTGGTCAGAGTCTTCGCTACTTTCAGTGTCGGTGGAGTTTGCCACGTTCTCGCCATCAGGAGTCAAGTGCATAACACCTATCATGTTTATTGGCACTAATGGTGGCATATCTTGCCCCTGAGGTGTTACCCAACTTGTGCCTCTATTTCCCCATGTGTCTATGGTTGCCGCTAGGTGTACCCAATCCACGTTATCCGACTCAGTCATACCCGGTAGAACATCCATATAAGGAGAATCTTTTCCATCATCAGTCTCTTTTTTGCATGTATAGCAATACCTTAATGGGGCAGAGTGAACAGCGGTATCCGATCGATTATCAATGATAACCTTGCTTCCTAAAGGATGTGCACGACCATTCTCAAGATCAACTCGAATGACAGAGTCCTGGAATTGTAGATAGACATGGTTTTTCGACCAGTCATGCACCATTTGTGCTTCCCTCATGAAAGGACGTCCTAAGATCATTTGATATGACATAGGATGCTTGGAGAAATCCATTACAATGAAGGTATGTTTTACCTTGTATCCCAGGACCTTGATCTTAAGGTCCCTTAACATTCCAATAGGTTTAGCTATGGTTCCGTTTGCCATCTTAACCACTATGTTTGTGACTTCGAGGTGAGGCCTTCCCATAGATTCCCAACAGTTTTTAGTCACAATGCTCACTCCAGCACCACCATCAAGGATTCCCTTTAGAGTTAATCCCTTGGTAGTAATGGGGAGGGTGGCATTAGATTCGTCACCTTCAAAGTACTGTCCCAACTTGTTCACAGGTATTTCCACGACTGAATCTTCATCAAAGTTGGGTTGTAGATCCCAATGTTCCCCTTCATCTTGAAGCGTGTCGGGTCTATCCATATTTGCAAATTGTGGTAACCCCGCCTTTAGTTCTCCATTGAGAAATGCCCGAAGAGCTAAGAATAGCTCAGGATCTCCGTATAATTTGGATATGATCGTGGTTCTGATCTCAGAGGACATGAAATCCATTAGCTTAGACACATTCAATGGTACTTTTCGAGACATCGCCCCTTGACTAGGGACTGGTGAAGATGGAATCACTTCCTCTTCAATGGGGTCAGGCAGTCCCTCACTAAACATTCTTTCCAGCAAGAAGGGTGTTTGCCCACTTCCGGATGTCCTATCCTCACTTTCTTCCCGAATGATACTAGGTATAGCTAACGGTTTATGGGTCCGGTGAGGCTGAACTTGCGTAGGAAACACTGTGTCTGGAATTTTGATTTTTCTCGGGTTTGGCTCCAGTTCTCTTTGTGTTTCTTCCACCAAACCCCTTAAGTGTTGCACTTGTTCAATCTCCTCAACTGGATTTGGGTAAGTTCCAATCTTTTTCTTGAGGGTTTTTGGCCCACGTGGCTTGTCTTGGGGAGTCTCACTCAGGTTGGGTGGACGAGAGGGCATTAACTGACTTGGTTGTGGGGCCGAGGAAGTTTCCTTCTGTTTTCCCTTATTTATGTACTCGCTTGATTCTCCGTCATTGAGCTCCCGAGTGGGTTCCTCCCTTAAGGTAGTGGCTTTGGTCCGCATGGTTTCTATTGAATCGGAATCATCTTCAGGATCATTCATATACACGGGGTCGTCTCCCGTCCCTATGTTAGTCTTTGAACTGGGCTTGGAGCTCGTGGCATTAATCGATCTCTTTCGCCGTGTTTTCTTTTTCTTTGCCTGAGCGATTGATGCAGTATCCCTCTCTTCAAGAATGTAGTTTTGATTTTGAAGCATTGACCGTGTAACTACATTCGCAGGTACAACTGGTGTGGTTCCTCGTGCTTGGTTGGTGACCTCAACCCAATTCAATGGCGTAATCTTGGGTGCATTAGGATTATGTGGACATTGAGCGATCAAATGATCTATGCCACAACGATTACATGTAAGTACCGGCATTCCTGATGTGCTCCCTTGATTTGGTTGCATCTGAGTAGCGATCTTCTGTAGCCTATTAGGGCACTCCGCTATACGATGCGGTCCACCACACTCGTAACATTGAAGAGGTGGTCTCCTTGCCAAGGTATTAAGGTTTTTCCCTCTTGTGGCGGGAGCAGCCGCTTGATATACAGGCTTGACTTGCCCGAAATGATCCTCCATGTAGTACTGGGGAATCATTTTAAACGTATCAATCCCGTATGGAGCAGTAGGGTCTATCTCCTCTTCATAATCCCCACATGCACTATGTGACTCACAACCCATCTGGTTTATTGGGGTAATCCTTGGATGTGGAGGTTGTGGTCCTAGCACTGGCGGTGGTAACGGCACAGACTGGACTTCATTCGGATTCCTTGGAACTATGTGCTGTGACGGTTGCTCGATAGGTTGTGCAGGCATTAGCGCGGGTACTTGAGGTGTGTTTGACCAAGCTAGTGGTGCCTGGTTTGCCAACATTCGCTTAAGTGTTAGGCAATCTTTAGATTGATGGCCGTACTTACCACATGCATTGCAATTCCCATTGAATTTGACTCTGAATGTGGGACATTCACTCGTGCTATGTGGTCCTAAGCACACCGAACACCATTGTTGCTCTCTCCTTGGGTACATATGGCTATTCTGAGGAGCTCGATTACCCCTAAAGTATTCTTGGAGAGCCTTAGTAAGGTCGGTCACAGACATTTCAGATATCTTGGGCTCCTTGGCAATAGGTTTTACCGTCATTGGCTCGTGCCCAGATACTTGCGAACTAACGGATTTTGTTTCTGAAGACACCTTTTTACCTGCAATCATCAAGTTGTCTTCTAACTGGATTGCATTGGCCGTGACTGCTTCCCACGTTGTAAGGCCTCTAATGACTAGGCCATTGTAAATGTCCTCGTGGCGCAATCCTCGGATGAATCTATCGAGGAGTTGGTTGTTATTGAAGCGTTCATCAGGAGTGCAGCGAGAATTTAGATGCTTCAATCTACTTATAAAGTCTCTCACTGACTCCCCTTCCTCGCGTTCAGCTTTTTGGAGTTGAGATGCTACTCCCCAAAGCACACCCTCACGTATGTATTCTTTCAAGAACAATCTCTTGAGAGTGGGGTAGTGAGTGCGCTCTTCAACCCTTAAGGTTCGATACCAATCTCCGGCCTTCCCACTCAAGGTTAAGCCTAAGGCTTTACACTTATGCAGCTCATTGTGTTCTTCCAAGGAATCACACACGTGCTCAAAGACTTCAATGTGCTTCCTAACATCCTCGTTACCACTGAAGTTTTGAGTGAGCTTAGCCACTTGTACTGCCTTGCTTCTAGGTTCTCTCTCAGGCATACCCCGCATGTTTTCCGCAATAGATCGTCCGATCGTCTGAGCAAACGCTGCGAGATCACCTAGGTGAGCAGGCATAGTTGGTGGAGGCACTTCTGGGATAGCCTGGCTGATAGGAGTTGGCGTTGGTCTGAGTAGGTTGGCAAATGACGTAGGATATGATATGTGACTAGGCCTAGCTCCCCTTGGATAATGGTTATGATAAGGCGGTCGTGGAGCATACGCCATTGGCATACTAAGAGGCGTAGGAGCTACCTGAGCATGAGTAGCGATAGGTACATAGGGTCGATAGGCACTGGCACGCACTGTTGTAGGTACTGTTCCACTAGGTGGCGGTGTCGTACTAACTACAGCGGTAACACGTGCACTTTCAGCTATGCTCATCATTGGGGTAGGCATTGCAGATTCCCTAATGGAAAGTTGAGCCAAGGTTGGAAAGCTAAAGTTACTGCTCGTGGGCTCAACCTGCATTGAGACTCCAGGCGAAACAACATATGAAGGGTCTATGGGACTCACCGAGGGAGTCTCCAATTGTGATAGGGTTGGTTGTTTGGCCTTGCCTGTATCCAAGAATCTCATAGGGCCAGTGGAACCTAAGTTCACTCCCCTATTTTGCCTCTCAATTTGGATAATTCTATGAATAACCTCACATATCATTTGCTGCTGCTCTTCTAGATTAGTGGCGCTAGATGTAGATCGTAGGACTTCTAACCAACCTACATGGTATGTGTAACCCGTGTATAGGTCCGTTAGAGTCTCTGTGTGTAGATCATATTCCCAATTTTCATTGAGAAATACCCCATCCAGACTTGGTGTGCCAAACGGTTCTCTTGAAGTGGACGCAATGTCACTTCTTATGGGTTGGCTTCTAGGGACCTCTACTTTAGGAAGAGCATCGGAATGTGGTAGCTCAGTAGGGCCCTCATTAAACGAAGTGGGTAGAATATCCACATGGACACTCTTTGGGAGAGTAGGGTCTACATAAGATGTGAATGGCGAATCTACTACCCCTCCTTCCTCATTTACTTCGCTTGTCGCATGTTCAGAGCGTGTAGCTCTACTAAAGGTCTCTATTAAACGACTAAACATGCTAGATCCGGGTTGTGGGGCCCACACTGGCATGTTTTGGCTTGTCTCCTCAGGGTTCTTGGTAGGGTGCCCTTCCATGGCTTCCAAGTCAGAGGATGAGTCACTATCCACTATTCGTGGATCTTGGGTTGCACTCCCTTGGGTTCCAGCCGAAGGCCAAGATGCCAACGTGGAGGGATGGTGTGAGCCTGCGTAGACTGAAACGCTTTCTAGTGGTTCAGGCTCTAGCACCCGACCAGAACGTAGATGCATGTGACGTGGGTACCCTACGTGCGTTGGTAACTACGCTTGAAGCCCACACAAGTGGTTTCTTGGGTATTTTGCACCTCGTTTTTACTTGTTTTTAGATTGTTTTTAACTCGTTTTTGACCCCCTTACTTACGGTCGAGCTTGGACTAGGGCGTGTGATAGCTCGAAACGAGCGTATCGTTTAAAGGGTCCTAGTGTGCTTTACAGCACCGTGTTCGCCTATCTAGAGCTCCTGTAGTCCTCAAAATAGTCCGTTTCCTTTGGGGGGAAGGGGCAAAAGCCTATTTGCTTGTGGAGGAAAGGGTGAGGGCTTTATCCCACATGCTCACTTTACTCCTTGGGGAGTGGGCTACATATAGGGCACGACTTTCCATAAGCTCTCACTTGAGAGAAAGCTATGGAGGCTCACTCTCCTATATATATATATATCAAAAGACCGAGACCGAGGCCGGGGCCGGGGCCGGGGTCGTGGTCGTGGGTCAATTGGGGTTCTTTCTTTTCAAATTTTTTTTCTCTGATTAGAAAATCTTTCCTCTCCACACGTTCGGTTCTTTCTTTCAAAATAAAATTTAATTTTTTATTTTTTGTTTTTTATTTTTTAGAATTTTTATTTTCTGTTTTTTTTTGGATAAGTTTTCTAGGGTTTCTAGCCTTGGCCGCAGCGCAGTTCGTGCACACAGCACAGATCTGGGGATTCAGAAACCTCACGCGCAAAAAACCAGATAACCGATCGTACGCCCACACGCGGAGCGGAAAAATAACAAAAGAAACAGAAATGCAGAAGACAAATTGCAGAAACAGAGATTGCAAAACACAGAAACACCTCAACAACAAACACACAGTCGCTTTCCTACAGTGCAGATTAAACTTCACGCAGCAGCCGAGCTGCAAACTGGAGCTTGGTGTAGGGCAACTCCCCGGCAGCGGCGCCAAAAATGTGCACTTTTGCCGCACAGGTCGTAGTTGGGGACTTGCCGGACACCGTATGCGAGCCACGAATGGCTGCAAGCATACAACCAGGGAAGGAAGCTCAAACAGAATGCCAAAGGGTGTGTCACTCACCGCTCAACCGCTGCCTTGAAGGATTCCCGCGTCGCAACCGTGAAGGAGGAGCCGCTGTCGCCGCTCTACCGCCTCTCCGCCGCCGTGCCGCTACACAGTGCTCGATCGCTCTCACTCTCTCTCTCTCTCTCTCTCACACGCAGGAGAAGGAAACCAAAGAGATAAGGCAAGAGCACTCTTGTATTCACAACACATGAGAATGAGGATTTTAGGGTTACATTTGACTCTTATAGGTGACTTGGCCGTTCACACTTGGGCGCCCATACATGGCCGGCCGACCCTAACCCTTATCCTACTGATATCCAAGGTGCGCCTCTCATCGGCGATCACCCAATCCCTTTATCCTTAACATATGGTGTCGACAAGCCCGGCCCATGACTCAGAATATTTAAATTAATGACGTAAAACATAGTGCATCCGCCATGGGTTAACAATCAACTTGCATGGTCTCATTGGCTACATAGCATTGTAATGGGATGTTTTCTAGCATTGTAGTCTGTTATATGGGCCACTTAACTAAGCTAATGCTATCCACATCAGGTATAGTTCTGCTTGATGTACTCTCATGTGTCCTTTCAATAGCCACACCCACATAATCCTCATCAACAACTTGCTCAAAGTTGACACAGTTGTTTGGAAACACATACAAGATCAACCCCTTGTACATCATCACTACAACAGAATGAGGGTGTAGCAGTGAAAATAGCAACACTTTTATAATTACAAGGGTAGGCATATGTCGGGCTTATTTTGCTGCTAAATATGCTGCTATTTTTACTACAACGGATTCGTTGTATAGCAACAAAAATATCGTTGTTTCTCAATAGCGATATTTCACTTTTTTGCATCTAAAGATCACTGTAGGGATATTTTGCTGCTATTTGCGTTGCCCAGCACCGAAAGCACTACGTAGTAAAAAGAAGCTGGGGTAGATTGGGGAGTCTGCACACATGACTCCCCAGTCTTCTCTAGCTCTTTTTTTAAAATTAAAAGAGAGTCATAGTTTTATGACACAAACATAAACATAAGAAACAAATAGATTGTGAAGAATGCAATTGAGCCAAAAATATCTTTTATTTCACGAAGTGTCGGGTCTTTTGCCATATATACAAAAAATATATCAATGAAAAGGTGGCTAACTAGAATCCTCATTGGATTCCGAGCGATCATCATCATAATCTTCCTTGTCCTCTAGTTCACTTTCTTCCACCGCTTTATGCTCGTTAATGAGGATCCTTATCTTTCTCTTCCCCTTCATCCTACATACATGCCATCAAGCACAAGGTAAGAAAGGGCAATAAAATACAATTAGATGTAGATAAGAGAAGGGTTTAGGCTCACTTATCCCATCTGCCTTGAGTCTCCAAAATGGACTTGTCCAAGTGTATGCCTTGCATACGCATCCACACCAACAATTACGGACGGGGGGCTTTGTATCCATAGTTGTACTCCTCCTTTGTTGTGGGTCACGCCCAACAACATCCCTCTATGGAAAACAATTAAGAAAATATACAATTAGTTAGAGAAAACAATATAATACAAAACAAAATGAAAGAGGAGAAGAAATGATTACTAAAATAGGTACTTACGAAAGGAGCAATGAAGGAGGACTAAAAAAGTATCTATTATCAATTAAGAAATTGTGATACTCAAGAGCTTCAAAATGGATTTTCATACTACTCTCATCAAGAGCCAAAGTAGGGTTTTATAATTAAGATAACAGTTGTATCAAGATAACACTTTTGTAATATATTTATATAAATAGAAATTTTTTTATAGTTGCACTCTGTAGCACATCCTCAATCATGCTAACATGGTAGATGACCCAAGGAGTCTAAGCTTCAAGTATACACATAGAAGATAGCGAAGAAGAGGATGCATCGTCTACCTTCTCCTCAGGGAAAGGCACATGAACTATTGATGGTGTTGGTATAGATAGCAATGATTATAAGCAACCATATTTCTAGGTGAAAAGCCGAGCTCCATTGTAAAGTCCTAGAGTTATAAAGGACTTCCTTGTGTGTGTAACATTGTATGTGTGAGTGCCAGGTTGAGTACCATAGCAACCATGGTGGGAAAAAATGTTTGACAAAACCAATAAATTTGATGATTTTCAATTATAATCTCAAAAAGTAAGCAAAACAAAGTCTTTTTTTCTTGTCAATTTTTGTAAGAAATGTGTAAATTGCCCAAAATTTTATCATTTTTTGGTAGTGTTGTACGCATGCGTAGACCACTTTTCAAAAAGAGGTAAAAAGTGAACCTTTTTGATGGAATCTTTGAAAGATGCCAAATGTTTCTCATTTTTAGGAAATATTACCTATTTTATCCGTATAATAGTGTTATGTCACTATTGAATTGCAACCATGCCATATCACCTTAAGAGTGTGCTTGGGGAGAGAATTTCACATTGTCTTACTATGAAAAGCACTACAAGCTTTGATCTTCACACTTAAATTAGGCTCAAAATGGGAGAGTGAGAGAAGGGGTAGGAGGGGGAGCTATTAGCTAAGAAGGATGGAGAAATGATATATGAATTTACCCTAAAAACATGTACATGTCATATACTAACGTGCAAGGAGGATAGTGGCATTCCCCCAAACTCCTACTGCTATAGGCCATTATAAGGGGCTCTAGACTCCCCATTTGGGGGCCCTATGTGCAATCTTGGCCCCACGTGAATCATAGGGGAAACCCTCAAACCCTCCATTATAGGAGGCGATAGTTCTCTGTGAGTGGTGACAACACTTTTTTACTATGCCTTTCCTCATTCTACCATGAACATCCTACCACATGAAAACAAGTGTTTTTTTTATTTTTTTAAATGGATTCTACAATCCTTTTATTTGATTGGTATTCTATATTTCTGTTAGCTTCTTTGATTTTTTACAATAGCTTGTGGGGTAGGATTTTAGAATCTCTTTTCCTTGTTAGTTTACATGGCTATGTTTGACACATAGTTCAAGGTTGGATTCTATGATCCCTTTTGAATAAGTTTTTCTTTTCTTGGTTTTGTAATTGACTACACAAATTATTTTAAATTTGTATTTTATGTTGGCAGAACCTTTTTGCATTAATTTAGGAAAAGATCTTATTACATTTATTTTTCTTAATTAAAAGAATCCATTATGATATGTTTTTTTCTATCCTTTTTTTTGTTATTAAGCTTCATGGCTTCTCAAATGGTTACTAGTCCACAAAAGAAAAGACAACAAATAATATCCCTCAACTAGAAGATTGGTTGTGAATAAAGACTTAGTGGAGGAGGGCTCTCATAAAGTCTTACTTCAAGTATAAGATTTCCATCACCAATAAGTCTTGGATTTTAAGCTAGGAAAGTTTCATCTTCTTTAAACTCTATTGAAAGAGAACTCCAAACTAAGAAAACTAGGAAAATAAAATTCAATGATCCTTAGTGGGATAAGGCCAAGTATCGCGTTCGGTCCGTGCAATTGGGATTACTTGGAGAAAGGATACAACTTGTTAAACCAACTACTCCTTATTTGATACTTTCCTCAAATACAGGACATCCAAAAGATCCCAAGAAGGACATTAACATCTCCCTTGTTGGAAGGATGAAAAAGAGCAAATAGTTAGAATGGAGTGTAGTCAGAATGGAGTGGACTCTTGTACATTCTTTGTGAGACAAATGAAGGGATGAATCTTATGATTTTTTCCAATGGAAGTGATTTTTTCCAATGGAAGTGATTTTAGCATTGAGGATGATGTTTCTCCTCAAATCACTCATCAAGATTTGCTTTACGAAGAAACATATACTTTAATTTTCAAACTTAATTTTTTTTACTATACTCCAAAATTCTTTAATATTTATTATCACTTTCTATTCCTTCCTTTTTAACTTTTATACTTTGATCTTTTTTTGGGCACTCCCTATGTGCTAGTATTAAAGAGGTCATGGAGAGTATGTTTGGCAGTCCCTTTGTGTGCTGGTCTTAAAGAGGTCATGAAAAGTATGTTTGATAAAAAAGAGGGATCAAGTGATAAAGAAAATGAACTTTTCATACTTTTTTAACTTTTATACTTTGACCTTTTTTTGGGCAGTCCCTCTATGCTGGTCTTAAAGAGGTCATGGAAAAAGTATGTTTGGCAATCCCTTTGTGTTGGTCTTAAAGAGGTCATGGAAAGTATGTTTGGCAGTCCCTCTTTGCTCGACTTAAAGAGGTCATGAAAAGTTAGGATGGTATGTATAATATGTCCAAATGAGATAATCTATAACCATGAAAGGAAATTAACCTTTCCTTGAGTACTATATACATTGTAAGAGCCATATTGTAAGAGCCATGCACTCACATGATCTAGGCTTGCCAAAGGCTAATATAGACATTGGGTTTTGACTTACCATATCTCTAGGTACAAAATATTAATTAATAATTTATTAAAAACAATACATCATGATCACGATTGCAAACATGATGCAGTTGCACTCTATTTTTAACATTTTCTTTATAAAATCTATGAAAATATTTATAGGATATACTATATGATTGTGTGTTAAACTCAAACCTTGAAAAACTACCCAAAAAAATAATCTTTTTTTCTAGGATATATTGTATGATTGTGTGCTCAACTCAAACCTTGAAAAACTAGCAAAAAAGGCCTAAAAGTTATGTCTTATTGTGCATTGATGAGTTCACAAACACTAAGAGTTATGAATTTGTGCCAAGGAGGTGATAACTCAAGTGGTAAAGGTGATTTTCCAAGGACCAAGAGGTCATGGTTTTTCAAAATCCCACAAGGTGCGGCGATCACCTCTATTGGCAGATTTAAAAAAAATTCCTAAGTGGTAGTGAGAAAGGATAACAATAGGAGGAGGATCTGCTAGTTGGAACATAAAAAAAAAGAGTTATGCATTTGTGATTGTAATTGCATATAGTAGGGAAATTAATTTTCGGACTAGATATATTATTCTAAGGACAAGAGGTCTACGATCACACCCTCTTACCTTTAAAGTAAAATAAGGAGAGCATGTTTTCTTTTCTACGGTTGTTGGTGAAGGATAAAC
Organism: Cibotium barometz; assembly: GCF_041138505.1. Lineage (NCBI taxonomy): Eukaryota > Viridiplantae > Streptophyta > Polypodiopsida > Cyatheales > Cibotiaceae > Cibotium > Cibotium barometz. The sequence goes on along the minus strand of NC_141092.1, from coordinate 33,385,763 downwards.
CCCCCTTTGAAAGTTTGAAGGCCTTTAGGCTTTGAAAGTTTCAAGGCAATGAATGAAAGCAACCCAACCACCGACCTTGGACTTTTACGCCGGGCGTAGTGAGAAAACAAGGAGGTGATGTAGTGGATGACGTCGAAGACCTGTTATAAAGGTGATGGAGTAGGGGGTACTGCAGACATCCACTTGGTTTCCTTTTGCACATTAGAAGGGTGATCAGAGCAGAGATATCAAGCTTTCATGGCGAGCACCGGAGACAATCATGATGTTCAGCTACTGGACGCTTGGCCCAGCGCCTACGTGATGCGCGTTCATGTGGCTCTCGCTGCCAAGGGCATCGCCTACACCAGCGTTCCCCAAGAGCTTGGGCCTAACAACAAGAGCCCCCTCCTCCTGCAGTCCAACCCTGTTCACAAGAAGGTCCCCGTGCTCCTCCACAAGGGCAAACCCATCTGCGAATCCCTCATCATCGTAGAGTACATCGACGAGGCCTTCCCTTCCCCCCATGGCAAAGACTTGCTCCCCAAGGACCCCTACCACAAGGCCATGGCTCGTTTCTGGGCTGATTTCTGTGATAAAAAGGTAAGCATCTTAAGGCGGGGGCTAATTATTATAGCCAATATATTGTGCTAATCTTGCATTGAGAAGATACACTTGAACTAAGACCTCTAGTTATTACTGTGGGTGGACAGGTTCTTGAGGCTCTGATAAAGCTTGTTGGGGGGCCAAGGGAGGAGTTTGGAGCAGTTATAGAGGAAAGCAAGGGATATCTGAGTACCTTGGAAGGGGCCTTTGCAAAGGAGCTTCCCTACTTCGGGGGCTCTCAAGTGGGCTTTGTTGATGTGGTGTTGGCCCCCCTCGTTGTGTGGCTGCCGGCATTGGAGTCTGTGGCAGGTGTTGAATGGGACTTCAAGAAGCTGCCCCGCTTTCAAGCCTGGCTGAAGGCCTTTGAAGGCTCCCCTCCGGCGGCGTGCTTGCCAAACCCAACTAAGCTCACAGAGTTCGCCAAGGGCCTCAGAAAGAGACGATTCCCAAATGAATGAACTGAGCGAATCCTAAGCTTGACGTTCTACCCTTGTAGTAAGAGTTTTGCAAACCCGTGAATAACTTTTGTTCTTGAAATCAATCATTTCAAATCCTTCTAAGCTTGACGTTTTGATCCTTTCTTTGTTGTGGATATTAATGAGTTTTGTAGCCCCCACAATGCAAGGCTTGCGCCACAATCCAAAGGACGCATCTCTCTTAACTTCACTTTCTGTTTTTTTTTCAAAGAATGTGTAATTCTACAATTTGACTTAGCAGGCCTTATGTCTAACTTTTCAATATACCCCAATTTGTCCTTGTTAATTAAGCCATGACATGTTGTGTGTGTGTATATATATATATATATATATATATATATATATATATCAAGCTTGATGTGACTGTGCAAGTCAAGTTAGGTGTAAAATGTGCCCAAGCATTAATACCTTGTTCATTTATCCACTAAGGTCCATCATTTTTTATAAAAATGAAAAAAGGGTCAATACATTGCTTGAAAAATCACATGTGCAACAATGCTTTCTTTCTCAAAACACTTTGTACAAAATTCTTTTGACTCTCTCAATCCTATGATCTATCAAATATTAGATACATGAAGTTAGTAGATTCACCTTGATTGTTTTTATTTGCTTGAAAAAATCAAGCAATAGTTCATTAGGATTATAGAGATGTACTCCGCTAGTATAGTATATCAATAATATTGCCTCTTAAGATTCTAGGAATTTTTTTACCATATAGCACCCTTGTGTTCAAGGGGACAACCTTTTCACATGATTTATTCATTGTTCTAGTGGTATACATAGCTCTTAAACTTTGCATAAGGGACTATGCATAGCTCTTATGTATGCATGCTCTTATTCTTAGCTCCATGATGGCCCTTATGCAAAGATCTTATGCATGCTTTAATTTGTATATATGAGCTAGCTTGAATAAAACCATAAGGGCTTGTATGAAAATCAATGCAAGTCATGAGATGGGTGCAAGTGGCTACTATCACAATTCTGAGATCACCATAAACAACTATGCATAGAAGCCTAAATTGCATGGAAGTCTGGGCAGTTGATCTCGTGAATGCGAGTGAGTGTAACCTAACAAGGAAAGAAAGGAAGAAAACTAAGATGAAGATAAATGTCCACAACTATAAAGGCCCAAACAACTAGGCAAAGGCTAATAATTATAGTCCCTTGCACCTCGTTGATGAGTTACATAGAACAAGGAGTAAGCATAAGCTATTTAGCAAGCCTCTTCTCCACAACACAAGTTTACATAAATATTTAAGTTTTACCATTATAATGTTCCATAAGATATTTATAGTAGTGTAATACTTGCACTAGTAGACCAGAAAAGAAAGGGAAGATGCTAGTTTACCACAAGTACCCATGGTGTTACATTTCATTTAGGATAGCAATTAGAAACTACCAGGCAACAATTACAAGATTCTAAGCAAAACCTTGTGCATTGTGAAGAGCTAATAATGGAACTTGAAGTTGAAATCATTGTGTACCAACATACTTTACAAGCATGGAATGGACGATGAGACATTGAATTTAAAGCCACTTATAGTCATTACATGTATGTTTCTTAAAAATGGTTGCTTTATAGTGTTTCTATTCTTGATATTTTATGCTTTTAGCTTGTGACAACTTAAGTGGTCCGAGTGCTTGTTAGAACTTTCCCCATTGCTTTCAAGTAGTAGCAAAATGATTGCTTTGTGGTGCTTTTCATTGTTTGAAAGCAACATTTTCACTGCTTGTTAAGACTAGAAAATGTTGGCTTTTGGATACTTATCAGTCCTTTTTACTACTTCATAAGTGATTGGTTTTAGGTGTTTTGAACCAATAGAAAGTACCTAAAAATTGGTTAGCCTTAGGTGCTTTTTGCTACTTTAGCAAGCCATTGGTTTTAGATGCTTCTGAATTCTTCAGGGTACTTGAACAAGTCACTAACTTTAGTTACTTCTGAATGCTTTAGGGTACTTCTAGGTGCTTTAACTTGTTAGAAGTGCTTTAAAGCATGCACTTGGACTTAGGTGAGAATTCATTCTCATTAATATCCATCTTTCGATCTTCATTGTATTTTTCATTTCCTTTTAATGCAAGGAAGGGTTGCTATTTTTTTCTCTCTTGATTTATATATTCACAAGAGACTCTATGAATATAGCTTTTAAGTATTTATATGAATATGGATTTTAGGTATTTATGCATGTTAAAGTCAAGAGCTTACGTTAGCCTTGTCGAATTATGTATTGTTGGGCTTCACCTTAGAGCTACAATTGAAACTTTATGATGTGGTTATGAAAGTTTTCCCACCATCGAAGCTTAAATTGCATAGACATCTAGGTAGATAATCTCGTGAATGTAAGCGAGTGTAACCTAACAAGGCAAACAAGGAAGAGAAATAGGATGAAGATAAATGTCCACAACCATAAAGGACCAAACAACTACACAAAGGCTCATAATTATAGTCCCTTGCACCCTCGTTGATGAGCTACTTAGAACATTAGCATAAGCATAAGCTTTTTAGTAGGCTTCTTCTCCATAACATGAGTTTACTTAACATAAATATTTAAGGTATGCCATTATAATGTTCCATAAGCTGCTCATAGTAGTGTCACAATGCTTGCACTAGTAGACCAAATGAAAAGAAAGAGAATATGATGCTTACCACACACAAGTGACTACGGTGTAACTTTCCATTTATGATAGAAATTAAAAAGTACAAGCACAACAATTAGAAGCACAACAACACATGGGGAGCATAGCCACATTTAAAACTATGTGACAATAAAGAAATTAGGTTGAAAAAAGTCCCTCACACAACTATGCACGTGGCTATAGCTGCATAGTAGCCATGCCTATAGCCACATACATAGCTGTGGTGAAGTCTGTAACAAAAAATGGGGATAGAATGGGAGAGATGTGTCCTCACATCTCTTGCATTCTGCCCCCTTCCATATATATATATATATATATATATATAACACATTACAAATACAAAAAACAATTGCACCTGAGTATTACAATACTTGGCAAATGTCATTGTATTACATATTCTCTGTGCTTAAAAATTACATAAGTTGATTGAGTCCAAAAAGACTTTTACAAAAAACTAAAAAGTTGATTAATAAGAAAACTAATTAAGTTAAATCATCTTCATCTTTATCTTCAAGAGCATCCTTACTATAATCTTTCTCTCCACAACCAACACCACCATGTGTGTACCACCACCTTCTTCAGCATCCTCTTCTTGCATTTAATAATGAAACAATGCAAAAAAGTTAGTGCAAAAGGCAAAACAACATAGGAATTGAGACTTCCATGATAATTGAAATTGAAGTTCAAAAGAATTGACTACTCACAAAGTCATAGTTTCCTTGACCACTCCCTCTTATTTCGACGACTCCCAAGTCTCGGCTTCATTGTGATGCCATTGCGGTACCTATTCTCCCGAGTAGTTGGGGCACGACCTGCTACCCTTTCCTACCACAAATTACGACATGCTTAGGATATGAAATTAATGAGGAGAAATAAACTAAACTTAATGATACATAAGAAAGAAGAAACTTACAAATCATACAAGCCAAGTTACCTTTTCTCCAGAATTAATGACTCGTATGTGTTGCCTTTTGCTAAGGGTATTGAGTACCCTCCCTCACCTCTTTCTTCACCTTCTTCCTCTCCTTAACCGAGCAATTGGTGAGAATTTATTTTCCTTGTCTAATGCACCTCCTTGCATGAGACATCCTATTGTTAAGTATCTTTATAATGGGATCCCCAGCCGATTAGTCAAAAAAATGCATGTGTATTGGATTCAAGAACCCTCCAATTGTTGAGTATCGTTATGATGTGATCCCTAGCGGTTTGTAAAATACTCATGCATGCATTGCACCACATACATGAAGTCTTTATCCTTTTCTCCCCCCATTGGTTGAAAAAATACATGTGTGTTGGAAACCACTTATGCATGCATTACACCACATACATGAAGTCTTTATCCTTTTCCCCCCCCCCCATTGGTTAAAAAAATGCATGTGTGTTGGCAACTTCTCATGCATGCATTGCACCACATACATTAATTCTTTATCCTTTTTTCTCAGAGGGTTCACTATATGTAAAATCTCTATATCATGTGAGTTCAAGGCCTAATTAAAAAACCCCTTATCTATAAAATTTTCATGAATAAAACACACCCTTTTTCTATTCAATGTGTAAATATCCCCTTTAAATGGTACCCTTCTATATGTAAAAAATGTGTGAAAAAGGGATTTAAAAAACCCCTTATGTTGAACCCACGTGCTATGCTAACATATTTATGAGTGACCCCTCGAGCCTTTTTTCCTTCCATTAGGCGAAAAAATGCATGTGTGTTGTTGGAAACCGCTCATGCATGCATTGCATCACATATATGAAGTCTTTATCTTTTTGCTACCCCATGGTTTGAAAGCGTCTTTATAAGTTTGATTGAATGCTTTATGGAAGTTATAATAAACTATTTGTCTGCCCCATATCTGTTGAGAGAGGGAGAGAGACGAGACAAGAGACACCACATACGCTCCACAAGAATGAATCATATTAGTTACAAGTCACATATATATAGGCAAGACCTAGAGTGAGTTAGGGCTAGCTATATATAGCTCCAACACCCCCACTCAAATAAAAGTCTTCAGCCTGCGAGTAAAAAAACCCTTGGGAGCACAAGGAAAAAACCCGAGCTCCTACATATAAATGTACAATGCCACCTTAAAGTCCATGTGCAATGTGCTTCTATATACAAAGTACAAAGAATAAATGTGCAAGATGTGAAGTAATGTGTGAAGTATCCTAAAGTCTATAGGCTATGTACAAGTCTAGACAAAATTGACATGACGTGAGATGTGCTAATCTCCAAAAAGAGAGGCCGCCCGCAACTCCAAGTTCTGATCCGCAAAAGTGTAAACCGAGCTTCATGGAGTCCTTTGGTGAGAATGTCTACAATCATTTGATCAGTTGGACAATGTTCTACCATTATTGCTCCTTTCCTTACTTCATGTCGAACATAGTGATAATGAACTGCAATATGCTTGGACTTGCTATGTTGCACGTAGTCCTTGGCTAGACTAATAGCACTTCGGTTGTCACATCTAAGAGGAGTGCTTGAGGAAGGAGAATGACCAATATCAGCAAGCAATTGTCGAAGCCAAACCAATTCACGAGCTGCTAAAGAAGCAGCTACATATTCAGACTCTGCGTAGAAACTGTAATACAACATTGTTTCTTGCCAGCCCAAGATACCAAACAACCATTGATAAAAAAGCAATTACCATTGGTGGATCGCATGGACAAGTTAGAGCTTGCCCAATCAGCATCTAAATAACCCAAAAAATTAAGAGAAGTTGATGAAGATATGTCTTCTTAACGGCGATATACAAGTTTGAAATCTGCAGTGCCCTTCAAGTACTTCAAAACACATTTAGCTTAAGACCAATGTCTTGTAGATGGAGAGGACAAGTATTGTCCTAACAGATTTGCTGCAAACAGAATATCAGGACGAGTGCTCATGCCCACAAATTAAAGACAACTAGCAAGATTAGCATAGGGTTGATTTAAAGCTAATGATTCAGCCTCAATATTTGCAGAAGTACTCCTTGCAAGACAAGGAGTGTTTGCCGAATGTGCAGTAGCCAATCCAAACTTTTGAACAATATCTTGGATAAACTTTGTTTGACGAAGAAGCAAAATACCATTGTGACGATACCTTTGAACTTGAATACCAGGGCATGAATGGATGTCGCCAAGATCCACCATATCAAAGGCTGAGAATAAAACCTTTTTTACTTGTTGCATGAAAGATAGATTATTAGACACAAGTATAGTGTAATCAACATAAAGAGCCAATATCATAAAATGGTTATCCACATTGCGCTTGATATAAAGATTTGGATCAGAGAAGCAAGAAACAAACCCCAAAGATGTGAGAAATTGATCAATCTTGATGTACCATGATCGGTGGAGTTGGCATACAAGATGTTCCTTTCCGGGAATTGTATATCCTTCAGGTTGCTCCATATATATTTCCTCCTTTAAGTCTCCATTAAGAAAAGCCATCTTAACATCCATTTGATGTATTTCCAAATCAAACTGAGTTGCAAAAGCTAGTAGTACTCGAATGCTTGTACTATGAACTACGGGTGAAAAAGTGTCATGATAGACAATCCTTGCAATTTGTGAGTATCCCTTTGCAACTAAATGAGCTTTGAATTTATCAAAGGATCCATCTGCCTTTGTTTTAGTCTTGTAAACCCACTTACATTTAATAGGAGTACGATCAGAAGGTAGATTGGTAAGAACCCATGTACCTTTCGAGATCAAAGACTCATATTCATCTTCCATGGCTTCCTTCCATTGTTCCTTTTGTGGAGAGGACATAGCTTCTGCATAAGTTGAATGATCTTCACAAACAACCAATATGTGATTAAAGGTTTAAATATCATCATCATATATATGATTTGCACCGTGCTCAAGTTCAATAGGAAGATCAACATAGATATCAAGATCTGTAGCAGTCTCCTTTAAAACCGTAGGATGAACATCAATAGACTTGTCTCCAATATCCATCAAAAGAGTGTTATCATCATGCAAATCATTGTCCAAAAGTAGAAAAGAAAAAGAAGTGAGTAATGTTTTTGTATCATCAGCATCATTCTGTGGACCACGAACCTCCCATCAATTGCTCATTGAATATAGCATCTCAACTAACAATTGCCTTTTGAGAACTTGGATCGTAAAACTTGTAACCCTTTGAGTTGTAAAAATAACCAATAAAAATAACCTTCAAACCTGAACTTTCTAGCTTGTGTCGTGTCTCTTTTGGGACATGAATATAAGCAATACACCCAAAGACTTTGAAATATGCAACAAAAAGAGTTTAGCCTGTCCAAGCTGTGATTGGAATCGTACCAGAAGGTGCAGTAGTTGGAAGATGATTTTGAACAAAAAGGGCTCTCAATACTGCTTCTGCCCAAAAAGAGCGAGATAATCGAGAATGAATAAGCATGCATCTGATTGCATTTAAAATTGTACGATTCTTTCGCTCTGCAACTCCATTCTGTTGGGGAGAATATGGAATGGCATACTTATGTGGTGGATGCCGTGGCTGATGCAATGATCATGAAATAAGTTGGAAATATATTCACCACCATTATCACTTCGAAGAATTTTGACTCTTCGACTAGTGTTTATCCACAGATATTTGGTACCTCTTAAATGTGTCCAATGCTTCTGATTTATGTCGTAGTAGCAAAAAGACATTTGTATACCACCGTGAATGGTCATCAATAAAAGTAATGAAAAAACGGTAGCAAGACTTGGATGGAGGAAAGGGTCCACAAATATCAGTATAAATGAGATCCAAAAGATTATTTGAATGAATATTTGTAGACATTGGAAATGGCTTATGATGATGTTTGCCTAGAGTACAATATTCATATATCCCCATATGTGGGTGAGATTTGAGGTCCATACCTCTCACCAGATCATGATGATGAATATCAAGAAGCTTTGAGAAATTTGAGTGAGCAAACCGATGATGCCATAGCTTACAATCCAGATCTCCTAGAGCTATAACAACATTTGCAACATCCTCATTCAATGAAAGTTCAAAGAGATTACCATGTCGAGGAGCAACCACAATAGTGGTGCCATCCTTTTCGATGCAACACTTTGTATTATCAAATCCAACAAATAGACCAAGGTCCACAAGCCACGCAACAAAAAGTAAGTTTCTTTGTAAATCAAGAACATATAAAACTCCTCGCAGTATTTTGGTTGAGGAAGAAGTTCCCAAATACAAGTCACCAATACCCATTACTTGTTGGCAAGTTGTATTATCAGCAAGATAAACCACTTTCTTGATAGGAATTGGATGATAATTGTGTAACCATTGCAATTGATATGTCATGTTGAAACTAGTAGCACCAGAATCAACAATAAAGAGAGAATCATCACAAGCATGTAGTACCTTTTCTAGAGAGACATTATAATGAACCAAATTAGCCTCTTGATGAACATTGTCTTCATCATGAGGATTTTGTTGAGTAGCATAAGCTTGATTTTGAGCTTCAGCATAACACCTCTTGAAGCATCGACTAGATGAATGCCTTGTGCTCCCACAATATTCACAGGTTGCAGAAGAGGAAGAACCCCTTGATAAACGAGGTTGCTTATTTGTAATCCGTGTTCTTCATCGTACTCTCGTGCCCAACGTTCAAATACCAAGTGACCAGTTTTGTCACAATAAGAATAACGCTTTTGAGGAAATCTCAAACGAGAAGAATTACCTCCTCTTTGGAAGCCACGAGATGTAAATTGGGAGGAGGAAGAAGGGCGTTGTTGAAATGGATGTCTCTCATTCTGTGTACTCTTGGGCAATCATGATTGTTTCATGAGTTACGGACGTCTGACGATCATGACGTTGAGAATATTTAATCAAAGAAATACATGTATGCTCAAAGTTAATTCCATCCTTGTTAGATGATATAGTGACAATATTATCATACAAAGGATCCTTCACCGTATCAAGAAGGTGTGTAACCAATTGAGTTCAAGGAATAGGATCCCCTGCAACGATCCCTTGCAATAGCAGAAAGTTGATTCATAATACCTTTAAATGATTCAATGTGACTAGACATGGATGTACCTGCCTTGAATTGAAGCTTGTCCAAAAGATTACGGAGATACAGAATCTCTGTAACAGTTTTCTTCTCAAACACAGTGATAAGATAGTCCCATATAGCATATGACGTCGATAACGGATAAACATCTAGCATGAGTGAATCGTTAAGGGCAGAAGGTATATACCGACGAGCAGCCTTATCACACGAACGAATCCAGTGTGCATGATTAATTTTCCACTGTTCAAAAATAGAACCTTCGGTGATAATAACATCATTCTAAAGTGGATCAATAGGTTGAGGAGGGCATGCAAGAATACCAAGAACAATATCTGCCAATTCATCTCCTTCCAAAATTAATAGCATCTTGTATTTCCAACCAGGAATCCTTGGCCTTAGAAAAGAGGAACAGAACACTGCCCAAAAGAAAATCCGTTAGCAAGTATGTTGTTTGCCATGTTGGGTTGTGAGAACACGTACAAGATAAGATCGCAAAACTTGCAGACCATCTACGAGATATGAGAAACATAGCCAAAAATAGGCATGCACTAGAGACGACGAGCATAAAGTGATCGTGTAAAGAATAGAACGTGAACCAAAATTAGAACTCTAAAAGTGGAGACCCGTGTCTCATGCACGTAAGAAATCTTAGAGGTCCTTAAAAGACAAAAATAATAATAAGAAAAAGCACCGCGTTATGACACAACTTGCACAGCAAGTTTTGTATCTAATTGTAGCTTGTACAGCAAGCATCCGTCTAAAGCTTTCATGGAGATCTTTGACGATCAAATCCTGCTTACGACTCAGAGACAACTACCTGTTTGCTCTCACAAAGAACCTGTTTTACTATTTTAGATGCAGTTTGCCTGAACTGTCCTCCTAACTTTTGACTCAGAACTCCGATTGACAAACTGTTTTGATAGGATTCACCAGCACTGTACCATCTACGCACCAGCACTTGTGGATGCGATTAAGAAACAATTCTAATTACAACAAGTGGAGCTATAAAATCATGTAGGAAACATATAATCAAAGAACCAATCAACCCTACACAAAACTGTTACCAAAGATCAATCTTGTAAGACATGAAATCATAATCATAAATTGAACAAGAAGACGTAGATGCTTACCTTATGATTAGAATTTCTCTGATACCATGTTGAGAGAGGGAGAGAGACAAGACAAGAGACACCACATACGCTCCACAAGAATGAATCATATTAGTCACAAGTCACATATATATAGGCAAGACCTAGAGTGAGTTAGGGCTAGCTATATATAGCTCCAACAATATCATCCCTAAAATGCCGAGCCTTCTCATTAAGAGTATAATAAAGCATATCATCCTCTGGCACCTAGTCTTTCTCCACCATATGTGAAGGTGATTACTCACCTCCTCCAAAGCATCCTATGCACCCAACCCCCACTCCTAGATCATTGGCGGATCTGAGAAGCCCTCACACTAGCACCACCTAAGTGGCATCCTCTATTCATAGAGCTTATGCATGAGATTAATGCATAAGCTTATAAGCTTATGTATAAGCTCTATGCATAGAGCTTATGCATGTCAAGCTTAATGCATGAGCATAGAGCTTATTGGTTGTGAAGCTATGAATAAGATCTATGCATTAAGCTCTATGCATAGAGATTAATGCACGATCACTATGCATAGAGCATTATATGTGCATAGACATTATTAGATGCAAAGTGATTTAGGGATGTGGTGTGTGAAAGCATTCAAGAAACCGTGGATTTATGGTGAGATAAATTCCACAAAATGTTTGGCAAAGAGAGAAAGACATATTTGTGCTACCTTACCATTGTGAAAAAGTAAATTCTAACCCATAAGCTTTCACTATACCATCCTTAATTTACACTATGTGTTTTTTCTTATAAGTTTGTGTTCCACGTGGATATAAATGACAAGAAATGGTGGTATCTCATACAGTTTGATCCTTGTTCAAAGAGTACTTTTCAATATAGGGATGTTTAAGAGCTCATGGGTGAAGTGGCAGTTGAAAATGAGTATGCGAAGGATCAAGTGCAATATGAAGAGGGAAAGATACCACCAACTAATCAAGATGAAGGTGTCGCTATCCAAGATGATGAGGAAGTAATTGAATCCAAGCATAATGATAATGATGATGATGATGATGATTACACTAATAGTGGGATATTTGATGATGATGATGATGATGATGATGATGATGTGATGATTATACTAATAGTGGGATATTTGTTGGCCTTGCAATGGGACATATGGATCTTGTGATAGACTAATTAGCATGTATGGATTTGATGAAAGATGCGGTCGATGTTAAGACAACCTCACCCTAATATATTAATCAATTTCTCAATTTATGAGCCGTGATTAAGTCCATATTTGATTGTATCACATTTTGTGCATTTTTTTGTGATATTGTATTATATTGTACAAAAAACCCAATCCTTTGCTCTCAAGGGGATATTGTGATCTCTCTAGAATTTTGGAAATTTTTTTATCACGGTACATGGGTATACACGCGGCTAGCCACACATGTATAGCCTTGCATGGCTATAGCCATGTGCATAGCCTCATGTGACCGTGAATTACAATTGCACACCCTGCACAGCTATGGTGGGTCCCCTATTACTACTTTCTCTCCTCTTCACGTGGCTATCCTACATGACTATGGTCCCTTTCTCTTGTTCTTAAGATTTGAAGCACAACCTTGTGTCTTATGAAGAGCAAGTAATGAAACTTGAAGCTAAAATCGCTGCATGTACCAATTTACTTTGCAAGTATGGAAACACTATTGCGAGCAAAATAGGTAACTAATGAGGGTCACCTAAAAAGATTCCCTCCCAAAATGTGTGAAATCTCAAAAATGGCTTAAAAACATAGTTTTTTGAAAACGCATCTAGAATTCCATGTATAAATTTAAAAAATACATGAATTTTGCTATTTTTTTCAAGATTGAAAACACGTGTGACCTTCGTAGATTTATAAACTGCTATTGTTTGTGACATAAAAATAAACTTGGCTTACAAAATTACATAGGAGTTTACATAACTTAAAGAAATATCAATCTTTTTCAAATAAAAATTTATTTTATAAATTTCATGAATATAAGACACTTTTTTTAATGGACTTTTTGGGACAAATTCTACCACTATACATAAATATGCACATTATTTGATAAGCACTCAAAAAATATTAGAATACATAACAATAAAAGCTCCATAATTTATGAAAAAATCTACAAACATCCTTGAGTCTATTTTTAGACCCAAATAGTAAAGCCTTTAGTATATACTTACCTTGACAACTTGCATGATATAATTATTTTCTCTATTATTTATAAGCATATAGTGGGCATGATTTACAACCAATGCTAAGAGTTTAAAGAGGTCAACTTATAGGTGTGCAAAGGTAGACTTGTATTCATATATATATGTAGAAGATGGTAACTATGGAGGCTCTGAGTAAACCTAAGCATGTTAAAAGAGATATTTTTTCACAGTAGGACAATCTTAGAGGCAGACATCATATAGCCTATGGGTGTAAATTTCAACCCACATAGGCATTTGTTTTCATGAAGGAAATTTTTGTTATGCAATATGGATAAGGGTGGCGAGAATAAATTGTAGCCTATATCATGTACATATGTGGTGGTGGCAAAAATTCATAGTATGCATATGTTGATGTTTGATCCAGATAGCCATTATCATGAACATAGGTAATGGTATATCTAAGAGTAGTGTAGGAATGAGCTCTAGTTATAATTATTTATAGTGCATGTGAAGGATATTGAAAGATGGTATGTCTAAGGGTAGTCTAGAATGAACTCTAGTTATAATTATTTAGAGGACATGCAAAGGATGCTGAGAGATGCAATCTTTGCTCGTGACATTGTCTTTGTGTACAAAGAGAAAAAAGAGGAGCTTAGGGCTTTTAGAGTGGTGGTAGAGAAGAGTTTGGAGCTTTCATGACGATGACGGTAGATTCAAGGTCCCCTATGCTAGAAAGCATACTACTGCACATAGGCATGGCAGAGTCCAGGCTCACATGCACCCCCCTCCTCAATATAGATGGTCGCACCACGTGTATTTTCTTATAGTTCTTCAGCTTTAAAATTGAATTGTAGAACAAAAATCAGGATTGGCGAATCAATCGACTTGTGGTATTCCAAATCAATGGAGCCTTGTACATTTGGATTAAAACCAATGGATTACAGGTCATCATGGATTATCTCATCTAGCTCTTCTATTATTATCATGAGTTTTTGGCATCTACTATGTAGCAATATTATTTATGATACAAAGGTTACATGGTTACATAGACAAGCATTTTTTTAAATGACCTCCTCTCAAATTTGTAGTCAAAGGTTGCGACCATATGTGTTTTTCACGTCCTTAGTTGTAAACCTATGTTCTACCTATATCACCTTATCCTAGGTATATTTTTCTTTAATTCTATGCAAAACATCACATTTTATGGAAAAGATGATGTTTTGCATAAATGTAAAACATCAACTTTTTCATAAAACTAAATGTTTTGCATCAACTCGATGCAAAACATCGAGTTGTGTGGAAAAGTTGATGTTTTGCATCAACTCGATGCAAAACATCAACTTTTAGGCTAAAAGTTGATATTTTGCATTGACTTGATGCAAAACATCAATTTTTCCACACAACTTGATGTTGTGCAGCATATCGAGTTGATGCAAAACATCAACTTTTCCACACAACTCGATGTTTTGCATCAAAGTTGATGCAAAACATCAAATTTTCCACACAACTCGATGTTTTGCATCAAAGTTGATGCAAAACATCAACTCTACCACAAAACTTGATGTTTTGCATCGAGTTTCAGATACTCCAGAGAAGAAAGTTGGAGGATCGGAGATTGATTTTCACAAATGGCCTGTTTTAGCAATTTTGTCTACGACACCATGCTCAAACGACCTATTCTATAAATTTTGAGTATGAACATGACCATGTTCCGATGCGATTTACAGACTTCATAAAGCAACTTTTGCTGATGCAGCAAGTTGCTTTGTGACGTCTGCAAATCGCATCGAAACATAGTGGTGTTGATACTCAAAATTTGTGAAATAGGTCGTCTGAGCATGGCATCATGGATGGAATTGCTAAAACAGGACGTTTGTGAAAATCGATCTCTGATCCTTCAACTTTCTTCTCCGCAGCATCTGAAACTTGATGCAAAATATCAAGTTTTATGGTAGAGTTGATGTTTTACACCAACTTTGATGCAAAATATCGAGTTGTGTGAAAAAGTTGATGTTTTGCATCAACTTTGATGCAAAACATCGAGTTGTGTGGAAAAGTTAATGTTTTGCATCAACTCGATACAAAACATTGAGTTGTGTGGAAAAGTTGATGTTTTGCATCATCGAGTTGATGCAAAACATCAACTTTTCCACACAACTCGATGTTTTGCATATCGAGTTGATGCAAAACATCAAGTTTTATGAAAAAGTTGATGTTTTACATCGATTTTATACAAAACATCAACTTTTCCATAAAACTTGATGTTTTGCATCAAAGTTGATGTCAAACATCAAGTTTTGTGGGAAGTTGATGTTTTGTATAATGTTGATACAAAACATCAAGTATTGTAAAAAAGTTGATCTTTTGCATAGATAGTTAAACTTTTGCATAGAAAGTTAATATTTTGAATATAAAGCTAATGTTTTACATCAACTTGATGTAAAATATCAAATTTTTGTAAAAGTTGATGTTTTGTATCAAGTTGATGGAAAACATCAACTCTTAGTTGAGAAGTTTTTACTTAGCATTAAGTTGGCTGCAAATGTTATAGCTAAAATATCCTTACTATGTGTAGTAACCAGTAGGATTCGAACCTTTACAAAAAAGTATTTTGGAAAGTATAAACTTTTGTTTCTTAAAGAGACATTTTTCATACTTTCTAAACTCATTTAATAACTAAAATTACCATTTAACCCCTTTTTTATCACATCAAGGACATCTTCTTTAAAAATGAGTGTGGAATTATTTTTTAAAATTAGACAACTTTTAATAGCTTATTCATGATATTTTGAAATTCATATGTACGTAACGAACTCTTTTTAAAAAAGTATATATTATCAATTAAGAAATTGTGATACTCAAGAGCTTCAAAATTGATATTAATACTACTCTCATCGAGAGCCAAAATAGGGTTTTACAATTAAGATAATAATTGTATCAAGATAACTCTTTTGTAATATAATTATACAAATAGTTTTTTATAGTTGCACTCTGTAGCACATCCTCAATCATGCTAACATGGCAGATGACCCCAAGGAGTCTAAGCTTCAAGTGTACACATAGAAGAGAAAAATTGTATTTGTGGATAGTGAAGAAGAGGATGCCTCATCTACCTTCTCAGGGAAAGGCACATCGACTAGTGATGGTGCAGCAATGATTATGAGGAACCATACCTATGCCATAAGCTATATATTTAGAAAATGGCTTCTTTTACAGTTGTATCATTTTTTTAATGGATTGAAGATGGAAATGATAAACATTGTCTCTATTTTGGCATGTTTTTTGAAAACCTATTGTTAGATTTTTAATTATAATCTCAAAAAATAAGCAAAACAAAGTCTTTTTTTTCACGTCAATTTTTGTAAGAAACATGTAGAGTGCCCAAAATATTATCGTTTTTTGGCAGTGTTGTATGCTTGAGTAGACCACTTTTTAAAAAGAGGTAAAAAAACTAAACTTTTTTGATGGAATCTTTGAAAGATGCCAAATGTTTCTTTTTTTCAGGAAATATTACCTATTTTGTCCGCAAACAGTGTTTGGAGTGGATGATGAGACAAAGAATTCAAATCCACATGTGGAGTTACAGGTATGTTTCCTACCAACAATGGTTACTTTATAGTGTTTCTATTCTTGATTTTCCATGCTTTTCATAGCTTTTCACAACTTAAATAGTTTAGCTTGTTAAAGCTTTTCATTGCTTTTAAGTAGTGGCAAAATAATTACTTTGTGGTACTTTTCACTGCTTGAGTGGCTTTCACTTCTTGTCAAGACTATTGGCTTTTGGGTACAATGCTTTTTACTACTTCATAAAGTGATTGGTTTTAGGTGCTTTGAAAATAGAAAGTACCTAAAACTTTTTTGGTCTTAGGTGCTTTTATTTCTTCATAAGTGATTGGTATTAGGTTCTTTGAACCAATAGAAAGCACCTAAAAAATTTGTGGTTTAGGTGCTTTCTATTGGTTCTTTGAACCAATAGAAAGCACCTAAAAAATTTGTGGTTTAGGTGCTTTTCATTGCTTGAGCAAGTCACTACTTTTAGGTGTTTTTGAATGCTTCAGGGTACTTGAACAAGCCACTACTTTTAGGGGATTTTCACTGCTTGAGCAAGTCAATGTTTTTACGTGCTTTTGAATGCTTCACGATACTTGAACAAGTCACTGCTTTGAGGTACTTCTGAATGCCTATGGGTACTGTTAGCTGCTTTTGACTTGGTGGAAGTTCTTTAAATCACTTGTGTGGACTTAGAATCCATCCTCTTTAGTCTCCATCTTGGGATCTGCATTGTATTTTTTATTTCCTTTTAATTCAAGGTGGGGTTGCTAAAGTTTTCCTCTTTTAATTTATATATTCGTAAGAGTATCTATGAATATAGCTTTTAGGTTTTTAGCATGTTCAAGTCAAGAAAATTGTGTGGTCTTAGGTGCTTTTCACTGCTCGAGCAAGTTACTGCTTTTAGGTGATTTTGAATGCTTCAAGGTACTTGAATAAGTCATTTCTTTTAGGTGCTTTTTTGAATGCTTTAGGGTATGTTTAGGTGCTTTTGGCTTGTTGGATGCACTTGTGTGGACTTAGATGCTTTCACTCTGCTTGAGCACATCACTACTTTTATAATCACTACTTTTATGTGCTTTTATCTTTTAGTGCTTAATCAAGTCACTACTTTTATGTGATTTTGATTACTATAAATTACTTAACACTATATTAGATAATTTGGAAAAATTTCCATTCGCATTTGAAAAATGGGATCATGGTGAACTTGATCAAAACCCCCTCTCATGTGACATATCATTAGAAAGATCTTGAAGAGTAGAATTTAAATCTATAATCTCTGACAAATTTGGATTTGGTATGTTTAAGATATGTCCAAAACTATATGGAGTAATTGATTCCCAAAATATGAGATTTTTCCCAAATTATCTAATATTGACTTACTTGAACAAGTCACTACTTTTATGTGCTTTTGACTACTTTAGAGTAATTGAACAACTCCTTTTATGTGAGTCTATGTGCTTTAAATTTCTTGAGGAAGTCACTTCTTTTATGTTTTTTTAATTTCTTTAGAGTACTTGAACAAGCTACTACTCTTATGTGTTTTAGAGTGCTTGAGAGCAAGTCGTTGCTTTTATGTTCTTTTAATTACTTTTAAAGTAATTAAATAAGCCACTACTCATATGTTTTTTTGACTAATTGAGAGTACTTGAGCAAGTCAGTACTCTTATGTGCTTTTGACTGCTTTAGAGGACTTGAGAAAGTCACCACTCATATGTGCTTTGGCTACTTTATGTTGGAGCTCTATATATGGCTCACTCTACCTAACTTGGTCTCACCTATATATATGTATCTTGTCCTCAATATGAATCAGTCTTTGGGAGCATACATGATGTGTATCTTGTCTCGTCTCTTTCTCTCTACATTTCAACATGGTATCAGAGCATCTATGAGGGAAGCATCTATGTCTTCTTGTTAAATTCATGATTATAATTTCATATCTTACAAGATTGTTCTTTGATTATGTGTTGTCTACATGATTTTATAGTTTAACTTATTGTAATTAGAGTTGTTTCTTAATCGCATCCTTAAAAGCAAAACCAGGTGCAGGTGCGTAGATTGTATTGTGCTGGTGAATCCTATCAAAAAAGTTTCTCAAACGGAGTTGTGAGTCAAAAGTTATGACAGTTCAGGCAAACTGCATCTGTAAAAACAGCAAAACAGGTTCTTTGAATAAGCAAACAGGTTCTTTGTGTGAGCACACAGGTTTTGTCTTCGTCAAGCGTTTTTAGCAAACCGCCAAATCTAGCTTCTTCGTCAAGCGTTTTTAGCGAACTGCCAAATCTAGCTTTTTCGTCAAGCGTCTCTTATTATTTTGCTATTTTTAGCAAAACGACCAATCTAGCTTTTTCATCAAGCGTCTATCAATGAATCTTGCGTCCCACGTCTCGCTATTTTGAGGACTCTTTTCTTATTGACGTCTCTTATCTCTTGCAGTCGTCCTTGTCTATGGTGTGCAGATTTTGTGATTTTATCTTATACGTCTTCTCGCAGATAGATATGGCTATGACTGTTCTAGTCAATGGTTTTCCTTCTGGCCAACGTTCTATTCCTTCTTTTCAAGGCCAAGGGTTTCCCGGTTGGAAAGCAAAGATGCTGTTAATTCTTGAAGGTGATGAGCTCTCAGATGTTGTTATTGGCGATTCTCTATGTCTGTCTCAGCCTACTATTCCGAATTCTGACAACGTTCTTATCACGGAAGGCCCTATTTTTGATGCATGGCGTCTTGCTTATATGGATTGGCAGAGGCGTGATAAAGCAGCTCGTCGGTACATTCTTTCTGCTCTTAGTGATTCTCTCATGCTTGATGTGTATGACTTTCCTACTTCCCATGACGTATGGGAGTATCTTATAGCAAATTTTCAGAAAAAGTCTGTTACAGGAACACTTTATTTGAGAGGTTTGCTTTCAAAGTTACAGTATGAAGTTGGTACTGCTATGACGGGGCATATTGATTCTTTCAAATCTATCATTAATCAACTTGCTGCTGCGGGTGATCCTGTTCCACGAAAGCAACTTATTACAATTCTTCTTGATACGATAAAGGATCCGTCTTATGACAACATTGTTACCATTCTTTCTAACAAGGACGGTCTTGATTTTGACCAAACTTGCATATCTTTGATTGAGTATTCTCAACGTCAACAATGACGTAGCGTTGGTCATGATGCAGTTATGTTTTCACAACAAGAGGAGCCTGAGTCACAACAGTTGGAACCAGCCTTTAATGTGCGAAGGCGTCCTTTTCAACGAGGCAACCGTAGAGGTGGTCGTGGTGGTGGTAGTTTCTCTCGTCTCAAATTTCCTAACAAGCATTGTTCTTACTGCAATAGGAATGGTCATACTGAAGATGACTGTTGGGCACGTCAATATGATGAAGAACACAACATTACCACAAAACAACCATGTTTATCTAGAGATTCTTCTTCTTGTGATTATTGTGGCAAATCTGATCATCCCTCTTCCATGTGCTTTAAGCGTCGTTGATGTAGATCGAAATCGAGCATATGCAGCCGAGCATCATGATAATGTTGTGCCTGAAACAAGTTGTGTTTTATGTTCAGTTCCCCCAGACAGAATACTTCATGTACGTGATGGTTCACTTTTCATTATTGATTCTGGTGCTACAGGAAATATGACATATGAATCTAAGTGGCTACATAACTATCATTCTTTACCTGTTAAGTGTGTTGTTTATCTTGGTGATGATACAACTTGCCAAGTCAAGGGCATTGGAGATTTATATCTTGGCACCTTATCTTCTTCAACTCGAGTTTTACGAGGGGTTTTACATGTCCCAGAACTTCAACGTAATCTTCTTTCAGTTGCAAGACTTGTTGATCTTGATTTGTTTGTTGGATTCGATCACACCAAATGCCGCATTGAGAAAGATGGACAGATTATTGCAACTGCTTTCTCGTAATGGCAATTTGTTTGAGCTCTCTCTTAACGATGCTTGTGAGATCCCTGTTCCCACCGAGCAACGGATTCGGGGTACTAGCAGCGGAAGTAGCACTTCTCGCGCGGGACAGGGGTCCCACACTCGGGGCCTCGCCCACGGATATCCGGACAAGAGACTAATCCGACGGTTGTTCCAAAACCGAACCCGGAAAAACTTCCTTTACCCGGAAAGCACGGACGATTCCACCAGGATAACTTTTTACTCTAACGTAGTCAAGACCATTATTGAACAACTTGATCCGATTGTATCTATAAAGATACTCAGTCAGATCAAGGAAGAAACTTGCACTTGGATCATTGGGATCAACACTTTTTTCCCCATTCAAGAGGCACAGCCGTTGATTCCTATCCATAGAACAATTACTATCTGGGATTTACTTTATCTATCGTAATAACAAAAATTGAGTCTCGATTTACGGATCCATCAGTCCAGCCTAACCCCATCCGATCCCATGGGTTAGCCAACCGCCCAACCACTGTAGTGATGGGATCCAATTAGGAATTTGGTTAGGTTTTGTCCCGAGTACCAAGGAAAAGAGTTCCAAGGCCCCCTAGCCAGAAGTTCATGCAAATATAAAATTAGTCACACCACTTACACACCCAATATGAAATTACCTTTTTCTCAACATCAGCTAACATTAAAACAATCTTTTTGTGAAACCATAGTATCACTGATCATAATCTTCCAATGTATCCGGTTGATTCAATTTCCCATCATTCCTTCATCAGAGTATCTATGGCATCATTGGCAACTAGAACGCTTACCACCTGTCCACACAGGGGCCTTTTCAATAGTTCCTAGCCCATAATACTCGGTAATATAATCACTTATCAAGATGGACTCTCGTTGAAGATCAGCAAGATCAACCAACAGATCCATATAAAAGATTCATGGACTCATCCGTTGAGGACCAGCAAGGTCAGTCAACCAGATCCATGCCCGGTTTTAGAAAACAACTCTTACTCCTTGTTCCAATATCTTCCTCGACGCACGCGTGGGTATCCTGGGCGACCCAGAGCCCGAGCACCGTATGGTTAGCACCCTCTAGGATCCTTCACAGGTGACCTAGCGCTTCACTCATACGCCGCTTCCTTGGCCCCTCATCCACCGTACCGGAAGCTCACCATTTTAATCGCACCGAGGCTGGTCAAGACCTCGGTCGACCTTGCTGCGCGAGACGTCCTCCATTGACTCTCCGTCAGCAGTTGCAACTTTATCAGTTAGGTCTCCATGACCTTGATCATAAGACGGTCAAAATGCTTTCCCAGCATTCTTGACATAAAACAGTCATTTACAAACAGTCACAAAATACAGTTTCTATATCGAATTCCATCTTTCCACATTATCCCTCCTCAATCCACATCACTTATTCCACATTCCCTTCATATGTACTCGTTCTCATCCATTCATTCATGTCAACGACACATTATTTCCCATACACATTCACCTTCATTATTCTTCATACACATCCATGTATACATCCATCTTCACATCCTTACTCATACATCCACATCCACATACATACATCCTTACTCATACATCCACATCCACATACATACATCCATACATACACATCCACATGCATACATCCACATCTACATGCATACATCCATATGCATACATCCACATCCTCATTCGTACATCTACATCTACATGCACATTCATGCATCTTCATCCATATATCCTCATTTACATGCACATTCATGCATCTTCATCCATACATCCTCATTTACATGCACATTCACATCCATACATACATCTATTTTTTTTTCCCCTTCCCATTCATATAGCCCCATACGCCTTCACATCTATTCTTTTACATCACATCCATTTTCACCTTATGACAACCCATATACATCTTATCTCATCACATACACTTCTTATCTCATTCCATACACATCTTATCACATCTTAACTCATCTTATCACATCCTAACTCATCTCATATACATCTTATCTCATCTTATCACATCTCATACACCTCTTATCACATCTTAACTCATCTTATCACATCCTAACTCATCTCATATGCATCTTATCTCATCTTATCACATCTCATACACCTCTTATCACATCTCATACACCTCTTATCACATCCTAACTCCTCTTATCACATCCTAACTCATCTCATATGCATCTTATCTCATCTTATCACATCTCATACACCTCTTATCACATCTCATATACCTCTTATCCATCTTAACTCATCTTATCACATCTCATACACCTCTTATCACATCTTAACTCATCTTATCACATCGCATACACCTCTTATCACATCTTAACTCATCTTATCACATCCTAACTCATCCTTTATGCATACCTCTATGCAAGAATTTCAATTGTGATAAAAGTAACACTTTTACAATAAAATAATCATTTTTTTGGTAATATTTTTATAATAAAATATTAATTTATTTATTTATTTCATTTCTATGCACGAAATTCAATATGATAAAAATAACTTTTTTATAATAAAATAATCATTTTTTTTCTTTACAGTTTTATAATAAAATAATAAAATATTCATCTTTTATGCATACCTCTATGCATGAAATTCAATTATGTTAAAAGTAACACTTTTATAATAAAATATTTATCTTTTATGCATACCTCTATGCATGAAATTCAATTATGTTAAAAGTAACACTTTTATAATAAAATATTTATCTTTTATGTATACCTCTATGCATAAAATTTAATTATGTTAAAAGTAACACTTTTATAATAAAATATTTATCTTTTATGCATACCTCTATACATGAAATTTAATTATGCTAAAAGTAACACTTTTGATATAAAATTTTATCCATTATGCATACTTCTATACATGAAAATAAAAATGATAGAAGTAATACTTTTGATATAAAAATTTATCCATTATGCATACTTCTATGCATAAAATAAAAATGATAGAAGTAATACTTTTGATATAAAAATTTATCCTTTATGCATAATATAAAAATTTAATTTTCTCATGATTCTAATGAATTTCTTTCAATTAATCTAGGATAATAATTCCTAGAATATGGTAGGAAATCCTCTTTTCATGCTTTGAATGAAATTATTTTATGTTGTAAAATTTTATAAAATTTTGCCATAGCTCCGCTACTATAACTGATAAATCTCAATTTTTTTAAAAAGATAAGGCTTATCTTTAAGGGAATGATTAGAATGATCATTATCCCTTAATGGATTAAATAAAAAATAATCATAAACTAAAACCATTAATTTATTCTCAAGTATAGATTAATCTTGGATTAAGGAAAAGCTTTATGAAAAGCTTCATTTGGATTGAGAGTGGGTCATGAGTATGACCATTCCTTAAGTGAGAGAGAGAAATTACATAAAACCCATTAGAATTAAACATAAATGGAAATTTATGAAATTCTTTACTATCATTAATCAATTAACTTCAATAACTTTCAAAAACCATACCAATTAAGCTTCTCAAGCTTGAGAGGGGTTGAGAAGAGAGAAACATTGAGAAATTATAGAAAAATCAAAATTCACCATACTTACCTTACAAATTGCTTGATTCTTTGTTCACGGTAGAGGCCCCCAACCAGTCATTGGTTTAGTATGTTGATGGAGCCACCAATGGGATAGAAGAAAGAGGGAAGTGTCAAAAACTAGTGAATTATTAAAGAATTCACAGTTCTTGGCTTAGGTGGAGTAGAGTAACAATGCATAAGACTCTATGTTTTTTCAACAAGAGGAGGCTTCTATTTATAGGAAAAATTGAGCTCCTAACCAAACAAACTGATTCTAGAATTTTCTAAGTCAGTTTGGTCACTTTTTGACCATTTTTAGGTCAGTTAAGCTAACTTTTTGGAACTAGACTTGAATGAGGAGAGAGGAGAGAGAAAATATCTCAATTTTTATGAGTTTAAAACTCATTTAAGCATGTGCTTTAGACGCCTCGTTGAAGGCCCTCCTTTTCCTTACTGATGTGTCAAAAATGGAATCCTTACACTCAAAATATCTCATATTTTTCTATTACTCATAGTTTTTTTACTATTAAACCTTGTACATTTTCAACTCTTCATCTTATGTGAGCATTGAAGGTACTCACCTTCCTTACATAGGTGTCAAAATGAATTCATTATACCCAAAATATCTCATATTTTTAATATTGCTCATAGTTTTTTACTAATAAACCTTGTACATTTTCAACTCTTCACCTTATGTGAAATATGCACCTCCTTTAAAGAACTCCCCTTCCTTACATATGTGTCAAAATGGAATCATTATACCCAAAATATCTCATATTTTTATATTACTAATAGTTTTTTACTAATAAACCTTGTACATTTTTAACTCTTCACCTTATGTTCTTTGCTAAGATACTATAAACTCATAGGTCTAGAGATGGAGTGAAATTTTTTTGGTTTAGGCCATGGGAAGAGGGTGGATGCTACAGCTAGGTGTAGTAATCAAGAGGGCACTCACACATGAGCAGGTGATCTTTTGAAGTGTGTAGCCAATGTGGTGGAATTTGTAAAGGCCCGTTCTATGAATAAAGTTTGTGTTGTAAACTCATCTAATAAAAGGGAGGTAAGCAAAGTATTTTGGGAGATAAAAAAACTATATCCTTTTCAATTGGTGGGGCTTTCGGACGTTGAGGTACCAAGCAATACTTGTTCCCATTTTGAATTTATGAAAGAAAACTACCAACAACAGAGATAGCGCTTTCCCTAATTCCCTCTCCAAACCTGAGGGCTCCTACCATTAGTTATAAGGATTTTACAAGTGTTTGGCCTTTGCAACCGAGTTCCTCATGTTATGACCTTGACTCACAAGACTTGGGAGCTTTGTTAACCACTTTGGTTAGCTTGACCTTCACACGGTTACTACCCCTTTTTGTAACTCATCTTTTTGTAATTGCACATTGCGCTAATTGTAAATGAGACATGGGATGACCGAGCTTACGATATGTGTAACGTCGGTCATGAGGATTTGATGTACATAGAGCTAGTAAAACTAGGAAGACTAGTTTTGGGCCCTCACTTGTAATTGGGTGGCCGAACATTGTAAATATAAGCTCATGTATATAAGACTTTTTATGAAATATGAAAAAGGGCAATCCCTTTTGTCTCAATTGAGTTTTTGCTTCAAAGCAAATGGTATGCTATTATATCCAGTGCTTAAAGCACCAAAAATTAGTCATTTATACTATTGCTTCTAAATAGTGAAAAGGTGTCAAAACCATCCAAACCTAGGCACTTCTCAAATGCTTTAAAGCACTTTCAACTAGTCAAAAGCACCTAAAAGTATCCTATAGCATTTAGAAGCACCTAAAAGTAGTGACTTGTTTAAGTACCCCAAAGCATTCAAACACACCTAAAAGCATTGAATTTTTCAAGTGCTCTGAAGCATTCAAAAGAACCTAAAAGTAGTCAAAAGCACATAAATGTAGCGACTTTCTCAAAAACTCTAAAGTAGACAAAAGCACATAAAAGCAGTGACTTGCTCAAGTACTCTAAAGTGTTGAAATGTAGAGAGAAAGAGACGAGACAAGATACACATCATGTACGCTCCCAAAGACTGATTCATATTGAGGACAAGATACATTTATATAGGTGAGACCAAGTTAGGTAGAGTGAGCCATATATAGAGCTCCAACACCCCCACTCAAACAAGGGTCTCTAGTAAAAAACCCTTGGGGAGTACAAGGGAAAAACCCAAGCCCCTATACAAATGTGAAAATATGAACCAAAAGTAATGATGTGAAAGTGCATTGTGCATCTATGTACAAATATACAAAAGGACCAAGAGGTCATAGTGTGCAATTGTGAAATGTGCAAAGTGCATGGTGTCTAGAAGATTACAACGATATATGTACAAAGCTACCATAAGAGTAAAGAGCCTAATCTAGAAAGAGTGACTCCGAGACAACTCCAAGCTTTGAGCGCAAGAGAATGAAGTATGACTCATTGAGACCTTTGGTAAGAATATCTGCAATTATCTGGTCACTTGGACAATGTTCAATCATGATAGTGCCTTTGCGTACTTCGTATCGAACATAATGGTAATGCACAGCAATATGTTTTAACTTGTTATGTTGGACATAGTCTTTTGCAAGACTAATAGCACTCTGATTATCACACCGCAAGGGTGTACTAGAAAGAGGAGAATGGCCAATATCTGTCAACACTTGTCGAAGCCAAATGAGTTCACGAGCTGCAAGTGATGCCGCAACATATTCAGATTCGGTTGTAGAAACTGCAACACAACGTTGTTTCTTGCTGGTCCAAGAAATAAGACAACCATTAATGAAGAAACAATTGCCACTAGTAGATCGCATAGATAAATGTGAGCTGGCCCAATCTGCATCTGTGTAACCCAAAAGAGAAAGAGATGGAATGGAGTCGGATGTGAATTGTCGTTGATAAACCAAACCATAATCTATAGTGCCTTTCAAGTATTTCAACACGCGCTTTGCTGAAGACCAATGCTTAAGAGAAGGACATGCAAGGTGTTGCCCGAGATAGTTAGCAATAAACAAAATGTCAGGACGAGTGTTCAAACCAACAACTTGAAGACATCCAACCAAATTAGCATATGGTTGATTTGTAACAAGCTGGCCACCACCATCAGAAGTGTTTTTCATGGAACTCGCAAGATAAGGAGTAGTTGCTGAATGTGTAGATTCCAAACCAAACTTCTTAATAGTGTCTTCAATAAACTTTGACTGTCAAAGTAATGAAATACCTTTGCTGCGATCCCTTTGAATCTGAATGCCAAGACACGAGTGAAGCTCTCCAAAATCCACCATATCAAATGCCGAAGATAACAACTGCTTACTTTGGTGTAGAAATCCCAAATCATTGGAAACAAGGATTGTATCATCCACATAGAGGGCAAGGATTACAAAACTACCATTTTGGTGTTTGGTAAATAAGTTGGGATCAGAAGAGCAAGAGAGAAAGCCATGGGAGGTAAGAAAAAGATCAAACTTGATGTACCAGGCCCGTGAAGCTTGTTTAAGACCATATAAAGCCCTATGAAGACGAGCAACAAGATCTTCCTTACCTGTAATAACAAATCCTTTTGGCTGTCCCATGTAAATTTCTTCATTCAAATCTCCATTCAAGAAAGCTGTGCGCACGTCCATCTGATGAATTTCTAAGTCAAATTGAACAGCAAATGCCAATAAAACCCGAATACTAGTAATGCGAACAACTGGTGAAAAGGTTTCATGATAATCAACGCCAGCAACTTGAGAATAACCTTTGGCAACTAAACGTGCCTTGAATTTGTCAAAGGATCCATCTGCTTTAAATTTTGTCTTATATACCCACTTACACTTAATGGCAGTACGGCCAGGAGGCAGCTTATTAGGACCTCAATGGAAGGCTTCTTGGGCCCTTTTATTTGGCAGTTTAAGGGAGTCAAACCTTTTCTCTTAAGAAGAAACGTTTTCTAATTAGAAGCTTCAAAACGGCTACTTTATTCGAATTTGAATTTTGGGGGGAAAATGGAATTTAAAATCTAGCGGATAAAACCATATCATGTAACATATCTATGGAAAGCTCTTGATGCGTAGATCACGGATCTGTAATCTCCGCTCAAATCGGAGCTTGTATGTAGAAGTTATGGAGGTCCGAAAATTGTAAAATTGCTCCCCCCCTTTTTGGGGGAAAAGTTGCACCCTTTGACCACTCTTACACCTCTCTTAAAAACCCAACATTTCAGTCCACATGGCAACCTCCCATTTGGCTATTCCTTAATCACCTTGATTAGGCTTGGGCAAATTAAAGGGCCCAAGAAGACCCCATTCACTTCCTAATGCAGTGAGTATCTATGTACCTTTAGAGATAAGAGAATCGTACTCTGCTTCCATCGCCTCTTGCCATTGATCCTTTTGTGGAGAACATATAGCATCATTGTACATGGCCGGATCTTCAGAAGTAGAGAAAACATTAGCCTCAAAATCTTCATCATAAACATGACAAGAACCATGCTCAAAATCAATAGGCAGATCAATAAAAATGTCAACATCATCAATGACAGCATTCGGAATCAATGGTTGTGAAGAGGAAAGTTGCTCTTTAGATGGTTGTGAAGAGGAAAGTTGCTCTTTAGATGGTTGTGAAGAGGAAAGTTGCCCTATAGAAGAAGATTCATCATCACACAAGAATGGAAAAGCTTGAAGCAAAGATTTAGTATCATCAGAATCATCCATGGACCATGTACCACACATAAGCTGTTCATTGAAAATAGCATCATGATTCACAAGCACTTTCTTGGAGGACGGGTCATAGAATTTGTAGCCTTTGGAAGTGTCAGAATACCCAATAAAAATAACTTTAAGCCCAGGAGCATCAAGCTTTGCTCGTGTTTCTTTAGGAACATGAATATAAGCAATACATCCAAAGGTTCGAAAATGAGATACAGAAGGAATTTCACCTGTCCATGCTGTGATGGGTATCTTACCAGAAGGAGCAGTAGTAGGAAGATGATTCTGAACAAAGACTACTTTCAAGAGAGCTTCACTCCAAAAAACACGATATAACCCAGAATGAATCAGCATACATTGTATAGCATTGATAATAGTGCGATTCTTACGTTCAGCAACACCGTTCTGTTGAGGTGAATATGGAATAATATGTTCATGATGAATACCATGGTCCGTACAATAACTCTCAAACTCACGAGACACATATTCTCCACCATTATCGCTGCAAAGTTTCTTGAGGTGACGTCCAGTTTGAAGTTCGGCAGCCTTGTGAAATTGCTTAAAAACAGATAATGCCTCAGATTTTTGTCGAAGTAAGAAAACAACTGTATACTGTGAGTAATCATCAATAAACGTAATGAAATAACGATGTTGTGTTCTCGATGGAGGCAAAGGTCCACAAATGTCGGTATGAACAAGATCCAACAAATCATGAGAATGAACTGAATTCGACAGAGGAAAGGGTTTACGATTGTGTTTGCCAAGAGCACAAAACTCATAGATTCCCATATGAGGATGAGCTTTAAGATCCATTCCGCGTACAAGACCTTGACGATGAAGATTAAGAAGCTTTGAGAAATCAGCATGAACAAAGCGATGATGCCATATCTTGCAATCATGATCACCTGGAGCAGTGACAACATTTGCTACAGCATTGTAAGATTCCTCCCCAGCCTCACAAAATGTCCAGCATCTTCCCCTATAATCAATCCCTCTTCAGAAATATAAAGACCTTGTTTCTAACTGTTTTAATCTAGAGAGAGAAAATATTCTAGAGAGAGAATATTCAGATTTTGAATATTTTTGGATAAAAAAATATCTCATATAATTAAGATGAATTTTCCTGAAACAGAAATTCAAAAAGAATTTTCAAATGTGCAATTGGAATAAATTGGAAATAGGTATAAAGAACCTTAGTCTAAGGGTCTAGATTTTCAGAAATCTTTAGACTATGGTCCAATTAAGGTTCCTATGGGCCAATAGCATCAATCCATGTGTAGGGAGGAGATAAATCCAATTTGTTTAAAAAAAAAGATACCCAAAAATGAGTAAATGCTCACATAAGGTAAAGAGTTGAAAATGTACAAGGTTTATTAGTAAAAAACTATTAGTAATATAAAAATATGAGATATTTTGGGTATAATGATTCCATTTTGACACATATGTAAGGAAGGGGAGTTCTTTAAAGGAGGTGCATGCACAAGTGGACATAAAGTGGCATGCATATATAAGGTTTGTGCCTACCCAAGCCTCACACATGGAATGAAACCTAAGCTGTGAAGTTTACCAAGCCTAGATTTCCAAACCTAACTAGGATTGGTTTTAGACTTGAAAAGGGGAGAGTGGACACAATATGAGAATTTTCACTCTTGGGAGGATTGAAAATGGACCTTCCCATACTCAAATCAAGCCAAATTTTTTTTAATAAATTCATGGCAACAAGAGTATTGATCCCTTGAGTTTTTAGATTGAAAGATTCAATATTTAATTTTCTAGAATTAAATTACTATTGATTTAATGGGCCTCTAACAGTCATAATAAATTTTCCAAAGTAAATCTACAAAAATCAAACCATTAGATTTGTAATTTTACCTTATACCCACATTATACTAATCTTTCCCAATCTAATCATCACTAGATCCATACAATTTGAGCATTTTAAATGGTAGATGTGGTGGGAGGATAAAATAGTATGTTTTTTAACAATTCTAATATCTTTTAAATAATATAGAAAATAGTAGAACACATCAAAAATTACTCGATAAATCAAGTTAAGCTCTATGTTATTTGTATTTGTGATATGCAAAGTGGGAACATCATATGAGTAATAATGTAAAAGTTATAGGCAATTTACTCACATTCACTATACCTGTCTAAACCTAGGACAGGGCCTGTATACAAACTTGGTTCCCAAAGAAAAGGGGATTTGAAATTATTGGATATTCGATCAGATTATAGTTTTAGGTGCCCAACTTTGCATATGATGTTTCATTAGAAGACCTTGAAGTGAAACTCCTTGGCTAACTATGAGAGATTGGCTATTCTTCTTGAAAAAATGCCTGTTTTCCAGCTAAAGCCAAGGGCGCCCACGACATGAAACTAGATAACCTCATCTTGCAACCACCCCTTGGTACGTAGGCCAAACATGCTTTCCCACATGAAAGTATGTCATAGACTTGGTAAGCAGGCCTAACATTGTAGGTTTGCCAAAGTTTAAGGTTAATTTTATGTATAAAGTATGTGAAGCATGCCATCTTTGTAAGCATGCCAAACATTCTTTCCCACATGAAAAGCATGTAATTGCAAGACCATTAGATGTTATAAATTAAGATGTATGGGGATTGACCAAGACTACAATAACTACAATAAATTAAGATGTATGGGGATTAACCAAGACTACAATAACTACAATAAATTAAGATGTATGGGGATTGACCAAGACTACAATAACTATAGGTTGTAGATAATATGTTACGTTCATTGATGATCACAGTATGAAAGTGTGGGTTTATTTCATGAAGGAGAAAAGTAAGGTGTTTGCTCACTTTTAGAGATTTAAAGTCTTGGTCGAGAAGGAAAAAGGAGTACAAATAAAATGCTTGAGATCAGATGCTGGGGGAGAGAATTTCTCCAATGAGTTCAGTGATTTCTTGAGAAAGCATGGAATCAAGAGACAATTTACATGCAGGTACACTATGTAACAGAATGGTGTTGTAGAAAGAAAAAATAGGTCTATAATTGGAGAAGTGGCACATACCTTGATGTATGAAAAGAATATGTCATATCACTTTTGGACAAACTTAGTAGTAGTAGTTGTTGTGTACATTATGAATAAGACCCCCATTGCAGTTGTTCATGATATGATGCTTAAACAAAAGTTTATAGGCATAAAATTAGATGTGTCTCACTTGAAAGTTTTTGGTATACTACATATGTGCATGTTCCCGGATAAAGTGAGAAAAAAGTTAAATATAAAGGTAGAGAAATGAATCTTCCTTGGTTATACTTTAAACCAGAAAGGTTATAGATGTTATAACCCTACCACTCATGAGATGTGAGTATGTAGAGATGTCTTTGATGAGATGAGAAGCTGGTATACATCAATACTGAAGGCAACAAAAGATGTAGATATAAGACGTATTGATGTTGCACCACATGTAGAGCAGCCAATCATCACAGGTGCTTAGTGGACTTAGAGAGTTCTCTAGTAGGGGATCCAATGTTAGTCCATGGTCATGCAGGTTGAGGAGAGATGTAGGTACACATGTATCATGAAAAGGGAAGGAAAAGGAAGGTCAACCTTTTATGCCTGATCTGTGAGCAGGTCATTCATATGTGGATGGTGACTCTAGTGGCTCTGAGTAGAGCCTTGATTGGGATCTTGGCATTGCATCTATGGTCACTTCTCATGTAAGAAGAACTAGGGTTGTTTTGAGGACACGTGGCAATGATCTAGGTGAATGTAAATCTACAAGGGTTAGGAAAATCTACGAGGGTTACACACCCTATTTTTGATAGGTTGAGATATGATGGATATAAAACCCATCATTATTCTTACATGATTACAACAATACAGGAGTAAGAGCCTAGTTGTTTTGAGCAAGCACTTGGAAAATAAAAATGGGAAGATTCCATGAATGAGGAGATGGCAACATTGGATGCAAATGTAACATGTGCCTTTTCTTGAGAAAAAGAAGACAATTGGATGTAAGTGAGTTTATAAGATTAAGCATAACACAGATGGTTTAATGAGTAGGTATAAGGTGATATCGATTGCCAAGGGTTATGCGTAGACCCATGGCGTTGACTATCAGGCCGAGACATTCATCCCAGTTGTTGCAAGAATGGAAGCTATGAGAGCTATCATTTCTATAGTTATAGAAAAGGTTTGGTATTTATAAGATTCCTCCCCAGCCTCTCAGGATGTCCAGTATTTTCCCCTGTAGTCGAATCCCTCTTCAGAAATATAAAAGATCTTGTTTCTATTTGTTTTGGCCTAGAGAGAGAAAATATTCTAGAGAGAGGTTATTCAGATTTTGGATATTTTTGGATAGAAAAATATCTCTTTGTATTTAAATAAGTTCTCCCAAAACAGAAGTTCAAAAAGATTTCCAGAAGGTGCATTCGAAATAAATTATAATCTATTCAAAAGGCCTTATCCTAGGGGTCCAGATTTTCTAAAAATTTTAAATTAAGGTTTTGAGGGACCAATCAGATTCATCCAAATGTGTGGAGGAGATAAATGGAAGAAATAAAGAAAATCCTCCCAAAAATGAGTAAATACTCACATAAGATGAAGAGTTGACTAAGGACAAGGTTATTAGTTAAAAAAAGAGAGATATTTAGAAGAAATGATGCATTTTTGACACCTCAGTATGGGTTTCCCTCATGAAGGAGGCGCCTATTTCACTTGTGTGGAAGAGTTTTAAACTCCCAAATAATGAGATATTTTTATCTCTCCTCTCTCCTGTTTCAACTAGATCCAAAAAGTGAGCTAAACTGACCTAAAAATGGTCAAAAAAATGACCAAATTGATCTGGAAAATTCTAGAATTAGTTTGCTTGGTTAGAGGCTCATTTTTTCCTGTAAATAGAAGCCTCCCCTTTGTTGAAGCTTAATAGTGTTTTTTGCACTGTTACCCTGCTTCTCCCAAGAGCCAAAAAAACTGTGAATTTACTCATAATTCATTAGTTTTTGACCTTCCCTCTTCTAAAGATTCGTGGCCACTCTTGTTTCAAACTCAAACAAGAGTAGATCCCTCAAACCATCAAGCCAAAGGAAAGCTCTCAAATTCTCCTTGTAAGTTGGAGATTCTTCTCTTTTCTATTTCATTTTATGGTTTTTTATGATTTTTGTCTTCTCTAAAATGATTATGATGTTATGCCTCATTGAAAAAAGGCATTCCCCTCTCTTCTTTAGTAAATCCAACCATTCTTTATCCTAGATTAATGATTAATGGATAAAATCAAGTTTTTCATAATGTTTCTCTTTGATAAGAAGAAAATGTTTACATTAGAATGATTTAAATACTCTTGGTGAACTTCCAATTAATTTTAGAGAATTAAAAATTGAAAAATGGTTAGCCATACAAAGGAGGTTATGGCAAAATTTTCTAAAATTATGAAAAATAAGTTTTACTTTTTTTAATTCAAAAAGAGTAATTCCCATCATATATGTATTCTTAAAGTGTTAATTTTCATCCTAGGTAGTATAAGAAAATGCATACTAAAAATATTTTATTAAAAAAGTGTTACTTTCTTTAGAATTAAATTCCATGCACAGAAGGAAGTATATGGAAATTGTTATTTTGATTATAAAAGTGTTTTTTTCATCATAAATGATTTGTATGCATAAATACATGCATAAAAGATATTTGTTTTATATTAAAAGTGTGATTTTCATCATAAATTATTTTTATGCATAAATGGATGCATGAAAGAAATTCTTTTATATTAAAAGAGTGATTTTTATCATAAATGATTTGTATGCATAAAAGATATATTTTTTATATTAAAAGTGTAATTTTCATCATAAATGATTTTTATGCATAAAAGAAATTCTTTTATATTAAAAGAGTGATTTTCATCATAAATAATTTATATGCATAAACATATGCATAAAAGATATTTTTATATTAAAAGTGTGATTTTCATCTCATAAATGATTTTTATGCGTAAATGGATGCATAAAAGAAATTCTTTTATATTCAAAGAGTGATTTTCATCATAAATGATTTGTATGCATAAACATATGCATAAAAGATATTTTTATATTAAAAGTGTGATTTTCATCATAAATGATTTTTATGCATAAATGGATGCATAAAATAAATTTTTTAATATTGAAAGTGTGATTTTCATCAAAAATGATTTGTATGCATAATTATGCATAAAAGATATTTTTTAATATTAAAAGTGTGATTTTCATCATAAATGATTTTTATGCATAAATGGATGCATAAAAAATTCTTTTATATTAAAAGAGTGATTCTCATCATAAATGATTTGTATGCATAAACATGCATAAAAGATATTTTTTTATATTAAAAGTGTGATTTTCATCATAATGATTTTATTGCATAAATGGATGCATAAAAGAAATTCTTTTATATTAAAAGAGTGATTTTCATCATAAATGATTTGTATGCATAAACATAAGGATAAAAGATATTTTTATATTAAAAGTGTGATTTTCATCATAAATGATTTTTATGCATAAATGGATGCATAAAAGAAATTCTTTTATATTAAAAGAGTGATTTTCATCATAAGTGATTTTTATGCATAAATGGATGCATAAAAGAAATTCTTTTATATTAAAAGAGTGATTTTCATCATAAATAATTTGTATGCATAAAAGATTTTTTTATATTAAAAGTGTTATTTTCATCATAAATGGATTTTATGCATAAATTAGATGCATAAGAGAAATTCTTTTATTTTAAAAGTGTAGCTAAATTGGATTTATGCATGGAAAGATGCATAAAGAATTTAATTTAATCCAAAAAGTGTTATTCTCATCAATTTTGATTTTATGCACAGAAAGATGCATAAAGAAATCTATTTTTATTTCAAAAGAGTTATTTTCATCAATTTTGATTTTATGCATAAATAGATGCATAAAGAATTTTATTTTTATTCCAAAAGAGTTATTCTTGTCAATTTTGATTTTATGCATAAATAGATGCATAAAGAATTTTATTTTTATTCCAAAAGAGTTATTCTTATCAGTTTTGATTTTATGCATAGAAAGATATATAAAGAATTTTATTTTTAATTCAAAAGAGTTATTTTCATCAATTTTGATTTTATGCATAAATAGATGCATAAAATTTTTTACTTTTAATCCAAAAGAGTTATTCTTATCAATTTTGATTTTATGCATAGAAAAATGCATAAAAGAATTTTTTTATTTCGAAAGTATTATTTTCATTGAAATTGAAATTATGCATCGATAGATGCATAAAAGATTTATTTTTTATTTTGAAAGTGGTATTCTCATTAAAATGGAATTTATGCATAGTAAAATGCATAAAAGGTTTATTTTTAATTCGAAAGTATTATCTTCCTTAAAATTGAATTTATGCCTAAATAGATGCATAAAAGGTTTTTTATAAAAGTGTTATTCCTACTAAAGTTGTCTTTATACCTAATTAGATGCGTAAAGAATCTTTATATAAAAAAAATTTAGAATTCTCTTACATTCTATAAATAGATGTGATGAGATGTGAAAGGAATCAGATAGATGTAAATGGATGGATGGAAGTGATATGAATCAGATAAATGAAAATGGATATATGGATTTTATGTCTCGTGAATTAGGATGTGAATGAATGGTATAGGATGTGAAGGAATGTGATGGCATGTGAATCGTGATATGAATGAATGAAAAGGGATGTGAATGAATGATGGCATGTGAATGTGGATGTGGAAGTGGATGTATGAATGTAGAAGTGGATGTGTGGATGTATGAATGTAGATGTGGATGGGGATATATGGATGTGTATGTATGAATGTGGATGTGGAAGTGGATGTATGAATGTGGATATGGAAATGGATGTGTGGATGTATGAATGTAGATGTGGATGTGTGGATGTATGAATATAGATGTGGATGTGGATGTGGATGTATGAATGTGGATGTGGATGTATGGATGTGAATATGAATGTGTATGTATGAATGCGGATGTGGAAGTGGATGTATGAATGTGGATGTGGAAATGGATGTGTGGATGTATGAATGTAGATGTGGATGTGGATCTATGGATGTGGATATGGATATGTATGTATGACTACGGATGTGGAAGTGGATGTATGAATGTGGATGTGAAAATGGATGTGTGGATGTATGAATGTAGATGTGGATGTGGATATATGAATGTGAATGAGGATGCGGATGTATGAATGTGAATGTGGAAGTGGATGTGGATGTATGAATGTGAATGAGGATGCGGATGTATGAATGTGGATGTGGAAATGGATGTATGAATGTGGATGTGGAAATGGATGTGTGGATGTATGAATGTAGATGTAGATGTGGAAATGGATGTGTGGATGTATGAATGTAGATTTAGATGTGGATATGGATGTGTATGTATGAATGCGGATGTGGAAGTGGATGTATGAATGTGGATGTGGATGTGGAAATGGATGTATGAATGTAGATGTGGATGTGGATGTATGAATGTGAATGAGGATGCGGATGTATGAATGAGAATAGGGATGTCGATGTATAGATGTGGATGTGGATATGGATGTGGATGTGAAGGTGGATGTGGATGTGGATGTGGATGTGAAAATGGAAGTATGGATGTGGATGTGGATGTGGAAATGTGGATGTACAAATGTGGATGTGTATGTGGAATAATGAATGCGAATGTGTATGTGAAATGATGTGACGTCAATATGAGTGAATGGATGAGATGTGATGACGTGTGAATTGGGATGTGAATAAATGATATGTGATGTGAATGAATCTGATGTGATGAGATGAAAAATGATGTGATTGGATGAGAATGAGTACACATATGAATGGAATGTGGAATAAGTAATGTGGATCGATGACGTCGATATGAGTGAATGGATGAGATGTGATGACGTGTGAATTGGGATGTGAATAAATGATATGTGATGTGAATGAATCTGATGTGATGAGATGGAAAATGATGTGATTGGATGAGAATGAGTACACATATGAATGGAATGTGGAATAAGTAATGTGGATTGATGAGGGATAATGTGGAAAGACGAGAGTTCATTATAGAAACTATTTTTGTGACCTATTTGTAAATGACTGTTTTATGTCGAGAATGCTGGGGAAGCATTTTGACCGTCTTATGATTAAGGTCGTGGAGACCTAACTGATAAAGTTGCTACTGCTGTGAGGGAGAGTCAATGGAGGACGACTCGCGTAGCAAGGTCGGCCAAGGTCTTGACCAGCCTCGGTTTGATTAAAATGGTGAGCTTCCAGTACAGTGGATGAGGGACCAAGGAAGCCGCCTATGAGTGAAGCACTAGGTGACCTACGAAGGATCCTAGAGGGTGCTGACCATACAGTGCTCGGGCTCTGGGTCGCTGAAGATACCCACAAGTACGTCGGGGAAGATATTGGAACAAGGAGTAAGAGTTGTTTTCTGAATTCGGGTGTGGATCTGGTTGATTGACCTTGTTGGTCCTCAACGGATGAGTCCATGACTCTTTTATATGGATCTATTGGTTGATCTTGCTGATCTTCCATGGAGATTCCATTTTGTTATGAGAATATATTGCCGATTACTATGAGCTAAGAACTATCGAAAAGGCCCCTGAGTGAACAGGTGGTGAGCATTCTGGTTACCAATGATGCCATAAGTACACTGATGAAGGAATGATTGGAAATAAGGATTCAACCAGAGATTTTGAGGATTGTGATCAGTGACACAATGGTTTCATTAAAGGATTGTTTTAAAGTTAGCTGATGCTGAGAAAAAAGGCAATTTCTTATTGGGTGTGTAAGTGGTGTGACTAGTTTTATGTTTGT
Organism: Cibotium barometz; assembly: GCF_041138505.1. Classification (NCBI taxonomy): domain Eukaryota; kingdom Viridiplantae; phylum Streptophyta; class Polypodiopsida; order Cyatheales; family Cibotiaceae; genus Cibotium; species Cibotium barometz. The sequence continues at coordinate 33,347,317 of NC_141092.1, read as the reverse complement.
ATGAACTTCCGGCTAGGGGGCCTGGGAACTCTTTTCCCTGGTACTCGGGACAAAACCTAACCAAATTCCTAATTGGATCCCATCACTATAGTGGTTGGGTGGTTGGCTAACCCATGGGACTGGATGGGGTTAGGCTAGACTAATGGATCCGTAAATCGGGACTCAATTTTTGTTTAGTTCGATAGATGAAGTAAATTCCGGACAAAAATTGTTCTATGGAAACGAATCAATGGCTGTGCCTCTCAATGAGGAAAAAAGCGTTTGTCTCTATGATCCAAGTACAATCTTTTTCCCTGATCTGACTATGGGACTTACGGGTTCGGTCAGATGAGCTCACTTGGTTAAGGCTTTTGACTACGTTAGGGAAAAGTTATCCTGGTGGAATCGCCCGTGCTTTTCGGGCAAAGGAAGTTTTTCCGGGTTCGGTTTTGGAAAAACTGATGGATTAGTCTCCTGTCTGGATATCCATGGGCGAGGCCCCTTGTGTGGGACCCTGCTCCGCGCAAGAAGTGCTACTTTCGCTGCTAGCACCCCTGAATTTGTTGCGCGGTGGGGACAGGGATCTTACAGTTGGTATCAGAGCCATTTGGCTAATGAGGATCAACCGAGAAGCCAAATATGTCAAAAATTTATCAAGAAGCACTAAAAGGTTGTAATCATGTGATAAAATTCATACAATTTGATATTCAAACTGAAATTTGTAAATTAGTAATTGGGTCTTCAGATGGAAGTACCGCAATTAGATGGAATCCCTGACTTGCTTGAGGCCAAGACATGATTGTATTTACCTTATAGTTCCAAGAACCATGACTACTCGTATATACCGAAGGTATAACTGCAGCTCTTTACTAGCAGTATATACGAGTAAATCTAAGACTTGAAATTTAGATGAATGATTAATGAATAAAATCAAGTTTTTCATAATGTTTCTCTTTGATAAGTAGAAAATGTTTACATTAGACTGATTTAAATACTCTTGGTGAACTTCCAATTAATTTTAGAGGATTAAAAATTAAAAAATGGTTAGCCATACAAAGGAGGTTATGGCAAAATTTTCTAAAATTGTGAAAAATAAGTTTTAGTTTTTTTATTTAAAGAAGAGTAATTCCCATCGTATATGTATTCTTAAAGTGTTAATTTTCATCCTAGGTAGTATAAGAAAATGCATACTAAAAATATTTTATTAAAAAAGTGTTACTTTCTTTAGAATTAAATTCCATGAATAGAAGGAAGTATATTGAAATTATTATTTTGATTATAAAAGTGTTTTTTTTCATCATAAATGATTTGTATGCATAAATACATGCATAAAAGATATTTTTTATATATTAAAAGTGTGATTTTCATCATAAATGATTTTTATGCATAATTGGATGCATAAAAGAAATTCTATTAGATTAAAAGAGTGATTTTTATCATAAATGATTTGTATGCATAAACATGCATAAATTATATTGTTTTAATATTAAAAGTGTGATTTTCATCATAAATGATTTTTATGCATAAATGGATGCATAAAAGAAATTCTTTTATATTAAAAGAGTGATTCTCATCATAAATGATTTGTATGCATAAACATATGCATAAAAAATATTTTTATATTAAAAGTGTGATTTTCATCATAAATGATTTTTATGCATAAACGCATGCATAAAAGAAATTCTTTTATACTAAAAGAGTGATAAATGATTTGTATGCATAAACATATGCATAAAAGATATTTTTATATTAAAAGTGTGATTTTCATCATAAATGATTTTTATGCATAAATGGATGCATGAAAGAAATTATTTTATATTAAAAGAGTGATTTTCATCATAAATGATTTGTATGCATAAACATGCATAAAAGATATTGTTTTTATATTGAAAGTGTGATTTTCATCATAAATGATTTTTATGCATAAAAGAAATTCTATTATATTAAAAGAGTGATTTTCATCATAAATGATTTGTATTCATAAACATGCATAAAAGATATTTTTTTATATTAAAAGTGTGATTTTCATCATAATGATTTTATTGCATAAATGGATGCATAAAAGAAATTCTTTTATATTAAAAGAGTGATTTTCATCATAAATGATTTGTATGCATAAACATATGCATAAAAGATATTTTTATATTAAAAGTGTGATTTTCATCATAAATGATTTTTATGCATAAATGGATGCATAAAAGAAATTCTTTTATGCATAAATGGATGCATAAAAGAGATTCTTTTATATTAAAAGAGTGATTTCCTTCATAAATGATTTGTATGCATAAACATATATATAAAAGGTATTTGTATATTAAAAGTGTGATTTTCATCATAAATGGATTTTATGCATAAATTAGATGCATAAGAGATATTCTTTTATTCTAAAAGTGTAACTCCTACTAAATTGGATTTATGCATGGAAAGATGCATAAAGAATTTAATTTAATCCAAAAAGTGTTATTCTCATCAATTTTGATTTTATGCATAGAAAGATGCATAAAGAAATCTATTTTTATTTCAAAAGAGTTATTTTCATCAATTTTGATTTTATGCATAAATAGATGCATAAAGAATTTTATTTTTATTCCAAAAGAGTTATTTTCATCAATTTTGATTTTATGCATAAATAGATGCATAAAGAATTTATTTTTATTCCAAAAGAGTTATTCTTATCAATTTTGATTTTATCTATAAATAGATGCATAAAGAATTTTATTTTTATTCCAAAAGAGTTATCCCTATCAATTTTAATTTTATGCATAGAAAGATTCATAAAGAATTTTATTTTTAATTCAAAAGAGTTATTTTCATCAATTTTGATTTTATGCATAAATAGATGCATAAAGAATTTTACTTTTAATCCAAAAGAGTTATTCTTATCAATTTTGATTCTATGCATAGAAAGATGCATAAAAGAATTATTTTATTACGAAAGTATTATTTTCATTGAAATTGAAATTGTGCATAGATAGATGCATAAAAGATTTATTTTTTATTTTGAAAGTGTTATTCTCATTAAAATGGAATTTATGCATAGTAAAATGCATAAAAGGTTTATTTTTAATTTGAAAGTGTTATTTTTCTTAAAATTGAATTTATGCCTAAATAGATGCATAAAAGGATTTTTATAAAAGTGTTATTCCTACTAAAGTTGTCTTTATGCCTAATTAGATGCATAAAGAATCTTTATATTAAAAAAATTTAGAATTCTCTTACATTCTATAAATAGATGTGATAGGAATCAGATAGATGTAAATGGATGGATGGAAGTGATATGAATCAGATGAATGAAAATGGATGAATGGATGTGATGTTCTGTGAATTAGGATGTGAATGAATGGTATAGGATGTGAAGGAATGGTATAGGATGTGAAGGAATGTGATGGCATGTGAATCGTGATATGAATGAATGATAAGGGATGTGAATGAATGACGACATGTGAATGCGGATGTGGAAGTGGATGTATGAATGTAGATGTGGAGGATGGGGATGTATGGATGTGGATATGGATGTGTATGTATGAATGCGGATGTGGAATTGGATGTATGAATGTTGATATGAAAATGGATGTGTGGATGTATGAATATAGATGTGGATGTGTGGATGTATGAATGTAGATGTGGATGTGGATGTATGAATGTGGATGTGGATGTATGGATGTGGATATGGATGTGTATGTATGAATGCAGATGTGGAAGTGGATGTATGAATGTGGATGTGAAAATGGATGTGTGGATGTATGAATGTAGATGTGGATGTGGATATGGATGTGTATGTATGAATGCGGATGTGGAAGTGGATGTATGAATGTGGATGTGGAAATGGATGTGTGGATGTATGAATGTAGATGTGGATGATATGAATGTGAATGAGGATGCGGATGTATGAATGTGAATGGGGATGTGGATGTATGAAATGTGGATGTGGAAGTGGATGTATGAATGTGGATTTGGAAATGGATGTATGAATGTGGATGTGGAAATGGATGTGTGGATGTATGAATGTAGATGTAGATGTGGATATGGATGTGTATGTATGAATGCGGATGTGGAAGTGGATGTATGAATGTGGATGTGGAAGTGGATGTGAAAATGGATGTATGAATGTAGATGTGGATGTGGATGTGGATGTATGAATGTGAATGAGGATGCGGATGTATGAATGAGAATGGGGATGTGGATGTATAAATGTGGATGTGGATATGGATGTGGATGTGAAGGTGGATGTGGATATGGATGTGGATGTGAAAATGGAAGTGTGGATGTGGATGTGGATGTACGAATGTGGATGTGTATGTGGAATAATGAATGCTAATGTGTATGTGAAATGATGTGACGTCGATATGAGTGAATGGATGAGATGTGATGACGTGTGAATTGGGATGTGAATAAATGATATGGGATGTGAATGAATATGATGTGATGAGATGGAAAATGATGTGATTGGATGAGAATGAGTACACATATGAATGGAATGTGGAATAAGTAATGTGGATTGATGAGGGATAATGTGGAAAGACGAGAGTTCATTATAGAAGCTGTTTTTGTGACCTGTTTGTAAATGACTGTGACTGTCTTGTGATTAAGGTCGTGGAGACCTAACTGATAAAGTTGCAACTGCTGATGGAGAGTCAATGGAGGACGTCTCGTGTAGCAAGGTCGGCCGAGGTCTTGACCAGCCTCGGGTTGATTAAAATGGTGAGCTTCCGGTACAGTGGATGAGGGACCAAGGAAGCGGCCTATGAGTGAAGCGCTAGGTGACCTGCAAAGGATCCTAGAGGGTACTGACCATACGGTGCTCGGGCTCTGGGTCCTCGAAGATACCCACAAGTACGTCAGGGAAGATATTGGAACAAGGAGTAAGAGTTGTTTTCTGAATTCGGGTGTGGATCTGGTTGATTGACCTTGCTGGTCCTCAACGGATGAGTCCATGACTCTTTTATATGGATTTGTCGGTTGATCTTGCTGATCTTCCATAGAGATTCCATTTTGTTATGAGAATATATTGCCGATTACTATGAGCTAGGAACTATCGAAAAGGCCCCTGAATGAACAGGTGGTGATCGTTTTGGTTACCAATGATGCCATAAGTACACCGATAAAGGAATGATTGGAATTAAGGATTCAACCAGAGATTTTGAGGATTGTGATTAGTGACACAATGGTTTCATTAAAGGATTGTTTTAAAGTTAGCTAATGCTGAGAAAAAAGGCAATTTCATATTGGGTGTGTAAGTGGTGTGACTAGTTTTATGTTTGTATGAACTTCCGGCTAGGGGGCCTGGGAACTCTTTTCCCTGGTACGTGGGACAAAACCTAACCAAATTCCTAATTGGATCCCATCACTACAGTGGTTGGGCGGTTGGCTAGTCCATGGGACTGGATGGGGTTAGGCTGGACTGATGGATCCGTAAATCGGGACTCAATTTCTGTTTAGTTCGATAGATGAAGTAAATTCCGGACAAAAATTGTTCTATGGGAAAAGAATCAACGGCTGTGCCTCTCAATAAGAAAAAAAGCGTTGTTCTCTATGATCCAAGTACAATCTTTTTCCCTGATCTGACTATGGGAATTACGGGCTCGGTCAGATGAGCTCAGTTAGTTAAGGCTTTTGACTATGTTAGGGAAAAGTTATCCTGGTGGAATCGCCCGTGCTTTTCGGGCAAAGGAAGTTTTTCCGGGTTCGGTTTTGGAAAAATGGATGGATTAGTCTCTTGTCCGGATATCCGTGGGGTGAGGCCACGAGTGTGGGACCCTGCTTTGTGCAAGAAGTGCTACTTCCGCTGCTAGCACCCCTGAATTTGTTGCACGGTGGGGACAGGTATCTTACAGTATTTACATCAAATGGATGTAAAGAATACCTTCTTGTATGGTGCTTTGCACAAGAAGAAGTATACATGATACAACCACCAAGTGATAAGAGTGATGCACACCTAGATTTTGTGTGTAGGTTATGCAAAGTCCTGTATGGCTTGAAGCAGGTACCTAAAGCATGGTCAAAAAAGGTCAAGGATCTCTTGTTACCATTGGATTTCAGATATCTAATGTAAATTTTTCACTCTATGTGAAAAAGACAGACAGAGAGATCATGCTATTAGTAATTTATGTGTATGATTTGATTATCAATAGTGATGGTGAGGATGACATACATGATGTTAGGAGGATCTTGAAGCAAAAGTTTGAGAAGAAGGATTTGGGTAAGCTGTGGTATTTCTTAGGCATAGAGTTAGTGAGATCACCCCATGGTATTTTGTTATATAGAGGTATTCTGGATTGGACATGTTGTCCAAGTATGGTACAATAGCGTGTAAGCCTATTTCAATGCCATAGGAGAACATATTATCAAATGTTTCCATAGATATAGGTGAGCTTTTCGAGGACCCCGCTACATACAGGTGCATAGTGGGTATCTTGATCTCTCAAAACCATTACTAGGCTAAACTTGAGCTATATTGCTGGACTTGTGAGTTAGTTTATGCAGGCCCCTATGGAGCCACACTTAGATGCAGCTCGATGGATTCTCAAGTACATAAACTCCATGGTTGATTATGAACTGTCTATGAGGCTGGTGTAGAGATACAACTACATAGGTACATAGATCCTTATTGGGCTAGTAGTGTCAAAGACAGGTTTCGGAGTGTTGTTGTGAGCAGTAAGAAATAGCTAACAATTTGTTTGTCTAGTATATAGAGGAAGACTATAATAGTGCTTCTATGGTAGCTTATGAGGTAGCTTGGTTTTAGAATCTACTTGGTGATATGGGTGAGCCCATGGATAGGGCATTTGTTATTTATTATGACAATATGAGTAGCATACAATTGGCCAATAACCCAATATACCATGCTATACAAAGTATATTGTAGGTGATGTAGATCTTATATATGTCAGCGCACAAAGGATCAGGTGGCTGACATCTTCATGGAGGAATTGGGAATAGAGAAGCTCCACATGTTTAGGAGCTTACTTGGACTACAGTGTGTGGAGTTGAGATCGAGGGGGAGTGTTGAGATATCAAGCTCGACTATTGCTATGGTGAACATTGATGAACTTCTTGGGTAATAGCTTCTACACTTATCCCACTAGCATAGTTGGTGAGATTATTGTTTATCTATTGCCAGTGGGATGACAAGGTGTGTCACATCTACTTTGGAGTACTAGAGCTATAGCATAGTTATAGCTCCAGCTCATATTGTCAAGTTCACACTATGGACTGACCATCGTATGTTATTTTAGGAGACTACTCTCACTTATACAGTACAAGAGGCGGGGCCATTATCCACGCTTTAGAACTAAGCTTAAAATCCCCTAAACGTTGAAATACCTGTTGAAAAAAACATCAAAATAGAAATGTTGAAATAAGCCTCGAAACAAGAGTCGAAAAAAGTAATTTTACCATGCATTTTTCGACGGTGTTTTCGACAACTATCTCAACTGATATTTCGACTACTATTTGGACGGTTATTTCTACCACAATTTTGACTGATATTTCGACACTTATTTTGACTCTCATTTTGACGCTATTTTTGACGAATGCAGGAAACTTTCGACGCTGTTTTCGACGGATGCATGAAACTTTCGACGGTGTTTTCGATGGATGCAAGAAACTTTCGATGCTTATTTCAATGCGTGTAGGTATTATTATTTTTTTGGCATAATGGTGCATCCAGCTGCTGCAGTCTTGTAGCTGGATGCACCATTATGCCAAATTTATAGAGTAGTAAAGGAAACTATACTCTGATGTGAAGAACGAAGCGAATTTATTGAAAAAGTTAGAGAGAGTGACAACGTTTTTGACATTACAAAGTAGGTACACAATTCACACAAGTGCAAACAATGGCCAAATTATATTGCAAGATTTGAAATTTACATATCAAGCTAACGAGATAAGCCAAAATTTGCATACAATCTTTACAAGCTCAAACAAAGATGTGAGTTGACCAACATGTGTATGTACAAGGGGAAAGACATAAGCAAGGCCACTCTATGCGGAGCCCTCACTCGGATCAGGCATTGGTCCCTGCAAAAACCATACAAGATGCTTTTTTGCTATACCAAAACAATGATATAACATGACAAGGCAAAGCAAGTATACAAATCATAAGGTTAAGGCTTGTCGCACTTACCATATCTACAATGCGTCCCCAATTGAGGTTGGCGCCTTCTCACTCAAGCTTCTCCAAAAGAAAGTATGTGTTATGGCAGCGAGCAATGTTCTCCTCTTCTCTCGTTGCCAGTCGACCAACCACTTGATTCTAAAAGTACCAAAACAACAAGATAATCGTTACTTACAAAGTAGACATAACATCAAATGAAACATACAAGATAAATGTTGATACTTACAAAGTAGACATGGAATGTATCCCAACTGCCGCTTCCAAGGTGAGAGCTTCCTACGCTCTCCATTTGGGCTTTGGCCGCATCCTCTTGTTGCTTGTAGTGTTCGGGATTCCGAGCATGCTTTTGTCTCTCCTCATTCCAATCCTCGGTGCTCATGTACCAAGGCTTCTCACCCCCTGCCTTCACTCTCCTAGTCACATCTGCCCGCCAATATTCCATGATGTCCACCTTATGGGGACAACATCACTACCTCCGGCCGGCTTGTACTCATCCTTGATTTGATTTATGACTCTATCTTTCTTGTCTTTATCCAACTTTGGCCATAAAATCATTTGCGACAATGACAATGTGGCAAAGCTCGCAGATGCGACTCTTCATCTCTTGCCCAACATTATCCAAAACCACATTGCCATTGACAATTGTGTAAAATTTTTCTCCACCGACGGGTGTGGGCTGTGTGTCAAAACATCACGATGATCGCGAGTGTGGAGTGCTTCTGGAAAGAGAAAGGAATTTACCTCTTTTTGGTGAAGTTTAAAGAGAGGATTAGAAGACCTACAAAACAAAACAAACACCATATTAGTGAATTTGGGAATTTCCCAATTCCCATTTTTGAATACTTAAAAAAGGAGACATGGATAACATGTTTGTAAGTTTCTCAAAACCCTATCATATGACGTATTGTTGGAAAGCGCTTGAAAAATGGAATCTAAAGAGCTATAAAGCGCTCATTTTGGATTAGTGGTGTTCAAGTTATGGTTAATCCAAACTTTTGACCACGTGTCCCAAACTTGTGGAAAATTCCCATATTTCCCAATATGGTGTTAACAAAAAGTTGAGAAAAGAATTAGTGATACAAAACCGTAAAAGTGTGAATAGCATGAATACACAAGGAGGTTTATCCTTCAACACACACACCGATTTAACAACCAAGTGGAGAGGAGAGGGGAGGGGAGGGGAGGGGAGGGGAGGGGAGGGAGGGAAAAGAAGGTGGAGAAGAGCTTGGGAGAGAGAAAGAACCTGAAAAACAAATGAGAAAGCAAAAAAACAAGAAAATTACTTATAACTAGACACACAGACATTTTACATCACATGTACATGGAACCAAGAGAAGATGGGAGTGAGGGAAAAGGCAGTATACCTGGTGAGGAAGTAAAACACATGCGCACAAAAAAAAAACGCAGAAAAAAGAGAGGTTCTATTTTATTGTAAAAACCTGCACCGTTGATATATGCATCGAGATAAGTGTGGAAAAAAGCGTTGAAATAAGAGTGGGAAAGTGCATCGAAAAGCGCATGGGAAATAAAGTGAAAATAAGAGTCGAAAAAATAAAATTCCCACATTCTTTTTTATTGTTATTTCGATGATCTTTTCCACAATCGTTACTTTTCAAATTCAAAATCTTTCCAGATCTTATGCGCCCCCAACATTTCAAATTACCTATCACCGACTACCACCCTCCACAAATACTTAAGGCAGGATTCCCCTCCAAAAATAAGCATTCGTTCCCATTTTGCAAATCAATATGGAAACCATGGATGACGCCACACCCTCAAATTTTGTTGATTTAGAGGAGAAGACACTTTGCCCATGTACTTGCTGCAAATACCAAGTGGCTTGACGTCGACGAATTTCCAATGATCATACAAAAAAATGGGGAATAGTTTTGGTGGAGCAATTGGAACATCTAATTATTGGCAATTCGCCCTTCAACAATGACGAACCAGTGGATATCTGGCCTGAACGATGGAGACCAACAAGAGTAGCACAAACAAGGTGATCCAACAACCCGAGGAACTTGAGGCAGATTCGAAGCAAATACTAGAACATGACATGGATGACATGATCAATGCCTTACACGATGGAACAGAAGATCAAGGTTTAGAACATGAAGGGGTAGAAGAAAACGCTTCCCAAGAAGAGAAACAATTGCGCAGGCTTGCTTACATAGTGATATAGGCTGCATTTACCTTCTTGAGGTTTACACATACTCGAAGTTTTCCATTTTTCTTGGGCACCACTACAATAGGGGAGACCCATTCAGTGTGTTCAATCTCATAGATAAATTCTGCCTCTAAGAGCTTGTCTATTTCTTCCTTTATCTTCCGTGCAAAATTTTCATTGTAGGTATAAGTACGTTGCTTGGAGGGTTTTGCATCCTCTCGCAATGGAATTGTATGCTGACATATGCTTGGATCAACTCCTTTGAGGTCTTTATAACTCCAGGCAAAAACATCACGATACTCCTTTATTGTTTGTATTAATAACTTCTCCTCATCTAAGGACAAGTCTGTGGCAATCCACACATAGCGAGGCTCTTCTCCTGGCTTAGCAATATCAATCTTTTTTGCATCCTCTGGACCATCGTATGAAATCCCTGGCACGCTTGGTTTTTGACGCATGGGCTGTTGAAGAACAATCTTCCGATCTTGAAGAGTGTACTGTGTGAAATTGGGAGGAACATTTAAACCTTGTTCTTGTCCACTTGAGTCTTCACTCATTGAAGACCATGCGGTTTTGAGCTCTCCTTTGCTATCTTGCATCGGATTTTTTTGTTCAACCGTTGTCTTTGCACTTCCCACACTCTTTTTTGAATCGGTTTTAGACTTGAGTTTTGGTTTGTGTTTCTTCGTCTTTTTACGATTTTTGCTAACAGTTGTTAGCTTTTCCCCTGCTTGGAATCCATCTGATCGTTTGACTTGGTCTTTGATACTGTCTTGTGCTTGGACATAGTATAGATATTCATTCTTTCCTGAGAAGTGAGGTGGTGGTCGAGAGTTTTCACTCTTAGACTCCTCCTTTTCTTTTTGTAGTCTCTCACGTTGTTCATGCTCATCTTGTCTACGGATTTTTTTATGGCTCTTACAGCATTTTCGTTTAGGTCGGCTTCTAGGGATCTCTACCTGAACCTCCCTTCCTCTCAAGAGTAGGCGTGCCTTTCCTAACTCTTCCTCAGGGACTGTCACCTCATTATTAAAATCAGAGTCCCAGCCATCTTCCTTATCAGCATCATTAGCAGATTCGAGTGTCAAATCCTCTACTGAGACTTCCTCGACATGCATAGCTGTTGTGGATGTATCTCTATAGTACAAATCATCTAAAAGGGCACGTGTTTGTACCATTCGTAGAGGAATAATATCATATCCATCTGAGTCACAAAATTGAATTGGCTTCGGTAAAGCACATGTCGATAATGTTGCAAGAACATGACTCCATTCTAATGGATCAATTAAATGCTCAGGGAAGGGTTGTGGAATGTATGCCTCATCTGATACACTTCGATTACCCTTAAGTCTCTCAGTGTTGAAATCCCTACATGAGGCTCCGCACATCCATAGATCTTCTCGCCCCTCTGATAATGTAACTCTTGAGCCCTCAGATGAAGCAGAATCAAACTCATCTATTGGAGACCTTGTTACATCACGATATGAGTGATTCCTTAGGTTGACCCTTGTGATGACAGAATCATGTCGGAGGTACAAGTAATTGTATCCCCAATCTTGAATCATTTGAAATTGTCGCATGAATGGTCTACCCAATATCACTTCATAGTTTGGATGTTTTCCAAAATCCACTACTGCAAAGGTATGCTCATATTCAATCCCACATGTGGTGACCAATATGTTCTCAAGCAACCCAAGGGGATGTTCTAAGCTTCCATCTGCTAGCTGCAAGTGCATCCTGGTACTCCTAATAGCTGGTTTGCCCCACTTTTCCCAAATGGACCTTGTCACAATGCCCACTCCTGCGCCACTATCAAGTATTGCAGTTGAAGATACTTTTCGCACTTCTAATGGGAGGGTAGCATTTCCCTGATTGTCTTCACAAAATTTTCCTACTTTGTTGATAGGAACTGGCATTACATGCTTTGTCTCAGGGTGTATAGTACACTCATGGGGGTGGTGACCCTTTTGTAGCAATACCTGCTCTGACAAACATGTGGCAATATCATTCCACAACTCAGGTCGAATTTTTATCAAATCAAGCAAAGGTAAGGTACAAGCCACTGGTGCTGACAAAATAGCTTGCACCATACTCATATCTTTCTCCTTTATCAACCTTTTATGCATGGAGGGTATCCTCAAGGTTTGAGAACAATTCTCATATTCTCCCAGATATGATGGTAAGGTTTTCATTGTATGCTTACTTCTAGGAGAAACAATTGTTCGAACTTCCTCCTGGATGCTTGGGCGTCCAAAGTTGTTTTCCGTGCTTCTGGTAAAATCCACCTCAGAGAATGGAGGCGAGCTAATAGAAGGCATGTTCTCATGAACTTTCTCATGAACTGCAGCCCACATCTCATTTGCCATGTCCTCATTAGCATCAATAACTTCATCATTGCATGGGAAGACAAGGCTAGGTGGTGGCAGATTACCCCCTGTCAATTGGGTGTCAATTGGTGCAGACCTTTCGCTATGAGCTTGTGAAATGAGCTCACTTTTCATTTCCCGACTTGATGACACTTCTGGTATGGTTTCTAATGTTGGTTTAAGAGAGGTTGGGCCCCGAGGAATAGGTAGTGGTGGTCCCTCAAGTATTGACTGAGCTTCCCTAATGAGTTGCTGATGTACAGCTAGATTGATCTTCTCCTCACGAGGGTTTGGGTATTCTTGAAGCTTCTTGGGTAGCTTAGATAAAGCTGCAATGCGACTTCTATGAGCATCAATGATGGCCTCTAGAGTCTCATTCACTTTATCCACAAAAACAGAACCCCCAGAACTATCCTCAGTCGTACTAGCCTCATTTTGTTGAGGTTGATGTTCCTCACGCACTTCTTGGGAAGTAAAAGTTTTATCCCTCATGTTTTGTTTAGAGGTTTCCTGAGAACTAGTGGATGTACTTTTAGTTTGTTTGCTTCGGTTCTTCTTCCTCCGAGTGGTTTTTTTTCTACTGGACTGTAGGGTCTTGTCCACTAGATTTGTTTTTGCATCCCTAGTTCGAGGTGTCTCATCAGTTTGTATTTCGGCATTTCGTGTCTGTGATCTAGTCATGACTCTAAGTGGCACGACATCCTCATTCTCAGATGAAGGTGGTGATGGAACTGTACCTACAAGGTTGAGTGAGACCTTTGGTTGAGAGGTGTCTTCCTCATGTGGTTTCAGCAGACAGTCTTTTGGGAAGTGTTCTACACAACACCCTAGACAATATCTTTCAATCGGTGGAAACTGTTGTACTGTTGTATTTGACCGAGATGCTTGCCTTGAGCGATGTGGACAATCACGAGCCCAATGGGGTTCTCCGCACTCATAACAGGGGCCCATTGGTTTGGCCTCTACTTTCCTTGGCTGCCATTGACCTGAGGGGCCTGGAGTCCTAGGTTGGTAGCCGCCTAGCAACATTAAAGAGTTTTGTTCCCCTGGGTGAACGTCTAGTGCTGGGCTTGGGTATGTGGGACTTTCAAAGAGATTATCTCCTCCACATAGCCTGGGTTTACCAATTCTCTACACATATTTGAATTGTCGTAGTCAACAACCCTCACAGGAGCAGTCCCTGGAGCAGGAGGTTGAGCACCAAGAACAGGTCGTGCTTGTTCTTGTGTCATCGGTGGCTTACGTTCAAAACTAGTATACTGTTGATACATTTGTGGAGCCACTCCACCCCTCGGCTGCTCACGTTCCTGTCTCATTCTCGCGATGCGAGTACATTCCTGTGTGGTGTGGGTAAAGTTCCAAGCATAGGCTTGGCACCACTTCTTTGTGGGTTGGTTTGTGACTAGAGGAGAAAAGGTATTACAGTCCTCTGTTTTATGGTCACCGCCACATGCTCCACAAAGATGAGGACCTGTAGGAAGTACACTCCTCATTCTCTGCTGCTGTTGTTGTGGCTGCATGGGTGGACGATAGGTCTGTCCCAATCTCCTTAGTACTAGGTTAGCTATCTGGTTTGGATTTACTAGCGCGCTAGACCTTGAACTTTGGTCGTCACCCCACTGATCTCGAGGTTTCACTTCTGGGCCAGAACCATCTTGGAATTTGAAGTTATCGGTGAAATCCATAGCATCATGGCAACACTCATTGAAATTTGTATGTTTCTTCGCATATAGATGTGTATGCAGTGTTGAATTTTTGAGTCCTTTTAAGAAGAGAGAAATTAATCGACTTTGGGCGGGCTTCTCATCTTCAGGGCAACGATTAATGTACTGCTTCATTCTATTTACACAGTCTCTAACACTCTCGTTCTCGCCTTGCTTGAAAGAGTAGATGTGTGCTACCGTGTCATGTTGAATTCCCATCAAGGAAAAAGCAGCAATGAATCTCTCTTCCAAAACTCGTAAAGAAGATTTGTCTGAAGCCTCTAATGCCTGAAACCAAGCCAGGGCTTTTCCCTCAAGAGTGAGTCCAAATCCTTCAATTTGAGTATGCTTATCAGCCACTTGCTCAGCTCGAACTGCTTGTCTAAATGCTGCTACATGATCGTATGGATCTCCCGACCCTTCATACTTCTTTACCAGTTTCTGAAGAGTTGATGGTCTTACTTGTCTTGAATACTCGTCATAGGGCCTACGGCCTCTCACTCTCAGTGGAAATTGTTCCTCTCTTTGGAAAGATGGTCCACATGTTTCCAAAATTGGTGTGGGTACCCTATTACCAGCCTCACCAAATCCCTCCAAAGATCTTGTCACCCGCATTTCAGGAGGTGCATTAATAGGAGGCCGAGTTGACTCCCCTACCCTCCGATTGTTATAGTGAGAAAGATGTTGGTGTGGTGTGACCTGTGGTCGCATATTTGGTGTAGGACGATATCTTGGTGCTAGAGTTGGACTACTAGCTGTGGTCCACTTAGATGTTGAAGGTCCCTCTCTAGTGAACTCTCGTAGGGGAGGAGCAACAGTTTCTCCAAGAAAGGCTGTCTCTCCTGGTTTGGCTGTATTTGTTGAGAACACTTCCATAAATAATGGTTGTCCTTTCCACGTGAGTTTCCGAATTTCTTTCCAATCTAAGGTTCGGTATTCATTGGCCCATTTATCAACTATTCTGTTCATGTGTCCTGCAAGCTTCTCAACTACCACCACATGAGCTAGAGGAAGATCTAGCTGTGGCAATTTAGTCGTGGCATAATATCCCTCTAACGAGTCCTTATAGACCTCTTGAAGTGGGTCATCCTGTAAGACCTTTGTCACAGGAATTTGTCGTACAAACTCCCATTGGCATTCAGCCCCCTGATCCAGTTTGCTCTTGCCTTTCCTATCCCTTTCCAAATTTAGATCTACAAGAAGTAAATCATCTATGGATGGCTTTGAGGATTGGGCATTGGATGGTCCAGGCATGTCCGGCTCAATGAGCCAGTCATCTCTAGACTCCCTTGCTCTGGAAAGTTCTGATAAGTCTAAGAACTCGGTTTTAGAGAGCTCCCCTAATTTGTCTACCTTTTCTGGATGGTAGGTGACTTCATAGCGAACCCCATCTCCACCCATGTACATGTTACCCTGGTCATTGACAAGAGGTGCTCTATCAAGTTCTGAGAAAATGTCGGCGATCTTAACAAGATACCGTTGTTGTGGATCCTTAAAGATCTCAGCTCCTTGAGCATTTGTGTAGACATATTGGAGTCTCACATTGAGTGTTAACCCCATGGTGTCGGCTTCAAATGGATTAAAGGATCTTGTGGGTGTTCTATTTGGGGCTACGGGATGACTATTTGTCGGCCCTAGATTGTCCATGGACAATGAACTAGTTGTTCTAGAGGAAAGGGTATCGGATTGGGATTCAAACAGGGTTTCAGCAATATCTGCCAAATTGCCTACCGATTGGGTCCCACTTTCTTGCGTAGGTACTCTAGAAGGTGCCCTAGGCCCTATGGTGAAATCTACAAGACGTCCTGACCGCAAGTGCATAAGGTCAAATTTTGTTTTGGGTTTTTTATGTGTTTTTGTTTTGTTTTGTTTTTGAATAATATATATATATATATATATATTATTTAACCTACCTAATCACTAAATGCAACTAAAAGGAGTATGTGGGCGTAACTATCTATCCTATTTTCTTATTTTTATTTAATTATGATTTTTTTTAAATGATTTTATGTTTTTTTATGTTTTTTTATTTTTTATTTTTTATTTTTAAAACATTTACACAAAAATTATGAATCACACTAAAAAATACTAATTATGCACAAAGTTACAAAAATTAAAAGAATGCAGGTTAAACTAATTATGCAAAAAATTAAAAAAATAAAGAATTACAAATTATGCAAAAAAGTAGACTCCAAAAAAAATACTTAATTTATCATTTTTTTTAAAATTTTCTTTTGTTGTTTTTTTTCTTTTGTTGGTTTTTGTTTAAAAAAAAAAACTAATAAATTTCGTACCTAATTACAAAAATTATGAATTTACTAATTATGCATTCAATTACCAAAAATAAAAATAAAAAATGCAAGCTACTTTAATTATGCAAAAATTTAAATAATGAACAATGGTTTCAAAATACAAAAATAAAAATTGTTTTTTCTTCTTTTTCTTTTTCTTTTTTTCCTTTTGTTTTGTTTTTGTTTTTGTTTTTGTCTTTGTCTTTTTTTTTCTTTTTTTTAATTATTTTTTTAATCTCTTTTTTTTTCTTCTTTTTTTTTTAATTTCTTTTTCTAAATTTAATTGTTTTTCTTTTTTTTTCTTTTTAATTTTTTTCTCTTCTTTTTTTTCTTTTTTTATAAAAAAAATATTATTTTTTTTGTTTTTTTTTATTTAAAAATAAAAAAAACATGAAAAATTAATAGAAATAAAAAAATAAAAAAAATGAAAAATCCACTAACCTTATCTCCACCGTTTGCAGGCTCCGGATTCGTAGCTGGGCGCGCGTGGGTAGCCTTCAACGCCTCCACGGCCACCACCGCTACAGCCGAGCTCGCCTTCACTGCAACTATCTCGCCTTCGCACTTCTTCCAGCCGCCTCTGCAGGCCACTCTACACAGTTGCTGCGTTCAGCGCCTGCCTCTTTCACCCCGCTGGCTCACGCTCCTCGGCCTTCTTTTTTTGCTAACGCTGCTCGCTGCTCTCAAGCCAGCCGCCTACTCCTTCTACAGCTATTGCCCAGCGCCTCTCGTCGATTTCTTCTTCTCCTGCAGCGCTCAGCCCCCTTCGATTCGGCTGGCCGCCCACACTTTCGTCTTCTCACTTTCCTCACTGCCTCAGAGCCGCCGTCGTCCACTCCTTCTACAGCGCTTCACGCCATCGCTTCGATGCAGCGCCAACCTTTGCTTCCACAAGGCTGCCCACACCTTCTCCCCACTGTGCCTTCTGCCCACTGTGCCTTCTACCCACTGTCTCGCTTCCACAACGCCGCCCACTGCAGCGCTCTCTGCCGACGCTTTCCTCCAGCTGCCAACGTCGTCTTACAGCCAGCCAGCTTCGCGCTTCAATCGTATATATATATATATATATATATATATATATATATTCTCACTCTACGCCGACGCCTCCCACTCTCTGCTCCTACGCCTTTGCTTCAGTTGCAGACGACTCCAGACGACGCCTTCCACGTAAATGTATAATATATATATATATATATATATATATATATATATATATTATACATACATATTAAAGCTGCCTTCGCCTGCAGCGCTCTTGCCGCCTTGAGCCTACTGCGCCTTCGGCCACCTCTCCATTGTATATATATATATATATATATATATATATATAGATATATATATATATATATTAAACCGCCTTCACTGCCATCTCCAACACCGTTTTACAGCCACATGTAATAGATATATATATATATATATATATATCTATCTATTTTTCTTTGCTATGCTTGATGGAAACACCTCCCCACACAATAACAACAAAACAACAAAACAATAAAGGAAAGAAAGCCGCTTCACTACTTCCTACCTATCTCTCGCCAACTTGCAACAAAAATACAAAAATAAAAAGTGCTTAAATTCTGATTAATGGCGGGATTACTCAACCGCAATGGGGTTTTAATTAATTTTTTTTTCTTCTAATCAAAAAACCGAAAACACACAAGGCGCCCTTGAGATCACACACTCAATGCCCTTGCAAACTCTACTCTAATCTACCCTAATCCACGATTTTGCAATCAATGGAGCACTTAGTAAGAAGTAATGGTTAACACCCTTCACTAACTTAGGTGTGCGTTCCCCGGCAGCGGCGCCATTGTTTGGGACATCATAGCATAGCGGAGGCTACACTCCAACCCACACACTTATCAATCCGTGAATGCAACCCGGTTAGCGCATAGAGGCTATCCCGAATGGGAGAAGATGAGTTAACCACATACTAATGACTTCTAGTCCTACTCAATCCTTCTTCAACACTCAAGCAATCAATCTAACACAATCAACACATCAATCTAACATAATCAAAGCATCAAGATTAGGCTACACTTAAGCACACAAATGCATCTTATGCAAGGAACCTAATATGCAAAGAGCTATCACACAAGCCTCAACTACACATTATTTCAAGCACAAGCTTCATTACAAGCACTCTACAACTCACAAATCAAAACATCATTAAGAAATCTAGATTAGCAAGAGTGTAGACCAAAACCTCATATCATTGAAAATGTAAAGAATAGAAAGTACAAGATTGAAGCATGAATGGAGATGGAGAGCCTTGGGAGAGCACTTGAGAAGGAGCTATGGAGCAAGCTCTCTCTATGAGCCTCTCAACCAAATGACCAAAGAGTCCTGTAGCTCTCAAATGAGCTACCTTTTATACAAAAATTCTAGAACTCTCAAAAGTTCCCATGTGGGATTATTGTCAAGCCCCCTCCCACATTCATCTACAACTTTGAACTCTTTTCAAGAGCCCTAAGTGTCTTTTTTGTTGCATCCTTGTATTGATCTTCATTTGTCATGCAACAATCACTTTGCATGTAGAGAAGTTCACTTGGGAAGGGTTCCACACTTGGGTTACACAGATGAAGTACCTTCTAATGCATAAGAAATTGTGAAAAATCATTAAGGAAAATGTTTCGGATGAACCAAGTGAAGGGTGGGTTGAAACAGATGAGCAAGCATTGTCAGTTATTGGTTTGTACACCTGGGCACTAGTCTTATTCATCATCACATTGATTCTAACAAAACATGTAAAGGATGCATGGGATACGTCGAATCTCATGTTTGGATCTAAGGCAAAGAATGAATAAATTCACTTAAAGATTGAATTCTATGGTCTAAAAGAGAAATTTAATGAGTTTTTGGCTCTATTTATTAGTAAAATGAAAAGCATCATGACCCAGTTAGATGGCATATATGCTAATATTGGAGATAAAGATGCAGTTGCAATAATTTTAAAAATCATGCCAAAGGAATATAATGAGCTTGTCACAAACTTAAAGAATCTACCAGAGCCAGCATTTGATGAATGTGTCTCCTCCCTCTTGGAGAAGGAGAAATAATTAAAAGAAAGAGATCCTAGCACCGTTGAGCATGCATTGTTCAACAAAAGCAATGTGAAGTGTCACAATTATGGTAGGAAAGGACATTTAAAAAAAAACAGAAGGGTTAAAAACAAGCCAAAGTGTAACTACAGTAATAAGTTCGGGCACGAAGAAGAAGATTGTAGACTGAAAAAGAGAAGGAAACTTTATGGGGACTACTTTGACCACCGAGTATAAAGAGATCCTTAGTAATCAGCTCTTCTAAAGATCAAGCAGGAAAACACCACTTCTACCCTAGCCATCTATTGTAAAACAAGGGTCACCATATGAGTAGACACACATCTTATCATTGCACCTTGTTTGTGTATGTATCCACCTGATCACCTGGAGAGCAATCAGTTGAGCACCCAGAGGGGGTTATGTTTGTTGTAACTCACATCCAACCACCTTGAGTGGCCCCAAGAGATATGGCACCAAGGAGAGTTGTTGAGACATGTGGTGCCATAGAGCACATGTAGAGGCAAGGAGTGAGGAGGTGAGCATGAATACGTATGGCAAACTTAATTATCCCACATGCATGGAACAAGAAAAGATGTACTCTAGCCATATAAAAGGGGTCATTTCCTAGAAATTAAAAGTACAAGCACTTGCACATATCTCAAGTCTTTCTATGAGTCCAAGCTAATCTATCTTGAAACCTGATTTATTTTAGTCTATTGCACATACACATCATCATCGGTGTAATTCTAGACACCATCCACCTTAGATTAGTGTAATCACTCATTATCAACATGTGATTAGCTTAATCCAATTGCATTAGTGAAGGTTCCATGGATTTTAACATGTTGTGGATTGTATTTCTACATAGGCCTCTTGCTAGAATCGTTTACATTGTACGAATCTGTTGAGTAGCATTTTGTTGAAGCTTTCCTCATACACAAGATTGCTTGCGTGTAAGTTTTTTTCTTGCCTCTCTCCTCTTGCTTACATGACATAATTTAAAACTCACCTAGCTTGCTCAGCCCGGTTGGTTACTACTCAGTCATGGATGTTTTCTTTTGCTTTGCTTGTCCCAACTTTGCTTTTCCCACACTAATAATACTCACTTCTCTTTTAGCTAGTCCTATCTTGGCCTCAATTTTTGAACTTTGTATAAGGAAGATCTTTCCTTAATATTTTTACATGAGCAAACCTCCTCCTTGAGGTTTACATAGCCATCCATATGGCTACAATAAGCTCTCCAGTAAGATTACAACTTGCATGCTCCTTGTCGTTGCGTGAACAAACCTCCTCATTGAACAATATTTTTACATACTCAAACCTCCTCCTTGAGGTTTACATAGCCATCCATATGGCTACAAATAAGCTCTCCATTGATATCACAACTTGCATGTTCCTTCTCTTTGCATACAAAATATTAAAGGGTGATCTTCATAGGTTTTTTAAAATCCAAAGGTGCCAAGCATTGTGTAAGCCTTTCATGGCTTTCATAAAGGCTACTATATACATAGATATCCACCATAACCAAGAGTCCAAGGCTAACTATGATACCATGTTAAAAATGCTAAAATTAGGAATAATCATGGTGGTGAACATAATTAACAAGAATAGTTATGGTGGATTCCACCACACTAAAAACTCTATGATGAGAGAGAGACACAAAGTAGCACACTAAACAATATCTTTCTCTATTACATATGTTATAAGCTATACAATGAAAGGCTTCTATTATAAATATCCTCTAGCCCAATCTCCTTTACGCATCATCATGCCATGTAGCAATCCCTTTTCCACATGCTTTTATGAAGCTCTCACTATTTCTCATGTTGCATTCTTATCTTTCCACAATTAGCAAGATCATATCTTGCACCTCTAAGGTGCATCCACACACAACCAAATAACCCAAGATTTATTCTACATTGCATATTTCAACTACATTGCATATTTCAACACCCCTCCTTAATGTAAAATTAGGTGTGTTAACTAACCATCTCTCCAATAAATTTAATCAACTCACCTCTCAACCTCAATAATTTGGCATTGCCAATCTTCAACAAAAAGTGCAACCCCACTATGGCATTAAAAGGATGGTGTTGTATCAGTAAAAAAATCACAAAAGAAGGATTTAAATGTCTCCATCAAGGTTTTCGAGGGCTTCGATTTATGCAAAGTCAATGAGGGGAACCATAAGAAAAGGAAGGATCTTATTGTGAAGAAGTTGTAATGCATGCATTGATCTACTTTCCTTGTTTAATGTACACATCAATAGTTTTACCGAGCATAACTTCATCTATAGGTGGAATGTTTAACAATTCAAGGAAGGATTCCAAAAAATATTGTGGTCTCAATCATTGACCTCACAAAAAACTATTCATTTAGATAGAAAAATGAGATCCAATCAATGCACTAGTATTCAAACCATGTCACCACATGGTGGTTCACATTTCATATTGAAACATGGTGTTGGGTGATCCAAAGAAGACTATCCACTTTTATGTACACAATACACTATTTGTCTAACATTGCTTTCTCCAACATGATAGGTGGCTGAAAGATCAAGTGATTAAATTAAAGTAGCACTAGGTGTGGTCTAATGGTGCCACATCATAATTCAAAGCAAAGAAACCTTTTTACTTTAGCGTTTCACAGTGTGCACAGACTATGACATAGATGTCAAGGAGAAAAAACCAAAAAGGGCAACAGAAGGTTGACACTACACATCGCATCATACACGTTCAAACGAGCTGTGTTGTGGGACATCTCTGTCATGTACTGCACAACATATAGTGGTGCACTGCGGCTCACGTTAGATGTCGGGGTGCCTGCATACGTGACACCCTGTCAATGGCCAGTGAGACGGGCCCATTTGTAGATATATGTCCATAAGGTGTTATGGACATGTGTGTATATCACAAGTGTGCATGCGGTGTAGTGGATAGGAGCTTTGCCTCCCTTGGCAAGGACCTGGGTTCGAATCTCAGCAAAATGCACTGACATACGGACATGTGTTCATAACTCTTTTGCACCACTGTCTGCACCACTGTCTAGACCGAGGCGGTCACCGGCTAGCTGACCGATCATGCTGGGATCCGCGGGGTGCCAGGTACACAGGCACCCCGAAATCTACCTAGATCCGTGCAGTGCGAATGTGTGCAGAACGTTATCCTGCAGTAGTACGTTTTAAATTTTTAAAAAAGAGAGAAAGATGGTTTCATCGCCTCTTTGAGGCTTTGCGCAGATCAAAGGCTCCACAGTTTTACCATCCTTTGCCGGTGTTTAGTGCATCGCCCAGTTTATAGCCCTTTGTTAGTGTTCATAGCAACACTTAAGTGCACAAACATTAGCATTAAAGCTCTAGGTGTTTATACATTAAGCTCATGCTTAACAAGCTCATCCAAGGATGTTTGTAGACATTTTTTACAATGCTTAAGCGAGCACAAGCATCATTACCTTGCTTACTCAAGGCTCAACCAACTCAACATGAGGCTCACGATGCCCAAGGAAAGAGTTCAAGGGAGGAGAGAAGTCGCCAAACTGCTAGCGTGAGGAAGAAAGGAGAAGAGTTTTAAAAAGGAAAAAAAAAACTTTAGTTTTTTGCACCCTTGTCCACCCACACTTCATCACTACTCTCTAGTCCATCCACACCTCTCTTTTTTTTTAACATTTACCTTTGTCCACATTTCATTCTCTCCCTTACCTTTAAACTTTTTGACATGGTTCACACATTGTGTGTGGTGCTTGCTCGCTTTGCGTTTTGATTGGGGTAATTTTATATGCATTGTGCTTGCTCGCTTTGCGTTTTGATTGGGGTAATTTTATATGCATTGTGCTGTGGGCATTAGGCAAAATATGGACTCTCATTTTTGTCCCTTAAATATTTCCACACCTCCTCTCTCTAAAATGGGCTCATGGTAAATTTTTTACAAATAAAATAAAAAGTTAGCAGAGATTGCACATTTAGAATCTACTCTTTGAGACCTTTCCAATGATATATAGCATGATGAGCAATTTTGCATATTCAAGAAGTCTCCAAATTGGTGATGATATGACATTCGAGGCCTTTCCTATGATATATAGCATGATAGGTAATTTTGCATATTCAAGAAGTCCCCACATTAGTGATGATGTGGCATTTGAGACCTTTCCAATGATATATAGCATGATGGACAATTTTGCATGCCACATCATCACCAATGTGGGGACTTCTGGAATATGCAAAATTGTCCATCATGCTATATATCATTCGAAAGGTCTTGACGAATAGTAGATTTGTTACATGCCACATCATCACCAATTTGGGGACTTCTTGAATATGCAAAATTTTCCATCATGCTGTATATGGTTGGAAAGGTCTCCAAGATTAAATTCCAAATGTCAAAACTTCGCTCACTTCTAAGTTGATTTGCAAAAATTTCACCATGACCCATGTTTCTAGAGAGAGGAGGTGTGAAAATCCTTAAGGGAAAAAAAATGAGAGTCTATATTTTGCCTAATGTGTATTTATACATTTTTAGGGATTTTGTGGAGTGTTCACACACGCACTTCACACATTAGGTGATTTAGTGTTAATTTGAGCACCTTGGGAGTTGTGCACACACATTAGAGCATTGTGGGTTTTGTTTGCACATATTGGCACATCATTTGAACTTATTCGCACGCAGTGTGAGTTATTTGTGCCTTACTATTTCTTGTTCACATGCCATAGCACTATATGATGTCTGCTTCTAAAATTGTTATGCCAAAAAAATATTTAAATTTTCTACTCTTTTAACATGCATAGGTTTACTCAGAGCCTCCATAGTTACTGTCCTCTACATATATATGAATAGAAGTCTACCTTTGCACACCAATAAGATGACCTCTTTAAACTCCTAGCATTGATTGTATATCATGCCCACTACCTGCTTGTAAATAATAGAGCAAATAATTATGTCATGCAAATTGTCAAGGTAAGTATATACTTAAGGCTTTGCTATTTGGGTCTAGAAATAGAGTCAAAGATGTTTGTAGGATATTTTAAATATAAATTATGGAGCTTATAATGTAATGTATTCTAATATTTTTTGAGTTCTTGTCAAATAATGTGCATATTTATGCATAGTGGTAGAATTAACATGAGGAGTTTTTAATTCCAAAACTTTTAGAAGTGTGCTACTATTGTAGTGGTAGGACATCCTTTTACATACTTCAAGGGGTTGAGTGGTCAAATCCTACTCTTGGCCCCAAATCCTTCACAATTTTTATGCTCACATGTACTGGGTCCCAAATGTCTTACAACTTTTATGCCCACATCACTATTCATAGAAAAACCGACCTTTAGCATAATTTTTCATAGCTTAAATTTTAAAAATTTTGATTGAAATTTAGACTTGTCTTGAGAAAATTGGTCTATTTTTGACACATTCTAGTTAAAAGCTGGTTGATCTCATATTTTTTTAGCCAAAAATTGGTCTATTGAGGATTCTAATCCTACGCTTAGTCCCAAATGAGACCCAAATCCTTCACAATTTTTATGCTCATGTGCACTAGGCCCCAAATCTCTCACAACTTTTATGCCCACATCAGTGTTCACAGAAAATCGGCCTTTAGTGTATTTTTCACGACTGAAGTGCCAAGAAGCTCTTAGAAATGGGTTGCTAGATGAAGTGCCCAGGGGCTCTTAGTTTGATAATTTTTTCCATAGCTCGCTTGCTAGATGAAGTTTCCTAGGAGCCTAGTTGAATCATTTTTATTTATTGTGTATCTCTCCATAAGGTTTACCTCGAGAGAGCATTGTATGAGGTATGCGTGGGAGCCCTCGTGCCGGATGTTTTACCTGGCGTCTAGCTTGCCAGAGAACCACTTGTGTCTTTTTTGTGCCATTCACTTAGGACGGTGAATTCAATAGTAGTGGCGACCTGTGGACAGGAAGCCAAGTCCTCCACACTCCACCAAGATCCTTCCATCACCTATGACATCTCCGATCGCCTACGCCCTTCGACGACTCCGACCGTCATCACCGTCGGTTCCCTTTGACATCTCCGACCATCGTCACCGTCAGTGCCCTCCGACATCTCCAACGTGCATGGCCAACTTTGATGGCACTCATGGAGGTAACACCTTTCTCCCTTTCCCAAGGCAGGGTGAGATCCTCTTGAGCACCATCTCCCTTTTCCCGAGACGGAGGATCCTCCCTCTACACTACATGATGAGGGTTGGGACTTCAAGGAGGAGGACACCCAAGGAGAAGATAAGGGGAGCACTCTCTTTTCAAGGACACTCTCTCTTGTATCACATTCATTCTAGCACATTCTTGATGGGAGAAAAGTCTCTCTTGTATCATTCCTTTTGGTATCTTTATATACAGTGTTATACTCTTGTGGTGTTTGGTCTATCTCTCTATGTGAGTGAGGTGAGTGAGTGGACAGTGGTGTGTGTTGTGTGAGTGAGGTGAGTGAGTGGACAGTGGTGTGTGTTGTGTGAGTGAGAGGCCTGTGGGGATATTTTGGTGCTAGGTGTGGTCGGAGAGCACGATAGAGCATAGGTCTTTCATGTATAGCCAATGAGGTTGACTTATCCTTGGCAGGTACACTTCCCTGAGAGGATCCACTTTTCCCTTTCCCCCAACCCTAGTGTTTGTCGGTAGTCCTCGAGTTCCCTAATCGAGGACCTAGAGAGTCATCCACAATTACCTTAGTGGGGCTTGAAACATGTACGATCTTGCATATCTCACCCATTGTGCCATATAGGTGTTATATTGTCATCCACATAACCGAAATGCAAAGGAGGTGTGAAATGGAGTGATCATAAGATGAGATTTGGGACAATCATAAGCTGAGATAGTATGCATATGTTGATGTTTGATCCAAATAGCCATTATCATGAACGTAGGTGATGGTATGTCTAAGAGTAGTGTAGGAATGATCTCTAGTTATAATTGTTTAGAGTACTATAACATGTGAAGGATGTTGAGAGATAGTATGTCTAAGGGTAGTGTAGAATGAGCTCTAGTTATAATTATTTGGAGGACATGCGAAGGATGCTAAGAGATGCAATCTTAGCCCACGACATTGTCTGTGTGTACAAAGAGAAAAGAGAGGAGCTTATTGCTTCTTGAATGGTAGTAGAGAGAGGAGCTTATTGCTTCTTGAATGGTAGTAGAGAGAGGAGCTTATTGCTTCTTGAATGGTAGATGCAATCTTAGCCCACGACATTGTCTGTGTGTACAAAGAGAAAAGAGAGGAGCTTATTGCTTCTTGAATGGTAGATGCAATCTTGGCCCACGACATTGTCTGTGTGTACAAAGAGAAAAGAGAGGAGCTTATTGCTTCTTGAATGGTAGTAGAGAGAGGACATGCGAAGGATGCTAAGAGATGCAATCTTAGCCCACGACATTGTCTGTGTGTACAAAGAGAAAAGAGAGGAGCTTATTGCTTCTTGAATGGTAGTAGAGAGAGGAGCTTATTGCTTCTTGAATGGTAGTAGAGAGAGGAGCTTGGAGCTTTCATGAACGATGATGGTAGATTCAAGGTCCCCTATCTTGTAGAGCATACAACTGCACATAGGCATGGCAGAGTCCAAGTTCACATGCACCCCCTCCCTAACTTAGATGGTCCCACCACATGCATTTGCTTATAGTTCTTCAACTTTAAAATTGAATTATGGAGTAAAAATCTGGATTGGTGAACCAATCAACTCATGGTCTTCCAAATCAATGGAGCCTTGCACATCTGGATCAAAACCAATGGATTATATATCATCATTATGGAGTTGATTGGTGAACCAATCAACTCATGGTCTTCCAAATCAATGGAGCCTTGCACATCTGGATCAAAACCAATGGATTATATATCATCATGGATTATCTCATCTAGCTCTTATGATATCATGAATTTTTGGCATCTACTATGTAGTGATATTATTTATGATACAAAGGTTACATAGATACATAGACAAACATTTTTTTAAATGACCTCCTCCAAAATTTGTAGTCAAAGGTTGGGACCATGTGTGTTTTTCAAGTTCTTAGCCCCCCTAAACCTATGTTTTGTCTATAACCTTATCATAGGCATATTTTTTCTTTAATTCTATGATTTATAGGATTTTTAAACTTTTAAAGATTCTATGGGCTACTATCTACTATTTGGAATGAGTTTTTATAGATTTGTAGATGATAAAAATAAACTCATAAAAAATCTAAAAATATTTCAGAGTTGAGAAAAATAGCCCCCTAAAAGTTGATGTTTTACATCAAAGTTGATGCAAAACATCAACTTATAGGCTAAGGGTTGATGTTTTACATCAAAGTTGATGCAAAACATCCTCTACCACAAAATTTGATGTTTTGCAAGGTCAATTTTTACAAACATACATCCTGTTTTACATCAACTTATAAGCTAAGAGTTGATATTGTGGAGAAGAAAGTTGGAGGATCCAAGGTCAATTTTCACAAACATCTTGTTTTAGTGATTTCGTCCAACGAGAGCATGCTCAGATGACCTATTCCACAAAGTTTGAGTACTAGCATGACTATGTTTTGATACGATATGCAGACGTCACAGAGCGATTTGGTCATTAGAGAAAATGTGGACTCATTTTTGGGCCCTCTAAGAAATGCCAAGTAATCATTCTATTTCTTAATCATACATGATCTCCTTAGCCTATATAACTCTCATAGTACAAACACTTTTAAAGGTAAACAATTAGAAGATAGAATATTTGACTAGTTTGTGACTAGATTTTATGTATAACCTTCATTAGGGACTATTTTGTGGGAAGAACTTATCTTTTGATGTGATATGAATCAGATGTTGAGAAAAGCCCAAAAGTTTTAGAGAAAAAGGAACTCTACAAAAGTGTATGAGACTCTAGAATGCCAAATCTCTTTCGTTTTTTCATTATTCGAGTGTAGAGTGGGGCACATGGCAGTTTTTGACAGTTTTATGCTAAAAGCACAACTTTGTCCATTTTGAATGCTCTCAAAAAGATCTTAGAACTCAGTTTAGAATCATCCACTGAGATATGTTTTATAGATCATTAGCATTCCTAAAACTTTACCGTTTTGACTTTTTTCTGATTCCAAATAGATTGGAAGATATTACTCTCCCAAAGGGACCAATTGTCAGGCTTGCCTTAGAAATTTCTTTCAAGATTGACTACCTTGTCTACATAGACCAGATGGACTAATACGTAAGCATAGTTATGACTTAGATATAGCAACTAGAGATAATCTTATTAGTTAGAACATTATAATTAATTATGTTAAAAATAAACATTCATGTATGACTTGAAAGAATTAAAAGACTAAGAGAAGTTAAGGAGTGTTTGAATTAAAAGCTTGTTTCTATAGTTGAGGTTGATTTTGATTGATTTGAATATGCTTGTCAAGTGAAAGATTTTGGACTAGAGATCAGTGTAAGCATGACTTGTGATTGCTTTGGTTTGAAAATGAATGATTGATATACATGTGTATGAATGATTGATATGCATGGGTGTGATGAGACTTCTGTCCTTAGACAGGGAATGCCAAACATAGAATGAGATTTATGCCCTCTGGAGCCATGTGGTAGAACCCAGAGAGGATGAGATTTAGAAAGAGGCATATTCGGGATAGCCGTGATGTTCAGTGTGGAGGTTGGGTGAACGGGCATTGGAGAAAGCCCTAGATTGGCTGGATTTTTGTCATTATCACATGCTGTGGTGATGATGACAAAATCTTTGAGATAGACACATACATGATTGATTGAGATGGTATGCTTCAATTAATAGATATTTATATTATGTGAATGTTTTTTGGAGATTACATGACTCTTTGCTTATGTGATAAGAATATTGGATATGGCATATGCATACTTATTTTGCTATTTGACAGGGTTGGTTTGATTGTATTGCTATGTAGAAATAGCATGATTAAGTGAGTTTTAATATTTTCTTAGATTAAGTTCTAAGATTAAGATATTGTTAGATTTAAGACCATCATAAATAACATCAATTAACTAATCCAGACACACAACTAACTCTAGCTAATCAACTTTTGACACTATCAGACCCTGCTGACTCAAAAATAAAACTATCTAGCACAACTCTGATTCAACACAATTCCACTCTTTACTCATAATTGAATTTCCTCAATAATCTCAATCCAAACAACAAAAAGTAGAGTACAATCATTTCATCCATCCAAACACAAAAGGAGCCACTTACATATAGATAGCTAATGATCTTGTCTCAACAACCTTAAGACCCTAGGATTGAGCAAAAATGAGAGAAAACTATGAAACCAAGGGACCTCCACAAGATAATTCCCAACAAAACCCTTTCAAATTTTGTAACTTTAACTCCACAAAAACCAAACAAAACAATAAGAACTATAGCTACCTCTTGCAGGCTTCCACCATCGAACACAACAGAGTTCTATCCACTTTCTTCTCTGCAGAATGACCAGGGTGACCCTCAACAAGGCAGCCACACTCCTTTTTAACCCGCCAGCTCATCAGCACCTTGTCTTCTCGCGTCTTCCTTAGTTGTTATGCTGGCAGCCATGCTAAACAACCATGTGGCCCTTTTATAGGTTGGCCACGTTTATTATATTTTTTATTTCTTCCTAAGGCCAAAAAGATGGCCACCCTTCCTTTCCACACCATGTCCAAGGCACATTGGCCACACCAATATTAATTGCTCCCCATGCCTTCATACCTCTTCAAACACAGTCTTCGATGCCCACTTATACATTGGACGTGCACACAATCAGAGCCATCAAGTGGCTGAAACCACCTTCAGCGAACCACGTTCTTGACAGGCCTGCAACAAGCTCAAATCAAAACCATCCACGCCAGAACACTTGGCAACGCATTCCAAAACAAATCCTTCACACACGCCATGCATCCATATATACACAAGCCCAAAAGATCTTTCAAAAAAATGCCTGACATACTTTGCCAACCCCCCCATCTGCTAGAGCATTCATGCTCAGTAGCAAAAGCATAAGTCCAATAGCTATCCATCAGGATCAAAAGGAAACATCTGTAACTCACCATCGCATTCCCCAACATCTTTGAAACACCATGGCTGTATCACTGCATACCAAAACATCAACCATATGCATCACAAAATCATTTCCGTCCACTTCACCCACAGCAAACCTCCTTGTCTTCGAAATCTATGGCATTACAGCATTTAGCATCCCATTCATCAACACCAATGGAGGCCAGGTTCCAACAGTTTGACCTTTCTTTAGCATTTTAGCAACACGCAAGGTAGCCTTAGTAACATTCTCGACCATATCTGCATCCATCTCCATCTCTGGCTCCTGTTCATCAAGGCTAGCAACTTCCCATATATCATCCTCAAACACACTACTCTCATCACAACGCTCTTCATCAGCCAAATCTACATGCATACCTTCTTGAGTGGTGCCAACCCCCCTGGTATCATCGTCCAAAGACTCCCCAGCACATAATGCATCAAATGGAAAAACATCCACACCATCCATCGCAGGTACCATACCACCACTATCAAGCTGTCCAAGAAAATCCATAATAATTCAATCTTCCTACATGCTCTCCACATCCACATTGCAAACCATCTTCACTTCATCACAAGTCTCTACCCCATCCTCCTCCCTTTCTGTATCTAGCTCCTCTTCCTTCTTATCATCAGTCAATCCCAAGACATCATCCTCTTTGCTTCCATGTGCATGCATGTCATCCAGATCATTGTCATGTATAGCCACGATATCCAAATCCAAAGAAGAATCGACTGGCAACTCCTCATCTTCACTTTGCTCCTTCACCTGCTTCTCATCCACCTTTACCTGCTTTAAAGACTTTGGAAAAAAATTAGAAGGCATATAAAACATCCCCCTTTGTAGCTGTATAGGCCTTTGAGGCTCCTGTCTAATCAAACTTTGCATAGGACTCTTATCCACCTCAACCAATTTTACCTGCATACCCCTTGCAGACAGAACACCGTCATACGGATAAATACCCATCTCCATCTGCTTCAAAATCTTGCCTTCCTTTTCCCTAGCAATCCTAAATGCATCATCAAATGACTTGGGATTCTTCAACTCAACCCTGACCTTTAAATGGGGTACCAAACCATCAATAAACAAGCTCTTCTTCAAAAACATAAGAGGAACTTCCTGCTTTAATGTCATACACCACTTACTCCACAAACATGTAAATACCTTCACAAAATCATCCAGTGATTGCCCATGAACCTGCTTCAAGATGCTCAACTCCTGCCAAAGCACACTAGAATCCTCCGCTTGCTGAAAACGCTCCAAAAGGCCTTCTTTCAACCTGTCTAAGGTCAACACACCATGTACCTCACATGCCGCATCCTGTGCTTCAAAACCCTTAAGCTAGCTTCGGGCATCTCCCTTCAAGAAAATCCTTATCAGCTTCAGAACCTGCTCTTCATCTGTCACATGATTGCTAATGCATGCCAACTCCATTTGCTCCAAAAAGTCACACACATCTTCACCCTTCCTGCCATGAAACTCAGGATAAGACCACATCATGAAAACCTGTACCAATCCTTGAGCTCTCCTCAGTGGGGCACCAGAAGAATGTGAGGTGAAAAAAAGAAGAAAGAACCACTGCCTCTATAGCCCTTCACCTCCCAAACTTGGAAACACTAACACGAACGGGGGCACCACTAGCCACCGCCGGTTGGAACGCTTCTCACACTTCACCACCCAACCCACGCTAGACAGACAGCACCAAACAGGGGCACCATAGACCAGTAAACACCCAGCAATTTATATTCCTAGAAAACACTTCATACAAGCTTCTTCCGACAACACAGAAGCCTTACTCACACAACCATCTCATATACAAACACTCAGACCTGTCAGTCGAGGATACACCCCATCCCCAATCACCGCGAGCCTCTCGCCTACGTGCTGTGCCAATCACACCAGAATGAACTCGGCTAGGGCGCCCCACCAGCTAACCCTCAACTCTCTCTGCAGCCCATCACTTCTGCATGTGTCGCCAGCAGGGCAGCTATTCCACCATCTCTCTCTCTCTCTCTGTCTCTGTCTCTGTCTCTGTGCTGATCCTCTATCACCTGTAGCTTATCTGCAGTGCTA
The DNA here is from genome assembly GCF_041138505.1 of Cibotium barometz. NCBI lineage: Eukaryota > Viridiplantae > Streptophyta > Polypodiopsida > Cyatheales > Cibotiaceae > Cibotium > Cibotium barometz. The sequence goes on along the minus strand of NC_141092.1, from coordinate 33,314,576 downwards.
CCGGCCCACCACCAAGCAGCAACACCCGTCCTCCTCTCTCTGCTTCACTCGGCACCCTGCTCTCTGTCCACTCTGACTAACCGAACCAAGGCCACACCACCTCTGTCCGTCCACGCTCCAGTCTTCACTTACGCAGCCCACACTAGCCAACGCTTTGCTCTCCCCAAACCTTCCTTTGTCTTGCATCCAGCTGCAACTACACATCCAGCTCTTCCTCACCTCAAAGGCGGCCTCCCAGCAGCTCTGCACTGACCACTTGGAGCCACGCATGCCTTCAGCTTACCAGTTTCTCTATGCTTGCCAGCAGCTGCCACCTTGACGCCAGCACTCTCTTTCCCACAGGCAGCGCTCCACACTTGCCTTGCACCTTGACGCCTTTGTTTCAGCAACGCCGGTGGGCCCCTTATGCTTCCACGCTTCTTTTGCTCTTCGCCAGCCCGTTGCCAAGGCTTCCACTTAGGCACCCTCCACACAAGCCCGTCAGCCCTGACGCCAGTTGCTCTCACCAAAACGCCTGCACATACGGCTGCGCATCACCCTTGCATCTCCACGCTCACCTTTCCCAGCCCACAGGCCGGCGTCTCCAGGCAGCTCCCCGTCGCTACACCAACAGGCGCCATTCAGTCACCAAGGGGGGCCTCTAGCCATGAACACACGAACTAGCGTCTGTCTCTACACCAACAGGCGCCATTCAGTCACCAAGGGGGGCCTCTAGCCATGAACACACGAACTAGCGTCTGTCTCTACAGACTGACCAGGGCTCTCCACCTTCATACAAGGCGGCCACACACCTCACAGCATCGGGCCTGTCCGCTTCAGCTGCACTTCTTGCTGCGTCCGTGAGCCCCCCATAAACAAAACAAGGTGACTTCCTTTTCTCTCCAGCTGTGCCTCACTCGCCAATTCTCCAAGCTTCTGGACTTCGAGCTAGCAGCTACGCTCGCTGCAAGACAAACAGCCAAGTGGCCTTTCACAGCCACGTCAGCATTATTATTTTATTTCTTTCTTTTCCCTAAGGCCTAGAAGATGGCCGCCTCAACACCTTCCAATTCCCACCAATTTAAAGGCAACAAAGGCCCTTTACCCTTTAAATTGCTCCCCATGCCTTCATACACTTCAAACACAACCCACGATGCCCGCTCATTTTCTTTGACGCGCGCACATACGAGCTACCGACGAATGCTGATACCACCTGCAGAGCTGACCTTCAGTAGACCACTTCGCGGATAGGCCTGCACAAACCCAAAACAAATCCGTCCACCCTGTACACTTGGCAATGCCCTCAAAACCAAACTCTTCACACCTGCCATGCACACGTATATACACAAGCCCAAAATATCTTTCAGAAAAACACCTGACAATTAGAAGCTCACTTTTTCCTTTAAATAGAAGTCTCCCCCTTTGTTGAAGCTTAATAGTGTTTCATACACTGTTACTCTGCTCCACCCCAAAGCCAAGAACTATGAATTTCTTAATAATTCATTAGTTTTTGACCTTTCTCTCTTCTAAAGAATTGGTGGCCACTCTTGTTGCAAACAAGAGTAGATCCCTCAAACCATCAAGCCAAAGGAAATCTCTCAAAAATTTATGTAAGTTAGAAATCTTACTTTTTCTTTATTCTTTTAATGGTTTTCTAATTTTTGTTATCTTTAAAATGATAATCTGATGCTACTTGTTGGAAAGGCTTTCCCCCTCTCTCATTCTTAAATTCAGCCCTTCTTTATCCTAGATAAGTAATCTAATTGTTGCAATTAAACTTTTCATATTGTTTCTCTTTTAAAAGTTAAATTTGATTAGTTTAGAGTGCTTAAAACCATTTGGGGATAATTTTAAGTAATTTTAAGATAGAAAAAATTAAAAAATGGTCAGCCATACAATGGAGGTTATGGTAAAATTTTCTAAAAATTGGTGAAGTAAGTTTTATCTTTTATTATTCAAAAAGAGTAATCCCCACCAATTGTGTATCCTAAAAGTGTTATTTTGATTTTATGCATAGAAAGATGCATAAAGAAATTTATTTTTATTTCAAAAGAGTTATTCTCATCAATTTTGATTTTATGCATAAATAGGTAAATATAGAATTTATTTTTATTTCAAAAGAGTTATTATCATCAATTTTGATTTTATGCATAGAAAGGTGCATAAAGAAATTTATTTTTATTTCAAAACAGTTATTCTCATCAATTTTAATTTTATGCATAAATAGGTGCATAAAGAATTTATTTCTAATTCAAAAGAGTTATTCTCATCAATTTTGATTTTATGCATAGAAAGGTGCATAAAGAAATTTATTTTTATTTTAAAAGAGTTATTCTCATCAATTTTGATTTTATGCATAGAATGATGCATAAAGAAATTTATTTTTATTTCAAAAGAGTTATTCTCATCAATTTTGATTTTATGCATAAATAGGTAAATATAGAATTTATTTTTATTTCAAAAGAGTTATTATCATCAATTTTGATTTTATGCATAGAAAGGTGCATACAGAAATTTATTTTTATTTCAAAAGAGTTATTCTCATCAATTTTGATTTTATGCATAGAATGATGCATAAAGAAATTTATTTTTATTTCAAAAGAGTTATTCTCATTAAAATTGAATTTATGTATAAAAGATTTATTTTTTATTTTGAAAGTGTTATTCTCCTTAAAATTGAAATTATGCATAAATAGATGTGTAAAAAGTCAATATTAGGTAATTTGGAAAAAATCTCACATTTTGGGAATCAATTACTCCATATAGTTTTGGACATATCTTAAACATACTAACTCCAAATTTGTTGGAGATCATAGATCTAGATTCTACTCTTCAAGATCTTTCCGATGATATGTCACATGAGGGGGTTTTGACGAACTTTTGGACAAGTTCATCATGCTCCCATTTTTCAAATGGGAATGGGATTTTTTCCAAATTATCTAATATGGTGTTTAAAGAATCTTTATATAAAAAAATAAGGATTCTCTTGCATTCTAAGAATGGATGTGATGAGATGGAATGTGAATCTGATAGATAAATAGATGTGATGAAAATTGAAGTAATGAGAATGAGAGGTAGATAGATGTGATGATATGTGATATGAATCAAATAGATGAGAATGAATGGATGGATAGATGTGATGAGAATAGGAGTGACGAGAATGTGATGAGAATAGGAGTGACGAGAATGTGATGTGAATAGATGTGATGATAAGTAATGTGAATCTGATAGATGGGAATGAATGGATGGATGGATGTGGATGTATGTGAAGAATAGAAGTGGATGTATGTTAAAAAATGGATGTGGATGTATGTGAAGAATAGAAGTGGATGTATGTTAAAGAATGGATGTGGATGTATGTGAAGAATAGAAGTGGATGTATGTTAAAGAATGGATGTGGATGTATGTGATAAGTATGGATGCCAGTGGATGTATGTGAAGGATGGATGTGGATGTATGTGAAGAATAGAAGTGGATGTATGTTAAAGAATGGATGTGGATGTATGTGATAAGTATGGATGTGGATGTATGTGAAGGATGGATGTGGATGTATGTGAAAGAATGGATGTGGATGTGTATTTGAAAGGATAGATGTGGATGTGTATGTGAGAAGTATGGATGTGGATGTATGTGAAAGGATAGATGTGGATGTGTATGTGATAAGTATGGATGTGGATGTAAATGTGATGGATATGAACAAGAACTGAAGCGATGAGATGTGATGTAAATTGGATAGATATGAATAATAAGAGATGTGAATGAATGATATAGGATGTGAATCAATGTGATAGCATATGAATAGGGATGTGAATGAATGATAAGGGATGAGAATGGATGTGATGTGATGTGAATCGGGATGTGAATAAATGATAAGGGATGTGAATGGATGTGACTGGCCTTCCTACTCTCTAGTCCAACGCACTAAATACCCACTAAACAGTGAATGCGTCCTAAATAACAACCACACACAGCCTAAATCCTAGAAACACACACCGAAAAGACATCTTTTTGTATGAAATAATTTACAATGTTTTATTTACACATACCCACACAGACACACAAATGGAAAAGAACAAACTACTACGACCCAACAGATCATCAAGACACAACTTCACCATTCTAAACTGAATAAAGAAATTTAATGTCAAAATGGTTTTGTGTAAATTGTTTCCAAGAATTTAATGAAAAAGAACTGATATTTCCAACACTTCCATGTTTCAGTCAATCTGCAACAGCATCACTGCATTCAACATTTGGCTAATCTTCACTTCACTCCACTCTTCACTCTCTCTCTTTCACACTTCAAAACTCTTTCTTTCTTTCTTCTCTCTCTCTACTCATTATTCTCGTGAACTCTCTTCTTCCTCTTCTTTCTTTCTCTTCCTCCTCCTGTAACACAAACACAAGAATAATGCACACAATCTAATACATTCTCTCACACTCTCATGCTTTTACTTTTTAAGTATGCACCATGTCAAAGTGATCAAATCTCTTTCTCTCTCTTTCCTATTTTGCATGTACACACATAGCGCATCCATATTGCCCTCTCTCTTCTTTCCTTCTTCTTCTACCCACACACAATGTCTCCTCTACTTGCTATAGTTCCCCACTTTCTCTCTCCTTATTTTAGCTTGAGAGCATGGAGACCTCCCACATGCGCACACACGTTTCTTTCTCTCTCTCACAGTCTACCATGGGTGGCCTTCCTAGGTGTGTGCTTGCTCTCTTCATGAGCATCCCCCTTAGTAGTGTGTTAGTAGTGCGGCCAAAGGCCCACACTTTAAAGCCTATGCCTGGCTCATTCTATTGAGCTCTAGGCGGCCTTTTACATGTGTCGCCAACTCCATGAGAATCACACTTTAAAGCCTATGCCTGGCTCATTCCATTGAGCTCTAGGTGGCCTTTTACATGTGTCGCCAACTCCATGAGAATCACAGTTTGGCTCTCTCCATAAAGCCCATGGTAGCCTCACCATGTTCAACTCCATGCTGACCTCAGTGCCCAAGCCATCCCGTTGGCCAACTCCTGAGGAGTTGTGCGCTTGCTTCATGTCCCTCGACCACCATGCATGACCAACACGCCAACTCCATGCACCACGGGCCATCTCTTTGCCTTAACGCTCAAGGCCCACGTGGCTACCTCCACGCACAGCCCCGTAAGGCGAATGCACTTTGGGTCGAGCCCATCACGGCTCTCACCATACTCCTCAGTGCTTTTGGACGACCAACCTTTATCGTGGCACACACAGGCGACCAGCCCAGCCATCCCTATGCGCACAGCTACCCGCCAGCATTCAGCATATGGTGTCGCTCGACCATGTCCTTCGCGGAGTCTCTCCATGCACGCCGGCCACACGCAGACGACTAGCCCAATCCGTCGGGCTTGGCCTATGCACTCGACTGGAGACCAGCCCAGCCAAGGCTTTGTGACCGGCTAGCGCGCCCGGCCATGGCCTTCATCTCCATGCGTAGAGTCGGACAGCCTCGTCCGTTGGGCTTTGTGTAGCCGACAGCCCAGCCTCCTTGTGATGCGCAGGCGGCTCACTTCCATACAAGACACGCACACACCCATACTCTATCTCTCTCTCTTTATGTACAGAGTTCACACACATAAATTAACAACAAACAAACAAACAGGCTTACCTCCTCCTCCTCCTCCTCGTGTTCTTCACGTTAGCCAGAGAAAGAAACGCTCCCTCTCTCTTTCTCTTATATGCTCTCAAGAGGTTGGCGGGTACCAACGGGTGCTAAAACTACCCACCCTTCCATTTTTAATTTGAAACTTTTCATTTGTAACCACATTAATGTCTCCAAACTTGCGTTCCCACCTAACCATCCTCAAAGCTTGAGCTCAAAACTCATCATACTAACCCTCGTTCTCTCCCCCTCGATCTCTCTCTTCTCTCTACCCACTTACATACAACCTCCTCTTTATGTACAAAACAATGTTAATCGTCACCATTCCCATGCAATGTGCATACACCAATGGACAACATCGACAATCATGATGCATGCAAATACCATGACATTCCACACACATATGCTTTCAAATACCATGGAAATGCACCTAAAATGACCATAATTGACCCTATTTAAACCCTAAAAATTGCTAAAAATGGCTTCGATCCAAGGGTCATCATTCCCCCCACACTGAAATGTGAGCGTCCTCGCGAACACAGCAGCAACTTCACTTTACAGCTTCCCCCACACTTAACTTCTTCACCATCACTGCCTAGCATCACATCTCCACTTCATCACTCTGAAACAATCACCAACCATAGTGACTGGAATTATACCGTACCAAACAAACAAACAAAAACAAAAAACAAACCTTCAACACCTTCACATCAGCACACATAAATGAGTGAATGAAAATCCAAGTTGCAAACACCACTACAAGAACTTATATAACACTAACCAATAGATAAACCAAAAAGGTTTATTAAGCAAACATCAAATCCCAAAAACAGTAAAAATTAGCAACTACCACAACATCCTCACTATGTCTATAATATTTCCACTTTAACAAATAGGAAACAACCCATCCATAACTACAAAACTCTAGGAAAACTACCTTCCACTCACTTCCATATTTCATAAAGACAATAGTAGCACAACTAACCATGGAAGTCATTGCCTGATTGTAATTCCCTTATATCAGAACTATGCCTTTCTCGTTTCAATTTTTTCCTCTTTTGATTAAAAAAAAAAAAAACCAAATGCACACCACAATGGCAACCACCCCATATGAAACTAAGCTGCGATTCTCAGACCTTGCCACCCGGCTAGGTTGACTCCAAGAACCTACCAAGCTCACATGGCGATGGCTATCCCAAAATAGCCCAAGGCATCGGTTTAGAGTACTGACAACCCTGCCAGCATGACTCTCCTCACCTACCAAGAACCATTAAGGCGATAGACCACACATACCACATACATACATTTGAATTTTTTTTCTTTTTTTTCCTTTCCTTTTTCTTTCTACTTTTTTTCATTTTTTTAAAGGCAATGATTTGAAAACCCTCCCCAGGCTCATCATGAAAATCGAGACTATTATGGTCATTATAACCCAGGAATAAGGGAGAAAAGTTCCTTCCACTAGAGTTCTTAAGCACTTCCAAGCTGTTACCTACCATTAAAGAGAAAAAATATAGTCAATGCAGCACATGCCTAGTTAAGATGAATGTGGTAATGACCAATTTCTACTACAGAGCTCAGTAAGAAACTCATAGAATTAGTATCCTTGACTAATAAACCCCAAATCTTTCCAAAAGAAAGAATCATATAAGTCAAGTACCAAGCAATTGCAACTGGATTAACACAACTCACAATCCCCATTATTACACACACCATGCAAGTGATACCAAAAAAATAACCAAATATATTGGAGAAAATACACCTGTGGAACACTGCATATCCTCTGAGTAGCAAAAATTGCATGTCCAGAAACAATCTTCAATACTATGATATCATTGTTACTCCCCCATCTCCTTGCACCTAGCAATGCAAAAATACAAAGAAAATACCATATCTGCACATACTAACCATTCAAACAATTAGCTTACAACTTCCAAGAAACATAATGTACCTAAAATTGAAAACAAACAAACACAAAAAACCAATCCACATGCAAACCAAAACAAACAAAACTAATTGACATCATGGGACTCAGAAAAAACGGTGCGAAAACTCACAGGCACATTCACTACACCAAAAGGCAAAAGTTGAGATGTCACCCCATGGCCCTCTGTCTCGTTCAAAAGTACATCTCTCGAAACAAAACTACTCTCTCTAGGTAGAAGTATCCGATACAAGCCATGAGGAAGGCCAAAGCCCAAACCCTCATCCTTATCCTCCTCATCAAGATAGTCTACCACAACATCTTCAGGATGAAAAGAATCATCGAACGCATCAGTTAAGGTGTCCACACCTGAACCAAAAATCTCTGGCGCAATAACGGCCAAAGATTGGGCCATGCGACCAAAGTTGCTCTCGACAATTGGAAGAGATTCCCCGGCAGCCAACCACCGAAACAACCACTCCAACTCATCAACCCAATCAGGGTCTACAACTAATGCTAAAATACCATCCCACCCAAACCAAACCACATAAGGATGAAGAAAATAAAACAAAGCATTGAGAGAAAACCTCTGATTTTATATTCACGTGATCACAAAATTTTTTTTGTTAATAACATGTGTTAACATGTTATTAACATGTTCACATGTTAACATGTTCTCAAAAAAGCTGGTGGCAAGCGACCTGGTAACCGGATAAAATCCCGCCGGGCTTTTGCTATACCCGGCGGGCCCGCCGGGATAAAGCAAAACCCGGCGGGTCCCTGCGGGGTCGTCATCTAGCCCGGCGGGGTACAATTTCCTATATATATGGGCCCGGGGGGCCCTTTGGGAGTTCATTACTGACAGCATACACAGGTAATGAAACTTGTGTGTGTGTGTGTGTGTGTGTATGTGGGTGTGTTCGTGCGGGCAGCCGCCCCACTGTCGCAATGCGCGGTAGGATGTGGGTGGTCTACCACACGAGGGATGTGTGTGTGGGTGAGTTTGTGCGGGCAACCGCCCATTGTCGCAATGCGCAGCAGGATGTGGGTGGCCCGCCACAGGACTGGTGTGTGTGTAAGGCCATTCTTCGGAATGGTGCTTACCCTGGGGCACTTAGTCGGTAACGCGGCTAGTCTGTGTCCTATGGTAAGTATGGCATGCCGTAGCGGTACTAGTCGGTAACGCGGCAAGCATAGTATCGTTATGGCGATGTCACCTTCCCTTCCCTTCCCTTTGTCAAATGCGGACATATGGTCGGTAACGCGGCCAGTGTATGTTCGTATCCTATTTGTATTCCCATAGAATCGGGTGGCATTTTGTCATTAATGCGGCAAGTTGGTGTCGTCCGCTAGTGCATAAATTGTTTTTTGCATATTGCGGCATTTGATCGTTAACGCGGTCGAAAAAGTGTCGTAAATTTGCTTGCATATTACGGCATATGATCGTTAACACGGTCGAATAAATGTCGTAAATTTGTTTGATTTGACTTGTATTGTTTTTATTGTGTTTGATCCATGCGATACTTGGTTGCTAACGCGGCATGAGTATTTCATGGATCAAAGTTTACATCATATTGTCTAAACGTTTTATTTTATAATATCGTGATTCGTAACTTGAAAAATATGAATATCTCTCTCTTCTTACCCCCCTCTCTCTCTCTCATGATACACTTCACAACTCTTTCTCTATCTCTCTCATGATTCACTTCACAACACGATAGATGTGTAGATAATGTTTTTTTTTATTTCTCTTAAAATATACATAATTCTTAATAATTTCTTTTTTCTCCCTCTATTTACTTAAAAATTAAAACAGTATATTATTTTCCTCTTTAGGAACTCACAAAAACATTAAAAATGTCATCTAATGTTTCTTCTCTCTATCTGTCACAACTCTCTCTTCCTCTCCTCTCTCTCTCTCTCTCTCTCATGATACACTTCACAATTCTCTCTCTCTCTCTCTCGCAATGATACACTTCACAACTCTCTCTCTCTCTCTCTCATGATACACTTCACATCTCTCTCTCTATCATGATAGGTGTGTAGATGAGGAGTGCTTTAGGATTACAAAACATTATTTTTCTCTCTTTAGGAACTCACAAAACTATAAAAAATGTCATTTAATTTTTCCTCTCTCTATCTGTCACACCTCTCTCTCTTCCTCCCCCTCTCTCTCTCTCTCTCATTTGATAATGTATACACTTCGTAAGTAATAATGCACTTGTTGCGGTTGTCTCACGTTCGATAATGTATTGCATGATGTTGAGTTCAGTAATATTGTTTGATATATTCTGTTTTTGTTTGATCATTTATAAGTAATGATACACTTGTTGCTGTTCTCTCACGTTTGATGATGTATTGGATGATGTTGAGTTCATTAAAATTATTTGATATTCCATTTTTGTTTGAACATTGATAAGTAATGATATACTTGTTGCTGTTCTCTCACGTTTGCTTGATGTTGATTTCAGTAATGTTTGATATTCTGTGTTTTTGTGTTTAGTGATATTTGCTAGATTTACGAAGACGATCAACATGCTTTCCCCTGAAGAGCGTAAAATCGTTCTGCGAGCAATTCGCATTGAAATCATCACAGTGTCACAATGTGCTGATGATGTCGTCAAAAAGATCAATGAGTCTGAGATACTCATGCGAGATCTAATAGACCAAATATGAGAAAATGCACAACGTCGGCTTCGAAGCGGAGGCAACGCTGAGTTGCCTCCGCTGAGTTGCTTGATAGACAGAAGATAGCAGATTTCAACCATCAACACATAACACGAACCATTTTGGGGAGCATGCGTGTAGCATGCAGTGATCTTAGAGATGCTGCCCCGCCTGAAGCCAATATGCAACGTCTACAGTTATGGGACGTTGTATGGAGCGAGCAAAGAGCCAAGAGCAAGCGCATGAAGGCGTTGGATGCAGAGTCCCTCCCCAAAAGAGTGCGCATTGCCCAGGACGTCACTGCAACGTCCAGCCAGGCAGATGCAAGTGGTACAGGTGTCATTAATCGTATCATCTACAATTCTATGTGCACACATCTCATTGGCATCTCGCACGAGGCTCTGTTCGACGAAGGGCGAACAATAGGCTTCGGAGTTTTTGGCACAGTAAAAGAGTATACAGTTAAAGGTATATCATTTTTACCGGAGCACATTACTTTTTGCGGAAAGCACTACAAAGGAGAAGGCAGCGCCAAGTTCGAGAGCTTCCAGGCAGAGCAGGGTATGCAAGTGCTACATCCATCGATTGTCCGGTGTATTGCCTTTACAAAAGAGGCTCCTTGGATCACTATTTTTCCGTACTATAATGGCGGCGCTCTTGGTGATACTCTTCTGAAGGTTCCCTTCAGATTCAGTGAGTTCACCAGAGCAATTTTCCGTTTGGATCGAGGATGGAGACAACCCCCGCCTGATAATATCCCTTTAAGTCATCTAGAACTTTCGAAAATAAAACAAATAGTAATAAGCAGGCCACATATTATGCATGCCATGGTGGAAGGCCTAGCGGCAGCACATATGGCAGGAATTGTACATACCGACCTACATCCATTCAATGTAGTGTTGGATTTTACAAAAGAGCTAAAGCCACGCATAGGTATTATCGATTGGGGGTTACTGCTGAGAGCACCCAAAAAACAGGTGTCTCTCAATTTTGTATTTGAAGCAGACAAGAACCCTGAGAAGGTGGCACAGGCAGTCTCCTACGCACACAGAGAGCGAAATAAACGGCCGTGGATAGCCCCAGAGCTTTATGATCCATTTTTGACAGATGCATACACTCCTGCATCTGATGTTTTTGCCTTGGGATATTTATTACAAACTTTATATGACTTTTGGCAGAAAGTGCAAGAGTTGTGGATGGATAATAGTTCCCATGACAAAGTTACCATGGATACTATTATTCATAGAGTCAAAAATTGGATGTTTCTGCCTAATCGCGATGAGCGAAAATCAATTTTGCAAGTAGTTGAATTTTTTAGATCACTAAATACTGACCCAACGAGGGCACAACGTCCTCTTGTAGAGCTATCGGTGTCATTCACCCCAACTTTGTAATGATACAGTATCAAGAGATTAAGTTTCAGGAATGGCATTTTGTTTCTCTCTTCAAAATTTGATGTGTCCAATGTTTGAAATATTATCTCATTGAGTCTTTGCAATATCTCTCTCCTCTTGTGGTGTTTAAGTTTATGTTTTCTCTTCAAAATTTGATGTGCACGCATTGTTTGAAGTATTTTTGGAGTCAAGTGGATATTTCTCATCGAGTCTTTGCAATACATATCTCCTCTCGTGGTGTTTAACTTTAAGATTTTGAGAGTAATGGTCAATTTATCTTACGTTGATCTTTACAGTTCATTAAAATCCTAAAGTCATTTACGTTCATGCAGATATGGCAGAGGCGCAAGAGAACGAGCATCAGGAGTTAGCCAAGAAGGCATACGAGCGAATGAAGGCCCTTGCACATGGCCTGACAGCCCGCAAAGCTACAAGAACAGCATGCAGGTTGTCGAAATGGACAAATCCAACTTATGCCCAATGGAAAGACATAAACAAACGCGTAACCACAGAGATGATAAAGGAAATATGGCCATGTCCAGATGGCGAGATTAAGAAGGGAAGATGGAAGATTTCACGTTGCACTCACAATGATATCAAAACTAATGCCGAGCGCATTTTCTTGGAGGTGTACGGTCGTCCTCTCCATAACGCCGACGCTCCACTCTATTTTGCTAAGATGCTATATGCTCAATTTATCCTAGAAACTCCAGTGGACTTCGCCTCTAGAGAGGCCACTGTCAACACCCACGACATACGTGAAGAGACAATGACATTCACAAGGGAAGAACTTGCTCTCATGGTGGAGGGCGCTGGATTGGAGTTAAACAAGGTCAAAGAAAGCTTAGGGGCACAGCTAGCAGAGAAGGAGAAAGAAGCTGACTGATTAACTCAAGCGTCAACTCCTCCCCCGGCCAATAGAGGGATTCAAGAGCAGCTAACAAAGATCAGCCAAGATGTGCAGAGCATCTCTTCACGTATTGCTCCTGTGCGCCAAGGAAACCACATCTCTCATTTTTTGATACATCCTGATCTTGTGGGAGTTTCTGCTGAGGCTACAAGTTCCTCCACCCCCCAATGTCCTGTATGTTACAAAGTATTCGATGGGTGGAGCGGCGAGTATATACTACCATGTGGACACTACTATCACTTAATATGTTTAGTGAGGCAAATGCAAAATACTTCCACAGGTGCATTGTGCAATGTCCCAATAAATCAAGGTATTTATACAGTGTTCGGCATGGCTAGCGAATATAAACCACCAGGACCTTTAGATGCAACTCCTAGTGCAATTCGTAATTTATTTCAAGATGAGAGCTAAGAAAAACAAATCCTACTTTTGTATTGATAATTTCTCCAAATATGATCATTTGTACAAGTACTTTTTATTAAATTAATGAAGTGACTTCTTCCTCTATGTCAGTATCTTGCTCCAAAATTCTTTCACCGTTTACTCTCTCGTCTGCTAAATTAAGCTCATCTAAGTCAATGTCTAAATTGTCTTCTATCTCAAGGGTGGTGCACAACGTGCGTCCAACATCAAAGTTCTCGTCTACTACATCATCACAATTGTACATCCATCTGGGCATATCTTCTTCATACTCTTCGCTTTCAATGTCTCGCAAGATCTTTTCATTGCAGTACATGTAAACAAGTTTATCTGCTCGATCTGCAAGAAGTCGATTGCGAATAGTACTGTGAATATATTTGTACATGCTCCAGTTTCTTTCTGAGCCTGAGTTTGAAGAGCACTGACTTAGAACCTTCATCGGAAGGTTGCGCAATAAAGCATAATGCTCACCACCATTCATCATCCACCACTTCCATGCAGGTTGCTCTTTAGCCATTTGTTGAACAAGGGAGTTGGAAAATAAACCCTCTTTCAATCGAAATGAGGTCATCTCCTTTATGCACTGTACACGATCATCATCATTATTATAGAAAGTGTTTACCACTTTATAAAAATCTTGCACCACCTCAACGTTGGACATCAAATCCATATTCCAATATTCAGGATCTAACATGTAAGCAGCACTGTGTAGTGGTGAATGCGCTCCAATCCATCTAGCATGAAAGTACTTCAACAGAACTTTTCTTTGTCTACTGGAGAATGGTACACGCCATTGCTTTTCCACCACCACTGAATGCTCTAATTTCTCAGGACACTCCAAACTCCGCTGGACAGTCCACCATTGCATCCATGCTTTTCCGAGATTAGGCGCTCTTTGATCAAGACTTCGTACAGCATACATAACAGGCATCATTGCATGGTATGCATCCATCACACTGTTCCACCAACTTCTTCTCGTAAGCGCTCCCTTCAAGACTTTGATTTTCTCTTTCACTTTTTCAAGTTGAGTGTTCTCCCAGTCATGAAATGCCATGCATGTAAATGTTTCGCAAACTGCATCTTTATTTCTAAGAAGAGACTCAAAAGTGTAAAAGTGAGTGCAAAACCTAGTCTCCGCTGGAAGTTTTAACATAACTGACATGCGAGGTCGAAACATATCTAAAACTCTCTGTCTCTTGAGCATGAATTTCACAAGCTGGCGAGCAGTGTCGATGATTGAGGCAAACCATTTGGTCTCATCAGATTTATACCAATCTTTTAATACAAGATTCAAACTATGAGTATTACAGCCTACCGAAAAAATATGTGGATATTGTCGCTGTAGGATTTTGGATGCATTTTTACAATTTTTTGCATTGTCCATGACGACTTGGACTACATTTTTGGCACCCACTTCCTCTATCACAGAGCTAATGACTTGAGCAATGTAAGCCCCAGTTTTGATTGAACCAGCTGAATCCACGGCACGGATGAAAGTCTCACCTCTAGGTGAAATAACCATTATATTAATTAATGGTTTTCTTTGCACATTAGACCATCCATCACTTACTATACTACATCCAGAAAGCTCTATATTGCTAAGAATTATTCTTTGTACACGTTCTTTTACTTGCGCATAACATTTCTCTAATAGATCATTTCGCATAGCATGGTACGTAGGCGGTGAAAACCCTGGTCCAAACTCACCAATTTTCTTCCATGCTCTCTTCCAATGCTCACTGTCCACCATCATCATAGCACTCCCAGAAAAGTAAATCGCTTCAGCAAGGACGAGTTGTGCATCATCGAGTTGACCTTGACGTAGGCTTTCTTGCAATGAAGTTTGAAGCATGGGTATATTTCCTACGTCAAAGTTTCGCTTGCAAGAAGATGCACTGGGTAGATTACTTTCTGGTTGCACATTGCCGTTCGGGGTACAAGTAGGCGATGTAGCGGGAGTTTGATGATTAGAACAACAGTGTTCTTGCTGCCTTGATACATTAACGGTAGGAGTGTCATGTTTTCTTGAATCTTTCTTTTGAATTTCTTCTCTTATGCGTTTGGCCACTATAGGTGCAGAGGGGTGGGTACATGACTTTTTCTTCGGTCCGCCTAAAAAGTGTTCTCTTAGTCGAGGCGCCCCACCTGATTTTACTGCATGGCATAGTTTACACTCCCAATCTATGAATCAATCACCAACGTTAATTGCATATTGCCACTCTATCCCAGGTGCCTTTTTTTTCCTGCTATTTGAAATTTGGACTCTATTGGAGGTATCACTGGATCCAACATTATCCTCCATCTCAACAAATAACCTATTCAACCAAGCATATAACAATGAATACACAAATGAAAAAACAACAAATCACTCACGTATAACAAAACATACATTAGCAGACAAAGTACTTCGAAACTATCTTGACAAATACAAAAGATCATCACATAACACAAAACTACTTCAAACTATCTTGCAAGGTCTTACTACAAAACTACTTCGAAACTATCATGCACATTGCACCCCCAATGAAGGATGCCTTTTGTACCCATTAAGGATACTTTACACAATCAAAGATCTATGCTTGCCCAATACTCTAGTATAGGACAATAGACCTTCTCTAACATTCACAAAAAAAATCAAAGATCTATGCTTGCCCAATACTCTAGTATAGGACAATAGACCCTTGTCTACTCTAAACTATATCAAGTATCAAGAACCAATACAAGCCCCTAAGCAGGACTCTTGGCTCCATCAAACCATTCATAAAGCAGAATGAGGTAGATTATATACGTGGCTCAAATGCAAAGCTGAATGATTCCAAATTTGTCCCTAAATCTCCGCAAGTATTAGCTACGAACCACACCCTGCCCCCAGTTCAAAGAACTAAGGACGAGTGGCTCAATAGCCTTAGGAGTGCCTACAAGGAAAGACGACGGCCCCTAAGATAAGGACATTCTTCCCAAGAGGACACTTCTAGCAACTCGAGAGCTCTACAAGTACTTTGAGGAGAGATATCACGCCCCCAAAACAAGGACTATCTCCCCAAAAGTTGTACGATGGGTGTCGGGCAGTGTTTATATACAGAATAGTACCCCGCCGGTGTTCCTTCTTTTTCCCGGCGGGCCCGCCGGGATAGATAGTTTTCCCGGCGGGCCCGCCAGGATAGATAGTTTTCCCGGCGGGCCCGTCGGGAAAGATAAAAGCCCGGAGGTGTTACGGGACTAGTGGGTTCTGGCAGGTCATTGCTCAGGTCATGTGAATATACAATGTGATCACAAGTTTTAATATGTTAACGATAGGTTTTGTTAACGTGATCACGAAATTGTGAAGACGTTAATGAAATCCCTGGAGAAAACTCCATACCACCTGTATACCACCTGTCTGAAAGAAGATCGAATCGATCGCACCAAAACCTGATAAACCCACCAATCCCATCAAAACAACACAAAATAATAAAGAGCAAAACTCATGTGAAAAATATACAATGAACCAACTTGACCCACGTAATTACCAACTTAAACAAAATAATGTTTCACCCTAAGACCATTAACACGAAAAGGAGCTATTACAGCATCAGGGTCTTGGACAATCAAAGAACCATTATTAAAGGCCTCTAACACCTTGAAAGGGCCTAACCACCTCATTTGTAATTTGCCAGGAAACTTATAATATCGATTGTCATAGACTAAAACCTGATCATTCTTTTGAAACTCCCTCACCTTAATGTGACGATCGTGCCAAGCCTTTCGTCTATGTTGCATCGCCTCAACATTTTGCAGAGCTGTTAAATGTATCTCATCTAACCTCACCAAGGCTAGTAATCAAGCCTCTAAAGATTCCTTCTCACCTAGTCGAGATTCCAAGGCAATGCGTAATGTGGGTATTTCCTTCTCTATTGGGAAAATTGCTTCTGTAACATACACTAGAGTGAAAGTTGTATTTTGAGTCGTAACCTTAAATGTGGTACGGTATGCCCACAAAGCCTCAAACAATCGCTCATCCCAATCGCGTCGATTTTCCGATACTGTCTTGGTTAAAATCGTTCCCAGTATTCGATTGGTCACCTCCACTTGACCATTAGCTCGAGGATAATATGGAGTGGATTTCCGATGCTTGATTTTGTAAAGTTCCGTTAATTCCGTAATGGTCTCATTAAAAAAATGAGAACCACGATCACTCACCAACTCCAACGGACAACCAAAACGAGTAATGATATTTTCATATAAAAATTTGGCGACATCCAATGCCCTATCCGTTTTCAAAGGTTTAGCTTCAACCCATAATCCGTGCACACAAGAATGTATCGATTGGATTGATAACGAGTGGGTGGATCAATCGGACCCACAAAATCAATTCCCCATTTCTCAAAAGGATTTAAAGCCAAGATTGGATTTAAAGGGGTCGCAAATTGTGGTGTGGGTCGACCAACCCGTTGACACTTATCACAACGTTTACAATGCTCAAAAGAGTCTTTATAAACAGTTGGCCACCAATACCCTGCTAGCAATACTTTGTGAGCGGTTAATTCCCCCGCAAAATGACCTCCACATGGCTCATCATGAAGTGCACGTAAGATAGAAGGTATCTCATCCTCTCGCACACAACGACGATACACCCCCTCCCTAGGAAAATAACGATACAAATAACCACCAAAGAGGGTGTAGTGGCGAGATTGCAATAAAATTTTATTTTTTTCATACTTGCTGGCACCTCCTGGATAATGAGCAGTGCTCAAGAAATTTGCAATATCCGCAAACCAAGGAAGTGTACAATCGGTCAAAAATAATGCCGCATCAGGCAATTCATCATCCACTCCCTCCTCAATATCCTCAGTCAAAAGCCGAGAAAGATGATCCGCCAATACATGAGATTTTCCAGGATGAGTAACCACCTCAAAATCAAACTCTTGAAAAAGTAACATCCATCGAATTACTCGCCCCGCAAGATCTGTCTTGTTCAAAAGGTATCTTAGTGCTTGATGATCCACATAAATTGTAAAAAACTTGCCCAATAAATAATGTCAATATTTATTCACGGCAAATACCATGGATAAACATTCCTTCTCCGTTGTAGTGTAATTTCTCTCTGTCTCTATCAAATTGCGACTCGCATAATAAATCAGATGGTCTACCTTCTTATCGTCTGCTTGACAAAGAACTGCTCCTACAGCTGTGTGTGAAGCGTCTGCATGAATATGAAAAGGTTTAGACCAATTTGGGGGTATCAAAACTGGTGCTTTTATCAATCGATCTTTTGATCGTATCAAAAGCCTCCTGACAATCTTGTGACCATTCAAAGGGTACATCCTTCCGAAGAAGAGTAGTTAAAGGGTTTACCACCAAAGCAAAATTCAATATGAATCGGCGATAATAATTAGCATGTCCCAAAAACCCTCGTAATTGCTTCATGGTTGTAGGAGCAGGCAAATCACGTATCTTATTGATTTTACTATCATCCACAGTAATGCCCTCATATGAAATCACGTGACCTAACAAGATTCCTTTCTTAATGCCAAAAACACATTTCTCCGAATTCAAGGAAATACCGGTTTGCTGACAACGATCAAAGACCTTAGCCAACTTCTCAGGCATATCCTCCTCATCCCCTTGAACTGAAAAATCGTCCAAAAAGATTTCCATCCACTTTTGTAAAAACTCTTGAAATGAAGCCATCATCACCCGTTGGAAAGTAGATGGAGCATTACATAATCCAAATGGCATCACTCGATAAGCATAAGTTCCCCATTCTGTTGTAAAAGTGGTTTTTGGTTGATCATCTGGGTGGATTTGTATTTGATTATAACCGCTAAAACCATCTAAGAAGGAATACAATTTATGCCTTGCTACTCGGTCTAGAACTTGATCAGTGAAAGGCAATGGAAAGTGATCCTTCTTAGTCTTATCATTTAGCTTTCGATAATCCACACAAATTCTAATCTTACGATTTTTCTTTGGAACAATTACAATTGGGGAAACCCACTCACTGTATGCCACAGGATAAATGAAACCCGCATCTAACAGCTTTGTTATTTCTGCTTTCACAAGCTCTGCATAGACAGGGTTTGTGTGCCTTTGACGTTGGCATACCGGCCTAGCGTTTGGCTCTAAATCAATGTAATGCTGGCATATCTCAGGTTTCACTCCCTGTAAGTCTTTATAGGACCAAGCAAAGACATGTTTGTATGTTTGTAGAACCTCTCTCAATCTAGTTAAGGTTCGTTCTTGCAATTGACTCCCCAATGTAAAGCATTTTCCCTCTTCAACTTCCCAGCGCTGAGTAATTTCTAATGCATCAGAAACAAAGGCTGATCGTCGATGAGATCTAGCTTGTATAGGTGGATGGTCTCTCACTTTGAAACAAACATTTTCTAGAAACTTTTGCTTGGTGTTACTCTCCTCCTCCTCTTCATGCGAAGAATGAGCACTTACAAGACTTTCACGGGTATAAGGTATCACCATTAAAGGGTCTATTTCCTCTTCATCATTGATAGGCTCCTCAATTTGGACCATAAAAGCATCCCTCACTACATTAATCATCTTGAAATCAGTCCAATCATTGAACTCTCCTCCATCACCTCCTATTGTTTCATTGTATTGTGCTTTCAAGAACTCTCTGGAAAATGACTTATTTTTCCTTCTACTCATCTTTTGCAACGACGAGCCATCCTCATTGTTGTTATCTTTTTGCTTATATCTCTCACATTCTCTGAGCAACTTTCGAGTATACCTCGCATTATATTTGAGTTCTTGTTGACAACGACCAATCTCATGATCTTTTTCTCGAAGTAAGGCTTCCCAAGAAGTTTCTTCTTCATGACGGCACTCTTCAAGTTGCAAGGTCAAATCTTGCAAATGTCTAATTTTTATCTCAGCCCGTCCCTTATCTTCCTCTAGCAGCTTCACCTTCTTTAATAATGCGTCCATCGACTCACTAGAAAAAACTCGTTCTATCTCTAACTGCTCTTGCAATTTCAATAAGGGCATATAGCTCTTGGTGCCTTGCCTTATCCCCATCGTCTGCTCTCCTCTGCTTGATTGTATCCATGCAAAAGCAATCCACTACACACTCCTCTGGTGATGACAACCAATCGGTAATGTCATTGTTAGAGTCATTCTCCGAAGAAAAATGCACTCGATATTCTCCCATACCGGCATCCAAAGCAAAGTTAGAGCACTCTCTCTTTTGCATTATAGGCTCATCCGTATCAACCATTTGCATTTGATACCCATTTTGAAGAAAACGAGCATACTTATCTTTATTTAATGCAAAGCGTTCTTGGACTACTTCCTCACCAACGGATGTATCACTTCCATATCCCGTCATTTCTTCGGTTGTAGAAGGTGGTTTAGTGAACTCCCTCAAGAATTCTTTAGACACAACCCTCAATTGAACTCTATCCGTGCGTGGACCTATGGTTATTATCCCTTTATGCCACTTTTGAACACATCGAGCTTGTACTAACCAAGGTCGTCCTACCAAGATTAGAAACGCTGCACCATACAAATGCAGTCGCACTACTAGATAGGTAACGCAAAACTCCAATCCAGCTATTATAGTCTTTACTCCTTGAAGTAGACCTAATGGTTTCACTCGACGTTGATCTGCTACTCGCAACATGATATTTGTGGGCTCTAAACCCTTTAGGCCCAACTCTTCCATCGTGTGTTCAGTCATGAGATTCACCGCAGCTCCTCCATCTAGCTGTACCCCCATGACCTTATGATGTCCAATTTCTATCGTAATAGTCGGAGCCTCAGAATCCATAAACATATCAATTACTTGCACTCCTGTTTCCAAAGGTTCTTTAGGGGTCACTTCTTTTCTCACCCGTGGAACGTCGACATGCAAGTCGTTGATACATCTACTTTCGACATATTGGAGAGATCTTTGCTAATGTAGGTAGACTAATAGACACCTCACACCGTTCCAATATATCCCATAAATCAAATTGAGGTTTTGGATCAACTTTAGCACCTATCCTGACCTTCTTAGCACGTGGTACTTTTAATCTATCAGGGAAAGGTGTTACACCAAGTTGGAAGTGAGGGCCTTTTCCTACGCGTGCTCTGGGAGGTTGATCAGACGATTGCTCATCCGACACTGGCTCTTGACTCTCTGCAACTTCCTCTAAAGATGCCTCCTTAAGCATGCTTACTTTTCCTCCTTCTAACTGGGTTGATTTCGGCAAGCTTTCCGCAGTCCTTTGCACTTTCCCCTGGGATCTAGTGACAACTCCCACCATTGGATGATTATGAGAAAATGTCACCTTTCTAGATTTTCTGTCTGCCGATTCTTTCCTAGCACCTACTATAGGGACTACTTCCACTAAATTTGCTGAAGTACTTGGACCCTCATCTACAATTTACTTCCCTTTGTCCCCTATTAATTTTGCATTACTTTTAGGGAAATCTTTCTCCTCGTGGCCCTCCTCACTGCATTGCTTGCATAAAGGAACATAATCTTGGTGTGCCCTTGCATTCGGGCAATATGCAGCAATGTGGCCTTCTTGGTGGCAATTCCAACAAATCACTGTTCCTTGGGTAATTGTATTAGGACTTCCATATCCTTGATAACCCCAGCCAAAATATGGTCGATATGGTGACCTTGGCCTTTGTCCCCTCATTCCACCTTGCCCTCGCCCTCGTGGAAATGGAGGTCAGGCTTGTGCGGGTAATCCTTGCTGCAATTGTTGCGTATAGGGTTCTGGGATTCCTCTTTGCATGAAAGGTCGAGGTGGAGGTCCAATTTCATAAGTAATATTATTCTTATCCATGCAATTAAAATTAGTGTTCATCCCCTGCGCTTGCCTTCTCTCATGTGCTTGCTTAATGAAGCAATTTTCCTCTGTATAATTGTTTTTCAAGCAATAAGTACAAAACAAGATTCGTGGTTGATCAGGTACGACTCGAGATACAGTAGGACACTCTGTAGCCAAGTGGCCATAGCCATGACATTTCCCACACCATATATTCGATCGGGGTGGACTTTGCACACTGGCTTGCATAGTAGGCAGCTGTGGCTCTATAGCCATAACGTCCCTTACTGGAGCTCGCACAGCACTTAAGATCTCTTTAAATTTTCCCAACACACTTGTCACAATGTCCCCCACCCTTGCCTCGCTCACTAAAGGTGGTGGTGGTGTTCCGGTCTGAAGCATGTATGCCGGTGCAGTCATATATGGGTTTGGAGGCATGTATGATGCTGGATTTGTATTAACAACCACTTGTGGTTGTGAGGGACCGACAATTGTTGAGACCTCCTGGGGTCTCATAGAGCTAACCATAGGTGATGTCCCCATAGGGCCATAAAGTAATTCCCTCCGTCGTTGCTGTCCCAGCTGTACCTCTTCCCAGTTTCTAGCTTCTTGTTTGGCCGCATTCAAATCAACAGGCCGACGAAGCCCAACATACTTCTGAGCCTCTGGATCCCTTAAACCATCAATCAAACGATGCTTTTGTGTGTCATCATTAGGGGCTGCTACTCCCATCTTCCTCACAATGGTCTCCATGCGTTGTATGTAATGGTCAATGCTCTCGTTCACTCCTTGCAACAAGTAGTCTAATTGCTGGGCCAATCTATCTTGAAAACCTTACCTTCTAAATTTGGCCAGAAAAGATGTTCATAGATTTTGGTACGTGGCCTTGGAGACTGCATCCAAGTTGCCATACCAACTTGCTGCTTCGTCTTTAAAAGTTGCCGGAAAGATATGCAGCTTTTGATCTTGATCAATTATCTCGTTAGCAACACATGTCACCTCAAACTTTTGTAAATGCGCATCAGGATCCTCGTCCCAAAGTCCCGCAAATTGCACAAAGTCGGCTAACCGGATTGTTGCTCTTTGTGCTGGAACAGCCATTTGGAAAAATGGTAATACCTCAAAAGTTGGATCGTCCCAAAAATTTAAAGCTCTAGGTCTTACCCTAGGTAATCGCGGATAGCTTCTAAGTCCTCTAGGCACACTACCGCTAGTGCCTGCAATAGTGTCTCTTTCTTCTCTTGTTGGGCTATCAACTTGTACAGGTCGATTGCTGACTCCTAAATCCCTTATTGTTTGGTCATCACACGAAAGATCTTCCCCGCTTAGACTAGAAGGAACTTGAACCTGAAATTGACCGCTATCCAAGGATCTTCCTTGTGTCACGTTTGGTTCTTGCTCTCTCAACAATAGGTTCACTAACTCTAATTGCGCAGCGAGATGGATTTCAGCTCGTTCAGCCCTCCTTTTCCTCCTTTCTTCCCTTGCTTGTCTTGGGTCAATTGTTCGACCCTGAGTAGACTCACTCATACACTTCTTACTTCTTGAGGTTCTTTGTGATTCTCTGGATTATCTAGCTTGATGGACCTTAAAATTGCCTTGATAAACCACTTCCACCAAATTGGTGCATGGAACAAACCAAAGGGCTCTATGGATCTAAGATAATCCTTGCAGTATGTGGCCTTGATCTTACGTATCACATCACTGGGAAACCGTGGGTAATATTCTTGAATGAATATGTCCTCCCACTCTTGTCGTTCTTCTTCGTACGGAACCCAGTTAGCAAAACTCTCCAAAAAATCACATGTGTTTACCAATGCCCCTCTCTCATTTGACTCCTCGCGGCCACTCCTAAGTCCTTCTGATCCTAGGAGTCGTGCCGTTTTTTTTTTTTGAACTCATAAACCCTGGTTCTCACACGCAAAATATATGCGCCGAGATATCCCGTAGCTACTAACTAGCTAGTGATCTCCCGCCAAAAAATGACTGGCCTTCCTACTCTCTAGTCCAACGCACTAAATACCCACTAAACAGTGAATGCATCCTAAATAACAACCACACACAGCCTAAATCCTAGAAACACACACCGAAAAGACATCTTTTTGTATGAAATAATTTACAATGTTTTATTTACACATACCCACATAGACACACAAATGGAAAAGAACAAACTACTACGACCCAACATATCATCAAGACACAACTTCACCATTCTAAACTGAATAAAGAAATTTAATGTCAAAATGGTTTTGTGTAAATTGTTTCCAAGAATTTAATGAAAAGAACCGATATTTCCAACACTTCCATGTTTCAGTCAATCTGCAACAGCATCACTGCATTCAACATTTGGCTAATCTTCACTTCACTCCACTCTTCACTCTCTCTCTTTCACACTTCAAAACTCTTTCTTTCTTTCTTCTCTCTCTCTACTCATTATTCTCGTGAACTCTCTTCTTCCTCTTCTTTCTTTCTCTTCCTCCTCCTGTAACACAAACACAAGAATAATGCACACAATCTAATACATTCTCTCACACTCTCATGCTTTTACTTTTTAAGTATGCACCATGTCAAAGTGATCAAATCTCTTTCTCTCTCTTTCCTATTTTGCATGTACACACATAGCGCATCCATATTGCCCTCTCTCTTCTTTCCTTCTTCTTCTACCCACACACAATGTCTCCTCTACTTGCTATAGTTCCCCACCTTCTCTCTCCTTATTTTAGCTTGAGAGCATGGAGACCTCCCACATGCGCACACACGTTTCTTTCTCTCTCTCACAGTCTACCATGGGTGTGCTTGCTCTCTTCATGAGCATCCCCCTTAGTAGTGTGTTAGTAGTGCGGCCAAAGGCCCACACTTTAAAGCCTATGCCTGGCTCATTCCGTTGAGCTCTAGGCGGCCTTTACATGTGTCGCTAACTCCATGAGAATCAAAATTTGGCTCTTTCCATAAAGCCCATGGTAGCCTCACCATGTTAAGCATATGGTCGGCCAACTCCATGCTGACCTCAGTGCCCAAGCCATCCCGTTGGCCAACTCGTGAGGAGTTGTGCGCTTGCTTCATGTCCCTCGACCACCATGCATGACCAACACGCCGACTCCATGCACCACGGGCCATCTCTTTGCCTTAGCGCTCAAGGCCCACGTGGCTACCTCCACGCGCAGCCCCGTAAGGCGAATGCACTTTGGGTCGAGCCCATCACGACTCTCACCATACTCCTCACTGCTTTTGGATGACCAACCTTTATCGTGGCACACACAGGCGACCAGCCCAGCCATCCCTATGCGCACAGCTACCCGCCAGCATTTAGCATATGGTGCCGCTCGACCATGTCCTTCGCGGAGTCTCTCCATGCACGCTGTCGTAACGTGGACGGTATCGCTGGGAAAGTACAAGGCTTCTAGCTACGAGAGTAGGTATTAAATCCCACAAGGAAACTTATACACAAGTTCATCAAAGAGCATGGGACATATCCATTTTTGATGACATTTACAAGTGTCAGTTCACCTCAATACATCCTTGGATTCAACCTAATGATTGCACAAAATTTGTATACCAAGTACTTGTCCATTTCCAAGCATAGATTCACTGGCTTCTCTTTCCAAATCCATTAACCCAATCACATGTAGGCATAACTTAACCTTCATATATTTCTTACATACATGTGACCATTTACATTCCAAACATCCAGTGTCTCCAATCCCATCATCTCATAATATTCTTTATCACCTGAAAACCTGCTTACAAATTCCAACAACTCACAAGTACAAGGCAATTCATGGCATAACTGTAAAATGCTCAAAAGAAATTTCAAGGCTTGCACTCCGGATCCACTAGAGTGGAAACAAATCAAACTTCTAAAATCCTCACTGCATTTTTGACGTGTTGAATCCACATATTTTTGTTGCCATGTTATCACAACACATCATATATCGGTTTCTTTCGATTTACAAATCCTTTTAAGGTTTTAGAGCTTTACGATTTTCCAAATCGTAAGTAGGATAGTCCGAATAAAAAAAAGAAACACTTATCTGAAAATATTATCACGTTTTTCTCTTGTATATTCGCTAATTCCCACACAGTCCCATTTCAGCAGACGGCGCATAGCAGAGTATGTATTTTTGATGAAGCATATCATTAAGTAGCACTCTTTTTTATCTTCAATTCTAACACCTGGATGCCACAATCAGCCGCCGTCAGACTCCAGTTATCTTCTCTGGTCAATAACTTCCCTGGTCTTTTCTGCAGACGATTTTTTTCCTTTTTTTTTAACTTTTTTCCTTTCTCTGGTTTTTCTTCTCTTTCCCGCAGAGAATTCGGCGCATCCGCCCGCCTTGCAGCTATTTTCGCGTTCTTTCCCCGCTGCCATTACTCATACGCCACCTTTTTTGTAGTTAAGCATTGCTGCCACGTAGCTGCCTTCATAGCCTTAATTTTCCTTCTCTACTCATACTCATAATGTATTCACTTCTCCTTTGCAACTAAATCAACCAAGGCAACTAAGGCCTTCACACTTAACTTGCGGGACCTTCTACATCAAGTATGCACTTCTAGACTTCGTCACCCATTGTTTTGCAACCTTGAAAGCTTCTTCACGATGAACATGGGCTTCATCTATAACCCCTCCCTTGAAAATTATGCATGACTTCCATGTCACATTGATTTGGAAATAATGATGAAAAAAATCTTCGGCAACATTGAGGGAAGTTCATATCATGCACATAGATAACCATTTACATCATTCACTTAGCCCTTTTACAAGCCACCCATACCATCATTTACATAGCCACTCAGGCCAAGTATGTAACTGAGTGTTTTCTACTGCAAGGTCTACCATAAACATATGTCTCCATAATTCACACCACACTCGTATACAAAGCTTCAAGATCTGACTCAGCCTCAGCTCGTCTTATTGAACCTCATTTACAATATGAACATGTGTACATGAGCATCATATGATAACTCGTCATGGCACTTAACTCATGCATCTGGATTTGTATTTGATGGCCTCACATGCATGGTTTCACACCATAGACGTGCCATGGCACGACAACGCCGGCCACACGCAGACAACTAGCCCAATCCGTCGGGCTTGGCCTACGCACTCGGCTGCAGACCAACCCAGCCAAGGCTTTGTGACCCGCCAGCGCGCCCGGCCATGGCCTTCATCTCCATGCGTAGAGTCAGACAGCCCCATCCGTTGGGCTTTGCGTAGCCAACACCCCAGCCTCCTTGTGATGCGCAGGCGGCTCACTTCCATACAAGACACGCACACACCCATACTCTCTCTCTCTCTCTTTATGTACAGAGTTCACACACATAAACTAACAACAAACAAACAAACAGGCTTACCTCCTCCTCCTCCTCCTCGTGTTCTTCACATTAGCCAGAGAAAGAAACGCTCCCTCTCTCTTTCTCTTATATGCTCTCAAGAGGTTGGCGGGTACCAACGGGTGCTAAAACTACCCACCCTTCCATTTTTAATTTGAAACTTTTCATTTGTAACCACATTAAGGTCTCCAAACTTGCATTCCCACCTAACCATCCTCAAAGCTTGAGCTCAAAACTCATCATACTAACCCTTGTTCTCTCCCCCTCGATCTCTCTATTCTCTCTACCCCCCACTTACATACAACCTCCTCTTTATGTACAAAACAATGTTAATCGTCACCATTCCCATGCAATGTGCATACACCAATGGACAACATCGACAATCATGATGCATGCAAATACCATGACATTCCACACACATATGCTTTCAAATACCATGGAAATGCACCTAAAATGACCATAATTGATCCTATTTAAACCCTAAAAATTGCTAAAAATGGCTTCGATCTAGGGGTCATCAAGATGTGATGTGATGTGAATCGGGATGTGAATGAATGATAAGGGATGTGAATAGATGTGATGTGATGTAAATCGGGATGTGAATGAATGATAAAGGATGTGATGTGATGTGATGTGATGTGAATCAGGATGTGAATGAATGATATAGGATGTGAATGAATGATAAGAGATGTGAATGGATGTGATGTGATGTGAATCGGGATGTGAATGAATGATAAGGGATGTGAATGGATGTGATGTGATGTGAATCGGGATGTGAATGAACGATAAGGGACATGAATGAATGTGTTAGCATGTGAATCAGGATGTGAATGAATGAGATGTGATGTGAAATGAATGTGATAAGATGCGATGTAAACTGGATAGATGTTACTGTATGCGAAGTGATGGAGATATATGGGTAGATGCAAGTGGGTGAGATCTGATGAGGATAAATGAGGAAATAAGTGATGAGATAGAAAAAGATGTGATTAGATGAGAATGGGAATGCTTATGAAATGAGGTGGATTGATGTGTGGATAATGTGAATTGATATGCATGGATGTTTGGATGATGTGGATTGACATGTGGATTAATGTGGATGGATGTATGGAAGATATGGATGGATGTGTGGATAATGTGGATTGATGTGTGGATAATGTGGATTGATGTGCATGGATGTTTGAATGATGTGCATGGATGTTTGAATGATGTGGATTGACGTGTGGATTGATGTGGATGGATGTATGGATGATGTGGATTGATGTGTGGATGATGCGATTGGATGTGATTTGATGTAGGAATGATGTGATGTGATAGGGATCGATGATGAAAATAAAATTGTGGTAAGATGAAAAAAAAGATGGGGTCTAATGTGAAAGGATGCGGAGTAATGAGAAAAGATGGAAATATTGTTGGAACTGTAATTGTTTGTGAAATCTGTTTTTAAATGGCTGTTTTATGTCAAGAATGCTGGGGAAGAATTTTGACCGTCTTGTGAATGAGGTCGTGGAGACCTATTTGTTAAAGTTGCAACTGCTGACGGAGAGTCATTGGAGGACGTCTCGCCTAGCAAGGTCGGCCGAGGTCTTGACCAGCCTCGGTTTGATTAAATGGTGAGCTTCCGCTACAGTGGATGAGGGACCAAGGAAGAGGCCTATGAGTGAAGTGCTAGGTGACCTGCGAGGGATCCTAGAGGGTGTTTACCATACGCTGCTCGGGCTCTGGGTCATCGAAGATACCCACGAGTATATCGGGGAAGATATTAGAATAAGGAGTAAGAGTTGTTTTCTGAATTTGGGCATGGATCTGGTTGATTGACCTTGCTGGCCCTCAACAGATGAGTCCATGGCTCTTTTATATGGATCATTTGGTTGATCTTGCTAATCTTCAACGGAGATTCCATCTGGATATTTTATGTGATTATATTACCGGGTACTATGAGCTAGGAACTATTGAAAAGGCCCCTGAGTAAACAAGTGGTGGTGTTCTGGTTGCCAATGATGCCATAGGTACACCAATGAAGGAAGGAATTGGAAATTCAAGATTTAATTGGATAATTAGAGGATTATGATCAGTAACACTATGGTTTCATTAAATGATTGTTTTAAAGATTGTTGAATCTATGAAAATTGCAAGTTCATATTGGGTGTGTAAGTGGTGTGACTAGTTTTATGCTTGCATGAATATCCGGCTAGGGGGCCTGGGAACTCTTTTCCCACGGTACCCGGGACAAAACCTAACGAAATTCCTAATTAGATCCCATCACTACAGTGGTTGGGCGACTAGATGGGGTTAGGCTAGACTGATGGATCCCTAAATTGAGACTCAATTCTGTTATGGTACGATAGATGAAGTAAATCCCGAACAAAAATTGTTCTATGGAAAAGAATCAACGGCGGCGGCTGTGCCTCTCAATGAGGAAAAAAGTGTTGGTCTCTATGATCCAAGTGCAATCTTTTTCTTGATCTGACTATGGGACTTATGGGTTCGGTCAGATCAGTTCAGTTAGTTAAGGCTTTTGACTACGTTAGAGAAAAATTTATCCTCGAGGAATCGCCTGTGCTTTTCGGGCAAGGGAAGAACCGATGGATTAGTCTCTTGTCCGGATATCCGTGGGCGAGGCCCCAAGTGTGGGACCTTGCTCTGTGCAAGAAGTGCTATTTCCGCTGCTAGCACCCTTAAATTCATTGCGCGGTGGGGACAGGGATCCTACAAAAGTCAAAGCTATACAACTTCTCAAGTACTATATCAAGTATAATAGTTGAATAATCAAAAACTATTTCTCAAGGTCAAATGATTAAGGATACGACGATTTCTTAATGAGGAGAGAATGTAACATACCTCTAAGATTAACCAAGCTATGATTAAATATAATCTAAAGTTCTGGATGCTACAGATTTCAGTAATGAATCTCAGCAGGTTTTCAACAGTTTTTCACCAGCAAAAAATTCCAAGTGTTAAAATTCAGTAAAAATTCAAGTTTTAGTTTTGTATTAGTTAATATACTCAAAAGAAGTCTTTGAGTGTGTATATAGACATGCAAATCAAAATTTGATATAACATTAAAACGTGATCTATTTTTGGGGTTGACTTTCACATACAGCTGATTTGGTGATTCCGCCCATGCTAGTTTTGTAGAACGCATACAATCTAGGAATTTTAGGTACCCACATGACTAGTTTCTGATAATTGTGCGCGAAGTTATACCTATTGCAAGTTGCAACCTTGATAACAAATTTGAGAGGCTTTCCAAATCTACAAACACCTCTTCCACAACTTCACGAGAGTAGACATGGATTCCCAATCAATCAAGACATCTTCAATTATATCGGGGAAGTACACAATCTCTCTTTTTATTATTTTGCTTCAAATTCTTTTGATATTAAATAAATAAGTCAATAAGTGTGTATATGAGAGAATATGAGTGGATATAGGCCGCACTTAACGATGAGTAATTCTTAGCTTTCTTAATTATACATGATCTCCTTAGTCTATACAACTCATAGTATAAACACTTTTAAAGGTAAAGAATTAGAAGATAGAATATTTGACTAGTTTGTGACTAGATTTTATGTATAACCTTCATTGGGGACTATTTTGTGATATGACTCAGATGTTGAGGTAAGCACAAAAATTTTAGAGGAAAAGAAACTCTACAAAAGTGTACAAGACTCTAGAATGTCACATCTCTTTCGTTTTTGAGATATCCGAGTGTAGAGTGGGGCACTTGGCTATTTTTGAGATATCCAAGTGTAGAGTGGGGCACTTGGCTATTTTTGACAGTTTTATGCTAAAAGCACAACTTTGGCCATTTTGAACGCTCTCAAAAAGATCTTAGAACTCATTTTTAGAGAACCATCACTGAGATATGTTCTAAAGAGCGTTAGCATTCCTAATACTTTGCCGTTATGACTTTTCTCTAATTCCAAATAGATTGGAAGATATTACTCTCCCAAAGAGACCAATTGTCAAGCTTGCCATAGAAATTGCTTTCAAGATTTACTACCTTGTCTATATAGACCAAATGGACTAATACGTAAGCATAGTTATGACTTAGATATAGCAACTAGAGAAAATCTTATTAGTTAGAAGGTGATAAAGATTCATGTATGAATTGAAAGAATCATAAGACTAAGAGAAGTTGAAAATTGTTTGAATTTAAAGCTTGTTTCTATACTTGAGGTTGATTTTGATTGATTTGAATATGCTTGTCTTGAAAGATGTTGGACTAGAGATTAGTTTAAGCATGACTTGTGATTGCTTTGTTTTGAAATGAATGATTGATATGATGTGTATTATAGACTCGACACATGAGATTTTGAGATTCGGGCTAGCCGTCCTTAGACAGGGAATGCCGGAGGGAGAACAAGATTTATGCTCTTTGGGAGCCATGTGGTAGAACCCAAAGAGGACGAGATTTAGAAAGAGGCATACACAAGATAGCCGACGATGTCCAATGTGGAGGTTGGGTGGACGGGCATCGAGAGAAAGCCCAAGATTGGCTGCATTTTTTTCATTATGACACGCCATGTTGTCAAACATGGTTATGATGATAGAATCTTTAAATGTTTATTTGAGATTCAATGATTCTTTGATTATGTGATAAGAATCATGGATATGGCATGCATACTTATTTTTCTATTTAAGAGTGTTGATTTGATTGTATTGCTATGTGTAAATAGAACGATTAAGTGAGTTTTAATATTTTCTTGGATTAAGTTATAAGATTAAGATATGGTTAGATTCGAGACCGTCATAGTTGGTATCACAACATAGGTTGGGCGGTCAACACTTAATTGGTGGATGTTGCAGGTCTTGGGTGACTCATATTATTTTTTATTTTTGTGATACAACGAGGAGATTCTTTTCTTTTTATAATCTTTTACAATTTTGTTGTACATTCACAAGATGGCTACATATCAAACAAATTCAGTAGTCAACCTAGGACAAGAAAAAGGAGCTTTATAGAGATTATTTTGTGTGGGTGTAACTCTTGAAAAAGCTATCAAATTTATTAACAGGTTATATGAAGAATTGGGCGAAAGAATGAGAGCCATGCGCGTTCAAACTTCTGTGGGTTTGAATGAAGAAGTAGAGTGTGGTTAAGAAGATGAAGAGATGTAAGATCGTCTAAATTTTCCGTGGGTTTGAATGAAGAAGTAGAGTGTGGTTAAGAAGATGAAGAGATGTAAGATCGTCTAAATTTTCATGGTGGACAGGCTCAATGAGAAGGGAAACTTGTTTTTAGAATATGAGAATGCAGATGGGCGAGAAGAAGAATGGTAACCAGTATTTCACATATTTGTCCCCAAAGATGGTAAAAAAGGCACGACATGAAGATGTATGTTTTTCGTTGTTTAGAAAAGGGTCATAAAACTAATGAGTGCAAAAAAAAAACCAGCATCACGTGAGTTGCATGAGATATTTAAGTACAAGAGATAACAAAACATGGTAAAATATGCAAGAGAATGTACATGGCTTTTCAAGTAATGACAACGCTTGTGGATCCAGAGGAAATGTTGCTCTGCAAACTGTGGCCAACGAGATTGAAGAATGTGCACATGTCTGTAAGATTTCTCCCTCTCACTTTTGAGGTGTGCAGGTGTAATTAGAACCTCCCCTTCTGATCTTATAATTATTTCCCTCTCTGAAATAAAAGAAAGATCTTGTTTTACCCTATTTTGGCCTAGAGAGAGAAAATGTCTAGAGAGAGGTAATTCAAAAATTGAGATATTTTTGGATATAAAAAACCTCTTAGTGTCTAAAATGGTTTCCCCTGAAATAGATATTCAAAAAGAAATTTCCAATGTGCAATTGGAATAAATTGAAATCAGGTAAAAAGGACCTAGTCTAAGAGTCCAGATTTTTTAAAATTTTTGAATTAAGGTTCCTATGGACCAATTAGATCAATCAAAATGTAGGGAGGAGATAAATGGAACAATAAAAGAAAATCCCCCAGAAATGAGTAAATGCTCACATAAGATGAAGAGTTGACTAAGGACAAGGTTTTTAGTTAAAAAAGAAAAGATATAAATTAGAAGAAATGATGCATTTTCGACACCTCAGTGTGGGGAATTTCCCTCATGAAGGAGACGGCTATTTCACATGTGTGGTTGAGTTTTAAACTCACAAATAATGAGATATTTTCATCTCTCCTCTCTCTTGCTTCAACTAGATCCAAAAAGTAAGCTAAACTGACCTAAAAATAGTCAAAAATTGACCAAAGTGATCTGGAAAATTCTAGAATCAGTTTGCTTGGTTAGAGACTCACTTTTTCCTATAAATGAAGCCTCCCCTTTGTAAATGGTTAATAGTGTTTTATGCACTATTACTCTACTCCTCCCAGAGCCAAAAACAGTGAATTCATTGATAATTCATTTGTTTTTTACCATTCCCTCTTCAAAAGAATTGGTGGCCACTCTTGTTGCAAACAAGAGTAGATCCCTCAAACCATCAAGCCAAAGAAAAGCTCACAAAACTCCTAGTAAGTTAGAAATTCTACTTTTTCTTATTCTATTTTATGGTTTTCTGATTTTTGCTTTCTTTAAAATGAATGTTATGCCTTGCTAGAAAGGCTTTCCCCCTTCTCTTCATTATTGAATTTAGCCTTTCTTTATCCTAGATGTGTAATCAAATTGATGGAATTAAACTTTTCATATTGTTTACTCTTAATAAAGTCGAAATTGATTAGAATAGAATGATTTAAGGATAATTTCTAGTAAATTTTAGAGTGAAAATTTTGAAAAATGGTTTTCCATACTGTAAGATTCCTCCCCCAACCCCTTTTTGATGTCTAGTATCTCCCCCTGTAATCAATCCCTCTTCAGAAATATAAAGGCCTTGTTCTAACTGTTTTAGCCTAGAGAGAGAAAAATATGCTAGAGAGAGAATATTCAGATTATGAATATTTTTGGATAGAAAATTAACTCATCTTATTAAAATAAGTTTCCCTGAAATAGAAATTCAAAAAGAATTTTCCAATGTGCAATTGGAATTAATTGGAAATAAGTATAAAGAACCTTAGTCTAAGGGTCTAGATTTTCAGAAATTTTTAGATTATGGTCCAATTAAGGTTCCTATGGGCCAATAGCATCAATCCATGTGTAGGGAGGAGATAAATCCAATTTGTAAAAGAAGATACCCAAAAATGAGTAAATGCTCACATAAGATGAAGAGTTGAAAATGTACAAGATTTATTAGTAAAAAAACTATGAGCAATATTAAAAATATGAGATATTTTGGGTATCCAAAAATGAGTAAATGCTCACATAAGATGAAGAGTTGAAAATGTACAAGGTTTATTAGTAAATAAACACATATGTAAGGAAGGGGAGTTCTTTAAAGGAGGTGCATATTTCACATAAGATGAAGAGTTGAAAATGTACAAGGTTTATTAGTAAAAAAACTATGACACATATGTAAGGAAGAGGAGTTCTTTAAAGGAGGTGCATATTTCACATAAGATGAAGAGTTGAAAATGTACAAGGTTTATTAGTAAAAAACTATGAGCAATAAAATTTTGACACATATGTAAGGAAGGGGAATTCTTTAAAGGAGGTGCATATTTCACATGCTTGAATGAGTTTTAAACTAAAAAATAATGTGATATTTTTATCTCTCATCTCTCTTGAACCAAACCAAATCAAAATGGAACCAAACCGAATCAAAAAGTAACCAAACTAGGTCCAAATCTAGTCCAAGTTCAACCAAACTGACTTGGAAAATTCTAGAATCAGTTTGCTTGGTTAGGAGCTCAAATTTTCCTATAAATAGAAGCCTCCCCTTGTTGAAAAAAATATAGTGTCTTATGCTTTGTCACTCTACTCCACCTAAGCCAAAATATATAGTGTCTTATGCCTTGTTACTCTACTCCACCTAAGCCAAATTAGATAGAGTCTTATGCTTGTTACTCTACTCCACCTAAGCCAAAATATAGAGTGTCTTATGCATTGTTACTCTACTCTACCTAAGCCAAGAGTTGTGAATTCTTTAATAATTCACTAGTTTTTGATACTTCTCTCTTTCTTCAATCCCCATTGGTGGCTCCATCAACATACTAAACCAATTGATTGGTTGGGGGCCTCTACCGTGAATAAAGAATCAAGCAAATCATAAGGTAAGTATATTGAATTTTGATCTTTTCTATAATTTCTCAATGATTCTCTCTTCTCAACCCTTCTCAAGCTTGAGAAGCTTAATTGATATGGTTTTTGAAATGCTATTCAAGTTAATGATAGTAAAGAATTACATAAGATTCTATTTATATTTAGTTCTAATGGTTTTTCTCTCTCTCACTTAAGAAATGGTCATACTCACGACCCTTTTCAATCCAAATGAAACTTTTCATAAGGCTTTCCTTAATCCAAGATTAAGCTATGCTTGAGGCCAAATTAATGGCTTTTTGCTATGCTTTTAGTTTATGCACATTGATGATTCAATCCATTATGGATTGATGACCCAATTAGAGACCATTCTAATTGTTTTCTTAATGATCCAATTAGAGACCATTATGGATTGATGATCCAATTAGAGACCATTATGGATTGATGATCCAATTAGAGACCATTCTAATTATTTCTTTAATAATGAGCTTTATCCCTTAGAAAAAAATTGAGATTTATCAGTCATAGTAGCGGAGCTATGGCAAAATTTTTATAGAAATTACGCATAAAATAAATTCATTCAAAGTATAAAAAGAGGAATTCCTACCATATTCTAGGAACTATCATCCTAGATTAATTAAAAGAATTTTATTATGCATGGAGATGTGGATGTTGCATGTAGATGTAGATGTATGGATGTGAGTGTGAATGTGGAGGTGGATGTATGCATGGGACGTGGATGTATGCATGTAGAAATAGATGTGTAGATGAGGATGTAAGTGGAGATGTGGATGGATGCATGTAGATGTAGAGGTATAGATGTAGATGTGAATGGAGATGTGGATGTATACATGTAGATGTAGATGTATAGATGTAGATGTGGATGTGGAGGTGGATGGATGCATGTAGATGTAGATGTATAGATGTAGATGGGAATGGAGATATGGATGTATGCATGTAGATGTAGTTGTGAATGGAGATGTATATGTATACATGTAGATGTAGATGTATAGATGTAGATGTGGATGTGGATGGGGATGTATGCATGTAGATGTAGGTGTATAGACGTAGATGTGGATGTAGAGGTGGATGTATGCATGTAGATGTAGATGTATAGATGTGGATGTGAATGTGGAGTGGATGTATGCATGTAGATGTAGATGTATGGAGGTGAATGTGAATGTGGATGTGGATGTATGCATAGGGATGTAGATGTATGCATGTAGATGTGAATGTACGCATATAGTTGTGGATGTATGGATGTGAATATACGATTGTGATGTGAGGGAATCTGAAGTGATGAGATGGAAATGATGTGATGGGATGAGTATACATATAAATGGAATATGGAATAAGTAATGTAGATTGAGGAGGGATAATGTGGAAAAATGAAAGTTAAAATAGAAATTGTATTGTAAACTGTTTGTAAATGCTGTTTGTAAATGCTGTCTGTAAATGATTGTTTTATGTCAAGAATGCTGGGGGGAGCATTTTGACCGTCTTGTGATTAAGGTCGTGATGAGAAAGTTGCAACTGCTGACGGGGAGTCAATGAAGGACGTCTCGCGTAGCAAGGTCGGCCGAGGTCTTGACCAGCCTCGGTGCGATTAAAATGGTGAGCTTCCGGTACAGTGGATGAGGGGCCAAGGAAGCGGCCTATGCGTGAAGCGCTAGGTTACCTGCGAAGGATCCTAGAGGGTGCTGACCATACGGTGCTCGGGCTCTGGGTCGCCTAGGATACCCACGCGTGCGTCGAGGAAGATATTGGAACAGAGTTGGAGTTGTTTTCTGAAATCGAGCATGGATCTGGTTGATTGACCTTGCTGGTCTTCAATGGATGAGTCCATGGCTCCTTATATGGATCTGTTGGTTGATCTTGCTGATCTTCAACGAGAGTCCATCATGTTAAGTGATTATATTGCCAAGTATTATGGGCTAGGAACTATCGAAACGGCTCCTGAGCGTTCTAGTTACCAATGATGCCATAGATACTCTGATGAAGGAATGATGGGAAATTAAGAATCAATTGGATAAATTGGAAGATGGTGATCAATGATACTATGGTTTTATTAAAGGATTGTTTTAAACTGGTTGAATCTGGTTGAAAAAGGCAATTTCATATTGGGTGTGTGAGTGGTGTGACTAGTTTTATTTTGCATGAACATCCGGCTAGGGGGCCTTGGAACTCTTTTCCTTGATACCCGGGACAAAACCTAACCAAATTTTTAATTGGATCCCATCACTACAGTGGTTGGGCAGTTGGCTAACCCATGGGATTGGATGGGGTTAGGCTGGACTGATGGATCCGTAAATCGAGACTCAAACTTTTGTTTTTACGATAGAAAAAAAAAATAAATCCCGGACAGAAACTGTTCTATGGATAGGAATCAACGGCTGTGCCTCTTGAATGGGGAAAAAAGCGTTGATCCCAATGATCCAAGTGCAAGTTTCTTCCTTGAACTGACTAAGTATCTTATAGATGTAATCGGATCATCTCGATCAGAAATGATCTTGACTACGTTAGAGTAAAAAGTTATCCTGGTGGAATCGCCCGTGCTTTCCGGTAGAGGAAGTTTTTCCGGGTTCGGTTTTGGAACAACCGACGGATTAGTCTCTTATCCGGATATCCGTGGGCGAGGCCCCGAGTGTGGGACCCCTGTCCCGCGCGAGAAGCGCTACTTCCGCTGCCAGTACCCTGAATCCGTTGCTCGGTGGGAACAGGGATCTTACAGTTGGTATCAGAGCCTTTGGTTAATAAAGATCAACTGAGAAGACAAATATGTCAAAAAATTATCAAGAAACACCAAAAGGTTATAATTGTGTGATATAATTCACACAATTTGATATTCAAACTGAAATTCATAATTTGGTAATCTGTTCTTCAGATGGAAGTACCGCAATTATATAGAATCCCTGACTTGCTTGAGGCCTAGACATGATAGTATTTACCTTATAATTCCAAGGGCCGTGACTACGCGTATATACCGAGAGTATACTGCAGCTCTTTACTGACAGTATATACGAGTAAATCTAAGACTTGAAATTATAAGCGTTAATGCTATCCAGATGATGATTTCGAATGTGATTGATATGATTTTTAATTCTGTTTGAGAATTGATGAATTGAATTGGATTCTGATTGAAAATGCTGATTGAAAAAAAAATGTTGATTTTTAAAAATTAGTTGAAATATAATGAAACCACAATGAGGGGGAATGGGACGAGTCCCTGTGATGATATTCATAACTAGAATGATGATAACGAATTCAGCAAATCACTATGAGATTAGTGGGTTGTGCTGTCAGATTGCTACGGTTAATACTTGACCGGTAGATCAAGTTAAGGGATGTCAAATTGAGAACTTGCTTGACTGAAATTTCCGTGTGGAGGAATGTTCCGAAGGAAACTTTCGGTCTAATGGACCATTATCATGTTAAAGATATGAATGATATAATCTGAATGAATTGTTATTTAATGATGAGTTCTATATAAGGGATATTTATCCCAGTGTTCTGTTGGGTTGACCAGAATATAAGGAACCCCAGAATAAAATTGGATCTTAAGAATAAGAGCTGTCCTCTACCTTGCGAGATGAGGACATCTCGCACTTTTTAAGTGGGGTAGGATGTAAGATTCCTCCCCAGCCTTCGAGGTATATAGGAGTAAGAATCCCCCTTTCGGATCTTATAATTATTCCCTCTCTAAAATAAAAGAAAGTTTTTGTTTAAAAAAGGAAGACCCTTTTCCTAAAATACTTCTCAGGAGTCACGCCTATTTTAAGGATTTAGAACAATGAGTTTAGAAGTGAGAATCGGTGTTTTGGGATACCAAGGTTTTGGTTTTCATTCGAGTATGGCCCAAAAGAAGTTCTTTATCTCTTGGGGAGTATAAGAAGTTATCCCCCAGATATTGTGATCCTTATATCTGAATTCAATGAAAGTAGGTGACTTAGCCTACAAGTTTCTTTTATCTCCTCATCTCAAAATTCTTAATGCCTTCTATAGAAAAATGTGTCAAACACAAATCATGGAAAGACGGTAAAACTTCAGTGGTAAGTTACCGTTGGCTTCTAGGTTACGCTAGCTCCTTCCTTTATATAAGTCGTAACTTTTACTTGTCGCTCACAGTAATCTTACTCCCATCAATCTCCTTTCTTTCTTAATCTCCTTCATGGCTTGGCAACAGGAATTAGTTTTATCCCTGATGATTTCTCACCTTCAAGATGCAAGAGAGTCTGTGAAGAAAGACTTTATAGAACAATATGAGCGCTCACTTTTTCCTCACCTAGGAACTTCTGTAGCGCAGACCAAATGGCGGACCTATCAAAACATAACTAGGGTAACACCCTGGGGTCAGCAACACTTTCGTAACAATGTCCGCTTGGCCATGGTTATTGAAGCCTTGGGTTTGGGTCCCCGATACTACTGTGTCATGAGATCAAGGCATCTTGGGTTTTCTGAGCGGGTCTTCTTACTGGCATGTTTTCTTCCTCATGAGAAGATATGCCTTTACCCCGTTTTTGGCTTGCCTCTCAGAGGTCCTTTTGTTAGATCACCTCATACCACTGAGATAGGTGCGGCAATAACCAGCAGAATCATTCCCATAGATGAGTTACCCTATACTTGTGCAGCTTGTGAGGACTGCTTTTGTGACCATATGATGGACGGGCTTATGGAAGTGTAAAGAGTTCTTCTATCTTTACTGTATAAGTCCCGTGAATGAATAAAGTTTAAATCTTGTTCTTATTTTGAATCTTGCTCTCTTTAAGACTTTTCTTGGTGGTTAATCGTGATTAAAATTTTTCTCTAAATCTCATATTTGTGCATCTTGTAAAATTATCCCAGTTTGCGAGATGAGGACATCTCGCATTTTTTAAGTGGGGTATCTAGAATGTAAGATTCCTCCCCCAACCCCTTTTTGATGTCTAGTATCTCCCCCTGTAATCAATCCCTCTTCAGAAATATAAAGGCCTTGTTCTAACTGTTTTAGCCTAGAGAGAGAAAAATATGCTAGAGAGAGAATATTCAGATTATGAATATTTTTAGATAGAAAATTAACTCATCTTATTAAAATAAGTTCCCCTGAAATAGAAATTCAAAAAGAATTTTCCAATGTGCAATTGGAATTAATTGGAAATAAGTATAAAGAACCTTAGTCTAAGGGTCTAGATTTTCAGAAATTTTTAGATTATGGTCCAATTAAGGTTCCTATGGGCCAATAGCATCAATCCATGTGTAGGGAGGAGATAAATCCAATTTGTAAAAGAAGATACCCAAAAATGAGTAAATGCTCACATAAGATGAAGAGTTGAAAATGTACAAGATTTATTAGTAAAAAAACTATGAGCAATATTAAAAATATGAGATATTTTGGGTATCCAAAAATGAGTAAATGCTCACATAAGATGAAGAGTTGAAAATGTACAAGGTTTATTAGTAAATAAACACATATGTAAGGAAGGGGAGTTCTTTAAAGGAGGTGCATATTTCACATAAGATGAAGAGTTGAAAATGTACAAGGTTTATTAGTAAAAAAACTATGACACATATGTAAGGAAGAGGAGTTCTTTAAAGGAGGTGCATATTTCACATAAGATGAAGAGTTGAAAATGTACAAGGTTTATTAGTAAAAAACTATGAGCAATAAAATTTTGACACATATGTAAGGAAGGGGAATTCTTTAAAGGAGGTGCATATTTCACATGCTTGAATGAGTTTTAAACTAAAAAATAATGTGATATTTTTATCTCTCATCTCTCTTGAACCAAACCAAATCAAAATGGAACCAAACCGAATCAAAAAGTAACCAAACTAGGTCCAAATCTAGTCCAAATTCAACCAAACTGACTTGGAAA
Source organism: Cibotium barometz (assembly GCF_041138505.1). Lineage (NCBI taxonomy): Eukaryota > Viridiplantae > Streptophyta > Polypodiopsida > Cyatheales > Cibotiaceae > Cibotium > Cibotium barometz. Next base: position 33,273,608 of record NC_141092.1, on the reverse strand, counting down.
ATTCTAGAATCAGTTTGCTTGGTTAGGAGCTCAAATTTTCCTATAAATAGAAGCCTCCCCTTGTTGAAAAAAATATAGTGTCTTATGCTTTGTCACTCTACTCCACCTAAGCCAAAATATATAGTGTCTTATGCCTTGTTACTCTACTCCACCTAAGCCAAATTAGATAGAGTCTTATGCTTTGTTACTCTACTCCACCGAAGCCAAATTAGATAGAGTCTTATGCTTGTTACTCTACTCCACCTAAGCCAAAATATAGAGTGTCTTATGCATTGTTACTCTACTCTACCTAAGCCAAGAGTTGTGAATTCTTTAATAATTCACTAGTTTTTGATACTTCTCTCTTTCTTCAATCCCCATTGGTGGCTCCATCAACATACTAAACCAATTGATTGGTTGGGGGCCTCTACCGTGAATAAAGAATCAAGCAAATCATAAGGTAAGTATATTGAATTTTGATCTTTTCTATAATTTCTCAATGATTCTCTCTTCTCAACCCCTCTCAAGCTTGAGAAGCTTAATTGATATGGTTTTTGAAATGCTATTCAAGTTAATGATAGTAAAGAATTACATAAGATTCTATTTATATTTAGTTCTAATGGTTTTTCTCTCTCTCACTTAAGAAATGGTCATACTCACGACCCTTTTCAATCCAAATGAAACTTTTCATAAGGCTTTCCTTAATCCAAGATTAAGCTATGCTTGAGGCCAAATTAATGGCTTTTTGCTATGCTTTTAGTTTATGCACATTGATGATTCAATCCATTATGGATTGATGACCCAATTAGAGACCATTCTAATTGTTTTCTTAATGATCCAATTAGAGACCATTATGGATTGATGATCCAATTAGAGACCATTCTAATTATTTCTTTAATAATGAGCTTTATCCCTTAGAAAAAAATTGAGATTTATCAGTCATAGTAGCGGAGCTATGGCAAAATTTTTATAGAAATTACGCATAAAATAAATTCATTCAAAGTATAAAAAGAGGAATTCCTACCATATTCTAGGAACTATCATCCTAGATTAATTAAAAGAATTTTATTATGCATGGAGATGTGGATGTTGCATGTAGATGTAGATGTATGGATGTGAGTGTGAATGTGGAGGTGGATGTATGCATGGGACGTGGATGTATGCATGTAGAAATAGATGTGTAGATGAGGATGTAAGTGGAGATGTGGATGGATGCATGTAGATGTAGAGGTATAGATGTAGATGTGAATGGAGATGTGGATGTATACATGTAGATGTAGATGTATAGATGTAGATGTGGATGTGGAGGTGGATGGATGCATGTAGATGTAGATGTATAGATGTAGATGGGAATGGAGATATGGATGTATGCATGTAGATGTAGTTGTGAATGGAGATGTATATGTATACATGTAGATGTAGATGTATAGATGTAGATGTGGATGTGGATGGGGATGTATGCATGTAGATGTAGGTGTATAGACGTAGATGTAGTTTATGGCAAAATTTTCTTAAATTTGGTGAAGTAAGTTTTATCTTTTTATTATTCAAAAAGAGTAATCCCGACCGCTTGTGTATTCTAAAAGTGTTATTTTTATTCTATGCATAGAAAAATGCATATTGGAATTATTGTTATTATAAAAGTGTTATTTTCATTAGAATTAATTTCTATGCATAGAAAGATGCATATTGGGAATATTTTGATTATAAAAGTGTTACTTTCATCAAAATTATTTTTTATGCATAAATAGATGCATAAAAGAACTTTTTTATTATAAAAGTGTTACTTTCATTAAAATTGAACTTATGCATAAATAGATGCATAAAAGAATTTTTTTAATTATAAAAGCGTTATTCTCATCAATTTTTGATTTTATGCATAGAAAGATACATAAAGAAATTTATTTTTATTTCAAAAGAGTTATTCTCATCAATTTTGATTTTATGCATAGAAAGATGCATAAAGAAATTTATTTTTATTTCAAAAGAGTTATTCTCATAAATTTTGATTTTATGCATAGAAAGATGCATAAAGAAATTTATTTTTATTTTAAAAGAGTTATTCTCATCAATTTTGATTTTATGCATAGAAAGATGCATAAAGAAATTTATTTTTATTTTAAAAGAGTTATTCTCATTAAAATTGAATTTATGTATAGACAAATGCATAAAAGATTTATTTTTATTTCGAAAGTGTTATTCTCCTTAAGATTGAATTTATGAATAAATAGATGCATAAACGGATTTTTATAAAAGTGTTATTTCCCACTGAAGTTGTTCTTATGCATAAATAGATGCGTAAAGAATATTTATATCAAAAATAAGAATTCTCTTACATTCTCTAAATAGATGTGATAAGATGTGATATGAATTAGATAGATGAGAATGAATAGAGAATGGATGTGATGAGAATAGAAGTGATGACAATGAGAGGTAAATAGATGTGATGATATGTGATGCGAATCAAATAGATGGGAATGATTGGATGGATGGATGCGATGAGAATAGAAGTGATGAGAATGAGAGGTAAATAGATGTGATGATATGTGATGCGAATCAGATAGATGGGAATGAATGGATGGATGGGAATGAGAATAGAAGTGATGAGAATGAGAGGTAAATAGATGTGATGATATGTGATGTGAATCAGATGGATGTGATGATATGTGATGATATGTGATGTGAATCAGATGGATGTGATGATATGTGATGTGAATCAGATAGATGGGAATGAATGGATGGATGGATGCGATGAGAATAGGAGTGACGAGAATGTGAGGTAAATAGATGTGATGATATGTGATGCAACTTAGATAGATGGGAATGATCAATGGATAGATGGTTGTGATGAGAATGAGAGGTAAATAGATGTGATGAGATGAGATGTGAATCAGATAGATGGGAAAGAATGGATGGATGGATGTGATGAGAATAGAAGTGATGAGAATAAGAGGTAAATAGATGTGATGAGATGTGATGTGAATCAGATAAATGTGAATGAATAGATGAGATGTAATGTCATGTGAATCGGATTGTGAATGAATGTGTTAGCATGTGAATCGGGATGTGAATGAATGATATAGGATGTGAATGAATGTGATAGCATGTGAATCGGGATGTGAATGAATGTGATAGCATATGAATCGGGATGTGAATGAATGTGATGTGATGTGAATCAAGATGTGAATGAACGATAAGGGACGTGAATGAACGTGTTAGCATGTGAATCGGGATGTGAATGAATGAGATGTGATGTGAAATGGATGTGATAAGATGGGATGTAAACTGGATAAATGTTAATGTATGTGAAGTGATGAGATGTATGGGTAGATGCAAGTGGATGAGATCTAATGAGGATAAATGAGGAAATAAGTGATGAGATAGAAAAAGATGTGATTAGATGAGAATGGGAATACTTATGAAATGAATGTGGATTGATGTGTGGATAATGTGGATTGACGTGAATGGATGTATGGATGATGTGGATTGACGTGAATGGATGTATGGATGATGTGGATTGATGTGTGGATAATGTGGATTAATGTGGATGGTGTTGAGATATCGAGCTCGTCTAGTGAGGCGGTGGACACTGATGACCTGCCTGGGGGATAGGCCCCACACTTACACCACTGGCATGGTTGGTGAGATCTTGGGTGATATGCGGCCAGTGGGATGACAGGCTGTGTGACAACCATTCTAGAGACTGGCATAGTTATAGCGCCAGCTCATTTAGTCGGGTTCACACTATAGAGAACCCGTGTATGTATTGGTTGAGTACCTTTCACATTATTGTGTACTCTTATCCTGTATATGGTGTGTTGAGTGTTGAGTAGAGAAGAAGAAGATTTTCAGCCTCTCACCTTGTGTGTTCTCTATTAGGGTTTTGTGAGTGTGTGTGTGTGTGCTTGGAAGAGCTCAAGCTCTCTTCCCCCCTGCATCTTTTCATGGTATCAGAGCCTGGTTCGTGCTAAGGGCTGAGCTGTAAGCAAGAGAACCACAGGAAGCGGTACGAGGGTAAGAGCTTCAACTACTCTTCCCTATTGTGTTGGTGACTACACCCTTGTCGGGAGGCACCGGCAAACGGTCTCTGATTGAGGAGCTTTCTTCGTGGGAGTAAAGCTATAGGGCAACTATATAGTCCTATCGGACTCAGATTTTTGGGCCGAAAACGCGTTTCAGGCGCGTCTGAACCTCCGTTTTTCAGAAAGCAGGCGATTTCGAGCACTGCCGGGTAAGTCATCGATTCTCTGCAGAACTCTGTTTTAAGAACTGCAGGAAGACAGATTGACTGTGCAGACATTGTGGGTGCTGCAAAGAGGTCTACAGTTGCCATTGGGTGTATGTATGCACATTGAAGTCACTGGTTGTGACATTTAAGAGTACTACAGTACCGCTGTGCAGAAAATACAGCAGTTTGTGCAGAAAAACCAGAGTGCAGTTTCTGGTAAAATTGTGTGTTTGGCAAGATGTCAAATGATGGGATAACTCAGATTGTGGCTGAGAAGCTAGATAAGAATAACTTCCATGCTTGGAGGTTCAGGTTGACAAATTTCCTGATGGGAAAAGGCTATTGGGACTACATAGAAGGTGAGCATGAAGAGGCACCGGAGATACCAGATATAAATCCGACTGCTCTGCAGATGTGAAAGAGTTTAAAGACTGGAACCAAGGAGCTAGGAAGGTTATGTATTCGCTATCCATTAGTATACAGGACACTATGATTGGGCACATTCAGGATGCCAAGTCCCCCAAGGAGGCGTGGGACACCTTGGTAAAGCTTTATGAAACAAATACCAAGGCACGCAAGATACAGTTGAAGAATGAACTTCATACTGTGGAGAAAAAGAGCATGTCTGTGAATGACTATGCGCTGAAGATAAAGGGTATTGTGGAATCCCTTGCATCTATTGGTGTGTCGGTAGATGATGATGACAAGGTGGAAGTCTGTCTACGTGGTCTCGGGCCACAATACAAGGCATTCAAGACGTCTATTCAGACTCGGGAAAACATTCCCAACTTTACAGATTTGGTGTCTATGCTGATTATCGAAGAGAAGAACTTGGGTGAAGACCAACAGTCTTCACAAAGCAAAAACAGTTCAGAGCAACAGGCCTTCTACACGAGTTCAGGAAGAGGACGAGGTAGAGGAGGCCGTGGATGCGGTCAAGGAGGTGACCGAACAGGTAATTAGAATTATGGTCAGCAGCAGCAGCAACAACAGTCCCAGAATCAACAACAACAACAACAACACGTAGGTGGAAGAGGCAAATTCAGGGGCAGGGGGAGTCAAAGAGGCCGTGGAAATTGGCAAAGGCAATATAATGATGCACGTGAATGCTATTATTGTGGTAAGCCTGGACATGTGCAGGCAGAATGTTATAAAAAGCAAGCTGACATGCAAAATGGGAAAGTGCAGCAAAACAACTATGCATCCTCAAGCAGAAATAATGAGGATAATGAAAGGTTGTTTGTTATGCAGCATGTTGTGAATGCCATGTCTGAAAATGTTGATGCAGCACAAAAAGATAATGTATGGTATGTGGATTCAGGTGCTTCGAACCACATGACAAGTCATGGGGAGTGGTTCAAAGAGATGAAAAACCCGGAAAGACCAGGTTTTGTGGAAACAGGGGATGACACTGCTCATCCAATTGCCCATGTTGGAGACGTGCCATTGTCTATGCAGGATGGCAAAGTAAAGTACCTTGCAGATGTACTTCATATACCAAACATAACAAAGAATCTGGTTTTAGTTGGCCAGATGATTGAGCAGGGTTTGCAGGTTTGGTTTAACCCTGATGGGTGTTATGTTGAAGATTTCAAAGACAAGTGCAGGTTGGTTGCAAAAGGCAACAGAGTGGGCAGAATGTTTACATTGAATGTAGACATGCCTGAAATGAGTGCTGCGATGTTTGCAAATGGTTCAGGAATTGTTGCAGACACAGACATTTGGCATAAAAGGATTGGACATGTAAATGTGCAGAGATTGAAGTCTATGATAGGGCTACCAAAATTTAAAGTGGAAGGTATGCAGAAAATATGTGAAGCATGCCAATTTGGGAAGCAAACAAAGCATGTGTTTCCAGGTAACAGATATGTGAGCAGAAATGCACTAGATGTTGTGCATTCAGATGTATGGGGTCCTACGAAGACCATATCTATGGGAGGCTGTAGGTATTATGTGACTTTCATTGATGACCACACAAGAAAAGTGTGGGTATATTTCATGAAGGAGAAGAGTGAGGTGTTCACTCACTTTCAGAATTTCAGAGTTTTGATTGAAAAGCAAACAGGGAAATATGTAAAGTGCCTAAGGTCAGATGGAGGGGGAGAGTACTTCTCCAATGAGTTCTCTGAATTTTTGAAGAAGAATGGTATTCGGAGACAGTTTACATGCAGATACACTCCGCAGCAAAATGGAGTTGCTGAGAGGAAAAACAGGCACATTGCTGAGATTGCGCGAGCATTGATAGAAGAGAAGAATATGCCGCATTGCTATTGGACTGAGGCTGTTTCTACAGCAGTATACATCATGAACATAACTCCAACTACAGCCATACATGATGTAACTCCAGAGGAGAGGTTTACTGGCAGAAAACCAGATTTGTCTCATCTGAAAGTCTTTGGATGCATTGCATATGTGCATGTGCCAGATGAGCTGAGAACTAAGCTGGATCCAAAAGCTAAAAAATGTGTGTTTATTGGATACTCCCTTGAGCAAAAGGGATACAGGTGTTATAACCCTGCTACACGTGAGTTGAGGGTAAGCAGGGATGTTGTCTTTGATGAGATGAGCAGCTGGTATGCTGCTGAAAAAGAAGCTGTCGGGGCTGATGTGAGTGGAAGTGTGGTTGCACAGAATGCAGGTCAGCAATCACAGTCTTTGAGTGGACCAGGAGAGTCCTCATCTAGTGGGTCTGTTGATAGACCATGGAGTGGCAGGCTACGTCATAATACCAGCCCTGCAAATGTGATTACTACATCATGTAAAGGAAAAGAGAAAGTGGTTGAGCCCCTTGGTATGCCTGACATTTCTGCAGGGCATTCTCATGTTGATGGAGAGTCTAGTGGCTCAGATATGAGCCTTGATGAGGAGCTTGGGATCCCAGTTATGAGAACACCTGGTGTAAAGAAGGCTATGGAAGCCATGAATGAAAAGGTGCGAAGATCAGGGAGAGTGAAGAACCCTGTGCAGAGATTTACATATGATGGTTATGTGGCACATCACTATGCATATATGGCAAAGGTTATGCAGGTTGTTGAGCCCACATGCATTGATGAGGCTATTGGAAATGTGTGTTGGGAGAGAGCTATAGATGAGGAGATGGATGCACTATATGGAAATGAGACTTGGGATTTAGTGCAATTGCCTGAAGGCAAGAAAGCCATTGGATGCAAGTGGGTGTACAAAGTTAAACATAACAGTGATGGAAGCATAAACAGGTACAAGGCTAGATTGGTAGCCAAAGGATATGCGCAGACATATGGGATTGATTATGAGCAAACTTTCAGCCCAGTTGCCAAGATGGCAACAGTGAGAGTTGTGATAGCAGTGGCTGCATCAAAGCAATGGTCTTTACATCAGATGGATGTAAAGAATGCATTCTTGCATGGGGATTTGCAAGAAGAGGTGTATACGTTGCAGCCACCTGGATATGAGGATGTGGGTCACCCCGAGCATGTTTGTAAGTTGAAGAAAGCCTTGTATGGCTTAAAACAAGCACCAAGAGCATGGTCTGACAAGATTTCTGAATATCTTGTCACTATTGGCTTTCATGTAGCCAATGCAAATTTCTCGCTGTATGTGAGACATGGTAATAGAGTTGTGCTTGTTGTCATCTATGTAGATGACTTGATCATTACGGGGGACCATGATGCAGAGATCTTTGATGTAAAGATCTTGCTTAGACAGAAATTTGAGATGAAGGATCAGGGGGAGCTCAGATATTTCTTGGGCATTGAGGTGATTAGGTCACCACATGGTATTGGATTACTGCAGAGACAGTATGGCTTGGACATGTTGTCCAAGTATGGTATGACAGGCTATAAGCCTATTTCCGTGCCATTGGATCAGAATGGCAAGTTGAGTGCAGATTCAGGAGAGATCTTGGAGGATCCTACTATGTACAGACGCATAGTAGGAAGCTTGATCTACATGACGATCACCAGACCAGATTTGAGCTATGCTGTTGGGTTGGTGAGTCAGTTTATGCAGGTTCCACGAAAACCGCATTTGGATGCAGTGAGACGCATACTGAGGTATGTGAAGTCTACTTTGCATTGTGGACTGTTCTATGAGACTGGGACAGAGATATGTGTACATGGGTACACAGATGCTAATTGGGCTGGTAGTATCTCAGACAGAAGATCTACCAGTGGCTTCATGTTTTCTTTGGGGAGTGCTGCTGTGACTTGGAGCAGCAAGAAGCAGCCTACGGTTGCTCTATCCACAGTACAGAGGAGCTGCTATGGCAGCATGTGAGGTAGCTTGGTTGAGAAAGCTACTTGGAGATTTGGGTCTATTAGTGGTGGATAGACGAGTTGTCATTTTTGTGACAACATTAGCAGTATACAGTTGGCCAGGAACCCAGTATTTCATGCTCGTATGAAGCACATAGAGGTTCACTACCATTTCGTCAGAGAGAAGGTCTTGGCAGGAGACCTTGACCTTGTTTATGTCAAGGTCTTGACAGGAGACCTTGACCTTGACCTTGTTTATGTCAGCACAGAGGATCAGGTAGCTGACATCTTCACCAAAGCATTGGGTACAGAGAAGCTCCGTAGATTCAGGGCTTCGCTTGGTGTACATGAGATGGAGTTGAGCTCGAGGGGGAGTGTTGAGATATCGAGCTCGTCTAGTGAGGCGGTGGACACTGATGACCTGCCTAGGGGATAGGCCCCACACTTACACCACTGGCATGGTTGGTGAGATCTTGGGTGATATGCAGCCAGTGGGATGACAGGCTGTGTGACAGTCATTCTAGAGACTGGCATAGTTATAGCGCCAGCTCATTTAGTCGGGTTCACACTATAGAGAACCCGTGTATGTATTGGTTGAGTACCTTTCATATTATTGTGTACTCTTATCCTGTATATGGTGTGTTGAGTGTTGAGTAGAGAAGAAGAAGATTTTCAGCCTCTCACCTTGTGTGTTCTCTATTAGGGTTTTGTGAGTGTGTGTGTGTGCTTGCAAGAGCTCAAGCTCTCTTCCCCCCTGCATCTTTTCAGATGGATGTATGGATGATGTGGATTGACGTGTGGTTTGATGTGGATAGATGTATGGAAGATGTGGATGGATGTGTAGATAATGTGAAATGATGTGGATAATGTGGATTGATGTGGATGGATGTATGGATGATGTGGATTGACGTGTGGATTGATGTGGATGGATGTATGGATGATGTGGATTGATGTGGATGGATATACGGATGATGAGGATTGATGTGGATGGATATACGGATGATGACGATTGATGTGGATGGATATACGGATGATGACGATTGATGTGGATGGATATACGGATGATGACGATTGATGTGTGAATAATGTGGATTGACGTGAATGGATGTATGGATGATGTGGATTGATGTGTAGATAATGTGGATTAATGTGGATGGATGTATGGATGATGTGGATTGACGTGTGGATTGATGTGGATGGATGTATTGAAGATGTGGATGGATGTGTGGATAATGTGGATTGATGTGGATGGATGTATGGATGATGTGGATTGATGTGGATGATGTGGATGGATGTATGGATGATGTGGGTTGATGTTAATGGATGTATGGATGATGTGGGTTGATGTGTGGATAATGTGGATTGACGTGAATGGATGTATGGATGATGTGGATTGATGTGTGGATAATGTGGATTGATGTGGATGGATGTATGGATGATGTGGATTGACGTGTGGATTGATGTGGATGGATCTATGGAAGATGTGTGGATAATGTGGATTGATGTAGATGGATGTATGGATGGTGTGGATTGATGTGTGGATGATGCGATTGGATGTGATTTGATGTGGGAATGATGTGACGTGATAGGGATCGATGAAGAAAAAAAATTTGTGTGAAGATGAGAAAAGATGGGGACTAATGTGAAAGGATGTGGAGTGATGAGAAAAGATGGAAATATTGTTGGAACTATATTTGTATATGAAATCTGTTTTTAAATGACTGTTTTATGTATTGTGGCACGCCATGGTTTGGTGTATTGCCTTTGGATCGAGGAAATACGCTTGCACATGGTATATTACATTTATGCTCCGGGTTGATGGATATACCGATATGCTTTCCTTTGGACCCTAGTATATGTGGTAGCCAAGTTATGTGGGTTGGAAATTATAGTAGTTATCCTTTTGATCCGGGTGTCTACTTATACTTGAGGAGCTTGATTGTTGGTCTCTTGGTTTTCGTTTTGATCTAGGAGGTCAAAGTTTTGATAGGTTATCCTTTGGCTACCTTTGAGGAACCAATTGGTGCATAAAAACATAGATTATGGCTTGTTGGAATTTGTGGAAATCACTGTTTGGATAGTCTTAAACCTCTTGGTTTTGGATGCAAAACGTGTGAAAGCTTCATGAAGTGCATATTACATTATGGAGTACATGTTATGGTTTGATTTGAGGGAATTGTGGGTAGTTTACAACCATACATATGTCTTTTTGGCTCCAACATACATGGCTTACACATGAGCATGCTACTTGACATGATTCCTTGATGGTATACTTCACCCATGCAAGTTTATACATATATACCTAAGGTTTCGAGGATGGAACCTCTTGGGTGGAGATGATTTGTAACAAAGTAAAAAGGGGACTCAATTTAATTAAGCCCAAGGCCAAGGGATAAAGAGGATGTGAAAAGGGCCAAGGGTTAGGACTAGGCCTGGGCATGCCCATGGACATTTATAAGTGTAGTGTAAAAGGGTGACCTAGTTTATAAGTGAAAATGGACCAATGTTATGTAACCTTTTGTTAGTCAAGATTACACAAGTCTCTTACTTTATTTTCTTGCTCTAAATCTATGTTAATCATCTTAATCTAGGCTAATCTCTCTTGTTTTCCTTACTCCTAGGCTAATCTAGGTTGCCACTTTCTTTCATAGTCTAGAGGTAGGGGGAGTCAAAGGGACAGATGGTTGGCAAAGAAATCAGACTCCAAATAGTATAGAGTGCCATTATTGTAGAAAAGTAGGGAACATGGCAAAGGACTGATTAAAACACAGAATGAAATTAAAAGTGAAAAGTTATAGCAAGGAAAATATGCATCATCTAGTAAATAGGGTGGTGATAAGACAAAAGTGAGCAACTGTTTGTGATGCAGCACATGCTCAATCCTAAAACAAGAGATGTATCAGGATGATCTAAAGATATATGGTATGTGGATTTTTGAACCTCTTACCACATGACCAATCATGGGGTGAGTGGTTTAGAGACATGTAAAAAATGGAAAAACCAGGTTATGTAGAAACATGCAATGATATTGTGCATCCCATTGCGCATGTTGGCAAAATCCTTGGTAGATATAGTTCATGCTCCAAATACCACACAGAAACCTAGTTTCTATTGGACAGATAGTTGAGCAGGGTCTGCAACAAGTGAGGTTTAATCCTCGAGGATATTCTGTAGAAGACTTTAAACATTAATGTCTCTTGGTTGCAAAGGGTAATAAAAACGGCAAGATGTTTAATTTTAATGTGAACATGCCTCATGTAAAGGTAGCCATGTTTGTTTATGGAATAGGTGTCATTGAGGATATTGACATATGGCATAAGTGCATTGGTCATATGAATATACATGAATGAATTCTATGTAGGCCCAAAATATTATTTCAAATTTACCAAAGTAGTTTAACGTTAATATTATGCATAAAGTATATGAAGCATGCCATCTTGGGGTGGTTGCAAGATGAGGGTACTCACTTTCGTTCACTCTCTCTAAAATTGGGACATCCATGCATCTCGGGCGGAGTACCTCGATCGTGATAGTGCCGCGAATTAAAAGACGACACGTGCCTCCCGAGCCTAAATCGACATATCTCGATCGAGATGCCAACTAATGCCACGCTAGCAGGTCCGGGTTTCCAGGCGTCATCCATGTCACCAATACATGTCACCGCCACCACATTATCTCGATCGAGATATCTATGCCACGCGGATCCACATCAGGGCCACGCTGTATCCCCCTAGGCATATTTGACTAGCACATCTCCATCGTCCACGTATCTCGAACGAGAAATTAACATCAAATCGCGACCATTCATTGTTCGAGGTAATGGGATACAATCTCCACCGTCCCCATATCTCGATCGAGATACTGAGATCAAATCTCAGCCGTCCAAATATCTCGATCGAGATACAGAGATACAATCTGCACCGTCCAAATATCTCGATCGAGATACGTAGATGCAATATCCACCGTCCAATTATCTCGATCGAGATACGTAAACGCAATCTATACCGTCCATTCACGTACATTGGAAGACGCGATCTCGGCCGTTTAAATATCTCAATCGAGGTATATAATGAATCTTGACCGTCGAGATACCTTGTCGTGGTAATGCCTTTAAATCGTGGCCGTCCATGTACCTCGAACGAGATAGTAATATCAAATCTCAGCCGTCGATCCTTCTCCAACCCTAAAATTAGGTGTGTATCTTGGCCGTATGTTGCACTAACCCTAATATCCAGAGCGTTAATCTTGCAAACCCTAAATTGCATGATGTTACCGAACCTCGATCGAGGTTATAAAACCGGAAAACTTTTTTTTTTGCCTCATTGTCACAAGTCGTTTTCACTCTCCTTGCTCTCTTGATTTGGATTAGCATTAGTGAGCCCATTAGCATTGTTTTATAGCTTCATTAGTGCTACTTAGCACTAAGCATTAGACCCTTCACATTAGACCCTTCACATTGGACCCTTCACATTTGGCTTAGGTTTTAGCATGGAGTCACACGAGGAGGGCCGCTCATCTATTGTTGCGGACCTCATCGCGGAGATAGACCGCGAGTTAGCGGCTATCCGTAGGAGTGCTAGAGACACTCCGTCTACATTACATATCGTGGCATACTTGGAGGCGATGCTTGCATCCCTTCGTAGCCTTCACGATATTGTTTATGTAGATGAGTGGATAGCCCACCATCGCGCTGCTCCTGTGTCACATGGCCTGACATATCGTCAGGTCTGTGATCTTGCTCCTATTAGGGATGGAGCCTACCTAGATCTTTTCCTCGATAGTCGTGGGATGAGGCCTGGGGGCGGGCAAGCCTCTCACTATTTCGCGGTGTTCGCATCCTCGTATGGCGGCACATATCTATAGTCGATATGTTGCCGCATATGGGAGGATGCCGAACAACCGCCAGATTCCCATATACTTCGCAAAGCAGTTATATGCGGAGTTTGTCTTAGGGGAGGAGGTGGATTACACCAGCCATCTTCCGGGTGGTGGTGCTGGCCGAGGCCGTCTCCAGGACCAGGGTAGGCGGCCTCCACCAGCCCTTCGTGTAGCACCTACCACAGATCCTTCATTTGTGCCATTGTCGACAGTAGAGGCTCTTGGCACCCAGGTCGGCATTGACGTACGGAGTACCACGGAGAGCATCCAGCACGTGGTGCGCCCGTTCTCACGATCTATACCGACGACAGATGTCGAGGTATTTACATATATATTACGTCTTAAGTTTTTTTGGTCATTTATCTTCATGTTTATATATACTTTTCTATATTTTTACATGAGCGGCATGGTTGATTGTGTCACGTAGGTTCCCACACCTACCACTGAGAGGCTCACTCAGGAGTTGGTAGAGGCGAGAGCGGAGATTGACCGCCTCAGAGCTGCATTACAGATGGCAGAGGCAGCTACTGCAGAGGCACAGCATCTGAGAGAGTCCGACATCCAGCAGGTAGGTTTCTCTTGCACGTAAAAGAGTTATAATTAAGGTCCTAAGTTATAAATTTCTTTAAGTAATACCTAATGAGAGACTAATCAATTATTTTAATGCTTTACTTTTTTGCGTAGGCTCAGACCGAGGTAGAGAGCTCCAGAGCTGAGGCACAGCATCATCAGATTATGGAGCAGATTGCCCAGCACAGGGCAGAGCAGCTGATGCTACATGTTCGAGAGTTTCGTAGATCCTCGGACGTGACAGTGCCGTACCTACCTTTATATCCACGGCCTGTCTCACAGAGGTTTTTTGACGACCTCTCCCGCAGGATGCACCACCCTTCCTACGTGATGCGTGCTGCTCTTTATGTATCAAGGACATTGATAGTACAGGTGGATATGCCCTAGGATGTGGACATATTTTCCACTTGTCTTGCATCACCCAGGAGTTAGTCTAGTTCTCAGCATGCCCCTCCTGCCGTGCACGCGTCGACCTAGCGACGTACAGGGTATTGGGCATCGATGATCTTCACCCAGGCCTTGTTCGAGTAGATGCCAGGACTGGCAGGCCTGTCGACTTTACATCAGCTATGGACTTGGGACTCGACGCCTTCGACGATAGAGCCCAGGAGCCTGAGGTGCCTCCTGAGATAGAGTGGAGCTCACATGAGTTCGACGCTTACCAGAGAGTCCTACATGAGAGCCAGGTCACAGCATATGAGCGCGTGGGTGGTGCTGGCCCTAGTGGCACCTCGGGTGATGGTGCTAGCAGCAGTGCTGCTTCTCATGAGCAGCGTGTCCTTACAGCAGAGGAGCTTACACGAGCAGAGTGGCAGACACGTACCATTGCAGATTATAGATTTTGGGTTTACAGACAGAGGCGTCTTGCATTAGCATGACGTAGAGAGAGAGAGAGGGCCATAGCAGCTTTTGGGACTCGTGAGCTCCCGAGTACACCGGCACCAGCTCACGATCCTGCCTTTGAGGCAGACCTCCCCGCAGACATTCGACGACCCCCGCAGTCGGCACAGCCTCCTCGACGTGCACAGAAGCCTCGACGTGCACGTCGACCAGTTAGAGATGACGATTTTGATTGGGTTGCTGTTAATAGTGACTAAACTCAGACTAGCTGGGTTAGCTCACTTATATTGTACTTAGATTTTTGGGCAGTGACTAACCTCAGACTAGCTGGGGTAGCTCATTTTCATTCTGATGTACTTATTTGATGTTTATATCATTATGAGTTTTTTCATTATTGAATATCATTACATTTTAGTTGATGTTCTTGATTTTATTATATTTTTTAACACTTTGGCTATCATATTGTTTGTTGAAAAACTCCATGCCATCGTACCCAAACATGCTCTGATGGGGACCAAACTTTGCAAGCATGGGGGGGGCACCCACCCCCACATGCTTGCAAAGTTTGGTCACAATCAGAGCATGTTTGGATTGGTAATTAGCGCCCAGTGCGGGTTTTTCAAGTCTCTTGGTGCTTAAGAGGCCATGGAAAATCAGGGCCTTCCCCATACCATCGTACCCAAACATGCTCTGATGGGGACCAAACTTTGCAAGCATGTGGGGGTGGGTCCCCCCCACATGCTTGCAAAGTTTGGTCACAATCAGAGCATGTTTGGATTGGTAATTAGCGCCCAGTGCGGGTTTTTCAAGTCTCTTCGTGCTTAAGAGGCCATGGAAAATCCAGGCCTTCCCCATACCATCGTACCCAAACATGCTTCGATAGGGACCAGACTTTGCAAGCATGTGGGGGGGGGTCCCCCCCACATGCTTGCAAAGTTTGGTCACAATCAGAGCATGTTTGGATTGGTAATTAGCGCCCAGTGCGGGTTTTTCAAGTCTCTTGGTGCTTAAGAGGCCATCGAAAATCCGGGCCTTCCCCATACCATCGTACCCAAACATGCTTTGATGGGGACCAAACTTTGCAAGCATGTGGGGGTGGGTCCCCCCCACATGCTTGCAAAGTTTGGTCACAATCAGAGAATGTTTGGATTGGTAATTAGCGCCCAGTGCGGGTTTTTCAAGTCTCTTGGTGCTTAAGAGGCCATGGAAAATCCGGGCCTTCCCCATACCATCGTACCCAAACATGCTCCGATAGGGACCAAACTCTGCAAGCATGTGGGGGGTCCCCCCCACATGTTTGCAAATTTTGGTCACAATCAGAGCATGTTTGGATTGGTAATTAGCGCCCAGTCCGGATTTTTCAAGTCTCTTGGTGCTTAAGAGGCCATGGAAAATCCGGGCCTTCCCCATACCATCGTACCCAAACATGCTCCGATAGGGACCAAACTTTGCAAGCATGTGGGGGTGGGTCCCCCCCACATGCTTGCAAAGTTTGGTCACAATCAAAGCATGTTTGGATTGGTAATTGGCACCCAGTGCAAGTTTTTCAAGTCTCTTGGTGCTTAAGAGGCCATGGAAAATCCGGGCCTTCCCCATACCATCGTACCCAAACATGCTCCGATGGGGACCAAACTTTGCAAGCATGTGGGGGTGGGTCCCCCCCACATGCTTGCAAAGTTTGGTCACAATCAGAGCATGTTTGGATTGGTAATTAGCGCCCAGTCCGGGTTTTTCAAGTCTCTTGGTGCTTAAGAGGCCATGGAAAATCCGGGCCTTCCCCATACCATTGTACCCAAACATGCTCTGATGGGGACCAAACTTTGCAAGCATGGGGGGGGCACCCACCCCCACATGCTTGCAAAGTTTGGTCACAATCAGAGCATGTTTGGATTGGTCCAGTGCGGGTTTCTGAAGTCTCTTGGTGCTTAAGAGGCCATGGAAAATCCGGGCCTTCCCCATACCATCGTAGCCAAACATGCTCCGATGGGGACCAAACTTTGCAAGCATGTGGGGGTGGGTCCCCCTCACATTCTTGCAAAGTTTGGTCTCAATCAGAGCATGTTTGGATTGGCAATTAGCGCCCAGTGCGGGTTTTTCAAGTCTCTTGGTGCTTAAGAGGCCATGGAAAATCCGGGCCTTCCCCATACCATCGTACCCAAACATGCTCCGATAGGGACCAAACTTTGCAAGCATGTGGGGGTGGGTCCCCCCCATATGCTTGCAAAGTTTGGTCACAATCAGAGCATGTTTGGATTGGTAATTAGCGCCCAGTCCGGATTTTTCAAGTCTCTTGGTGCTTAAGAGGCCATGGAAAATCCGGGCCTTCCCCATACCATCGTACCCAAACATGCTCCGATAGGGACCAAACTTTGCAAGCATATGGGGGTGGGTCTCCCCCACATGCTTGCAAAGTTTGGTCACAATCAGAGCATGTTTGGATTGGTAATTGGCGCCCAGTGCGGGTTTTTGAAGTCTCTTGGTGCTTAAGAGGCCATGGAAAATCCGGGCCTTCCCCATACCATCGTACCCAAACATGCTCCGATGGGGACCAAACTTTGCAAGCATGTGGGGGTGGGTCCCCCCCACATGCTTGCAAAGTTTGGTCACAATCAGAGCATGTTTGGATACGATGTTATGGGGAAGGCCCGGATTTTCCATGGCCTCTTTAGCACCAAGAGACTTGAAAAATCCGGACTGGGCGCTAATTACCAATCCAAACATGCTCTGATTGTGACCAAACTTTGCAAGCATGTGGGGGTGGGTCCCCCCCCCATTCTTGCAAAGTTTGGTCCCCATCGGAGCATGTTTGGGTGCGATGGTATGGGGAAGGCCTGGATTTTCCATGGCCTCTTGAGCACCAAGAGACTTGAAAAATCCGGACTGGGCGCTAATTACCAATCCAAACATGCTCCGATTGTGACCAAACTTTGCAAGCATGTGGGAGTGGGCCCCCCCTCATGCTTGCAAAGTTTGGTCCCCATCGGAGCATGTTTGGGTGCGATGGTATGGGGAAGGCCTGGATTTTCCATGGCCTCTTGAGCACCAAGAGACTTGAAAAATCCGGACTGGGCGCTAATTACCAATCCAAACATGCTCTGATTGTGACCAAACTTTGCAAGCATGTGGGGGTGGATCCCCTCCCCATGCTTGCAAAGTTTGGTCCCCATCAGAGCATGTTTGGGTACGATGGCATGGAGATTTTCAACAAACAATATGATAGCCAAAGTGTTAAAAAATATAATAAAATCAAGAACATCAACTAAAATGTAATGATACTCAATAATGAGAAAACTCATAATGATATAAACATCAAATAAGTACATCAGAATGAAAATGAGCTACCCGAGCTAGTCTAGGGTTAGTCACTGCCCAAAAATCTAAGTACAATGTAAGTGAGCTAACCCAGCTAGTCTGAGTTTAGTCACTATCAAGATAGAGATCTAGTCAGCAGCACCCTCTCTAGCTCTCAACTGCTCTAGAATGCTCTCATGGTCATCCACTCGAAGCCGAAAACGAGGGTGAGAACTGTGTTTTCGGCTCTGTACTCGAACAAGAGTGAGCCTGGTAGCAACCACTAGATGAGAGAAATGAAATGCCTCTAACTCCCACTTCCACTGCTGGAACTCAAGACTCCCCCGATGAAGTCCAATCTGCTGGTAGAACCGGCCTGCCACAATCATGCTATGGGCGTCATAAGAAAACCCATGATCATCCACTGTATCCTGGTCAAGCATGCACTTTGGCCTAGTGCAACTCATCAGATAGTAGTCTACTCCCTCGCTATTTCCCTCACTGGCAATAATAGCAAATACATCACCCTCCTGTAGCAAATCTGTCAGGTCATCATAACTGACCATGAACGCAGGACCTGTGTGCTCATCAGACACCACTGGGATGTGAAGGATGCTCGGGGGAGAGGAATGTCTGTATCCATGCATCTGCCCATCCTCTCGAGGCACAATGTGACCAATCTCCATCCATACATGCTCCACAGAAGCATGCAAACCGTCGTGTGTAAATCGTGGGGGCCGCCATGCACGTGCTCCTGATGGAATGTAAGCCCAAGGTGCCAGGTACTGTGTCACAATCATGGGAGGCTCTACGGTCAATCATGCCACCATCCACATGCCAAAAAAATCTCCTGACAATCTGAGCATCACGTTTGGGGTACGATGATGCTGCACTCCCACACAAATGTTGGGAGCACCACTCGACTACGTGGCCCGCATCTCTGAACCGCTGAGCATCCTGTCGCAGCTGATGACGCCTCAAGGCACGTTTCACACACGCGCCCGCACCATCATGCTCTCCCTTCCCGTGACCAGTCTCAAAGAATGACCAAATCACTGGGATACTAGACTGCACATGCCACCTATAAATCCATAAAAGATAGTCTTAGTTATTGTTTTCTTTAAGATGTTCTAGTGAATTTAGTTTAATTGTAAATGTAAGAAAGCCATAAGTACTACCTGTAGAGCCAATAGAATTGACATGATGACTTGAACTGTGCGCCACAACCATCCGACCAAACCCATCGCTGGATATGTCTGATCCCACAATCTCCTAAAAAATCGTCATGGAGACGAAAACAGTGTTGCACAAAATGTGCATCATGTGAACGATCATCACTGATATAGAAATGATACTCTCGAATAATGAAACGGGTCTCGGGGGTACTCGCTATCCCATCTACATGAGCCTCTGCATGTCGATAGCTAATGTGGACCAAAATAGCAACCTGGTGAGGTAAGCAATACATACGTTTAGGACACAAAAAATCAATTAAGTAATGTAGCTCAAACATAAAACAAATATTACAAAATATAACCATTACCTGCTCTGAGAAGTAATACTCAGATTGTATCTCCTGAAAAGGTGTGAAAGTGTAGTTCTCTGCAAAATCAATCACAGAGACGACCACACCAATAGGAAACTCTGCTAGGCATGCTCGGAACTGACGATCCTACCACTTGGCGCACAATGACTGTGCAGTATGTAGGGGTAGATCTGCTCCCTAAATGTGGCTGTGAAGTGACAACGTGGTGTATGTTTGTCCACGAGCTGCAACTTCCTGGACTGTCCACCACTCTGGAGCTGGTGTGTCACATACTCATAACGTTGCCATGCCACTATCTCTTGGTCACTTGCAGGGGTATCCACGAGCTGCAACTTCCTGGACTGTCCACCACTCTGGAGCTGGTGTGTCACATACTCATAACGTTGCCATGCCACTATCTCTTGGTCACTTGCATCAAGATCTACCATCTGTAGATGTGTAAGTGAACCACATGATGTGCAATTGCTCTCCACACAAGGCATCCTATGGAACTGGGCATCCTCCGTGCGTGCACACAAAAGAGAGTGGATAAAATCACGTGGACTACGAGGCAACTCTCTATGCCCACTAAGAGAACGGAACACATCATAAAAAAGTTTAAACTCAACATGGTAGCGACAACAACATGTGTCACGCTGACGTGAGTACCTCACAAACCAAGGCTTACACCCCTCAAATGACCTTTGCCCAATTTTAAGCTCTGGATACGAAGCCACAAACTGAGAATACAACTCAGTTTGGGTCATTTCAAGAAAGCAAGCACCGTGCTCAATGAACACTCCTCTTGTCACTCTCTTACGCAAAGCTTTCTTGAAAACTGGTGATGCACGACAATTCTCCTCCCAAAAACTTTCTATCAAGGTTCTAGTGGTTTCATCTAGTAGGCGATCATGCCTAGCTACACGACCACTACTCGCCCACATAGCACCAACCTCATTGGCATCTAAACGTTGTTGCCTAATAGACCCAACTCTAAGTGCGTGTGGTGCTATGGAAAGGATGCGAGATGTGGCACTAACCTTACCCTTCATTTGGGAGCTACTTATGGCTGCCACAATAGCCCGTTGAGCAGCCAAAGCGTCCGCAGAGTTCCTCTTCTTGTTAACTATATAGGAATGACGAACACTTTGTAGCACCGCCATGCCAGCTCTCCTCTCTCTTCGACCTCCAATGTCCGAAAGAGCCCTGCAGTTGGCCATGTTGGGCAGATCAATCAAAGCATCAAGCACACATGCCTGTGATGAAGACGTGAGGTCTTTGAAATAGGAATGGAAGATTGCATGGGCACGACGATGTGCCCCTGACTTTGATAGTTCTTTCCTATCCACACGAAGGGCGCCCAAAGGAGGGGGGTGGGTTCTTGTAGAAGAGAGGACTCAAGAAGGGCGGGTTCATGTGGATTATCTAAACTAAGGGGTAGTGGGGTACTGAGATACTTGCTCTGGTGCGCTTGTTGGCTGATGGTGGACGAGCTACCTGTCTTTCTTCTAAGTCTTCACAAAAAAAATGCTACGCTGCATGCTTGTTGACAGATGAGTGGCTGGGCCTTCTATCTCTAAATGGCAAGGGAGTAATAATTTTATCAAACCTATACCTGACCTTGTTGACAACTGTCATGATCTCTCCTGTGGGTTCGTCAACCAGGGGAACTAAAGGAACTTTTTTGACTGTCTATTTTGTACAAGCCATCATCAAGGATACTAAAATCATTAAAGAAGAGGATTGTCATAAGTGGACATTGATCAAAAGGGTGCATTGCATTAAAGATAGAAATCACCAAAAAAAAAATTTCCCATCCACGGTGCTATAAGCATGTTCGGACAAAGAACAAAAGTAGAGATAAAATTTGCCTTCACGATGTTTCCCTTCCATGGTGCGATAAGCTTGTTCAAACAGAGAACAAAGTTCCTTATCGCACTGTGGAAGGTGACTTTCAAAAGGGTCAAGCTATCTATATAGATTTAAAAAAATTCCCTTCCACAGTGCGATAAGCTTGTTCGGACTGAGAACAAACTTCCTTATCGCAGTGTGGAAGGTGACTTTCAAAAGGGTAAGGCTATCTATATAGACAAATAAAATTTCCCTTGCATAGTGTGATAAAGGAATCCCGACAAAGCACGATACACTTTATCGCACCGTGGGAGGTGAATGTGGTTTCATGAAGGGAAAACTACTAGAGTTGAACTTTGGATTTGTAGCTTATATATTTCTTATTGTAGGCAAGGATGATTATACTAAGGAGCAGAGTGAGAATGCTCCACAAGAACCTTTTGTTTTAAAAAGTGAGTCTATAGAGATGAAGAGGTCATGGACCTTTTATCTGATCATGATTGCATTCCAAGCACAGTGCGGCTCTGATGAAGGCATCTACAATCATTGATGAGGGTTGATCTATGCAGGGAGAGCGCATAAAGTCAAATTTTATCATCCTTGGGTATCCCTCTTTCCTTATAAATGGTAAGGGTTATTTGCTTCTTCCCATATTCAAAAGCTCTGTAATTTTAGGGAAGATTACTACCTGGCAATTATAGCAGATGGTTGTGAAGCTGCCAGAGGATTACTTGATATAGAGAATGAATATAAAGAGGATTTGTTGGCTTTGGACACAAAGGTTACCGAGAACTTCATAGAAGCTCCTGAGGCCGTGTCTTTATGCTTTGACAAAGCTAAAGAGAGAGAAGCTTTTATTCCTAGTAGTGAAAAGGAGTTTCAGAGTCTTCTAAAGGAGATGGGGCTTACAGAGTTTGGTCGAGGGCCTTTGCCTCAGCTTGGTCAAGAAAATGAAGAAGGATCCATTAACCTTTGGGATGCAACTAAGTTGGAAGAGGATGCAAACCAAAAGGTAATCAATCCCATATATAAATGCAGATTGAGCTTAATGATGGTGGCAAAGATTTTATGTTATCTTTTTATGTTTCCAAGAGTTCATGTTGTCAAGCCTTTTATGTCAATACGATAGAGCTTGATGATGCAGATGACTTCCTTGGATGTGGTGGAGCTGCTCGTGCAAGAGTGGGGCAAGACTTTGCTCTTGCACACTACATCTCATCTATTGACAAAGGAAATTTTTATTGTCTATCACAACAAGTATTCTAAGGATGTCGAAATTCCCTTACTAGCATTCAAGGCACTATCTAGATATACAGTTATGCATTTGTCTCTTACAATTCACATAAGGTCATGCTCATAGAGAAATGTGCTGCCATTCGTATTTTTGGATATGGTCCTAGATTTTGGCCTTCTAGAATCGGATACTTACTTTTTTGCTATGCTAGCTATGCCTTAGGTTCCAGAGTAGATGTCAAAACACTCAAGGGTTATAGTCGCAAGAAGTTTTTGCGTTATAGAGGAGAAATGCCTAAAGGGGATGAAGAAGAAGAGAACAGATTGGAAAGCAAGTAGATCTTGTATTTTGTACACAGTATCTGATGCACCTTCTTGTAGCATGGGTCTCAAACAATATCACATTTCCTGACACAACCATGTAAAATATCTCCAATGTCTTGAGGACCATTATCTCCACAGGTTTCTTTAAGAAAGTTCCTATAAGAAAGAAACGATGATTACTTACATTACCAATATTATATAAAAAATAAAGAAACATCAATAAAAGATGAAAAGAAAACAAACCGTGCTGCATGGATTCTTCGCTTTTACGAGCACCACCAACACTAGTCTTTGAATGTTATTCATCGTCCTCTTTCGTTCTCTTGCTCCTACAGGGGTGCTTTTCAAGAGAGAGATTGTATCCTGCAATTTTATATGCGGTCCTCTTTCTCTTTGCCTTGTATATTGTTCTGTGCATTTTGAAGAGCTTATTGCAAGCTATTTGAAACGCTTTGTAAGAGATGTATTTGTGAGTGGAGGAATTGAATCCTCCATGCATCACTCATGCTTAAGCGTTTACAATACCCAAGCAGCCCATTCTCACCTTCTCCAACAAATTGAATGAATGATGGTAGATCTGTGAAAGGTGGAGAGAAGCTCGAAGAAGTATCATTAGGATATAAATATCCATCAACCCAAAGATCCACATTACTCCGACCTTGTTGTCTTCTTTCTTGCTTATCCTATGCATTAAGACGTTCTTTTTTGATAGGTGCATATTCATTCAATATGCGAACATGCAAGTCTACCTTCCTCACTTGTGATGGATTATCTGAGGTGTTTGCTACTTCTGAGTGCCATTACAACAAGAATTGGGAGTCTATGAATATGTATGGATGAAATAGTAACTCTAAGATGGTAGCTCTAGAGAGAAGAAAAATATATTCACATGGAAAAGGAGAGCTTGCGAGAGACTCAAACAGATGGCTGAGATACTGCATGAATGGGAGAAAGATAGGGAATCATATTGCAGGCGTGGAAAGTTGGGAGAATGAATGAAAACAGTTTTTGAGGTTGATGTGGAATTTGGTGGGAATTTCAAATACGGTGTCGGGAGGCTGGAAAAAGAAGAAATGCCTCCACAGCTACCTACCCAGCAGCCTTGGAAGATACAACAAACACAAGGGGCACCACCAGCACAATGCTGGAAACAGAAATCTCTCAAAATACCACACGGATTCAAGCCAAAATATACACCAGCACCTTCAATTCAGAACCCTTAGATTCCCTTTCTTTCTCAACTTACTCAGCTCACCACGACTGGCAACAAGTAGGGAATTCTTCACATAAAGCAAACAACTTGGTCTCATAATCATTGTGCAACTATTCATACTTGATATACCTTAGCCACCAAGTACGTTGTACAATCAGAACTTCAAACCAAAACTCCACCACACCAACAAGGTACATGATCCCAATACGGGCTAGAAGGTACAAGCTTGTTAACACCAAGCATGAACTCCCATGATTTAGCACCACGATCCAACGTCACAATCAGTGAAGTTTAGAGCCAGCCTACTCCTTTCTCGTCATCACCAGGTGCAAAGGAACCCGCAACAATGAAATCCACTATCAAGATCAAGCAAGACAAATAGGAGTTTCTCCAGTTCCCTTAGGCTCTCCTCGGTCTGCTCTGCACAGCCACCCGAGAGGTCTTCCACAACCAGCGGCCACCCTCTACACATTGACTCCTCTCACCGTTTGCATGGACTGCCAAATCCCCAGCCCCTCTTCCCACTCCAGTCGTGAGCTCTCCGACAACACCTGAGTCGCCTCCTCGACTGTCTTTCCTCTATGCGCAATCACCAACAACGCCTTCTCTACGCTAGGCGGATCACCCTTCCTCACTTGGTCATCTATGAGGCGGTGACTATACTTGCCCGGCGTCCTTCGCCATGATGGCTTCACCAGCCCGTCGCTAGCCCTTTGACGCCAGCCCTTTGACGCCAGCCACTGCTGCGCCCTCTGCACTCACACCAGAGCCGCTCCTCGTTAGCTCTCCTCTCCCGAAGTCTCTCACACGCCCATTTTCTCTCTGTTCATTCCCACTGGCCGCATATCACCCAAGATCTCACCAACCATGCCACCTCCTTAGCAGTAATTTGTTTCACTACCTTTGCTTCCGCCCATCTAGAAAGGTAATCAGCTGCAGTCAAGATGTAACACTTCCCTCTGCTAGTAATAGGCAATGGCCCCATAGCATCAATTCCCCATTTTTCAAAAACATCATAAGCAAGAATTGTCTTCCTCATCTCAGGCCTTAATATCCGTCCACTATGAGCTTGGCATTGTTTGCATGACCTGCACCAATGATTAACATCCTTATGTACACTTGGCCATACATAACCTTCCTGTAATACCTTATGCAAGGTAATCTTTGAGGCAAAATGTCCACCACATGCTCCTTCATGGTTTTCCTTAAGAATTTTGTAGATTTCTTCCTTCCAAGGTACCCGTCGCATTATCAAATCAATTCCCTTTAAATACAAAGCATCACCAATCATCACATACCGGGTTGTTGCAAGATCAGGGTGTCCAGTTTTGTCCAGTTTATGCTGGACTGGGACAATTCTTTGACAACAAATTTGGGGGAGAAAGGTACTTTAAACGAGATCAAAAAACTAATAGAAAATACACATACACTCAAATTTACCTCCAATATAACTTAAATTAATATAAATTAGTCTAATTTATTAAAATTAACCAAAAATATGATAAAACAATAAAAAATGATCTTTTCATACTTAGAGCGATCTAATTTTTTTTCCATAGATGCACCAATACAAGTACACTAGTCCCTATAGGTTTTAGATTATTTACATCAAAATTGTAATTTTACTAATTAGATTATTAGTATTTGCAGGCCTTCTGATAGCCTGGAAGAATTTTAGAAAAGAGATCATTAAAAATCAAACCATTGGATTTGCAATTTTGACTAACCACCACATTCTACCAATGTCTCACTATCTACCACTCTTTTAATCTACAAGATTATGCATTTTTAAGTGGTAGTTATTGTGGGTGCAAAAAGTGGCATATATTATAACACTTTAAAGACCTTGAAATATTTAAAGAAAATAGAAAAATAGCTTAAATTTTTTTTTAAAAATCAAGTTAAGCTCTATATTATGTGAATATCTAAGATGCAAAGTGGAAATCTCATATGAGTTTATATGTGAAAGATATTAGCATTTTATGGAACCGGCCCAAATTTGGGACATGGTGTATACATTGAGCTTGTACCTAAGGAAATGAGGACTTTTAACTATCTAATGCTTAATTAGATTATGCAACTATATTCCCAACTTTGCATGTGACGTTCCAACAAAAGAACTTGAAAGGAAATTCCTTCGTTAGCTAGGAGAGATTGGCCACTAAAGGTAAATAAATGCCTGTTTTTTTACTATTTATAGGGTGCCTGAGTGGACAAAACTGGGCACCCTGATCCTGCAACCACCCTACCTTGCAGCTTTCCTGATGAAACCATATTTTTTTGATCTTTCAATACCATTAGGAATCATCCCTGTTAACAAAAACTCCTCAACATCCTATAAATTCTCCCTGCCACAATAAAATGATGCATGAGCTTTAAGAACAAAAACTTCACCAATCATTCCCTGGGCTGCTTCATGAGCCTCCTCATTATGGCCTCGATCCACATGCTTAAGACTCCAAGCTTCAAATTCCTTTAACAAACCTTTAATCTTGAAACACATTTCTTTGAGTAACATATTCTTTGACTTCCAAACTCCCAATACCTGTTTTACCACAAGCAATGCATCTCCTCGAGCGAATCCTGTGTACACCATGCTTCAAGCATATTTGCAATCCAACTTCCAAAGTCAGATACTTCGCTTCATTGTTGCTATGTGCATCCACCTTAACACCCTTCTTAAAAACAAGGCAACCCTGTGGATCATAAAGCACCAAACCTCCTGAGGCTGCACATCATGGTTTTTCCTATAAGAACCATCAAAATATAATAAGTGTGCATTCACCAATTCAGCCGAATCCTCAACTGGCTTCTTGATGGTCTCCTCCTTAATAAGAAGATGTCAACAGATTAGCTAAGGTAGCCCTGGTACTCTCTTCCACCAAGAATGAAAAAGTAAACTCCTGCAACTCAATCACCCACTTTATCATAGCCTTAGATAAATTTGTGCCATTTATCAACTAAGGCAAAAAAGTATAGCTCGTCAAAAACACAAAGGGGTGAGGCAACAAGTAATGGCGGAACCGCCTACATGCATACATCACACTAACCATAACAAGTTCCACCTCTGATAACAACCTTTCTCTAGCAAGTTTTACTCTGCTAGCACAGTAGACTAGTTGCATATAATGTGATTCTTTCCCCTTTTGTAACAACATAGCTCCAATTGCATCTTCACCCACTGAAGGGTTGACATAAAATACATGTTCCCAGTTAGGTGCCTGCATTGTAGGAATAGCTCCCAACACCTCTTTCACTTTCTGGAAAACTACCTCACACTCCTCTGTCCAATGCAAAGGATCATGCTTTGCTACTTGCTGCAAAGGATATAACAACTGTGAAGATAGAGAGATGAATCGAGCCATATACTTCACCTTTTGCACAAAAGTAGCCAGTTGCCTTGTATTCTTTGGTGTAGGAAGAAGAAGAAGAGACTTGACTTTATCAGGATCTGGATCAATACCATTCTCTGAAACAACATGGCCCAAGAGCTTCACCCTCGGTTGAGCCAAAAAACACTTTTTTGGATTTAATTGACCACCACACTCATCATAACGCTGAAAAACTGTAGCCAGCCTATCACAATGCTCTTGTCTGGAGCTGTATATACAAAAATCATCAATAAAATCCTTCACAAACTTGTTCAAAAAAGGAGATAATACCCAATTTGCCCTTTTCTGATAGTAGGCTGGCCCATTCATCAATCCAAAAGGAAGAACTTTGTAGCAGAAACATCCCCAAGGTGTAATGAAAGTCGTCTTGCGCTGATCTTCTTCTGCAATCTTTAACTGGAAATAACCTGAAAACCCATCACAAACACTATACCTTTCATATCCAGCTACAGTATCCAAGATCTCATCCAAAAAAGGTAGGGGGTAAGAATCCTTCTTTGTAGCAGCATTCAAAGGCTTGAAATCCACACATATACGCCACCTGCCATCCTTCTTTGGACTCACCACCGTAGGACTTACCCACTCAGTTGTGTCCACTTGTGTAATGAAACCTGCACTCAACAGCTTATCAACTTCCTCTCTCAGGGCCTGCATTTGTTCTCGTCCCATCCTGCGAAGCTTCTGCCTAACTGTTTTTACACCTTCTTTCAATTCAATCCTCAAATCTGGCCCTTTAAATCCTCCAATCTCCCTATAAGAGGTGATGAATAATTTTGGAAAATGAGACAGCATATTAACGTATCTAACCTTTTCTCCACTCGAGAGATCCGGACTCAGCATTCCTTCAATCAGCTCCTGCTTCTTCTTCACTTCTATCTTTGGCTGTAGTAATTCCTCGATCACTTCATACGACCCCAAGGTATCTTCTCCCTCAGCACCCACTTCTTGCACTTCTTTATCTTCATTACCTTGTTGCTCTGATAATAGGAAAGCCACATCTGCCTCTTCTTCACTAGAAGCAATAGTCGATGAATCCATCTCCGATTCAAAAGTACTGGTGGTAGTTTCCTCTTCACTCGAAGCTTCTGGCCTCTCCCACACATCATTCAAAAATCTCCTACTGTGCATCTCAAAAGATTTTTTATTACCCTGCTTATTATGCAAAGAAATGGTCCCATACCTCCAGTCTCTTGTACTGCACCCACCACTCGCAACTAGGGTCATCCAAGAATAATTGGAAAAGCACCAAGACCCGCAAGCATCACATGAAAATCTACAGTAGCTTTGACATTAAAAGCTTCAATTTCCAACTCCTTTACCATACCAAGACATTTTACCTTTTGATGATTAGCCATCCTGATTCGAAAACCAGAAACCCTAGACACCCTCAAGCCTGACTGCTCCACACATGATTAGGTAATCACACAGATTTGAGCTCCTCCATCTATATAGGCCTGACCAAGGTTCCTACCTTTACTCCACACCTCCACAATAGGGCAAATATCTGGAAGCTCTTCTAAAGATAGTACTTTGACTGACCTCTTCTCTGACTCCTTTTCCATTGGATTCACAAGTCCCTTCCATTGCCTTCTCAATTTTGGCACCATCTCCACCAACTGCCCAAAGGTGATGTTGGCCTTCCTGTTCACCAAATCAGATTTCAAATCATAGCTAGTTTGCCCATCCCCCAGTGGGAAGTCTTACACCTGGAACCTTCTACGAGGCTTCCGTTTCCTTTTGGCTTTCACATCTTCTCCTTCCTGCTGCTTCCCCTTCTTACGGCTAGGTCCAGCTACTCCCTTTCCTTCTCTTTCATCCGTTGTGCGCTTACCAACGGGCATCACATCCCCTTCTTCTCTCACCTGAACATTCTCGAGAGTAACAACATTCATGACCTTTGCCTTCCCCTTCTCTTCAGCTGTGATTCCACTGGGGCCTGCTTGATCCCTGATATCAATACCATAGTCATTTGACCTGTCAGGTAACTGTGAAGGTAGTGGGTACATATCACCACCCATTCACTGAGGCTTATCACAATCTGTACTCAGATGACCAAGCTCACCACAGTTCGAGCATGTAGGGATGAAACGACGGCCCCTACCGCGACCACGTCCATACCCTGCTTGTCCATCTCCCCCTTCATGATTATTGCCTCTGCCTCTACCACGTCCACCACCTATACTTCCCATTAAATTTAAGCTCAAATTCTTCATAAGATCAACCATTTCTTTCATATCCTGTCGCAATCCCTCATCAGAACCCGCAGGAACCATAGGTACTCCCTGACTAGGTTGTGGCACCATCTGCATAGCTTGGGCTTCAGTGGGCTTCAATGGGCTTCATCTTGGGCTTCAGTGGGCTTCATCCTCTCAATCACTGCATTCATGGGTATAGCCTCCACTCTACGAATCTCCGGCTGTGCTACAACTGGAATCATCCCCAGCTAATTCATCTGTTGCAACTTCCAATCCTTTGATTTGGCCATTTCCACCGCATCCTCATAAGACCTGGGCTTCTTCAATTCCACTTTCGAGCGAATGCTCCTCTTAAGCCCGACTACAAACTTGTTTTTCTTCATCATGTCAGGAGGTACTTGGTCTTCCCCTAAAGCCCTGCATAAAGTCTCCCACAGCAAAGAGAATTTCTTCACATAATCATCAATTGATTCCAACTCACCTTGTGTCAGAGCTTGCACCTCATGCCAAACCTTGTCGAGGTCTTCTACCTTCTTGAACCTGTTGCTAAGTGCTATCTTTAATCCATTCTCAGTCATATCAATACGTGGAACAGCAACCCTCAATGACTCCTCATAAGCTCTGTACCAGGTCCTTGCATCCCCTTTCAAGCAGATGCTCAGTAGCCGCAACACCTATACCGACTCATTGATGTGGTTGCTTATGCATGCAACCTCCATCCTTTCTAGGAAATCTACCACATCCTCATTAGGACCACCATAAAACTCTGGATAAGACATCATTTTAACCCCCAAACTTCACCTCAAATCCAAGAAAACACTTTCCCTGAAACTCTCAACTCCCAGGGCATACACCCTGGTAAACTGAAGAAAATAGCAGAGCTATCCTCAGTGGGGGCACCAGAAAACTGTCGGGAGGCTGGAAAAAGAAGAAATGCCTCCACAGCTACCTACCCAGCAGCCTTGGAAGACACAACAAACACAAGGGGCACCACCACAGCACAATGCTGGAAACAGAAATCTCTCAAAATACCACACGAATTCAAGCCAAAATATACACCAGCACCTTCAATTCAGAACCCTTAGATTCCCTTTCTTTCTCAACTCACTCAGCTCACCACGACTGGCAACAAGTAGGGAATTCTTCACATAAAGCAAACAACTTGGTCTCATAATCATTGTACAACTATTCATACTTGATATACCTTAGCCACCAAGTACGTTGTACAATCAGAACTTCAAACCAAAACTCCACCACACCAACAAGGTACATGATCCCAATATCGGCTATAAGGTACAAGCTTGTTAACACCAAGCATGAACTCCCATGATTTAGCACCACGATCCAACGTCACAATCAGTGAAGTTTAGAGCCAGCCTAATCCTTGCCCGTCAACACCAGGCGCAAAGGAACCCGTAATGAAATCCACTATCAAGATCAAGCAAGACAAATAGGAGTTTCTCCAGTTCCCTTAGGCTCTCCTCGGTCTGCTCTACACAGCCACCCGAGAGGTCTTCCACAACCAGGCGGCCACCCTCTACACGTTGACTCCTCTCACCGTTTGCATGGACTGCCGAATCCCCCAGCCCCTCTGCCCACTCCAGTTGTGAGCTCTCCGACAACACCTAAGTCGCCTCCTCGACTATCTTTCCTCTCTGCGCAATCACCAGCAACGCCTTCTCTACGCCAGGCGGATCACCCTTCCTCACTTGGTCATCTATGAGGCGGCGACTATACTTGCCCGGCGTCCTTCGCCATGATGGCTTCACCAGCCCGTCGCCAGCCCTTTGATGCCAGCCACCACTGCTGCACCCTCTGCACTCACACCAGAGCCGCTCCTCGTTAGCTCTCCTCTTCCGAAGTCTCTCACATGCCCGTTTTCTCTCTGTTCATTCCCCACGCTGTCTTCTACAGCCTGGTCTTCATTTCTACAAGGCGGCTAACTTCACGTCTTGCGTCTTCTAGACCTCTGCGTTGGCAACCCAATAAAACTCCATGTGGCTATTCCAAAGCTGGCCACTATTTAATGTATATATTTTATATTTTTTTCCAAAGCCTCACTAATGGCCATCATCCCAACCTTCGTACCTTGCATCATCACAACCTTAATGCTTTGCTTCACCTTGATATACGGCGCCCACGACTTTCCAATACAAGAGCTACCTACAGCCATAATCATCAGCATCATCACTTACCAAACATGAGTTGCCATCGGTGCTATGCATTTAGCAACCACCCGCACACCACACTGCTGCAATAAAACTTCCAGATCTCCAGCATTTGCTCCGGAAAAAAAAAACACGCATATACCAGCTCACTGTAAAACCACCCGCTCTGTACATTTGCCAGGGCATTCAGGGCAAAGTTTTATTGCACACCATGCATCCCATATGTACACGGACTCAAAATACCTTTACAAAATTTTGCCTAACAACGGCATTAAAGTACAATAAATAAGATTGAAAGGGTAGAATTGAATGTAAATGGATTTTACTTATTTTCGGGCCCCTCTAATGGGGACGAGATTGATGATGTGGAAAGAGAAAGAGATACGAAAATCCTAGAGAGGGAAACTAGAGCCTAGAGAAGGAAACTAGAGCCTAGAGGGGGAGCTTTTGTTAGCAAGAAAGTACACTTCTTTATTAGCAAGAAAATCCTAGAGAGGGAAACTAGAGCCTAGAGGGGGAGCTTTTGGGAATCTTTTAGCAAGAAAGTACGCTTCTTTATGAGCTGTGTCTCCTTATGCCACAACAAAATTAGTCTTAATTTCTTAAAATTAGGGATTCTTACAGGGCCCTTTTTATGCTCAAATGCCCCCTAATGTTTATGGCACCTCAAAGTTGTGAGAGACCACCATCTTTTCCCTTTTAGGACCAACCAGGAGGACGACCTTACTGACACTCGATGTGCAGCGACCCCGATCTGCTACGATCCGGCACTGTTGTGACCCTGATCTGGTGACCCTGACACTGCTGTGTGATGTGGAGTGGAGGTCTAGGGGAGGGGTGAGGGAGGAGATGGGGAGAGGAATGGAGGAGTAAGGGAGGAGATGGAGAATAGAGGAGTAAGGGAGGGTATGGAGGAGTAAGGGTTTAGAGTTTGAGTGAATAAGACGTTGGGAGGGAGTAAGGTGAGGGAGGAGAAAAGAATAACTAACCTACTAGCAATCTATGTAGAAGACTAACTAAACTAAAGACTAACTCATGATTAAATACTAACTAAACTAGAACTAAAACTAAAATACTAATTGAGACTACTAATTCTCTACTAATCTAGACTGAAGATAAACTCAAGATTAAAGACTACTAAAACTAAACTACTAACTGAGACTACTAATCTATATCTCCTCACAACCCTCACTGCATTAGATGGCGCATACTAAAACATAATTGTTTATGCCTGCAAATTATATGTGAACCAGATAGCCGCCACTTCTTGATTGAGCATTCAATTCAAAATATGGTATTTTTTGTCATTATTTGGCTACCGTGTCCCTTTGCGACGTTCAAGTTGGACTATGCCACATCAACACTTATGGACACCATCTCTCTTTCTTATTTTCTCTTCATTGTGTTTCTTTCTCCTAGCCATCCTTTCCTTAGCATTGCTCTTCTCTATCTCCTTAACATCATATTAGATAATTTGGGGAAAATCCCATTTCCATTTGAAAAATGGGATCATGGTGAACCTATCCAAGCTTTTGTCAAAACCCCGTCATGTGACTTATCATTAGAAAGATCTTGAAGAGTAGGATCTAAATCTATAACGTCCGACAAATTTGGAGTTAATATGCTCAAGATATGGCCAAAACTATGTTGAAAAGGCGATTCCCAAAGTATGAGATTTTTCCCAAATTATCTAATATTGTCTTCCTTGCCATTCCTCATCTTTTTGGATTTCTCATTGCTCAACTCACAATGCCGTCCTTCCTTGTTATCAACCATGGTGCTTAGACTTTGGAAATTAGATATACGACATTGTTGTTTGTGAGGTTTCACTACTACAAGTCACTAATTTCTTTGGTTTACAAAGTAGCGACATTGTCCTCCAAGAGGATGTTGAGATTTGTGGTGACAAAGAGCACAAGGAAGAGGTAGGAAGTGAGTCACATGAACGAGAGAAGAAGCATGCACAAGGAATAAACTAAGGTTCTAATATCAAAGGTGACACATGGAAAGCACAAGGTTGCACGTGTAGTGTGAGAATTAATGAACATATGGTTGGCACTAGGGTCTAATATCAAAGGTTGATTTGTATGGTCACTTGTAAAAAGTGAAGTCAATGGTCAAAAGGTGACACATGGAAAGCACAAGGTTGCACATGTAGTGTGAGAATTAATGAACATATGGTTGGCACTAGGGTCTAATATCAAAGGTTGATTTGTATGGTCACTTGTAAAAAGTGAAGTCAATGGTCAAAAGGTGACACATGGAAAGCGCAAGGTTGCACATGTAGTGTGAGAATTAATGAACATATGGTTGGCACTAGGGTCTAATATCAAAGGTTGATTTGTATGGTCACTTGTAAAAAGTGAAGTCAATGGTCAAAAGGTGACACATGGAAAGCACAAGGTTGCACATGTAGTGTGAGAATTAATGAACATATGGTTGGCACTAGGATGCACAAAAAGAATGGATTGGAGTCCTTTCCAAGACTATAAATATGGGTGTATGGAACTTGATTATTGCAATGAGATTATGTGAAATTTTGTGAGCATAGCATTTTGTAACTAATATCTTGTTTACTTTTTTAATCACCTCATTAGTCTCCTTAATCATGTCTACAATTACTTGCTATGAGCTGCCCTAGATTCATGATTTTTAACATTGTATCAAAGCTTGGCCAAGCTAGCTTATTAGCAAGTGATCAAGAACATTAGGTTTTCTTTGATAGGGAACTATGATTTTCTATCTTTGATTAGTTTGATTAGGGTTTAGAAAAATCTTTCTTCTCTCATCTTCACCAAGATTCTCATAGTGTGCATAAGAATTGAGAGTGAGAGGATCATTGAGCTCATTAAGAGTAAGCAAATATGTTGGTGGCTACTTAGTGAGACCTCAATAGAGAGCTTCTTTGTGGAACTCATGTCAGAAAAGTAGGTCTTTTTTGCAAGCTAAGTAAATGGCACTCATCTTGCTATAGAGAGAGAGAGAGAGAGAGAGAGAGAGAGAGAGAGAGAGAGAGAGAGAGAGAACATTAGTAGGCTGAAATCTATGAAGCAGAGAACAAAGAGAGACATTAGCCCACATTACAGCTTTTGCAGCTCGTAAAAAGGAGAACCCACTAGTAGAAAGGCACCTTTAGCACTAGTAACTCAGAAGAGAAAAAGGAGGCAATTTCGTCCTCTTCTCCCAGTAGGCAGGGCTGTCAACTAGGCTATGAACCAAGGGAAACATTGAGCTAATAGAGGTAGGGCTATGTAAAAACAGCTAGTTGGACACCACGTCTTCTACAGCCAGCTTGAAAGATCCTTGCCCCCTCCGCGCAACGAATTTCGGGGGGTGCTAGAAGTGGAAGTAGCACTTCTTGTGTAGGGCAGAGCCTCTCACTCGGGGCCTCGCCCACAATTATCCAGACAAGAGACTAATCCCTCGGTTCTTCTAAAACCGAACGCGGAAAAACTTCCTTCGCCCAGCAGACATAGGTGAGCTTGAAAGATCCTTGCCCCCTCCGCGCAACGAATTTCGGGGGGTGCTAGAAGTGGAAGTAGCACTTCTTGTGTAGGGCAGAGCCTCTCACTCGGGGCCTCGCCCACAATTATCCAGACAAGAGACTAATCCCTCGGTTCTTCCAAAACCGAACGCGGAAAAACTTCCCTCGCCCAGCAGACATAGGCGATTTCTCCATGATATTTTTATTCTAACATAGCCAAGAGCCTTAACTAACCAAACTGATCCGACCAAACCCGTAAGTCACATGGTCAGATCAAGGAAGAGACTCACTTGGATCATAGAGACCAACGCTTTTTTCCTCATCGAGAGAGGCACAACCATTGATTCTTTTCCATAGAACAAAGACTATCCGAGATTTATTTCATCGATTGTACCATAACAGAATTGAGTCTCATTTTAGGGATCCATCAGTCTAGCCTAACCCCATCCAGTCCCATGGGTTAGCCAAGCGCCCAACCACTGTAGTGATAGGATCCATTTAGGAATTTGGTTATGTTTTGCCCTGGGTACCAGGGAAAAGAGTTTCCAAGGCCCCTAGCCGGCGCTTCAAGCAAACTTCAAGATAGTCACACCACTTACACACCCAATATGAAATTGCATGTTTCACAGATTCAGCTGTCTTTAAAACAATCTTTTAATGAAACCATAGTATCACTGATCATAATCCTCCCAAATATCCGGTTGAATTCTAATTTCCAATCATTCCTTCATCGGTGTACCAATCATTTCTAACCAGAATGCTCACCACCTGCTCACTACTCAGGGGCCTTTTCAATAGTTCCTAGCTCATAGTACCCGGCAATATAATCACATAAGAAAATCTAGATGGACTCTCCATTGAAGATCAGCAAGATCAACCAACAGATCCATATAAAAGAGCCATGGACTCATCCGTTTTGAGGACCAACAAGGACAATCAACGAAATCCATGCCCAAGTTCAGAAAACAACTCTAACACCTTGTTCCATTTTTCTTCCTCAACGCACGTGTGGGTATCTTTGGTGATCCAGAGCCCGAGCACCGTATGGTTAGCACCCTCTAGGCTCCTTCTTCAGAGGTCACCTAGTGCTTCACTCATTGATCGCTTCCTTGGTCCCTCATCCACCGTACTGAAAGCTCTCCATTTAAATCGAACCGAGGCTGGTCAAGACCTCAGTTGTGACCTTGCTACGTGAGACGTCCTCTGTTGAATCTCCGTTAGTTGTTGCAACTTTATCACTTAGGTCTCCACACGACCTCATTCACAAGATGGTCAAAATGCTTCCCCAACATTCTTGACATAAAACAATCAATTAAAAATAGGTCATAAATATAGTCTCTAACCTCATCTTTGCTTATTATTCCACATCATTTCTCGTTATTCCACATTGCCTAATCCACATCCAATCATATGTATTCCCATCATCCTTCATCCATTCTCATCTACTCACATCAAATTACATCTCATCACATCTCATCCATTCACATCTACCCATATCCATATCACATCATATCACATCCATTCACATTATATCTCATCCATTCACATCTATCCCGATTCACATCACATCCATTTCACATCACATCTCATCCATTCACATCTGTCTCGATTCACATCACATCTCATTCATTCACATCTATCCCGATTCACATCACATCACATCACATACATTTCACATCACATCACATCCATTCACATCACATTTCATCTCATCCATTCACATCACATCACATACATTTCACATCACATCACATCCATTCACATCACATCTCATCCATTCACATCTATCTCGATTCACATCACATCACATCTCATTCATTCACATATATCCTGATTCACATCACATCCATTTCACATCACATTGCATCACATACATTTCACATCACATCACATCCATTCACATCACATCTCATCCATTCACATCTATCGCAATTCACATCACATCACATCTCATTCATTCACATCTATCCTGATTCACATCACATCACATCACATCCATTTCACATCACATTGCATCTCATCCATTCATGTCTAAACACCATATTAGATAATTTGGGAAAAATCCCATTCCCATTTGAAAAATGGGATCACGGTGAACCTATCCAAGCTTTTGTCAAAACCCCATCATGTGACATATCATTGGAAAGATCTTGAAGAGTAGGATCTAAATCTATAATGTCCGACAAATTTGGAGTTAATATGCTCAAAGTATGGCCAAAACTATGTTGAAAAGGTAATTCCCAAAGTATGAGATTTTTCCCAAATTATCTAATATTGTCTTTCTATCTCGATTCACATCACATCACATGACATCACATCTATCTCGATTCACATCACATCACATGACATCACATCTATCTCGATTCACATCACATCATGTCACATCCATTCACATCACATCTCATCCATTCATCTCTTATCACATCGTATTCTCATCTAATTTGCATCGTACTCACATCTATTCACATTTAGTAACGTTCTCTACTTTTGATACCGATGGGACTTTTTCTAAATCTCTGAATTGCTTGGCCTACTTAAAGGTACTTTTTTCTCCATGGATATTTTCATATTCTTTCTTAAATTTCTCAAATGAAATATATTCAATATTTGTCTTTTGAGTAAAAGATTCATGGGATTTACAAAAATTAATTCTACCCATATTTCCCAATAAAATTAATAATGCTCCAAATTTCACTTTTGATAAATACTCATAATTTGAATTATGCTAAAAACTCCTCTTTTTTCATTTAATTTCTTGGATCTCAAATATCATGGGAATTCCTCTTTTTGCACTTAATTGATTGAGTTCCAAATGTCATGGGAATTCCTCTTTCATCATAAAATAAATTATCTAAAATTCCTCTTTTCGTTAATAAAAATATCCATTATTTCAAATATGTCAAGAATTCCACTTTTACCATTTAAATGATTGAATTCCAAATGTCATGGGAATTCGTCTTTTATCATTTAAATTTTCTCATACATAAAATAAATTTATCTAAAATTCTTCTTTAAATAAAAATATTCATTATTTTAATATATTAAAATTTTTCTTTTTCCATTTAATTACATGGATCTCCATTATCATGGGAATTTCTCTTTTTGCATAAAAATAAAACTACTAAAAATTTCTCTTTTTTTAATTAATTAATTATGCATAAATACTAAAAATTAGTTTCCCAATGACTTTGATGAAAATCATTCTTTTAGCATAGGATGTCCAATCCTAGAATATGGTAGGAAGTCCTCTTTTCACATTATGCATAAAAATGAGCTATGTATTAATTTCTAAAAATTTTACCATAGCTTCGCTGCTATTACTGACAATTTTCAATATTTCTAGAAAGAATAAGACTTTGTAATACAATTATGATAGAAGAACTATCTTTGAACTTAAATCCAATTTATGTAATTAAATCACAAATTTACCATAATTTTATTAACATAAAAGCATAAAAAGCCATTTTCTTAACCCCTAGCTTAACAAGCTTAGAGATTGATTTTGAATAAAGAATATATCAATGAAAAGCATTCATTTGCTTAAGAATTAGTCATAGGAATGACTATTCTTTTGGGGAGAGAGAGATATACATAAAAAGTATCCTAATTAAGCATAAAGATTAACTTTTTTGTGATTAATCATTAGAATTCTTATAGAAAGCTTGACTTGCATTGAAAACAATTAATTTGAAACTTCTCAAGCTTGAGAGGGGTTGAGAAATGCAATCTTTTGAGATTATTAATGCAAACCATGAAATTACTTCTTACCTCTAGATCTGGCTTGCTTCTTTATCTTAGAAGGAAGCCCCTAACCAATCAATTGGTTTATTATGTGGCCAATGGTGTGTGGAAAGATTCTTTTCACACACCTTGAGACAGACATTATTCAGTTTAGTCTAGATGGGAACGTAATAGATTTCTAGTTCAGATTCTACCTTTGCAAATCTATGATGGAATCCTTGGAATGGATTGGCTCCATAAGAATCAAGCTGACATTCATTGTCTCACAATGGAACCATCTCTTTCCTTGACCTTCACAGGAATAAAGTTCAAGGAACTGGAATTTTCAGATCCCAAGTGCTGCAATTAGTCAAGGCTTCTAAATTGTTGAAGGGGCTCAGAAAGAGGCAAGCTGTTTATGTCGTTTAGATGAATCCGGTAGATATAAAATGCAAGGATAGAGAACCAGAGTGGTTAAGTGAGTATGTAGATGCGTTCCCAGAAGAGCTAACTGAGATGCCTCCGTCTCGCGAAGTAGGTCATGAGATCGAGTTAACTCCCAGATCTCAGCCCCACTAGCCCAGCATGCATACAAACTGCCACTCCCTAAAGCCATAGAACTTAAGGAACAATTAAGACAATTGTTAGAGCAGAGATTCGTCAGACCCAATGTCTCACCTTGGGGTGCCCCCATTCTATTTCAAAAGAAGAAAGATGGAATGTTAAGACTCTATATTGACTACAGAGGATTGAATCAATTAAAAATTAAAAATAAGTATCCTATCCCTAGGATTGATGAACTTCTGGATCGGTTAAGTGGGACCCAAATGTTCACAAAGATAGATCTCAAATCCAGATATTACCAGATTAGAATCAAGGAACAGGACATCCCGAAGACATCATTCAACAAGTCTCGCTATGGGCATTATGAGTTCACAGTCATGCCGTTTGGATTGACTCATGCCCCGATGATGTTTAATCATCTTATGCAGGATATTCTCATAGAATAATTGGATGATTTTGTTCTTATCTTCTTTGATGACATCTTGGTTTACTCGAAGAATGCTATAGATCATGAAGATCATGTGCGCAAGGTCCTGGAAATTGTAAGGAAGCACCAACTCTTTGCAAAAAAGAGCAAGTGTTCTTTCTCTGTTTTGACCAGTTAGAATACTTGGGATTCATAGTGTCTAAACATGGGATTTCACTTGACCCCGCAAAGATCCAAGCAGTCATACATTGGCCGAAACCCAAGACAATAAATGAAGTCAGAGGATTCCTAGGATTAAGTGGATGGTATAGGATCTTTATACCCAGGTATGATCAGATAGCATCCCCTTTAACTAACCTTCTCAAGAAGAGTACCCTATTTCAATGGATTGTAATGTGTCAGAGTGACTTTGATAAGCTGAAGACAGCCTTAGTAACCAACCCTGTCCTTAAATTGCCAGATTTTACCAAAACTTTTAAGGTAGTTACTGATGCTACTGGGTTTTCCCTAAGCGGTGCTCTTATTCAAGATACAGTGGCCTATGAATCTAGAAAGCTCAAAACACATGAGAAAAATTCAAAGGAGATGGATGCAGACTCTGCAGGGAATTCGATTTTGAAATCAAGTATCGTCCAAGGAAAGAAAATGTGCTGACAGATGCGCTCAGCAGAAAAGCCTCCTTGCTTGCAATTCAAGGGAGAGAATCATGCACGACAAATTCTTTGCCCCTATTGCTACCCTTCTGATGCAAGAAAGCAAGGCTCCTCAGGAAATGAGTCGAGTTCTTGGGTACAAATTGGATAAAGGATGCATGTATTATAATAATCGGCTATGTATTCCCAATGATGAGGGAATAAAGGGGAGGATTTTGAGAGAAGCCCATGATAGCCTGATAGAGCTGGACATCCAGGGTTTATAAAAACCTATATGTTTGTGAAGAAAAGCTTCTTCTATGGCCAGGACTCAAAAAGGATGTACTTGATCATGTGCGACAATGCTTAATGTGTCAGAGAGTCAAGGCACAGAGAGTCAAGATGCCAGGAAAACTGTAGCCTCTAGACATTCCACAAATGAAGTGGAAATGTATAAGTATGGACTTTGTCACTAGACTAGCTTTAGTGCAATCAGGTTACAACTCCATTTTTGTGATAGTTGATAGACTAACCAAAGTTGCCCGACTAATTCGAGTGAAAGAGACATACACTACAGTGGATGTTGCCAGAGTTTTCCTTAAAGAGATCTTCAGATTGCATGGCTTACTCAGGAGGATAGTAAGTGGTAGAGATCCCAAGTTCACGTCGAAATTCTGGACTGCATTCTTCAAAGTAGTAGGAACTTCCTTGGATCTCAATACAGCCTATCACCCAAAACAAATGGCTAGACTGAAAGAGTGAATCAGGTAATAGAAGATATCCTTTGGTCATGCTGTGGGGCAGGGAACTCAAGAAGTGGTTAAGCCATTTGCACCTGGTTAAATTTGCTTAAAATGCTTCTTATCATCGAAGCATTAGGATGAGCCCTTTCGAAGATCTGTATGGACAAGATTACCTTACACCATTGACTTGGTTTGACCCATTGATCAGAGTCGAGATGTCGAGACAAATGCTTGATGACATGGATAGGCAAAAGCAATATGCAGATAAAAAGAGATGAGAGAGAGAGTTTGAAGAATTAGATATAATCTTCATTCGAGTACGACCAAAAAGAAGTTCCTTATCTTTAGGGAAGTACAAGAAGCTCCTTATCTTTAGGGAAGTACTGGGATGAGCCCTTTCAAAGATCTGTAGTATGGACAAGATTGCCTTACACCATTGACTTAGTCTGACCCATTGATCAGAGTCAAGATGTCCAGACAAATGCTTGATGACATGGACCAACAAATGCAATCAATCCGTAAAGATATTAAGGCAGCCCAAGGTAGCAAAAGCAGTATGCAGATAAAAAGAGATGAGAGAAAGAGTTTGAAGAATCAGATATAATCTTCATTCGAGTACGACCAAAAAGAAGTTCCTTATCTTTAGGGAAGTAGAAGAAGCTCCTTAACTTTAGGGAAGTACAAGAAGCTCTCTCCTAGATACTGTGGACCGTATGCTGTTATAAAGAAAGTAGGCGATCTAGCTTATAAACTTCTTCTGCCTCCCCATCTCAAGGTACATAATGTATTCCATGTCGTTTTTCTTAACCTTCTCCGACTCAAGGCTAGATGATACTCCAGCCTGAAGAAATCCTTGACATTTGGGAGAAGGTTCTCAGGAGCAGAGTCCTCAGAGAGTTTTTAGTCAAGTGGAAGTTCTTCCCTCTAGAAGAAGCCACCTGGGAGAAAGAAGAAGAGATGGTAAAAGATTACCCCCACTTTGCGAGATGAGAAAATCTCACGTTTTTCAAGTGGGAGAGGATGTAAGATTCCTCCAAAAGCTTTACCTCAATCCCCTGTAATCATCTCCTATTTCAGAATGCAAGAAAATATTGTTTTTCCTTGGTTTTGCCTAGAGAGAAGAAAAAATCTAGAGAGAGGTAATTCAATATTGAGATATTTTTAGATATAAAAATTCTCCTAATATCTAAAATATATTTCCCTGAAACAAGAGTTCAAAATAAAATCTCCAATGTGCATTAGGACCTTAGCCTAAGGGTTTAGATTTTTAAAAATCTCTGGGTTATGGTCCAATTAAGGTTCCTATGGGCCAATAGGATTAATCCAAGTGTTGGGATGATATAAATCCAATGAATAAAAGAAAATATCCAAAAATGAGTAAATGCTCACATAAGATGAAGAGTTGACTGAGTACAAAGTTTATTAGTTAAAAATTTAGAGATATTACTAAAAAAATGAGATATTTTGGAAAAATAATGAATTTTTGACACCTTGGTAAGGAGAGGGGGACCTTTGAGGTAGGCGCCTCCTTCACATGTGTGGAAGGGTTTTTATTTCAAAACAATTGTGATATTTTTATCTCTCCTCTCTCTTAGATCAAACTGGATCAAAAGGGGACCCAAACTGGTCCAAATCTTGTCCAAATTGAGTCAAACTGAAGCTAGAAAGTTCTAGAACCTAGTTGGATCAAAAGGGGACCCAAATCTTGTCCAAATTGAGTCAAACTGAAGCTGGAAAGTTCTAGAACGTAGTTGGACTTAGTTAGTGACCTACCTCACCGATAAATAAATCCTCATTCTTTTGTATTCTCATCTGTGAGCTATACCATGCCATTATTACATTAAAATAATCATATTTTCTATTATCCCTTAAATTTCCTCTACTTTTGGGGAGCTTGGAGCTTTTATCTCTCTTTAACAACTCTTGGAGATCTTTTCTCCACTTGCAAAACCAATTGATTGGTTGGGGGCTTAACGTGGATCTAGAGTTAAAGATGAAATCAAACACATGAAAGATGAATTCTAGCATCCCCATTACACATGAAATTAGCATTTCCAAGCATTATAGCCAAAGATGAACAAGAGAGAGAATCCATATGTGTATGTAGCAAAGAGAAAGATATACAATGGCCTAAGTGTGTTAACCTCTCACCAAGAGGATGGCTTCAAAGCTAGCCATGATCCTTGACCATAGATGGCCATCTCCATAGTAGGAGCCAAAGGTACAATGGAATGTCCAAGATTAGTAAAAGGACAAAAAGGGCCTATCCATGTGCCCAAGGCCCTATTTATAGTGCTTGACCCATGGGCCCATTTACATGTATGCTATAGGTTCATGAGACAAACCATCCCTTCCCCAAGATTTTGTCCTCAAAATCATACAAGATATTTACACTTCAAGTATGGCCGCAATTTGAACCTTTGAGAAGTAAAGAGATTGCCAAAAATTCTCTTGAAGTACATTTGGAATAAGAAACCCAAATTTAGTGAAGCCCGCAAACTTCTTCTCCAATGCAATCATGTGAGATTGTCATGTGAGATTGTCATGTGGTAGCCTTGTTGTCGGTGAAGATCCATTGAAAATACTTCATGAAATCTCCATAAAATGGGCTAAAATTGATGCATAACCTCAACCAGATGAATCCCACATCTTTTCCTTGTACCAGAATGATCTTGTAAGTGTGTTGAAGTAGAATAATGGTCCCAACAATGGATCCAACTAAAGCTGTCCAGAAATTACAGCATATGTAATCCTCATGTAATGCCCATTCTCCACATGCTAAACATGCCACTTGGTCAAGGAATAATTCCATCAAGCAAACCATGTTGTTGTACATACTCCATTGGTTGCCAAGTAGCCTTAATAATGCCATGGCCAAACATGCCAGCCAAGGCATAAGCATCTCCCAAGTAAGGCACCGCCAATGACAAGAGTGATCAGAGAATGATGTAGCCTCCCGGATCAAATGGTAATGTGATCCATATGTCCATTATCATGAAAACCAATAGAGTACTCGGACCATATATGGAATGAGACATGGTAAAATCTCATAAATGCCACCTGGATCCCAAGTATGCCTCATGTGGATAACCATACCAACATCACATGGAAAAATAAGATCATGGTCCCCTAAATGCAAAACATCATGCGCACACATAACCGTACAATCCATGAGTATCCATGTGAGCTTCAAAACTGCATCATCTACCCATAGGAGTCCTTTTGGATCATAATGCATGTCAACATGATGATCCACAAAAACACAGTAGGGAATTATCTCCCCAAAAAGCATATCACCAAGTGGATAATCCATCAAATGGCATGTATGATTAAAATCCGTCC
The DNA here is from genome assembly GCF_041138505.1 of Cibotium barometz. Classification (NCBI taxonomy): domain Eukaryota; kingdom Viridiplantae; phylum Streptophyta; class Polypodiopsida; order Cyatheales; family Cibotiaceae; genus Cibotium; species Cibotium barometz. The sequence goes on along the minus strand of NC_141092.1, from coordinate 33,228,777 downwards.
CATTAAAATAAAATACTTCCATATGAGCATCCCAAATATCCATCCTTCACATGAGTAATGATCTTTGGAAATCCCCATGTGGCTCCAAATCCAAATCTCCAAAATAGAAAGCTTCATGATCATGGGACGATGAATGAGAGTATATAGATGTGCATCCTTATTCTCAAAATATGCAAGATAACACCGTCCGTAAAGTGGAAAAGAGTTTTCATTCTTGCATACAAGCTGTCCACAAGCATCCCAATTCTGTAATCCATGTGGCCAAGTATCAAACTTGCTCATAGAGGAGGAAAGAACTCCATGATCTTCCAAACACAAGAGCTATAAATTTTCAGCTTGCATAATAAACATGCAATTAACCATATTGGTCCACATAGCATCACATAAGGGTGTTTCCATGATGCATGGAACTTCTCTTGGTACATGGTTACTATCCAACCATGATGTCAAATCAAATTTGCCAAGATAATTAGTGAGATGAAACCACATGTACCAATCTGTCCCCATAAATTTTCCAAGATAATTAGTGAGATGAAACCACATGTACCAATATGTCCATAAATTGCAGCATGCTCTTTTTTGACTTGGGACTTTATAGCAAAAAGATCTCCAATGTCCATCTCCAAGCAAAGCCCAAATGCGGGAGTGAATTGAAATCCTCTCTTTTCCATTTTGAAATTGAATTCATGTACAAGAGTATACACCAAGGAAGGTATTCCATCCTCTTCTTCTCCCAAGTTAAGCCGCACTTTCATACATGGAAGTTCTATCATTTCCATTTGGCATTGCAAACAAGAAGATTTCCCATCCTTCCCAAATGAAGAAGAACTATCAAAATAAGCAATATCAAAAGAAGCAACATCCCTTAATGGTAATCTTCTTACACCCTCAAATGTTCCTTGGAAATCTTGATGAAGCCCTTGCATCTCTTCATGCATCTTTTGCCACTCCATGAGCATGCTTGCCCTTGCATTACAATTGCCTTATGTCCAAACAAGATTGGTTGTAGAAGCATGAGGGAATGAAAAAGTTGATGAAGTTGAAGAGTGCAAGGTTGAGGGTAAAGGTTATGAAGGAATTGAAGAAGTAGATGGAGAGGATGAAGGGTTGGTGGAGAGACGGAAAACTCTCTCACTTGTAGCAAGAGTAGTATGATCCATGTGTAGCTCAATCCAATGCGATTTGCATCCCTTTTGGCGCTAGGGATTCAACCCGTACCGGTGCACAAAAGCTTATCCACAAATGGAGAGAATGCTTATGGCTACCATCACATGACACTAGACTATGCACACACACAAGCTCAACTTGTCCTCATTCCTACACACCCATTCATTCACAAATACAAGCAAGAGGAACACAATCACTATGCACACAAACAAAGAGAAAGACCTCACTCCACTCCTATCTTCCTACAAGCATGCACACACTCAAGCATCAAGCTTCCATGAAAGCTTCAAATCAGCCCACATACACAAAAATGAAATACTAAAAGCATGCATAAGAGTAAAATGATTAGAGAAGAGGATGAGAAAGACTCATGACATTGCTATTGATTCTATGAAGAGATTTATCTCATACAAAGATGTAGATGGGGTGAGAGACGAGTCTTCACCTCTATGGAGAAGAGGGAGAGTAGCTCTCTCAAAGGAGCTCTTGCATGAACTTAGCCCAAAGTGTACCTAAGCTCTCAAATGAGCCACTTTTTATACCAAAACTCTAAAACTCCCAAAACTTCCCATGTGGGATTATTCTTAAGTCCACTCCCACACTCATCTACAACTTGGAACTCTTTACAAGAGCCCTAAATAAGAATGTCACTTGTTTTCCTGCTTGAATCTTTTTGTTGCATCCTTGCGTTGATCTCCACTCGTCACGCAACACTCCCCCCTTCCTATTTTGCGCACGTCCTCGAGCGCGGTAGAAGCAAAAGCTGCAAAAAACAATGGATACAAGTAAAGCCTTTTATTGAAAAAAAACCAGCAATGACAATCTCACACGTGAGCATACAAGTGAAAGGCTGATTTAGAGTTTTAAAGAGTGCTAAAAGAGGTGAGTAAAGACTAGTCAAAGTGAGACTAAGTGGTAGATAGTGCTATGCAAAGGCAAGTGTGCTTGCACACCACAGGTTATGACCACAGTCTCAATGTCCTACAAGTATTTAAGTTATTCCTAAGTGGCAAACCTACTCCTAAATATGAGCAATGGTGATTGGACCTCTTCTTCTTCTTCTTCTTCTTCTTCTTTTTTGTTGTGTGTAAAAGATGAATAAAGAGGAAGGTTCCATCCCAATGAGACCCAAGCAATGGCCAAGAGACCTCCGCCAAGAGAATCTAAAGGCTGCTAAGTATCTCAAGGGCGACAGACCCTTTTCTTTCGTTTTGACATAAGGAGTACCCCATGAAGATGAGGGCATCGGTCTCGAGGGCCCATAATGTACCCTAGAGTCCTACCAACATCTATCAAGGCGATAGAGTCCTTGAAGGTCTTTTTCTGAATCTTTTAGACGTCAGTGTTTACCCCATGGAAACCAAGGCATCGGCCCCAAGGTGCTAAGACAACCCCAGGTCCTACCAAGCATTCCACATGGCTGTAGACACGTCATGTCTCGATTCACTTGTATATATTTTTTAGGGCATGATTTTATTAATCCTAGCACCTAGCCCATACCTAAGAGGTAGCTACCACTAGGGATAACTAATATACTTCGAGAGCATAAGAACTTGGCATAATCCGTTGGTATATATCCTACACCGTCTTCAAATAGAAATACCTTCTACTATGTCCTCTAAGAATCTAGAAATCACTCACCACATTTTAACAACTAATTTAAAACCTAAACCAGCCAACTGTGTGTGAACATGCAAACAATATATTCAAAAGTTAAAAGCACAGAAAGAACAAAAGATTATGATTTGAATACACCTGTTGTAGTGCTCGTTGATGTTGTTCGTTTGCGTTGATGCATTGCTGATGTTGTGCAGATTGCTTCTCTTTGCTCTTTGTAGGCATTGCATGTCTCCCCCCTTCCTAATTTGTGTGCACGGTAGGTGGACTATTGGGGCAGTTTGTATGCTCTTGTTTAGCTGAGATCTCTGCAAAATGCTTATTAACAAACAAGAAAAGAAAAGAAAGGAATAAAATTTGTTATTGGTGCTAATCACCATAGCCGAGGAAAAAAACCCAGTGGGAAAAAAGTGCCCTGGCTTGTTGATCTTATTGTCGAGTTGATAAGCTTACCCTTGTACTGGTGGTGGATCCGTGTCCACTTCTGCTGGAAAGATGGTATCAATCACTTCAGGATGCAAGGACAACCCTATACAAAAACCGGCCTCTGGAGAAGTGTTGAGATTCAAGCTCGATGTCAGTGTGAGCCAGCTATGCTATGTGCTAGCATGTTAGGTAGGAACATGTGTGAGACATAAATGACCGCGTGTCCAGCTGGTCATAGTGTGTGGACATTAGCTAGGGTTAGATGAGTGTGGACACAACTCATAGTGTGTTGTGTGTATTATGGATTATTGCATTATGCTTTGTGTGAGAGTGGAAATGGCTTCCCTCTATGGTTAGGGTTTGCAATATACATTAGGGTTTGCTCCTGTGTGTGTGTCTCCTCTGTTGAGAGTCTTGATATCCCAAGCTCATCTACATCTTCATCGGCAGTACATCATGAGCTTGAGAGGGGCTGTTGAGATTCAAGCTCGATGTCAGTGTGAGCCAGCTATGCTATGTGCTGGCAGATTAGGTAGGAACATGTGTGAGACATAAATGACCGCATGTCCAGCTGGTCATAGTGTGTGGACATTAGCTAGGGTTAGTAGAGTGTGGACACAACTCATTGTGTGTTGTGTGGATTATGGATTAGTGCATTATGCTTTGTGTGAGAGTGGACATGGCTTCCCTCTATGGTTAGGGTTTGCAATATACATTAGGGTTTGCTCCTGTGTGTGTGTCTCCTCCCCCTCTACCGTTCTTTCAACATGGTATCAGAGCCTTGTTCTGTTTATTAGGGTTTATGAGTGAGTGAGTGAAGAGGGAGAAGAAGAAGCTGTGAAAAGAAGCTGTGAAGCTATCCATTGGAGCTGTGAAGCTTGTGGAGCACACCAAATACTATCAGATCTGAAAGCTTGGCCTACCGGGTAAGGTCTTCTAAACATCCTTGAGCGGATTGCAGGTGAAACAGGCAAAAGCAAAGCAAAATAGAGCAAATCAAAGCAAAGAAAAATTCTGTTTTTTGAAGCTTTCCATTAAAGCTTGGCAACATTGATGTATGGTGGAAATACGTGTGATTCTGGTAAAAGACATATGCATTTGTCAAAGAGGGATGTATTAGCAACCCATGTGCAAGCCTTGAACAACTTTTGGAGCAATTTGAATGCATTTAATTGAGTGGAAAACTCTGGTTTTTGAGCTCTCACAAAACAGTGAAAAAGAAGCCCAAAATTGAAGCATTTGGAGCATGTATTTGGCAAAAATCCAATCATTGGTGGATTACACACCTACCTAGGAGTGTTAGGGACTTGATTACATCATCAAATAGCTTTTCAACCTCTCCCAAAGAGCCCTACAGCAGGCGGCGTAGCCAGCAAAACAGAGAAACAGAGCATATTTCTGGTTTTTTCACTACGAGGAGATTGATTTCTCACTTGGTGCTTGATATATTCCACAAATTCCTTAGCAATTGGATGCTTTACATCTTGGAGAAGAGGGCTATGTGATTTGTTTGGTCAATGATGCTTAATTGAGCTGGGAATGAGCTGATTAAAACAGGCTGTCCACTGGTTGCAGAGAAACAGAGCATTTTAATCGAGCAATTAATCTTTGGTGTTTTACAATTGGACAAATTCCTCTTACATGGAGTTGATGGAAACTATTGCTAAGCCAATGAATGCCTGGTTGCTCAATTTGGTCAAATATTGAAGAAATTAGAGCCAAATCATTACTGGTTTTTCTGGTTTTTCCAAAAACAGAAAAAGGGGTTTTCAAAAATTGATAATTACACATGTCAGATGGAGTTGATACTAAACATTGAGGTTCATTAGGTGTCAATGCAAGTTGCCTAGACTTGATTGCACCATTACATTGTGATTTGGAGCCTTGGAAGGCGTGTCAATTCAGGGTATCCCGCACTGCGTGAGTCAGTTCATCTTGGATGATTACAGGTTGATTTCCTACATCAAATTTGGAGTTTGTTGGCTACCTTGGAGTATCTGGAACATTCATTGGAGTGTGGTTGAGCTGAGGAAGGCTCATTTACAGATTTGAAGTGTGCGGAAGGTGTATGCATTGAGCAACATGTCGGACAATCCAGTTCAGATTGTTGGTGAGAAGCTGGATAGGAAGAACTTCCAGGCATGGAAGTACAGGATAAAGAGTTTCTTGAAAGGGAAAGGATTTTGGAATCTCATTACAGGTGCTGAGCCAGAGCCTGAGCTACCTCGGCAACCTACACAGCAGCAGCTTATTGCTCATAAGCAATGGTCAGAGAGAGCATTCAAAGTGCTGCATTATTTGTCTATATGCATTTCTGATGCTATGCTCATACACATTCAGGATGCTGAGAATCCCAAAGATGCATGGGATACTTTGGTCAAGATGTTTGATACAGATACGAGTGCTCGCAAGTCTCAATTGCGACAGCAGATACATAATGTGAAAAGGAATAAAGGAGCATACATGATTATGTGCAAGAAATCAAGAAGTTTGCAGATGCATTGGCCACAATAAATGCCCCCATGCCTGATGATGATTTGGTGGATATTACCTTGCGTGGTCTTGGCAAGGAATATAAATCTTTTGATACATCTATCTCAGTGAGGAGTACAGGTTTACCCGACTTCGATGAGTTGGTTTCACTCTTATTGGTTGAGGAAATCAAGCTCAGTGATTCATTTCTGGATGCATCTACTAGCCATGATGATGGCAGAAATCAGGCTTTTTACTCGCAGAGAGGCTTTAGAGGCAGGGGGAGATTTGCATCACGTGGACGTGGTGGTAATGGTCGTGGATGGCAGGATAGGCCTCCACAACAGAATTTTCAGCCTTCATATGGTGCTCGAGGTGGTCGTGGATATGCACCTCAGCGAGGCAGAGGTACCCCCCGTGATCGAGGACGTTGGCAAGGCCAACAAAATTCTATGCAAGATGTGGAATGCCATTATTGTGGCAAATATGGTCATATGGCAAGAGATTGCTTTCGCAAACAGAATGATTTGAGAGGGGGAAGAGCACAACGTGGTGGTCATTATGGTGGAAACTATGCACAACATGGTGGTAACTATGCATCAAGTAGCAATGATGGAACTGCAAATCATTTGTTTGCCATGAAGCATGTTGTGGGTTCTATGACAACAAATGCTGAGAATGATGATACATGGTATATGGACTCAGGAGCATCAAATCATATGACATGCCATGGTGAATGGTTTGAGCACATGAAGCCAATGGATGTCAAAGGCTATGTGGAAACAGGTGATGATACCCAGCATGTCATTACACATGTTGGAAGTGTACCATTGGTCATGCATAATGGTCAGACAAAGTCTATGTCAGATGTGCTGTATGTGCCTTCGATCACTAAAAGCTTGGCCTCAGTTGGTCAAATGGTAGAACAGGGATTACAGGTTAGATTCAATGAGCATGGATGCTTCATTGAAGACTTCAAACATGGATGTAGAGTGATTGCTAAAGGCAAGAAAGAAGGAAGACTGTTTAAGCTGGATGCTGGAATTCGTGAGCTAAAATCAGCCATGTTCTCAAAGAGCAGGAATGTGGTACAGGATATTGATATGTGGCACAAGAGGATTGGCCATGTTAATATACAGAGATTAAAGAACATGCAAACAAGAGGCATTGTCAATGGTTTGCCTAGGTTCAAATATGATGGACATATGCATGTTTGTGAAGCCTGTCAGTTTGGGAAGCAGGCAAGATTGAGGTTTCCTAGAGAAGGAAATATGAGTAACAGGCCACTTGAGATCGTACATAGTGATGTATGGGGTCCTGCACAAAACCCATCTATCAAAGGCAGTTTATACTATGTTACATTCATAGATGATTTCAGCAGGATGACATGGATATACTTTCTCAAAGAGAAGAGTGAAGTGTTGGAAAAATTCATGGATTTCAAAGCTTTTTGCAGAAAAGCAGTATGGCTGTTGGATTAAATGTCTGAGGACAGATGGAGGTGGTGAATACACCTCAAAAGCTTTTGAGCATTTCTTGAGGAAGCATGGAATAAGGAGACAATTGACTTGCAGGTATACACCTCAGCAGAATGGTGTAGCTGAGAGAAAGAATAGAGTCATATGTGAAGTGGCAAGGGCAATGCTTAATGAAAAGAGCATGCCAGATTACTATTGGGCAGAAGCATGTGCTACTGCAGTATATATATTGAACAAAACACCTACAGCAGCCATTCATGGAAGCACGCCAGAGATGCGGCTCACAGGTTACAGGCCAGACATTGGACATCTTAAAGTTTTTGGATGCATAGCTTATGTGCATGTGCCTGATAAAAGAAGAAGGAAGTTGGATCCTAAAGCAGAGAAATGTGTATTTGTTGGATATGCACAGGATCGAAAGGCCTACAAATATTATAACCCTCAACAAACTAGACAAGTGGTCATCTCACGTGATGTGGTGTTTGATGAGCTTGCTAGTTGGTATAAAGCAAAAGATGAGGGTGTTATTGAGTCACTTGAGGCTGATGTTCATGTGAACTTGCCACCACAAGCAAGTTCTAGTTCTACTACTATGTCTGGGCCAGCAGCAGAAGCTGAGAGTAGCAGTGTACGTCCATGGTCAGGACGTTTGAGGCATGAGAGTGTAAGCACTGGTGGGAGTAGTGCTATGGATAAAGGCAAAAATAAAGTCGAAGGAATTGGAATCACAGGATATGAGTCATCCAGTTCTGAAAGTTTGGATGAGGAGCTTGGCATACCTGTTTTACGCACACCTGCTGGTGCTAGACAGGACAGATATGTGCCACCACATGCTAGAGTTACAGGTGTACAGAGTGACCCGCAGGCATTGCGGAGATCCCAGAGAGTCAGATATCCTGTTGACAGATTGACATATAGAGATTTTGCTATGCACTATGCATATATGACATCTATGGTGAAGCATGTGGAACCTACATGCTATACAGAGGCTATTGGAGAGCATGTATGGGAAAAAGCAATGGATGTGGAGATGGACGCATTGGTCCATAATGATACATGGGACTTGGTTGCATTACCAAAGGATAAGAATGTTATTGGATGTAATTGGTTTACAAAGTGAAGTGCAAATCTGATGGTTCTATTGAAAGACATAAGGCTAGATTGGTAGCAAAGGGTTATGCACAGACCCAAGGATTGGATTATGACGAGACGTTTAGTCCAGTGGCTAAGATGGGCACAGTGAGAGCAGTCATTGCTATGGCTGCAGCTAATGGCTGGGAAATGCATCAGATGGATGTCAAGAATGCATTTCTGAATGGAGATCTACAAGAGGAAGTATACATGGCAAAGCCAGAAGGGTATGTACACCCTAGATATCCCACTCACGTATGCAGGTTGAAAAAGGCATTGTATGGTCTAAAGCAAGCACCACGTGCTTGGAGTGATAAGATGAGCAGATATCTTATCTCACTTGGTTTTCAGATTTCTACAGCAGATTCTTCACTCTATGTGAAGAAGACACGGCATGGGATTGTTTTACTAGTCATCTATGTGGATGACTTGATTATCACAGGTGATCATGGTGCAGATGTGATGCATGTCAAGAAAGCTTTGAGTGGGCAATTTGACATGAAAGATCTTGGTGATTTGAGATACTTCCTTGGCATTGAAGTGGTGAAAGATCATGCAGGTACTTGGTTAGTACAGCGCCAATATGCATTGGATATGTTGGCAAAGTATGGCATGACAGGGTGTAAGCCTATGAGTACACCATTGGAGCAAAATGTGAAGTTGCGGGCTGATTATGGCGAGGAATTGGATGATCCTTCTATGTACAGGAAGATGGTTGGTAGTCTCATATACATGACTATCACACGCCCAGATTTGAGTTATGCAGTGGGGCTAGTGAGCCAGTTTATGCAGAGCCCCAGGAAACCACATTTGGATGCAGTGAGACGCATCATGAGATATGTGAAGACCACAGCACATTATGGTTTATTTTATGAGAGTGGTAAAAGCTTGGACATACATGGCTACACAGATGCTGATTGGGCAGGTAGCGCATATGACAGGAGGTCTACTAGTGGATATGCTTTTACACTTGGAAGTGCTGTGGTGAGTTGGAGTAGCAAAAAGCAACCTACAGTTGCTTTATCCAGTACAGAGGCTGAGTACAGAGGAGCAGCCATTGCTACTTGCGAGGCTATATGGTTAAAGAGTCTCTTGGCAGATTTATGTGAGCCTCTTGATGGGAATGTTGTCATTCATTGTGACAACATGAGCAGTATACAGTTGGCAAAGAATCCAGTGTTTCATGCGAGGACCAAACACATAGAGGTCCATTATCACTTTGTCAGAGAGAAGGTGCTGGATGGTTCAGTTGATCTTCAGTATGTGAAGACTGATGAGCAGGTGGCTGATATCTTTACGAAGCCACTTAGCAGGGAGAAGTTTGAGTACTTTCGGACTATGTTGGGAGTACATGGGATGAGCTTGAGGGGGAGTGTTGAGAGTCTTGATATCCCAAGCTCATCTACATCTTCATCGGCAGTACATCATGAGCTTGAGAGGGGCTGTTGAGATTCAAGCTCGATGTCAGTGTGAGCCAGCTATGCTATGTGCTGGCAGATTAGGTAGGAACATGTGTGAGACATAAATGACCGCGTGTCCAGCTGGTCATAGTGTGTGGACATTAGCTAGGGTTAGTAGAGTGTGGACACAACTCATTGTGTGTTGTGTGGATTATGGATTAGTGCATTATGCTTTGTGTGAGAGTGGACATGGCTTCCCTCTATGGTTAGGGTTTGCAATATACATTAGGGTTTGCTCCTGTGTGTGTGTCTCCTCCCCCTCTACCGTTCTTTCAACATCCTCCCCCTCTACCATTCTTTCAACATGGTATCAGAGCCTTGTGCTGTCTATTAGGGTTTATGAGTGAGTGAAGAGAAGAGGGAGAAGAAGCTGTGAAGAGAAGCTGTGAAGCTTGCCATTGGAGCTATGAAGCTTGGAGCACACCAACTACTATCACATCTGAGAGCTTGGCCTACCGGGTAAGGTCTTCTAAACATCCTTGAGCGGATTGCAGGTGATACAGGCAAAAACAAAGCAAGTTAGAGCAAATCAAAGCAAAGAAAATTTCTGGTTTTTGGAAGCTTTCCATTAAAGCTTGGAAACACTGATGTATGGTGAAATAGAAGTGATTCTGGCAAAAGACACATGTATTTGACAAAGAGGGATGTATTGGCAACCCCTATGCAAGCCTTAAACAAATTTTGGAGCAAATTTACATGCATTTGATTGAGTGAAAAACTTTGGTTTTTGAGCTCTCACAAAATAGAGAAAAGCAAGTCGAAAATTGATGCATTTGGAGTGTGTTTTTGGTAAAAATTCAACCATTGACTAGTTGCACACATACTTAGGTGTGTTGGGGACTCAAATCCATCATCAAATAGTACTTCAAACACTCCCAAAGGCCCCTACAGCAGGCGGCGCATTCTGCATAGGAAAACAGAGCTGAATTTTGTTCATTTTGGTGCGAGGACATCAAATTCTCATTGGTTGCTTGGTATATTTCACAATTGCTTTAGCAATTGGTTGCTACACACATTAGAGAAGAGGACTATGTGATTGGATTGATGAATTATGCCTAATTGAGCTGGGAATGAGCTGATTAAACAGGCTATTCACTGGTTGCAGAGAAATAGAGCAATTTTAATTGAGTAATTAATCTTTGGTCTTAAACAATTGGAAAAATTCCTCTTACATGGAGTTGATGGACAATATTGCTAAGCTAATGAATTCCTGGTTGCTCAATTTGGACAAATATTGAAGAAATTAGAGCCAAATTACTACTGGTTTTTCTGGTTTTTCCCAAAACAGAGAAAGGGGTTTTCAAAAATTGATATGTACACATGTCAGATGGTGTTGATATTCAACATTGAGGTTGTTTGGGTGTCAATACAAGTTGTCCATACTTGATTGCACCACTACATTGTGATTTGGAGCCGTGGAAGCGCATCAAAACAGGGTATCTTGGACTGCGTGAGTCAGTTCATCTTGGATGCATACAGGTTGATTTTCTACATCAAATTTGAAGATTGGTGGTTACTTTGGAGTATCTGGAACACTCATTGGAGTGTGGTTGAGCTGAGGAAGGCTTGGGTACAGATTTGGAAGTGTACGCAAGGTGTTTTTGCATTGAGAAAACATGTTGGATAATCCAGTTCAGATTGTTGGTGAAAAACTGGATAGGAAGAACTTCCAGGCATGGAAGTACAGGATAAAAAGTTTCTTGAAAGGAAAAGGATTTTGGAATCTCATTACAGGTGCTGAGCCAGAGTCTGAGCTACCCTGACAACCTACACAGCAGTAGGTTATTGCTCATAAGCAATGGTCAGAAAGAGCATTCAAAGTGCTGCATTATCTATCTATATGTATTTCTGATGCTATGCTCATACACATACAGGATGCTGAGAATCCCAAAGATGCATGGGATACTTTGGTAAAGATGTTTGATATAGATACGAGTGCTCGCAAGTCTCAATTGCGACAGCAGATACATAATGTAAAAAGGAATAAAAGGAGCATACATGATTATGTGCAAGAAATCAAGAAGTTTGCAAATGCATTGGCCACAATAAATGCCCCCATGCCTGATGATGATTTGGTGGATATTACCTTGCGTGGTCTTGGCAAGGAATACAAATCTTTTGATACATCTATCTTCGTGAGAAGTACAGGTTTACCAAACTTTGATGAGTTGGTTTCACTCTTGTTGGTTGAGGAAATCAAACTCAGTGATTCATTTCTGGATGCATCTACTAGCCATGATGATAATGGCAGAAATCAGGTTTTCTAATCGCAGAGAGGCTTTAGAGGCAGGGGGAGATTCACATCACGTGGACGTGGTGGTAATGGTCGTGGATGGCAGGATAGGTCATCAGAGCAGAATTTTCAGCCTTCATATAGTGCTCAAGGTGGTCATGGATATGCACCTCAGCGAGGCAGAGGTAACCCCTGTGGTAGAGGACGTTGGCAAGGCCAACCAAATTCTATGCAAGATGTGGAATGCCATTATTGTGGCAAATATGGTCATATGGCGAGAGATTGTTTTCGCAAACAGAATGATTTGAGAGGGGGTAGAGCACAACGTAGTGGTCATTATGGTGGAAATTATGCACAACATGGTGGTGGAAATTATGCATCAAGTAGTAATGATGGCACTGCAAATCATTTGTTTGCCATGAAACATGTTGTGGGATCTATGACGACAAATGCTGAGAATGATAACACATGGTATATGGACTCAGGAGCATCAAACCATATGACATGTCATGGTGAATGGTTTGAGCATATGAAGCCTATGGATGTAAAAGGCTATGTGGAGATAGGTGATGATACCCAGCATATCATTACACATGTTGGAAGTGTACCATTGGTTATGCACAATGGTCAAACAAAGTCTATGTCAGATGTGTTGTATGTGCCTTCGATCACAAAAAGCTTGGCCTCAGTTGGTCAAATGGTGGAACAAGGATTACAGGCTAGATTCAACGAGCATGGTTGCTTCGTTGAGGACTTCAAACATGGATGTAGAGTAATTGCTAAAGGCAAGAAAGAAGGTAGATTGTTTAAGCTAGATGCTGGAATTCCTGAGCTAAAATCAGCCATGTTCTCCAAAAGTAAAAATGTGGTACAGGACATTGATATGTGGCATAAGAGGATTGGACATGTCAATATACAGAGATTAAAGAACATGCAAACAAGAGGCATTGGTAGTGGATTGCCTAGATTTAAATATGATGGGAATATGCATGTTTGTGAAGCCTGTCAGTTTGGGAAGCAGGCAAGGTTGAGGTTTCCTAGAGAAGGAAATATGAGTAGCAGGCCACTTGAGATTGTACATAGTGATGTATGGGGTCCTGCACAAAACCCATCTATCAAAGGCAGTTTATACTATGTGACATTCATAGATGATTTCAGCAGGATGACATGGATATACTTTCTCAGAGAGAAGTGTGAAGTATTGAAAAAGTTCATGGATTTCAAAGCTTTTGAAAAAAAGCAATATGGCTATTGGATTAAATGTTTGAGGACATCATGAGCTTGAGAGGGGCTGTTGAGATTCAAGCTCGATGTCAGTGTGAGCCAGCTATGCTATGTGCTAGCATGTTAGGTAGGAACATGTGTGAGACATAAATGACCGCGTGTCCAGCTGGTCATAGTGTGTGGACATTAGCTAGGGTTAGATGAGTGTTGACACAACTCATAGTGTGTTGTGTGTATTATGGATTATTGCATTATGCTTTGTGTGAGAGTGGAAATGTCTTCCCTCTATGGTTAGGGTTTGCAATATACATTAGGGTTTGCTCCTGTGTGTGTGTCTCCTCCCCCTCTACCACTCTTTCAACAAGAAGGTGGTAGAGGAAGGAGTGCTTCCTCGCTAAAATATGGCATTGGTTCTATGGGAAGGTTAAGCAGACAATTTTGATTTTGAAACTGCTCAATGTAGGTACTCATAGTGATCCAAAATTGACATGTTGAGGCTTGGGGAAGGAGGGCTTGCAAGATAGGTGGTTGCACTTCATTTATGCATGTATCCCTCCATTGTTGTGCTTGAACCTCCTCAGGTAATCTACGTTGATTTGGTCCTCTCTCTGGTACTCTCACATCAACAAGGTTATGGTGTTGGGGTGTAATTCCCAAAATTTGTTTCATTAAGCCCGTGCCATATCGTCGAAAGTAAGAGTGGCATAGCCAACAAATGTGTGAAGCTTCTCCTAATACGAGTCGTGCACACTCTTGACAATGTGGAAATGGGTGATGCTGTTGATAGAATAAAGTGACAAAGTGATGCCCACAACAATTTTCACCTAAGGGAGCATAAAAGTACCTAGAATGAGTTTGAAAAGGAGGAGCACTATAACCCCCACGATGTTCAGGTTGAGTACTATCAGGGTCAATGCATGGTGGACATGTATCTTGCCAAGTATCCATCAGGAGGTATCTGGTCGTAGAACAATGAAATTTAGAAACTTCAAACTTTATACACTCATATCCACCATTATAATCCCAATCAAAAACATTGTAGATAAGATCATCTCAAAAAGAACACAATCCTCTAAAGGCATAAGGAACCACATTAGTAAATGTGAGACTATTCAAACACTGATCTACCAAAGAGCTTCAATTGTAGTGTTAATGCCTGACCTTTGGTTTTGGGTATGTCCTTCTTAAGAGGTGGGAAGGTTAGCAATTGTCGAGGAATTTGAGCAAGATAAGAGGATTGAGGCATTGAAGTGCTAGAATCTATGCTCAAAGGAGACTTATATAAAGTTGGATTTGTTTTAGGTACACAATTTGATGGTGGAATTGTGTAACAAGGAGAAATTGGGGCAACTGGTGATTCAATACATGTTTTGGGAAGGTCAACACAAGGAGATTTGTAGGTGCTATCACAACCACCTATCCTATCTTGAAGAGGTTGTGTTGATTTCCTTCGCATCCACTGATATGGAAAACCAAGGGTGGCTTTTGGAATCTTACTGATACATTCTTTTACCTCTAGCAAACCATGGCATTTGGGAAGCCAAAGTGCTGTTGCACCCTTATAATAGCCTTGTGCTTTAAGAACATGCTTTGGGACCCAACGAGTAACAATCTGAGGTTTAGGCTTGGAAAAGATGTGCTTTTTAGGAGGCTTAGCAACTAGGCTCGATGGTACAAGTTTGTACGCATCTTTGGGTAGCCAAATTGATAATTCCTTCTTGCTTGGCCTTCTTTGAGCAGTGACTAGAGTAGTTGGAACATGCCAACCATGGCTCTCACTTGAGGACTCATCTTTGGGTAGCCAAATTGATAATTCCTTCTTGCTTGGCCTTCTTTGAGCAGTGACTAGAGTAGTTGGAACATGCCAACCATGGCTCTCACTTGAGGACTCATCTTTGGGTAGCCAAATTGATAATTCCTTCTTGCTTGGCCTTCTTTGAGCAGTGACTAGAGTAGTTGGAACATGCCAACCATGGCTCTCACTTGAGGACTCATTGATTATCCACATCATTTGTGTTGGAGCTTCAAGAGCAGATTTTGAAAGTGGGTTGTGTAAGGTAGAATTACCACCCTTTTGACATGATAAAGCTTGTGGAGTAGCAGATCCCAATACACAATCAGAATCAATTTACAATTTGTATTGTCTATTCTTCCAATCTAATGAACAATTGGTAGCACTTAACCATGATCGACCGAGAACTCTACCACTGCCTTGGACTTACTTGCCACATAAAAGGGAACTGACATCTCGTGATCCTGAATGGACATCATAATGACACATTTTCCCTCTATAGGGTTATCTTCACCTGAGAAGCTTCGTAAGTCAATAGGAATGTGCACAAGTGTTGGTTGTCCCAAGGCTATCCATGTGTCAAACGAGAGAACATTATAATCTGCACCAGAGTCAATTAAGGCAGAGACAAAGTAGGTAGTCTCATGAAGATGAAGACACACTTGAATATTGAAAGGATCGACATATTGTTCATCAGTAGCCAATTGTAAGGCCAACATAGAAGCCTTGCAATGCTCCTTGGCTTTTGCAACTCTAGCTTTAGCCTTTTCTTGAGCCTGACGTTTAAGTAGGTCATGTGCTTCTTTCCGTGTGTGTGCAGCATGCATTTGTTGAAGCATGGCTTCAACAAATGGTTCATTGTATTTCTTGAGACAACTTCCATTAACTGAAGCATGGCTTTAGTTAATGGTTCATTGTATTTCTTGAGACGACTTCCATTAATGAAGTTAAAACACATTTGCTCACCTTCTAGTGTCTCTAAACGCATTGCACCACTTGGAGTAAGCTCATTAATCACAAACGGTCCTAGGCCACATTCCATTAATGAAGTTAGGCATTTGCTCACCTTCTAGTGTCTCTAAACGCATTGCACCACTTGGAGTAAGCTCATTAATCACAAACGGTCCTAGGCCACGTTTCTTGAGCTTTCTCTTATGCTTCTTAAGTGTGTACAAGAGCACAAGGTCCCCTTTTTTGAATCGGCTAGTTGTTACATTTCTATCATACCATTGCTTTTGTCTCCTCTTCTCGGCATACATTCCCATTACCGCCAATAAGCGGGTCTCATCAAGCTTTTCCAATTCATCAATGCGTTGTGAAAGCTCATGACCAGTCCAGTCCAATTGTTTAGCAACCTGTAGGGTAGGTACAAGAAATTCAATGGGAAGAATTGCATCTAGCCCAAAAGCAAGCTCAAATGGGGTTGTGTCCACAGATGTTCTATAGGTTGTCCTATATGCCCAAGGAACTGAGTGCAACTTTTGCTCCCAATCAGTCCTATGTCCCTCAACAATCTTTGTGAGTGCTGTGCAGAGAATCTTGTTAGTACTCTCAGCTTGTCCATTGGTTTGGGGATGATAGGGTGCAGAACGCTTGTGAATTACCATAAATTCTTGAAGCAAAAACTCTATGACCTCATTCACAAAGTGCACACCTTGATCGCTAACGATTTTAATAGGTAAGCCATAGCGTGTAAACACGTACTCATACAAGAACTTGGTTGTGGTTCTGGCATCATTTTTAACTGTAGCCTTTGCCTCTACCCATTTGGTCAAATATCAGTTGCAACTATAATATATTCGGCATACGTGTGACGAGCTGGAGGTTTAATGGGACCGACAAAATCAATACCTCATTTGGCAAAAGCACGTGTGCTTAACATAGGCCGCAATGGCATATTGTCCTTTGTGATGGGAGATTTGGTCCTTTGACAATCGTCACAACGTTTTACATATTCTTCGGCATCCATTTGTAAGGTTGGCCACCAAAGCCCAGACCACCTAATCAACTTAGCTGTGGTATTGCCTGAAAAGTGTCCACCCCCAACACCTGCATGTGCATGAGTCAAGATTTTCAAGTAGTCCACTTCACCTACACACATGCGTAAGTTTCCATCCTTGCCCCTCTTGTAGAGTTGGCCCTCTATTAGCATACAGTTTACCGCTTCAACTTCAATAGCATGCTTTTGATATTTAGGAATTTTTTGATCAGTATGACCATGCTGAAGATAGTCCACAATATACTTACTCCAACTTGGTGTAGTTGAAATTTGGAATAATGTGACATTATGAATTGGCTGTTGAATTTGACATGAAGCACAGTTACGAACAAATTTTTCAGCATCCGCATGCATGGTAGGCCACCATTGCCCATCTTGAGATATACGTTGCACACAAGTAGTAGCTGATGCATGGATTCCACCGATACCCGCATGTGCCCATTCCAAGATCTCCTCATATTGGTCAGGGTTAGGTATAAGCCGCAACACTCCATCATTACCCTGACGATATAATCTCCCTGAGATTAACTTGAATGGTCGCCATAGGTCCACATTAGGACCCACTAGTTGTATCTGTCCACTTGTCAAAATTTCTAAGATGGATTCAGACCATTTAGGGGCTGTCTCTACAAGGAAAAGTGTTGAATCTAACATATCATCATCCACACCCACAGGAGCTTTGCCAGAGGTGATTCGAGACAAATGATCTGCCCTAAGATGAGTTGTTCCTTTTTGGACTGCCACTTCAAAATCAAACTCAAGAAGGATTATAAACCACCTCACAATCCTTCCAGTTGCACAAGGCTTATTCACCAAATATAGCAATGCCTGATGGTCCACAAAAAATATGAATTTGTTTGCCAAAAGGTAATGGCGAAACTTTTTCACTGCATATATCATGGACAAACCTTCTCTTTATATTGTGGTAAAATTCTTCTCAGCATTGTTCAACTGTCGACGACTAGCATATGAGATTGGGAAATCCTTATTATGTTCTCCTGATTGAGCCAAAATACATCCAATTTCATCCAATTATGTTCTCCTGATTGAGCCAAAATACATCCAATTGCAAAGTTTGAAGCATCCATATGGACATGAAAGATTTGGTTCCAATCTAGTGCCCGTAAGATGGGTGCAGTCACTAATGCTTGCGTCAACTTTTCAAAGGATTCCTCACACTCATCGGTCCAATTAAACTTTACAAGAAGAGCATATAATGGTCTGGCTAGGACAGCGTACATGTAGATGAATCGACGATAATAGCCACAATGTCCCATGAATGTTTGTACCCCTTTAGGGTTAATAGGCCAAGGTAATGAGCCAATGACATCAATTTTATCCATATCTGTTGAAATCCCATTGCGAGAAACAATCTGGCCCAAAATTTTCCCTTGTTTTACCATGAATTTGCACTTGTCAAGATTCAAGCATATACGATAAACTTGACACTTTTGAAACACAAGTCTGAGGTGTTCTATATGATCATCACGCTCTTGTGAGTGAATACATAAATCATCCATGAAGATCTCAAGAAATTGCCTAAGGTATTCCTTGAATACATGACTCATCAACCGCTGAAAGGTTGCTGGTGCATTTGTTAGACCAAATGGCATAACACGATAGGCAAAGATGCCATCTTCAGTAGCAAAGGCTGTCTTGTGTTGATCCTTTGGATCAATTGACACTTGATTGTAATCGGAGAATCCATCCAAGAAACTATATGCCTTTTTCCCTGCAACTCGTTCCAGAACATGATCCGTGATTGGAAGTGGGTAATGATCACGTATAGTAGCTGCATTTACCTTCTTGAGGTTTACATATACTCGAAGTTTTCCATTTTTCTTGGGCACCACTACAATAGGGGAGACCCATTCAGTGTGTTCAATCTCATAGATAAATTCTGCCTCTAAGAGCTTGTCTATTTCTTCTTTTATCTTTCGTGCAAAATTCTCATTGTAAGTATAAGGACGTTGCTTGGAAGGCTTTGCATCCTCTCGCAATGGAATTGTATGCTGACATATGCTTGGATCAACTCCTTTGAGGTCTTTATAACTCCAAGCAAAAAAATCGTGATACTCCTTTATTGTTTGAATTAATAACTTCTTCTCATCTAAGGACAAGTCTGTGGCAATCCACACATAGCGAGGCTCTTCTCCTGGCTTAGCGATATCAAATTTTTTTGCATCTTCTGGACCATCATATGAAACCCCTGGCACGCTTGGCTTTTGTCGCATGGGCTATTGAAGAACAATCTTCCGATCTTGAAGAGTGTACTGTGTGAAGTTGGGGGGAACATTGAGACCTTGTTCTTGTCCACTTGAGTCGTCACTCATTGAAGACCATGCAGTTGTGAGCTCTCCTTTGCAATCTTGCATTTCGACATTCTCTTTTGAATTGGTTTTAGACTTGAGTTTTGGTTTTTGTTTCTTCATTTTTTTGCAATTTTTGCTAACAGTTTTTAGCTTTTCTCCTGGTTGGAATCCATCTGATTGTTTTACTTGGTCTTTGATACTATCTTGTGCTTGGACATAGTATAGATATCCATTCTTTCCTAAGAAGTGAGGTGGTCGAGAGTGTTCATTCTTAAACTCCTCCTTTTCTTTTTGTAGTCTCTCACGTCGTTTACGGATTCTCTTGTGGCTCTTACAGCATTTACGTTTAGGTCGGCTTCGAGGGATCTCTACTTGAATCTCCCTTCCTCTCAAGGGTAGGCGTGCCTTTCCTAACTCTTCCTCAGGGATTATCACATCATTATCAAAATCAGAGTCCCATCCATCTTCCTTATCAGCATCATTAGCAGATTCGAGTGTTAAATCCTCCACTGAGACTTCCTCTACATGCAGTGCTGTTGTGGACGCATCCCCATAGTACAAAATATCTAGAAGGTCACGTGGTTGTACCATTTGTATAGGAATAATGTCATATCCATCTGAGTCACAAAATTGAATTGGCTTAGGTAAAGCACATGTCGATAATGTTGCAAGGACATGACTCCATTCTAGTGGATCAATTAAGTGCTCAGGGAAGGGTTGTGGAATGTATGCCTCATCTAATGCACTTCAATTACCCTTAAGTCTCTCAGTGTTGAAATCCCTACATGAGGCTCCACACATCCACAGATCTTTTCGCCCATCTGACAATGTAACTCTTGAGCCCTCAGATGAAGCAGAATCAAACTCATCTATTGGAGACCTTGTTACATCACGATATGAGTGATTCTTTAGGTTGACCCTTGTGATGATAGAATCATGTCGGAGGTACAAATAATTGTATCCCCAATCTTGAAACATTTGAAATTGTCGCATGAATGGTCTACCCAATATCACTTCATAGTTTGGATGTTTTCCAAAATCCACTACTGCAAAGGTGTGCTCATATTCAATCCCACATGTGGTGACCAATATGTTCTCAAGCAGCCCAAGGGGATGTTCTAAGCTTCCATCTACTAGCTACAAGTGCATCCTGGTACTCCTAATAGCTGGTTTGCCCCACTTTTCCCAAATGGACCTTGTCACAGTGCCCACTCCTGCACCACTATCAAGTATTGCAGTTGAAGCTACTTTTCGCACTTCTAATGGGAGGGTAGCATTTCCCTTATCGTCCTCACAAAATTTTCCTACTTTGTTGATAGGAACTGGCATAACATGCTTTGTCTCAGGGTGTATAGTACAATGATGGTGACCCTTTTGTAGCAATACCTGCTCTGACAAACATGTGGCAATATCATTCCACAACTCAGGTCGAAGCTTTATCAAATCAAGCAAAGGTAAGGTACAAGCCACTGGTGCTGACAAAATAGCTTGCATGATACCCATATCCATCTCCTTTGTCAACCTTCTATGCATGGAGGGTATCCTCAAGGCTTGAGAACAGTTCTCATATTCTCCCAAATATGATGGTAAGGTTTTCATTGTATGCTTACTTCTAGGAGAAACAATTGTTTGAACTTCCTCCTGGATGCTTGGGCGTCTAAAGTTGTTTTCTGTGCTCCTGGTAAAATCCACCTCAGAGAATGGAGGTGAAATAATAGAGGACATATTCTCATTAACTTTCTCATGAACTGCTGCCCACATCTCATTTGCCATGTCCTCGTTAGCATCAATAACTTCATCATTGCATGGGAAGGCAAGGCTAGGTGGTGGCAGAATACCTTCTTTCAATGGGGTGTCAATTGGTGCAGATTTCTTGCTATGAGCTTGTGAGATGAGCTCACTTTTCATTTCCCAACTTGATGACACTTCTGGTATGGTTTCTAATGTTGGCTTAAGAGAGGTTGGGCCCCGAGGGATAGGTGGAGGTGGTCCCTCAAGTATTGATTGAGCTTCCCTAATGAGTTGCTGTTGTACAGCTAGATTGATCTTCTCCTCACGAGGGTTTGGGTATTCTTGAAGCTTCTTGGGTAGCTTAGATAAAGCTGCAATGCGACTTCTATGAGCATCAATGATGGCATCTAGAGTCTCGTTCACCTTATCCACAAAAACAGAACCCCCAGAACTATCCTCGGTCGTACTAGCCTCATCTTGTTTAGCACTAGGCCTAGGTTGAGGTTGATGCTCCTCATGCACTTCTTGGGATGTAAAAGCTTGATCCCTCATGTTTTGTTTAGAGACTTCTTGAGAACTAGTGGATACACTTTTAGTTTGCTTGTTGCGGTTCTTTTTCCTCCTAGAGGTCCTTTTTCTATTGGAATGTAGGGTCTTGTCCACTAGATTTGCCTTTGCATCCCTAGTTCGAGGTGTCTCATCAGTTTGCATTTCGGCATTTCGTGTCTGTGATCTAGTCACATGACTCTAAGTGGCACGACATCCTCATTCTCAAATGAAGGTGGCGATGGAACTGCCCCTACAAAATTGAGTGAGACCTTGGGTAGAGAGGTGCCTTCCTCGTGTGGTTTCAGTAAACAATCCTTTGGGAAGTGTTCTACACAACACCCTAGACAATATCTTTCAATTGGTGAAAACTGTGGTACTGTTGTATTGGATCGAGCTGCTTGCCTTGAGCGATGTGGATAATCACGAGCCCAATGGGGTTCTCTGCACTCATAACAGGGGCCCATTAATTTGGCTTCTACTTTCCTTTGCTGCCATTGACCTGAGGGGCCTGGGTTGGTAGCCACCTAGCAACATCAAAGAGTTGTGTTCCCCTGGTTGAGTCCAGTGCTTGGCTTGGATATGCGGGACTTTCAAAGAGATTTTCCTTGGATGAATATGATGCATATTCATCCTCCACATAGCCTAGGTTTACCAAGTCTCTACACATATTTGAATTGTCGTAGTCAACAACCCTCACAGGAGCAGGAGGTTGAGCTCCAAGAACAGGTCGTGCTTGCTCTTGTGCCATCGGTGGCTTACGTTCAAAATTAGTATACTGTTGATGCATTTGTGGAGTCACTCCATCCCTTTGCTGCTCACGCTCTTGTCTCATTCTTGCAATGCGCGTACATTCCTATGTGGTGTGGATAAAGTTCCAAGCACAGGCCTGGCACCACTTCTTTGTGGGTTGGTTTGTGAGACTAGAGGAGAAAAGGTATTACATTCTTCGGTTTTATGGTTACCGCCACATGCTCCACAAAGATGAGGACCTGTAGGTAGTACACTCCTCATTCGCTGCTACTGTTGTTGTGGCTGCATGGGTGGGCGATAGGTTTGTCCCAATCTCCTTAGTACTAGGTTAGCTATCTGGTCTGGATTTACTAGCGCGCTAGACCCTGAACTTTGGTCATCACCCCACTGATCTCTAGGCTTCACCTCAGGGCCAGAACCATCTTGGAATTTGAAGTTATCTGTGAAATCCATAGCATCATGGCAACACTCATTGAAATTTGTATGCTTCTTTGCATAGAGATGTGTATGCAGTGTTGAATTTTTGAGTCCTTTTAAGAAGATAGAAATTAATCGACTCTGGGGGTGGGCTTCTCATCTTCTGGGCAACGATTAATGTACTGCTTCATCCTATTTACACAATCTCTAACACTCTCAGTCTCGCCTTGCTTAAAAGAGTAGATGTTTGCTACCGTGTCATGCTGAATCCCCATCAAGGAAAAAGCAGCAATGAATCTCTCTTCCAAAACTCGTAAAGAAGATTTGTCTGAAGCCTCTAGTGCTTGAAACCAAGCAAGGGCCTTTCCCTCAAGAGTGAGTCCAAATCCTTCAATTTGCGTATGCTTGTCAGTCACTTGCTCAGCTCGAACTGCTTGCCTAAATGCTGCTACATGGTCATATGGATCTCCCGACCCTTCGTACTTCTTTACCAGTTTCTGAAGAGTTGATGGCCTTACTTGTCTTGAATACTCATCATAGGGCCTATGGCCTCTCACTCTCAGTGGGAATTGTTCCTCTCTTTGGTGAGATGGTCCACATGCATCCCAAATTAGTGTGGGTCCCCTATTACCTGCCTCACCAACCCCCTCCAAAGATCTTGTTACCCGCATTTCAGGAAGTGCATTTATGGGAGGCCGAGTTGGCTCCCCTACCCTTTGATTGTCATAGTGAGAGAAACGTTGTTGTGGTGTGATCTGTGGTCCCACTTTTGGTGTAGGATAATATCTTGGTGCTAGAGTTGGGCTACTTGCAGTGGTCCACTTTAATGTTTAGGGTAGGGGAGGAGCAGCAGTTTCTCCATGAAAGGCTGTCTCTCCTGGTTTAGCTGTATTTGTTGAGAACACTTCCATGAATAATGGTTGTCCTTTCCACGTGAGCTCCCGAATCTCCTTCCAATCTAAGGTTCGGTATTCATTGGCCCATTTATCAATGATTCGGTTCATGTGTCCTGCAAGCTTCTCAACTACCACCACAAGTGCTAGAGGAAGATCTAGCTCTGGCAATCTAGTTGTGGAATAATATCCCTCTAAAGAGTCCTTATAGACCTCTTGAAGTGGGTCATCCTGTAAGACCTTTGTCACTGGAATTTGTCGTACAAACTCCCATTGGTTCTCAGCCCCCTGATCCATTTTGCTCTTGCCTTTCCTATCCCTTTCCAAATTTAGATCTACAAGAAGTAAATCATCTATGGATGGCTTTGAGTGAGGACTGGGCATTGGATGGTCCAAGCATGTCCGGCTCAATGAGCCAATCATCTCTAGACTCCCTTGCTCTGGAAAGCTTTGATAAGTCTAAGAACTCACTTTTAGAGAGCTCCCCTAATTTGTCTACATTCTCTGGATGATAGGTGACTTCGTAGCGTGAACACCATCGCCACCCATGTACATGTTACCCTGGTCATTTACTAGAGGTGCTCTATCAAGTTCTGAGAAAAAGTCTGCGATCTTAACAAGATACCGTTGTTGTGGATCCCTAAAGATCTCAGCTCCTTGAGCGTTCGTGTAGACATATTGAAGTCTCACATTGAGTGGTAACCCCATGGTGTCGGCTTCAAATGGATTAAAAGATTTTGTGGGTGTCCTATTTGGGGCTAAGGGATGACTATTTGACGGCCCTAGATTGTCCATGGGGACAATGAGCTAGTTGTTTTGGAAAGGGTATCAGATTGGGATTCGAAAAAGGTTTCAGCAATATCTGCCAAATTTCCTACTGATTGGGTCCCACTTTCTTGCGTAGGTACTCTAGAAGGTGCCCTAGGCCCTATGGCAGTGTCTATATGATGTCCCGACCGCAAGTGCATAAGGTCAAATTTTTTTGTTTTGTTTTTGTTTTTGTTTTTATTTTTTTGTTTTTTTAATATATATATATATATATTTATGTATATATATATATATATTTCTAAACCCTACCTAACCACTAAATGCAACTAAAATGAATATGTGTGTAACTATCTATTTTTTAATTTATTATTATTATTATTATTATTATTATTATTTTACTAATTTCACCAAAATACTAATTATGCACAAAATTACAAAAATTTTAAAAAAAGATGCAAGTTACACTATTATGCAAAAAAAAATTACAAAAGTTTTAAAAAATATAAATTATGCAAAAAAAAAATTTAATTAATTTTTTATTTTTTATTTTTCTTTCTTTCTTTCTTTTCTTTTCTCTTTTTAAAAAAAATATTATTATTATTATTATTATTGTTTTATTCATTTTTTTAAATGCAAAGAACAAGGAAATTAAAAAAATAAAAAAAATAAAAAAATAAAAAGATACTAACCTTATCTTTCTGCCGGTGCGCCTTCTTTCTCGCCGCCATGCCACACGTTCTCTGCACGTTCGTCTCCTTCACACCTCCACTCTGCTGCGGCCAGTCGCCTTCAATGCTTCACCTTCGCACCCCTCTCACTCCAGCTGCTCGTCGGCCCCCACCTTCTTCTGCAGTTGATGCCCGGCCAGCTCTTCGCCACCTTGTGCTTCTTTGTCTTTTTTGTCGGCCTCCAGCTGCCACTACACCGGCCCTTCAGTGGCCTCTTGCCCTCTGACCCCGCCTTTCAACGCTCGCTTCAAGCGGCTGTCACACTCGCTGCAGCTGCCCCGCCGTCAACCTTCGCTTTAAGGTGAGGCGCTTCTTGCCTTCTGCGTTCAGTGGCCTGCCTTCTTGCCGGCCACCACTGCCTTCTTGCCGGCCACCACCCTTTCCACGCGGCTCCAGTCGCCACCTCTGCTTCTTCGCCTTTGGTGCCGGCCTCCAGCTGCCAGCAGTCGCCTCAGCACCAGGCTCTCTCCACGCGGCCTTAGATGCAACCGCCTGCGCTTACTTGCTAGTGCGTTCACCTCCGCCTTCAACGGCCCTTCACCTTCTACACGGGCACCTCTTTCGCCTGCAGTCGCCTCTTTTGGCCACTTCGCACCCAGGCACCCTCCACGCCGGCCACTACCTTCGCAGCTGCACAGCCGGCCACTACTTCCACGTGGCCACCCCACTTTCCGCCTTCAACGCCTTCTCCACATCAGCGACGAACATCGCGTCTAGGGAGCCTTGTGCCTGGCCCACCTTCACAGCCAGTTGGCTTATAATGCATTAAGCATTAATCTATTGTATTATTGCATAATGCATTAAGCTTAAGCCATAACATATTAATACATTAAGCACAAGTTTAATGCATAACGAATAAGCTCACACCTAATGCATTGAGCTTAATGTATTATTCAGATTTTCGTTTCTAATCTATGAACAAAAAATGAACACAACGATGAAAACAACCATGGAAAGCATATACATGAATGAGAAAACATTAGCGGGAGTAGATCTCAACCGCACAAGTAAGTGCTAATCTATTTTTTTCTCTTCTAATCACTAGCTCCAAGATTCCACACTCATGCTAACCCTAAACCTAAAAACAAAAAGAAATAGTGGTAGTAATGCAAGCTTCTCAACCGGTTTTGAGTCTTCTCCCCGGCAACGGCGCCAATGGAGAGACGGAAAACTCTCTCACTTGTAGCAAGAGTAGTATGATCCACGTGTAGCTCAATCCAATGGGATTTGCATCCCTTTCGGAGCTAGGGATTCAACCCGTACCGGTGTACAAAAGCTTATCCACAAATGGAGAGAATGTTTATGGCTACCATCACATGACACTAGACTATGCACACACACAAGCTCAACTTGTCCTCATTCCTACACACCCATTCATTCACAAATACAAGCAAGAGGAACACAATCACTATGCACACAAGCAAAGAGAAAGACCTCACTCCACTCCTATCTTCCTACAAGCATGCACACACTCAAGCATCAAGCTTCCATGAAAGCTTCAAATCAGCCCACATACACAAAAATGAAATACTAAAAGCATGCATAAGAGTAAAATGATCAGAGAAGAGGATGAGAAAGACTCATGACATTGCTATTGATTCTATGAAGAGATTTATCTCATATAAAGATGTAGATGGGGTGAGAGAAGAGTCTTCACCTCTATGGAGAAGAGGGAGAGTAGCTCTCTCAAAGGAGCTCTTGCATGAACTTAGCCCAAAGTGTACCTAAGCTCTCAAATGAGCCACTTTTTTATACAAAAACTCTAAAACTCCCAAAACTTCCCATGTGGGATTATTCTTAAGCCCACTCCCACACTCATCTACAACTTGGAACTCTTTACAAGAGCCCTAAATAAGAATGTCACTTGTTTTCCTGCTTGTATCTTTTTGTTGCATCCTTGTGTTGATCTCCACTCGTCACACAGCAGTTGGCTGCTTGTAGGTCCAAATGATAGAGAGAAGGCTCTTCTTCAAAATCATATTCTTCCTCTTCTTGGCCATTGGTCTCCTCTTCAAAGGCATCCTCTTCTTCTTCATCTTCTTGGCCATTGGTCTCCTCTTCAAAGGCATCGTCTTCTTCTTCGTCTTCTTGGCCATTGCTCTCCTCTTCAAAAGCATAACTACTTTGTGAAGACTCCTCATAGACATCATAATGTGCATAATCATAAGCATAGGGATGTACATGTTGCCCATAATACATGCCTTGACCTTGACATGCATTCCTCTTCCTATATTGCCCATGAGTAACAACATTGCCATATTTGTCTTCATACCATACATGGCCAAATGCATCTTGAAAAGCATGCTCTTCACCCATAAAAGAATCATCATAAGCATCACCATCACAATCGCTTGCATAGTGTTGAGCATTATCTTCTTCACATGTCTCTTGTTGAACATACCCTTCATCAAAAAAATCACCATAGGCGTCACTTTTCCTATCATTGCATGTATCTTGATTATCATTGGATGAAGCATATCCTTCATTTGGTAAAGGATAACTGCCATTGGATGAAACATAACTCATTGGTCGAGTGACCTCCTCTTCCAAGGCTTCCTTCATTGTAGCCATAGTGTCAAGTTAATCGTTGAACTCCACCTTTGTAGCCATAGTGTCCATCTTTGCATTGATTTCCATTAGCATTTGTAGGAGGGTGTCGTGTCATTGGAGACGGAGTGTGAGGATTGTGGGGTATACTTGGGGGCACTCCCTACATTCATTTCTTCCTTCACTTCTCTTGAAGCTTGCCCAAAAGTTTCCTCCTAAACATCCAAAATGCCATGCTCCATTGCTTCCTCCCCTTTTACTTCCTTGAAGGCCAATGCATTGCGCCTCGGTCGTCCCTTGGGTTTCGATGCCATAAAATCCCTGTTTTTGAAAAAATGGCGATAGATTGGGGTAGGGTTGTCGGATTAAAGATATCCATAGCTTTATAGAGAGATAATGAGATACTCTAAACTCCTATGTAAAGACCCAAAAGATTTGAAGTGTGCTAATACTCTCTGTTTTAGGGTTCTCATGGTTATAGGAGGCTGAAATCGTATTTTGGCTATATCTTGAGCTAGAGAAATTGGAATTCAAAACTTTCTTACTCAAATCGAAGCCCTTGATGAGTTCTACAAGCTTATGTGATTAGCTCTATGAGACCATAAACTCCTTGTGACTGAATTAGGGTTTATGAGTCTTGGTAAAACCCTAATTTCCACCCTAAAGGAATATTGGATTTCAAAGGGTAAGGGCTTGTTGGGTAGGTCTAAGAAAGTACTAAGAGCTTGTGTAATCAGCTTTAATTCAATCCTAAAGGATTTTGATTGAATTAGGGTTTTGACAATTTTGGAGAATCTTGCTCAAGTGACTTTCTTAGTGGCCAATGGCTTCCCCCTTGCCCCAATTCACTTGTTCAAGCATCCAATACTCCATTGACATCCAAAAGCTCATAGTATGTGCTCACCAATGCCCATAACTCCAACCATGCATAGAATTTTGGAAAGATTTAAGCATGGTCTCCTTTGTATTAGGAGCCAAATCTCAATCTCCTAAGCATCAACACTCATGGCATCTTGCATAAACTACATATCACATTGCTCCAATGTTTGCCTCATCCAATAGGCATCAAATTCATGCATAACCCAAGTGAATCACCGCAATACATGTACCAATGTCTTTGATGAAGTGCGTCAAAGCTTGCTAATCTCCTAGCAAAGCTCTTCCCACCCTCGTATACCTAGTCCAATTTTAGGCACAAGTTGGGGCCATGTCTTTCCCACCAAGTACCTAATCCTCCACCGTACTGCTTTCCAACGGCACTCACGGCACGGTGGATTCAAGCCATGCTCCCTGATAGAAAACAGAAGAAGGAGGGAGCACACACAAGAGAAGCAAACCCTAATCCATATTCATCAATCATAAAGAAGGAGAGAAGCCATAGTCATCATCTCTCTCTCACACACACAAAAAAGAACACAACATAGTGTTATGTCCACACTACAAAGTAAACCTAATGTAATGTCCACACCACACATGACCAGCTGGACGCGGTCATAAACACACCACACGATATCCATCTACCATACTGTCACTCTGTCAGCACCCATGTGCTATCCTCCAGCTGTATACGAGCTTGACATTTCAACACTCCCCCTCAAGCTCGACATGTCCATCTCTAGGACTCCCAATCTAGTACGGAAATACTCGAACTTATCCTTACCAAGTTCTTTGGTAAAGATATCTGCAACCTGCTCATCTGTCTTTACATATGTCAAATCAACATGCCCATCTAGCACTTTCTCTCTGATGAAATGATAGTGGACCTCAATATGTTTGGTCCTGGCATGATAAACTGGGTTGCTAGCAAGTTGAATACTACTCATGTTGTCACAATGAATGACAACTCTCATATCACTCTGTAACCTGACATCATCTAGCAACTTCTTCAACCACATAGCGTCACATGCAGCTATGGCTGCCCCACGATACTCGGCCTCTGTGGTAGATAAAGCAACTGTAGGTTGCTTTTTACTGCTCCAACTTACAGCTCCACTACCAAGGCTGAAAACATAGCCACTGGTAGATCTCCTGTCATATGCACTACCGGCCCAATCTACATCTGTATATCCATAGACATGCATGTCTTTTCCTGCCTTATAGAAAAGACCATAATGCACGGTAGTTTTGACATATCTCATAATACGTCTCACGGCATCCAAGTGAGGTTTACGAGGACTCTGCATAAACTGACTTATTAAACCAACTGCATAGCTGAGATCTGGCCTCGTAATGGTCATGTAGATAAGGCTACCAACCATTTTTCTGTACATGGTGATATCATCAAGCTCTCATCACCCAAATCAGCCCTAAGCTTCATGTTTTGCTCTAATGGTGTCAACATTGGTTTGCATGCTGTCATACCATACTTTGCCAGCATTTCAAGTGCATATTGCCTTTGCACCAGCCATATACCCTTGCTTGTTCTAATCACCTCAATACCAAGAAAGAACCTTAAATCACCAAGGTCTTTCATATCAAACTCTTTGCATAAAGAGGCCTTAACCTCATCAATGCCTTTCCCACAATCACCTGTGATAATCAAATCATCAACATAAATGACTATCATCACGATACCATCATGTGTCTTCTTCACATAAAGTGAAGAGTCTGCATTTCCAACCACAAATCCAATACTGACAAGATATCTGCTGATCTTGTCACTCCAAGCACGAGGTGCTTGCTTCAAACCATATAATGCTTTCTTTAACCTGCAAACAAAAGTAGGATATTCTAGATGTACATATCCTTCGGGTTGTTCCATGTACACCTCTTCTTGTAGTTCACCATTCAAGAAAGCATTTTTTACATCCATTTGATGTAAAGCCCAACCTTTTTGTGCTGCTAGTGCAATGATAGACCTCACAGTAGCCATCTTAGCCACTGGGCTGAAAGTTTCATCATAATCAAGACCATAAGTTTGTGCATATCCTTTAGCAACCAGCCTTGCTTTATGTCTCTCTAGGCTGCCATCTGACTTGCACTTTACTTTATACACCCATTTGCAACCAATTGCATTCTTTCCTTGCGGTAACTCAACCAATTCCCATGTATCATTTTTGTCCAAAGCATCCATCTCTTCATCCATGGCTTTCTCCCATACATGCTCTCCAATAGCCTCTGTATAGCATGTAGGTTCCACATGCTTCACCATAGATGTCATGTATGCATAGTGCATAGCAAAATCTCGATATGTCAATCTGTCAACTGGATATCTGACTCTCTGGGATCTCCGCAATGCATGCGGGTCACTCTGTACACCTGTAACTCTAGCATGTGGTGGCACATATCTGTCCTGCCTAGCACCAGGTGTGCGTAAAACAGGTATGCCAAGCTCCTCATCCAAACTCTCTGAACTAGATGACTCATAACCTGTGATTCCAATTCCTTCGACCTTCTTCTTTCCTTTATCCATAGCACTACTCCCAGTGCTCACACTCTCATGCCTCAAACGTCCTGACCATGGACGTACACTGCTACTCTCAGCTTCTGCTGGCCCAGACATATTAGTAGAACTAGAACTTGCTTGTGGCAAGTTCACAGGCACATCTGCCTCAAGTGACTCAATGACTCCCTCATCTTTTGCTTTGTACCAACTAGCAAGCTCATCAAACACCACATCTCGTGAGATGACCACTTGTCTAGTTTGAGGGTTATAACATTTGTATGCCTTTCGATCCTGTGCATATCCAACAAATACACATTTCTCTGCCTTAGGATCCAACTTCCTTCTTCTTTCGTCAGCAGGCACATGTACATAAGCTATGCATCCAAAGACTGAGGTGTCCAATATCTGGCATGTAACTTGTAAGCCGCATCTCTGGCGTGCTTCCATGAATGACTACTGTAGGTGTTTTGTTCAGTATATACACTGCAGTAGCACATGCTTCTGCCCAATAGTAATCTGGCATGCTCTTTTCATTGAGCATTGCCCTTGCCACTTCACATATGACTCTATTCTTTCTCTCAGCCACACCATTCTGCTGAGGTGTATACCTGCAAGTCAACTGTCTTCTTATTCCATGCTTCCTCAAGAAATGCTCAAAAGCTTTTGAGGTGTATTCACCACCTCCATTTGTTCTCAAACATTTAATCCAACAGCCATATTGCTTTTCTGCAAGAGCTTTGAATTCCATGAACTTTTCCAACACTTCACTCTTCTCTCTCAGAAAGTATATCCATGTCATCCTGCTGAAATCATCTATAAATGTCACATAGTATAGACTGCCTTTGATAGATGGGTTTTGTGCAGGACCCCATACATCACTGTGTACTATCTCAAGTGGCCTGTTACTCATATTTCCTTTTCTAGGAAACCTCAACCTTGCCTGCTTTCCAAACTGACAGGCTTCACAAACATGCATATGTCCATCATATTTGAATCTAGGCAATCCACTGACAATGCCTCTTGTTTGCATGTTCTTTAATCTCTGTATATTGACATGTCCAATCCTTTTGTGCCACATATCAATGTCTTGCACAATCCCATTGCTTTTAGAAAACATGGCTGAGTTCAACTCTGGTATACCTGCATCCAATTTGAACAACCTTCCTTCCTTCTTGCCCTTGGCAATCAATCTACAGCCATGCTTAAAGGCTTCCACAAAACAGCCATTCTCATTGAATCTTACTTGTAGTCCCTGCTCAACCATTTGGCCTACTGATGCCAAATTCTTTGTAATGGATGGTACATATAGCACTTCTGACATGTTCTTCACATTTCCATCATGCATCCTCAAAGGCACACTGCCAACATGTGTTATAAGATGCTGAGTATCATCTCCTGTGACCACATAACCATTTGTACCCAATGGTTGCATCTTCTCAAACCACTCACCATGACATGTCATGTGGTTTGAGGCACCCGAATCCATATACCATGACTCATCTCCAGCATTTTGAGAATCCATTGTCCCCATAATGTGCTTCATTATAAAAAGATGATTTGAACTCCCATCATTGTTACTAGTAGATGCATAATTTCCATGTTGTGGTCTTCCATTCCTGACATCATTCTGCTTTTTGTAACAATCTTTTGCCATATATCCAAGTTTGCCACAATAGTGACATTCAATCCCATTCAAATTTTGTTGAGGACCTTGCCATCATCCTCTACCACGAGCACCTGTTCCAACTCTCCCCCTATGGGATTGAAATCCACGACCTCCACGTGGTCCAAATGATGACTGTGAATTCTGAAAATTCTGATTTGATTATGGTTGAGTAGACCTGTCATTCCAACCACGTCCTCCACGGCCTCGAGGAGAAAATCTCCCCCTTCCTCGAAAGCCTCTAGATGAGTAAAAAGCCTGATTCCTTGCATGCTCATCATTACTGGATGAGGATGCACCACCTGTAATATTCATACCACCAAGTCCAAGCTTTAATTCTTCCACAATGAGCAATGACACAAGCTCATTAAAGTCTGGCATTCCTCCCAACCTTACTGAGATGGAAGTATCAAAAGATTTGTACTCCCGGCCTAAACCACGCAATGTGAGAGCAACCAAATCATCATCATCCATTGGGGCATGAATTGATGATAGTGAATCTGCATAACCCTTGATTTCCTGAACATACTCATGTATACTCCTATTCCTTCATGTTACACTGTGAATCTGTTGCTTTAGTTGTATCTTCCTTGCACCAGTGTCTGTCTCATACATTCGGCACAATATATCCCATGCTTCTTTCGGTGTATTTGCATCTTGGATGTGAATAAGCAAGGCATCTGTTACACATATTGCAAAGTAATGCAACACTTTCGAAGACCGCTCTACCCATTGCTTGTGGGCCACCAACTGAGCATTATTTGGTTGAGGAGGTAGAAATGGCTCCGGGTCTTCATCCGACACGAGACTCCATAAACCTTTGCCTTTCAAAAAACTCTTCATTCGAAACTTCCGCACTTGAAAGTTAGTTCTGTCAAGCTTCTCTCCAACAATTTGTACCGGACCATCTCCCATGTTTGCAAGGTAGTAGATGCACCCCTTTGAACACAATGTATGAAATACTTGTAATGCTCCAAATCTCTCCAAATCACATCAAATGATTGCAATATATGTGCTTTTAGATCCCACAATGCTTCATCAACAATGTATACTCGATCAAGGTTGAAAACAAATGATACTTCTTCACAAAAAATTTTCTGGTTTTTTTTCTCGCCAGAGAACCAGTTAGAGATCTTGCTCTAATTGCTTCAAATCTTGTCCAAATTTGATGTTTAGACATTCATTGGCTTCATTACATAATGCTCCAACATATCCTAGAAGCATTTGATCAAATTCTTCAAGGTTAATGAGAACCACCAATTTTTGTAGCTCTCTGGTTTGCCTTTTTTTGCATATGTCAGGTACCACCTCTCACTAAAAGTGCTCTATCTCCTTCAAATCTGATCCAAATTCAAAAATTCTTGAACCAAAGGCTTAGCAACTATTGGGACTTCACTTGTACCAAAGGAATTAGGCCAATTTGCAATACACAAGGTTGAATGGCTTGATTAGTGATGCTCTGTTTCTGCATAGCATTTTTGCAAACCTGCAAATCTCTGCTAATTTAATTAAATGAGCTTCAAATACATCACATGAGCTTCCCCAAATGTAATACAACTCTCAATCACACTTTTGCTAAGAACTCCAATCTTTAAAGCACCAAGTTTGATGTACAAATGAGTGAATTAGACCAAAATCTTCTCAATCTATCCAAGATACTGCTCCAGAAAGCGCCGCCTACTCCAGAGGGCTCTAGGGATGGGGCATTTGCACATTCACTTCACCAGCACCTTAGCAATGACCTAAGCTAACATGTGCTTGAAGGGTTTGACTCAATTTTTCCTCTAGCTTTCGCAATCGATCCTCCCACGGGGGGTATGTTCTCTGTTTTGCAGAAGTTCACAAAACCGGAATTTTTCCTTCATACATCACTTGAAATGCATCAATTTTTGCATGGATGATTTGATCCTGAGTTGCTAGTACATGTGCCCTTCCAAGTACATGTGCCCTTCCAAATACATGAGACCTTCACTTCTTTGCTTGCATTTCCCCAAATACATGTGCCAAAATACATTCATTCACAAGCTTTCCATGAAAGCTTCAAAACAGAAATTTTCTGCTTGCTTTATGCACTTCAATCTTCACTGAACCTGCTCTTTGGCACCTGCAATCCGCTCAAGAGAGTTTTGCTACTCTTACCCGTTAGGCCAAGCTTTAGATCTGTAACCGAGGTGAGCTCCATAGCTTTCTTTTGCTCCACAGCTTCAATGGAAATCTTCACAGCTTCTTCTTCTTCTTCCCTCTTCTCTCACTCACTCTCACAACACAACTAATGAGCTCTAGGCTCTGATACCATGATAGAAAACAGAAGAAGGAGGGAGCACACACAAGAGAAGCAAACCCTAATCCATATTCATCAATCATAAAGAAGGAGAGAAGCCATAGTCATCATCTCTCTCACACACACAAAAAAGAACACAACATAGTGTTATGTCCACACTACAAAGTAAACCTAATGTAATGTCCACACCACACATGACCAGCTGGACGCGGTCATAAACACACCACACGATATCCATCTACCATACTGTCACTCTGTCAGCACCCATGTGCTATCCTCCAGTTGTATACGAGCTTGACATTTCAACACTCCCCTCGGGCCTCTTCTCCAATGCCCGAGGTACCTCACAACATACTAGATGCTAGGAATGGAAATTTGTGAGAACAATTGTGATGTGGTAGTGTGCTTTTCTTGAATTTAAAAGCAAGGAAGATTACTTTACAACCACATGGCATGACTCATGCCCTTTTAAAACTCATTCATTACAACCAAAGAGCATGGACTCATGCTTTTCAATCAAATCGCAAGAATCTTCCCTCCATCCAACAAAACCACTCAATTCCAATAACCACAACAATAGCATATGAGGGTAAGCAATATGAATAGCTCAATCCACAATCTCATATGCATGCCCACACTCCATGTGACTCCTCATAGCATTGAGATGGCTATAAGTGGCTCAATGGCATCCAATACCCTTTGCAATACTCAAAGATATGAGAATATGTATCATATAAATGCAAGATTGGTGCCAAGAGCTCATTCATGAGTTCCATAACCCTTCTAATGCATAGAATAACATCCATCATAACCATCAAAAGCATGTGAGTCAATCTCTACACCATCACATATGCATGTCCCATAGGATGAATAAGACCAACATAGGTTATGCCAATAGAACCATAGGCATCATCAATGGGATGTAATGTGTCAAAATGCTTCAATTCCCCTTCAAAAGTTCATGAAGATGGCATCATTACAACCATAGCCTTCATACCCTTAATTTCTCCTCACCATCATGTGCATGATTAGGGCTTTAATTGGATGATTAGGGCTTTAATTGGATGATAATCCTTGATTCTTCAATGAAATTGATGGGAAATTGGAAGTCCTCTTACCGCTTGATGCATTAAACTCATGAAATATACTTGATGTCATCCTCTTCACATGGTTTTAAAGCAATAGCTTCAAGTAGTAGCAAAATGAAGCTCAATAGCCACCATTTGTAGCAGCAACAAGACGGATAGCAATGGCCAGTAGTGCTGGAGAGGAAACAGTGACCTTCAGAAGACCACTTAGATCTGTGTATTCATGAAATGCTGCTGTTGCATACGAATCGCTTCAACGACGTCGACTTTCAGACGAACCTGGCTCTGTGGTCATGAAACGGCGGCTTTCAGACAAACCTGGCTGCGTGGTTATGAAACGGCGACTACTTGGCTGGGAGAAGAGGGCGAAATGAATTGCCACTTCAAGTTTCTTAGGAGCTGTAGGTTTAGCGCACGATGGCTGGAAATGGAGAGAAATGCTGCTGAAAACACCATGCACACGAATCCCCTTCAAGCTTCATTGAGAGGGGTTGAGAAGAGGTCATTTGAGAAAATTAACAAAATACCATAAAATTCTCAAGCTTGAGAGGGGTTGAGAACAGAAGTCATTTGAGGGATTAGATTGCTTCTTTTTCTTGAAGTGATGCCTTTTCATGAACCTATAGCATACATGTAAATGGGTAAAACACTATAAATAGGGCCTTGGGTACATGGATAGGCCCTTTTTGTCATTTTACTAATCTTGGACATTCCATTATACCTTTGGCTCCTACTATGGAGATGGCCATCCATGGTCAAGGCTAATGGCTAGCTTTCAAGCCATGCTCTTGGTGAGAGGTTAACACTTAGGCCATTGTGTATCTTTCTCTTTGCTACGTACACATATGGATTCTCTCTCTTGTTCATCTTTGGCTATGATTCTTGGAAATGCTAATTTCATATGTAATGGATGCTAGAATTCATCTTTCATGTGTTTGATTTCATCTCTAACTCTAGATCCATTTCATTTGGTATCAAAGCCTTGATTTTGTGGAGTTGAGGCTTGCTTTCTTGGATTTTTAAGTGATTTTGAGGAGATTTATTCAATTTGGACCAAATTTTGGGACGGGTAGACCAAAATTAGAAAAAAATTGAATTAATGACCTGTTAATCACTCTGTTAATGAATGATTATTTATTTGTGCTTCTTTCTCAATCTTTCCATCACCATTGCTCCTGATTTTTGCAAGGTTTTGATTCAATTTCTTGGGGCTTTGATAGAGTTTGATGAGAGGATGAGAATGAGTACCACGTTATGTGATAATTTCTAAAAAAAATTGTAATTTTTCTTCTTCTTCATCATTTTCATGAAACCCTAGAAAGGGCAACCATTAGACCTTTCTTAGTGCATTTCTTGACAATTCTTGAGCATATTATTTTTGGAGCCTTCTTGGATTAGGGTTTCATCTTGCACAAGCCCAGAATCTACAGCTCTTGAGGAGCTTGGAAGGATGATGGCGTTGCTTGAGAATTTTTCTAATTAGTTGTTTTAAATTCAAATCAACTTTCCTTAAGAATCTTAATGTGTAATTAAGAAAAAGTTTATGCGTATTTAGAATGCTTTCTTATGTATATCTCTCTCTAAAAAAGAATAGTCATTTCTATGACTAATTCTTTAGCAAAAGAATGCTTGTCTTTGATAATTTCTTATTCCAAAACCAAACTCTAGGCTTGTTAAGCTAGAGAATAAGAAAATGGTATTTTTATGGTTTTGTGCTAACAAAATAATGGTTAACTCTTTTAGATTATTTATAAGTAGTTAAAAACTACTTTGATTGATTCTAAATGAGAAATAGATTATCCTATCAATTTGGAAAAAGAAAAATAATGGAATTAGCTTAATCTAATGGGATAATCATAACTAAGTTTATGATTATGGTTAAATTATGATTTAAATCCATAGTTTAGATTTAAGCTTAAAAATAGATCTTCTATCATATTTTCATTAGAATGCTTTATTTGTTTAAGAAAAAAAATAAAAAATATCAGTTAATAGGCAAAGCTATGGCAAAATTTTTAGAAAATAATACATATCTTATTTTATGCATAAAGCTAAAAGAGGACTTCCTACCACATTCTAGGATTGGACATCCTATCCCAAAAAATGATTTTCATCATATTCACGGGAAATAAATTTTTAGTATTTATGCATAAATATTTAATTAAAAGAAAAGAGAAATTTTTTGTAAATTTTTTGTATGCATAAGAAATTTTTAAATAATAAAAGAGAAATTCGCATGACATTTAGAATTTAATCATTAAATACAAAAGCGGAATTTTTGGCATAGCTGAAATAATTGATATTTTTATTTAATTTAAAAAAAAGAAAATTTAGATAAATTTATTTTATGATACAAGAGGAATTCCCATGACATTTGGAATTCAATCATTTAAATGCAAAAAGAGAAATTTTAATCATATTTAAAAAGAAGGATATTTGTATTTAATTAAAAAAAGAATTTTTATGGTATTTTAAGTAGAGAAAGGTTTAAATTAAATTTTGGTGACAAAAGAGAAATTTTCACCATAATTCCACCTAGAAACTTAGGGTTGATAATTAAATTGGTAGAAAGAATATTCTTAGTTATTTTAGGTGGATACATCACCAAATTGATATTTATCCAAAATTAGATTAATGGAAGAAGAGTATTTTTATAAAAACCCGATATTCTCATATAGAACCATTTCTTAATCTATTATGATTAGGAAGGAATGAAATTCATAAAGTTGGAATTTTCCTTATGGTTAGAAGTTTAGTAGATTTTTATATGAAGAAAATCCTTATAAATCAAAGTTAGAAGTAAACCGAATAATTTTGGTTAGACCATGACTACAGACCGCGCCACTGCAGACCCCGAGTGCCTGTGAGAGGGG
This sequence comes from Cibotium barometz, assembly GCF_041138505.1. Classification (NCBI taxonomy): domain Eukaryota; kingdom Viridiplantae; phylum Streptophyta; class Polypodiopsida; order Cyatheales; family Cibotiaceae; genus Cibotium; species Cibotium barometz. The sequence continues at coordinate 33,189,793 of NC_141092.1, read as the reverse complement.
CGGCCAGTAAACTACTTGCCCATCTCTCGAATCTGAATCAAGCGAAAACCTCGTGACCAATTCCAATCATCATATTCGTTCACATCACACATCACATCTATCTCCATTTACATCACATTCATTCATATCCATAACATTCATTCGATCATGTCCACCACATACATTCTCATAACCATCCCATCACATACATTCTATCCACATTATATCACATCACTTCTATCCACATCATATCTCATTCATACACATCTCATCTCATCTCATCCACATCCATCCAATCGTTCACATGTACGACTTCTCACATCTATCCATACATTCATATCTATCACTTCACATCCACATATATTCATGTCACATCACATCACATTCTTTCACATACACATCTATATCCATTCTTTCACATACATCCACATCCATTCTTTCACATACTCATTCACATCCATTCTTCACATACACATTCACATCTATTCTTTCACATACATCCACTCACATCCCATATCATCACATCTATTCACCTCACATCTCATCACCTCTATTCACATCATATCCATCCATCCATTCATTCACATCTATCTGATTCACATCACATCTCATCACATCTATCTGATTCACATCACATCTCATATCTATTCACCTCACATCTCATCACCTCTATTCATCCATGCATTCATTCACATCTATCTGATTCACATCACATCTATTCACCTCACATCTCATCACCTCTATTCACATCACATCACATCCATCCATTCATTCACATCTATCAAATTCACATCACATCTATTCATAGAATTTAAGAAAATTCTAATTTTGATATAAAAATTCTTTATGCATCTGTTTATGCATAAAAATTAATTTTAATGGGAATAACACTTTTGAAATAAAAATAATTTCTTTATGCATCTGTTTATGCATAAAAATCAATTTTAATGGGAATAACACTTTTGAAATAAAAATAATTTCTTTATGCATTTCTCCATGCATAAAAATCAATTTTAATGAGAATAACACTTTTGAAATAAATTCAATTTCTTTATGCATCTTTCCATGCATAAAAATCAATTTTAATGAGAATAACACTTTTGAAATAAAAATAATTCCTTTATGCATCTTTCTATGCATAAAAAGTAATTTTAATAATAATAACACTTTTGAATTAAAAATAATTCCTTTATGCATATTCATAGGTGAATATGTACATGGAGTAATCAGAATATTTCTTTTAGGTGCAAAAATGGTGGGAATTACTCTTTTGGAATAACATAAAAACTTTCTTTTCAACAAAATTCTAAATTTTTTTGCCATAACCTCCTTTGTATGGCTGACCATTTCTCATTTTTATCATTCTTTAATTGACTTAAATTAACCCAAATTAGATTCATAGAACTCTAATCTACACAATTTTCTAAATTCAAGAGAGTAAACAATAAGAAGAGTTTAATTAATCCTTTAGTTAATCTTTCTAGGATTAAGAAAGGCTGGAATGTAAAGAAGGGAAGGGGGTGGCCTTGTCATCAAGGCATAGCATTTGAATTTAATTCATTTTACTACAAAACATAAAAATCAAGAAAACCATAGATTTAAAATTAAACAAGAAAATTAACTTACATAGAGCTTGTAAGCTCTCCTTTAGCTTGAGGGATTGAGGGTTCTACTCTTGTTTGAAGGAAGAGTGGCCACCACCCAATTCACTCTGGAGAGGATTAGGGCAAAAATAATTGAATTATTAAAAAATTCAATGTAAATGGCTCAGGATAGGAGTAGAGTATCAGTGCATAAACACCATTAAGCTTTTACAAAGGGGGAGGCTTCTATTTATAGGAAAAATAGAAGCCTCTAACCAAGCAATTTGATTCTAGAATTTTCTAGATCAGTTTGGTCAAATTTTGACCATTTTTGGGTCAATTTAGCTTACTTTTTGGATCTAGTTGAAACACGAGAGAGGAGAGATGAAAATATCTCATTATTTTTTAGTTTAAAACTCCTCCACACATGTGAAATAGGTGCCTCCTTCATAAGGGGAGATCCCCACACTGAGGTGTCAAAAATGCATCATTTCTTGTAAATATCTCTTAATTTTTAACTAATAAACCTTGTACTTAGTCAACTCTTCATCTTATGTGTAGCATTTACTCTTTTTTGGGGGTTTTTCTTTTATTCTTCAATTTATCTGCTCCCTACATTTGGATTAATCTTATTGGTCCATAGGAACCTTAATTGGTCCATAATCTAAAAGTTTCTGAAACTCCGGACCCTTAGGCTAAGGTCCTTTTAACCTATTTTCAATTGATTCCAATTGAAAATAGGTCAATTTTTGAAACTCTGGACCCTTAGGCTAAGGTCCTTTTAACCTATTTTCAATTGATTCCAATTGCACATTGGAAAGTTCTTTTTGAATTTCTCTTTTATTGAAAACCATTTTAGATACTAGGAGGATTTTTATATAAAAAAATATCTCAATTTTGAATTACCTCCCTCTAGACATTTTCTCTCTCCAGGCCAAAATAGGGTAAAACATGATCTTTCTTTTATTTCAGAGAGGGGAATAATTATAAGATCAGAAGGGGAGGTTCTTATATGTGCACACCTCAAAAGTTGGAGGGAGGAATCTTACATCCTACCCCACTTAAAAACGTGAGATGTCCTCATCTCGCAAATTAGAGGACAACTCTTTCCCTTAAGATCCAACTAATTCTGGGATTCCTTATAGTCTGGTGAACCCAACAGAATCCTAGGAAAAAAGATTCCTTATATAGAACTCATCAGATAACAATTCTTTCAGCTCATATCATTCATATCTTTAACACAATAATGATCCATTTTAGAACAAAATTTCCATCTGAACAGTCCTCTATGGGAATTTTCAATTATACAGATTTTTAATTTGACATCCCTTAACTTGATCCACTGGGTCAAGTGTTAACAATAGCAATCTGTCAGCACAATCCACTAATCTCATAGTGATTTGTTGAAGTCATTATCGTCATTCCAATTACGAACATCATCACAGGGACTCGTCCCATTCATCCTCATTGTGGTTTTGCTCAGCTTATTGCTTTTCAACCAAAACTTAGGAATCATCATTTTTCAATCAGAATCCAAATCAACTCATCACTTCTCAACCAGAGTTTTTAAAATCATATCAACCACATTCGAATTCATCATTTGGATAGCATTTTTGCTTATAATTTCAAGTCTTATATTTACTCGTATATACTGCCAGTAAAGAGCTGCAGTTATACCCTTAGTATATATGGGTAGTCACGGTCCTTGGAATTATAAGGTAAATACCATCATGTCTAGGCCTCAAGCAAGTTAGGGATTCAATGCAATTGTGGTACTTCCATTTGAAGACCCAATTACTAATTTATGAATTTCAATATAAATATCAATTTGTATGCATTTCATCACACAATTATAACCTTTTACTCCTACTTCATAAATTTTTTAAATTTTTGGCTTTTCGGTTAATCCACATTAGCCAATTTGCTCTGATACTAGCTGAAACATCCCTGTCCCCACCGCGCAACGAGTTCAGGGGTGCTAGCAGCGGAAGTAGCACTTCTTGCATGGGGCAAGGTCCCTCACTCAGGGCCTTGCCCATGGATATCTGGACAAGAGACTAATCCCTCGGTTCTTCCAAAACCGAGCCCAAAAAAACTTCCCTTGCTCTGAAAGCACGGGGGATTCCTCTGGGATAATTTTACTCTAATGTAGTCAAAAGCCTTAACTAACTGAACTGGTTTGGCCGAACCCGTAAGTCCCATAGTCAGATCAAGGAAAAGATTGCACTTGGATCATAGAGACCAACACAATTTTTCCTCATTGAGAGGTACAACCATTGATTCTTTTCCATAGAACAATTTTTTATCCGGGATTTACTTCATCTATCGTACCATAACAGAATTGAGTCTCATTTTAGGGCCCCATCAATCCAACCTAACCCCATCCAGTCTTGTGGGTTAGCCCAACCACTGTAGTGATGGGATCCATTTAAGAATTTGGTTAGGTTTTGTCCCGGGTACTAGGGAAAAGAGTTCCCAGGACCCCTAGCCAGATATTCATGCAAACTTAAAACTAATCAAACCACTTACACACCCAATATGAAATTGCCTTCACAGAATCAGTTGTCTTTAAAATAATCATTTAATGAATCCATAGTGTCACTGATCATAATCCTCCAAAATATCCGGTTGAATCCTAATTTCTAATTTTTCCTTCATCGGTATACCTATGGCATCATTGGCAACCAGAACGCTCACCACCTGTCCACTCATGGGCCTTTTCGATAGTTCCTAGCTCATAGTAATCGGCAATATTTTCACTTATAAAAATCAAAATAGAATCTCCATTGAAGATCAGCAAGATCAACCAACAGATCCATATAAAAGAGCCATGGACTCATCCGTTGAGGACCAGAAGGTCAATAAACCAGATCCATGCCCGAATTCAGAAAACAACTCTTACTCCTTATTCCAATATCTTCCCCGATGCACGTGTGGGTATCTTCGGCAACCCAGAGCGTGAGCACCGTATGGTCAGCACCCTGTAGGATCCTTCCCAGGTCACCTAGTGCTTCGCTCATAGGCCGCTTCCTTGGTCCCTCATCCATCCCATCTTTACTCATTTACCCGCATCAAATCTCATCCACTCGCATCTACCTATATCCACATCTCATCACATCATATTCATTCACATCACACATCACATCCATCTCCATTTACATCACATCACATTCATTCATATCCATCACATTCATTCATTCATATCCACCACATTCATTCTCATATCCACCACATTCATTCATATCCATCACATTCATTCATTCATATCCACCACATATATTCCCATAACCATCCCATCACATACATTCTATCCACATTATATCACATCACTTCTATTCACATCATATCTCATTCATACACATCTCATCTCATTCACCCACATCCATCCAATCGTTCACATATGCGACTTCTCACATCTATCTATACATTCATATCTATCACTTCACATCCACATATATTCATGTCACATCACCACATTCTTTCACATACACATCTATATCCATTCTTTCACATACATCCACATCCATTCTTTCACATACTCATTCACATCCATTCTTCACATACACATTCACATCCATTCTTTCACATACATCCACTCACATCCCATATCATCATATCTATTCACCTCACATCTCATCACCTCTATTCACATCACATCCATCCATCCATCCATTCATTCACCTCTATTCACATCACATCCATCCATCCATCCATTCATTCACATCTATCTGATTCACATCACATCTATTCACCTCACATCTCATCACCTCTATTCACATCACATCCATCCATCCATTCGTTCACATCTATCTGATTCACATCACATCTCATCGCATCTATTTACCTCACATCTCATCACCTCTATTCACATCACATCCATCCATCCATTCACATCTATCTGATTCACATCCATCCATCCATCCATTCACATCTCATCACCTCTATTCACATCACATCCATCCATTCATTCACATCTATCTGATTCACATCCCATCTATTCATAGAATTTAAGAGAATTCTAATTTTGATATAAAAATTCTTTATACATCTATTTATGCATAAAAATCAATTTTAATGGGAATAACACTTTTGAAATAAAAATAAATTCTTTATGTATCTTTCTATGCATAAAAATCAATTTTAAAAAGAATAACACTTTTGAAATAAAAAAATTCCTTTATGCATCTTTCTATGCATAAAAATCAATTTTAATGAGAATAACACTTTTAAAATAAAAATAATTCCTTTATGCATCTTTCTATCCATAAAAATCAATTTGAATGTGAATAAAACTATTGAAATAAAAAAAATTTCTTTATGCATCTTTTGTGCATAAAAATCAATTTTAATGTGAATAACACTTTTGAAATAAAAAAATTCCTTTATGCATCTTTTTCTGCATAAAAATCAATTTTAATGTGAATAACATTTTTGAAATGAAAAAAAATGCCTTTATGCATCTTTGTGTGCATAAAAATCAATTTTGATGAGAATAACACTTTTGAAATAAAAATAACTCCTTTATGCATCTTTCTGTGCATAAAAATCAATTTTAATGAGAATAACACTTTTGAAATAAAAATAGTTCCTTCATGCATCTTTCTGTGCATAAAAATCAATTTTAATGAGAATAACACTTTTGAAATAAAAATAGTTTCTTTATGCATCTTTCTATGCATAAAAAACAATTTTAATGAGAATAACACTTTTGAAAAAAAAATAATTCCTTTATGCATCTTTCTATGCATAAAAATCAATTTTAATGAGAATAACACTTGAAAAAAAAATCCTTTATGCATCTGTCTATGCATAAAAAAATAATTTTAATGAGAATAACTCTTTTGAAATAAAAATAATTCCTTTATGCATCTTTCATGCATAAAAATCAATTTTAATGTGAATAACACTTTTGAAATAAAAATAATTCCTTTATGCATCTTTCTATGCATAAAAATCAATTTTAATGAGAATAACACTTTTGAAATAAAATAATTCCTTTATGCATCTTTCTATGCATAAAAATCAATTTTAATGAGAATAACACTTTTGAAATAAAAATAATTCCTTTATGCATCTTTGTATGCATAAAAATCAATTTCAATGAGAATAAAACTTTGAAATAAAAATAGTTCCTTTATGCATCTTTCTATGCATAAAAATCAATTTTAATGAGAATAATACTTTGAAATAAAAATAATTTCTTTATGCATCTTTCTATGTATAAAAATCAATTTTAATGTGAATAACACTTTTGAAATAAAAATAGTTCCTTTATGCATCTTTCTGTGCATAAAAATCAATTTTAATGAGAATAACACTTTTGAAATAAAAATAATTCCTTTATGCATATTCATTCATATATACATGGAGTAATCATAGTATTTCTTTTAGATGCAAAAATGGTGGGAATTACTCTTTTTTTTATTTTTCCATGAAAAGATCCTTTCATTAGTTATAAAAGAAAAAAGCCCAATGGGCTACAAACCCTCTAGTGCTCATAAGAAGGCAGAGCAAAGATCCAATCAAGGCAGCTAGGGAGACTCTCCCTAGGTGTAAAATAATACAAATAACTGAGAGGCTATATCATACAATAGGAGGGGGGGAAATCCAAACAGGTGGCCTATAGTGCTAGCAGCGGGGGGTACCCGTGTGTAGAGTATAGAAAGGGCCACTGCGCCAAGTGGTCTGGAAGGCCTGGCGTCGCAAGATCGCTCGATCCGAGTCGCCGGTCATACTGGCCTCGCAGGGTGTGAATCAACTCCTGTGCCAGATAGCTCGAACAGTCTCTGCTACTACTACTGGTGGCTCCAGTCTCCCCTCAAAGGCCCAAACAGTCTGCCTACTGGTGGCTCCAGTCTCCCCTCAAAGGCCCTGAAACAACGGGTTCTCCAGGTGAACCATATGGTGAGGCTGCTGAGGAGCTCCCATCATAAATCCCTCTCTTGTCTCCAACCGGCTATCGAGAAATTCGAGGTTGGCCCCCAATGAATCTGATGGCCTGGCTGGCCTGCTCGGTCTCGTATCCCAGAGCTAGCCCTTTGACAAAGTCGACCAAGCAGCGGCTCCCCACGTATACATTCCCTTTGGAGAGAGGGGAGCCAAAATGCGCAGAATCCTCAGCCAAGTCTATTGCGCCTCTCGATAGTCCCATAGGCAATGTCGTTGTGTCTCCAATGGGTGGCCGCCATCGGACGCAGGCCGACAGGCAGAAGGCCACTGTAGTCAAGCCACGTGCCAACTGCAGAGTCCCTTTGGGGGCAACCAGCCCCACTAGAAAGCCAAGATCCTGCGTGCCTGTCTGCTAGCCCAGAGCCTGGTCCAAAAATCCTCTAGGAACTCCTGTGAGAGTCCCTGTAGTAGCCGCCACCAATGCTCCGATGCAGTTGGAGAGATTGTCCTCCTTGCAGTCAAAATATGCCTCCCCAACTGAGCAGTGTACTAGAAAAAGGTGATCTCTGTGGCCTTGGGGGAGGCATAAGGATCATGCCACTCGTACTCGCCAGGGTCCCACTGGCGAGCCAAGGGACGCGCAGCATATGCCCATATGCACCAATCAGAGTCCACATCTGTAGGGTTTGGATCAATATGCCACTTTTGAGAAGCGACGGCCACTACCCGTATCCTCTGAAAGATGCAGTCTGCAACCAAAGGCGACTCTGCCTCCACTCTCTGAAGTCTGCCCTCATCCTGTATCTCATAGTAGAGGCATCTACCATCCTCAGTGCAAGCTCTGCTAGCAATCAGGATCTCCAGCTGTCTAAAGGCTCCCATCCACCGTGGGGCTGCTGGCTCAAAAGGCATGAACCACTCCTTAGTGAGAGCCTCCTGAATGTCATCCCTCATAATCAGCCCCCCTCTGAAATGACTCAGCCTCTCTGCCTGGATCTTCTCCGGGACACTGCAAAAGGCTTGCCAATCTCCAAAACTGCGTGATGGGCCTGTTGCCAATGGTCCCCAGGCTAGATGAGGCCGCGAACCCAGCATATGACCTTGCTCTCTATGCGTACCATGGGGCTCCATATGAGCGGCTGTCTGGCGCCCACTCCTCCTCACGTGGGAGGTCTCTGAGAAAGCCCGGTCTCAGTAACTCCTCCCAAGCTCACAGGATACTCAAGGCAAATCTGTCCTCCCATCCTCTACTGAGGCTTGTCCTCCTCATCTCTGTGAAGATCCACCGTATCTTTGGTGCCCAAGTGCCCTGCTAGGGGAGCTCTAGCCTTGCAGCCCGTTGAAAAAGAAGCTCCTTCCAAGGGTCAGTGCGTGGAAGCAACCCCCGAACAATAAGCTTCCCCAAACAACAAGGCTCTACTCTGATTAGCTAGATCTATAATGCCCAAGCCCCCCTCGGTGAGCGAAAGAGTAATAACTGCCCAAGCAACCTTAGCCGGGGCCGGCTGACCATCCCGCCCAGACCAAAGAAAGTTCTTGATCAGCCTCTGTACCTAGCTGATGCAAGAGCTCGAGAAAATCCAACAAGACGTGATATACCACATAGTCGCCTAAAAGCACCTGATTTGTCACCACCCTCCCAGCCAAGGAAAGCCGAGCTGTAGTCCAATATAAAAGCTTCTTCCAAATGCTCAGAAGAAGCAGGGCGATCTGCTGCTCAGGTGACAAATCAAGTCCAATCTGGCATCCTAGATACCGCACTGCTATGCTAGGAGGAATCTATCTAAAACCCAGGTCTAGACTCCATGCCGGAGCGGGGACGCTACTGATCCAAAAAGCCACTGTCTTACGCCAATTGATCAATGATCCTGAAGCCACACCAAAAACCTGTAGAGATTGCTCTGTCCTCTGTAGATTGGCCTCTTGGCCATGCAAAAACAATCCCGTGTGATCAGCAAACTCAAAATCAAGCAAGTCCTCACCCCGGACTGGAAGCTGGAGTCCTTTCAAACCAACCTCCTTTGCTGTCAGATACAAGATCATAGCCTCTGCAAAGAAAAGAAAAAGGAACGGAGAGAGAGGGCATCCCTAATGACGGACTGATCTGGTCAGCTCAAAACTTGGCCCCCGTCCTCTTGCCATCATGGCTACTACGAGCTGTGGAATATAGAGCTAACCCCTTGAATCCAGTTTGGCTCAAAACCTAGGCGCAGCATAGTGCCCTCCAAAAAAACCAAGTTGACTCTATCGTATGCCTTCTCAAAATCGAGAAACATAACAACCAAGTCCTCGTCGCTCGTCGAGAGATCTAGCTTGGGCCGTTGCCTCCCAGAAGGTGAAAATGTTGTCAAGGATACTCCGCTCCTTGACAAATCCTGTCTGGGTAACATGAATCAAATCCCCAAGGAAGGGCAGGATCCTCAAACTCAAGGCCTTGGCTAGGACCTTGTAGATAGTATTAAGGATCATAATAGGCCTCCACTGTCGAATATCATCTGACACTCCCTCCCCCTTGGGGATAAGAAAGATCAAGCCCTCTGAAAAACTCCGTGGCATCACCTCAGTGTCCAACACATGCTGAAAACCCCTGCGGAGGCCTGGCCCCCAAAAGGTCCCAATAGCGCATAAAAAAGACAGGCGTCAATCCATCCTCCCCAAGGTCCCAATAGCGCATAAAAAAGACAGGCGTCAATCCATCCTCCCCAAGGCAACTATGACGCGGGAGGGCCCTCAAAGCCTCTCCAAGCTCATCCTCTGAAAGGGGCTCACCCAAAGCTATGCGCATACGATCTGTGACCCTCCTTTGCACATAGGCACACAATCTGTCTGCAAGCATCACATGCCTCCGCGTGGCTGGCTCCACTGAAAGCAGGTCTCTGTAGAACTCAGTGGCAATAGCTCTAATCTCCTCGGGCTTAGTGGTGGCTAATGGTCCGTCTTGCCTCCAGAGCTAGCATACTCCTACTCGAGCATGGTGGGGTCCGGTGATCTCAAAAAACCCCCCAGTCACTCTATCACCAAGTTGAGTCCACTGAGAGGCCTGGTAATTATAGTAAAACTCATGTCTCTGCTCCTCTACCTCTCTAACCTCCTGGCATGCCTGGCTCAGCTGGGACGCCACCCACTCACATGTAGGTTGCTGCTCCTAAAGGCGCTGGAGTGAAGCAAGGCTATGTCTCAAGCAACGCTCCCACTCTCGTGTCTCTCCCACAGCAGCCGTGTCAAGGCTGTAGTGTGCAACCAGGCATCACCAAACCATATCTCTGAATCCTGCTCACTCAAATGGTGCTCCTACATCATCAGAATATCAATACTGTCCCCAACCAGGCATCTCTGAAGCTCCTGCCTCTAGCAACCACGATAACGTACATAGTGTGCACTGCCAAGGCCCTGTACATTCCATGAGATGATCCTCATGGATGACCTGCTGAGATGGAGGCTGTCTCAGCCATACGGCGGGCCTTCACAAGCGGCTTGGATGGGGAGTAATCCCCATTCGAGCGGCTACGAATCTGCCCACTCGAGTCTCAGACCAGGGGCAAGTGGCTGTGTCCCATAGCGACTGCCTCCCGCTTGGAGAAAGAACCCTCATGTATGCATACATAGCCAGGGTCTCGCGCTAGGTGTGCCACTATGTGAACCACCAACAAGTGTCGATTCCCAGAGGCATCCGCACTCTCGGTATCAAAGAAATGTGCCAACTCCCATAGTCGGCCTACCATGTCTGTAATCTACAAGTCGCTCTCATGGTGAGAAAACTCAACTGCCTGTGTTTGCAAAATACTAAGAGCAAGATCTAGAGTCCACTCCCAATCACGAGTGCCACAAAGAGGGAAGGAGAAGGCCACCGCTGAAGTATCACCACATGAACTCTCATAGGTGCTAGCTCATGGGGGCCCTTCGCTCCAAATAGGCGTGTAAAGGAGTAGTCGAAATCCTCCGAGCGCTGTCTAGTGTCGAGACTACTCAGCCGATTGCGGATAGAGGATATTTGTGAAGCACGAATCGGCATGGTAGGTCACCTCTGCGGTACATGAGCAAGGTCGGTGCTCAGTGCAACGCCTGCCAGTGAGCGCCATGGCACTGCCAGTGCCTCCCGGGGAGTTCAGACAAGCGGAGAGGGAGGAAGGGGGGAGAAGGGGGTGGGGAAAGAGACACTGAAAATGTAGGAGCGGGAATAAGAGGAGGTGAGGGTGGAAGCGAGGCGGGAGGGGGGACGGGGGAGGGGGGGTGGAGGTGGAGGTGGAGGTGGAGGTGGAGGTGGAGGGGAGGTGGAGGGGGAGGTGGAGGTGGAGGTGAAGGGGGGGGCGTTGACATCTCCTGATCCTCCAGTGTGTGCTGGCAGTGTGTGCTGGGGTCTTCTCCTGGAGGGGAGCAAAGCTGTTCCTCATTGGAACCCAAAGATGCTGAGGCTATGTTTGTTGCTGCGTTGGGGTCTTTGGGCATGCTGCTATGGCTGTCTCCCTCTACGGTGCCCCTGTCGCCCCTATCCAGGCTGCCAATCAGAGGTCTCTGTGAGCTGAGCAGGTGTCCGAGAGGCTGCCTGCTGAGCCGCGTCTGTGGTGGACGGGCCGTCGGAGTTTTGCTGCTCCTGCAGAGTGAAGGCCGAGGTCTCCTGCGAGGGCACGCCTTGGTCAGGTGGCCGACCTGCCTGTATATAAAACACTGGTTTGGGAGCCCCAAAAACTCCACTCTCTGATCGATCCATCCCCCCCTATCCTAGGTAACTGAATGACCTTCAGAAGGGAGGAGATGTTAGGAACCAAAACTCTGACCGAAGAAGGAAGGCTAGCTGCTCTAGCCACCACTGAAGCTGCTGTGGGACCAGTCTCAAGCACCGAGCCCACCAATGATCCTATCTTGGAAAGGAGCGGAAGGTACTTGCAGCGAAGTCGAGGAAAGCAAACTTTGACATGGAAAAGGTGCTCTCCCTGCTCGACAGCTCCTGCTGGGTCGAAACCATGCTGCCAATGTCTGAAGAAGGTCCGAGTGCCCTTGATGTCAAGGGGACTCATGGCTAGGACCTGGTGTTTCAAACTCAATCTGGTAGTGTTCGCACCCCAGTAACTAAACGTCTAGGATCTTTCCCACATCTGCAAGAAGGCAGGCCTCGAGAAGATCCCGGATCTCCCTTTGCTAGGGCGGGTGCCAACTATACGATAGATGGTGGAATGTACCTGGAGCCATTCCACCTCTGCAGCGAGGCTCGCTTCCTCTTCTGGTGAAAGAGAAAGCCTGATGGGGGTATCCTCCGGGCGAGGGGGTTGCGGAAGAGTCCCTATGAGGTGGTGAGGCGAGAGGGGCCTCCATCAGAGTCTGAAGGCGAAGCAGAGACGGAGAGTCCTGCAAGAACCAAGTTGCACAAAAACGGGGGGAAGCATAGAGCAGGGAGGGAAAGACCGAAAGCGAGGGGGGAGGGGCAGATGATAGAGGAGAGAAAAAGGGGGGGAAGGCAAGGGGAAGGGGGGAGGAAGCGGGAGCGAGCAGCGGGAAGGGGCACGATAGGGGGCAGGAAGGGTGCAAAAAGGGGGGCGGGGGTAGGCGGGAAGGACATGAAAGGGGGGGCGAAAAGGGGGGAGAAGGGCGCAAAAGGGGGGCAGGGGTAGGCGGGCAGGCGGGCGCGAAAGGGGGGCGGGGGGCACGAAAGGGAGAGGGGGCAGGCGAGCAAGGGCAAGACGCAGAGAGGGGGCATGAGCAGGCGGGGACGAAGGAGAGGGCGAAGGGAGACGGCGAAGGTGAGGGCGAGGGCACAGGCGAAGCCAAACCGGCGGGGGACGAAGGTCATGGCGAAGGCGAGGGACGAAGGTCATGGCGAAGGCGAGGGTGAAGGCGGGCAGCAGTCTTGAGCAGGGGGGCAAGAGCTTCAGCAAGCATTCGGTTTACCGGTGGGAAGAATTACTCTTTTGGAATAACATAAAAACAATCTTTCTTTTGCACAAAATTCTGAAAAATTTTACCATAACCTACTTTGTGTGGTTGGACCATTTCTCATTTTTATCATTCTTTAATTGACTTAAATTAACACAAATTAGATTCATAGAACTCTAATCTACACAATTTTCTAAATTCAAGAGAGTAAACAAAAAGAAGAGTCTAATTAATCCTTTAGTTAATCTTTCTAGGAGGATTAAGAAAGGCTAGAATGTAAAGAAGAGAAGGGGGTGGCCTTTTCATCAAGGCATAGCATTTGAATTCAATTCAATTTGCAAAACATAAAAATCAAAAAAACCATAGATTTAAAATTAAACAAGTAGTAAGAAAATTAACTTACATAGAGCTTGTAAGCTCTCCTTTGGCCTCAGGGATTGAGGGTTCTACTCTTGTTTGAAGCAAGAGTAGCCACCAATTCACTTTGGAGAGGATTAGGCCAAAAACAATTAAATTATTAAAAAATTCAATGTAAATGGCTCAGGACAGGAGCAGAGTAACAGTGCATAAACACCATTAAGCTTTTATAAAGGGGGAGGCTTCTATTGATAGGAAAAAAAGATGCAGCAGGGGAGAAGAGAGTTTTAGCTCTTGCAAGCACACAAATCCTAGAAGAGCACACACAAGGTGAGAGGCTAAAAATTTTTCTTCTTCTTCACACAACAAGAAGATAAAGTGACTAACACACATAATAGAGTATATACAAGCGGTCCATAATGTGAACACGTTAAGTGGAATGGGTAGGTGTGGACTAGTCGGTGTATTCCAACTATAGAATCTTTGGCAAAGATATGTCGGTGCCAGGTACCAAACCCACCAGTGATGTAAATGTCGAATGGTCATGCAAATGTCTCGTGAGTGCCAATTTATGTTGAGCTTGACATCTCATCTCAACACTCCCCCTCAAGCTCAACTCCAACTCATGAACTCCAATTATATCTACAAATCTACGGATCTTCGCACCTCCCAAGGCCTTCGTGAAGATATCAGCAACCTCATCTTGTGTGCTCACGTAGGCCAAGTCAATGTCACTAGCTGTTGCCAAGACTCTCTCCCTTGATGAAGTGGTAATGTACCTCAATGTGTTTTATCCATGCATGGAAAACGGGGTTCTTGGCCAACTTTATACTGCTAGGATTGTCACAATATATGACAACCTTCCTCTCCACATGAAACCCCAAATCAGCAAAAAGTAGCTTGCATAAGAAATCTACCTCACACGCTGCCACAGTAGCTCCTCTGTACTTGACAAGGCAACTGTGGGCTTCCTCTTCTCGCTGCTCCATATCGCAACAACACTCCCCAATGAAAACATAAATCCACTCGTAGATCTCCTATTTGAGATGCCACCTTCCCAATCTGCATCTGTGTACCCCCATAAAGCTCCAATGGTACACCTACTGTATAAAATAATGCATAATCAACAACAGCCCTCGAATACCAAAGTGGGCGTCGCACACTATCAAGATGTGGTTTGCGTGGAATCTGCATAAACTGGCTCTCTAAGCCAACAATGTAACTCAAATCTGGCCTACTGATCATGAGACATAGATCAAACTCCCCATAATCTTCATGTATATAGTGGGATCCTCCAACACATAACTTGCATCTGCACTAAGCTTGCCATTTTGATCTAATGGCACTAAGATTGACTTACAATCAGCCATCCCATACTTGAACAACATGTTCAATACATACTGTCTCTATGATAGCCAAATACCATTAGGTGTGCGAATGACTTAAATTCCCAAAAAGTAGCGCAGATCTCCCAAATCCTTCATTTCAAACTTCCTTTGAGAAGACTTTTCACATGTTCAATCTCATCCAAGTTGTCACCCTCAACAATAAGTTCATCTACATAGATGGTGATGATCACAATACCTTTATCACTCTTACACACAAATAAAATTCCATGTGTGTGCATATCCTTTGGCAATCTAGCCTTGTACCTGTTCATGCTACCAACACTATTATGTTTCACCTTATACACCCACTTACAACCAATAGCTTTCTTGTCTTTAGGCAATGGAACCAAATGCCAAGTCTCGTTTCCATACAATGCATCCATCTCCTCATCCATAGCTTTCTCCTAGCACACACTTCCAATAGCTTTCTCCTAGCACACACTTCCAATAGCCTCATCCATAGCTTTCTCCTAGCACACACTTCCAATAGCCTCATCAAACATGTGGGTTCTACAACCTACACAACTTTTGCCATATGAGCATAATGATGTGCCACACAACCATCATAAGTGAACCTCTACACAGGTTTTTTCACTCTTCCAGATCTTCGTACCTTTTCATTCATAGCTTCCATAGCCTTCTTCACACCAAGTTTCCTCATTTGCTGGAATCCCAAGCTCCTCATCAAGGCTCATCTCGGAGCCACTAGACTCTCCACAACAAGAGAATGCCCTACGTCAGAAATATCAGGCATACTAAGGGGCTCAACCACTTTCTCTTTGCCTTTATATGATGTACCAACTACATTTCTAGGAGTGGTATTATGACGTAGCTTGCCACTGCATGGTATATTAATAGAACCGCTAGATGAGGACTCCCCTGGTTAATTCAATGATTGTGATTGCTCACTTGCATTCTGTGCAACCACTTACATCAGCACACCAATAGCATCTATTTCAGCAGCATATCAGCTACTCATCTCATCAAATACAACATCCTTGCTTACCCTCAATTCACGTGCAGCAGGATTATAGCATCTATATCCCTTTTTCTCAAGGAAATACCTAATAAACACACATTTTTCTACCTTTGGATCTAACTTATTATGCAACTCATCTGGCACATGCACATATGCAATATATCCCAAAACTTTTAAGTGAGACAAATCAGGTTTCTTGCCAGTAAACTGAAAAGATGCAGGGGAGAAGAGAGCTTGAGCTCTTGCGCACACACACACACTCACAAAACCCTAAAAGAGAACACACAACGTGAGAGGCTGAAAATCTTCTTCTTCTTCACACAACACTCAACACACCATATACAAAGATAAGAGTACACACAATATGAAAAGGTACTCCACCAAATACATACTTGGGTTCTCTGTAGTGTGAACCCAACTAAATGAGCTGGCGCTATAACTATGCCGCCAGAGTCTCTAGAATGGCTCACATAGCCTATCATCCCACTGGCCGCATATCACCCATGATCTCACCAACCATGCCAGTGGTGTAAGTGTGGGGCCTATCCCCCAGACGGGTCATCAGTGTCCACCGCCTCACTAGATGAGCTCGATATCTCAACACTCTCCCTCGAGCTCAACTCCATCTCATGTACACCAAGAGAAGCCCTAAATCTGCAGAGCTTCTCTATACCCAATGCTTTGGTGAAGATGTCAGCGACCTGATCCTGTGTGGTGCTGACATAAACAAGGTCAATGTCTCCTGCCAAAACCTTCTCTCTCTGACAAAATGGTAGTGGACCTCTATATGCTTCATGCGAGCATGAAAAACTGGGTTCCTGTCCACCAACTGTATACTGCTAATGTTGTCACAAAAAATGACAACTTGTATATCCACTGATAGACCCAATTTTGCAAGTAGCTTTCTCAACCAAGCTACCTCACATGATGCTACAATAGCAGCACCTCTGTACTCGACCTTTGTGTTGGTGGATAGAGCAACTGTAGGCTACTTCTTGCTGTTCCAAGTCACATCACCACTCCCCAAAGAAAACATGAAGCCACTAGTAGATCTTCTATCTGAGATACTACCAGCCCAATTAGCATCTGTGTACCCATGTACACATATCTCTCTCCCAGTTTCATAAAATAGTAATGCAAAGTAGACCTCACATACCTCAGTATGCGTCTCAATGCATCCAAATGCAACTTTCAAGGAACCTGCATAAACTGACTCACCAACCCAAAAGCATAGCTCAAATCTAGCCTTGTGATCGTCATGTAGATCAAGCTTCCTACTATGCGCCTATACATAGTAGGATCCTCCAAAATCTCTCCTAAATCTACACTCAACTTTCCATTCTGATCCAATGGCACTGAGATAGGCTTACAGCTTGTCATACCATACTTGGACAACATGTCCAAGCCATACTGTCTCTGCAGTAATCCAATACCATGTGGTGACCTAATCACCTCAATGCCCAAGAAATATTTGAGCTCCCCCAGATCCTTCATCTCAAACTTCTATCTAAGCACGATCTTTACATCAAAGATCTCTGTATTATGGTCCCCCGTAATGATCAAGTCATCTACATAGATAACAACAAGCACAACCCCTCTATCACTGTATCTCACATACAGTGAGAGAAATCTGCATTGGCTACATGAAAGCCAATAGTGACAAGATATTCAGAAATCTTGTTAGACCATGCTCTTGGTGCTTGTTTTAAGCCATACAAGGCTTTCTTCCACCTACAAACATGCTCGAGGGGTGACTCACATCCTCATAACCACGTGGCTGCAATATATACACCTCTTCCTGTAAATCCCCATGCAAGAATGCACTCTTTACATCCATCTGATGTAAAGACCATTGCTTTGACGTAGGCACTGCTATCATAACTCTCACTATTGCCATCTTGGCAACTGGGCTGAAAGTTTCCTCATAACCAACACCATATGTCTACGCATATCCTTTGGCTACCAATCTAGCCTTGTACCTGCTTATGCTTCCATCACTGTTATGTTTTACTTTGTACACCCACTTGCATCCAATGGCTTTCTTGCCTTCAGGCAATTGCACTAAATCCCAAGTCTCATTTCCATATAGTGCATCCATCTCCTCATCCATAGCTTTCTCCCAACACACATCTCCAACAGCCTCATCAATGCATGTGGGCTCTACAACCTGTACAACTTTTTCCATGTATGCATAGTGATGTGCCACACATAACCATCATAGGCTTCTAGTTGGACTTGGTTAGAGGCCTCCCTCACCTATAAATAGATCCTTAGCCCTTTGTAAAAATATGGGGGAACTATACCCTGCTAGTATTATATTGAAATAATGATATTTTCTATTATCCTCTACAAATTGAAGAGACTTCATCAACATACCAAACCAATTGATTGGTTGGGGGCCTCTACTGTGATCAAAGAATCAAGTAATTTAGGAGGTAAAGTGTGGATTATTGTCTTCTTTTTCTTAAATCTCCAAATGTTTCTCTTCTCAACCCCTCTCAAGCTTGAGAAGCATTAAATTGAATGGCTTTTAAATACTATTAAAGTTCTTTAATGTATTGTAATGAAGAAATACATAAATTTTTATTTATGCTTAGAATGGTCATTCCTATTACCTGTTCTCAATTCGAATGAAGCTTCTCATGAAGCATATTCTAATCTAAAAGTAATTTCTATGCTTGTCTAAGTGGAGGCCAAAATAATGGCTTTTTAATACTTTTATGCTATTAAATTTATGGTAGAATTAAGAATCAATCCATAAATGGATAATGATCCAATTAGTGGTTATTCTAATCATAGGGATATTACTAAACTTTATGCTTTCAAATTATTTGAGAATTATCAGTAATAGCAACAACAGAGCTATGGCAAAATTTTTGAAAAAATTAACACATAAATCATTTTCATTCATAATATGAAAAGAGGACTTCCTACCATATTCAAGGATTAATCATCCTAGATTAATTGAATGATTGTAATCATTGAAAATTTGATTTTTATGTTTATGCATAAATAGTTAATTAGAAAAAAGAGAAATTTCTAGTAATGTATTTTTATGTTAAAAGAGTAATCCCCATGACAATGGAAATCTATGTATTCCAATGAACTAAGAGAAAAAATTGTGATGCTAAAATAATGTATATTTTATTTAAAAATTAAAGAAGGATTCTAGTTTAATTTATCTTTTTGTATAGATAAGTTTAAATGATGAAAGAGGACTTCCCACTGTATTGGAATTCAAATATTAAAATGAGAAAAGTGTAATTTTTAGCATATTAAAATTAATGGATATTTTATTTAAAATCAAAGATGAATTTTAGATAAATTTATTTTATCTATGAGAAATATTTAAATGTTAAAAGAGGAATTCCTATGACATTTGAAATTCCATCATTTATATGGGAAAAGAGAAATTCCTAGCATATTGAATTAATGGGTAATTTATTTTAGATGAAATTACTTTATGAGAAGTATTTGATGATAAAAGAGGAATACCCATGACATTGGAATGCAATTAATTAAATGTAAAAAGAGGAATTCCCATGGTATTTGAGATCCAAGAAATTAAATGAGAAGAAGAGGAATTTTTAGTATAATTCAATTTATGATTATTTATCAAAAGTGGAAATATGGGTAGAATTGATTTCTGTAAATCCCATGAATCCTTTTATTCAAAAGAGGAATATTGAATATAATTCATTTGAGAAATAGTCGTCGAGAGAAAGGACCTTTAATTAGGCCAAGCGATTGGCAAAAATTTAGAAAAAGTCCCATTATCGGGATCAACCTCGAAAAAGCTATTAAATGGGAATAGCATGTGAATGGATGAGATAAGGTGAAAATGGGATGCGATAAGATGTGTATGGGATGTGATAAGATGTAAACGATATGCGATATAATAAAAATGGATGTGATAAGATGTGTATGGGATGTGATAGAATGTGAATGGATGTGATAAGATGTGTAGGGGATATGATAGGATGTGTAGGGGATGTGAATGGATGTGATAAGATGTGTAGGGGATGTGATAGGATGTGATAAGATGTGTATGATAAGCTGAAAATAGGATGTGATAAGACGTGATGTAATAAGAATGAATTTGGATGTGTATGTGGAAGAATGAATGTGGATGTGTATGTGGAAGAATGAATGTGGTGGATGTGTATATGGAAGAACGGATGTGGATGTGTATGTGGAAGAACGGATGTGGATGTGTATGTGAAAGAATGGATGTGGATGTATATGTAGAAGAATAGATGTGAATGTGTATGTGGAATTGACCAAACCTTCTCACGTAGAACTACAAGGCTTGGATTGGTGTAGTCAAACGTTGTGCATTTACACAAATCCTTCCACAAGTCCCATGACTTTGAGTTCTTTACTTTTTCTAGCCTCTCTAGAAAATGTCTTGCCTTATATCCACTCATTCACACTTGCTGGGCCACTTCATGATTTATGCCAAAAGTCTTCTTGTTAACAGTAATCTGCACATTGCCGCCATGAGTTCAATAGTTCCTCTACTTTTTTAAGAGCTTCATGTTATCTTTCCTTGCCTTGCATAGTAAAAGCATAATCAATGTGACACTTGAGCAGATGATCAAACACAGGCATGAATGCATACAAAGTATAAAAGTGGACATTCTAAAGTTCGAATGGAATTATAGGATTTCATTGAATGCCTGTTTGGCTCAGCTAGCATGTTAGCAGACAAGATACCACCAACCCAATTGCCAGCATTATCATCCATTGTGTCATTCTTATCATCTTGATTCTCTAGCTTCCTCTTCCTTCCTGCCTTCTTCTATTTCTTTCCTCTCACCATTCTCATGCACCATGGACAAGGATTTGGGGTGTTAACACCTTGTGGACACCCATGAAGGCACTTTATTATCTTCAAGTCACCTCCTAAATGTCAGTCTATTGTATACGTGCCCTTACCCTCCACTTCTAATTTTCTCCCCTGAATATGTGCTTTAAGGACATTGGTAATCCATGGTATCCTATAAACATCCAATCCAACACTTCATGTGTCTCCTTAGGTACTTCAAATGCCCCAAGCCACCATATCGCTCTCTCGGATTGGACACTAAAAGAGAGAAAAGTTAACTTGCAAACCCTCTCCCTATTGCTCATCTGATTGTCTGGGTTTTCATTAGAACCTTCCAAAGGTAACTCAATCTCCTCAGCCATGTTGATCTCACTCTTTGCATATGCCATTGCCTCATTCATAAGTGTGATACTCATTCATTCTAACCTCTTGCCTTTCACAATCTGACACTCATCCACTTTCAACACAAAACTTACCTTGTCACCTTGCATGAAAAACAAAAGTAGAAAAGTTTTAGTACTTGAAAGATTTTTTTATTAGCTCGCAACAAAGAATGTAAAAAATTACTTACATTGTTTAGGCAATCCATAGAATAAGATCATAGCTCTTTGAAGACATTGTAGATCAACAAATATTTGTTGAACTCATTGTAGGGATTCGTAATCTTACCATTTGTGCTTCCCTTTTTTCCCCAAGCTCCAATGGTTAATGTATCATTGATGCAATAGTACTCTCCAATTTTGCGTTGCACATCATCATTGCATGTCCTCTTTGCTAATCTTATCTTTTTGGGGACTGAAAAAATATTCCTTGTGATGCCTTGTTTGCGAAGTGTATCTTTTAGCAATTGATGGAGTGCTTGATATCCTTTTGTGCTAATGCCCACCTCATCGCATGCATTCTGAACCTCCTCAATGCCGAGAGGATTGGTAATGCCATCCATTATCTCATTTGACAGTACCTGACATACCTTCTTGTGTTGTGGGTCTCGAATGATGGAAAGAATGTCACGCCTCCTCACCCAACTACATAATATTTCTCCAAAATCTTGAGGACCATTATCACCACATGCTTCTTTCAAAAAGTTCATATCACAAACCAATAAAGATTACTAAAAAAACCTTAATCTATTGCTTATAAATAACAACCACAACAACCAAAAATAACTTAATCAAAATTACTTGCAACAATAAAAGCGAAAGAACAAAAAACAAACCTTCTTGCATGGATTCTTCACTTGCGGGGGCGAGAACCACCACTAACTACGAGTTCTTGAATGTTATTGATTTTTCTCTTTTGCTCTCTTGCTCCCTTGCTCCCCATGGGGGTTCTCTTCATGCGAGAGATTGTGTCTTGTAGCTTCATAACATGAGCCTCTTTCTCTTTGTCTCTTTTCTCTAGCTCTACAATATTATTTTGTGCATCTTGTAGTGCATGTTGTGCACTACTCAAAGTGCTTTTTAAGTGTTGTGTTTGTGAGTGGATAAATTGGACTCTCCATGCATCCCTCATGCTTAACCTTCTACAATACCCAAGCAGCCCATTCTCACCCTCGAACAAATTGAATAAATAAAGGGAGATCAGTGAAGGGTGGAGGACAATGTAAAGAAGGATCATTAGGATATAAATATGCATCACTCCAAAGATCCACATTAGACCGACCCTGTTGTCTTCTTGCATGCTTCTCATGTGCATTCATATGTTCTTTCTTGATTAGTGCATATTCATTCAATATGAGAATATGCAAGTCCACCTTCCACACTCATGTTGAATCTAAAATTTATACCATTCGAAAAATGGAAGAGACTAATCTGAACTGACTCAAGGCTGTCCTATTGTATTCACAATAGGGCTATTCTATTGTGAAGAGGGAGAGAGACAAAGAGAGATAGAGGGAGATAGACTCAGGGTTGTCCTTTGTTTTGAGATATCGAGCTCGTCTAGTGAGGCGGTGGCCACTGATGACCCGCCTGGGGGATAGGCCCCACACTTACACCACTGGCATGGTTGGTGAGATCTTGGGTGATATGCGGCCAATGGGATGACAGGCTGTGTGACAGCCATTCTAGAGACTGGCATAGTTATAGCGCCAGCTCATTTAGTCGGGTTCACACTATAGAGAACCCGTGTATGTATTTGGTTGAGTACCTTTCATATTGTGTGTACTCTTATTCTTGTATATGGTGTGTTGAGTGTTGAGTAGAGAAGAAGAAGATTTTCAGCCTCTCACCTTGTGTGTTCTCTATTAGGGTTTTGTGAGTGTGTGTGTGTTTGCTTGCAAGAGCTCAAGCTCTCTTCCCCCCTGCATCTTTTCATCCTTTTGTATTCGTAATAGGAGAAGATAGCTTGGGAAAAAGGGGGAGAGAGAGAGAGAGAGAGAGAGAGAGAGAATCTTATTGTAGAGGTTGGTAGGAAACGTGATGAATAATAATAATGATCAAAAGAAACTAAATGTGGGGGAAATTTCAAATATGAATATTAAAGTGGAGTAAATAAGAATGAAAAAGCGTAGATATCAGTGATCTTAGTAGGGGGTTTTAATAACTAGAAAGAGAATCCTAGTTAAAAAATTAGAGAGATCCCCTACTTTTAGGCCCAAAAGTAGGCATCATTATGAGATTTGTCTCCTTAAGCCTTAATAAAATTAGTCTTAATTCCTTTAAAAAAGGGATCCTTACAGGGCCCTTTTTATGCTCAAACGCCCCGTAATAATAGTGAACGCACCACCATACTTTGGCTCCACCTTAAATTTGAATTCTTTGCCTTCCAGCAGCTCAAGTGGTCAATGAATGATCCCTACATCTTGAAGTCCTCTCTCATTTGTTAAAAATCATGGATCTAGGGTGGCTTATAAGCAAGTAATTATAGACATGATTAAAGAGACTAATGAGGTGATTAAAAAAGTAAACAAGATATTAATTACAAAATGGTATGCTCACAAAATTTCACATAATCTCATTGCAATAATCAAGTTCCATACACCCATATTTATAGTCTTGTAAAGGACTCCAATCCATGCTTTTTTGTGCACCCTAGTGCCAAGCATGTGTTCATTAATGCTCACACTACATGTGCAACCTTGTGCTTTCCATGTGTCACCTTTTTACCATTGACTTCACTTTTTACAAGTGACCATACAAATCAACCTTTGATATTAGACCCTTAGTTTATTCCTTTTGCAGGCTTCTTCCCTTGTTCATGTGACTCACTCCCTACCTCTTCCTTGTGCTCTTTGGCACCACATATTTGAACACCCCCCCTTGGTGCCAAATCTTTCGGCTACTCAAGGTGGTCGGAGATGTGAGGATTACAAAATGTTCTTTGACTTTTTACTTTCTACATTCCCCTATGTGCTATGAGAAGCTTTGATTCATATGCTACTTTGGCACATCCCCCCCTTAATGCTACTTTGGCTTAAATTTTCAGCTTGGGTATGTCATCGGTCCCAGAGGCTAGTTATAAGCACTTTTTGTAGGAAGTAGGAATTTATCTTTTACAATAATTTTTTGTTTTATGGGATGGGTAGTGAGAGGATTTTTGTGCACTCATTTGGCCACTTCCATATCCTTTTGGAACTCTATCCAAGACAGGACACCCACACACTTGGGAGTTGTACTCCTCCTTGGTCATAAATTTTGGCGAGGTTAGTGATTGTTTGCATACTCATGTGATTGCGGCTTTTTACAAACTTTTTGGTGGTGGTTTCACAAAGGTTTTGCTTAACATTTTTGGTGATGGTTTTTGTCAATGATGCTTTTAATATCATGAAAAATGTTGATATACAAGGCCTGAGTTGGTGATGTCCATGCAACATTTCACACTCGAGAGGAAGCCCTCCATGTGAACACCTCTTATGGGGGGAGGGTTCTTTTATAGTACACATTAGGGATTTTTTTTAAAAAAAGAAGAAAAACCTTATCTGATGCAGTTGTGGTCATTGTTTATGGATGTTATCTCTAATTTTCTATTGTTTTGTCAATCCAAGAAAGGTGTGTGCTACAACAGGCTACGGCGTTTCCTCTCAGCCGCAATGACTAGGTCAGTTGTTGCTCTTGCTCCTCTGATGTGTGTTGCATCGTTTGCTTGAGGGGCACGCTAATTGTAGTCTTCTTGATGGCGTCGTTGGAGATCGCTCGGTAGTGGTGTTGTTTTTGCTTGAGGGGCACGCTAATTGTAGTCTTCTTGATGGCGTCGTTGGAGATCGCTCGGTAGTGGTGTTGTTTTTGCTTCAAATGCTGATGAGGTCATGTGTTTTTGCTTGAGGTCATGATCTCTCCAACACTGCTTCTTGTGTCGACTTTGTTGTGTACTGTTGTCTCGTTTCGTGAGAGCACGCGGTCTCCAGTCATGTAAGATTCCTCCCTCCAACGTTTGAGGTGTAAAGCTGTAAGAACCTCCCCTTCTGTTCTTGTAATTATTCCCCTCTCTGAAATAGAAGAAAGATCTTGTTTTACCCTGTTTTGGCCTAGAGAGAGAAAAAGTCTAGAGAGAGATAATCCTAAATTAAGATATCTTTGGATATAAAAATCCTCCTAGTGTCTAAAATGGATTCCCTTGAAACAGAAATTCAGAAAGAGCTTTCCAATGTGCATTTGGAATTAATTGAAAATGTGTATAAAGGACATTAGCCTAAGGGTCTACATTTTCAGAATTTTTTGGATTATGGTCCAATTAAGGTTCCAATGGGCCAATTGGATTAATCCAAGTGTTGGGATGAGATAAATCCAAAGAATAAAAGAAAACACCTAAAAATGAGTAAATTCTCACATAAGATGAAGAGTTAACGGAGTACAAGATTTATTAGTTAAAAACTATGAGAGATATTACTAAAAAAATGAGATATTTTGGAATAATGATGCATTTTTTACACCTTGGTAGTAGGATAGGGGGACTCTTGAGGTAGGTGCCTAATTCACACATGTGGATGAGTTTTTAATTTGGACTCATCCATTGAAGACCAGCAAGTCAATCAACCAGATCCATGCCCGATTTCAGAAAACAACTCTTACTCCTTGTTCCAATATCTTCCTCGATGCACGCGTGGGTATCCTAGGCGACCCAGAGCCCGAGCACTGTATGGTCAGCACCCTCTAGGATCCTTCGCAGGTGACCTAGCGCTTCACTCATAGGACGCTTCCTTGGCCCCTCATCCACCGTACTACCGGAAGCTCACCATTTTAATCGAACCGAGGTTGGTCAAGACCTTGGTCGACCTTGCTACGCGAGACGTCCTCCATTGACTCTCCGTCAGCAGTTGCAACTTTATCATCACGACCTTAATCACAAGACGGTCAAAATGCTTCCCCAGCATTCTTGACATAAAACAGTCATTTACAAACAGCATTTACAAACAGTTTACAATTACAGTTTCTATATTAACTCTCATTTTTCCACATTATCCCCCATCAACCCACATTACTTATTCCACATTCCATTTATATGTGTACTTATCCAATCACATCATTTTCCATCTCCTCACTTCAGATTTTACATCCACATTCACATCCATACATCCACCTCTATATGCATACATTCATATCTACATGCATACATCCATAACTCCATGCATACATCCACATCCACATTCACCTTCACATCCATACATCTACATCTACATGCATACATCCACATCTCCATGCATACATCCACATCCACATTCACATTCACATCCATACATCTATATCTACATACATACATCCACCTCCACATTCACATCCACATCTATACATCTACATCTACATGCATACATCCACATCTCCAATCACATCCACATCTATACATCTACATCTACATGCATACATCCACATCTCCATGCATACATCCACATCCACATTCACACTCACATCCATACATCTACGTCTACGTGCATACATCCACCTCCACATTCACATTCACATCTATACATCTACATCTACATGCATACTTCCACCTCCACATTCACATTCACATCTATACATCTATATCTACGTGCATACTTCCACATCTCCATTCACATCCACATCTATACATCTACATCTACATGCATACATCCACATCTCCAATCACATCCACATCTATACATCTACATCTACATGCATACATCCACATCTCCATGCATACATCCACATCCACATTCACACTCACATCCATACATCTACATCTACATGCAAACATCCACATCTCCATGCATAATAAAATTCTTTTAATTAATCTAGGATGATAGTTTCTAGAATATGGTAAGAAATCCTCTTTCCATGCTTTGAATGAAATTATTTTATGTGTAATTTTTATAAAATTTTTGCCATAGCTCCGCTGCTATGACTAATAAATCTCAATTATCTAAAAAGATAAAGCTTATCATTAAGGGAATGATTAGAATGATCCCTAATTGGATCATTAACCCATAATGGATTGAATCATCAATATTCATGAAATACATAAACTAAAAGCATAGGGAAAGTCATTAATTTGGTCTTAAGCATAGATTAATCTTGGATTAAGGAAAAACTTTATGAAAAGCTTCATTTGGATTGAGAAATGGTCATGAGTATGACCATTTCTTGAGTGAGAGAGAAAAAAACCATTAGAATTAAACATAAATGGAAATTTATGTAATTCTTTACTATCATTAATTAATTAACTTCAAAAGCATTTCAAAAACCATACCAATTAAGCTTCTCAAGCTTGAGAGGGGTTGAGAAGAGATAAAACATTGAGAAATTATAGAAAAGAGCAAAATTCACTATACTTACCTTACAAATTGCTTGATTCTTTGTTCACGGTAGAGGCCCCCAGCCAATCAATTGGTTTAGTATGTTGATGGAGCCACCAATGGGAATTTAAGAAAGAGAGAAGTGTCAAAAACTAGTGAATTATTAAAGAATTCACAGTTCTTGGCTTAGGTGGAGTAGAGTAACAATGCATAAGACACTCTATTTTTTTCAACAAGGGAAGGCTTCTATTTATAGGAAAAATTGAGCTCCTAACCAAACAAACTGATTCTAGAATTTTCCAAGTCAGTTTGGTCACTTTTTGACCATTTTTAGGTCAGTTAAGCTAACTTTTTGGAACTAGACTTGAATGAGGAGAGAGGAGAGATGAAATATTTCAATTTTTATGAGTTTAAAACTCATTCAAGCATGTGAAATATGCACCTCCTTTAAAGAACTCTCCTTCCTTACATATGTGTCAAAATGGAATCATTATACCCAAAATATGTCATATTTTTAATATTGCTCATAGTTTTTTACTAATAAACCTTGTACATTTTCAACTCTTCATCTTATGTGAAATATGCACCTCCTTTAAAGAACTCCCCTTCCTTACATATGTGTCAAAATGGAATCATTATACCCAAAATATCTCATATTTTTAATATTGCTCATAGTTTTTTACTAATAAACCTTGTACATTTTCAACTCTTCATCTTATGTGAGCATTTACTCATTTTTGGATACCCAAAATATCTCATATTTTTAATATTGCTCATAGTTTTTTACTAATAAACCTTGTACATTTTCAACTCTTCATCTTCTGTGAGCATTTACTCATTTTTGGGTATCTTCTTTTACAATTTGGATTTATCTCCTCCCTACACATGGATTGATGCTATTGGCCCATAGGAACCTTAATTGGACCATAATCAAAAAATTTCTGAAAATCTAGACCCTTAGGCTAAGGTCCTTTATACCCATTTCCAATAAATTCTAATTGCACATTGGAAAGTTCTTTTTGAATTTCTGTTTCAGGGAAACTTATTATAATAAGATGAGATAATTTTCTATCCAAAAATATTAAAAATCTGAATATTCTCTCTCTAGAATATTTTCTCTCTCTAGGTTAAAACAGTTAGAAACAAGGTCTTTATATTTCTGAAGAGGGATTGATTACAGGGGAAGATACTAGACATCAAAAAGGGATTGGGGGAGGAATCTTAAATTCTACCCCACTTAAAAAATGCGAGATGTCCTCATCTCACAAACTGGAATAATTTCGCAAGATGCACGAATATGAGACTTAGAGAAAAATTTTAATCAAGATTAACCACCAAGAAAAGTCTTAAAGAGAGCAAGATTCAAATTAAGAACAAGATTTAAACTTTATTCATTCTCGAAACTTATACAGTAAAGATATAAGAACTCTTTACACTTCCATAAGCCCGTCCATCATATGGTCACAAAAGCAGCACTCACAAGCTGCACAAGTATAGGGTAACTCATCTATGGGAATAATTCTGTTGGTTATTGCCGTACCTATCTCAGTGGTATGAGGCGATCTAACAAAAGGACCTCTGAGGGGCAAGCCAAAAACGGGGTAAAGGCATATCTTCTCATGAGGAAGAAAACACGCCAGTAAGAAGACCCGCTCAGAAAACCCAAGATGCCTTGATCTCATGATGCAGTAGTATCGGGGACCCAAACCCAAAGCTTCAATAACCATGGCCAAGCGGACATTGTTACGAAAGTGCTGCTGACCCCAGGGTGTTACCCTAGTTATGTTTTGATAGGTCCTTCTTCACAGACTCTCTTGCGTCTTGAAGATGAGAAATCATCATGGATAAAACTAATTCCTGTTGCCAAGCCATGAAGGAGATTAAGAAGAAGGGAGATCGATGGAAGTAAGATTACTGTGAGCGATAAGTAAAAGTTACGACTTATATAAAGGAAGGAGCTAGCGTAACTTAGAAGCCAACGGTAACTTGCCACTGAAGTTTTACCGTCTTTCTATGATTTGGGTTTGGCACATATTTCTATGAAATACATTAAGAACTTTGAGATGAGGGGATAAAAGAAGTTCGTAGGCTAAGTCACCTACTTTCATTGAATTCAGATATAAGGCTCACAATATCTGGGGGATAACTTCTTATACTCCCCAAGAGATAAAGAACTTCTTTTGGGCCGTACTCGAATGAAAACCAAAACCTTGGTATCCAAAACACCGATTCTCACTTCTGAACTCATTGTTCTAAATCCTTAAAACAGGTGGGACTCTTGAGAAGTATTCTAGGAAAAGGGTCTTCCTTTTTTTAAACATAAACTTTCTTTTATTTTAGAGAGGGAATAATTATAAGATCAGAAAGGGAGATTCTTACTCCTGTATACCTCGAAGATTGGGGAGGAATCTTACATTCTACCCCACTTAAAAAAGTGCGAGATGTCCTCATCTCGCAAGGTAGAGGACAGTCCTTTTTCTTAAGATCCAATTTTATTCTGGGGTTCCTTATATTCTGGTCAACCCAAGAGAACACTGGGATAAATATCCCTTATATAGAACTCATCATTAAATAACAATTCATTCAGATCATATCATTCATATCTTTAACATGATAATGGTCCATTAGATCGAAAAGTTTCCTTCGAAACATTCCTCCACGGAAATTTCAGTTAAGCAAGTTCTCAATTTGACATCCCTTAACTTGATCTACCGGTCAAGTATTAACAGTAGCAATCTAACAGCACAACCCACTAATCTCATAGTGATTTGCTGAATTCATTCCTCATCATTCTAGTTATGAATATCATCACAGGGACTCATCCCATTCCTCATCATTGTGGTTTCATTATATTTCAACTAAATTTCAAAAATCATCATTTTTCAATCAGAATTTTCAATCAGAATCCAATTCAATTCATCAATTCTCAAACAAAATTAAAAATCATATCAACCACATTCGAAATCATCATCTGGATAGCATTAACGCTTATAATTTCAAGTCTTAGATTTACTCGTATATACTGTCAATAAAGAGCTGCAGTTATACTCTCGGTATATACGGTAGTCACGGCCCTTGGAATTATAAGGTAAATACCATCATGTCTAGGCCTCAAGCAAGTCAGGGATTCTATATAATTGCGGTACTTTCATCTGAAGACCCAATTACCAAAATTACGAATTTCAGTTTGAATATCAAATTGTATGAATTATATCACACAATTACAACCTTTTTGTGTTTCTTGATAAATTTTTGACATATTTGGTTTCTCAGTTGATCTTTATTAGCCAAATGCTCTGATACCAACTGTAAGATCCCTGTTCCCACCGAGCAACAGATTCGGTAAACTGGCAGCGGAAGTAGCACTTCTCGTGCGAGACAGGGGTCCCACATTCGGAGCCTCGCCCACGGATATCCGGATAAGAGACTAATCCGTCGGTTGTTCCAAAACCGAACCCGGAAAAACTTCCTTTACCGGAAAGCACGGGCAATTCCACCAAGATAACTTTTTACTCTAACGTAGTCAAGATCATTTCTGATCGAGCTGATCCAATTGTATCTATAAGATACTTGGTCAGATTAAGGAAGAAACTTGCACTTGGATCATTGGGATCAACGCTTTTTTCCCCATTCAAGAGGCACAGCCGCTGATTCCTATCCATAGAACAATTACTATCCGAGATTTACTTTATCTATCGTAATAACAGAATTTTTGAGTCTCGATTTACGGATCCATCAGTCCAGCCTAACCCCATCCAGTCCCATGGGTTAGCCAACCGCCCAACCACTGTAGTGATGGGATCCAATTAAGAATTTGGTTAGGTTTTGTCCCTGGTACCAAGGAAAAGAGTTCCAAGGCCCCCTAGCCGGAAGTTCATGCAAAAATAAAACTAGTTACACCACTTACACACCCAATATGAAATTGCCTTTTCACAGATTCAACCAGTTTTAAAACAATCCTTTAATAAAACCATAGTATCACTGATCACCATCTTCCAATTTATCCGGTTGATTCTTAATTTTCCCATCATTCCTTCATCAGAGTATCTATGGCATCATTGGCAACTAGGACGCTCACCACCTGTCCACTCAGGGGCCTTTTCCTAGTTCCTAGCCCATAATACTCGGCAATATAATCACTTATCAAGATGGACTCTCGTTGAAGATCAGCAAGATCAACCAACAGATCCATATAAAGAGCCATGGACTCATCCATTGAAGACCAGCAAGGTCAATCAACCAGATCCATGCCCGATTTCATAAAACAACTCTTACTCCTTGTTCCAATATCTTCCTCGATGCATGCGTGGGTATCCTAGGTGACCTAGAGCCCGAGCACCATATGGTCAGCACCCTCTAGGATCCTTCGCAGGCGACCTAGCGCCCGAGCACCGTATGGTCAGCACCCTCTAGGATCCTTCGCAGGTGACCTAGCGCTTCACTCATAGACCGCTTCCTTGGCCCCTCATCCACCGTACTAGAAGCTCACCATTTTAATCGAACCGAGGCTGGTCAAGACCTCAGTCGACCTTGCTACGCGAGACGTCCTCCATTGACTCTCTGTCAGCAGTTGCAACTTTATCATCATCACGACCTCACAAGATGGTCAAAATGCTTCCCCAGCATTCTTGACATAAAACAGTCATTTACAAACAGCATTTACAAACAGTTTACAATTACAGTTTCTATATTAACTCTCATTTTTCCACATTATCCCCCATCAACCCACATTACTTATTCCACATTCCATTTATATGTGTACTCATCCAATCACATCATTTTCCATCTCCTCACTTCAGATTCCTTCACATCACATATCATATATTCACATCCATACATATATCCACATCTACATCCACATTCACATCCATACATCCACCTCTATATGCATACATTCATATCTACATGCATACATCCATAACTCCATGCATACATCCATATCCACATTCACTTGCACATCCATACATCTACATCTACATGCATACATCCACATCTCCATGCATATATCCACATCCACATTCACATTCACATCCATACATCTACATCTACATGCATACATCCACCTCCACATTCACATCCACATCTATACATCTACATCTACATGCATACATCCACATCTCCATTCACATCCACATCTATACATCTATATCTACATGCATACATCCACATCTCCAATCACATCCACATCTATACATCTACATCTACATGCATACATCCACATCTCCATGCATACATCCACATCTGCATGCATACATCCACATCCACATTCACACTCACATCCATATATCTACGTCTACATGCATACATCCACCTCCACATTCACATTCACATCTATACATCTACATCTACATGCATACTTCCACCTCCACATTCACATTCACATCTATACATCTACATCTACATGCATACTTCCACATCTCCATTCACATCCACATCTATACATCTACATCTACATGCATACATCCACATCTCCAATCACATCCACATCTATACATCTCCAATCACATCCACATCTATACATCTACATCTACATGCATACATTCACATCTCCATGCATACATCCACATCCACATCCACATTCACACTCACATCCATACATCCACATTCACATTCAGACTCACATCCTTACATCTACATGCAAACATCCACATCTCCATGCATAATAAAATTCTTTTAATTAATCTAGGATGATAGTTCCTAGAATATGGTAGGAAATCCTCTTTCCATGCTTTGAATGAAATTATTTTATGTGTAATTTTTATAAAAATTTTTGCCATAGCGCCGCTGCTATGACTGATAAATCTCAATTATCTAAAAAGATAAAGCTTATCAATAAGGGAATGATTAGAATGATCCCTAATTGGATCATTAACCCATAATGGATTGAATCATCAATACTCATGAAATACATAAACTAAAAGCATAGGAAAAGTCATTAATTTGGTCTTAAGCATAGATTAATCTTGGATTAAGGAAAAACTTTATGAAAAACTTCATTTGGATTGAGAAATGGTCATGAGTATGACCATTTCTTGAGTGAGAGAGAGAAAAAACCATTAGAATTAAACATAAATGGAAATTTATGTAATTCTTTACTATCATTAATTAATAATTAACTTCAAAAGCATTTCAAAAACCATACCAATTAAGCTTCTCAAGCTTGAGAGGGGTTGAGAAGAGATAAAACATTGAGAAATTATAGAAAAGAGCAAAATTCAATATACTTACCTTACAAATTGCTTGATTCTTTGTTCACGGTAGAGGCCCCCAACCAATCAATTGGTTTAGTATGTTGATGGAGCCACCAATGGGAATTTAAGAAAGAGAGAAGTGTCAAAAACTAGTGAATTATTAAAGAATTCACAGTTCTTGGCTTAGGTGGAGTAGAGTAACAATGCATAAGACACTCTATTTTTTTCAACAAGGGAAGGCTTCTATTTATAGGAAAAATTGAGCTCCTAACCAAACAAACTGATTCTAGAATTTTCCAAGTCAGTTTGGTCACTTTTTGACCATTTTTAGGTCAGTTAAGCTAACTTTTTGGAACTAGACTTGAATGAGGAGAGAGGAGAGATGAAATATTTCAATTTTTATGAGTTTAAAACTCATTCAAGCATGTGAAATATGCACCTCCTTTAAAGAACTCTCCTTCCTTACATATGTGTCAAAATGGAATCATTATACCCAAAATATCTCATATTTTTAATATTGCTCATAGTTTTTTACTAATAAACCTTGTACATTTTCAACTCTTCATCTTATGTGAAATATGCACCTCCTTTAAAGAACTCCCCTTCCTTACATATGTGTCAAAATGGAATCATTATACCCAAAATATCTCATATTTTTAATATTTCTCATAGTTTTTTACTAATAAACCTTGTACATTTTCAACTCTTCATCTTATGTGAGCATTTACTCATTTTTGGATACCCAAAATATCTCATATTTTTAATATTGCTCATAGTTTTTTACTAATAAACCTTGTACATTTTCAACTCTTCATCTTATGTGAGCATTTACTCATTTTTGGGCATCTTCTTTTACAATTTGGATTTATCTCCTCCCTACACATGGATTGATGCTATTGGCCCATAGGAACCTTAATCCAAAAATTTCTGAAAATCTAGACCCTTAGGCTAAGGTTCTTTATACCCATTTCCAATAAATTCTAATTGCACATTGGAAAGTTCTTTTTGAATTTCTGTTTCAGGGGAACTTATTTTAATAAGATGAGATAATTTTCTATCCAAAAATATTAAAAATCTGAATATTCTCTCTCTAGAATATTTTCTTTCTCTAGGTTAAAATAGTTAGAAACAAGGTCTTTATATTTCTGAAGAGGGATTGATTACAGGGGAAGATACTAGACATCAAAAAGGGGTTGGGGGAGGAATCTTACAGTTTCTACTATCTTTAGCCTTGCAAGAGCCATTTTTCTCTTCTCATTGTACTCGGTGACATCGAAGTACTCTTCCATTGCTTCGATCCACTTCTCCATAGTCTCACCCAAGTTTTCCCCTTCACCCTTGAAAGGTCCAGGCTGCGATCTATGAGAAGTTTTACAAACATCCAAGTCGAGCTCTTCCTCATCGAGTTGGGGGTTATCATTCCTTCCCACGACGACCTCAATCCATGATCCTATCAATAAGAAAATTCTTGTTAAGTCCTTTTATTTACAATTCAAATCCGACTT
This sequence comes from Cibotium barometz, assembly GCF_041138505.1. Lineage (NCBI taxonomy): Eukaryota > Viridiplantae > Streptophyta > Polypodiopsida > Cyatheales > Cibotiaceae > Cibotium > Cibotium barometz. The sequence continues at coordinate 33,154,535 of NC_141092.1, read as the reverse complement.
TAGATCCAACTGATTTTGGGGTTTTTTAGATTGGTCAGCTCTCCACAAAATCATGGGATAAAGATTCATTATATAGAACTCATTATAAGATAACAATTCATTCAGAACATATCATTCACATTCTTAACACAATAATGGTCCATCAGATCGAAAATTCCATCTGAACATTCCTCCATGGAAGTTTTAGTTATGCAGGTTTTTAATTTGTCATCCCTTAACTTGATCCATCGGGTCAAGTGGTAAAAGTAGCAATCTGACAACACAATCCACTAATCTCATAGTGATTTGCTAAAGTCATTATCATCATTCCAGTTACGCGAACATCATCACAGGGACTCATCCCATTCATCCTTATTGTGGCTTTGTTCAACTGATTGCTTTTCAACCAAAATTCAGGAATCATCTCAATCAGAATCCAAATCAACTCATCAATTCTCAACCAAAATCTTAAATCATATCAACCCCTCTCGGTATATACTACCCAGTAAAGAGCTACAGTTATACCCTCGGTATATACGGGTAGTCACGGTCCTTAGAATTATAAGGTAAATACCATCATGACTAGGCTTTAAGCAAGTCAGGGATTTCCATACAATTGCGGTACTTCATCTGAAGACCCACTTTCAATTTTATGAATCTTCATTCTGAATATAAATTTGTATGAATTTTATTACACAATTACAACCTTTTACTGTTACTTCACAATTTTTTGTCATTTTTGGCTTTACAGTTGATCCACTTTAGTCAATTTGCTCTCATACTAGCTAAAAGATCCTTGCCCCCTCCGTGCAATGGATTCGGGGGTGCTAGTAGTGGAAGTAGCACTCCTTGCGTGGGGCAGGATCCCTCACTCGGGGCCTCTCCCACGACGGATATCCGGACAAGAGACTAATCCCTTGGTTCTTCATCAAAAACCGAACCCGGAAAAACTTCCCCCTACCAAAAAGCACGGGCGAGTCCACTAGGATATTTGTACTCTAACGTAGTCAGGGTCATTACTGATCAAACTGATCCGACCAAACCTGTGAGTCACTTGGTCAGATCAAGGAAGATACTTAAACTTGGATCATAGAAACCAACGCTTTTTTCCCCATCGAGAGGCACAGCCGTTGAATCTTTCTCCATAGAACAATTACTATCCGGGATTTACTTCATCTATCGTACTATAACAGAATTGAGTCTCATTTTATGGATCCATCAGTCCAGCCTAACCCCTCCCAGACTCATGGGTTAGTCAATTGCCCAACCACTGTAGTGATGGGATCCAATTAGGAATTTGGTTAGGTTTTGTCCCGAGTACCACGGAAAAGAGTTCCCAGGCCCCCTAGCCGGATATTCATGCAAGTTTAAAGCCAGTCACACCACTTACACACCCAATATAAAATTGTCTTTTTCATAGATTCAGCTATCTTTAAAACTTTCATTTAATGAAACCATAGTGTCACTGATCATAATCCTCCAAAATATCTGGTTGAATCCTAATTTTCAATCATTCCTTCATCGGTGTATCTATGGCGTCATTGGCAACCAGAACGCTCACCACCTGTCAGGGGCCTTTTCGATAGTTCCTAGCTCATAGTACCCGACCATATATTCACTTATAGTAGTACCTGACCATATATAAAAATCAAGATGAAATCTCCGTTGAAGATCAGCAAGATCTACCAACAGCTCCATATAAAAGAGCCATGGACTCATCCGTTGAGGACCAGGAAGGTCAATCAACCAGATCCATGCCCGGTTTTAGAAAACAACTCTTACTTCTTGTTCCAATATCTTCCCTGATGCACATGTGGGTATCTTTGGCGACCCAGAGCCCAAGCACCATATGGTCAGCACCCTCTTTACAGGTGACCTAGCGCTTCACTCATAGGTCACTTCCTTGGTCCCTCATCCACCGTATCATAAGCTCACCATTTAAATTGAACCGATGCTGGTCAAGACCTCGGCCGACCTTGCTACGCGAGACATCCTTTGTTGACTCTCCGTCAGCTAATGTAACTTTATCAATTAGGTCACCACGACCTCATTCACAAGGCGGTCAAAATGCTTCTCCAACATTTTTGACATAAAACAATCATTTAAAAACAGGTCATAAATACAGTTCCTATGATGAACTCTCATCTTTCACATTGTTTCATATCCGTCCACATTACTTAATCCATATCCAATTCATATGTATACCCATTCTCATCCAATCACATCATTTTCCATCTCATCACATCTTTCCTCATTTATTCTCATTTATTCTCATCACATCTCATCCACTCGCATCAACCTATATTCACATCCCATCACACCTCATTCATTTCACATCTGTCTCACTTTACATCACATCTCATCTCATTCATTTCACATCTCATCTCATTCATTCTTATCCCAATTCACATCACATCATCATCCATTCACATCCCATATCATACATTTACATCCGATTCACATGACATCACATCACATTCATTCACATCCCGATTCACATCACATCACATCTCATTCATTCACTCACATTGATATCACATCCTTTCACATACACATCCATATCCATTCTTTCACATACACATCCACATCCATACATACACATCCACATCCATTCTTCCACATTCATACTTCCACATACACATCCACATTCATTCTTCCACATACACATCCACATCCATACATACACATCCACATCCATTCCTCCACAAACACATCCATATTCATACTTTCACATACACATCCATATCCATTCTTCCACATGCACATCCACACATCCACATCCATTCTTCCACATACACATCCACATTCATTCTTCCACGTACACATCCACATCCATACATACACATCCACATCCATTCTTCCACATACTCATCCACATTCATACTTCCACATACACATCCACATTCATTCTTCCACATACACATCCACATCCATACATACACATCCACATCCATTCTTCCACATAAACATCCACATTCATACTTCCACATACACATCCATATCCATTCTTCCACATACACATCCACATTCATACATTCACATCCATTCTTCCACATACACATCCACATTCATGCTTCCACATACACATCCATATCCATTCTTCCACATACACATCCACATCCATACATACACATGCACATCCATTCTTTCACATACACATCCACATTTATACATTCACATCCATTCTTCCACATACACATCCACTTCCACATCCATGTACTTCCCATCTCACCCTTTCACATATCCTCTCATCTCATTATTCACATCCACATCCATTTCATTACATCACATCTTATCACATCCTATTTTCATCTTATCACATTCATTCACATCCTATGGCATCCCATAAGCATCTTATCATATCCATTCACATCCTATCACATCCCATACACGCTATTCCCAGTTAATAGCTTTTTCTAGTTCGATATCGATAATGGGACTTTTTCTAAATTTCTATCAATTGTTTGGCCTAATCAAAGGTTCTTTTTCTCGAGGACTATTTCCATATTTCTTCTCAATTCCTCAATTGAATTATATTCAATATTCCTCTTTTGAATAAAAGAATTCATAGGATTTGAAGAAATCAATTCTACCCATATTTTCACTTTTGGTAAATAATCATAAATTGAATTATACTAAAATTTTCTCTTCTTCCCTTTTAATTTCTTGGATCTCAAATACCATGGGAATTTCTCTTTTTTCATTTGATTATTTGCATTCCAATTTCATGGGAATTCCTCTTTTTTCGTCAATTATTTCTCATAAAATAAATTCATCTAAAATAAAATATCCATTATTTCAATATGCTAGGAATTTATCTTTTCCCATCTAAATTATGGAATTCCAAATGTCATAGGAATTCCTATTTTAACAGAATAATTTTATCTAAATTTCATCTTTGAATTTAATTAAAATACCCATTAATTCCAATATGCTAGGAATTTATTTTTTCCCATGTCAATGATGGAATTCCAAATGTCATAGGAATTCCTCTTTTAACATTTAAATATTTCTTATAGATAAAATAAATTTATCTAAATTTTATCTTTGAATTTAATTAAAATACTCATTAATTCCAATATGCTAGGAATTTCTCTTTTTCCATCTCAATGATGGAATTCAAAATGTCATAGGAATTCCTTTTTTAACATTTAAATATTTCTTATAGATAAAAAAAAATTTATCTAAATTTTATCTTTGAATTTAATTAAAATACTCATTAATTTCAATATACTAGGAATTTCTCTTTTCCCATCTCAATGATGGAATTTCCAAATGTCATAGGAATTTCTCTTTTAACATTAAAAATGAATTACTAGAAATTCCTCTTTTGCTAATTACTATTTATGCATAAACATAAAAATTAAATTTTCCATGATTATAATGAGAATCATTCAATTAATCTAGGATGATTAATCCTAGAATATGCCAAGAAGTCCTCTTTTCATAATGTCAATGAAAATAATTTATGTGTATTTTTCAAAAATTTTACCATAGCTCCGCTGGTTTTTCTCATAATTCTCAATAAATTTGAAAGAATGAAGTTTAGTATTATTCATGTGACTAGAATAACCACTAATTGGATCATTATCCAATTATGAATTGATTCTTAATTTTACCATAAATTAAATAGCATAAAAGTATTAAAAGCTATTTTTTGGCCTCCAATTAGACAAGCATAGAAACTACTTTTAGATTAGAGAAATGCCTAATGAGAAGCTTCCTTTGAATTGAGAATAGGTCATAGGAATGACCACTCTTTGGGGGAGAGAGAGAAATGCTTAAAAACCATTATAAATTAAGCATAAATAAAAATTTATGTATTTCTTCATTACAATACATTATCAAACTTCCATAGTATTCAGAAGCCATTCAAATCAATGCTTCTCAAGCTTGAGAGGGGCTGAGAAGAGAAACATTTGGAGATTTAAGAAAAAGAAGACAATAATCCACACTTTACCTCCTAAATTACTTGATTCTTTAATCACAGTAGAGGCCCCCAACCAATCAATTGGTTTTTTATGTTGTTGGAGTCACCAAGGAAGATTGAAGAGAGAGAGAAGCTCTAATCTCTTCAATTTGTAGAGGATTTTTAGAGGATAATAGAAAATATCATTATTTTAGTATAATACTGGCATGGTATAAAGTCAATATTAGGTAATTTGGGAAAAATCTCACATTTTGGGAATCAATTACTCCATATAGTTTTGGACATATCTTAAACATACTAACTCCAAATTTGTCGGAGATCATAGATTTAGATTCTACTCTTCAAGATCTTTCCGATGATATGTCACATGAGGGGGTTTTGACAAACTTTTGGACAAGTTCACCATAATCCCATTTTTTAAATGGGAATGGGATTTTCCCCAAGTTATCTAATATGGTGTTTATAGTTCTCATATTTTTTTACAAAGGGCTAAGGATCTATTTATAGGTGAGGGAGGCCTCTAACCAAGTCCAACTAGTTTCTAGAATTTTGGAGATTTAGTTTGGCTGAATTTGGACAAGATTTAGACCTAGTTTGGCTCCCTTTTGATTTGGTTTGATCTAGGAGAGAGGAGAGATAAAAATATCACAATATTTTTGAGTTTAAAACTCCACCACACAAGTGAAATAGGTTCCTCCTTGAAGAGCTCCCTTCTCCTTACCAAGGTGTCAAAATTGAATCATTATACCGAAAATATCTCATTTTTAAAGTAATACTCATAGTTTTTTACTAATAAACCTTGTCCTTAGTCAACTCTTCATCTTATGTGAGCATTTACTCATTTTTGGGGGTTTTTCTTTTATAAATTGGATTCATCTCCTCCCCACACTTGGATTGATCCTATTGGCCCCCATAGGAATCTTAATTGGACCATAATCCAAAAATTTCTAAAAATTTAGACCCTTAGGCTAAGGTCCTTTATACTTCTTGGGGGTTTTTCTTTTATAAATTGGATTTATCTCCTCCCCACACTTGGATTGATCCTATTGGCCCCCATAGGAATCTTAATTGGACCATAATCCAAAAATTTCTAAAAATTTAGACCCTTAGGCTAAGGTCCTTTATACTTCTTTTCAATTAATTCCAAATGCACATTGGAAAGTTCTTTTGGACTTATGTTTCAGGGGAAACCATTTTAGACACTAGGAGGATTTCTATATCCAAAAATATCTCAATTTTGGATTACCTCTCTCTAGATATTTTCTCTCTAGGCTAAAATAGGGTAAAACATAATCTTTCTTTTATTTCAAAGAGGGGAATAATTACAATATCATAAGGGGAGGTTCTTACACCTCTACACCTCAAAATCTTGAGGGAGGAATCTTACACTGATACCATGTTGAGAGAGGGAGAGAGACGAGACGACAAGAGACACCACATACTCTCTACAAGAATGAATCATATTAGTCACAAGTTACATATATAGGCAAGACCTAGACCATGACCACTACCTTTTCCTCTACCTAAACTTATGTAGAAGACTTGCTGCTTCTTTGAACTTTTTTTGTTTTTGAAGACTGTTGATCTTCACCCAATTAGCATTGACCAAAAACCTGTGAAGTTGGAAATGTTCTCCTAAGCTTGAATCGATGTCTTGAACACCTTGTATTGTGGCCCAAGACCATGTAGACACACTTCCACCCCACCTTATCATCATCATCATCATCATCAAGAGAAACACCAATTGATGCGAGGGATTCCACAATGCCCTTGATCTTCTAGACATAATCATTCACAAACATATTTTTCTTCTCCACAGTATGAATCTCATTGTTTAACTGAATCTTTTGTGCCTTGGTGTTAGTTTCATACAACTTCACCAAGGTGTTCCATGTCTCCTTAGGTTACTTGGCATCCTGTATATGCCCAATCATGGTGTCATGTATACTAATAGAAAGCCAATACCTGCCTTTCCTTGCCCCTTAATTCCAATCCTTAAATTCTTTTACATATGTTGCAGTTGGATTAATCTTCGGTATCTCTGGTGCCTTCTCATGTTCACCTTCAATAAAGTCCGAGTAACCTTTTCCCATCAGGAAATTTATCAATCTAAATCTCCAAGCATGGAAGTTGTTCTTGTCAAGATTCTCTGCAATAATCTAGTTTATTCCATCATTCGATATCTTGTCAGCAACACAAATTTACTAAAACAACACGCTTGTTTGACCTACACAAACTCTTGTATTCTCATAAGCGTACTATACTACACCCAAACTGTCTCACAACCATTGACCTCAATTTGTATACATACACCCAATGGAAAATTAAAGACCTCTTTGCAGTACACACATGTTTGCACAACCAATCGCCCTTCATGCAGTTCTAAAAATAGAGTTCTGCAAAGAATTGAAACTTACCCACAGTGCCCGCGCGAATGGCTACGAACTAAAAAATGGAGGTCTAGACGTGCCAAGAACACGTTTTTGTCCCCAAAAAAAATTGTCCAACAAACCTTATAGTTGTCTTGTAGCTCTGCTCCCACGAAGAAAGCTCCTCAATCAGAGTTTATTTGTCATGGTACCTCCCGAGGAGCTCCTAACAAGGGTGTAGTAGCCAACATAAAGGGGGAAGAGTAGATGAAGCTCTTACCCTTATACCACTTCCTATGCTTCTCTTTCTTACCACTCAGCCCTTAGCATGAACCAGGCGCTGATACCATGAAAGGATGTAGGGGAGAAGAGAGCTTGAGCTCTTGCAAGCACACACACTCACACAAACCCTAGAAGAGAACACACAAGGTGAGAGGTTGAAAGTTCTTCTTCTTCACACAAAAAAGAGGTTTACAAAGAAGATAAAGTGACTAACATATATAAAAGACTATATACAAGTGGTCCATAATGTGAACACACAAGTTGGAGTGGGTAGGTGTGGACTAGTTGGTGTAGTCCAGCTGTAGAATCTTTGGGGCGAAGATATGTTGGTGCTAGCTACCAAACCCACTAGTGATGTAAATGTTGAACAATCATGCAAGAGCCTCGTGAGTGTCAGATCATGTTGATCTTGACATCTCAACATTTTGTGCCCCCAAGATTCCTCCATTGGTAGCTTTTCTTGGATGGCCACTCTCACATTGGGCACCAAAAATTCCATGGGCATTATTGCCTCTAGCCTGTAAACTAGTTTAAATGGCGTTTTACCCATTGAGACTTTGTAAGGTGTGCGGAATGCCCATAGGGCAGTATCTAGCTTTTGGTCCCAATCATTTTTGTTGGAATTTATAATCTTCTTAAAATTTTGGTCTGAACGGTGTTGGTAGATTCCGCCTGAGAACCTGTATAATTGAAATTCCTATAGGGGAATGTTCAGATGTTAATTGGAAATTACTAGTCTGAAAACCATCGTCTTTCAAAAGATTCCTAATCCCAAAAAGTGACTCCAACCTTCCGCCTCTTCTTTAAAGAGACAACAAGGTCCTAGTCAAACCCAGGATACGGGAAGTTCTAAGATGGAAGAAAGGCCTTTTTCTCATAACATAATCCCCTGTAACTCAACTTCACAAGTTTCACCCTTGAAGAAAGGAATTAAATGCTTAATTGGCAAGTACACAGTCATTGTAGCATGGAATGCCTAACTCCTTTTGGATCAAGGTCTTCATGACAAGGAAGTCAAGGACCAAGATTCCAGATTCCAGCTCCTTCCTTCCATAGTAATCAAGGTCCCTCCCGAAATGAAGGAAACCCCAGAGGTAGATCTCCCAACCAACCCTCAGCTTCGATGCAAAGTAACGCAAGACCTCAGTCTCAGAATTAAGAAAATCAAAGAGAGAGGTTCCCAAACAAGCCATCAACTTCCAAAGCAATGACAGTGGAAGTAATAGAAGAAGAGAGAGATGAAAGGGATTATCCTCTAGCTGCTGCGAGATGAAAGGGATTATCCTCTAGCTGCTTCTGCGAGATGAGGATATCTCACTTTTTTTAAGTGGGATAGGATGTAAGGTTCCTCCTCAGTTCCAAAAAGATGTATAATTAATAGTAAAAAAATGGGAATTTATTAGTAAAAAAAAGAAATTTCAACACCTCAAGAGGGTGAGTGGAGCTCATGAAGGAGGCACCTAGAGTCCTCATGATTACCCCAAATTTTTAATTAAAAAATGAGATATTTTATCTCTCTTCTCACATCTTTCAAACTAGATCATAAAAGTGGACCTAACTGGTCCAAAACTTGTCCAAATTGGATCAAACTCAAGTTGGAAGCCTCTAGATTCTACTTCAATTTGGTTGGCGGCCTCCCTCACCTATAAATAGACCCCTATTCCTTTGTTTCATCTTAGAGCAATTATATGCTAGTGTAATTTTAAATTTAGTGTATTTTCCTCTTCCCTCTTCATTGGCCCTCCATTGTGAAGCTTTGGTGCTTCACTAAACCCCTTCTTCTCTTGAAGATTGCCCTCTTCCTTTGGTGGCCAAACCTTTTCTTTGAGGGCTATACAACTTTTGCAAGGTAAAGAATCAAGAATTCCAAGGGTAAGCCTAAATGATAAAGTTTATGCTCTCTTTTTAACAGTAGTTCTGTAATTGGACACTTAAGTGTCTTGAGACACTAAAGTGTCTTGAAAAGTTCTTGAATTTTTGTGGGCAATCTATTAAGAGTTTTGAAATGCTTAACATCCACAGATGTTCCTCAAGACCCAAAAAATCCTTGAGATTTTTTAAATTGCACTTTTCTTAGCTTTTGCAAGGCAATATTTTAATTTTCTTAGACACATGCTGATAAAATGCATGATTTTTGCTGTTTTCAAAATAGTAGTAATTTGGACATAACTTTTAGAAGGGACATAGTTTAATCATGAAACTTGGCTTGATGGAAAGCCCATGATGTAAACTAAATCCTGGAATCATCAAACGACAATTATTGGATAAATTTTTGACTCGCTAATATGGAAATGACGTTTTTTATACAGGTGGAGCATGAATTTTTCTCCTTTCATATGCAAGCTAATAATGTAAAACTTGAGGTGCACCCATGTTATATAGGGTAAATACTACTTTGTTTTGAATTTTCCAAAACTTTAGAGCCACTTTTTGGGCCTCTTCTCATACATGGCCTTTTGCGCAACCTGTTTTTAATACATAAAATGTCTAATTATGAGCCTAATTTTGATTTTCATCAAAGGGAAAAGCTGTGTAAGTGCATTATTTGTTGTAACTATAGGTGTAGACTACTTGTGCAAGCATAGTTATGATTAGTTTTTGATAAAAGATGATCAAATTTTGCATTTTTATTTTTTACAGTTTTTTTAGAACTAGGCGATAAGAACCTACTAAAGTGGAGGCTAAGTTAGTGTCATACACATCAAATTATGGCTTATTTATCTCATCTCAAGCATGAAAACCAATAATCAACATTCTCATTGATAGGGCTACATTATTTTTTAGTGGCATGATTGAGTTTTGATAATACGCGTTACTTTTGCTAATTTTATGCAACTTTTTTGGAAAAAATTCTAGGAAAGGAAAATGATTTTTTTGGTGAACTTCTACCTTCTTGGACTGATGTATGCTATCAAAATATCTTGGGAAAAATGCTATTGATATCGTTGGATTTTTTTTTGAGAGAATGATGCTTGCATATTTGGAAAAATCCTGAAAAATGTTCATTTTCAAGACATATGCTACTTTGTTGCTTATGTACTTCCAAATAAAAAGGCATTTTATATGTTTAGCATTTTTTACATAAGCATAGGGTTATGTTCTACATGCCCAATGAAGCATTTTGGTTTTTAAAACCTACATTAGGAGTTTGATTTTTTTTTTGCAACCCCCAAAAAAGGACACTTAAGTGTCCTGTTTTGGTACCAAACTAGTGTTAATGTTAATCTTCTTCCTAACTTCCCTCATGCTTGGGAAGCATTTTATTTTATGGGTTTCCTCTTAAAACCGTGCTTTTGTTGATTTATAATGAATTAATGTTTATGTTGAAGCTTAGGTTTATGCATAAACTAATCTTTATATTAAAAGTAAAATTTTGACCATTCTCAATTCATAGAAAATGCGGGGAAGTTATGGCAAAATTTTATTATTAGAAAATGAAGGTTTATGATTAATAAATTTTATTTTAAAAGTGTATTTTTAAGCATTCTCATTTCATAGAAAATGCGAGGAAACTATGGCAAAATTTTTATCATTAAAAAAATGAATTTTATGCATAAATAATTTTTATATTAAAAGTGGAATTTTGAGTAATTATCATTTCATAGAAATGTGGGGAAGCTATGGAAAAAATTATATCATTAGAGAATGAGTTTATGCATAATATATTTTATGAAAGTGGAGTTTTGAGCATTATTCATTTGTCAGAAAAATAAAGAAGGTTATGCATAAATTTTCTAGATTCATTCAATTTATAAGAATTATGGAAATGATTATGAATATAATCAATTTAGTAAAAATGGATTAGTAGGTGTGCATAAATATTTTATGCTAAAAGAGGGATATCCATGATTTATTTTGGGGAAAATAGAGAAAAGAATGTGAAAATATTCATAGGGGTGCATCGAGAAAACATAGATAAATTTTTAATCAGAAAGAGTTATTATGGGTATAATTAATTTTGTAAATCCCATGAGATCATATGCATAAATATTTTATTCAAAAAGAAGAATATTGAGCATATTTTATTTTGGAAAATTTGAGAAAAGAATGTGAAAATATTCATAGGAATGCATTAAGAAAACATGGATAAAATTTTAGTATGAAAGAGGAATCACGAACATATTTAACTTCTGGAATCATGAAGTATACGTCTAGATTCTTGAAAAATAGAATCTTGGAAACATTCTGAATGGGAAAAGGATTTCCCAGAAAAGACCAAAAACATGTGTAGTTGGATGAACGTAAATAATTGTGACTGACTTATTCCTAGATTCCCTGGGAAAGGAATATGGAATCCTTGAAATGATCGAGAATCCAAAAGTGAATGGTAATTTAGACTTAATTGAATTGAGTCGAGAAAAAGTTACCTTTAACTAAGCCAAGTAATTGGCCGAGACTTAGAAATTCCTGTCAGTATGAAAAGATGAGTAACTCTACTCTTAACCTAGTTGATGTGGAACAAAGATTCTGATAATAACTAGAGCAAGGAAAGTTGATAGTCAAAACTGATTTGCTTAAAGCAAAAAGCCTTTTTTGTGGAAATTGGATTGAGGTGAGAAAATGATGTGGGGTGATGTTTAGCGATGTGTGGAATGATGTGGAGTGATGTGGAATGTGTGGATTGATGTGGACTGAATGTGGAAATGATGTGAATGAATGTGGGAATGATGTGGGATGATGTGAATGAATGTAGAAATGATGTGGGATGATGTAAATGAATGTGGACATATAGAATATCCCTAACTAATAACACCTAATGATTCTACTATTGAAAATATAGAATATCCCTTACTTATAACACCTAATGATATTACAGATAAATATATGTCTTTAATAGGACAAAACCACCACCACCACCCTCTTTAGGGAACGATAGAGCGGGTGATAACTACTAAGAATCTTCTTCTTTCAACTTTGATTTTCATATTAACACTCTTGGCCTTGAGAAATTACCATTAGTATATAGAGACACCAGTAAGCACCCTGGTTGAGGTAGATCTACCATCCCCTACTACATCACAAGTGGATTATTACATTGACAAAGATGTCTGGGAAGATATTCCTCTTAGATATTATGAGAATGATAAGAATGACAAGTCTGCCATCCCTTGCTACATTACAAGGGATTACATTGATAAATATGTCTTGGAAGATCTTATTATTATAGATTATGAAGATATTATCACAATGAAAAATAAAATTTTGAGGCTAAAATTTTTCTTTAAAGTACTAATGATGCAAATCATGCGCCTTTCAATCCCATGACAAGGATCTATCCAGAGGCTTACATTGCAACACCCTAGAAAATACCCTACATGCAATATCCAATCAAGGCACCAATGCAAGAGTGAGAAGAGCTTATGTCGATGATGTTAGGTAAAGGCACCTTATTTGTGGTAAATTTAGTATCAAGAGCACAAACAACCCATAGTTGCATGACCTTGTGGAAATCAGAATGGTCATCACATTTATGATAGCGTACATTTACTATCGAGAGGTGCAAGAAATAAAATCAAATTGGTCATATTTATGAAAGCACACATCTACCACCAAGGTGCAAGAAACAAAATCTAGTTGAGGATACACAAAGAAATAAATAAATGATGAAAATCCCGAAATAAAAGATTTTGGAATAAAACTTGAGTGAAATATTAATAAGTTATTGGCAATCCAAGAGTACATCCAAATCTATAGATGGGTTTTGCCAAAGCTCCAAGTGGGATCATGATAACCTCTATTATTGGGGCTATTTTTTAAGCATATTTTTGGAGTAAAAGTAGTCAATTTTATATATTTTTAGTAAACTTTTAGGGTAAAAATTAGGAAAATAAGATATTTTTAGAAAAAAAATGAAATTTTAGAATAGTTTTCCACTTTTTCCATTTTGGTAATTTGTCTCTATTTTTTGGTGTACTGCTCATTTTTGGGCTATTTTGATGTATTTTTTGCCATATTTGCTAAAAATTTAAGAAAGGGACAAGAAGCAAAATTTGTGTGGCCAAGCCTAATGACAAGTGGAGGCATAAGACAAATTATCAATAATGTCTAAGAAACAAGTTTTTAAACGTCAAATTTAGCTAAGTTTGGACATTTTGGGTAGCCGGACATGTGTAGATATGAAGGGGAGCCCAGAATAAGTATGAATAGCAAGTTCATGTGAAAGGGGAGGGTCATTGAGAAAGAAAATGGTGGGTTTTGCAAGTTAGGGGGGCTAAAAGAGGATTAACCACCCACAAGAAAATTAGTAAGGAGAGGAAGGTGATTATTACATTTAGGTACCTAGCAGTATTTTCACATGATTAAACCAAGATTGGAAATTTTTTAGAATGTTTTATATAAGATTAAAGAGTGTTTAGTGAAGATTAGGGTCATTACGATGTGTGTCTTTCATAAAGAAGAGGAGTCAAGTGATAAAGAAAATGATATTTTCATACTTTTTTAACTTTTTATACTTTATCTTTTTTTTTTGGGGCAGTCCCTTTGTGGTGGTCTTAAAGAGGTCATGGAAAGTATTTTTGTCAATCCGTCTATGCTGGGTAGTACCACTGTGTTGGTCTTAAAGAGGTCATGGAAAGTATGTTTGCCAGAGTCCCTCTGTGCTCATCTTAAAGAGGTCATGAAAAGCTAGTATGGTATGTATAATAACGAGATAATATATAACCATGAAAAAAAATAAACATTTCCTTGAGTACTATACACACTGTAAGAGCCATGCACTTACATCTAGACTTTCCAAAGCTTATAGACATTGGGTTTTGACCTACCATATCTCTAGGTGCAAAACATTAATTAATAACTATTAAAAACAAGATATCTTTCGTATAAGAGTTTTGGTTTTGTGAATAATCGTGATCATGATTGCAAATATGATACAAATACACTCTTTTTAACATTTTTTGTATAAAATCTAGGAAAATATTTGTTACAAAAAATAAAATTGACTATTTATATTGGGTGACCCAAGTGTGTTATAAGAATTAAGAGAGAGTCCGATTAATTCTTTAGAGGGTGAGCCAAGTTGGTTGTGAGTGAACCCAGCCAGACATGACATGTGTGAAACGTGCATATTAATTGATTACTTAATTATGAGTGAATTCGACAAACTCAAAGACAAGTGTGATGCGTGTTAAGATTGTGTGAATTTGGTTGTGAGTGAATCCAATCAACTCTAAGACACGTGTGACGTGTGTAAAGATTGTGTGAGTTTAATTTTGAGTGAATCCGATCAACTTTAAGACACGTGTGATGTGTGTAAAGACATTGTGAGTGAATCCAATGTGAGAGTGGATCCGATTAATTATGTGTGATGCCATATGTGAAGTATGTAGATTGGGTCAGTATTTGTGTATGGGATGCGCCTTTTTTATTTATATCATTTTCAAGGATTAATGTGATTAATCAACTATTTACGCTAGCATGACATAGTCAAGATTAATGTATCTAATGGATTGCGTGCACATACTATATTTTTTTTGGTGTAGGCAATGATTGAGTGGCAAACTATGAGTTAGCTGCGGGTTGGAACATGCGTTGGACCACAATGAGATATCTTGGTAGACATGTGATCACCTCTTAGGTTTTCATATTTGGCATTTATATTTTTGGAAGGGTTAGCCTTAAACCTCTTTACATACCAAATACTATTTTTGTGCTTTTAGTAGGCCCAAGACTTTTTTAATTAGGCTTGCTATATTTTTGGAAGGAGCTTGTATGCTCACGGACTCAAAAAGCTATTAGGCTTTATTTTTGGAGTATCTTTTTGCAAATAGCAAACATCAATATATTTTAATATGCATGAGCGGTACGATGGGCACAAGTGAGTGTGGCCCATCGATGGTCACTTCTTCTCTATTTTCAAGCTTTAATGGTTTATGCTATTTTGTTGAATTGTTTATGTAAGGTTTTGTTTTGTTCTTTAATTTGTGCAAAGTCTATGTTTTATTAATTTTTGTGTTTAAGTTTGAGTAATTCTTATCCAAGGTGTCATAATATCCTGATAGTGGTATCAGATCTTGGGGGGTGCTCAACGAAAAGAATACATGGGCAAAAAAAAAAAAATTAAGGCAAAATTTTTTTTTGAAGCTTTCTGGAGAAAGAAGGTTACTCAGATTATTTTTGGATAATTATAAAGTTTCATCAAATTAAAAGGAAGAAATATGAGAAAATGAAATGCACGCAAAAGGCCTACAACAAAGATACAAGCTGGGCTTTGGACAAAGAAATGGATTCATTCAAAAATCCAAAGGGAAAAGGAGGCAAAATCAAGGAGAACCTTGGACAGAGATAGAATGGTTTAAGGGAGATTTTTGGGCCATCCAATCAAGATTTGGATCAAGGGTTGAGGTTTTAAGCTACCTTTATGCATAAAACCACTTTTCTTGAAGTGAAACCACCCTTTTTCTTCCCAAAACCACCTTCATGAATTTTAATCCTCTTTATAATCCATCAGTATGGATGGAATCAACTCATTGAGGAGATCATTAGTCTAATTTCAGAATTGATAAGCTTGGTATCTGCTCAAATTATATAACGGAAGGCTTACATAAATCCTCTAAACCCACAATTTTTGAAATGGTCTCATGGGTAGATTTGTGATGCACCTATGGCCAAGCTTAAGTTTAAGAAAAGCTTAGTCACCCTACTCTAGCATTTATAGCTACTAAGGCTATAAGATATATTAAATATCTTTTTTAAAGCTTTACCATTAAGCCTTCAACGATTCAACCCACTATAGACCAAGCTTAAACACCCATGCGTTCTCAAGTCAATTAAAGGCTAAAATACCCCTTTTTGCTAAAATTTCAGATTCTACACCAATAAACAATGAGCTCCAAAATTCAAGAAGTCTCATTTTACGGATCCATCAGTCCAGTCTAACCCCATCCAGTCCCATGGGTTAGCCAACCGCCCAACCACTGTAGTGATAGGATCCAATTAGGAATTTGGTTAGGTTTTGTCCCGGGTACCAAGGAAAAGAGTTCCCAGGCCCCCTAGCCGGATGTTCATATGCAAACGTAAAACTAGTCACACCACTTACACACCCAATATGAAATTGCCTTTTTCTCAACATCAACTATCTTTAAAACAATCCTTTCATGAAACCATTGTGTCACTCATCACAATCCTCAAAATCTCTGGTTGAATCTTAATTTCCAATCATTCCTTCATCGGAGTATCTATGGCATCATCGGCAACCAGAACACTTACCACCTCTTCACTTAGGGGCCTTTTCAATAGTTCCTAGCTCATAGTACCCGGCAGATAATCACTTATAAAAATCAAGCTAGAATCCTCGTTGAAGATCAGCAAGATCAATCAACAGATCCATATAAGAGAGCTATGGACTCATCAGTTGAGGACCAGCAAGGTCAATCAACCAGATCCATACTCGGTTTTAGAAAGCAACTCTTACTCCTTGTTCCAATATCTTCCACGACGCACGTGTGGGTATCTTCGGTGACCCAGAGCCCGAGCACCGTATGGTCAGCACCCTCTAGGATCCCTCGCAGGTCACCTAACGCTTCACTCATAGGCCGCTTCCTTGGTCCCTCATCCACCGTACCGGAAGCTCACCATTTAAATCAAACCGAGGCTGGTCAAGACCTCGGCGGACGACCTTGCTACGCGAGACGTCCTCCATTGACTCTTCGTCTCAGCAGTTGCAACTTTATCAGTTAGGTCTCCATGACCTCAATCACAAGACGGTCAAAATGCTTTCCCAGCATTCTTGACATAAAACAGTCATTTACAAATAGGTCACAAGTACAGTTTCTATATTGAACTCTCATCTTTCCACATTATCCCTCATCAGTCCACATTACTTATTCCACATTCCTTTCATATGTGTACTCATTCTCATCCAATCACATCATTTTCCATCTCATCACCTCAGATTCATTCACATCACATATCATATATTCACATCCCAATTCACATGTCATCACATCTCATCCATTCACTCATATCGACGACACATCATTTCACATACACATTCGCATTCATTATTCTACATACACATCCACATTCACATATCCACATCATACATCCAATTCCACATCCACATTCATACATACACATCCATATCCACATCCACATCCACATGCATACATCCATTTCCACATCCACATTCATACATCCACATCCTTATTCCATATCTACATCTATACATCCACATCTATACCCACATCCATACATCCACATTCACATTCACATCCATACATCCATATCCACATTCCACATTCATACATCCACATCCACATTCACATTCATACATCCATTTTCACATCCTTATTTATACATCCACATCCACATACATACTTCCATACATCCACATCCACATCCATACATCCATTTTCACATCCACATTCATACATCCATTTTCACATCCTCATTCATACATCCACATCCATACATCCACATCCATATCCACATTCATACATCCATATCCACATCCACATTCACATCCATACATCGACATTCACATTCATACATCCACATCCACATCTCATTCGCACATCCACATCCACATTCACATTCATACATCCACATCCGCATCCTCATTCGCACATCCACATCCACATTCACATTCATACATCCACATCCACATCCACATCCTCATTCGCACATCCATATTTACATTCACATTCATACATTCACATCGACATCCATACATCCAGATCTATACATCCATATTCACATTCACATTCACATTCATAAACATCCTCATCCACATTCCATACATCCATTTCTACATTCACATTCATACATTCACATACACCTTCACATCTATTCTTTTATAACACAACCATTCTCATCCTATCATCACAGCCCATACACATCTTATCCCATCAAATGTACACTTCTTACCTCATCCCATACACATCTTATCACATCCTATCACATCCCATATGCATCTTGCCTCATCTTATCACATCTTATCACATCTATTTATAGAATGTAGGAGAATTCTAATTTTTTGATATAAAGATTCTTTACGCATCTAATTAGGCATAAAGACAACTTTAGTAGGAATAACACTTTTATAAAAATCCTTTTATGCATCTATTTAGGCATAAGTTCAATTTTAAGGAAAATAACGCTTTCGAATTAAAAATAAACCTTTTATGCATTTTACTATGCATAAATTCCATTTTAATGAGAATAACACTTTCAAAATAAAAATAAATCTTTTATGCATTTTACTATGCATAAATTCCATTTTAATGAGAATAACACTTTCAAAATAAAAATAAATCTTTTATGCATCTTTCTATGCATAAAATCAATATTGATAAGAATAACTCTTTTGAATTAAAAATAAAATTCTTTATGCATCTTTCTATGCATGAAATCAAAATTGATGAAAATAACTCTTTTGAATTAAAAATAAAATTCTTTATGCATCTTTCTATGCATAAAATCAAAATTGATAAGAATAACTGTTTTGAAATAAAAATAAATTTCTTTATGCATCTTTCTATGCATAAAATCAAAATTGATAAGAATAACTCTTTTGGAATAAAAATAAAATTCTTTATGCATCTTTCTATGCATAAAATCAAAATTGATAAGAATAACTCTTTTGGAATAAAAATAAAATTCTTTATGCATCTATTTTTGCATAAAATCAAAATTGATGAAAATAATTCTTTTGAATTAAAAATAAAATTCTTTATGCATCTATTTATGCATAAAATCAAAATTGATGAGAATAACACTTTTGGATTAAAAGAAATTCTTTATGCATCTTTCCATGCCTAAATTCAATTTAGTAGGAATTACACTTTTAGAATAAAAGAATTTCTCTTATGCATCTACTTTATGCATAAAATCCATTTATGATGAAAATCACTCTTTTAATATAAAAGAATTTCTTTTATGCATCTATTTATGCATAAAAATCATTTATGATGAAAATCACACTTTTAATATAAAAAAATATCTTTTATGCATATGTTTATGCATACAAATCATTTATGATGAAAATCACTCTTTTAATATAAAATTTAATTACTAGAAATTCCTCTTTTTCTTAATTCAATAATTATGCATAATCATAAAAATCAATTTCTCCATGATTACTATGAAAATCTTTTAATTAATCTAGGATGATAACTCCTAGAATATGGTAGGAAGTCCTCTTTTCATACTTTGAATGAAAATGTTTTATGTGTAAATTTTACAAAAATTTTACCATAGCTCCGTTGCTATTACTGATAAATCTCAATTTATTTTAAAAGAATGAACTTTAACATTATAGATATGATTAGAGTGATCCCTAATTGGATCATTAACCCATTATGGATTGAATCATAAATTCTCATGAAATAACTAACTTAAAAGCATAAAAAAGCCATTAATTTGGCCTCCAATTAGACAATCATAGAATTTATTCTTGGATTAGGGAAAAGCTTCATGAGAAGCTTCATTTGGTCATGGGAATGACCATTCTTTGAGTGAGAGAGAGAAATTACATAAAAATCATTAAAATTAAGCATAAATAGAAATTTATGTATTCTTTTACTACCATTCATCAATTAACTTCAATAGCATTCAAAAGCCATTCCAATTAAGCTTCTCAAGCTTGAGAGGGGTTGAGAAGAGAGAAACATTGAGAAATTATGGAAAAAGATCAAAATTCACCCTTACCCTTACAAATTGCTTGATTCTTTGATCACGGTAGAGGCCCCCAACCAATCAATTGGTTTAGTGTGTTGATGGAGCCACCAATGGAGATTGAAGAAGGAGAGAAGCTCCAATTTCTTCAATTTGTAGAGAATTTTAGAGAATAGTAAAAATTATCATTATTTCAGCATAATTCCAGTATAGTAAAATTCTCTTATTTTTTACAAAGGCTCGGGTTCTATTTATAGGAGAGGGAGGCTCTAACCAGATTCAGTTTGGTTGAATTTGGACCAGATTTGGACCTAGTTTGGTTCCTTTTTGATTCAGTTTGATCCAAGAGAGAGGAGAGATAAAAATATCACATTATTTTTGAGTTTAAAACTCATTCAAGCATGTGAAGAAGGCAACTCCTTGAAGGGACTCCCCTTCCTTACACATGTGTCAAAATGGAATCATTATACCTAAAATATCTCATTTTTTTAATAATACTCATAGTTTTTTACTAAATAAACCTTGTACATAGTCAACTCTTCATCTTATGTGGGCATTTACTCATTTTTGGTTATTTTCTATTACAAATTGGATTTATCTCCTCCCCACACATGGATTGATCCTATTGTCCCATAGGAACCTTAATTTAAAATTTTTCAAAAATTTGGACCCCTAGGATAAGGCCTGTTGAGCAGATTATACTTGATTTCTAATGCACCTTCTGGAAATCTTTTTGAACTTTTGTTTCAGGGGAACTTATATTAATAAGATGAGAAATTTTTCTATCTAAAAATATTCAAAATTTGAATCTCTTTCTAGAATATTTTCTCTCTCTAGGCCAAAACAGGCAGAAACAAGATCTTTTATATTTCTGAAGAGGGGATTGATTACAGGGGAAGATACTAGACATCTTGAGAGGCTGGGGAGGAATCTTACACAAAACATCCAGGTTAAGACACCAGTTTATTTTTTTATTGTACAACTTACCATATAGTGTGTTACTTTACTCTCTCCCCAAGCACCTAGCACACTTTTGGTGAATTCTACGACATGTTGTTGGAATGATGCTCGTTCTTGGGCAGTTGTGCTACTTTGATTCATAATGCGAACCATGTTATTGAAATTTATCCAAAGCTGTTTGCGCATATTTATCGGAGCTGGCATTGGAAAATCTACATTTGTGGTGATTGCACACACAGGTCTCTCTAGAGTCCCTAGGTCTACTTTGAATTCTCTATGTTTGTTAGCTTCTCCAAAAATCTCCTTGCCTTTGCTCGAGTCAATGAGACCTTTTGAGCAACCTCATATGACATGCCAAAGGCCTGCTTATTCACTTCAATTTTCACGTTTCTGCCATGGCAGCCCAAAGAATTCAAAAGATGCTCTAATTTACCAACGGCTACAACTTTCCTATCTTGTGTAGGCATTGTGAATGCATAATCAATATGGCACTTAAGCAATCGATCGAAGATTCTCATGAATGCATGAAGTGTGAAAAAGTGAATACTTCTTAGTGGAAAATTAATGATGGGGCTCCAATTTGAATTCCTGTTTGGTTCTCCTAGCATATTAGGAATTCACAACCTTACAAGACAAGCTAGAGGCTAAAAAGGATACCTTTGCTGGAGTGATGGAGGAGACCAAAGCACCTAATAAGGATGAGGCTAAGTCCTTGATTAACCTCTCTGCCCCCATCAGCACTTTGGCAACAGAAGACGTTGAGGAAGAGGTAATAATCAACCATTTACAACTTAGAAACATTTTTAATTATGTATAGAAAAATAGTTTGAAGTTTCCTTTGATTGCAAAGGGTGGTTGAAATTGACGCATTTGCTGGGAGAGGCGGTGGTTTTACAGAGACCAAGACAAGGTCCATGGACATGATGCTGTGCTGGTGCACTATCTTGGTCAGCTTCCTATGGATGGCATCACCATCATCCACAGGGACTACACCCCTCAACCCTCTCTAAGGTGCTCTGTGTAGCCTCTATGGCAGAGAGCACCAAAGGTATAGTTTTGATTAAAAAATCCCTTGCCTTTGATGTTTTTTTCTCTAAATTTAGGTGTAAGCTTCTTGCTTGTATAGGTATAGCCAAAAACATAGGCACAGAGGATCCTCAAGAAATAGCCCAATCACTCCTTGAGCACACTCTGCCCGATAACAAGAGAAGGAAGCTCAATATTGTAAGAAAGTTTTTGTGAAGATGATGTATCACTTCTTATTATGAATATAATACAATTTTTGCAAACTTATTTCATCAAGTATATCAATGTTGTACCATCAATGTCTTTGTAAATGCATCAGAAATGACCCTGCGGGCCTGGGGGAGCAGTGCTAGAACATTGCAAATTTTGAGCATGCATCACTGCTGTAAAGCCCAAATTCGCACTATTCTAGCGTAGCTTCCCCAGCCCTCCTGATGCATTGGATGACAAATAATGTATTTTTACACATGATTAAAGGTGTTTTCATCTTGTAAACTACTCTTTCTCACAATCACTGTACTCAATTTCTTTGTAAATGCATTAAAAATGACCCTCTGACCTAGGGGAGCAGAAGTGACAGAATAGTGCAAATTTTGAGCCTCCATCGTCGCTATAAAGCCCAAATTTGCACTGTTCTGGCATAGCTTCCCCATCCCTCCAGGAGAAATTTTGATGCATTGGATGACAAACAATGTATTTTTACACATGATTAAAGGTGTTTTTATCTTGTAAACTACTATTTCTCACAATGAGTGTACTCAACTTCATTATATATATATATAAATGCATCAAAAATAATCCTAAGTGGCTAGGGGAGAAGTGCCAGAACAGTGCGAATTTTTACCCTACATCACCGCTATAAAGGCCAAATTCGCACTGTTCTGGCACAGCTTCCTCAGCCCTCCAGGAGTATTTTTGATGCCTTGGGTGACAAACTAGCACATGATAGACACTCCATGTTAAACAAACATGATGACACCGAGACATTGTGAGCGAAACTTAAATTTTAAATTACTATAAGGTTACAAATGAAAGCCAGATAGGCTTGTTACAAAGGGGGGTTTGAAACAAAAGAGTTGCTTCAAGAAGCGGGTTAACATCTAAGATCTCTACATCGTATCACGCTCGCCTCAAATACACAGAGCTAGTTACATGTCCTTGGCATAAATGGTAATCCTCTTTGCATGTATTGTAAGGAGGTTGGTCTCTTCAGAAAGCCCAACAAGGTAAGCCTAGGTGGCTACTTGCAATGCTTCAAGGGAAATCCCCTGCACAACACGGAACTCTGTTCTATATCGTTGGAGAATCTCCTTGACTGTGCAAGCAAGGGGTCTTTTTAATGGTTCCTAGCTCATAGTACTCGCCAATATTCACATATCAAAATGGAATCTTCGTTGAAGATCAGCAAGATCAACCAACAAATCCATATATAAGAACCATGGACTCATCAGTTGAGGACTAGCAAGGTCAATCAACTAGATGCATGCCCAAATTCAGAAAACAACTCTTACTCCTTGTTTCAATATCTTCCACGACGCACGTGTGGGTATCGTCAACGAGAGCCCGATCACCGTATGGTCAGCACCCTCTAGGATCCTTCGAAGGTGACCTAGCGCTTCACTCATCGGCCACTTCCTTGGTCCCTCATCCACCATGCCGGAAGCTCACCATTTTAATCAAACTGAGGCTGGTCAAGACCTCGGCCAACCTTGCTACACGAGACATCCTCCAATGACTCTCCGTCAGCTGTTGCAACTTTATCAGATTAGGTCTCCACGACCTCATTCACAAGATGGTCAAAATGCTTCTCTAGCATTCTTGACATAAAACAGTCATTTAAAAACAATTCAAAAATATAGTTTCTATAACGAACTCTCGTCTTTCCACATTGCTCCACATCAAACCACAATAATTAATTCCACAACCATTTCATAAGTATTCCTATTCTTATCCAATCACATCATTTTCATCTCATCACATCTTTCCTCAATTTATCCTCATCAGATCTCATCCACTCGCATCTACCCATATCCTCATCAGATCTCATCCACTCGCATCTATCCATATCCACATCTCATCACATCACATTTATTCACAACTCATCCATTCAAACCACATCACATTCACTCACATCTCATCCATTCAGACCACATCACATTCACTCACATCACATCTCATTCATTTTACCTCACATCTCATTCATTCACATCACATCACATTCATTTTACCTCACATCTCATTCATTCACATCTATCCCAATTCACATCATTCATTCACATCTATCCGGATTCACATCCCATCACATCACATTCATTCATATCCATCACATTCACTTTCATTCATATCCATCACATTCATTCTCATCACCATTATATCACATCGCTTCTATCCACATCATATCTCATTCATAAACATCTCATCTCGCTTATCCACATCCATCCAATCGTTCGCATGTACGACTACTCGCATCTATCCACACATTCATATCTATCACTTCACATCCACATATGTTCATGTCACATCTCATCTCTTTACATATCACATCCTTTCACATACATATCTATATCCATTCTTTCACATTCATCCACATCCATTCTTTCACATACTCATTCACATCCATTCTTCTCATACACATTCACGTCCATTCTTCTCATTCACATTCACATCCATTCTTTCACATACTCATTCACATCCATTCTTCTCATACACATTCACATCCATTCTTCACGTACACATCCTTATCCATTCTTCACATACACATTCACTCACATCTCATATCATTCATTTACATTCTGATTCACATGACATCACATCTCATCCATTCATTTGCATTTATCTGATTCACATCACATCTCATCACATCTATTCACCTCACATCTCATCACCTCTATTCACATCACCTCTATTCACATCACATCCATCCACATTAGTTTGGTCACTTTTTTGACCATTTTTAGGTCAGTTTAGCTTACTTTTTGGATCTAGTTGAAATAGGAGAGAGGAGAGATGAAAATATCTCATTATTTGGGAGTTTAAAACTCATCCACACATGTGAAATAGGTGCCTCCTTCATGAGGGGAATTCCCCCACACCGAGGTGTCAAAAATGCATCATTTCCTCTAAATATCTCTTCTTTTTTAACTAATAAACTTGGTCCTTAGTCAACTATTCATCTTATGTGAGTATTTACTCATTTTTGGGAGATTTTCTTTTATTCTTCAATTTATCTCCTCCCCACATTTGGATTAATCTTATTGGTTCATAGGAACCTTAATCCAAAATTTTTAAAAAATTTGGACCCTTAGAAGGATAAGGTCCTTTTTACCTATCAATTAATTCCAATTGCACATTGGAAAGTTCTTTCTCAATTTCTGTTTTAGGGAAATTTAGTTTAATAAGAAAGGATATTTTTTCATCCAAAGATATCTAAAAACTGAGTTATCTCTCTCTAGAATATTTTCTCTCTCTAGGCCAAAACAGGTAGAAACAAGATCTTTTATTATTCTGAAAAGGAGATTGATTACAGGGGAAGAAATTGGACATCTTGACGGGCTGGGGAGGAATCTTACACTTTTGCCTGTAGTATTGCAAATTTGGTGCACTTTCACACGGTCGTCACTTTCGAGTGGAGCAAATAGATAAGAAGCGAACAACATTTGATTTTGGTGTTAGAGAAAATTTGATACAAGAAAGTTGTTCAAGTGCACGTGACCTAAGTAGTGAAGTTGGCATGCTTGATTATTGTGGAACGATACAAGAAATTATGAAGGTTGGGTTTAGAAATCTTTCTATGTTCATCTCAAGGACCACAAGTAACCATGCGTAGATATAAAAGCGGATTTTTCAAGTAGACTACACAAAGATATGGACAGACTAAAGGGACACATTTGTGCTACCAGAGCATTCTGAGTAGGTTGTCTTCAAGGTGAACCCGAGGGATCATAGGCGGTTTTTTGTAATCAAAATTGATCCGCGCAGTAAAAAAATATTTGAAGATGTGGATTTGGCACCACTGCCAGCGACTACATTTGGGTTAGGGTCCTCTACTCTATTCATTTGCTAGTGCTTTGATTAGCACGGTTGGAGTGAAAACCCATCGGTTTGTTGTTTAATTTTGGGTTTGTTTTGTTTTAATGGTGATTACCCAAATAAATAGAGGTTGATGGAGCATTGGAGCATTCAAATATTCACCTAGAGTAGAAGAAGAAAGTAAGTGCTCTCACATTGCGCTTAACATTCATGCAAAGCCTTAATTTTCTATTCTCTTTTCTTTTTCCTTCAAGCTTGCATCTTAGTTTAATCAATAAATTAATCTCAGTTTGTTAGTCTTAATCATGCATTGTAGGCACCAATAGATGGCTATAGACTACCTCTAGCTCTCTATTGAATCCAAAACACAAAAAAGAGTGGGAAAACACTTGAATCGGCAAGAAATTGAGGAAAAAAGCACACAAAACTACACTCTGCTAGCTACTCTATGAAGCAAATGGCTGTTCTCTTTACAGGCCACGGCCATGGCACATCTGCCATGCCCATTCCCTTCCTCAGCTGACCAAATCTAGTAAGAGTTTGGGTTTGAATGTGGCAATTGCATTAAAATTAGAATATCTGCATCAACATAAATTACGCTTAATTGGATTCAATCAAGTGGGTGTAACTGAATTACGCTTAATTGGATTCAATCAAGTGGGTGTAACTGAATTGCATTCAATCAAGTGGGTGTAACTGAATTGCATTCAATCAAGTGGGTGTAAATGAATTGTCAAAGAATATTCTAGGGGTTGTCAGACCTGCAACATTAAATTCCCATAGAAATCTTAAAAATTTCCAAATTTGACAATGTCATGGCCATTCCAAAAGTGCCACACCCATTTCAAAAGTGATACAACCATTCCCAACGTGCCCTGCCCGTGCCATTTTCTCTTTCGCTTGATTCCGGAAGCGTACGCCTGTTCCCTTCTCCTTTTGAGAGTGAGATGTCCATTCCATCATCCTATCTTTGGAAGTGAACATCCGTGGCATCTTCACCACACCCATTCCATTCTTAGCCCCAGCAGTAGCGGAACGCTCGTTCCTTTCCATCCCTAGGTAAACGCCCGTTCCTTCCTTCGTTTCAAAAGTGCATGCTCGTGCCCATCTGAAAAAGCAAACATCCGTACCATCTTTCCCTAATAAGTGCACAACCATGCCCATGTGAAAGAGAACGTCCATACCATCTTTCCTTGTTGAGAAGCACACACCCGTTCACTTCTCATTTTGAAAGCATAGTCCCATTCCAATTTAAAGCATACGGCGGTGCCATTCCCCAAAAAAAACTTTATCTTTTCATAGAGGGGTTCTACACAGCAGCTCCACATTTCCATGCACCTACGATCGGGTAGATTGGTGTAAAATAACCCTCTTTTCAACAAAGTGAACTCTCCTAAAGCTCTTTTGCTTGTAAGATCGGACGCGTCAGCGATTACCACATGGAGTCAAATGGTACTTGTCTTTGTTGACATCACTAGTGAAAGTGTAGACCACCCTAGCACAAGACAAGAAACTCCCAACCTCAAAAAAGGAGAGCCTGAACTTTAGTGCATGAGTAGGTCTACCATATATCCAAGAGCAAGCTCCTATCTCTCCAACACAAAGAAGCCTTGCATTGAGGCTCTGCAATTATATCCTGGGAAACACACAGTCGTTGGAAGAACCACAACCTAGGGTGAGAGATATGGAACAACCACAAGAAAGTGGGCCCACTCCGTCTTTAGATTCTAGAGCAGAGGGAGGGCAAAGTGAAAGCTAACAGACCTAGACTGAACCACTAGTCTGGAGGGACAGCCGTGCCTATTTCAGATGTGGATGATTGGTATAGGGCCCAAAGATGTGTACAAAACCTAGGGCCGGGTCCATCATCTCAAGAACCAAAAATGTTGCACCAAAGGAAAAGGGCCTACCTAGGCCCTTCATATCATCCCGGTCGCAGCACTTCCCACCACAAGGAGTTTACCCTGGGTACCACATGGGACTATAAGGGGAACATCTTAACCCACCTATCAGAGAGGGCACTCCAATGCTATATTATTCTCTTGGCCCAGCTCCTCCACCAACCCTTTCTCAAATTACTCCTCCTCCAGCCATGGCAGGGCTTACACAAGAAATGTTGAGATTAGCCATGGAAATCGGGAGGAGGGTGGCTGTGGGCATCACACCCCCATCACCAGTGCAACCTACACCTCCACCAAGATTAGAACAGAACAAACCAACTAACATCTCGAAGCTTATCACTAAGTTTGATGGGATAGGATATCCAATCCCATATTTGGAGATGTTTAATAAAATTTGTGAAGCCTTCAGCCATGTCGAGGATCAAGTTAAGGTGAGCATGCGGCCTCACCCTTGATGGAAAAAGTGGCCAATGGTTCAGATCCTTGAGGGCTAAGGACAAGGCCACCTTTGATGCTTTTAAAGTGGCTTTCAAGGTAGGATATTCTCGCCAAGGAACTAGATGGAGCCAAGTGAAGTAGCTACATGATGTAAGACAAAAATAAGGATAAACCATTAGATACTACATCAATATAGCTAGATATCTCCATTCGCGCTTGAGTACCAGTGAGATAAGTTCTCTAACGAAAGATTGATAAGGATATTTCTAGAGGGTCTTAATGATGTGCCCTTACAAAACTCATTGTATGCCTTGGGCCATATGTCCTTTGAGAAATGCTACAGATGTGCTATGGATTTTGAGGATAATTTCAAGGGAACGTTCCCAAGAACTCTAGGAAGGCACATCGGAAGATTCTTTCAAGACTATCAGCACACAAAGCCCGATGGGAAAGGAAAGGAGTCCATGTTAGGATAACATGTAGTGCAATTGGCTGAAACATTAATGCAGTAAATGACCCAGCAATGGAAAACGGCCAAGGTCAGGATCGGGGAGGTCAACCCCATCTTTACCCAAAGAGGGCTCTAGTATGGTGCCCGGTATGTCGAGCCAACAATACCGGCACGGAGTGTCCACATCTCACGTCCTAACCTATATTGTACATATTGCATTAGCTCAAGAAAGTTATGAAGTTTCCAACTGCTATCATAAAAAAGCTACCTTAGCTCTAGCTCTACCTCTGGCATTTCCCGCCAACCTTAGGAAACCGTTGGCTTCTCTAGCACGTGCGCTTCATAAAAGCACCTTAATCAGACCAAGAAGTGGCCCAAAGAGAAATCCTTAGAGTACCTAAAATGCCCTTACCCCGCCTCCAGTTCTTCCACCTCAACCCTCGCTAAAGAGTTGCATAGTTTGTCAGCTAACCCTGATGGAAGTCTTTGAAGATGGGAACAAAGGGGAAAATCCAGAAGTTCCTACTTATGAAACCCAAGAGCCAACAAGCGCGCCTTCTCAAATCCTAAGTTACTATGTTATGGAGGGAGATCAAATGTACCCCATGTACTTAGTAGCCCTAATGCCGCAAGCCGCTAGATACATGAATTGGATGACTAAGCGACCCCCTATACAGTGTTATGATTGTGCTGGACCTCACCGAGTGGCTAAGTGCCCCAAAAAGAAAGGGATGGCGAGTACCTCTACAGATGCTCCCACCATAACTCCATTGATGGGAAAGGATTATGAAGCAAATCTTAGCACCAACCTTAACCTACTGAGTGTTAGAGATAGCTTCATCCAAGCAGTCCCTCTCAGTGCTATGACCAGACTATAAAATAAGTATATTGATGAGAGAATCAAGGGTAGCATGAGTGAATATAGGGGTGCGAAAAGATTCTAGGAAAAGGTTCCCCTAGATCTAGGGGAGGTAGCACAAATCAAGGAGAAATCAGTGACATTAGATGCTTGGCATCTTGTGGATGTACAACCTATAAATTGAGGCATTGGGTTAATGAGAAACTGCTAGTTTTTGAGTATCCATGCCTATATTAAGTTATTAGATTAGTTGCTCACTAATCTCATCTTAATCATCATCTAATCACTTGCTTATTATGTTGATTCTTGTATTTGATCCACCATAGCTCATCACAATGCTCTAAATTTAACACGGTATCAGAGCCAAGCTTAGGATTCATCTAATTTTTGAGCCTAATTATCATTCTAATTACTTTACTAATCATAATTAGAAGTTAATCCATTTTTAAGTCTATTTTTAACTAACCTCTGCTGTAACATACCCATCTTTATTAATAAAGAAATGTCCATGTAATAGATTACTTTATGAGTTATGATTTTATTAAATGAACCATTTCTACTTAGAATCTTTAAATTTTAAGACCAAATTTGGAATCTCCGTGCAATTTTACCCTAATATAGGATTTTATAGCATCCAAACGGACACCGGATCAAGCTTATATGTGAATTTTTTTTTTGTTAAAAAAAGATGACCTTTAAACCTTAATAAATGCACGACTGGGCATCCGAACGACCAGGGGAACATCCCGGACAAAACAAAATTTTACCCTCCTCGGGCGGCGGTCCGGCATGCAAATCAAGGCTGGCGCCCCAAATTTGGGGACCCTGCCCCAAAAAAGGACCATACACACTCACCAGGGTGCCCATACAATGGCCGCTCAAGAACCAAAGGTCTCGACCACCCACTGTGTGGTCCATACACACCGCTGCATGGACACCCATGCTGCCTCTGACCAAATAAGGTACATGCGTACCACTCCTTTCCCTGTTAACCGCCGCCAACCGTACCTTTCCCCCAGGCCCATGCAGGCCATTGATCCACATTATTTGATGGTACACCATCCTTTCGATCGTACTATGCGCAGCGCCACACCCGTACCCCACAGCTATATAAACACCCGGGGTGCTCCATGGCCCAGTACACATTCTTGCATAGCCTATACTTTGCATAAGGCCGTGCCGCTGTCTCTACCGCCCTTCTGTCCCTACACAGTTACTTGTTGCAGTACCTACAGCCGTCCCTTGTTGCCGCCCCCTCTCAACACCCCCTCATCTGCTATCGCCCCCTCTCAACACCCCCTCATCTGCTGTCGCCCCCTCTCAACACCCCTGCATCTACCAATTTTCAGATAAGCTAACTTTCAACAAGCCCACCCTTGTTAGAAGGCAATGTCCTTGACTCTTCTCTCTCTCTCTCTCTCTCTCTTCCCCCCCCCACCGCAGTAGTGCGAAGAGACTTATAGCAACACCCCTCTTCCCTCAGCAAAACGTTTTTCCCCTCTCCTTAAGGACATCTCACAAATCCCCCCCCCTTTTGCATGGACCCCTCTTCCCTCAGCAAAATGCTTTTTCCTTCTCCTTAAGGACATCTCACAACCCCCCCTCTTTTGCACCCCTCTTCCCGTAGTGCAAAGAGACTTACAGCAGCACCCCTCTTCCCTCAAGAAAACATTTTTTCCTTCTCCTTAAGGACATCTCAAAAATCCCCCCCCTTTTGCATGGACTTTAGCAAAAGTTTTTTTACCTTGGAGAGGGTTCGTGTGCTGTAGTTATTTTCTCATAGAGTGAGCAAACGATCTCGGAATCGAGATCTAACTGAAGCATTATGACCGCGACAGCGAGCACTACAAAGAAACATCCACGATGGCCTCATCCCAAAAATGGAAAAATATTACCTCGAGAGAAGCACCCAACAATGAGATTGGAGAAAATGCTCCTAATGCGGCTCAAACCCTCCCGTTGCAAGCTCCTCAAGGAAATGGTGGCCAGGTTAGCTTGGTTATCTTTTAAAAAGGGTTTTTCTTTAATATTAATATCAAAAAATGAAGAAAGAAGTTTATCCTTTTCTTTGAAAAAAATGTATGAAGCTACGATTTGAAGTGAAGCTGTATTCAATGATTTGTATTGAAATTGTTATCTTTAAGAGAAAGAGTGCAGGTTTTTCTTGGCTTTGATGTTAACTCCGTTCTGTGCTTGTGTAGCCGAGCGGCGTCATTAGCAAAGCCCGAGATTGGCCCAAGGTATCCCTCATACCATTGGGAGAATAAGGTTCGTCGATTGAGGCGAGAGATTGTGATGCTGTCTAGTTATGAGGGCCCAGGCTAGTGCGGTGAATAAGCCCATCCTAGTGCCTAGACATCCCTCTGAGGGGCGGGAGGATCGAGTGACTGAGCCTGAGAGGGTGACAAACCGGCTTGAGTCCTCGGCCAATGCCAATGGCGGGCTGACGAGGTGTATGGTCGTGTAGGGTTTTACCCAGCATGTAGTGGCTGGAAGGCCGAATTCTAGATCATCAGCAGTATAAAGGAAAAGAATTAGAGAGCCAGTTTAGCTTGTATGGAATTGATTTATGTATAAACTTTTTTAGTATAAATCTTGTCCTTGGCATTAGTTTACTGTGGAAAAAGGCTGTTTTAACAAACCTTGTGCCTTGTGAAAAGAGCCTTAATTAAGTACAGTTTTATTTATGTCAAACAGTGTGGTAGGATTAATTAGAAAACAAATTAACACATGAGTAGGGTGGAAAGTGGAAGGATGGAATGCCCCGACGGCACCATCATATAGACGGGTGGACCCAATTAGTCAGGTAGCTTTCCAACAGATTAAGTGAAAGCCCTATGCTCACTAAATAGGTTCTCGGGCAATTCTATTCTAGAAGCCTAGGCCACCGGTTGTGCCTTGCATGGATGAGGAAAAAAGCGTTGTTTCTAGGAATCAAGACTAGTGATTGCCCAGATTATGATCAATTACCCTATGGGTGATTTGATTTTAGAATACCACGCTCTCCCCGTGGGATAGGACTAGGTCTTACCTATGAATCGTAACCTTGAATCTCTGCATGGTCAAGGTGTCGATGAGTAGGAAATTTTCTCCAAGTTAAGACTTAGAGGACTATCTTAAGTGTTTCCCTTATTTTGGAAGGAGGGAACCTTACATCTGCACCCCTAGCTGGTGGAGGAGCTCCCTCTCCCTCTAGGCTCAACATTAGCTCAAAATCTTTCAGCCATAGCTAGCCCTAAACCCGTTGCTCCAACCCATCATCTCAACTCATTAAACCGCTACGTAGATATGGAGAAATTCACAATTTTGCTCGCACCAAGTTTTTGAAGGGATTTGTAGATCTACACTTACAAAAAAGGAATTGGTCTAATTCCTCTTAGCCACAGGGGTTTTCAAGGGTGCTCTACAAGACTATAACCTCAAAATCTTGAAATTCTTCAAGGAGAAGTGGAATCAAGCTCTGCATAAAATCTGAAGAAGTGACTTTGGTAAAACATAGATTAAGCATTCAATGTTTGGTCAAATCCTTTGTTTCTTGGCTTGATCTTCTACTAAACTAACTGCTATTGATTCCTTTTGAAAAAGGATTTGAGCTCATTTGAACTCTAAGGCACCATATCTGGCCTTCCCGCACACTCTATTTTTTACACACAAAATAGGGGATTATTTTACTAATTAATGATTAATTAGCACTAGTCACTATATTTTGGTGCAATTGATGGTTCAAATCTACCATTGGCTATCTGATACAAATCCCTATTACTTCATATTGCAATTTGGAAATGGTTTGATATTTCAACCATTCAGTATAGATCAGTTACCCTTGGCTTTATGTAATTTTTGGTGAATTCATGCTGATAAACTTGTTGTAAGCATCATTAAACATCAGATTAGAGTTGTAAAAGGGTAGACACTGCCCTTGAATCTTGAATTGGATCAAGAGGTAAAGACCCCCTTCACATCATCATGAGCAATGCAGAAGAAATAGCTAAATTTAACGGGGAGCAGTTCCATACATGTCAAACAAAGACCATGTATCTGCTGATTAAGAAGAATCTATGGGGGCTAGTTCAGGGAAGAGATGAATGTCCAGAGGAGCATGGGGAGAATGAGTGGAAGAACAGGAATGAGAAAGCATTAGGACTCATTGCGCTCAACTTAAATGATGAAATCATTCACCATATTGTAGGGATACAACAATCTAAGGATGCATGGGATGAACTTAATAAATTATTTGGCACTCAATTAAAAAATTCAAAGATAAATCTGCTAATGCAATTCTACAAACTTGACATAAAGGAAAGTGAACCTCTAACCACACACTTGAAAAAATACAAAAGCATGAAGCAACAACTGGCAGCCAATTGGTAAGATATTGAACCCACGCGCTACGCTTACATATTTATGAGTGACCCCCTTGAGACGCTTAGTGCCTGCAGACCTTCAAAGATATGATGGAAATTGCCTTCTGGACAAGCTACAAGGTCTTCCATCGTGCCTCCCCTTCTCCAACCTCACACCGACACTTCATCCAAACTTATTTGATCTACTATAGATAGATCCATCCAGCTCTGAGGAGGACGTACCTACATTAGGGTGGGGGGTATGTTAACCACTCCTATTAGCATTACCTTTTGCATGGCTACACTCTTTGTAATCTATCTTTTGTAACTGCGCAATGTGCTTATTGTATAAGAGACATGGGATGATCGAGCTTACGGCTTGTGTAATGCTGATCATGAAGGAATAGTTGTACATAGAGCTAGAGAGACTAGGAAGACTAGTTTTGGGACCCCAATTGTAAATGGGCGGGCCATTGTAACTATGAGCTCTTGTATATAAGTCATTTTATGGAATAGGAAAGGGGACAATCCCATTAGTCTCATTTGAGCTTGCCTCTGCTCTCTCTCTCTCATTTGAACTTTGTGGATGCATGTTAGCATGTGTTTTTCTTGCTTGCATGTTTGATTGTTGGTGTATGTAAGTAGGGATGGTAATTCTCTCACTTCTCTTCCTCTCTACCTTCTATTTGCTCTCTACCAAGTCCCTTTTGCATGCTAGTTGCATGAGGTAGAGGTTGAGCTTGTTGAGATATCGAGCTCGTCTAGTGAGGCAGTGGCCACTGATGACCCGCCTGGGGGATAGGCCCCACACTTACACCACTGGCATGGTTGGTAAGATCATGGGAGATATGCGGCCAATGGGATGACACGCTGTGTGACAGCCATTCTAGAGACTGGCATAGTTATAGCGCTAGCTCATTTAGTCGAGTTCACACTATAGAGAACCCGTGTATGTATTGGTTGAGTACCTTTCATATTGTGTGTACTCTTATCTTGTATATGGAGTGTTGAGTGTTGAGTAGAGAAGAAGAAGAAGATTTTCAGCCTCTCACCTTCTGTGTTCTCTATTAGGGTTTTGTGAGTGTGTGTGTGTGCTTACAAGAGCTCAAGCTCTCTTCCCCCCTGCATCTTTTCATGGTATTAGAGCCTGGTTCGTGTTAAGGGCTGAGCTGTAAGCAAGAGGACCACAGGAAGCGGTACGAGGGTAAGAGCTTCAACTACTCTTCCCTATTGTGTTGGTGACTACACCCTTGTCGGGAGCTCTACGGGAGGCACCGGCAAACGGTCTCTGATTGAGGAGCTTTCTTCGCGGGAGTAAAGCTATAGGGCAACATTACAGTCCTATTGGACTCTAATTTTTGGGCCGAAACCGCGTTTCGGGCGCGTCTTGACCTCCGTTTTTCAGAAAGCAGGCAATTTCGAGCACTGCGGGTAAGTCATCGATTCTCTACAAAACTTTGTTTTAAGAACTGCAGGAAGACAGATTGACTGTGCAGACACTGTGGGTGCTGCAAAGAGGTCTACAGTTGCCATTGGGTGTATGTATGCACATTGAAGTCACTGGTTGTGACATTTACTGCTGCAGAAAATACAGCATTTGTGCAGGAAAAACCAGAGTGCAGTTTCTGGTAAAATTGTGTGTTTGGCAAGATGTCTAATGATGGCATAACATAGATTGTGGCTGAGAAGCTGGATAAGAATAACTTCCATGCTTGGAGGTTCAAGTTAACGAATTTCCTGATGGGAAAAGCCTATTGGGACTACATAGAAGGTGAGCATGAAGAGGCACCGGAGATACCGGATATAAATCCGACTGCTACAGATGTGAAAGAGTTTAAAGACTGGAACCAAGGAGCCAGGAAGGTTATGTATTGGCTCTCCATTAGTATACAGGACACCATGATTGGGCACATTCAGGATGCCAAGTCCCCCAAGGAGGCATGAGACACCTTGGTAAAGCTTTATGAAACAAATACCAAGGCACGTAAGATACAGTTGAAGAATGAACTTCATACTGTGGAGAAAAAGAGCATGTCTGTGAATGACTATGCGCTGAAGATAAAGGGTATTGTGGAATCTCTTGCATCTATTGGTGTGTCAGTAGATGATGATGACAAGGTGGAAGTCTGTCTACGTGGTCTCGGGCCACAATACAAGGCGTTCAAGACGTCCATTCAGACTCGGGAAAACATTCCCAACTTTACAGATTTGGTGTCTATGCTGATTATCGAAGAGAAGAGCTTGGGTGAAGACCAACAGTCTTCACAAAGCAAAAACAGTTCAGAGCAACAGGCCTTCTACACGAGTTTAGGAAGAGGACGAGGTAGAGGAGGCCGTGGACACGATCAAGGAGGTGGCCGAATAGGTAATCAGAATTATGGCCAGCAGCAGCAGCAGCAGCAGCAATAACAGTCCCAGAATCAACAACAACAACAACACGCAGGTGGAAGAGGCAAATTTAGAGGCAGGGGGAGTCAAAGAGGTCGTGGAAATTGGCAAAGGCAATATAATGATGCACGTGAATGCTATTATTGTGGTAAGCCTGGACATGTGCAGGCAGAATGTTATAAGAAGCAGGCTGACATGCAAAATGGAAAAGTGCAGCAAAACAACTATGCATCCTCAAGCAGAAATAATGAGGATAATGAAAGGTTGTTTGTTATGCAGCATGTCGTGAATGCCATGTCTGCAAATGTTGATGCAGCACAAAAAGATAATGTATGGTATGTGGATTCAGGCACTTCGAACCACATGACGAGTCATGGGGAGTGGTTCAAGGAGATGAAAAACCCGGAAAGACCAGGTTTTGTGGAAACAGGGGATGACACTGCTCATCCAATTGCCCACGTTGGAGATGTGCCATTGTCTATGCAGGATGGCAAAGTGAAGTACCTTGCAGATGTACTTCATGTACCGAACATAACAAAGAATCTGGTTTCAGTTGGCCAGATGATTGAGCAGGGTTTGCAGGTTCGGTTTAACCTTGATGGGTGTTATGTTGAAGATTTCAAAGACAAGTGCAGGTTGGTTGCAAAAGGCAACAGAGTGGGCAGAATGTTTACGTTGAATGTAGACATGCCTGAAATGAGTGCTGCGATGTTTGCAAATGGTTCAGGAATTGTTGCAGACACAGACATTTGGCATAAAAGGATTGGACATGTAAATGTGCAGAGATTGAAGTCTATGCAGACTAAAGGAATCGTGACAGGGCTGCCAAAATTTAAAGTGGAAGGTATGCAGAAAATATGTGAAGCGTGCCAATTTGGGAAGCAAACAACGCATGTGTTTCCACGTAACAGATATGTGAGCAGAAATGCACTAGATCTTGTGCATTCAGATGTATGGGGTCCTACGAAGACCATATCTATGGGATGCTGCAGGTATTATGTGACTTTCATTGATGAACCACACAAGGAAAGTGTGGGTATATTTCATGAAGGAGAAGAGTGAGGTGTTCACTCACTTTCAGAATTTCAGAGTTTTGGTTGAAAAGCAAACAGGGAAATATGTAAAGTGCCTAAGGTCAGATGGAGGGGGAGAGTACTTCTCCAATGAGTTCTCTGAATTTTTGAAGAAGAATGGTATTCAGAGACAGTTTACATGCAGATACACTCCGCAGCAAAATGGAGTTGCTGAGCAAAAAAACAAGCACATTGCTGAGATTGCGCAAGCATTGATGGAAGAGAAAAATATGCCGCATAGCTATTGGACTGAGGCTGTTTCTACAGCAGTATACATCATGAACAGGACTCCAACTGCAGCCATACATGATGTAACTCCAGAGGAGAGGTTTACTGGCAGAAAACCAGATTTGTCTCATCTGAAAGTCTTTGGATGCATTGCATATGTGCATGTGCCAGATGAGCTGAGAACTAAGCTGGATCCGAAAGCTGAAAAATGTGTGTTTATTGGATATTCCCTTGAGCAAAAGGGATACAGGTGTTATAACCCTGCTACACGTGAGCTGAGGGTAAGCAGGGATGTTGTGTTTGATGAGATGAGCAGCTGGTATGTTGCTGAAAAAGAAGCTGTTGGGGCTGATGTGAGTGGAAGTGTGGTTGCACAGAATGCAGGTCAGCAATCATAGTCTTTGAGTGGACCAGGAGAGCTCTCATCTAGTGGGTCTATTGATAGACCATGGAGTGGCAGGCTGCGTCATAATACCAGTCCTGCAAATGTGATTAGTACATCACGTAAAGGAAAAGAGAAAGTGGTTGAGCCCCTTGGTATGCCTGACATTTCTGCAGGGCATTCTCATGTTGATGGAGAGTCTAGTGGCTCAGATATGAGCCTTGATGAGGAGCTTGGGATCCCAGCTATGAGAACACCTGGTGTAAAGAAGGCTATGGAAGCCATGAATGAAAAGCTGCGAAGATCTGGGTGTATGTATGCACATTGAAGTCACTGGTTGTGACATTTGAGAGTACTACAGTACTGCTGCAGAAAATACAGCATTTGTGCAAGAAAAATCAGAGTGCAGTTTCTGGTAAAATTGTGTGTTTGGCAAGATGTCTAATGATGGCATAACATAGATTGTGGCTGAGAAGCTGGATAAGAATAACTTCCATGCTTGGAGGTTCAAGCTGACGAATTTCCTGATGGGAAAAGCCTATTGGGACTACATAGAAGGTGAGCATGAAGAGGCACCGGAGATACCGGATATAAATCCGACTGCTACAGATGTGAAAGAGTTTAAAGACTGGAACCAAGGAGCTAGGAAGGTTATGTATTGGCTCTCCATTAGTATATAGGACACCATGATTGGGCACATTCAGGATGCCAAGTCCCCCAAGGAGGCATGGGACACCTTGGTAAAGCTTTATGAAACAAATACCAAGGCACGTAAGATACAGTTGAAGAATGAACTTCATACTGTGGAGAAAAAGAGCATGTCTGTGAATGACTATGTGCTGAAGATAAAGGGTATTGTGGAATCTCTTGCATCTATTGGTGTGTCAGTAGATGATGATGACAAGGTGGAAGTCTGTCTACGTGGTCTCGGGCCACAATACAAGGCGTTCAAGACGTCCATTCAGACTCGGGAAAACATTCCCAACTTTACAGATTTGGTGTCTATGCTGATTATCGAAGAGAAGAGCTTGGGTGAAGACCAACAGTCTTCACAAAGCAAAAACAGTTCAGAGCAACAGGCCTTCTACAGGAGTTCAGGAAGAGGACGAGGTAGAGGAGGCCGTGGACACGATCAAGGAGGTGGCCGAATAGGTAATCAGAATTATGGCCAGCAGCAGCAGCAATAACAGTCCCAGAATCAACAACAACAACAACACGCAGGTGGAAGAGGCAAATTTAGAGGCAGGGGGAGTCAAAGAGGTCGTGGAAATTGGCAAAGGCAATATAATGATGCACATAAATGCTATTATTGTGGTAAGCCTGGACATGTGTAGGCAGAATGTTATAAGAAGCAGGTTGACATGCAAAATGGGAAAGTGCAGCAAAACAACTATGCATCCTCAAGCAGAAATAATGAGGATAATGAAAGGTTGTTTGTTATGCAGCATGTCGTGAATGCCATGTCTGCAAATGTTGATGCAGCACAAAAAGATAATGTATGGTATGTGGATTCAGGCACTTCGAACCACATGACGAGTCATGGGGAGTGGTTCAAGGAGATGAAAAACCCGGAAAGACCAGGTTTTGTGGAAACAGGGGATGACACTGCTCATCCAATTGCCCACGTTGGAGATGTGCCATTGTCTATGCAGGATGGCAAAGTGAAGTACCTTGCAGATGTACTTCATGTACCGAACATAACAAAGAATCTGGTTTCAGTTGGCCAGATGATTGAGCAGGGTTTGCAGGTTCGGTTTAACCCTGATGGGTGTTATGTTGAAGATTTCAAAGACAAGTGCAGGTTGGTTGCAAAAGGCAACAGAGTGGGCAGAATGTTTACGTTGAATGTAGACATGCCTGAAATGAGTGCTGCGATGTTTGCAAATGGTTCAGGAATTGTTGTAGACACAGACATTTGGCATGAAAGGATTGGACATGTAAATGTGCAGAGATTGAAGTCTATGTAGACTAAAGGAATTGTGACAGGGCTGCCAAAATTTAAAGTGGAAGGTATGCAGAAAATATGTGAAGCGTGCCAATTTGGGAAGCAAACAACGCATGTGTTTCCACGTAACAGATATGTGAGCAGAAATGCACTAGATCTTGTGCATTCAGATGTATGGGGTCCTACGAAGACCATATCTATGGGATGCTGCAGGTATTATGTGACTTTCATTGATGACCACACAAGGAAAGTGTGGGTATATTTCATGAAGGAGAAGAGTGAGGTGTTCACTCACTTTCAGAATTTCAGAGTTTTGGTTGAAAAGCAAACAGGGAAATATGTAAAGTGTGGTATTCAGAGACAGTTTACATGCAGATACACTCCGCAGCAAAATGGAGTTGCTGAGCGGAAAAACAAGCACATTGCTGAGATTGCGCAAGCATTGATGGAAGAGAAAAATATGCCGCATAGCTATTGGGCTGAGGCTGTTTCTACAGCAGTATACATCATGAACAGGACTCCAACTGCAGCCATACATGATGTAACTCCAGAGGAGAGGTTTACTGGCAGAAAACCAGATTTGTCTCATCTGAAAGTCTTTGGATGCATTGCATATGTGCATGTGCCAGATGAGCTGAGAACTAAGCTGGATCCGAAAGCTGAAAAATGTGTGTTTATTGGATATTCCCTTGAGCAAAAGGGATACAGGTGTTATAACCCTGCTACACGTGAGCTGAGGGTAAGCAGGGATGTTGTGTTTGATGAGATGAGCAGCTGGTATGTTGCTGAAAAAGAAGCTGTTGGGGCTGATGTGAGTGGAAGTGTGGTTGCACAGAATGCAGGTCAGCAATCATAGTCTTTGAGTGGACCAGGAGAGCTCTCATCTAGTGGGTCTATTGATAGACCATGGAGTGGCAGGCTGCGTCATAATACCAGTCCTGCAAATGTGATTAGTACATCACGTAAAGGAAAAGAGAAAGTGGTTGAGCCCCTTGGTATGCCTGACATTTCTGCAGGGCATTCTCATGTTGATGGAGAGTCTAGTGGCTCAGATATGAGCCTTGATGAGGAGCTTGGGATCCCAGCTATGAGAACACCTGGTGTAAAGAAGGCTATGGAAGCCATGAATGAAAAGCTGCGAAGATATGTTGTCATCTATGTAGATGACTTGATCATTACGGGGGACCATGATGCAGAGATCTTTGATGTAAAGATCTTGCTTAGACAGAAGTTCGAGATGAAGGATCTCCAGGGAGGAGCTCAGATATTTCTTGGGCATTGAGGTGATTAGGTCACCACATGGTATTGGATTACTGCAGAGACAGTATGGCTTGGACATGTTGTCCAAGTATGGTATGACAGGCTGTAAGCCTATTTCCGTGCCATTGGCTCAGAATGGCAAGTTGAGTGTAGATTCTGTGAGGTCCCTGTTCCCACCGAGCAACGGATTCGGGGTACTAGCAGCGGAAGTAGCACTTCTCGCGCGGGACAGGGGTCCCACACTCGGGGCCTCGCCCACGGATATCCGGACAAGAGACTAATCCGTCGGTTTGTCCAAAACCGAAACCGGAAAAACTTCCTTTACCCGGAAAGCACGGGCGATTCCACCAGGATAACTCTTTACTCTAACGTAGTCAAGATCATTACTGATCAAACTGATCTGACTGCACCTTTAACGGTACTTGGTCAAATCAAGGAAGAACTTGCACTTGGATCATTGGGATCAACGCTTTTTTCCCCATCAAGAGGCACAGCCGTTGATTCCTATCCATAGAACAATTTCTATCCGGGATTTACTTCATCTATCGTAATAATAGAAATTAAATCTCGATTTACGGATCCATCAGTCCAGCCTAACCCCATCCGATCCCATGGGTTAGCCAACCACCCAACCACTGTAGTGATGGGATCCAATTTGGAATTTGGTTAGGTTTTGTCCCGGGTACCAAGGAAAAGAGTTCCAAGGCCCCCTAGCCAGAAGTTCATGCAAACATAAAACTAGTCATACCACTTACACACCCAATATGAAATTGCCTTTTTCTTAGCATCAACTAGCTTTAAAACAATCCTTTAATAAAACCATTATGTCACTGATGACAATCCTCAAAGTCTCTGGTTGAATCCTTATTTCCAGTCATTCTTTCATCGGTATACTTATGGCATCATTGGCAACCAAAACGCTCACCACCTGTTCTCTCAGGGGCCTTTTCCATGGTTCCTAGCTCATAGTAACCGGCAATATATTCATATAATAGAATGGAATCTCCGTGGAAGATCAGCAAGATCAACCCACAGATCCATATAAAAGAGCCATGGACTCATCTGTTGAGGACCAGCAAGGTCAATCAACCAGATCCATGCCCGGTTTCAGAAAACAACTCTTACTCCTTATTCCAATATCTTCCACGACGCACGTGTGGGTATCTTCGGCGACCCAGAGCCCGAGCACCGTATGGTCAGCACCCTCTAGGATCCTTCGCAGGTGACCTAGCGCTTCACTTATAGGCCGCTTCCTTGGTCCCTCATCCACCGTACCGGAAGCTCACCATTTAAATCGAGCCGAGGCTGGTCAAGACCTCGATCGACCTTGCTACGCGAGACGTCCTCCATTGACTCTCCGTCAGCAGTTGCAACTTTATCAGTTCAGTCTTCATGACCTTAATCCTCAAGACGGTCAAAATGCTTCTCCAGCATTCTTGACATAAAACAGTCATTTACAAACAGTCACAAATACAATTTCTATAACGAACTCTTGTCTTTCCATATTATCCACTCTCGGACCACATTACTTATTCCACATTCCATTCAGTGTGTACTCGTTCTCATCCATTCACTCATATAGACTACATTATCTCACATACATCTTCATATTCATTATTCTACATACATATCCATGTTCGTACGTCCACATCATACATCCAATTTCACATTCATA
Organism: Cibotium barometz; assembly: GCF_041138505.1. NCBI lineage: Eukaryota > Viridiplantae > Streptophyta > Polypodiopsida > Cyatheales > Cibotiaceae > Cibotium > Cibotium barometz. The sequence continues at coordinate 33,111,402 of NC_141092.1, read as the reverse complement.
CATACGCATCTACATGCATACATCCACATCTACATTCATACATCCATACCTCCATTTCCACATCCACACATCCACATTCATATTCATACATCCACATCTACATACATACATCCACATCTACATACATACATCCATACATCCACATCTACATACATACATCCATTTTCACATCCTCATTCATACATACACATCCACATACATACATACACATTCGTATCTACATCCATACATCCACATCCACATCAACATTCACATTCATACATATACATCTACATGTATACATCCACATCACATTCATACAACCATATTACATCCATTCTCGTCCTAACACATCCCATATACATCTTAACACATCCTAACTCATCTTAACACATTCTATCACATCTCATACACATCTTATCACATCTTTTTACATTTCATACACCTCTTATCACATCCTATCACTTTTCATACGCATCTTATCAAATCTTATCACATCTCATACACATCTTATCACATCTTTTTACATCTCATACACCTCTTATCACATCCTATCACTTCCCATACGCATCTTATCAATTCTTATCACATCTCATACACCTCTTATCACATCCTATCACTTTCCATACGCATCTTATCAATTCTTATCACATCTCATACACCTCTTATCACATCTTATCACATTTCATATCTTTTTTTTTTAAAGAGAATTCTTATATTTGATATAAGATTTCTCTACACATTTATTTATACATAAATTCCATTTAAGGAGACTAACACTTTCGAATTTAAAATCAATCTTTTATGCATCTTCTTATGCATAAATTCAATTTGGTAGGAAATTACACTTTTAGAATAAAAGAATTTCTCTTATGCATCTAAGTTAAGCATAAAATCCATTTATGAGGAAAATCACACTTTTAGTATAAAAAGAATATCTTTTATGCATACCTATATGCATGAAATCCAATATGATAAAAGTAACACTCTTACAATAAAATAATCAACTTTTATGCATACCTCTATGCATGAAATTCAATTATGATAAAAGTCACACTTTTATAATAAAATAATCAACTTTTATGCATACCTCTATGCATGAAATCCAATATGATAAAAGTAACACTTTTGATATAAAAAATTTTCCTTTATGCATACTTCTATGCATGAAAATTAAAAATGATAAAAGTAACACTTTTGATATAAAAATTTTCCTTTATGCATACTTCTATGCATGAAAATTAAAAATGATAAAAGTAACACTTTTGATATAAATTTTTTTTTCCTTTATGCATACTTCTATGCATGAAAATTAAAAATGATAAAAGTAACACTTTTGATATAAAAATTTTTCCTTTATGCATACTTCTATGCATGAAAATTAAAAATGATAAAAATAACACTTTTGATATAAAAATTTATCCTTTATGCATACTTCTATGCATGAAAATAAAAATGATAAAAATAACACTTTTGATATAAAAATTTATCCATTATGCATACTTCTATGCATGAAATAAAAATGGTAAAAATAACACTTTTGATATAAAAATTTATCCATTATGCATACTTCTATGCATGAAATAAAAATGGTAAAAATAACACTTTTGATATAAAAATTTATCCATTATGCATGAAAATAAAAATGATAAAAATAACACTTTTGATATAAAAATTTATCCATTATGCATACTTCTATGCATGAAATAAAAATGGTAAAAATAACACTTTTGATATAAAAATTTATCCATTATGCATACTTCTATGCATGAAAATAAAAATGGTAAAAATAACACTTTTGATATAAAAATTTATCCATTATGCATACTTCTATGCATGAAATAAAAATGGTAAAAATAACACTTTTGATATAAAAATTTATCCATTATGCATACTTCTATGCATGAAATAAAAATGGTAAAAATAAAACTTTTGATATAAAAAAATTTTCCTTTATGCATACTTCTATGCATGAAATAAAAATGGTAAAAATAACACTTTTGATATAAAAATTTATCCATTATGCATACTTCTATGCATGAAATAAAAATGGTAAAAATAACACTTTTGATATAAAAACTTATCCTTTATGCATGATATTAAAATTCAATTTCTCCATGATTGTAATGAAATTCTTTCAATTAATCTAGGATGATAATTCCTAGAATATGGTAGGAAGTCCTCTTTTTATGCTTTGAATGAGATTTTTTTATGCATAATTTTTATAAAAATTTTGCCATAGCTCCGCTGCTATGACTGATAAATCTCAATTTTTCTAAGGGATAAAGCTTATCATTAAGGAAATAAAAATGATCTCTAATTGGCTCATTAATCCATAATGGATTGAATCATCAATATACATAAACTAAAAGCATAGAAAAAAGCCATTAATTTGGCCTCAAGCATAGCTTAATCTTGGGTTAAGGAAAAGCTTTATGAAAAGCTTGATTTGGATTGAGAATGGGTCATGAGTATGACCATTTCTTGAGTGAGAGAGAGAAATTACATAAATTAGAATTTAAACATAAATGGAAATTAACTTCAATAGCATTTATTAAATTATGTAACTCTTCACTACTAATCACCAATTAACTTCAATAGCATTTAAAAAACCATACCAATTAAGCTTCTCAAGCTTGAGAGGGGTTGAGAAGAGAGAACCATTGAGAAATTATAGAAAGATCAATATTCACTAATTACCTTACAACTTGCTTGATTCTTTGTTCACGGTAGAGGCCCCCAACCAATCAATTGGTTAAGTATGTTGATGGAGCCACTAATGGGGATTGAAGAAAGAGGGAAGCTCCAAAAACTAGTGAATTATTAAATGAATTCACAGTTCTTGGCTTAGGTGGAGTAGAGTAACGATGCATAAACACTATATATTTTTCAACAAGGGGGAGGCTTCTATTTATAGGAAAAATTGAGCTCCTAACCAAACAAACTGATTCTAGAATTTTCCAAATCAGTTTGGTCAATTTTTGACCATTTTTAGGTCAGTTAAGCTAACTTTTTGGAACTAGACTTGAATTAGGAGAGAGGAGAGATGAAATATTTCAATTTTTATGAGTTTAAAACTCATTCAAGCATGTGAAATATGCACCTCCTTTAAAGAACTCCCCTTCCTTACATATGTGTCATAATGGAATCATTTTAATATTGCTCATAGTTTTTTTTACTAATAAACCTTGTACATTTTCAACTCTTCATCTTATGTGAAATATGCACCTCCTTTAAAGAACTCCCCTTCCTTACATATGTGTCATAATGGAATCATTTTAATATTGCTCATAGTTTTTTTACTAATAAACCTTGTACATTTTCAACTCTTCATCTTATGTGAAATATGCACCTCCTTTAAAGAACTCCCCTTCCTTACATATGTGTCATAATGGAATCATTTTAATATTGCTCATAGTTTTTTACTAATAAACCTTGTACATTTTCAACTCTTCATCTTATGTGAGCATTTACTCATTTTTGGGTATCTTCTTTTACAAATTGGATTTATCTCCTCCCTACACATGGATTGATGCTATTGGCCCATAGGAACCTTAATTGGACCATAATCCAAAAATTTCTGAAAATCTAGATCCTTAGACTAAGGTCCTTTATACCTATTTCCAATTAATTCCAATTGTACATTGGAAAATTCTTTTTGAATTTCTGTTTCAGGGAAACTTATTTTAATAGGATGAGTTATTTTTCTATCCAAAAATATTCATAATCTGAATATTCTCTCTCTAGAATAATTTTCTCTCTCTAGGCTAAAACACTTAGAAATAAGATCTTTTATATTTCTGAAGAGGGATTTGATTACACGGGAAGATGCTGGACATCTTGAGAGGCTGGGGAGGAATCTTACATTCTCTCCCACTTGAAAAACGCGAGATGTCCTCATCTCGCAAACTGGGGATAATCCCGCAACAGATCGGCTTCATTCTCCCAGGTGGCATCTTCAAAAGGATAGAACTTCCATTTTACTAATAATTCTCTGAGAATTCTGTTCCTGAGAAGCTTTTCTCGAACATCGAGAATTTCTTCAGGTTGGAGTTCCATCTGTCCTTGGGTTGAAGAGGTTAGGATTTCATCATCAAGCATATGATTTGAGTTTGGTACATATTCCTTTAGAAGGCTTACATGAAATACATTATGAATTTTGAGATGAGGAGGCAGAAGAAGCTCGTAGGCTAAGTCACCTACTTTCTTTGTAATCAGATATGGCCCACAATATCTGGGTGATAACTTCTTGTACTTCCCAAGAGATAAGGAACTTCTTTTGGGCCGTACTCGAATGAAGACCATATCTGCTTCTTTGAATTCTCTATTTGTCCTCTTCTTATCCGCATATTGCTTCTGTCTATCCTGGGCAGCTTTAATATCTTTACGAATTGACTGCATCTGTTGCTCCATGTCGTCAAGCATCTGTCTGGACATCTCGACCTTAATCAATGGGTCAGACCAAGTTAATGGAGTTAAGCAATCTTGTCCATACAGAGCTTTAAAAGGGCTCATCCCGATACTTCGGTGATAAGAAGCATTGTAGGCGAACTCGACTAGATGCAGATAGCTTAGCCACTTCTTGGGTTCCCTGCCACAGCATGTCCGAAGTATATCTTCAATTACTTGGTTTACCCTTTCAGTTTGACCATCGGTCTCAGGGTGATAAGCTGTGCTGAGATCCAAGAAAGTTCCCACTGCTTCAAAAAATGCAGTCCAAAACCTTGAAGTAAATTTGGGATCTCGGTCACTTACTATTCTCCTCGGTAGGCCATGCAATCTGAAGATTTCTTTGAGGAACATTCTGGCCACATCCACTGCAGTGTAGGTTTCTTTTACTGGAATTAGATGGGCAACTTTGGTTAGTCTGTCGACTACCACGAAGATGGAGTTGTAACCTGATTGCACCGAAGGTAATCCAGTAATGAAGTCCATACTGATACATTCCCACTTCATCTGGGGGATGTCCAATGGATGTAACTTCCCAGGCATTTTTACTCTTTCAGCTTTGACTTTTTGGCATGTCAGACATTGACGTACATGATTCATCACATCCTTTTTCAAACCAGGCCAAAAGAAACTTTTCTTTACGGACATGTAGGTCTTAATGAAACCTGGATGTCTTGCAATAAGGCTGTCGTGGGCTTCATTCAGAATTTGGTTCTTGGTTCCCTCATCATTGGGAATGCATAACCTGCGGTTATAATACATAATGCCATCATCCAGGCTGTACCCTTGAACTCTGTTCAACTCTTGCGGAGTTTTGCTTTCCTGCATAAGTAGGGTAGCAATAGGGCCAAAGAATCTATCTTGCATGATCTTGTCACTTGCTTGAGTAATCAAAGGATTTGATATTACAGTAATTGCAAGCAAGGAGGTTTTTCTGCTGAGAGCATCTGCTACCACATTCTCTTTGCCTGGGCGGTACTTGATTTCAAAATCAAATTCCTGCAAGGTCTGCATCCACCTTCTTTGGCGCATGTTGAGGTCCTTCTGAGTAAAGATCCACTTTAAGCTCTGATGATCTGTCATCAAAGTAAACCTTTTACCCAGTAGGTAATGTCTCCACAACTTTAAGGCATAGACTACTGAAAGCAATTCCAAGTCGTGGACAGCATAATTCCTCTCATGTGTTCTGAGCTTTCGGGATTCATAGGCCACTGCATGACCTTCCTGCATGAGTGCACCTCCCAGGGCAAAACCACTTGCATCAGTTACTACCTCAAAGGGTAGAGAGAAATCTGGCAGTTTCAGAATGGGACTGGTTACCAAGGCGGTCTTCAGCTTATCAAAAGCACTTTGGCACTTGGCAGACCATTGAAATGGGATATTCTTTTTGAGAAGGTTAGTCAGGGGGGAAGCTATGAGAGCATATTTTGGTATAAAAATTCTATACCAACCAGTCAATCCCAAGAATCCTCTGACTTCTTTCACTGTCTTTGGTTCGGGCCAATCTATGACAGCTTGGATTTTTGCGGAATCTGGAGAAATTCCATCTTTGGATACCAGGAAACCCAAGTATTCAACGTGGTCGGCAGAGAAAGTGCATTTGCTCTTTTTGGCAAAGAGTTGATGCTTCCTTAGAACCTCAAGAACTTTTCGGACATGAGTCTCATGGTCGGCTGCATTTCTTGAGTAAATCAGAATGTCATCAAAGAAAACTAGAACAAAGTCATCCAAGTATTCTCTGAGGATGTCCTGCATTAGGCGATTGAATGTAGCTGGGGCATTAGTTAATCCGAACGGCATGACAGTAAATTCATAATGCCCATAGCGAGTATTGATGGCTGTTTTTGGTATATCTGGATCATTGATCCTGATCTGGTAATACCCGGATTTGAGATCTATTTTTGTGAAGATCTGGGATCCATTTAGCCTGTCCAAAAGCTCATCAATCCTTGGGATAGGATACTTATTCTTAACTGTCAGCTGATTTAGACCTCTATAGTCCACACAGAGTCTAAGTGTTCCATCTTTCTTTTTCTGAAAGAGAACTGGCGCACCCCAAGGCGAAACACTGGGTCTTACAAACCCTTGTTCTAACAGCTGCCTAAGCTGTTCCTTGAGTTCGATGGCTTCAGGAACTGGCATTTTGTAAGAGCGTAGGGCTACTGGTTGAGCTCCGGGGGTCAATTCAATCACATGATCTAATTCCCGAATTGGAGGCATTTCAGTTAGCTCTGCTGGGAATAGATCATCAAATTCACTTAACCATTCTGGTTCTTTAGCTTTAAGTTTTGAGTCTACTGGGTTCATTTTGACAACATAAATTTGCTGCTTCTTCCTAAGTCCTTTCAGTAACCTGGAAGCTTTTACTAACTGAAGGTTTGGGGATCCGGAAACTCCAGTTCCATGGACTTTGTTCCCGTGAAGGTCATGGAAGGAAATGGTTCCATTGTGACAGTGTATGTCAGCTTGATATTTGTGGAGCCAATCCATTCCAAGGATTCCGTCAAAAACTCCTAGAGGTAAGACTTTGAACTGACAGTCGGTTACATTACCATCTAGATTGAACTGGATAAGATCTGTCTCATGGTGAGTGAAAAGAGTCTTCCCACTGCCCAATTCAACTTGCATAGGTTTCCCTGATTTCTGTTCTAAGACTAGCTTACGCAAGCATCCAGGGGAAATGAATGAATGAGAACTGCCTGAATCAATCAAAAGCTTGAAAGGCTTACCCTGATACTCTGCTGGAGTATGGATGACTGAGAACTGCTGGTTAGGCCCTTGATTTTCAATTGCAGCATAGATCTGCCCTTTCTCCTCTTCTACTACATCTGAAATTGTGACTGCTCTGGCTGCTGCAGTCTGAGGTAGAACTCTTTCTCTTTTGTTGTTCCAATTCTGGGAAGGAGTTCTGAGATTACTCTGGATAGAGGCAGATGGCTGGGCTGGAATTCTTCTGGGGTTTCCCTGGCTAGGGCGAGACGGACCCTGATTAGACTGGAATGAAGGGGTTGGTCTCTGAATTCGGGGTTCTTGACTTCCCTGTCCCCTTGACATGGTAGGAGTCGGGCAGTCTTTTAACTGGTGACCAAAACCCTGGCATCCAAAACATCGATTTTCAGTTCTGAGCTCATCCTTTTGATTTTTTGAAAGTGGTGAGGTTCCTGAGAAATTACTCTGGGGGAAGGGTCTTCCTTCACTTCTGAATCTTCTTGCATCCTGATTCTGATTCAGGCCTTGCTGCCTCTTTGGGGGTGGAAAGTTGGAAGTACTTCCCTGGGCTTGGAATCTCTTAAAGTTAGAGGGTGCAGGTTTTGGTGGGACCTTTACTACAAAAGCTTTGGCAAAATCTTTTGCCATTCTTACTGCTTCAGCCATGGACACTGGCTTGGCATTTTTGACTAGTGTGTCCAAGGGTTCGTTCATTCCTCGAATGAACCTGGCCATGAGTTGCTCTTCATCAAGAGGTGGTGAATATTTGAGTAGAAGGGCAAAGGCCTGGTGATATTCCTTGATGGTTTTGCTCTCCTGCTTTAGTTCTAAGAATTCGTTCATTTTGGTTTCTAAAAATCGAGGAGGGCAAAATCTCTTTCTTAGATAGGTTTTTAGATCATTCCAGGATTGAGTATTTCTGTCCAGATGATTGGTGTCACAGTGGTTCCTCCATGCTACCCTGGCTGTTTCCACTATTTTCAGCCGGCCAAGAGCCATTTTGCTCCGCTGATTGTATCCTGTGACGTCAAAATACTCTTCCATGGCTTCCACCCATTTCTCCACAGCCTCGCCCAAGTTCTCCCCTTCTCCTTTGAAGGGTCCTGGCTGAGTCCTATGAAGAGCCTTGCGAACATCAAGGTCAAGCTCGTCATCTTCAGAGACAGGGTCTGGCTGACGACCACGGTTTCCTCGTCTCATGATTCTGCCAAAATTTATATATTAATAAATTTTTATTTTGATATTATTCATGAGATCCTATGACTTAAGAGTTCAAAAAAAAAAAACAATTTCTTAAACAAGACAAGATCTTATTGGAGATCTATGACATATGTCCGATAATAGATTTTTCTTTATCAGCAGATCGTCCGCTGCTGTAAACAATCATTTATACAACAGGAATTTTTTTTTTTCGGAAAACATTTTTTTATTTATATAAAAGTTGCATTATGTACATAGAGCAGCTCGGCTCCAGAATTCAAAATCTCCTCAGGAAACGCATATGACGACGGTATTGGGCCATAGCCATGCCCTGATACAAATGTCCACTTACTGACAAGGGAGCTATTATATTCCATTTAGGAATAAAACAACTAAGAAGTCTGTAGACTTGGCATGCAAGCCTGAAATTCCGAGGCGTTGAATGATACAAAATGACGCCACGTACGATTTTCAGCTTTAACAAGATCATAGCCAATGAGAGGTTCTCCCACAGCATTGCACGGCGGTCGCAAGAGGCGTGGACATATTGCCCTGCAAACCACTTATGCTGAATTCTCTCCGCTGGGGTAGGAAAATATAAATCCTCGAAATGGCGCGCGAGTCTTGTTCGGCTTATTCGAGTTGAAGCGGAAGAGATGAGATGCTCGAAGGCAAATGCAATCATATCTTGAGACTGGGTGAGGTCGAGAATACCAGATAAATGGGGAACTTCCATCTATAAAAACAATTTCTTTGATTAAAATTTCTTCATTAAAGAAACTTACGGAATGAAAATACATTATGAAAATGCTGTTTCTGAATTCTTTTTACCAATTTCAGATAAGAATTTAATTATCTTTATTAGCTTTCAATTTCGCTCTGATACCAACTGTGAGGTCCCTGTTCCCACCGAGCAACGGATTCGGGGTACTAGCAGCGGAAGTAGCACTTCTCGCGCGGGATAGGGGTCCCACACTCGGGGCCTCGCCCACGGATATCCGGACAAGAGACTAATCCGTCGGTTTGTCCAAAACCGAAACCGGAAAAACTTCCTTTACCCGGAAAGCACGGGCGATTCCACCAGGATAACTCTTTACTCTAACGTAGTCAAGATCATTACTGATCAAACTGATCTGACTGCACCTTTAACGGTACTTGGTCAAATCAAGGAAGAACTTGCACTTGGATCATTGGGATCAACGCTTTTTTCCCCATCAAGAGGCACAGCCGTTGATTCCTATCCATAGAACAATTTCTATCCGGGATTTACTTCATCTATCGTAATAATAGAAATTAAATCTCGATTTACGGATCCATCAGTCCAGCCTAACCCCATCCGATCCCATGGGTTAGCCAACCACCCAACCACTGTAGTGATGGAATCCAATTTGGAATTTGGTTAGGTTTTGTCCCGGGTACCAAGGAAAAGAGTTCCAAGGCCCCCTAGCCGGAAGTTCATGCAAACATAAAACTAGTCATACCACTTACACACCCAATATGAAATTGCCTTTTTCTTAGCATCAACTAGCTTTAAAACAATCCTTTAATAAAACCATTATGTCACTCATGACAATCCTCAAAGTCTCTGGTTGAATCCTTATTTCCAGTCATTCTTTCATCGGTATACTTATGGCATCATTGGCAACCAAAACGCTCACCACCTGTTCTCTCAGGGGCCTTTTCCATGGTTCCTAGCTCATAGTAACCGGCAATATATTCATATAATAGAATGGAATCTCCGTGGAAGATCAGCAAGATCAACCCACAGATCCATATAAAAGAGCCATGGACTCATCTGTTGAGGACCAGCAAGGTCAATCAACCAGATCCATGCCCGGTTTCAGAAAACAACTCTTACTCCTTATTCCAATATCTTCCACGACGCACGTGTGGGTATCTTCGGCGACCCAGAGCCCGAGCACCGTATGGTCAGCACCCTCTAGGATCCTTCGCAGGTGACCTAGCGCTTCACTCATAGGCCGCTTCCTTGGTCCCTCATCCACCGTACCGGAAGCTCACCATTTAAATCGAGCCGAGGCTGGTCAAGACCTCGATCGACCTTGCTACGCGAGACGTCCTCCATTGACTCTCCGTCAGCAGTTGCAACTTTATCAGTTCAGTCTTCATGACCTTAATCCTCAAGACGGTCAAAATGCTTCTCCAGCATTCTTGACATAAAACAGTCATTTACAAACAGTCACAAATACAATTTCTATGACGAACTCTTGTCTTTCCATATTATCCACTCTCGGACCACATTACTTATTCCACATTCCATTCAGTGTGTACTCGTTCTCATCCATTCACTCATATAGACTACATTATCTCACATACATCTTCATATTCATTATTCTACATACATATCCATGTTCGTACGTCCACATCATACATCCAATTTCACATTCATACATACGCATCTACATGCATACATCCACATCTACATTCATACATCCATACCTCCATTTCCACATCCACACATCCACATTCATATTCATACATCCACATCTACATACATACATCCACATCTACATACATACATCCATACATCCACATCTACATACATACATCCATTTTCACATCCTCATTCATACATACACATCCACATACATACATACACATCCGTATCTACATCCATACATCCACATCCACATCAACATTCACATTCATACATATACATCTACATGTATACATCCACATCACATTCATACAACCATATTACATCCATTCTCGTCCTAACACATCCCATATACATCTTAACACATCCTAACTCATCTTAACACATTCTATCACATCTCATACACATCTTATCACATCTTTTTACATTTCATACACCTCTTATCACATCCTATCACTTTCCATACGCATCTTATCACATCTCATACACATCTTATCACATCTTTTTACATCTCATACACCTCTTATCACATCCTATCACTTCCCATACGCATCTTATCAATTCTTATCACATCTCATACACCTCTTATCACATCCTATCACTTTCCATACGCATCTTATCAATTCTTATCACATCTCATACACCTCTTATCACATCTTATCACATTTCATATCTTTTTTTTTAAAAGAGAATTCTTATATTTGATATAAGATTTCTCTACACATTTATTTATACATAAATTCCATTTAAGGAGACTAACACTTTCGAATTTAAAATCAATCTTTTATGCATCTTCTTATGCATAAATTCAATTTGGTAGGAAATTACACTTTTAGAATAAAAGAATTTCTCTTATGCATCTAAGTTAAGCATAAAATCCATTTATGAGGAAAATCACACTTTTAGTATAAAAAGAATATCTTTTATGCATACCTATATGCATGAAATCCAATATGATAAAAGTAACACTCTTACAATAAAATAATCAACTTTTATGCATACCTCTATGCATGAAATTCAATTATGATAAAAGTCACACTTTTATAATAAAATAATCAACTTTTATGCATACCTCTATGCATGAAATCCAATATGATAAAAGTAACACTTTTAATATAAAAAAATTTCCTTTATGCATACTTCTATGCATGAAAATTAAAAATGATAAAAGTAACACTTTTGATATAAAAATTTTCCTTTATGCATACTTCTATGCATGAAAATTAAAAATGATAAAAGTAACACTTTTGATATAAAATTTTTTTTTCTTTATGCATACTTCTATGCATGAAAATTAAAAATGATAAAAGTAACACTTTTGATATAAAATTTTTTCCTTTATGCATACTTCTATGCATGAAAATTAAAAATGATAAAAGTAACACTTTTAATATAAAAATTTATCCTTTATGCATACTTTTATAAATGAAAATAAAAATGATAAAAATAACACTTTTGATATAAAAATTTATCCTTTATGCATACTTCTATGCATGAAAATAAAAATGATAAAAATAACACTTTTGATATAAAAATTTATCCATTATGCATACTTCTATGCATGAAATAAAAATGGTAAAAATAACACTTTTGATATAAAAATTTATCCATTATGCATACTTCTATGCATGAAATAAAAATGGTAAAAATAACACTTTTGATATAAAAATTTATACATTATGCATGAAAATAAAAATGGTAAAAATAACACTTTTGATATAAAAATTTATCCATTATGCATACTTCTATGCATGAAATAAAAATGGTAAAAATAACACTTTTGATATAAAAATTTATACATTATGCATGAAAATAAAAATGGTAAAAATAACACTTTTGATATAAAAATTTATCCATTATGCATACTTCTATGCATGAAATAAAAATGGTAAAAATAACACTTTTGATATAAAAATTTATCCATTATGCATACTTCTATGCATGAAATAAAAATGGTAAAAATAACACTTTTGATATAAAAATTTTTTCCTTTATGCATACTTCTATGCATGAAATAAAAATGGTAAAAATAACACTTTTGATATAAAAATTTATCCATTATGCATACTTCTATGCATGAAATAAAAATGGTAAAAATAACACTTTTGATATAAAAACTTATCCTTTATGCATGATATTAAAATTCAATTTCTCCATGATTGTAATGAAATTCTTTCAATTAATCTAGGATGATAACTCCTAGAATATGGTAGGAAGTCCTCTTTTTATGCTTTGAATGAGATTTTTTTATGCATAATTTTTATAAAAATTTTGCCATAGCTCCGCTGCTATGACTGATAAATCTCAATTTTTCTAAGGGATAAAGCTTATCATTAAGGAAATAAAAATGATCTCTAATTGGCTCATTAATCCATAATGGATTGAATCATCAATATACATAAACTAAAAGCATAGAAAAAAGCCATTAATTTGGCCTCAAGCATAGCTTAATCTTGGGTTAAGGAAAAGCTTTATGAAAAGCTTGATTTGGATTGAGAATGGGTCATGAGTATGACCATTTCTTGAGTGAGAGAGAGAAATTACATAAAAACTATTAGAATTTAAACATAAATGGAAATTAACTTCAATAGCATTTATTAAATTATGTAACTCTTCACTACTAATCACCAATTAACTTCAATAGCATTTAAAAAACCATACCAATTAAGCTTCTCAAGCTTGAGAGGGGTTGAGAAGAGAGAACCATTGAGAAATTATAGAAAGATCAATATTCACTTGGAGGAATGTTACTCTTACTAGCAACATATTTAGGATGATCTGAGGGGAGAAATCGATGATGATTATCGAATATAGTCTTACACAAACCGTCAGCATACTCATGTACTAACGAAGGGCCACAAACAGGACATGCATGTTTACCCGATGTTTTCAAACCTGTTAAAATATAAATAAAAGTTAGAATAATAAAGTCAATATGTATAATTAATATATATAGCCAATAGTAATAGAGTAGGGAGGTAATTAGAATTCTTACCAGAACAATCGCTGTATCCTGGAAAGTCATGCATTGTCCACATCAACACTGCTTTTAAGTCGAAGTGTCGAGAGGAGGGAGGCCTACTAATGTCCACCACCGCAACACCTCTCCATAGTTCCTCCAACTCATCAATCAATGGTTCAAGATAAACATCCATATGCTTGACTTTATGTTTCCCTGGAATTAGAAGGGATAACATAAGATGTCCCTTCTTGATCGCCATTGATGGTGGAAGGTTATAATTCACCAACACAACTGGCCACACGCTGTATGCGGTGCTTTTGAAACCAAATGGATTCACTCCATCCATACCTAGGCCAAGTCTCAAGTTTCTAGGCTCTGTTTTAAAGCTGGGCCACTCATCTTCAATATGCTTCCAAGCAGGAGTGTCTGCGGGAATTCTCCACATGCCATCATCCGATCGATGTGAGGAATGCCATGACATGAGCTCTGCTATGGATTTGCACTTGAACATGTGTTTGATGCGAGGAATTATAGGAAAGTGTCGCAAGACTTTACGAGGTACATCAAAACTCTTCATATCTGTTCTATAACTTGCTTCACCACAATGTCGAGCCTCCTTATGCGTCCCACGAAAGAGAATGCAATCATTGACGCATGCATGTATGCGATCATAATCCAGTCCTCCAAGAGATGTCACATAGCGCCTCGCTATGTCTCTTGAGGTGGGTAGTCTATTTTCCTTTGGAAGCATGTTTGATAATAGCATGCATCCAATATCATCAATTATAATTAGTCTTAAATCCTAAACCTTAAACCACTAATTCAAATTTGTAAGTTAGAATGCTTACTTCAATAATGCATCAAGACTTGCATTGCTCCATCCATAAACTGTTTGTATATTGAGTAGTTCAAGTGAAGCACGTAAAACAGAGAATGTGCACCCTTCAAACACCGGTGTCGATGAAGCCTTGTAAAGATGCTCTTGTTCCATATCATCATCGTCCATACCTTTGGGATCATCCTTAAAAAGATTCCGCACCATATCATCAAGCACCTCCTCTTCCACAACTTCGTGGGGTGCAAGGCTATTGTCATCCCTTTCCCACTCATCTCTGACAATAGATCCCGAAGCTCCAGCATCATCTCGTCGACGCTTTGCGTGTTCTCGTCGCGTGTAGGGTACCATGTTAGGGTGTGGTACTGCATCCTGCTTCAATTAGAGTTTATATATTACAACTCTATTAATTTAATTTGGATACCATGAGTCATTTGAATACCATCAATTTACATCTACTCACCTCTAAACCTGTTTGATTCCATTCTCCATACATGGAGATGTGATTCAAGGTAATTCGACGTGCTCGTACAATGCATCCTTGACATCGATTACACATACATTTGATCCGTTGTCCCAACCACACATCGCGATTACGATGACGCATTGTCTCATCTTCCCCAGAACTGCTTGAAGAGGTTGATGACATCCTATGTACAAACCAGAAAACACAAAATCATAATATGTTTTTAATGAAAGTATAAAAATCGCGTGTATTGACGCGGCTATTTCCTAAAAATTGCGTGTATTAATGCGGCTATTTCCTAAAAATCGCGTGTATTAACGCGGGTAATTCCTGCAAAACGCATATATAAACGCAGCTAAAATATCATACACGCGAACATACACGCGTTTATAAACGCGACGGTCTGTTTAAACTAAAAATAGCCCGCCTTCCCCAAATATAGATTTTGAACTAACATATCAACACTGCTTTCGTTTTCGCCTCTTCCAACAGAAACGAAACCTAAGTGCAAGGAGGGAGCAGAGAAGGAGCACACATGGGAGGAAACCGAGCAAGAAAGAAGACTCACTTTTTCAGAGGTGAGTCAGTTTGTCCTGTGCCTTGTCTCCTTCCTCAGATTTGTTTATGCTATTTGCTCTTTGCTTTTTGGGTTTGTCTCCGTCCTTTTGCTTCTGTGCACACGATTGGGTGAATGATTCTGACAGGGGCGACAATGGTCCTTTTATAAGGACACTTTGTCTTTGTCGGAGGTCGGTCCTTTTGAAAAAAAAAATTTGCAGGTCGCGTGTAGAAACACGTGTAAAAGTGTGTGTACCTGTCTGCAGAGTCTGTTCACGCAGATATACACGCGTTTTTGGACGGGTGTATACACGCGTTTTTTGACGGGTGTATACACGCGTTTCTACAACACGGGTGTATACACGAGACTGCATTTCCTGTTTCTATGATTTGCAGGCAACACAACTGACTTGAATGATGATATTTGTTTAAGTCAAGAGACAGCCCATGATATACATGAAGATTTTTGTTGCAGGTTCTTTATGGATATTCCAGGTTCTTCATCCGATCCATTTGCGTACAGCAATTGGCTGATGGAGATGCTGAATCATTTTGGGCGCCATCCTGGTCCAGTTGAGCTTACAGAGTATATGTATGCCCATCCCCCTCCTTCCCTGCCTGGTGTCTATACCCCTACCACGAGTATCCAGGGCACTCCAGTGCCGTCTATTCCTATGAGTCCGACGAGACGGCATGCAGCTTCTCCTCTTCCACGTCCACCGAGGAGACATACCTCGTCCCAGACACACTCGCGCACACCCTCACAGCCACCATCACGTGCTCCCTCAGAGCCACCGTCACGTCAGGGCTCACAGCCACCGTCACGTAGACAATCCCCCAGTCGTGACTCCACCCGCAGCAGTAGGAAGAGTGGGAGTGGAGGATGCGGCGGGTGCTTTGGTGGGGGAGGTGGGGGAGATGGGGGAGGTAGTAGGGCACACGGTGAGAGAGGAGATAGAGGGAGAAGAGTTAGAGGAGACAGTTCGGAAGAGGAGGAGATGAGAGAGGTGGAGAGAGTGGTCTGCTATGATGTGACGAATAGGGGCGGGATAGTGATGGATGCGAGGGGGAGGAAGGTAATGGAGTACATGCGTGGGGTAGTATCAAACTCATATAGAAATTGTTTCATTAAATTTAAAGATCAAAATAGCCGATTAGTTGGGGAGGTGATAGAGGCTGTACATAGTCGGTACACCAATCCCCCACATGCTACATTCTCGGATGTATGGAGAAGGACGCGAATAAGGGAGATCTTAAGTAATAAAAGATCTCACCTTAAAAAACTCGCGTACAATGACCGGCTAAATGTAGCTGCGGGTGGCTATCCTGCCGAGAAACCACCACTGCGCACAAACGCGAGTGGAAGGAGGCAAGGAAACGAGCAGAGGGTGGTGTGAAGAGCAGGCAGCATGTGGAGGCACGACGGATCCAGATGGAGACCATTGGATCTTCGCATTTCGGATCTGGCGACGTCGAGTCATGGGAGGCAGAGTTCGTAAGTATCTTGCAACTTTATTTGATTGTTTACGTAATTCATTGATTCTATGATTGTTTTAATCTTACAAATTGTGTTGATTATGATACAGCGACGGGTTACGGGGAGGAATCCCACAACCCACGATACTGCGTATGCTCGCTGGCATAGCAGACGTGACACGTGGGCCATCTTCAGAGCCGAGGGACGTATTACGGACGCGCAGTTTGAGATGGCCATGAGACCATACGGTCGACAGGTACTTGAAAATTCTAAACGAATGATTTTGGTTTATTGAATTACATATATATATACTTATATACTATATATTACTTGAACAGGCACAAGCTGCTGATGATCCACCCGCCGCCACTGCAGAGGGTGGACGTGAGCACTACTCATCGGACATTCCGACCGATGTGAGCTCATCTGAGCATGGAGGGAGCACCGAGTCATCATCTGGGTCTGAGACTTATAGTATCACATTCCATATTGAGGATGTGGTTGTATATATTTTTTTGTAAACTGAAACCATGGGCTACTTCGAGATATGGACTCCCTTGTATACATGTATGAAATTTTGATAGTAATATTGAATCGTGAATCGATAGTATTACATTCATGTCTGTCTTGAATCGTGTATTGACAATGTATGCATTCATGTCGTTCTTGTCTTAATCTCCCTCGTGCATATGTTCTTCGTGGATGGTCTAATGCACAAAAAAAAAAATCCAGAGAGTGTTATTGGGTGCTGGAATGCTGGAACAGTATTCAGGCACCAAATAGCACTCTCAGGATTTTTTTTTTTGCTCTCTGTTCGCGTGTATAAACGCGTCAGAATTGCTAAAAATCGCGTGTATACACGCGGATAATATGTAAAATACGCGTGTATTAACGCGTCAAAACTGACAATTACGCGTGTATAAGCGCATCTAAATTAAAAAAATGCATGTATGGACGCATGTATCAACGCGTCTGAGTACATCTGAACTGAACAGAACGCGGCTATACACCCGTGTATAAGCGTGTCTGCCACGTCCTATACACGCGCTTTTACACGCATGTCTGTGGGGCCGCGATGATACACGCGCTGATACACGGGCCCGCTACTTTTTTTCACAAGTCATTTTTAGCGGTTAGGAGCGCGGGTATGAGCCCGATCCCTTATAGTGTAACCATGTGACTTCAGGTTTGGTCGGATCAGTTTGAATAGTTAAGACTTGGACCCGTTAGATTAATTCTCCCGTTCGAAAATTTTCCTTGGAGGAATCGCTCATCCTTTCTCGCGAGGGAAGTTTTTTCGGGTTCGGAACTGCCGAACTAGTCTTCTGTCTGGACATCCGTGGGGGCAAGGCCCCAAGTGTGGATCCCTGCCCCGCGCGAGAGGTTGACGCTGCTTTCACCGCCAGCACCCTTGGAGGGGGAAGGGGTCTCACATATATTCACTATGTAGTACCTTATAATCATATAGTACTGAATATATCTACTAAATAGTACTATTTAATAGTATGTACTACCTTGTAGTATTTATTTCCATAGTATGGTAACCTATAATTGCATTATTCAATACTAATATTACTATTAGTACTAATAGCACTATGCGAATAATTAGTACTATTAGTACTCTCAGTGCTATTAGTATTATCTGTGTTGTCCAAATTACTACAGTATTATGTACTCCTATCTTAAAGTGTCAATAGTCTCCAATACTATGCATGACAATTTAGTACTAGCTACATAGTATAATGTAGTACTATGTATACTATAATTGCACTATTTAGTACTAATAGTACTAATAGTACTAATAGTACTAATAGTACTAATAGTAATGTGATTAGTATTAGTACTAATAGTATTGTGAGTGAGTAATATTAAGACTATTAGTACTCTCAGTGAGATTAGTACTATCTGTACTATAATTGCACTATTTAGTACTATTATTACTATTAGTAATAATATCACTATAAGAACTATGAGCAATATTAGTACTCTCAGTGTTATTAGTACTTTAATTTCACTCTTTAGTACTTATATTACTATTAGTACTAATAACACTATGAGCACTATTAGTACTAATAACACTATGAGTACTATTAAAACTAATAGTAGTGTGAGGTATTATTAGTACTATGAGTACTATTAGTACTTTCAGTGCTATTGATACTATTTGGACTATCCAGATTACTATAATGCGATTCAGAACATAATAGTATTATGCACTACTATCTCAAATTATCAATAGTAACAAGACTATGCACCACTATTTAGTACTAGATACATAGTATAATGTAGCACTATTTAGTACTACATAACAAGACAAGATTAAGTACTATAGTACTAGATAGTACTACACTGTAGATAAAAGTGTTTAAGTATACTACAGGATGACCCATTTTCGACGCATAGTTTTATGGTGGCTGCAGGATGACATGGATATACTTTCTAAAAGAGAAGAGTGAAGTGTTGGAAAAATTCATGGATTTCAAAGCTTTTACAGAAAAGCAATATGGCTGTTGGATTAAATGTCTGAGGACAGATGGAGGTGGTGAATACACCTCAAAGGCTTTTGAGCATTTCTTGAGGAAGCATGGAATAAGAAGACAATTGACTTGCAGGTATACACCTCAGCAGAATGGTGTGGCTGAGAGAAAGAATAGAGTCATATGTGAAGTGGCTAGGGCGATGCTTAATGAAAAGAGCATGCCAGATTACTATTGGGCAGAAGCATGTGCTACTGCAGTGTATATATTGAACAAAACACCTACAGCAGCCATTCATGGAAGCACACCAGAGATGCGGCTCACAGGTTACAGGCCAGACATTGGACATCTTAAAGTTTTTGGATGCATAGCTTATGTACATGTGCCTGATGAAAGAAGAAGGAAATTGGATCCTAAGGCAGAGAAATGTGTATTTGTGGGATATGCACATGATCGAAAGGCATACAAATGTTATAACCCTCAAACTAGACAAGTGGTCATCTCACGAGATGTGGTGTTTGATGAGCTTGCTAGTTGGTACAAAGCAAAAGATGAGGGAGTTATTGAGTCACTTGAGGCTGATGTTCATGTGAACTTGCCACCACAAGCAAGTTCTAGTTCTACTACTCTGTCTGGGCCAGCAGAAGAAGCTGAGAGTAGCAGTGTACGTCCATGGTCAGGACGTTTGAGGCATGAGAGTGTGAGCACTGGGAGTAGTGCTATGGATAAAGGCAAAAAGAAAGTCGAAGGAATTGGAATCACAGGTTATGAGTTATCTAGTTCTGAGAGTTTGGATGAGGAGCTTGGCATACCTGTTTTACGCACACCTGGTGCTAGGCAGGACAGATATGTGCCACCACATGCTAGAGTTACAGGTGTACAAAGTGACCCGCATGCATTGCGGAGATCCCAAAGGGTCAGATATCTTGTTGACAGGTTGACATATAGAGATTTTGCTATGCACTATGCATATATGACATCTATGGTAAAGCATGTGGAACCTACATGCTATACAGAGGCTATTGGAGAGCATGTATGGGAAAAAGCAATGGATGTGGAGATGGACGCATTGGTCCATAATGATACATGGGACTTGGTTGTGATAAAAAACAGAAGCAGGAGGGAACACACACAAGAGAAGCAAACCCTAATCCATAACTATCAATCATAAAGAAGGAGAGAAGCCATAGTCACCATCTCTCTCACACACACAAAAGGGAACACAACATAGTGTTATGTCCACACTACAAAGTAAACCTAATGTAATGTCCACACCACACATGACCAGCTGGACGCGGTCATAAACACACCACACGATATCTATCTACCATACTGTCACTCTGTCAGCACCCATGTGCTATCCTCCAGCTGTATACGAGCTTGACATTTCAACACTCCCCCTCAAGCTCGACATGTCCATCTCTAGGACTCCCAATCTAGTATGGAAATACTCGAACTTATCCTTACCAAGTGCTTTGGTAAAGATATCTGCAACCTGCTCATCTGTTTGCACATATGTCAAATCAACATGCCCATCTAGCACCTTCTCTCTGATGAAATGATAGTGGACCTCAATATGTTTGGTCCTGGCATGATAAACTGGGTTGCTAGCAAGCTGAATACTACTCATGTTGTCACAATGAATGACAACTCTCATATCACTCTATATCCTGACATCATCTAGCAACTTTTTCAACCACATAGCCTCACATGCAGCTATGGCTGCTCCACGATACTCTGCCTCTGTGGTAGATAAAGCAACTATAGGTTGCTTTTTACTGCTCCAACTCACAGCTCCACTACCAAGGCTGAAAACATAGCCACTGGTAGATCTCCTGTCATATGCACTACCGGCCCAATCTGCATCTGTATATCCATAGACATGCATGTCTATTCCTGCCTCATAGAAAAGACCATAATGCACGGTAGTTTTGACGTATCGCAGAATCCGTCTCACAGCATCCAAGTGAGGTTTACGAGGACTCTGCATAAACTGACTCACCAAACCAACTGCATAACTGAGGTCTGGCCTTGTAATGGTCATGTAGATAAGGCTACCAACCATTTGTCTGTACATGGTGATATCATCAAGCTCATCACCCAAATCAGCCCTAAGCTTCATGTTTTGCTCTAATGGTGTCAACATTGGTTTGCATGCTGTCATACCATACTTTGCCAGCATGTCAAGTGCATATTGCCTTTGCACCAACCATATACCCTTGCTTGTTCTAATCACCTCAATGCCAAGAAAGAACCTTAAATCACCAAGGTCTTTCATATCAAACTCTTTGCATAAAGAGGCCTTAACCTCATCAATGCCTTTCCCACAATCACCTGTGATAATCAAATCATCAACATAAATGACTATCATCACGATACCATCATGTGTCTTCTTCACATAAAGTGAAGAGTCTGCATTTCCAACCACAAATCCAATACTGACAAGATATCTGCTGATCTTGTCACTCCAAGCACGAGGTGCTTGCTTCAAACCAGAGTGCTTTCTTTAACCTGCAAACAAAAGTCGGATATTTTGGATGTACATATCCTTCTGGCTGTTCCATGTACACCTCTTCTTGTAGTTCACCATTCAAGAAAGCATTTTTTACATCCATTTGATGTAAACCCCAACCTTTTTGTGCTGCTAGTGCAATGATAGACCTCACTGTAGCCATCTTAGCCACTGGGCTGAAAGTTTCATCATAATCAAGACCATAAGTTTGTGCATATCCTTTAGCGACCAGCCTTGCCTTATGTCTCTCTAGGCTGCCATCTGACTTGCACTTTACCTTATACACCCATTTGCAACCAATTGCATTCTTTCCTTGCGGTAACTCAGCCAATTCCCATGTATCATTTTTGTCCAAAGCATCCATCTCTTCATCCATGGCTTTCTGCCATACATGCTCTCCAACAGCCTCTGTATAGCATGTAGGTTCCACATGCTTTACCATAGATGTCATGTATGCATAGTGCATAGCAAAATCTCTATATGTCAGTCTTTCCACTGGATATCTGACTCTCTGGGATCTCCGCAATGCATGCGGGTCACTCTGTACACCTGTAACACGAGCATGTGGTGGTACATATCTGTCCTGCCTAGCACCAGGTCTGCGTAAAACAGGTATTCCGAGCTCCTCATCCAAACTTTCTGAACTAGAGGACTCATAGCCTGTGATCCCAATTCCTTCAACTTTCTTCTTGCCTTTATCCATAGCACTACTCCCAGTGCTCACACTCTCATGCCTCAAACGTCCTGACCATGGACGTACACTGCTACTACTCTCAGCTTCTGCTGCTGGCCCAGACATAGTAGTAGAACTAGAACTTGCTTGTGATGGCAAGTTCACAGGCACATTAGCCTCAAGTGTGTCAATGACTCCCTCATCTCTTGCTTTGTACCAACTAGCAAGCTCATCAAACACCACATCACGTGAGATGACTACTTGTCTAGTTTGAGGGTTATAACATTTGTAGGCCTTTCGATCCTGTGCATATCCAACAAATACACATTTCTCTGCCTTAGGATCCAACTTCCGTCTTCTTTCATCTGGCACATGAACATAAGCTACACATCCAAAGACTTTAAGATGTCCAATGTCTGGCCTGTAACCTGTAAGCCGCATCTCTGGCGTGCTTCCATGAATGGCTGCTGTAGGTGTTTTGTTCAGGATATACACTGCAGTAGCACATGCTTCTGCCCAATAGTAATCTGGCATGCTCTTTTCATTGAGCATTGCCCTTGCCACTTCACATATGACTCGATTCTTTCTCTCAGCCACACCATTCTGCTGAGGTGTATACCTGCATGTCAACTGTCTCCTTATCCCATGCTTCCGCAAGAAATGCTCAAAAGCTTTTGAGGTGTATTCACCACCTCCATCTGTTCTCAGACACTTAATCCAACAGCCATATTGTTTTTCTACAAGAGCTTTGAAATCCATGAATTTTTCCAGCACTTCACTCTTCTCTCTCAAAAAATATATCCATGTCATCCTGCTGAAGTCATCTATAAATGTCACATAGTATAGACTTCCTTTGATAGATGGGTTTTGTGCTGGGCCCCATACATCACTGTGCACTATCTCAAGTGGTCTATTACTCATGTTTCCTTCTCTAGGAAACCTCAACCGTGCCTGCTTTCCAAACTGACAGGCTTCACACACATGCATATGTCCATCATATTTGAATCGAGGCAATCCACTGACAATGCCTCTTGTTTGCATGTTCTTTAATCTCTGTATATTGACATGGCCAATCCTCTTGTGCCACATGTCAATATCCTGCACAATCCCATTGCTCTTTGAAAACATGGCTGAGCTCAATTCTGGTATGCCTGCATCCAATTTGAACAACCTTCCTTCCTTCTTGCCCTTGGCAATCAATCTACAGCCATGCTTAAAGTCTTCCACAAAACAACCATTCTCATTGAATCTTACTTGTAATCCCTGCTCAACCATTTGGCCTACTGATGCCAAATTCTTTGTGATGGATGGTACATATAACACTTCAGACATATTCTTCACATTTCCATCATGCATCCTCAAAGGCACACTGCCAACATGTGTTATAAGATGCTGAGTATCATCTCCTGCGACCACATAACCATTTGTATCCAATGGTTGCATCTTCTCAAACCACTCCCCATGACATGTCATGTGGTTTGAGGCACCTGAATCCATATACCATGACTCATCTCCTGCATTCTGAGAATCCATTGTCCCCATAACATGCTTCATTGCAAAAAGATGATTCGAACTCCCATCATTGTTACTAGTAGATGCATAATTTCCATGTTGTGGTCTTCCATTCCTCATATCATTCTGCTTTTTGTAATAATCTTTTGCCATATGTCCAAGTTTGCCACAATAGTGACATTCAATCCCATTCAAATTTTGTTGAGGACCTTGCCATCGTCCTCTACCACGAGCACCTATTCCAAATCTCCCCCTATGGGATTGAAATCCACGACCTCCACGTGATCCAAATGATGATTGTGAATTCTGAAAATTCTGATTTGGTTGTGGTTGAGTAGACCTGTCATTCCAACCACGTCCGCCACGACCTCGAGGGGTAAATCTCCCCCTGCCTCGAAAGCCTCTAGATGAGTAAAAAGCCTGATTCCTTGCATGCTCATCATTGCTTGACGAGGATGCACCACCTGTAACACTCAGACCACCAAGGCCAAGCTTCAATTCTTCCACAATGAGCAATGACACAAGCTCATTAAAGTCTGGCATTCCTCCCAACCTTACTGAGATGGAAGTGTCAAAAGATTTGTATTCTTTGCCTAAACCACGCAATGTGAGAGCAACCAAATCATCATCATCCATTGGGGCATGGATTGATGACAAGGCATCTGCATAACCCTTGATTTCCTGAACATACTCATGTATACTCCGATTCCTTCGTGTTACACTGTGAATCTGTTGCTTTAGTTGTATCTTCCTTGCACCAGTGTCTGTCTCATACATTCGGCATAATATACCCCATGCTTCTTTCGGTGTATCTGCATCTTGGATGTGAATAAGCAAGGCATCTGTTACACATATGGAAAAATAATGCAACACCTTCGAAGACCGCTCTACCCATTGCTTGTGAGCCAGTAACTGAGCATTATTTGGTTGAGGAGGTAGATATGGCTCCGGGTCTTCCTCCGAGACAAGACTCCATAAACCTTTGCCTTTCAAAAAACTCTTCATTCGAAACTTCCACACTTGAAAGTTAGTGCGATCAAGCTTCTCTCCAACAATCTGTATCGGACCATCTCCCATTGTTGCAAAAAAAAATTGTAGTAGATGTACCCCGTCGATCACAATGTATGAAGTACCTGTAATGCTCCAAATCTCTTCAAATCACATCAAATGCTTGCAAATTGTGTGCATTTACATCCCACAATGATTCATCAACAATGTACACTCGATCAAAGTTGAAACCAAATGATACTCCTTCACAAAAAAATTTCTGGTTTTTTTCTCGCCAGTAATTTCTCGCCAGTAACCAGTCAAGATTATGCTCTAAATCCTTCAAATCTTGTCCAAATTCAATGATTCAACTTGCATTGGCTTCCCAACACATTGCTCCAACATATCCTAGAAGGGTTTGATCAAATTCTTCAAGGTGAATGAGAACCACCAATTTTTGTAGCTCCCTGGTTTGCTTTTTTCTGCATCTGTCAGGTACCACCTCTCACTAAAAATGCTCTATCTCCTTCAAATCTCATCCAAATTCAAAACTTTTTGAATCAAAAGTTTAGCAACTCATAGGAATTTACTTGTACCAAAGGAATTAGGCCAATTTGATATAGACAAAGATTAATGCCTTGATTAAAAGTGCTCTGTTTCTGGACAGACTTTCTGCAAACCTGCACACCTCTGATAAATCACTTCAATGAGCTCCAAATACATCAAATGAGCTGCAACCAAGCATCACAAGGCCTTAGCAATGTCTTTGCTAAACTCCCCAAGCTTTGAATGGCATCAAATAGCTTAGAAATGAGTGAATTGCATGAAATCAAATCAAACTTTCCAGATTTCTGCACAGATATGCGCCGCCTGCTCCTGTGGGCTGTAGAGAGAGGGGAAATCACAATTGAAGTGATAGGCTTCTTAGCAATGACCTAATCTACCTTGGGTATGAAGGGTTTAGCTCAATTTTCTCTCTAGCTCCTGCAATCAATCCTCCACGGACGGTATGTCCACTGTTTTTGTGAAAAACCAGAACTTTTTGCAAAAATTCACTTCCACTTGATTTTTCTCAAATCTGTATGCATCAATCTGCTTCAAGATTCAGTATGTTGCTTGTGCCCACTTTGCTAATACATGTGCTAGTTCAAATACACGTGCCTTTGTGTATACATTTGCCAAGAGTACATTCACTTCAAGCTTTCCATGAAAGCTTAGAGAAAAACCAGAAATTTTCTGCTTGCTTTATGCACTTCAATCTTCACTGAACCTGCTCTTTGATACCTGCAATCCGCAGAGGGGGTCTTGCTACACTCACCAATGGTCCTTAGCTCTCAGATCTGATGCCGGTGTGTGCTCCATAGCTTTCTTTTGCTCCACAGCTTCAATGGCTTCCTTCACAGCTTTTTCTTCTTCTTCCCTCTTCTCTCACTCACTCTCACAACACAGCTAATGAGCTCTTGGCTCTGATACCATGATAAAAAACAGAAGCAGGAGGGAACACACACAAGAGAAGCAAACCCTAATCCATAACTATCAATCATAAAGAAGGAGAGAAGCCATAGTCACCATCTCTCTCACACACACAAAAGGGAACACAACATAGTGTTATGTCCACACTACAAAGTAAACCTAATGTAATGTCCACACCACACATGACCAGCTGGACGCGGTCATAAACACACCACACGATATCTATCTACCATACTGTCACTCTGTTAGCACCCATGTGCTATCCTCCAGCTGTATACGAGCTTGACATTTCAACAGGTTGCACTACCAAAGGACAAGAATGTTATTGGATGTAAATGGGTTTACAAAGTGAAGTGCAAATCTGATGGTTCTATTGAGAGACATAAAGCAAGATTGGTAGCAAAGGGTTATGCATAGACCCAAGGATTGGATTATGATGAGACGTTTAGTCCAGTGGCTAAGATGGGCACAGTCAGAGCAGTCATTGCTATGGCTGCAGCTAATGGCTGGGAAATGCATCAGATGGATGTTAAGAATGCATTTTTGAATGGAGATCTACAAGAGGAAGTGTACATGGCACAGCCAGAAGGGTATGTACACCCTAGATATCCCACTCACGTATGCAGATTGAAAAAGGCATTGTATGGTCTGAAGCAAGCACCTCGTGCTTGGAGTGATAAGATGAGTAGATATCTTATCTCACTTGGTTTTCAGATTTCTACAGCAGATTCTTCACTCTATGTGAAGAAGACACAGCATGGGATTGTTTTACTAGTCATCTATGTGGATGACTTGATTATTACAGGTGATCATGGTGCAGATGTGATGCATGTCAAGAAAGCTTTGAGTGGGCAATTTGACATGAAAGATCTTGGTGAGTTGAGATACTTTCTTGGAATTGAAGTGGTGAAAGATCATGCAGGTACTTGGTTAGTACAGCGCCAATATGCATTGGATATGTTGGCAAAGTATGGCATGACAGGGTGTAAGCCTATGAGTACACCATTGGAGCAAAATGTGAAGTTGCGGGCTGATTAGGGCGAGGAATTGGATGATCCTTCTATGTACAGGAAGATGGTTGGTAGTCTCATATATATGACTATCACACGCCCGGATTTCAGTTATGCTATGGGGCTAGTCAGCCAGTTTATGCAGAGCCCCAGGAAACCACATTTGGATGCAGTGAGACGCATCATGAGATATGTGAAGACCACAGGACATTATGGTCTATTTTATGAGAGTGGTAAAAGCTTGGACATACATGGCTACACAGATGCTGATTGGGCAGGTAGCGCATATGACAGGAGGTCTACTAGTGGATATGCTTTTACACTTGGAAGTGCCGTGGTGAGTTGGAGTAGCAAAAAGCAACCTACCAGTACAGAGGCTGAGTACAAAGATGCAGCCATTGCTACTTGTGAGGCTGTATGGTTAAAGAGTCTCTTGACAGATTTATGTGAGCCTATTGATGGCAAAGTTGTCATTCATTGTGACAACATGAGTAGTATACAGTTGGCCAAGAATCCAGTGTTTCATGTGAGGACCAAACACATAGAGGTCCATTATCACTTTGTCAGAGAAAAGGTGCTGGATGGTACAGTTGATCTTCAGTATGTGAAGACTGATGAGCAGGTGGCTGATATCTTTAGGAAGCCACTTAGCAGGGAGAAGTTTGAGTACTTCCGGACTATGTTGGGAGTACATGGGATGAGCTTGAGGGGGAGTGTTGAGAGTCTTGATATCCCAAGCTCATCTACATCTTCATCGGCAGTACATCATGAGCTTGAGAGGGGCTGTTGAGATTCAAGCTCGATGTCAGTGTGAGCCAGCTATGCTATGTGCTGGCAGATTAGGTAGGAACATGTGTAAGACATAAATGACCGCGTGTCCAGCTGGTCATAGTGTGTGGACATTAGCTAGGGTTAGTAGAGTGTGGACACAACTCATTGTGTGTTGTGTGGATTATGGATTAGTGCATTATGCTTTGTGTGAGAGTGGACATGGCTTCCCTCTTTGGTTAGGGTTTGCAATATACATTAGGGTTTGCTCCTGTGTGTGTGTCTCCTCCTCCTCTACCGTTCTTTTAACAGTACGTACGTTGAAATTAAATTTTAAAATGCCATAAACCATACATACATGTGCTCTTATGTGCGCAGTTCATACTACCTACTAGCATCGACCATTGTGCAAATAAGAGTTTGAAAAAATGTATTTATAAGATGGGCGAGCTTGTGAGGTATGTAAAACCCATGTCAGATCACCCTTCATTATACCTTGCAAAATGAACGTGCATGAGGTATAATGTACTATTTATTTATTTTTCAGATATGATAGTTCCAAAGCAATTGATCCAGCCACGTTGGATGATGCGCGTGTTATGGCAGTGGAGGTGGTTTGCTTGGTAGAGGAGACTTTTCCGCGAACCATTCTCACAAGTCAACTACATCTCATTGTGCATTTAGTGGACGAAATCGCTTTATGTGGTACTATGCATGCACGTTGGATGTTCTTCCTAGAGCGCTTCATGAAGACCTTAAAAGACTTTGTGAGGCAAGTGCAAGGCCTGAAGGAAGCATGGCTGAGGGTTGGCTGATACAAGAGTCTCTTGTATATATTTCAGAATTGCTTGGTCAGGTGGACAGCTCTTTGCCACGACTATGGAGCAATGAAGAGGACTTGAGGATGACCTCTATTGTGCCTCAAGGAAAAGGACAGAGTAAAGTAATTGACAGAACATTGATTGATGATCTCAATTTCACTTGTATCCTTAATAGTGATGTGATGAGCAGATGGGTTACAAGATATGAGGATGAAAAGACAAAAAGGCAAGCAGAAAGAGCTCTCTTTCGGAGGCAACATGGCTCTCGGAAGGCGTACCTTAAGCAGAAAGAGCTCTCTTTCGGAGGCAACATGGCTCTCGGAAGGCATACCCTAAGCATCTAGCAACACTTCCGAATGATATCCATGTTGATTGGTTGCATGAGGAAATGGAGAGAGCAGAGAGCGACGAGGGGCTGCATATCACGGCGGAAGAATGGGAGTATGCACGAGGATGCATGTTAAAGGTACATAGAACTAATGTTTTGCATTAGTTGTAAGTGATTTGTTTTTAATATTTATTCACATTGCTTACACAAATATTGCTTCTATTTTGGTCCAGTGCACTATGTTCAATGCTATATGGTGTGAAGGCAAGCATTTTCGAACACAAAGAATTGATGAAAAGAGAAATACACAAGATTGCGGTGTCATTAGTAGCTTTGAGGGAGCTAATGGAAAAATGGATGATTATTGTGGCATAATCCAAGACATATTTAGGCTTGACTATCGTCGCTTCTTTGTGTATGTTTTGGATGTCAAATGGCAAATGAACGTGGTGGAAAAAGGGCCTGATGCAACGATAAAATGCCATGCAAGTGGATATGTAACTATTGACTCTACAAAGTTTTGGCAAACAAAGAAAGATAGGCTCGTACTGCCACAACAATGTGAGCAGGTATGCATTTTTTAACTAATGTGTTTCATGTACATATATATCTAAGCTCGCGTACCCCTTGACTTTTGATATGCTAATTAATTACTGTACTATGTGTATTTGAGTAGGTTATCTATCTACCAATGGTGCATGAGATTAAATGGTGGTACGTCATCCCTATTGCACCACGTTCCAAAGTGATGTATAATACATTCACTGATATGGAGCATATGGAGGATGTAACAAGCTGCAATGAAGATGATGTCGAACATGCCATTGAAGATGTTGTGATCGATGATCAAGAAATAAAAGATGATCATGATAATGAGGATGAGCGTGCCATTTCTCATGATCATGAGAATGACCCTACCATTGAGGATGATGGTGATGTTGATGAGGATGATCAGGACATCGATACCATTATCAATGGAGTACAGAATATCGATAGTGGAATAAATTTAATCGTAGCCTTACAAATTGATCAAATGGATATTGATGTTGATCGTTTGGCAAGGATGGATCTTATTGAAGATGAGATCGAACCCTAACCAATCCGTCACTGTACGTTCTAAATTGATGACATTTCTATCATCTCATATGCATGATTTATTTTTGAATATATTTCATTGTTGTAAATGCATGTAGTGGGATTGTGTAATGATGTATACTGTAATGTACTATGAGATGGTTTAAAGAAAATAGTTTTTAATTTTGTAAAGGAATTCAATTTTTCTTCAGTTTTTCTTTACCATGCGTGTATTAATCCGTGTATAGTGGCATGTATTAATCCGTGTATGGTAGCGTGTATTAATCCGTGTATGGTAGCGTGTATTAATCCGTGTATATTAGCGTGTATAGATGCGTGTATTATTGCGTGTATATAAACGCGTTTATACACGCGTTGATAAATGCAAATATACACACGAACTTAAATGATAAAATACACGCGCCCGATTCTATTCAAATACAGGCGCGACCATACACGCGCTCGTAATTTATCGCGTGTATAAAACGCGTGTATGGCAGCATTGTCTTGTAGTGTTAGATCAAAGAAGAGACTTGCACTTGGTCCATAGAATCACCGATTTTTTCCTCCTTTAATAACGAGGCACAACCGCTGATTCTCTCCCATAGAACAAGGGTCTTCTCAGCCTGAGGACTTAGTCTAACTAACGAAACTAATCTTATCTTGATGGTATCGTAGCGTAGCCAACCACCCGACCACTATATTGGTGGGATTCCTTTATAAGGATTTGGTTATGTTTTGCCCGGGTACCGGGGAAAAGAGTTCCCAGGTCCCCTAGCCGACGTTTCAAGCAAAAATTAAGGTAGGCATGCCACGTACACACCCAATATGAAATTACCATTTATAACAAATTCGGCTGTATTTAAAAATAATCCTTCAATGAAAAATCATAGTATTGCTGATCATAATCCTCAAAAATATTAAATCCATTCTATTACAAATATATCATCCATACTCTCCGTTTTGAAGACTAGCTGGCCAACCAACGAGATCCAATATCCAAAATTTGATTCACCAAAAGTCATTCTTCTTAGTCCATTCGAATCTTCCTCGATGCATGCATGGGTATCCTAGCAATCACGAGCCCGTGCATCACCTATTCAAAACCCTCTAGGATCTTACTTAGGTGTCCTAGCCCATCGTACCGCAAGCGCACCATTTTAACCTTACTGAGGCTGGTCAAGACCTCGGCAGGCTTTGCCGCGAGGGACTCCCCACCGCCAGCTGTGTTGCAATGAGTCTCTTCTTAGATTAAACACATACCAAATGCTTCCTCCAGCATTCTGGCATAAAATAGTCCTTTAAAAGAAAACATAGGTTTTATGCACGTAAAATTCACAGTTTAAGATTGGTTCCACAAAACCCTTTTTTCCTTAATCCCTAATTTCATAATGAGAATCCTTGATCTCTCATCAGGGTAATCTACCCATCATTTGATTGACTATCTAATTAGATTCCTCGTGATTTCGGTCAAGGGAAAACTAGTTAATTCAACGGTAGTCTATTCTTTGTATTAATAACAGGAATCAGTCCACGAGGTTTTTTGCTTGATCAGATCGAGAGATGGAAAAGTAGGTTTTTTTGCTTGATCAGATCGAGAGATGGACAAGTAGGTTTATTGATCGTCCCTCTTCTGGTCTAACCAAAATCATTCGGTTTAATTCTAACAAAGATTTTCTTTAGATAAATATCTACTAAACTTCTAATTGTAAGGAAATTCCAACTTTGTGAATTTCATTCCTTCTTAGCCATGGTAGATTAGAAATGGTTTTATTAGAGAATATTGGATTTTAATGAAAATAGTCTTCTTCGATTTAATCTAATTTTGGGTAGATACCAATTTGGTGATTTAACCACGTAAAATATCTAAAGATATTCTTTCTACCACTTAATTTACCAACCTTAATTCCCTAGAATTATGGTGAAAATTCCTCTTTTGTCTCACCAAAAATTAATTCAAATCTTTCTCTACTTAAATATCATAAAAATTCTTCTTTTAAAACTAAATACAATTATCCATTTTTTTGAATAAGCTTAAAATTCCTCTTTTCCTCATTTAATGATTGGATTCCAATTGTCATGGGAATTCCTCTTTTATTATAAAATGAACTTATCTGAAATTCCTCTTTAAATTAAATAAAAAACTATACCAAGAATTCCACTTTTACCATTCAGATAATTGAATTCCATCTATGATGGGAATTCCTCTTTTATCATTTTAGTTTTTTCATGCATTAAAAAAAATAACTAAAATTTCTCTTAAAATTGAATAAAAGTATCCATTAATCAAAATATGACAAGAATTCCACTTTTACCATTTAAATGATTGAATTCCAAATATGATGGGAATTCCTCTTTCATCATTTAAATTTATTCATGCATAAAATAATTTATCTGAAATTCCTCTTTAATTTTAAATAGAAATATTAATTATTTTAATATACCAAATTTTCTCTTTCCCCATTGAAATACATGGATCTCCATTATCATGAAAATTTCTCTTTTTGCATAAAAATGAAATTACTAGAAATTTCTCTTTTTCTCTAATTCATTATTTAAGTATAAACACTAAAAATTAGTTTTCCATGAATGTAATTAAAATTATTCTTTTAGCATAGGGTGACTAATCCTAGAATATGGTAGGAAGTCCTCTTTACACATTATGCATAAAAATGGGAATCGTCCCCGCTTTCCGGGCATGGAAAATTTTCCCGGTTTTGGTTTTTGGAGTGACCACGAGCCTAGTCTCGTGCCTGGACATTCGTGGGCGAGGCCCCGAGTGAGAGACCCTGCCCCGCTGCATGAGGGGGCAGAGGGATCTCACCGTTGGTATCAGAGCAGAAATTACCTAAATTTATAATAGAAATCTTGGAAAGAAATGTTTTTCACTTGTTAATACTATATGAATGAACTTCAAAAATTGAAAACTTATAAACATATCCTGGACTTTCTCAGAGTCAGGATATGATAGCTTTTTCATTTGATCACCTAATCAACTCTGCGATGACCCGAATGAGCAGAGTGAGACTCGCTCGCCATTTTGAGAGTCTTTACTTTCCTGATCCTCTTGAGTGACGTCGGTATATGTGGTTCAATGCAGGACGGTGCATTAATGTCAGTACCAGTCAGCGTCGGAGGCTCAGGCAAAATATTTCCTTGGCCATGATTCTGATAAGACTAGGGCTTGTTCAGCATATTCAACTCTTTGATCATTCACCCAGGAACTTTAGAACTTCATGCCGATTTTTTAGACTTCTTAGCCGCTTTATCCCTAGGAATAGAATTATAGCACCTCTTTGTGTAATGAATCGTGTGTACCATGGTATGTCTTCTTCTCAGTTTTGCTTCTTTATGCGATTACGACTGAGGCGGTGATTATGGAACCGAGCTGCTCTATGTACATATTGCAACTTTTATATAAATATAAAAATGTTTTCTGGAGAAAAATTCCCTGTTGTATAAGTGATTGTTTACGGACGATCTGATAAAGAAAAATCTATTATCGGACATATGTCATAGATCTCCAATAAGATCATTATCTTGTTTAAGAAATTGTTTTCTGAACCTCTTAAGTCTTAGGATCTCATGGATGATATCAAAATAAAAATTTAATAATATATAAATTTTTGGCAGAATCATGAGACGAGGAAACCGTGGCCGTCAGCCAGACCCTCTCTCTGAAGATGACGAACTTGACCCTGATATTCGCAAGGCTCTTCATAGGACTCAGCTAGGACCCTTCAAAGGAGAATGGGAGAACCTAGGCGAGGCTGTGGAGAAATGGGTGGAAGCCATGGAAGAGTATTTTGACGTCACAGGCTACAATGAGAGGAGCAAAATGGCTCTTGCCCGGCTGAAAATAGTGGAAACAGCCAGGGTAGCATGGAGGAACCACTGTGACACCAACCGTCTGGACAGAAATACTCAGTCCTGGAACGACCTAAAAACCTATCTAAGAAAGAGATTTTGTCTCCCTGGATTTTTGGAAACCAAAATGAATGAATTTTTAGAGCTAAATCAGGAAAGCAAAACCATCGAGGAATATCACCAGGCCTTTGCTCTTCTACTCAAATATTCACCACCTCTAGATGAAGAGCAACTCATGGCGAGGTTCATTCGGGGAATGAACAAACCCTTGGACACACTGGTCAAAAATGCCAAGCCAATGTCCATGGCTGAAGCAGTAAGAATGGCAAAGGATTTTGCCAAAGCCTTTGTAGTAAAGGTCCCGCCAAAGCCTGCACCCTCTAACTTTAAAAGATTCCAAGCCCAGGGAAGTACTTCAAACTTTCCACCCCCGAAGAGGCAGCAAGGCCCGAAAACACCATATTAGATAATTTGGGAAAAATCCCATTCCCATTTGAAAAATGGGATCATGGTGAACCTATCCAAGCTTTTGTCAAAACCCCATCATGTGACATATCATTGGAAAGATTTTGAAGAGTAGGATCTAAATCTATAATGTCCGACAAATTTGGAGTTAATATGCTCAAGATATGGCCAAAACTATGTTGAAAAGATAATTCCCAAAGTATGAGATTTTTTTCAAATAATCTAATACTGTCTTCGAATTAGAATCAGAATCAGGATGCAGGAAGATTTCGAAGTGAAGGAAGACCCTTCCCCCAGAATACTTTCTCTGGAGCCCCACCTCTTTCAAGAAATCAGAGGGATGAGCTCAGAACTGAAAACTGATGTTTTGGATGCCAGGGTTTTGGTCACCAGTTAAAAGACTGCCCGACTCCTGCCATGTCAAGGGGACAGGGAAGTCAAGGACCTTGAATTCAGAGACCAACCCCTTTATACCAGTCTAATCAGGGTCTGTCTCACCCAAGCCAGGGTAACCCCAGAAGAGCTCCAGCTCAGCCATCTGCCTTTGTCCAGAGTAACCTCGGAACTCCTTCCCAGAACTGGGGCAACCAAAGAAAAAGAGTTCCACCTCAGACTGGCAGCCAGAGCAGTCACAATTTCTGATATATTAGAAGAGGAAAGAGGGCAGATCTATGCTGCCATTGAAAATCAAATGCCTAACCAGCAGTTCTCCGTCATCCATACTCCAGCAGAGTATCAGGGTAAGCCTTTTTAACTTTTGATTGATTCAGGTAGTTCTCATTCATTCATTTCCCCTGGATGCTTGCGTAAGCTAGTCTTAGAACAGAAATCAGGGAAACCTATGCAAGTGGAATTGGCCAGTGTGGGAAGACTCTTTTCACTCACCATGAGATAGATCTTATCCAGTTCAATCTAGATGGTAATGTAACCGACTGTCAGTTCAAAGTCTTACCTCTAGGAGTTTTTGACGGGATCCTTGGAATGGATTGGCTCCACAAAAATCAAGCTGACATACACTGTCACAATGGAACCATTTCCTTCCATGACCTTCACGGGAACAAAGTTCAAGGAGCTGGAGTTTTCAGATCCCCAGATCTTCAGTTAGTAAAAGCTTCTAGGTTGCTGAAAGGACTTAGAAAGAAGCAGCAAATTTATGTTGTCAAAATGAACCCAGTAGACTCAAAGCTTAAGACTAAAGAACCAGAATGGTTAAGTGAATTTGATGATCTATTCCCAGCAGAGCTAACTGAAATGCCTCCAATCCGGGAAGTAGATCATGTGATTGAATTGACCCCCGACGGAGCTCAACCAGTAGCCTTGTGCACGTATAAAATGCCAGTTCCTCAAGCCATTGAACTCAAGGAACAACTTAGACAGCTATTAGAACAAGGGTTTGTAAGACCCAGTGTTTCACCTTGGGGTGCGCCAGTTCTCTTTCAGAAAAAGAAAGATGGAATGCTTAGACTCTGTGTGGACTACAGAGGTCTAAATCAGTTGACAGTTAAGAATAAGTATCCTTCCCAAGAATTGATGAGCTTCTAGACAGGCTAAATGGAGCCTAGATCTTCACAAAGACAGATCTCAAATTCGGGTATTACCAGATCAAGATCAATGATCAAGATATACCAAAAATAGCCATCAATACTCGCTATGGGCATTATGAATTTACTGTCATGCCATTCAGATTAACTAATGCCCCAGCTACATTCAATCGCCTAATGAAAGACATCCTCAGAGAATACTTGGATGATTTTGTTATAGTTTTCTTTGATGACATTCTGATTTACTCAAGGAATGCAGCTGACCATGAGACTCATGTCAGAAAAGTTCTTGAGATTCTAAGGAAGCATCAACTCTTTGCCAAAAAGAGCAAATGCACTTTCTCTGTCAACCACGTTGAATACTTGGGCTTTTTGGTATCCAAAGATGGAATTTCTCCAGATTTTGCAAAAGTCCAAGCAGTCATAGATTGGCCAGAACCAAAGACAGTGAAAGAAGTCAGAGGATTCTTGGGATTGATTGGCTGGTATAGAATTTTTATACCAAAGTATGCTCTCATAGCTTCCCCCCTAACTAACCTTCTCAAAAAGAATACCCCATTTCAATGGTCTACCAGGTGTCAGAGTGCTTTTGATAAGCTGAAGACCGCCTTGGTAACCAGTCCCATTCTGAAGCTACCAGATTTCTCTCTACCCTTTGAGGTAGTAACTGATGCCAGTGGTTTTGCCTTGGGAGGTGCACTTATGCAGGAAGGTCATGCAGTGGCCTATGAATCCTGAAAGCTCCGAATGCACGAGAGGAATTATGTTGTCCACGACCTGGAATTACTTTCAGTAGTCTATGCCTTAAAGTTGTGGAGACATTACCTACTGGGAAAAAGATTCACTTTGATGACAGATCATCAGAGCTTAAAGTGGATCTTTACTCAGAAGGACCTCAACATGCGCCAAAGAAGGTGGATGCAGACCCTACAAGAATTTGATTTTAAAATCAAGTACCGCCCAGGCAAAGAAAATGTGGTAGCAGATGCCCTCAGCAGGAAAGCCTCCTTGCTTGCAATTACTGTAGTATCAAATCCTTTGATTATTGAAGCAAGTGAGAAGATCATGCAGGATAGATTCTTTGGCCCTATTGCTACCCTACTTATGCAGCAGGAAAGCAAAACTTCTCAGGAGTTGAACAGAGTTCAAGGGTACAGCCTGGATGATGGCATTATGTATTATAATCGTAGGCTATGCATTCCCAATGATGAGGGAACCAAAGAACAAATTTTGAATGAAGCCCATGACAGCCTTATAGCAGGACATCCAGGTTTCATTAAAACCTACATGTCTGTAAAGAAAAGCTTCTTTTGGCCTGGTCTGAAAAAGGATGTACTAAATCATGTACGTCAATGTCTATCATGCGAGAAAGTCAAAGCTGAAAGAGTATTGGACATCCCCAAGATGAAGTGGGAATGTATCAGTATGGATTTTATTACTGGATTGCCTTCAGTGCAATCAGGTTACAACTCCATTTTCGTGGTAGTTGACAGACTAACCAAAGTTGCACATCTGATCCCAGTAAAAGAAACCTACACTACAGTGGATGTGGCTAGAGTGTTCCTCAAAGAAATCTTCAGATTATTACATGGCCTACCCAGGAGAATAGTAAGTGATCAAGATCCCAAGTTTACTTCAAGGTTCTGGACTGCATTTTTCGAAGCAGTGGGAACTTTCTTGGATCTCAGCACAGCTTATCACCCTGAGACCGATGGTCAAACTGAAAGGGTAAACCAAGGAATCGAAGATATACTTCGGTCATGCTGTGGGGCAGGGAACCCAAGAAGTGGCTAAGCTAACTACACCTAGTTGAGTTTGCCTACAATGCTTCTTATCATCGAAGTATCGGGATGAGTCCTTTTAAAGCTCTATACGGACATGATTGCTAACTCCATTAACTTGGTCCGACCCATTGATTAGGGTCGAGATGTCCAGACAGATGCTTGACGACATGGAGCAGCAGATGCAGGCAATTCGTAAAGATATAAAAGTTGCCCAGGATAGACAGAAGCAATATGCAGATAAGAAAAGGACAGATAGAGAATTCAAAGCAGTAGATATGGTCTTCATTTGAGTACGGCCCAAAAGAAGTTCTTTATCTCTTGGAAAGTACAAGAAGTTATCCCCCAGATATTGTGGGCCATATCTGATTACAAAGAAAGTAGGTGACTTAGCCTACGAGCTTCTTCTGCCTCCTCATCTCAAAGTTCATAATGTATTTCATGTAAGCCTTCTAAAGAAATATGTGCCAAGCCCAAATCATGTACTTGATGATGAAATCCTAACCTCTTCAACCCAAGGGCAGATGGAACTCCAACCTGAAGAAATTCTTTATGTTCGAGAAAATATTCTCAAGAACAGAATTCTTAGAGAATTATTGGTAAAATGGAAGTTCTATCCTTTTGAAGATGCCACCTGGGAGAATGAACCAATCTGTTTGTGAGATTATCCCCAGTTTGCGAGATGAGGGCATCTCGCGTTTTTCAAGTGGGAGAGAATGTAAGATTCCTCCCCAGCCTCTCAAGATGTCCAGCATCTTCCCCTGTAATCAAATCCCTCTTCAAAAATATAAAAGATCTTGTTTCTACCAGTTTTGGCCTAGAGAGAGAAATTATTCTAGAGAGAGAATATTCCAATTTTAAATATTTTTGAATGGAAAAAATTCTCATCTTATTAAAATAAGTTCCCCTGAAATAGAAGTTCAAAAAGATTTTCAGAAGGTGCATTAGAAATTAAGTATAATCTGTTCAAGAGGCATTATCCTTGGGGTGAAGATTTTTTCAAAATTTTAAATTAAGGTTCCTATGGACCAATAAGATTCATCCAAATGTAGGGAGGAGATAAATAGAATAATAAAAGAAAAATCTCCCAAAAATGAGTAAATACTCACATAAGATGAAGAGTTGACTAAGGACAAGGTTAATAGTTAAAAAAGAGAGATATTTAGGTGAAATGATGCATTTTTGACACCTCTGCATGGGGGAATTCCCCTCATGAAGGAGGCACCTATTTCACATGCTTGAATGAGTTTTAAACTTCCAAATAATGGGATATTTTTATCTCTCCTCTCTCCTATTTCAACTAGATCCAAGATGTGAGCAAAACTGACCCAAAAATGGTCAAAAATTGATCAAACTGATCTGGAAAATTCTAGAATCAGTTGGCTTGGTTAGAAGCTCACTTTTTCCTATAAATAGAAGCCCTCCCCTTTGTTAAAACTCAATAGTGTTTTGCACTATTACCCTGCGTCTCCCAAGTGCCAAAGACTGTGAATTTTACTCATAATTCACTAGTTTTTGACCTTCCCTCTTCCAAAAGATTGGTGGCCACTCTTGTCTCAAACAAGAGTTGAACCCTCAAACCTTCAAGCCAAAGAAAATCTCCCAAATTATCTATGTAAGTTGGAGATTCTTATCTTTTCCATTCCTTTTATGGTTTTTATGGTTTTTTTAATGATTTTTATCTTCTCTACATTACAAATGATGTTATGCCTCATTACAAAAGGCATTCCCCTCTCTTCTCTAGTAAATCCAACCATTCTTTATTCTAGGTGAATGATTAATGAATAAAATCAAGTTTTTTATAATGTTTCTCTTAAATAGGTAGAAAAATGTTACTTTAGAATGATTTAAATACTTTTGATGCATTTCTAATTAATTTTAGAGACTTAAAATTGAAAAATGGTCAGCCATAGGAAGGAGGTTATGGCAAAATTTTTCAAAAATTTGGAAATAAGTATTATCTTTCATTATTCTAAAAGAGTAATCCTTATGATTTCTATATTCTAAAGTGTCATTTTTATGCATAGAAGATGCATTTTGATTATTTGTATAAAAGAAATTTAGTTTTATTATAAAAGTATTACTTTCATTATAATTGAATTTTATGCATAAAAGTATGCATAAAAGATTATTATTTTTATTATAAAAGTGTTACTTTTATCATATTTGATTTTTATGCATGAAAGTATGCATAAAAGATTTTTTTATTATAAAAGTGTTACTTTTATCATATTTGATTTTTATGCATAGAAGTATGCATAAAAGATTTTTTTTAATTATAAAAGTGTTACTTTTATCATATTTGATTTTCATGCATAAAAGTATGCATAAAAGATTATTTTTTATTATAAAAGTGTTACTTTTATCATAATTGATTTTCATGCATAAAAGTATGCATAAAAGATTACTTTTTTATTATAAAAGTGTTACTTTTATCATATTTGATTTTTATGCATAAAGGTATGCATAAAAGGTTATTTTTTTATTATAAAAGTGTTACTTTTATCATATTTGATTTTGATGCATAAAAGTATGCATAAAAGATTATTTTTTATTATAAAAGTGTTACTTTTATTGTATTTGATTTTTATGCATAAAAGATTATTTTTATTATAAAAGTGTTACTTTTATCATAATTGATTTTCATGCATAGAAGTATGCATAAAAGGTTATTTTGTTTATAATAAAATTGTTACTTTTATCATATTTGATTTTGATGCATAAAAGTATGCATAAAAGATTATTTTTTTAATTATAAAAGTGTTACTTTTATCATATTTGATTTTTATGCATAAAAGTATGCATAAAGGATTATTTTTTATTATAAAAGTGTTACTTTTATCATATTTGATTTTTATGCATAGAAGTATGCATAAAAGATTTTTTTTTATTATAAAAGTGTTACTTTTATCATATTTGATTTTCATGCATAGAAGTATGCATAAAAGTTTTTTTTTAAATTATAAAAGTGTTACTTTTATCATATTTGATTTTTATGCATAAAAGTTTGCATAAAAGATTATTTTTTTATTATAAAAGTGTTACTTTCATCCATAAATGGTTTTTATGCATAATTGGGTGCATAAAAGATATTTTTTATATTAAAAGTGTGATTTTCATCATAAATGGTTTTTATGCATAAATGGGTGCATAAAAGATATTTTTTATTAAAAGAGTGATTTTCATCATAAATGATTTTTTTTATGATGATAAAAATATGACTTTCATCAGAATTAGATTTCATGCATAATTAGATGCATATAGAATCTTTATAATTAAATAAGGGTTCTCTTTAATCCTCTGTTAATGTTCGTAAAAATTGAAAAAATGAATAAGTAGATAAAATGTGAGAGGAAATTCTACCGTTCATATTCACTAAGATGGTAATGAGAAAATTCAATTAAACTATCGAAGTCGGAGATCGAGATAAATGATTATTTTATTCCTCATAAGAAATTCATGTTTTAGAAATATGTAAGCAAATATTCGTCGAACGAAATTTAGAAAAAGAGAAATTGAAATAGTACCTTTCGAGAAAGATAGTTTAGGAAGAACCTTTCCCGACCCAAACTCTGATTCTGACTATTGACCAAGATCTAATTCCTTCGTCAATGACGACGTGCTCAGTATAGGAAAAATACACTCAAAACACCCACCAAATCTGAAACTAAGTTAAGACTTTTGATTTTGATCTGAGGATCAAGTTGACAGAATTCGAGGAATTCTGTTTGGAATTCAGACTAGGATCTAGAAGTATTGAGATACAGATTTAAGATTATTCATGGTTTTTAAACAAAAATCAAAACTGAAAACTTGCATAGAAACCCTGTTTTCTTAAAGGACTGTCTCACGCCAGAATGCTGGAGGGAGCATTCGGCATATATGTTTATCTAAGGGAAGTTCGGTTGCAACAGCTGGCGGGGAGTGTTCGAGGGACAACTCACGTGGCAAGGCCTGCCGAGGTCTTGACCAGCCTCGGTATGGTTAAAATGGTGCGCTTCCGGTACGATGGGCAAGGACCGACGAAGCGATCCCTGAGTGAAATGCCAGGACACCTAAGGAGGATCCTGGAGGGTTCTGACCAGGCGATGCACAGGCTCGCGGGGTGCCGAGGACACCCATGTGTATATCGAGGAAGATATTGTATGATAGACCAATGTTATTATAATCTATCACTGGATCTCAATGTTGACTCGGCTGGTCTCAACGGAGAGTCCAGAGTGATACTGTTTTGTGAGAAACAAAGATTCAATGGAAATTTTGAAGTATAACGTGTAACCAGTAAATTATTGTCAATGGATTATTATTTTTTATATTAACGTTTTAAAGAGGAGTGTGTGTGTATCTGTTTCAAGTAAAGCTAAAGTTAAGAAAGGCATTTCAATTATGGGTGGGTGAGTACTTGTTTGGTTCCACCGTTTATTTAGGTGGAGGATAGTTTAGATTTTGATCTCGTTAGAAAACTCGTTA
The DNA here is from genome assembly GCF_041138505.1 of Cibotium barometz. NCBI lineage: Eukaryota > Viridiplantae > Streptophyta > Polypodiopsida > Cyatheales > Cibotiaceae > Cibotium > Cibotium barometz. Next base: position 33,068,613 of record NC_141092.1, on the reverse strand, counting down.
AGAAAAATTCAAAAAGGTGGAATTGTCCCTGCTTTCCGAGCATGGGAAATTTTCCCGGTTTCGGTTTTCGGAGTGACCACCAACCTAGTCTCGTGCTCGGACATTTGTGGGCGAGACCCCGAGTGAGAGACCCTACCCCGCGCATGAGGGGGTAGAGGGATCTCACAAGAGCCATGGCTCCATCCTGAAGCCTAGGCCTATGGGTTCCAGTGATATATAGTATTTTTCTTATCGATGTGTTGTTGGATTGCTTCTTCCAACAAATGTACTCCACTCTATGTAACATGCTATTTGTAAATATGCAACTACACATGTACATTTATATTTTTTTTACACATTTAGTGTTATTAGAGAGAGAACATCAATTGTAAATGCACTTTTAATTTGAAAATCAGAGGATCAAGTTTGCTATTGTGTTCCTTCACTTATTGTTTTCTTACTTTAGGCCTTTTTGTGTACATAAAAATTCAATTGGGGAATTTTTGCCTTCAATACATTGTTTTAAACAATAAATCATTACAAAAGCAATGTTCTTAATAGATAAGTTTATTGCATATGGAAAATACATTGTCACCGTATACATATACATGGTCACATCATGTATCTTCTAGTGCCTCCAATTCATGTGGGGCTGCAACATCTTTACAAATGATCTGATGCTCTCTTACCTTCCGACCATCGAGCTTGAAGCAAAATTAATCTGGAGGATTCTGAATAGCTACTTCTAATTCCTTCCTAACATATTCGAGAGCCCAATTCTCTTCCACTTCCAATGTCAATGATGGGTGACCATGTCGAATCATAACTATATCTATCAAGCAAGAGTGGCTGCCATCTCTTGTATCTTGGTCCATGCTTTCCCAGTTGTTGTTGTATCTTGGTCCATGCTTTCCCAGTTGTTGTTTGATCCATCGCCACCTGACATGCACAGATGTTGCCTAGCATCATAGTATCTGATTCCAAAATATCATTAGGATAATTTCCCGAGTATAATCAAATAAACTTTGTAAGTGTTTCACAAAAAGACATTTGAGTGTTATAACACTCACCGAAATGCAATGTTGGAGGTGTTCAATCGACATTCGATCAAATCATCTCCCTTTGATGATTTCACTCTCCAACCTTTGTCAAACAAATGATCAAGCCAGGCTTCATCTATATCTTTGCACATAAAAGTTGTTATAGTTTTTCTCAATTGTTTACAATCAGAAAATAAATCAACAAAGCATGCAATTGGAGCAAACAAACTTAAGTGGACATTTCTTGCACCAATGCTATGCTTCATAGCACATTTAATATCATTAAACATTTTGGTCCTGTATGACTCTATCACTTCTGTATCAAGCAATGGCCACTCAGGACTATCAAGTGCAGGCAAAGGAATACGTTCCAACTTTCCATGTCGACTCGATTGAGTGGGCAAGGTATAAAATGAGTCATAGAAATGTGTTCTACTTCTTGCAAGATCACTTGGTGCACGACCTTCATATTGAAGTTCCCACACCTCACCATGTACGACATTCAAGAATCCCGTCAAGCATTGTGCAAGCTCCCACTCCTGGAGATTGGATGGGTAAAAATCTATGCAAGGCAGAAAAATGTATATCAATCACCTTATTTGCAACATTGGAATACAAAACACAAGCACTTACAATGTGGTCTGTGTCTTGGGTCCTTCCAATGGTCCCACGTTGATCTCTTTTTGCATGAATACATGCTGGATCAACACTTCTTTGACAGTTTTCCCTCCTAGTGTCATCTTGAAGTCAAGGATCCTTCCTTTCCAATGTTTGGCCAAATCTTCAGATGCCTTTCCCTTCACTCGATAGTGGCCACGTTTTCCTGGCTGCATAGTGACCCAAGAGTACTTCCTGTATACTTGGGGAATCCATTCTTCGTTCTCGTCCTTTATGTTATACAACACAACAGATGAGATACTGCTCCTTGCTCGTTTCAGTCCACTTTCGGTTGCCATTAGAGATTAACAGACGTATGAGAAAGAAGAAGTAGTTGAAAGTGGATGACTGAGCTAACCACTTTTATGGATCAAGGAGGGAAGAAGAAATGAGGGACGGTGTGTCCTTTTGGGCGCCAAAGATGTTTCGAGTTTCAAAAGTGGAACCAAGTTGAGGGAATAACCAGGAGATTGGGTATCTATCTATTCCAAGAATTCAAAATCATTAGTTCTAGGGGTGGTGGAAAGAATTTTTTAGTGCTCCACGTCTAACACAGGAATGTGGAAAACATTCTTTTATTGTGTTAGGTGCTGACAAAAAAAAGGTTTTAAATATTTTAAGACAAGGTGATGGTTTTTTAAATATTTCATGAAGATAAGAGTTTCTCCACATTTAGGTGGGTTTGTATAGAGGTCCCACCACCAGTGAATATCATAGATTTCATGTCACTCAATCTATGTGTCTATTATTATATTATTATTGAAACAACCCTCTTTTGGGTCCAAAATTTTCCTAATGGAACACTTTATTCCAAATTCTCCCAAAAGAAGACTTGGATAGCTTTTTGTCATATTCCAATTGATCAAGTGTTGTGTTGATCTCATCTAATATGTCCACTTGCTTATATTTTTGTGGTATTTTCAACTGATTCTCTCTTGAACCATCCAACATAATTCTACTCTTTTGCTCTGAGTTCATGTCCACAAAGTCTTGAACTAGTGCTCTAGCCACACTTGTATGCTCTAGGATTATTTTCATTATTCATGTGTTTCCATGCACATGATGCACACCAACCTTAAACTTTTCTCTGTAGCGGTAAAGGATGTCTTTGGGATTCCATGCACTTTATACCATGCTCAAAAACAGTCAATCATCCCATTTAATCTTCTGCGTTTTTGAGTCTTGAAGCCAAGATATGGAGAGAACATCGTATACATAGTTTTTGAGTCTTGAAGCCAAGATATGGAGAGCACATCGTATACATAGTATACATAGTTTTTGAGTCTTGAAGCCAAGATATGGAGAGCACATCGTATACATAGTTTTTGAGTCTTGAAGCCAAGATATGGAGAGCACATCGTATACATAGTTTGTATAAGTTTCTTGAGACTTCCCACAAAACTCTTGGCATATTCTTAGTACCATGTCACGGTCCACAAGATGACAACATTTACCACAATCAATAGTGAAAACCCTTTGTTACTGATTCAAATGACATAAAAACTATAAGTTGGTGGTGTTCTCTCTTTTGGAATTATATTTATGAAAGTTTAGGTCCTTTTTTTAAATATTGGGGCAATTTTAACCACCATTGGAAACTCATTAGTGTTTGTTCTCCATCAACTTACATGGTCTCAATCACTACATAGCATTGTAATGGAATGCTGTGCCCAGAATTGTAGTCTATTTAATGGGCCCTTTAACTAAGTTGATGATATCCACATTGGTACTCTCGTGTGTCCTTTCAATAGCCACACCCACACAATCCTCACTAAGTTGCTCAAAAGTTGACACATTTGTTTGGAAACATCAACCTCTTGTACATCATCTGAGTCTTTCTCTCATTCCATAAAAGGACCTTTTTGTTATTCCAAGATTTCCAAAATGTTAGATCATTATCTAAAGATGTTACTGGCAGTGCATCAAAACAATTATAGGTTCCATAAGATCCATTTTCCATCTTCCCTTTCAATAGTCCCTCCAAAACTCATAAAGTAAACAAAAGGCCTTAACAACATCTTAGGCCTTAACAACATCTTAGGCCACCGGATGGTACTCTAGATTGCACCTCTTAGCTCACTTGTATCCATTGTAGGAAAGGGAAGATATGTGTTGTTCACTCTCAAGGATATAATAGGAGCCAAGAAGCCAAGTCTACAAGAAAGAGCAAGGATCAGAGAGGAAAGGGAAATTCACATGAATCAATAACAAAGTTGTAGAAGCTTGTACTATGGATGGCGTACATTTTTAGAAACACAACCAAACAAATATTTGTACATCATCCACCATGACAAGATGGATCAAAATAAGACAACCATTCCTAGATTACGGATGGTACATTCAAGAAATACTCCTTGTATTAAAAAGAAAATCAAACTAAAAACTTGCATAGAAACCTTGTTTTCTTAAAGGACTATCTTACGCCAGAATGCTGGAGGGAGCATTTGGTATATGTTTTTCTAAGGGAAGTTTCGGTTGCAACAGCTCACGGCGGGGAGTGTTCAAAGGATAGCTCACGCAAAAAAGCTTGCCCAGGTCTTAACCAGCCTCGGTATGGTTAAAAAATGGTGCGCTTCCGGTACGATGGGCTAGGGTCGACGAAGCGTTGAACTGCCACGACACCTAAGGAGGATTCTGGAGGGTTCTAACCAGGCGATGCATAGGCTTGCGGTGCCTAGGACACCCATGCGTATGTCGTTGAAGATATGTATGATGGACGTTGAAGATATGTATGATGCACGAAATGATTATTTTGTAATCTGTTACTGGATCTCATTTCGTTGACCAGTTGGTCTCAACGGAGAGTCCAAAGTGATACTGTTTTTTGAGAAACAAGGGACAGGATGAAATTTTTGAGTTATGACATCTGTAACCAATAACTATTTGTCAATGGATTATTTTATAAGTTAAAGTTTTAAAGAGGAGTGTGTGCGTATCTCTATTCGAAAGCAAAAGTTAAGAAAGGCATTCAATTATGGGTGGGTAAGTAATTGTCTGGTTCTACCGATTCGAGTGGTTGGGTGGTATGGCTAACCGAAGAAATCTTATATCAATATAAGAATTCCCTTGTATTCTATAAATAGATATGGGAAGGGATAGGATGTGATAAGAGATGTGATGAGATGTGATAAGATACTTATGGGATGAGTTAGGATGTGATAAGATGAGTTAAGATGTGATAAGATACATATGGGATGAGTTAGGATGTGATAAGATGAGTTAAGATGTCATAAGATGTGTATGGGATGAGGTAAGAAGTGGATGTGATGGGATAAGATGTATATGAGATGAGTTAGGATGTGATAAGATGAGTTAGGATGTGATAAGAGATGTATGGATGTGAATGAGAATGTGGATATGGATGTATACATGGAGATGCGGATGTATACATGTAGATGTAGGAGTATGGATGTGAATGAGAATGTGGATGTGGATGTATACATGGAGGTGTGGATGTATGCATGTAGATGTAGATATATGGATGTGAATGTAAATGTGGATGTGGATGTATACTTGGAGATGTAGATGTATGCTTGTAGATGTAGATGTATGGATGTGAATGAGAATGTGGATGTGGATGTATACATGGAGATGCGGATGTATACATGTAGATGTAGGAGTATGGATGTGAATGAGAATGTGGATGTGGATGTATACATGGAGGTGTTGATGTATGCATGTAGATGTAGATGTATGGTGTGAATGTGAATGTGGATGTGGATGTATGCATATGTGTGAATGCGGATGTGGATGTATGTATGTGGATGTGGGATTGGAGGTATGATGTGGATGTACGAACATGGAGGTGAATGTAGAATAATGAACGTGAATGCATATGGAAAATAATGTGTCGTCGATATGAGAGTAAATGGATGTAAATGAATACACATTGAATGGAAAATAATGTGTCGTCGATATGAGAGTAAATGGATGAAAATGAATACACATTGAATGGAATGTGGTTTAAGTAATGTGGATTGAGGAGGGATAATGTGGAAAGACGAGAGTTTGATATAGAAACTGTATTTTGTGACTGTTTGTAAATGATTGTATATGTCAAGAATGCTGGGGAAGCATTTTGACCGTCTTGTGGATTAAGGTCATGGAGACCTAACTGATAAGTTGCAACTACTGACAGAGAGCCAATGGGGAGGACGTCTCGCGTAGCAAGGTCGACCGAGGTCTTGACCAGCCTCGGTTCGATTTAAATGGTGAGCTTCCGGTACGGTGGATAAGGGACCAAGGAAGCGGCCTATGAGTGAAGCGCTAGGTCACCTGCGAAGGATCCTAGAGGATGCTGACCATACAGTGCTCGGGCTCTCGGTCGCCAAAGATACCCACACGTGCGTCGTGGAAGATATTGGAACAAGAGTAAGAATTGTTTTCTGAAACCGGGCATGGATCTGGTTGACTGACCTTGCTGGTCCTCAACGGATGAGTCCATGGCTCTTTTATATGGGTCTGTTGGTTGATCTTGCTGATCTTCAACAAGGATTCCATCTTGATTTTATATGTGAAAATATTGTCGGGTACTATGAGCTAGGAACTATTGAAAAGGCCCCTGAGTGAATAGGTGGTGAGCGTTCTGGTTGCCAATGATGCTATAAGTAACCCGATGAATGAATGACTGGAAATAAGGATTCAACCAGAGACTTTGAGGATTGTCATCAGTGACATAATGGTTTTATTAAAGGATTGTTTTAAAGTCATCTGATGCTGAGAAAAAGGCAATTTCATATTGGGTGTGTAAGTGGTGTGACTAGTTTTATGTTTGCATGAACTTCCGGCTAGGGGGCCTTGGAACTCTTTTCCTTGTTGGTACCCGAGACAAAACCTAACCAAATTCCTAATTGGATCCCATCACTGTTAAAACCCTAAGATCTCTCTAGATAATTGTTATGCATAAACATGCATAAATCAGGCATAAACTCAACCACCCAACCACCCCCGAGCCCAAGGGATGCACACATGAATCATAAATGAAATACATCATACCTCTACCTTGATGTCCCATACCATCAAGAGGTATAACTCCAATCCAATAGCATGTAGCTATAGTGTGAAATGGTAGATGAGTAGATATGAATCTCTACACAAGAGACCATAGCATAAGCCTCAAGCTTCCTAGCCTCCAAGCCCCCAAGCCCCCTTGAGTGTGCCCCATGCCCCTATTATATAGGAGGGCCCTCAAGTGACTCTTGACTTTCCATTCCTCATGTGTGACCCTTGGATGCCTGACCCTAACCTTAAACCTTAAGGTTAGTCCTAACCCATGCTCCACTAGAGCTTGTTCGCATGCTCCCATGCTCACAAGCCTAATGTGGGTTAGCCTCCTAGTATATGCACACATAATGTGTATATAATATAGCACACATAATGTACATATAACAATCACTATAGTGGTTAGGCGGTTGGCTAACCCATGGGACTGGATGGGGTTAGGCTGGACTAATGGATCCGTAAACCGAGACTCAATTTCTGTTATTACGATAGATGAAGTAAATCCCGGATAGTAATTGTTCTATGGATAGGAATCAACGGCTGTGCCTCTTGATGGGGAAAAAGGCGTTGATCCCAATGATCCAAGTGCAAGTTTCTTCCTTGATTTGATCGAGTACCTTTATATAGGTGCAATCGGATCAGTTTGATCAGTAATGGTCTTAACCACATTAGAGTAAAAAGTTATCCTGGTGGAATCGTCCGTGCTTTCTGGATAAAGGAAGTTTTTTTGGGTTCGGTTTTGGAAAAACCAACGGATTAGTCTCTTGTCCGGATATCCATGGACGAGGCCCCGAATGTGGGACCCTGTCCCGCACGAGAAGTGCTACTTCCGCTCTGCTAGTACCTCAAATCCGTTGCTCGGTGGGAACAGGGATCTCACATCCCTCATCAATCCACATTCCATTCATATGTGTACTCATTCTTATCCAATCACATCATTTTCCATCTCATCACATCAGATTCATTCACATCACATATCATTTATTCAGAGTCCCAATTCACATGCCATCACATCTCATCCATTCACTCATATCGACGTCACATCATTTCACATACACATTCGCATTCATTATTCCACATACACATCCACATTCGTACTTCCACATCCATACATCCACTTCCACATCCGCATTCATACATACATATCCATATCCACATCCATACATCCACTTCCACATTCATACATCCACATCCACATCCATACATCCATTTTCACATCCACATCCACATCCATACATCCATTTCCACATCCACATTCATACATCCATATCCACATCCACATCCTCATTCATTCACATCCACATCCCCATTCACATTCATACATCCACATCCACATCTACATTCATACATCCACACATCCACATTCACATTCATACATTCACATCCACATTCACATTCATACATCCACATCCACCTACATTCATACATCCGCACATCCACATCCACATTTACATTCATACATCCACATGCACATCTACATTCATACTGAGGCAGTCCGGGGCGGGCAACAAGAAGAGAGGCCTCTAAGCACTCCTCAAGGCTCCCGTGTTGCTCAATGGGCTTGGGGCACAACGCAACACAAACATAAGAACCCCAAAACCACACACCCAACAAGAAAAGGGGGCACCACCTAGTTATGTGTGAACTAGGACACCAAAGATCTTTCCTTGTAGCCAATCAATACAAGCTAACCATATACATCAATCAAAAGACGCACACACTCTCAACAAACACTCATAACATATGGTATTATGTGTGGAGGAGACTAGCATAACACAAATAGATGCACACCAAACTTGGAGAAGAACTTAGAGAGACAATATAAGCTTGATTTTGTTGTCGCTATGCACTTGGTCTTAAGGTTACGGGAGCCCTCTCACCATACAACCTTCTTACCATGAATTGAAAAGTAACGAATCAAAAAGAAGCCCTCAAGCCTCCAAGCATAAAATCACACCACAAAATACAAGGATCAAATTTACCTTAAATCAAAAATCGGACCGCTTCGCTAAATAAACTTTGGAGATGTAGGAGCCCAAGATTTTGTACACAATTGCACCCAAGCTACTAATCTTATTGATGCACAAAGGCAATATACAATTATGATAGGGAGTATGGCATCACTCAAGCCCTCACAATGACATAACTAGCTTCAAGCTTCAAGCTTCACTATCTCCTTACACACTAGAGTTAGAAGTGGTGTACAATGTGTGTAATCTCCCCTTTACAAGGAATGGAGGGGGCTCTATTTATAGGTTTGAGAAACCCCAATTAGGATTAAGCCTAATCAATCTTATTATGGAAAATCATAGATTATGGATTTTTTATTTTGAAATGAGAGTGGGCCTCTTCTTATCCCTTGAGTCACATGGATGTCGGCTCAAGGTAAGAGAATTATTGAAGATGAGAGGAGAGTGTGATGTAGAGGTTTGAGCAAATAACTTGTAATAATGCCTACTCTAAAAGTAGTAGAGTGGGTGCTTATTTACAAATGTTAGTGGTTAGTAGTTAGTAATCACTATAAAAGGTTAGTAATACAATGTACAAAATGGGTGAGAGGAGTAAAGATTTGGAAAGATCATTTGTGTAGTTGAAAGCTCGAAGAAGCTTGGATTCTCCCATGTGTAGATCTTTAAGTTAACCGCCGATCTCCTTCTTGCATTTGACGCCACAAAAGTTGATTGAGGTGAAGAACATGGGGATTTTTGTAGATGGAAACCCCATATTTACAGAGGTTGATATGGTACATTCATGCTGAATTTTTATGTATTTTTTGAGATTGGAAAAATAATTTAGTAATATGGGAGTAGTAGGGAGAGAAATGGAGATGAGGTATGGGTGTAGAGTAGATATGAGAGCAAATGGAGAGGAAAGGAGAGGGCAAAGGTGGAGAGGGTGAGAGAGGACATGAAGTTTGTAGGTTTGATTGAGTGAGAAAGGAATGAGTAAGTATGTAGGTGATGAATGTGTAAGGGAGGTGAGAAGAGACTAGGTGTACCTTGCCAAAAAGTGGGTAGACTGGGGTCCAATAAAAAATTCATATCTCACCGCCATTAGCTCCAAAAATTCTCAAAAAAATTGAGCATATTTTTGAGCTCCCGAGCTAACTTTTGTCTTTTGATGACTAGTCCAAATTCGGAGTGGAGGTAGGCGCAAAAAATTCAGCAGAATCATGTATTTTCTAAATTTTTAAAATCTTTGTGTGGATCCCCATTGGTGGAATTTCTTGATAGCTCCAAGAGTGAGCCCCCCAATACATCATACCCTGACCTTAGAGACTCAATTGTATGTGGACACTTGCATGGAGGAGATTTTTTCCATTTTATAAAGGATTTACATAATAAGAAAAAACAAGCTAGTATTTAACTAGTCAACATATCACGACAATATGGTTTTTATGATAGGAAAATAAAATAAACAAAGAGATCTAATTGTGAATAAAATATATAAAAATAATTGATATATGAAAAAGTATTTAATAAAAATATATAAAATATTTAATAGTAAAAAATATATACAAAATAACTAAACTATGGAAGTCAAAAGGGAGGGAGACCCTCATTATTTTAGGGTAGATGAGAGAATAAAAGATGAAATAGTCTAAGGAAAAAAGTGATTTGGGTAGTAGGCTTTCTACATGGTGTGGGTAGAAATGTGAGGGCATAGGATTTACTTATGTATGGTGAAGTTGAAGCATATGTACAATGATGGTCCAAAAGTATTATGAAAAAAAAAAATAATAATAATAATAAATAAAATATACTTAGGTTTTGTAATACACACACCTAATGAAGTATTTACATATTTGAGAAAATAGAGACCCCCATATTTAGGCCCTTTATATAAAATGAAATATTTACACAAAATGGGCGGTAATAATTTTATTTATTTTTCATGAGCAGTTGGCAAAAACTCTTTTTTTTAGTGATATAAAAAATATATAGAAGATATGGGTAAAATCCCTAACGCACACACGCCTATACAGTGAAAAGGTATTTATGACAAAGAGTTTATGTGATTTTTCTTGACCGATGTAGCTCCTTGTGGTAATGTGGATAGCCGAAAAAATGGCTATCAATACATCCACACTTCCATTTCCACATCCACACATCCACATTCACATTCATACATTCACATCCACATTCACATTCGTACATCCATTTCACATCCACATTCATACATCCACATCCACATTCATACATCCACATCCACATCCACATCTACATCCACATTCATACATCCACATCCACATTCACATTCATACATCCACATCAATATCTACATTCATACATCCACACATCCACATCCACATTCATACATCCATTTTCACATTCATATATCTACATCCATTCTTTCACATACATACATCTCCATCCATTCTTTGTTCATTTTCATCTATCTGATTCATTTCACATCCTCATATCTATTTATAGAATACAAGAGAATTCTTATTTTTGATATAAGATTTCTTTACGCATCTATTTATGCATCAATTCCATTTGATGGAGAATAACACTTTCGAAATAAAAATCAATCTTTTATGCATCAATTCCATTTTATGTAGAATAACACTTTTGAAAGAAAAATCAATCTTTTATGCATCTTCCTATGTATAAATTCATTTTAAATGAGAATGACACTTTTGAATTAAAATTCAATCTTTTATGCATCTTCTCATGCATAAAAACAAAATTGATGAAAATAACTCTTTTGAACTAAAAATAGATTTCTTTATGCATCTTTCTATGCATAAAATCAAAATTGATGAGAATAATGTTGGATAAATGTAATCCCAACTCCTTAGTCCAATTTAATGTGTGGTGGCTAGGCTAGTGGTCAGTGGTTGGTGTAAAGCCTACAAACGGTTGGTGCATATGGTTCATACAACTCATGCAAGTAAAAATACGGTAGAGGGGTCTCTAAATAAGGTACAAGTTGTGATCAAGTGATTATGTAAGTTTGGTTCATGTTTAATCATAATTAGAGTCTTTTTGTGTTAATCTCAAAGCAATTTCTGCATATACAAGTTTTTGTCCCTCATGTTCATGATGTTTTGTACAAGCTTTGATCCACCTTGAGTATGTTTTGATCAATATTCATAGTTGAATTATCATATCCAACATTTGGTATCAGAGCATGATCCAATTAGGTTTAGTTTATTAGCAAAAACCCTAATCTCTCTCTTAATCACCATAGCCTATTTTTTCCCTGTTTGGACAACATGCTGTAGATTGCCTCCATGTTTGCATCTGAGGAGATTATACTTCAATATTTTGATATAGTCCTCGTGCTTTGATCCCACGCAAGCCCTAAAATGAAGCTCGAAGGCGGGTTTGGTCGCTTCTTCACGAAATCATCGTCGCCATCAAAACAAGCAGCGTTCTGCTAATCACGATCATTCGACGCCGTCTCTATGAATTTGTCTAAATCCTCTTAGGTGCTTCAAGTCTATAATGTAAGGATTCATCATACCAAATCTTGTAGTAATTGGTCTACAAGAGCTGCTGTAGGGAGCCTTTTTTCAGTCGCCTATTTTCTGCCTCTCTTGCTCCAACAACATGGTGCTTGTTATTTTGATCTATATTGATGATATTATTATTATTTGGGCCTAAATCATCTATATGAGAAAGTTATCAACATCAATCATCATATTGCATCATCATGAGCTCCAAATTCCCCGACAAATTCAACGGAACTGTTAAAAAAACCATCCTAAGGAGGATCAAACACTAGCTCCATTGCATAGTTGAATAGAAATGAAGAAGATGAAGTTAAGCTACTAATCAAGAAGTAATTAGCATAATGATGAGCATAATGACAACATAAGTGAGGGGCAATAAAAATGTGTTGATTTCAATAGATGAGAGCCTCTTTATATAGGCTGAAGTACATGAGGATTAAGCTCAAGATTAGGTGTTAATCATCATCTAAATCATCTCCACCTTCCCTCCTAGATTCAAGCACCTAAAAGTGACCACCAACCCTAGAATCTTGCTAATCACACCAATGCTACCTAATCAAGAGATCACGACCCCTTTGGCTGATGTTGAGCTCCTAAATGACTCTTTCACATCATGGTAAGGTTGCATAATAACCTTTGTATCCATTTGCCCATAATCTATGACTTTAGTGCATAGTGCTAGTTACAAGGTATGTGCCCTACACATCATTTTAGTGAAGGTGTTTGCCATATTTTTTAACACCCCTCCTCAAACACTGAATCCACTCAATGATGCAGTTGGTCATGCTGACTCTCATGAGCCTAATTAACCACCCAATGCTCAGTGATAGCATGCATGAGCGTGGTCTGACTAGCAATGCCATACATAGGTTATGCCAATGTGAACTCAGAGGCTTTAGTCATGCGTACAAAAGAGGTATGGGACGACCTTAGAAGAGTGTGACAAGACGTGGCTACATGTATGAGTGAAGAGGACACCCATGTGTATAGGGCATGCCCTTGCTTTTAGCACTTTAGAATAAATGATTTGATCTAATCATAGATAGGGCCTCATGATGGTGGCCCTTGTCTTCATCTTTTTCTTCTTCTTGGTCTTCTTCCTGCTGCACTTCTTCCATGATGTAGACTCGTTGCATCTTCTTCTTGGCAAAACAATTCTTCTCTACATGGCCAGGTTTGTGACAAAAGTCACAAATGAGATTGTTGTTGTTGTAGCCCTTGTTGTAGTTGCCTTTGTTCTTGCCATATCTACTAGATCCTGCATAATAAGCATTTTCAGTAGACAAGGTTGATGACGATGGAGACTCCATTTGCTTGGTCTTTAGTTTTCTCTCCTCCTCAAGAAGAGATGCTTCAATGTCCACAAGCTTTGATATTGGCATATTGGTCAAGGTTGTGACCACATGGTCATATTCTTCAGGTAAAGATTTAAGTAATACACCAATGGAGACATCTTCATCCATCTTAAGACCTATTCCTGCAAGTTGTGTTAATAGGCCTTTCATGTAGTTCAAATGTGAGGCTAGGGATGTGCCAGACTTCATTTCTAGCTTAAAAAATTCAATGAGCAAACCAAACTTTGAACTTTTAGATCGAGCCCCAAATAGAGTTGTGAGTTGGTCCCAAACTTCCTTGGAAGTTTCGCATCCATCCACATGATGAATGTAAGTGTCATCAAGCTCCAATGTGATGATGGCACGAGCTTTGTCATCTCTTACTTCCCAACAAGGAACATCAGCAAGAGTCCTTGGCTTCTTCTCATTCCCATTTACTATGTTGAAGAGCCCCTTCTTCATGAGCATTAACTTGATGCGGGTTTGCCATGTGTGAAAACCATGACCTTTAAAGCGCATTGATGGAGAATCCTTGGTAGCCATTATGATATGGAATGAAGGGGGTCTTACCTCTGATGATTGAGGCAGTGTCTACCCTTTTACAAGAGAGATTAAGACCAAAGAATAGTGCTAAATCAAGTTTTTTAGCATATGCTTTCCAAAAGATAAAACCAGAAAATATATTGATTTGTGGGAAGCAAGGGAGACACCTAATCAAGGGGAAAATTAAGTGTGAAGTAATAAGGGGATGTAGCAAGTCCCTAATGACATGTATGAACCACTTATTGCACCAAATGATAAGGATTAGGATAGATTAATCATTGATTAGTGGAGTTGAATATTCTGCTCACTATGCAGAGAAATGAGCTCACTTGGAGTCAATATTTGAAGGAGTTGCACAAAGAATAAGCTAAAAATCTTCAAGGGCATTGAATAGAAGTATGTCTAGATGATTTTAGAGCCCACAAACACTTGCTTAAGCAACTTAATCAATGAGTAATCTCAAATTTACCAAAGTACCTTTTCTGGCTATGGCAGTTCTGGACAGCACCCTGGTTTTTTGCTTGGTGTGTGAAGCACACTCAATCATTTGCAAAACCCTTTTAGGGGGCAAAACCCTTTTAGGGGGGAGTAAGTTTAGGTCCCAATGAAGCCACACCTAAGAGGAATTAGACCAATTTGATGTGTGTGAGCTGCAACAATACTTTTGGTGGTCGCCTATCAAAAACGTGCCTGTTTTGGGGAAAACGAAGTTGCCGGCGACGTGGAGCTATGAATGGTGCAAATGAGGTGCCATGCCCCTTAGCAATATTGCTGGTGAAGTTTGCATAAATTCCATTTAAGGAGACTAACACTTTCGAATTAAAAATCAATCTTTTATGCATCTTCTTATGCATAAATTCATTTTAAATGAGAATGAAACTTTGAATTAAAATTCAATCTTTTATGCATCTTCCTATGTATAAATTCACTTTAGATGAGAATGACACTTTTGAATTAAAATCAATCTTTTATGCATCTTCTTATGCATAAATTCAATTTAGATGAGAATGACACTTTTGAATAAAATCAATCTTTTATGCATCCTCTTATGGATAAAATTCAAATGTGATAAAAGTAACACTTTTACAATAAAATAATTTTTTTGTAACATTTTTATAATAAAATAATAATTTATTTTTTTCTTTCACCTCTATGCACGAAATTCAATATGATAAAAGTAACATTTTTATAATAAAATAATCATTTTTTCTTTACAGTTTTATAATAAAATAATTTTTTTAAATACCTCTATGAAATTCAATTACGTTAAAAGTAACACTTTTATAATAAAATATTCATCTTTTATGCATACCTCTATGCATGAAATTCAATTATGTTGAAAGTAACACTTTTATAATAAAATATTCATCTTTTATGCATACCTCTATGCATGAAATTTAATTATGCTAAAAGTAACACTTTTATAATAAAATATTCATCTTTTATGCATACCTCTATGCATGAAATTCAATTATGCTAAAAGTAACACTTTTATAATAAAATATTCATCTTTTATGCATACCTCTATGCATGAAATTCAATTATGCTAAAAGTAACACTTTTATAATAAAATAATCATTATAAAAACTTGACATTAATCAATTAACCATTCACCTAGGATAGAGAATGGTTGGTTTTGTTAGAAAAGAGAGGGAAATACCTTTTTGTAATGAGGTATAACATTTTTAGAGAAGACATAAAACATAAGAACCATTAAAGCCATAAAAATCATAAAATAAGTGAAAAGAAGAATCACCAACTTACTAATGACTTTGAAAGCTTTCCTTTGGCTTGATGGTTTGAGGGTTCAACTCTTGTTTGGACAAGAGTGGCCAACCAATCTTTAGAAGAGGGAAATGTCAAAAACTAATGAATTATTAATAAATTCATAGTTCTTGGCTTGGGTGAAATAGAGTAACAATGCCTTAAAGACTATCTATTTTCAACAAGGGGGAGGCTTCTATTTATAGGAAAAATTGAGCTCCTAACCAAACAAACTGATTCTAGAATTTTCCAAGTCAAATTGGTCAATTGTTGACCATTTTTAGGTCAGTTAAGGTAACTTTTTGGAACTAGACTTGAACGAGGAGAGAGGAGAGATAAAATATCTCAATTTTTTATGATAAAAAACTCAATTTGCCCATGTGAAGTAGACGCCTCATTGAAGGCCCTCCCCTTCCTTACATATGTGTCAAAAAATGGAATCATTATACTCAAAATATCTCATATTTTTAATATTGCTCATAGTTTCTTACTAATAAACCTTGTACATATTCAACTCTTCATCTTATGTGAGAATTGAAGGGACTCCCCTTCCTTACATATGTGTCAAAATGGAATCATTATACCCAAAATATCTCATATTATTAAAATTACTCATAGTTTCTTATTAATAAACCTTGTACATATTCAACTCTTCACCTTATGTGAGCATTTACTCATTTTTTTGGGTATCTTCTTTTACAAAATTGGATTTATCTCCTCCCTACACATGGATTGATCTTATTGGTCCATAAGAACCTTAATTGGACCATAATCCAAGATTTTTGAAAATCTAGACCCTTAGGCTAAGGTCCTTTATACCCATTTTCAATTAATTTCAATTGCACATTGGAAAGTTCTTTTTGAATTTCTGTTTCAAGGAAATTTATTTTAATAATATGAGAAATTTTTCTATCTAAAAATATTCAAAATCTGAATATTCTCTCTCTAGAATATTTTCTCTCTCTATGCCAAAATAGGCAGAGACAAGATCTCTTATATTTCTGAAGAGGGAATTGATTACAGGTGAATATGCTGGATATTTTGAGAGGCTGGGGAGGAATCTTACAAGGGATAATGTGGAAAGACGAGAGTTCATTATAGAAACTGTATTTGTAACCTGTTTGTAAATGACTGTTTTATGTCAAGAATGCTAGGGAAGCATTTTGACCGTCTTGTGATTAAGGTCGTGGAGACCTAACTGATAAAGTTGCAACTGCTGAGATGGAGAGTCAATGGAGGATGTCTCGCATAGCAAGTTCAGTCGACCAGCCTCAGTTCGATTTAAATGGTAAGCTTTCGGTACGGTGGATGAGGGACCAAGGAAGCGGCCTATGAGTGAAGCGCCAGGTGACCTGCGAAGGATCCTAGAGGGTGCTGACCATAGGTGCTTGAGATCTGGGTCGCTGAAGATACCCACACGTGCATCGTGGAAGATATTGGAACGAGGAGTAAGAGTTGTTTTCTGAAACCGAGTATGGATCTGGTTGATTGACCTTGCTGGTCCACTGATAAGTCCAAAGCTCTCTTATATGGATCTATTGATTGATCTTGCTGATCTCCAACGAGGATTCCATCTTGACTTTTATAAGTGACGAGTACTATGAGCTAGGAACTATCGAAAAGGCCCCTAAGTGAGCAAGTGGTGAGCATTCTGGTTGCCAATGATGCCATAGATACTCCGATAAAGGAATGATTGGAAATTAAGATTCAACTGGATACTTGGAAGTTTATGATCAGTAACACTATGATTTCATTAAATGATTGATTTAAATACATTGAATCTGGGAAAAAGGCAATTTCATATTGGGTGTGTAAGTGGTGTGACTGGAGTTAAATTTGCTTTGAAAATCTGGCTAGGGGGCCTGTGAACTCTTTTCCCTGGTACACTCGAGACAAAACCTAACCAAATTTTAAATTGGATCCCATCACTACAGTGGTTGGGCGGTTGGCTAACCCATGGGACTGGATGGGGTTAGGCTGGACTGATGGATCCGTAAAATGAGACTCAATTTCTACTGTAGTACACTAGATGAAGTGAAGTAAATCCCGGATAGTAATTGTTCTATGGAAAAAGGAATCAACGGTTGTGCCTCTTGATGGGAAAAAAAAGCATTGATCTCTATGATCCAAGTGCAAGTTTCTTTCTTCATTTGACCAAGTGACTTTAGGTTTGGTTGGATCACTTTGGTCAATAATGACCCTGACTACGTTAGAGTAAAATTTTATCCTAGAGGAATCGCCTGTGCTTTCTGGGCAAGGGAAGTTTTTCTAAGTTCGGTTTTGGAAGAACCGAGGAATTAGTCACCTGTCCCAGATATCCGTGGGCGAGGCCCCAAGTGTAGGACCCTGTCCCCCGCAAGATGTACTACTTCCGCTGCTAGCACCCAGAATCCGTTGCGCGATGGGGACGGGGATCTTACAGGTTGGTATCAGAGCTAATTGGCTAATGAGGATAAACCAAGAAGCCAAATATGTCAAAAATTTATCAAGAAGCACAAAAAGGTTGCAATTGTGTGATAAAATTCATACAATTTGATATTCAAACTGAAATTTGTAAATTAGTAGTTGGGTCTTCAAATGGAAGTACCACAATTGTATGGAATCCCTGACTTGCTTGAGGCCTAGACATGATGGTATTTACCTTATAGTTCCAAGAACCATGACTACCCGTATATACCGAGGGTATAACTACAGCTCTTTACTGGCAGTATATACGAGTAAATCTAAGACTTGGAATTAAGCATTAATGCTATCCAGATGATGAATTCAAATGTGGTTGATATGATTTTTAAATTCTGATTGAGAACTGATGAGTTGATTTGGATTCTGATTGAAAAATGATGATTCCTGAAATTTGGTTGAAATGTAATAAGCTGAGCAAAACTTCAATGAGGATGAACTGATGAGTTGATTTGGATTCTGATTGAAAAATGATGATTCTTGAAATTTGGTTGAAATGTAATAAGCTGAGCAAAACTTCAATGAGGATGAACGGGACGAGTCCGTGTGATGATGTTCATAACTAGAATGATGTTAATAACTTCAGCAAATGACTATGAGATTAGTGGATTGTGTTGGCAGATTACTACTGTTAACTTTTGATCAGTGGATCAAGTTAAGGGTTGATAAATTAAAAATCTAAAAAATTAAAATTCCCATGGAGGATTGTTCAGATAGAAAAATTCAGTCTGATAGACCATTATTGTGTTAAAGATATGAATGAGATATTCTGAATGAATTGTCAACAACAACTGATAATGCATTTGATATGAGTATCTTTATCCCTTGATTTTGTGGGGAGCCGACCTATTTAGAGAACCCCGGAATCAGTTGAATCAAAATTCGGATTGAATCATAAATAAAGAGACTTAACAAGAATTTTCGTATTGATAGGAACATGGACCGAGGTCGTCGTGGGTAGAAATGCTAACCCCCAACTCGATAAAGAAGAGCTCGACCTAGATGTTCGTAAAACTCTTCATAGTTCGCAGCCTGGACCTTTCAAGGGTGAAAACTTGGGCGAGGCTGTGGAGAAGTGGATCGAATCAATGGAAGAATACTTCAATGTCACCGGGTACAATGAGAAGAGAAAATGGCTCTTGCAAGGCTGAAGATAGTGGAGACAGCTAGAGTGGCATGGAGCAACCACTGCGAGACAAACTGTCTCGACCAAAATACCCAAACCTAGACCGATCTCAAGGCTTATTTGAAAGAGGTTTTGTCCTCCAAGCTTTCTTGAAACTAAGATGAATGAGTTCTTGAAGAGTACCATCAGGCTTTTTCCCTTATCCTTAAATATTCCCCTCAATTGGATGAAGAGCAGCTGATGGCCAGGTTCATTCGGGGAATGAACGAGCCATTGGATACTTTAGTCAAGAATGCCAAACCTATTTCCTTGGCCGAAGCAGTTCGGATGGCGAAGGATTTCGCCAAAGCCTTTGATGTCAAAGTCCCGCCAAAGCTTGTACCATCACCTTTCAAAAGGTTTTTATTCCCAGAAGATGATTCCAAACTTCCTCCACCTAAGAGATATCAGGGTCAAACCCAGGATATGGGAAGTTCCATAATGGAAGAAATGTCCTTTTCCCGAAACTCAATCCCCTGGATTTCAACTTTAGAATTTCCACCCTTGAACAAGAGAGTGAAATGCTATAACTATCAAGGATTTGGACATCGCAGTATGGATTGCCCAACTCCTTTTGGATCAAGGTTTTCAGGGCAGTAAAATCATGGATCAAGATTCCAGACTCCCGCCCCTTCCATCCAGAGTAATCAGGGTTCTATCTTGCTCCCAAAATCAGGGAAATCCTAGAGGTAGAGCCTCTATACAACCTGCAATTTCAATCCAAAGTAATGCAAGACCTCCACCTCAGAATAGGGGAAGTCAAAGAGAGTTGTTCCCAAATCGGCCATCCACTTCCAAGGCAGTAACGGTGGAAGTGATTGAAGAAGAAGAAGAAGATGAAAGAGATCATACTCCACCTGCGAGATGAGGACATCTCACGTTTTTTAAGTGGGGTAGAATGTAAGATTCCTCCCCAGCCTCTTAGGATGTTCAGTATCTTCCCTTGTAGTCAAATCCCTCTTCAGAAATATAAAAGATCTTGTTTCTACTAGTTTTGGCCTAGAGAGAGAAAATCTTCTAGAGAGTGGTAATTCAGTTTTTAAATATTTTTGGATAGAAAAATATCTCTTCTTTTTAAAATAAGTTCCCCTGAAATAGAAGTTCAAAAAGATTTTCAGAAGGTGCATTAGAAATCAAGTATAATCTATTCAAGAAGATTTTTTCAAAATTTTAAATTAAGGTTCTTATGGGGGCCAATAAGATCAATCCATGTGTGGGGAGGAGATAAATCCAATTTGTAAAAGAAAAATATCCAAAAATGAGTAAATGCTCACATAAGATGAAGAGTTGACTATGTACATGGGTTATTAGTAAAAAAACTATAAGTATTACTAAAAAAAATGAGATATTTTGGGTATAATGATTCCATTTTGACAATGTGTAAGGAAGGGGAGTCCCTTCAAGGAGGCGCCTACTTCACATGCTTGAATGAGTTTTAAACTAAAAAATAATGTGATATTTTTATCTCTCCTCTCCCTTGGATCAAACCGAATCAAAAAAGGAACCAAACTAGGTCCAAACCTAGTCCAAATTCAACCAAATCGAATATGGAAAATTCTAGAAATCAGTTGGTCTTGGTTAGAGCCTCCCTCTCCTATAAGTAGAACCTGAGTCCTTTGTAAAAAAATAGGAGAATTATACTATGCCAGAATTATGTTGAAATAATGATAATTTTTACTATTCTCTAAAATTCTCTCTAAATTGAAGAAATTGGAGCTTCCCTTCTTCTTCAATCTCCATTGGTGGCTCCATCAACATACCAAACCAATTGATTGGTTGGGGGTCTCTACCATGATCAAAGAATCAAGCAATTTGTAAGGTAAAGTGTGAATTTGGATTTTTTTTCATAATTTCTCAATGTTTTTCTCTTCTCAACCCCTCTCAAGCTTGAGAAGCTTAATTGGAATGGCTTTGTAATGCTATTGAAGTTATTTGATGAATGGTAGTAAGGAAATACATAAATTTCCATTTATACTTAATTTTAATGGTTTTTATGATTTTTGTCTTCTCTAAAATGATTATGAAGTTATGCCTCATTGAAAAAAGGCATTCCCCTCTCTTCTTTAGTAAATCCAACCATTCTTTATCCTAGATGAATGGTTAATGGATACAATAAAGTTTTTCATAATGTTTTTCTTAAATAAGTAGAAATTGTTTACATTAGAATGATTTAAATACTCTCAATGGTGAAATTCTAGTTGATTTTAGAGAGTTAAAAATTGAAAAATGGTCAGCCATACAAAGGAGCTTATGGCAAAATTTTCTAAAATTGTGTAAAATAAGTTTTATTTTTTTATTCAAAAAGAGTACTTCCCATCGTATATGTATTCTTAAAGTGTTAATTTTCATCCTAGGTATAAGAAAATACATACTAAAAATATTTTATTAAAAAAGTGTTACTTTCTTTAGAATTAAGTTCTATGCATAGAAGGAAGTATATTGAAATTTTTATTCTGATTATAAAAGTGTGATTTTCATCATAAATGATTTTATCCATAAATTAGATGCATAAAAGAAATTCTTTTATATTAAAAGAGTGCTTTTCATCATAAATGATTTGTATGCATAAACATATGCATAAAAGATATTTTTTTATATTAAAAGTGTGATTTTCATCATAAATGTTTTTATGCATAAATTAGATGCATAAAAGAAATTATTTTATATTAAAAGAGTGATTTACATCATAAATGATTTGTATGCATAAACATATGCATAGAAGATATTTTTTTTATATTAAAAGTGTGATTTTCATCGTAAATGATTTTATGCATAAATTAGATGCATAAAAGAAATTCTTTTATATTAAAAGAGTGATTTACATCATAAATGATTTGTATGCATAAACATATGCATAAAAGATATATTTTTTATTTTAAAAGTGTGATTTTTATCATAAATGATTTTATGCATAAATTAGATGCATAAAAGAAATTATTTTATATTAAAAGAGTGACTTTCATCATAAATTATTTGTATGCATAAACATATGCATAAAAGATATTTTTTTTAAATATTAAAAGTGTGATTTTTATCATAAATGATTTTATGCATAAAAGAAATTCTTTTATATTAAAAGAGTGATTTTCATCATAAATGATTTGTATGCATAAACATATGCATAAAAGATATTGTTTTTATATTAAAAGTGAGATTTTCATCATAAATGAATTTTATGCATAAAAGAAATTCTTTTATATTAAAAGAGTGATTTTCATCATAAATGATATGTATGCATAAAAAATATAAAAAAATCTTTTATGCATATGCATAAAAGATTTTTTTATATTAAAAGTGAGATTTTCATCATAAATGGACTTTATGCATAAATTAGATGCATAAGAGAAATTCTTTTATTCTAAAAGTGTAATTCCTACTAAATTGGATTTATGCATGGAAAGATGCATAAAGAATTTATTTTAATCCAAAAGTGTTATTCTCATCAATTTTGATTTTATGCATAGAAAGATGCATAAAGAAATCTATTTTTAGTTCAAAAGAGTTATTTTCATCAATTTTGATTTTATGCATGAGAAGATGCATAAAAGATTGAAATATAATTCAAAAGTGTCATTCTCATTTAAAATGAATTTATTTATAGGAAGATGCATAAAAGATTGATTTTTATTTCGAAAGTGTTATTCTCCTTGAAATGGAATTTATGCATAAATAGATGCATCAAAAATAAGAATTCTCTTGTATTCTATAAATAGATATGAGTATGTGAAATGAATCAGATAGATGAAAATGAATGAAGAATGGATGGAGATGTATGTATGTGAAAGAATGGATGTAGATATATGAATGTGGAAATGGATGTATGAATGTGAATGTGGATGTGTGGATGTATGAATGTAGATATGGATGTGGATGTATGAATGTGACTGTGGATGTGGATGTATGAATGTGAATGGAGATGTGGATGTATGAATGTGGATGTGGATGTGGATGTGTGAATGTGGATGTGAAAATGGATGTATGAATGTGAATGTGGATGTGGATGTATGAATGTGAATGGGGATGTGGATGTATGAATGTGGATGTGGATGTGGATGTGGATGTATGAATGTGGATGTGAAAATGGATGTATGAATGTGAATGTGGATGTGGATATATAAATGTGAATGTGGAAGTGTGGATGTGGAAATGGAAGTGTGGATGTATGAATATAGATGTGGATGTGGATGTATGAATGTAAATGTGGATGTTCGGATGTATGAATGTAGATGTGGATGTGGATGTATGAATGTGAATGTGGATGGGGATGTGGATGTATGAATGTGAATGTGGATGTGTGGATGTATGAATGTAGATGTGGATGTGGATGTATGAATGTGAATGTGGATGTGGATGTAAGAATGTGAATGGGGATGTGGATGTGGATGTTTACTGTCATGCCATTTGGATTGACAAATGCCCCAGCTACATTCAATTGCCTAATGCACGACATTCTCAGAGAATACTTGGATGATTTTGTTCTTGTTTTCTTTGATGATATTCTGATTTACTCAAAGAATGCAACTGACCATGAAGCTCACGTCCGTAAAGTTCTTGAGATTCTAAGGAAGTACCAACTTTTTGCAAAAAAAGAGCAAATGTACTTTCTCTTTCAGCCATGTTGAATACTTGGGCTTTCTGGTATCCAAAGACGGAATTTTTCCAGATTTCACAAAAGTCCAAGTAGTCATAGATTGGCCTGAACCAAAGACAGTGAAAGAAGTCAGGGGATTCTTGGGATTAATTGGTTGGTATAGAATTTTTATACCTAAGTATGATCTCATAGCTTCCCCCCTGACTAATCTTCTCAAAAAGAATACCCTGTTTCACTGGCTGCCAAGGGTCAGAGCGCTTTTGATAAGCTGAAGACTGCCTTGGTAACCAATTTCATTCTGAAGTTGCCAAATTTCTATCTACCCTTCGAGGTAGTAATTGATTCAGTGGTTTTTTCCTGGGAGGTGCGCTCATGCAAGAAGGTCATGCAGTGGCCTATGAATCCCGAAAACTCAAAACGCATGAGAGAAATTATGTTTTCCACTACCTAGAGCTACTTTCAGTAGTCTATGCCCTGAAGTTATGGAGACATTACCTACTGGGTCAAAGATTCACTTTGATGACAGATCATCAGAGCTTAAAGTTGATCTTCACTCGGAAGGATCTCAACATGCGCCAAAGAAGGTGGATGCAAACCCTGCATGAATTTGATTTTGAAATCAAGTACCGCCCAGGCAAAGAAAATGTGGTAGCAGTCCAGTAATAAAATCCGTACTAATACATTCCCACTTCATCTGGGGAATGTCTAATGGATGTAACTTCCCAGGCATTTTTACTCTCTCAGCTTTGACTTTCTGACATATCAGGCATTGACGTACGTGATTAAGTACATCCTTTTTTAGTCCAGGCGAAAAGAAGCTTTTCTTTACAAACATGTAGGTCTTGATGAAACCTGGATGTCCTGCTCTGTAAGGCTATCATGGGCTTCATTCACAATTTGACCCTTAGTTCTCTCATCATTTGGGAATGCATAGCCTGCTATTATAATACATAATTCCTTCATCCAGGTTGTACCCTTGAACTCCATTCAACTCCTGAGGAGTTTTGCTTTCTTGCATAAGTAGGGTAGCAATAGGGCCAAAGAATCTATCTTGCATGATCTTCTCTCTTGCTTCATTAATCAATGGATTTGGCACCACTGTGATGATTACAAGCAAGGAGGCTTTTCTGTTGAGGCAACTCCATCTTCGTGGTAGTTGTCCATCTGATTCCAGTAAAAGAACCTACACTATAGTGGATGTGGCCAGAGTGTTCCTCAAGGAAATCTTCAGATTGCATGGCCTACCCACCCAGGAGAATAGTAAGTGATCGAGATCCCAAATTCATGTCAAGATTTTGGACTGCATTCTTCAAAGCAGTAGGAACTTTCTTGGATCTCAACATAGCTTACCACCCCGAGACCCATGGTCAAACAGATATGGTGAACCAAGTAATCGATGATATACTTTGGTCATGCTTTGGCAAGGGACCCAAGAAGTGGCTAAGCTATCTTCACCTTATCGAATTCGCCTACAATGCTTCTTATCACCGCAGTATCGAAATGAGCCCTTTCAAAGCTCTGTATGGACAAGACTGCCTAACACCATTAACTTGGTCTGACCCATTGATTAGGGTTGAGATGTCTAGACAGATGCTTGACGACATGGAGCAACAAATGCAGCCAATCCACAAGGATATAAAAGCTGCCCAGGATAGAAAGAAGTAGGGTTGAGATGTCTAGACAGATGCTTGACGACATGGAGCAACAAATGCAGCCAAGCCACAAGGATATAAAAGCTGCCCAGGATAGACAGAAGTAGTATGCAGATAAGAAGAGGTCAGGCAAAAAATTCCAAGAAGAAAATATGGTCTTCATTCGAGTACGCCCCAAAAGAAGCTCGCTATCTCTTGGGAAGTACAAGAAGCTATCTCCCAGATACTATGGGCCATATCTGATTACAAAGAAAGTAGGTGACTTAGCCTAAGAACTTCTTATGCCTCCTCATCTCAAAATACATAATGTATTTCAGGTTAGCCTACTTAAGAAGTATGTACCGAGTCGGAATCATGTGCTTAGTGATGAACTCTTTACTTCTTCAACCCAAGGGTAGATGGAACTTCAACCTGAAGAAATCCTTGATGTTTGAGAGAAGGTTCTCAGGAACAGAATTCTCAGAGTCAAATGGAAGTTCTATCCTTTTAAAGACGCCACTTGGGAGAAAGAAGCCGAACTGCCTGCTGGATTACCCCCAGTTTGCGAGATGAGGACATCTCGCGTTTTTCAAGTGGGAGAGTATGTAAGATTCCTCCCTAGCCCCTCAAGATGTTCAGTTTCTTCCCCTGTAATCAATCCCCTTTTCATAATAAAAAAGGATCTTGTTTCTACCTGTTTTGGCCTAGAGAGAGGTAATTCAATTTTTAGATAACTTTGGATGAAAATTTTTTCTTTCTTATTAAAATAATTTCTCTTGAAACAGAAGTTTAAGGTGCATTAGAAATAAATTATAATGTGCACAAAAGACCTTAGCCTAATATTAAAATTGATTTCTATGCATAGAAAGATGTATAATGAATTTTTCTTTAATTATTAGAATTGATTTCTATGCATAGAAAGATGCATAATGAAAAAAAAATTAATAAAAATATTATTCTTATTAAAATTTAGTTCTATGCAAAGAAAGATGTATAAAGAATTTTTTTTTAATTACAAAAGTGTTATTCTTATTAAATTTGATTTTTATGCATAGAAAGATGCATAAAGAAAATTTTTTTATTACAAAAGTGTTATTCTTATTAAATTTGATTTTTATGCATAGAAAGATGCATAAAGGAAATTTTTCATTACAAAAGTGTTACTCTTATTAAAATTGATTTTTATGCATAGAAAGATGCATAAAGGAATTTTTTTATTTTTATTTTTACAAAAGTATTACTCTTATTAAAATTGATTTTTATGCATAGAAAGATGCATAAAGGAATTTTTTTATTACAAGAGTGTTATTCTTATTAAAATTGATTTTTATGCATAGAAAGATGCATAAAGGAATTTTTTTAATTACAAAAGTGTTATTCTTATTAAAATTGATTTTTATGCATAGAAAGATACATAAAGGAATTTTTTTTATTATAAAAAAAGCATTTTTCTTATAAAATTTGATTTTTATGCATAAATAGATGCATAAAGAAATTCTTTTTATTTTAAAAGTGTAATTCCTATTAAATTTGATTTTATGCATAAATATATGCATAAAAGGATTTTTTTATAAAAGTGTTATTCCCATTGAAGTTGATTTTTATGCATAAATAGATGCATAAAGAATTTTTATATAAAAATTAGAATTCTCTTACATTGTATGTTTAAATTCTATGAGTATTTGATAAATGAATAATTAAATACTCTAAGAGAGAAATTTCTATCGTTTTATATTCATACAGATTGTAAAAAGAAAATTTAGGAAATCTATCCAGATCGAAATATTCAGATAAGTGATTAATTTATTTCTCATTGGAATTCGTAACTAATTTTAGAAATCAGTTAAGTGAATATTCAAAGAAAGAAATTCAGTAAAATTGTAA
Organism: Cibotium barometz; assembly: GCF_041138505.1. Lineage (NCBI taxonomy): Eukaryota > Viridiplantae > Streptophyta > Polypodiopsida > Cyatheales > Cibotiaceae > Cibotium > Cibotium barometz. The sequence continues at coordinate 33,041,103 of NC_141092.1, read as the reverse complement.
CTGAATTATCAAACCTTTTCGAGAAAGATAGTTCAAGAAAAATCTTATTCGACTCGAACCTTGAATCAAACTATGACCAAGACCAAATTCTTTCGTCAGTTTCAAGGAAAGAAGGTGTGACCAGTTTAGAAAAATACACTCAAAACTCTTGCCAAATCTGAAACTAAGTTTGAGACCCTTCGAATTGATATGTGGATCAAGGTTATAGAATTCGAGGAATTCTGGTATGAAATTCAGAATTCCGATCATGAAGTTTTGGGAATACTGATTCAAGAAATACTCCTTGTATTCAAAAGAAAATCAAACTGAAAACTTGCATAGAAGCACTATTTTCCTAAAGGACTGTCTTACGCCAGAATGCTGAGGGAGCATCTGGTATATGTTTTTCTAAGGGAAGGTTCGATTGCAACAGCTGGCCAGGAGTGTTCAAAGGACAGCTGGCAGGAGTGTTCAAAGGACAGCTGGCAGGAGTGCTCAAAGGACAGCTGGCAGGGAGTGTTCAAAGGACAGCTCACACGGCAAAGCCTTGACCAGCCTCAGTATGGTTGAAAAATGGTGTGCTTCCAGTACGATGGGCGAGGGCCGACGAAGCGGTCCCTCATTGAAGTGCCAGGACACCTAAGGAGGATCTTGGAGGGTTCTGACCAGGCGATGCACGGGCTCGCGCTACCTAGGACACCCATGCTTATGTCGTGGAAGATATGTACGATAGACTAAATGATTATTGTAATCTGTTACTAGATCTCGTTTGCTGACCAGTTGGTCTCAACGGAGAGTTCAGAGTGATACTGATTTTTGAGAAACAAAGGACTCGATGGAATTTTTGAGTTATGACATCTATAACCAATAACTATTTGTCAATGGATTATTTTATAAGTTACAGTTTTAAAGAGGAGTGTGTGCATATCTCTATTCGAAAGAAAAAGTTAAGAAAGGCATTCAATTATGTGTGGGTGAGTAATTGTCTGGTTCTACTGATTCCAGTGGTTGGGTTGTGGCTAACCCATGGGCCGGATAGGTTGGAATCAGTGGAGTTTTAATAATTAAAATTGAAATAATAGGAATGCGCTTAGAAATCGAGTAGTTAAATAAAAACCTGAAGAATTTCTCAAATGAGTAGATCAATGGCTGTGCCTAACTTTGGCTAGGAAAAAAGTGTTGATTTCCTCAAATGATTAGATCAACGGCTGTGCCTGATTTCAGTTAGGAAAAAAGCGTTGATTTCATCAAACTAAGTCAGTGATAGTTTTCCTTCTATCTGGTTTAATCAGGTGAAGGATAGTTTAGTGTCTTGACCTCGTTAGAAAATTCGTTACGAAAATCAAAAAGGTGGAATCGTCCCCATTTTTCGGGCAAGGGAAATTTTCCCGGTTTCGGTTTTGGAATGACCACTAGATTAGTCTCGTGTCCGAACATTCGAGGGCAAGGCACCGAGTGGGAAACCCTGGCCCGTGCACGAGGAAGCACTTCCGCTGCTAGAGCAACCAAGAATCCGATGTGCGGAGGGGGTAGACGGGTCTCACAGAGAGAGACACATATGTATGCTATGTATTGCTCAGAGGTCTGTGTGAAAATTCTTAGGTTCAAATTCTAGATCTTCCACTCTATCCTCGAGCACTTGGTTATCCTCATGAACTTTACTATGCTCCACATATGTGCTTAATGATCTTGGTTTCCTCCAATGCATCAAGAGTGTTACTCATAAACTTGTCACCATGTTCATGCATGTCAAAACTACTAGAGCTTTGAAAAGCTACTTCATGTGCACATAAAGTTATCATAACACTCAAGGCTTCTTCCAAAACATCATCACAATCATAAACATAAACATAAACATGGGCATACTCTACTATAAACTTTTCATCCATATTTGCAAGATCAAGTACATGAACCACATCCATAAAAGAACATTCCATAACCAACACTATTGCGAACAAAATAGGTAATATTTTCTGAAAACGGGAAATAGTTGACATCTTTTGAAGATTCCATAAAAAAATTGTTCACTTTTTACCTCTTTTTGAAAAGTGATCTATGCATTCATACAACCGGGATTATAAATTTGTGAGCTTCTAATTTAAAGCTTTTTGCATTTGGGGCTCAAATTTACATTTCTTACCCATACGATGCGTTTAGCCCCCACATAAACAAGCATTACATTTGAGTAAATGGACATTATTGAGAAATCACTTACTTACCATGCCTTTTGGAAGCTACATCCAAGGCACATTTTTTAATGGCACAATATACAACTATCCAATAGCACATGTTAGTAGATCATGCTAGTAGTAGTTAGCATTATCTAGCCATTAGACCATTTTGGTTTTCATATGTCATGCTAGATAGGAGACTTTGTAGTGCTACTTATCAAAAGAAGCTTTAATTATGAGATAAAGGACTAACTAGAAAAAGGGGCTATTAGTTCTAAAAGTATATAGATATCTCAAAATGATCAATATCTTACTCCACAAAACTAGGAGCCCAAAATACATGTCTCTAGGAGATCCTTTTGAGAGATAACTTACTTACCATGCCTTTTGAAGCTACATCCAAGGCAAATGTTTTAATGGCAGAATAAACAATCATCCAATGGCACATGTTACTAGGCCATGCTAGTAGTTAGCATCATCTAGCCATTAGACCATGATGGAAACCAATGATATCTCAAAACGATAGATATCTCAAAAGGATCAATATAAAAAAAACATTTACTTTGAAAACCATAGATATCTCAAAACGATCAATATCTTACTCCACAAAACAAGGATCCCAAAAATACATGTCCATGGTTGCAATAGTGTATTTCAAAAACAACATATAGAAACACGAAGATAAAGATAAGAGTTGTGTGTAATCAAAATGCTCGCACGAGTACTCATCATCATCATTAGCACATGGCCCACAAACCGTCTTGAGAGCCGGAATTGTTGAGATATCGAGCTCATCTAGTGAGGTGGTGGACACTGATGACCCGCTTGGGGGATAGGCCCCACACTTACACCACTGGCATGGTTGGTGAGATCATGGGTGATATGCGGCCAGTGGGATGACAGGCTATGTGACAACCATTCTAAAGCATAGTTATAGCGCCAGCTCATTTAGTTGGGTTCACACTATAGAGAACCCTAGTATGTATTTGGTTGAATACCTTTTTATATAGTGAGTACTCTTATCTTTGTATAAGGTGTGTTGAGTATTGAGTGAAGAAGAAGAAGATTTTCAGCCTCTCACCTTGTGTGTTCTCTTTTTTAGGGTTTTGTGAGTGTGTGTGTGCCTGCAAGAGCTCAAGTTCTCTTCTCCCCTGCATCTTCTCATGGTATTAGAGCGTGGTTCATGCTAAGGGCTGAGGTGCAAGAAAGAGAAGCACAGGAAGCGGTACAAGGATAAGAGTTTCAACTACTCTTCCCTATTTGTGTTGGCGGACTACACCCTTGTCGGGAGCTCTATGGGAGGCACCGGCAAACGATCTCTGATTAAGGAGCTTTCTTTGCGGGAGTAAAGCTATAGGGCAGCTACACTGTCCTATCGGACCAAATTTTTCAGGTCGAAAACGCGTTTTGGGCACGTTATGACCTCCGTTTTTCAGAAAGTAGGCGATTTCGAGCCTTGCGGGTAAGTCATCGATTCTCTGCAGAACTCTGTTTTAAGAACTGCATGAAGACAGATTGGTTGTGCAGACATTGTGTGTGCTCCAAGGAGGTCAACAGTTGCCATCGGGTGTATGTATGCACATTGAGGTCAATGGTTGTGACATTTGAGTGTAGTACAGTACCGCTCTGCAGAAAATATAGCAGTTTGTGCAGGACAAACCAGAGTGCTATTTCTAGTAAATTTATGTGTGGCAAGATGTAAAATGATGGCATAAACCAGATTGTTGCTGAGAAGCTTGATAAGAACAACTTCCATGCTTGGAGGTTCGGGTTGACGAATTTCCTGATGGGAAAGGGTTATTGGGACTACATAGAAGGTGAGCATGAAGAGGCACCGTAGATACCGGAGATCAATCTGACTGCTGCAGATGTGAAAGAGTTCAAGGATTGGAACCAAGGAGCCAGAAAAGTTATGTATTGGCTCTCTATCAGTATACAGGACACCATGATTGGGCACATACAGGATGCCAAGTCCCCCAAGGAGGCATGGGACACCTTGGTAAAACTCTATGAAACGAATACCAAGGCACGAAAGATACAGTTGAAGAATGAACTTCATACTATGGAGAAAAAGAGTATGTCTGTGAATGACTATGCATTGAAGATCAAGGGTATTGTGGAATCCCTTACATCTATTGGCGTTTCAGTAGATGATGATGATAAGGTGGAAGTCTATCTACGTGGTCTCGGCCACAATACAAGGCGTTTAAGACGTCTATTCAAACTCGAGAAAACATTCCAAATTTCACAGATTTGGTGTCTATGTTGATTATAGAAGAGAAGAGCTAGGGTGAAGACCAACAGTCACAAAACAAAAATAGTTCAGAGCAACAGGCCTTCTACACAAGTTCAGGAAGAGGACGAGGTAGAGGAGGCCGTGGATGCAGCCAAGGAGGTGGCCGAATAGGTAATCAGAATTTTGGCTAGCAGCAGCGACAACAGTCCCAGAATTCACAACAACAACATGCAGGTGGAAGAGGCCAATTCAGAGGCAGGGGGAGCCAAAGAGGTCATGGAAATTAGCAAAGGTAGTATAATGATACACGTGGATGCTTTTATTGTGGTAAACCTGGACATGTGCAGGGCAGATTGTTATAAGAAGCAAGCTAACATGCAAAATGGGAAATTGCAGCAAAACAACTATGCATCCTCAAGCAGAAACAAGGAGGATAATGAAAGGTTGTTTGTTATGCAGCATGTTGTTAATGCCATGTCTGAAAATGTTGAAGCAGCACATAAAGATGATGTATGGTACGTTGATTCAGGTGCTTCGAACCACATGACAAGTCATGGGGAGTGGTTCAAGGAGATGAAAAATCTTGAAAGACCAAGTTTTGTGAAAATAGGGGATGAGACTGCACTGCATGCAGGCCGACCAGCCAGACAGTCGTGTGGAGAGGAAAAATGTAAGATTCCTCCCCCAACCCCTTTTTGATGTCCAGCATATTTTCCTATAATCAAGCCTCTTCAGAAATATAAAGACCTTGTTTCTAACTGTTTTAACTCAGAGAGAGAAAATATTCTAGAGAGAGAATATTTAGATTTTGAATATTTTTGGATAGAAAAATATCTCACCTTATTAAAATGAATTCCCCTGAAACAGAAATTCAAAAAGAATTTTCCAATGTGCAATTGGAATTAATTGGAAATAGGTATAAAGAACCTTAGTCTAAGGGTCTAGATTTTCAGAAATCTTTGGACTATGGTCCAATTAAGGTTCCTATGGGCCAATAGCATCAATCCATGTGTAGGGAGGAGATAAATCCTATTTGTAAAAGAAGATACCAAAAAATGAGTAAATGCTCACATAAGATGAAGAGTTGAATATGTACAAGGTTTATTAGTAAAAAACTATGAGTAATATCAAAAAAATGAGATAAATTGAGTATCCAAAAATGAGTAAATGCTCACATAAGATGAAGAATTGAAAATGTACAAGGTTTATTAGTAAAAAACTATGAGTAATATCAAAAAAATGAGATAAATTGAGTATCCAAAAATGAGTAAATGCTCACATAAGATGAAGAGTTGAAAATGTACAAGGTTTTTTAGTAAAAAACTATGAGCAATATTAAAAATATGAGATATTTTGGGTATAATGATTCCATTTTGACACATATGTAAGGAAGGGGAGTTCTTTAAAGGAGGTGCATATTTCACATGCTTGAATGAGTTTTAAACTCAAAAATAATGTGATATTTTTATCTCTCCTCTCTCTTGAACCAAACCAAATCAAAAGGGAACCAGACCGAATCAAAAAGTAACCAAAGTAGGTCTAAATCTAGTCCAAATTCAACCAAACTGAATTTGGAAAATTCTAGAATTCAGTTAGCTTTGGTTAGAGTTTCCCTCTCCTATAAATAGAACATGAGTCCTTTGAAAAAAATAGAAGAATTTTACTATACTAGAGTTATGCTGAAATAATGCTAATTTCTACTATTCTCTAAAATTCTCTCCAAATTGAAGAAATTGGAGCTTCCCTCTTTCTTCAATACCCATTGGTGGCTCCATCAACATACTTAACCAATTGATTGGTTGGGGGCCTCTACCGTGAACAAAGAATCAAGCAATTTGTAAGGTAAATGGTGAATTTTGATCTTTTCTATAATTTCTCAATGCTTCTCTCTTCTCAACCCCTCTCAAGCTTGAGAAGCTTAATTGGAATGGTTTTTGAATGCTATTGAAGTTAATTGATGAATGGTAGTGAATAGTTACATAATTTGATGAATGCTATTGAAGTTAATTGATTAATGATAGTTAAGAGTTACATAAATTTCCATTTATGCTTAATTCAAATGGTTTTTATATAATTTCTCTCTCTCACTCAAGAAATGGTCATACTCATGATCCATTCTCAATCCAAATGAAGCTTTTCATAAAGCTTTTCCTTAATCCAAGATTAATCTATGCTTCAGGCCAAATTAATGGCTTTTTTCTATGCTTTTAGTTTATGTATTTCATGAATATTGATGATTCAATCCATTATGGATTAATGATCCAATTAGGGATCATTCTATTTATTTCCTTAATGATAAGCTTTATCCCTTAGAAAATTTGAGATTTATCAGTCATAGCAGCGGAGCTATGGCAAAATTTTTATAAAAATTATGCATAAAATAATTTCATTCAAAGCATGAAAAGAGGACTTCCTACCATATTCTAGGAATTATCATCCTAGATTAATTGAAAGATATTCATTGTAATCATAGAGAAATTGATTTTTATATTATGCATAATTAATTTTCATGTATAGAGGTATGCATAAAAGATTATTATTTTAACATAAAAGTGTTACTTTTATCATAATTGGATTTCATGCAAAGAGGTATGCATAAAAGATTATTATTTTAATGTAAAAGTATTACTTTTATCACAATTGAATTTCATGCATAGAAGTATGCATAAGAGTTGATTATTTTATTATAAAAGTGTTACTTTTATCATATTTGGATTTCATGCATAGAGGTATGCATAAAAGTTGATTATTTTATTATAAAAGTGTTACTTTTATCACAATTGAATTTCATGCATAGAAGTATGCATAAGAGTTGATTATTTTATTATAAAAGTGTTACTTTTATCATATTTAGATTTCATGCATAGAGGTATGCATAAAAGTTGATTATTTTATTATAAAAGTGTTACTTTTATCACAATTGAATTTCATGCATAGAAGTATGCATAAGAGTTGATTATTTTATTATAAAAGTGTTACTTTTATCATATTTGGATTTCATGCATAGAGGTATGCATAAAAGCTGATTATTTTATTATAAAAGTGTTACTTTTATCACAATTGAATTTCATGCATAGAAGTATGCATAAGAGTTGATTATTTTATTATAAAAGTGTTACTTTTATCATATTTGGATTTCATGCATAGAGGTATGCATAAGAGTTGATTATTTTATTATAAAAGTGTTACTTTTATCATATTTGGATTTCATGCATAGAGGTATGCATAAAAGTTGATTATTTTATTATAAAAGTGTTACTTTTATCACAATTGAATTTCATGCATAGAAGCATGTATAAGAGTTGATTATTTTATTATAAAAGTGTTACTTTTATCATATTTAGATTTCATGCATAGAAGTATGCATAAAAGATAGTCTTTTTATACTAAAAGTGTGATTTTCATCATAAATGGATGTTATGCATAACTTAGATGCATAAGAGAAATTCTTTTATTCTAAAAGTGTAATTCCTACCAAATTGAATTTACGCATAGGAAGATGCATAAAAGATTGATTCAAGAGTGTCATTCTCATCTAAATTGAATTTATGCATAAGAAGATGCATAAAAGATTGAATTTTAATTCAAAAGTGTCATTTTCATTTAAAATGAATTTATGCATAGGAAGATGCATAAAAGATTGATTTTTACTTCAAAAGTATTAATCTCCTTAAATGGAATTTATGCATAAATAAATGTGTAAAGAAATCTTATATCAAATATAAGAATTCTCTTGTATGCTATAAATAGATATGAGATGTGATAGGATGTGATAAGAGGTGTATAAGATGTGATAAGAGGTGATAAGATGCTTATGAAATAAGTTAGGAGGTGATAAGATGAATTAAGATGTGATAAGATGTGTATGGGATGAGGTAAGAAGTGTATGTGATAGGATAAGATGTATATAGGTTGTGATAGGGCGAGAATGGATGTGATGTAAAAGATTAGCTGTGAAGGCATATGGGGTTATATGAATGGGAATGTGGAAATGGATGTATGTATGTGGATGTGTGGATGTGGAGATGGGAGTGTGGATGTATGAATGTAAAAATGGATGTATGAATGTAAAAATGGATGTATGCATGAAGATGTATATGCATGGAAGTGAATGTGGATGTAGATGTGGATGTATAGATGTGAATGGGAATGTGGATGTGGATGTATGTGAATGTGGATGTAGATGTGGATGTATAGATGTGAATGTGGAATGTGGATGTGGATGTATGTATGTATGTGGATGTAGATGTGGATGTATAGATGTGAATGGGAATATGGAAGTGGATGTATGTGAATGTGGATGTAGATGTGGATGTATAGATGTGAATGTGGAATGTAGATGTGGATGTATGTATGTATGTGGATGTAAATGTAGATGTATAGATGTGAATGGGAATGTGGATGTGGATGTATGTATGTATGTGGATGTGGATGTATGAATGAGGACGTGATAGTGGATGTATGCATGTGGATGTGGATGTATGGATGTGGATATGGATGTGTATGTATGAATGTGGATATGGGATGTGGATGTATAAATGAGGATGTGAAAATGGAGGTAAGCATGTAGATGTGGATGTATGGATGTGAATGTGGATGTGAATGTGGATGTGGATGTGGAGATATGGATGTGGATATGGATGTGAATATATGATATGTAATGTGAAGGAATCTGAAGTGAAGAGATGGAAAATGATGTGATTGGATGAGTACACATATAAATGGAATGTGGAATAAGTAATGTGGATTAATGAGGGATAATGTGGAAAAATGAGAGTTAATATAGAAATTGTATTTGTAAACTGTTTGTAAATGCTGTTTGTAAATGGCTGTTTTATGTCAAGAATGCTGGGGAAGCATTTTAACCGTCTTGTGATTAAGGTCGTGGAGACCTAACTGATAAAGTTGCAACTGCTGACGGAGAGTCAATGGAGGACGTCTCGCGTAGCAAGGTCGGCCGAGGTCTTGACCAGCCTCAGTTCGATTAAAATGGTGAGCTTCCGGTACGGTGGATGAGGGACCAAGGAAGCGGCCTATGAGTGAAGCGCTAGGTCACCTGCGAAGGATCCTAGAGGGTGCTGACCATACGGTGCTCGGGCTCTGGGTCACCTAGGATACCCACGCGTGCGTCGAGGAAGATATTGGAACAAGGTGTAAGAGTTGTTTGCTGAAACCGGGCATGGATCTGGTTGACTGACCTTGCTGGTCCTCAACGGATGAGTCCATGGCTCTTTTATATGGATCTGTTGGTTGATCTTGCTGATCTTCAACGAGAGTCCATCTTGATAAGTGATTATATTGCCGAGTATTATGGGCTAGGAACTATTGAAAAGGCCCCTGAGTGGACAGGTGGTGAGCGTTCTAGTTGCCAATGATGCCATAGATACTCTGATGAAGGAATGATGGGAAATTAAGAATCAACCAGATAATTTGGAAGATTGTGATCAGTGGTACTATGGTTTCATTAAAGGATTGTTTTAAAGTTAGCTGATGCTAAGAAAAAGGCAATTTCATATTGGGTGTGTAAGTGGTGTGGCTAGTTTTATGTTTGCATGAACTTCCGGCTAGGGGGCCTTGGAACTCTTTTCCTTGGTACCCGAGACAAAACCTAACCAAATTCCAAATTGGATCCCATCACTACAGTGGTTGGGCGGTTGGCTAACCCATGGGATTGGATGGGGTTAGGCTGGACTGATGGATCCGTAAATCGAGACTCAATTTCTGTTATTACGATAGATGAAGTAAGTCCCGGATAGTAATTGTTCTATGGATAGGAATCAACGGCTGTGCCTCTTGATGGGGAAAAAAGCGTTGATCCCAATGATCCAAGTGCAAGTTTCTTCCTTGATCTGACCGAGTATCTTTATAGGTGCAGTCGGATCAGTTGTCACTAATGGTCTTGACTACGTTAGAGTAAAACGTTATCCTCGAGGAATCGCCCGTGCTTTCCGGATAAGGGAAGTTTTTCCAGGTTCAGTTTTGGAAAAACTGATGGTTTAGTCTTTTGTCCGGATATCCGTGGACGAGGCCCCGAATGTGGGACCCCTGTCCCGCGCGAGAAGTGCTACTTCCGCTGCTAGTACCCCGAATCCATTGCGCGGTGGGGACAGGGATCTTACAAAAAATGTGACAGGGAAAAAGTGTGTGCATATGTGGTACAATGGGCAGTGCCCAGGACTGTAACTCTAACAGGAAATAGTACTGCTTGAGTCTAGAAGGGCTTCATGAGAACTAGACGCTATTTGAATAGGCAACAGAATCTAGAGCTCATGGTAGGCTACCTTCAAAATTTCCAAGGGGGTCCCTCTCCTCACGAGTTCCTAATAAAACGAAGAGAGAGAGTGTGCACTATGCGTGTGTGTATGATATATATATATATATATATAATATGTCCATATGTGTGTCGGGGAGAGAGTGTGTGAGTGAAAGGTATGTAGAGTCTAATTTTCATTTAATTTAAAGTTTCAATTTCAAAAATTAAAAGAGCTAGATAGCGCTGTTTACCATAATTCATGTTTGTTTACGCCTGATCTCACTTATCTCCACAAAAACAATGACAGCACCGAGTACAATAACAATTGCAAGGAAGCAAGCGACAAAGAGAGAGAGCAATATAGAGCTAGAGAAAGAGAGAGAGAGGCGCTTATAAGAGCATGTATATAGATATTCCTATGGGTATATAAATCTGTTTTTTCTCGTTGCGTGGGCATGGCATAAGCGACGAATCGCTTATGCGATGAACTCGTCGTCGCTTAAGCGACCTCTTCGTTGCTTATGCGACGACTTTAAAAAAAATTTAAAATCTCACGCTTATGCGACGTAAAGCATCGCTAGAATATTCGCTAAAAGCGTCGTATAAACGATGTACCACAGCGACGCCAGTAGCAACTATAAATAGCATCGCGTAAGCGACGAAAAAAGTCACTACTGGCGTCACTGTGCACCCAATGGTGCACCCAATGGCTATTAGTGGACTAGCCTGGGTATGGTAAAAAATGGTGTGCTGCCGATACGATGGGTGAGGGCTGACGAAGAGGTCCCTGAGTGAAGTACCACGACACCTAAGGAGGATCCTGGAGGGTTCTGACCAGGCGATGCATGGGCTCGCGGTGCTTAGGACACCCATACGTATGTCGTGGAAGATATATATGAATGTTGACGAAATGATTATTGTAATCTGTTACTAGATCCTATTGTTGCTGGTCCCAACGGAGAGTCCAGAGTGGTACTCTTTTTGTGAAACAAGGGATTGAATGGAAATTTTGAGTTATGAAATCTGTGACCATATCTGTTTTATCAATGGATTATTTTTATATTAAAGTTTCTGGAGAGATGGAAAACTCTCTCACTTGTAGCAAGAGTAGTATGATCCACGTGTAGCTCAATCCAATGGGATTTGCATCCCTTTCGGAGCTAGGGATTCAACCCGTACCGGTGCACAAAAGCTTATCCATTTGATGGAGAGAATGCTTATGGCCACCATCACATGACACTAGACTTAGCACACACACAAGCTCAACTTGCCCTCATTCTTACACACCCATTCATTCACAAATACAAGCAAGAGGAACACATTCACTATGCACACAAGCAAAGAGAAAGACCTCACTCCACTCCTATCTTCCTACAAGCATGCACACTCTCAAGCATCAAGCTTCCATGAAAGCTTCAAATCAATCCACATACTCAAAAATGAAATACTAAAAGCATGCATAAGAGTAAAATGATTAGAGAAGAGGATGAGAAAAGACTCATGACATTGCTATTGATTCAATGAAGAGATTTATCTCATACAAGATGTAGATGGGGTGAGAGAAGAGTCTTCACCTCTATGGAGAAGAGGGAGAGTAGCTCTCTCAAAGGAGCTCTTGCATGAACTTAGCCCAAAATGTACATAAGCTCTCAAATGAGCCACTTTTTATACAAAAACTCTAAAACTCCCAAAACTTTCCATGTGGGATTATTCTTAAGCCCACTCCCACACTCATCTACAACTTGGAACTCTTTACAAGAGCCCTAAAGAAGAATGTCACTTGTTTTCCTGCTTGCATCTTTGAGTTGCATCCTTGCATTGATCACCACTCGTCCATTCGTCACGCAACACTCCCCCCTTCCTATTTTGCGCACGTCCTCGAGCGCGGTAGAAGCAAAAGCTGCAAAAAACAATGGATACAAGTAAAGCCTTTTATTGAAAAAAAACCAGCAATGACAATTTCACATGTGAGCATACAAGTGAAAGGCTGATTAGAGTTTTAAAGAGTGCTAAAAGAGGTGAGTAAAAACTAGTCAAAGTGAGACTAAGTGGTAGATAGTGCTATGCAAAGGCAAGTGTGCTTGTACACCGCAGGTTATGACCGCAGTCTCAATGTCCTACAAGTATTTAAGTTATTCCTAAGTGGCAAACCTACTCCTAAATATGAGTAATGGTGATTGGACCTCTTCTTCTTTTCTCTTTTTTTTTTTTTTTTCATTTGGTGTGTATGTAAAAGATGATAAAGAGGAAGGTTCCATCCCAATAAGACCCAAGCAATGGCCAAGAGACCTCCGCCAAGAGAATCTAAAGGCCACTAAGTATCTCAAGGGTGACAGACCCTTTTCTTTCTTTTGACATAAGGAGTATCCCATGAAGATGAGGGCATCGGTCTCGAGGGCCCATAATGTACCCCAGAGTCCTACCAACATCTATCAAGGTGATAGAGTCCTTGAAGGTTTTTTTCTTAATCTCCTAGACGTCAGTGTTCACCCCATGGAAACCAAGGCATCGGCCCCAAGGTGCTAAGACAACCCCAGGTCCTACCAAGCATTCCACATGGCTGTAGACACGTCATGTCTTGATTCACTTGTATATATTTTTTATGATTTTCATAAATTTTTTATTAATCCTAGCACCTAGCCCATACCTAAGAGGTAGCTACCACTAGGGATAACTAATATACTTCCAGAGCATAAGAACTTGGCATACTCCATTGGTATATATCCTACACCATCTTCAAATAGAAATACCTCCTACTAAGTCCTCTAAGAATCTAGAAATCACTCACCACATTTTAACAACTAATTTAAAACTTAAACCAGCCAACTGTGTGTGAACATGCAAACAATATATCCAAAAGTTAAAAGCACATAAAGAACAAAAGATTATGATTTGAATACACCTGTTGTAGTGCTTGTTGATGTTGTGCATTTGCATTGATGCATTGCTGATACTAATTGCTTCTCTTTGCTCCTTGTAGGCATTGCATGTCTCCCCCCTTCCTAATTTGTTTGCACGGTAGGTGGACTATTGGGGTGTGTTTGTATGCTATTTTTTAGCTGAGATCTCTGCAAAATGTTTATTAACAAACAAGAAAAGAAAAGAAAGGAATAAAATTTGTTATTGGTGCCAATCACCGAATATAGCCGAGGGGAAAAACCCAGTGGGAGAAAAGTGCCCTGGGTTGTTGATCTTATTGTGGAGTCGCTGAGCTTACCCTTGCACTGGTGGTGGATCCGTGTCCACTTCTACTGGAAAGATGGTATCAATGACCTCAGGATGCAAGGACAACCCTGTACAAAAACCGACCTCTAGAGAAGGTGGTAGAGGAAGGAGTGCTTCCTCGCTAAAATATGGCATTGGTTCTATGGGAAGGTTAAGCAGACAATTTTGATTTTGGAATTGCTCAATGTAGGTACGCATAGTGATCCAAAATTGACATGTTGAGGCTTGGGGAAGGAGGGCTTGCAAGATAGGTGGTTGCAAGTCATTTATGCATGTATCCCTCCACTGTTGTGCTTGATCCTCCTCAGGTAATCTACGTTGATTTGGTCCTCTTTTTGGTATTCTCACATTAAGAAGGTTATGGCGTTGGGGTGTAATTCCCACAATTTGTTTCATTAAGCCCGTGCCATATCGTCTAAAGTAAGAGCGGCATATCCAACAAATGTGTGAAGCTTCTCCTAATACGAGTCGTGCACACTCTTGACAATGTGGAAATGGGTGATGCTGTTGAAAGAATAAAGTGACAAAGTGATGCCCACAGCAATTTTCACCTAAGGGAGCATAAAAGTACCTAGAATGAGTTTGAAAAGGAGGAGCACTATAACCCCCGCAATGTCCAGGTTGAGAACCATCAGGGTCAATGCATGGTGGACATGTATAGCGCCAAGTATCCATCAGGAGGTATCTTATATTCCTTATCAGCTCCGGATCGTGCGCCGGCTCTGCATGTGCCTCCTCGCGGCGCGCCTTCTTCACCGCCTTGACCTTCTGATGCCGCCTCACAGCAGCTGCAGCGCCTCAGCACCCGTCCTTCACCGCCAGCCTGCAGCCTTGAAGTTTAACTGAGGTCCGGCCTTCGCTGCCCGGCCTTCGCCTGGCTCTATGCCTTCTTCTCCTTCTTGCGGCTCTGCTTTCTCAGCTGCAGTCACCCGTCCTCTTTCTTCTCCGCCGGCCTCTGCTGCTGCCGGCCAACAGCCTTCGCAATTGCCTCCACTCAGCCACTTCACCACCAGCAGCGCTTCACCACCTCCTCTGCGCCTCTGGCTTCTTTTCTTTCGCCTACTTGCACCCACTTCACATCCTTAGCTGCAGGTGACGATGCCTTCGAACCAGCTTATCCTTCGCCACCCACATGTCCTTAGATGCAACCGCTGGTATTGCCTTCGCTAGCCAAGCAGCTGACACCTTGCTTTCCACCCGATCGCCCTGCAGAGCAGCCGCCTCTCTACCCGACCTTCAACGGCTTTCACAGCCAGCTAGCCAACAGCTGACTCTCGCCGGCCAGTCAACTCACCGGTCTTCGCCTCTGCCGTCCGCTTCACCACCTCACACCTGAAGCTCGCCGCCTTCCTCCTTGCGCGCTTTTGCTGTTGCGCCACCGCCGCCTTGACTTTTGCTGCCCAGCCTTTGCTCTCTTCGCCAGCTCATTCGCAGCCAGGCGGCCACGTTCACAGCCAGGCTCTCCTTCACGTCTCCCACACAGTCAGTCTCCACGCCGGCCACCTTCACGCGGCCGCTCGCCTTCCACACCCCTTCTTCGCAACCGCCTCTCTCCACGCGGCCGCCTTCCACTGTTGCAGCCCTTCTGCAGCTGCCACCTTGTGCCACCTACGTTGGCCACTGGTTGGCTTTTTTTTTGTTTTTTTTATTTCACCGCCTCGCCTTTGCGCCCCGCCGACCACCTTAGCCTTATATGCAACTCTTCTTGCTGCCGGCCTTCAACACCTCTTTTATTATTTTTTACTAATTACATATTAGCAAAAAGCATGAAAGCATGAAACGACAAAAAACAATGAAGGTAAGCATAATGAACGGTACTTGGAAAAGCATAAAAGCAATAAAACATAAAAAACAATGCAGGAGAAACCTCAACCGCTCAATGGTTTTTTTCTTATCCTAACCTTATCCACTCACACCGGGATCGCACACCCAAACTTAACCTAATCACTCGATGGTTTTGCAACCAAAAGAGGAAATAGTGGTGGTTTCCACACACTCTCAACCGGATTTGAGTCTTCTCCCCGGCAGCGGCGCCAATGGAGAGACGGAAAACTCTCTCACTTGTAGCAAGAGTAGTATGATCCACGTGTAGCTCAGTCCAATGGGATTTGCATCCCTTTCGGAGCTAGGGATTCAACCCGTATCGGTGCACAAAAGCTTATCCATTTGATGGAGAGAATTCTTATGGCCACCATCACATGACACTAGACTTAGCACACACACAAGCTCAACTTGCCCTCATTCTTACACACCCATTCATTCACAAATACAAGCAAGAGGAACACATTCACTATGCACACAAGCAAAGAGAAAGACCTCACTCCACTCCTATCTTCCTACAAGCATGCACACTCTCAAGCATCAAGCTTCCATGAAAACTTCAAATCAATCCACATACTCAAAAATGAAATACTAAAAGCATGCATAAGAGTAAAATGATTAGAGAAGAGGATGAGAAAAGACTCATGACATTGCTATGGATTCAATGAAGAGAGTTATCTCATACAAGATGTAGATGGGGTGAGAGAAGAGTCTTCACCTCTATGGAGAAGAGGGAGAGTAGCTCTCTCAAAGGAGCTCTTGCATGAACTTAGCCCAAAGTGTACATAAGCTCTCAAATGAGCCACTTTTTATACAAAAACTCTAAAACTCCCAAAACTTCCCATGTGGGATTATTCTTAAGCCCACTCCCACACTCATCTACAACTTGGAACTCTTTACAAGAGCCCTAAAGAAGAATGTCACTTGTTTTCCTGCTTGCATCTTTGAGTTGCATCCTTGCATTGATCACCACTCGTCCACTCGTCACGCAACAGTTTCTAAGAGGAGTGTGTGTGCAACTGTTTTCTAAAGCTAAAGTTAAGAAAGGCATTCAATTATGGGTGGGTGAGTACTTGTTTGGTTCTACTGATTCCAGTGGTAGGGTGGTGGCTAACCCATGGGCCGCATGGGGTAGGCTGGAATCAATGGAGTTTTAATAATCAAACTGAAAAATCTTAGGATTACGATAGGATTCGAGTAGCTAGTTAATTCCGTGATAAATTTCTCAATTGAGTGGGTCAACGGGGCTGTGCCTGATCTTGATTAGGGAAAAAGCGTTGAATTGCTCAGATGATCAAATATTATCAGCGATAGTTCCTTCTATCTGGTTTATTCAGGTGAAGGATAGTTTAGGTTTTGATCTCGTTAGAAAAATTTGTTAAGAAAATTCAAAAAGGTGGAATCATCCCCACTTTTCGGGCATGGGAAATTTTCTCGGTTTCGGTTTTCGGAGTGACCACCAGCCTAGTCTCGTGCCCGGACATTCATGGGCGAGGCCTCGAGTGAGAAACCCTACCCCGTGCATGAGGGGGCTGCTTCCGCTGAGTCCGGTGGTGCGTGGAGGGGGCAGAGGGACCTCACAATTGGTATCAGAGCCTTGTTGAAATAGCTAATAAGGATAAACGAATTCTTATCAAAAATTGATAATAAAAACTCAAAAAAAGCATTTTTCATAATGTATTTTCATTCCGTAAGCTGTTTTAATGAAGAATTTTTAATCAAAGAAATTATTTTTATGGATGGAAGTTCCCTATTTATCTAGTATTCCCAACCTCACCTAGTCTATTTATCTCAAGATACGACTGCATTCGCCTTCGAGCATCTCATTTCTTCCACCTCAACTCGAACAAGCCGAGCAAGACTCGCACGCCATTTCGAGGATTTATATTTTCCTAACCCAGTGGAGAGACAACAGCATAAGTGGTTTGTAGGGCAGTATGTCCACGCCTCTTGCGACCTCTTGTGACCACCGTGCAATGCTGTGGCAGAGCCTCTCCTTGGCAATGATTCTGTTAAAGCTGAAAATGGTGCGTGGCATCATTCTATATCATTCGACGCCTCGGAATTTCAGACTTTCATGCCAAGTCTACAGACTCCTTAGTTGTTTTATTCCTAAGGAGAAAATAAAAGCTCCCTTGTCTGTAAGTGAACGTTTGTATCAGGGCATGGCTATGGCCCAGTACTGTCGTCTTACGCGACTCCCGAGGAGATTTTGAATTCTGGAGCCGAGCTACTCTACATATTGCAACTTTTATATAAATAAAGAAATGTTTTCCGGAGAAAAATTCCCTGTTGTATAAGTGATTGTTTATGGAAGATCTCATAAAGAAAAATCTGTTATCGGACATATGTCATAGATCTCCAATAAGATCATTGTCTTGTTTAAGAAATTGTTTTCTGAACCTCATAAATCTTAGGATCTCGTGGATGATATCAAAATAAAAATTTAAAAATACATAAATTTTTGGCAGAATCATGAGATGAGGAAATCGTGGCCGTCACTCTCTCTGAAGATGACGAGCTTGACCCTGGTGTTCGTAAGGCTCTTCCTACTAGGACTCAGCCAGGACTCAAAGGAGAAGGAGAGAACCTAGGCGAGGCTGTGGAGAAATGGGTGGAAGCCATGGAAGAATATTTTGACATCACAGGCTACAATGAGCGGAGCAAAATGGCTCTTGCCAGGCTGAAAATAGTGGAAACAGCCAGAGTAGCATGGAGGAACCACTGTGACACCAACCGTCTGGACAGACATACTCAGTCCTGGAACAACCTAAAAACCTATTTTGAGAAAGAGATTTTGTCCCCCTGGATTTTTGGAAATCAAAATGAACGATTTCTTAGAGCTAAAGTAGGGAAGCAAAACTATCGAGGAATATCACCAGGCCTTTGCTATTCTACTCAAATATTTACCACCTCTAGATGAAGAACAACTCATGGCCAGGTTCATTCGAGGAATGAACGAACCCGTGGACACACTGGTCAAAAATGCCAAGCGAGTGTCCATGGCTGAAGCTGTAAGAATGGCAAAGGATTTTGCCAAAGCCTTTGTAGTAAAGGTCCCGCTGAAACCTGCACCCTCTAACTTTAAAAGATTCCAAACCCAAGGAAGTACTTCAAACTTTCCACTCCCAAAGAGGCAACAAGGCCCGAATCAGAATCAGGATGCAGGAAGATTCCAAAGTGAAGGAAGACCCTTCCCCCAGAATACTTTCTCAGGAGCCCCACCTCTTTCAAGAAATCAGAGGGATGAGCTCAGAAGTGAAAACCGATGTTTTGGATGCCAAGTTTTTGGTCACCAGCTAAAAGACTGCCCGACTCCTGCCATGTCAAGGGGACAAGGAAGTCAAGGACCCCAAGTTTAGAGACCAACTCCTTCATACCAATCTAATCAGGTTCCGTCTCGCCCAAGTTAGGGAAACCCCATAAGAACTCCAGCTCAGCCATCTGCCTCTGTCCAGAGTAACCTCAGAACTCCTTCCCAGAACTGGGGCAACCAAAGAGAAAGAGTCCCGCCTCAGACTGCATCAGCCAAAGCAGTCACAATTTCAGATGTAGTAGAAGAGGAAAGAGGGTAGATCTATGCTGCAATTGAAAATCAAGGGCCTAACCAGTCATCCATACTCCGACAGAGTATCAAGGTAAACCTTTTAAGCTTTTGATTGATTCAGGCAGTTCTCATTCATTCATTTCCTCTAGATGCTTGCGTAAGCTAATCTTAGATCAAAAATCAAGGAAACCTATGCAAGTTGAATTGGCAAGTGAGAAGATTCTTTTCACTTAGTAGAACGTATTCAGTTCAACCTAGATGGGAGTTTAACTGACTGTCAATTCAGAGTTATACCTTTGGGAGTTTTCGACGGGATCCTTGGAGTGGATTGGCTCCACAAAAATCAAGTTGACATTCACTGTCATGATGGAACCATTTTCTTTCGTGGCCTTCACGGAAACAAGGTTCAAGGAACCGGAATTTCAGGATCCCCAAGTCTGCACAGTTAGTAAAGGCTTCTAAGTTATTAAAAGGACTTAGAAAGAAGCAGCGCATTTATCTTGTCAAAATGAATCCGGTAGACTCAAAGTTAAAAGCTAAAGAACCTAAATGGTTAAGTGATTATGATGATTTATTCCCAGCAAAATTAACAGAGATGCCTCCAATTCGAGAAGTAGATCATGTGATAGAATTGACCCCAAGAGCTCAGCCAGTAGCCCTGCGCACGTACAAAATGCCAGTTCCTGAAGCCATCAAACTCAAGGAGTAGCGTCTAAGATAGGTGTTAGAACAAGGGTTTGTAAGACCCAGTGTTTCACCTTGGGGTGCACTAGTTCTCTTTCAAAAAAAGAAAGATGGAACGCTTAGACTCTGTGTGTGGACTACAGAGGTCTAAATCAGTTAAGAATAAGTATCCTATTCCAAGAATTGATGAGCTTCTGGACAGGCTAAGTGGAGCCCAGTTCTTCACAAAGATAGATCTCAAATCAGGGTATTACCAGATCAGGATTAATGAGCAAGATATCCCGAAGACAGCCATCAATACTCGGTATGGGCATTATGAATTCACTGTCATGCCGTTTGGATTGACAAATGCCCCAGCTACATTCAATCACTTAATGTAAGACATTCAAGACATTCTCAGAGAATACGTGGATGATTTTGTTCTTGTTTTCTTTGATGATATTCTGATTTACTCAAAGAATGCAGCTGACCATGAAGCTCATGTGAGAAAAGTTCTTGAGATTCTAAGGAAGCACCAACTCTTTGCAAAAAAGAGCAAATGCACTTTCTCTGCCAACCATGTTGAATACTTGGGCTTTTTGGTATCCAAAGATGGAATTTCTCTAGATTCCGCAAAAGTCCAAGTAGTCATAGATTGGCCTGAACCAAAGACAGTGAAAGAAGTCAGAGGATTCTTGGGATTGACTGGTTGGTATAGAATTTTTATACCAAAGTATGCTCTCATAGTCTCCCCCCTGACTAATCTTCTCAAGAAGAATATTTATATACCAAAGTATGCTCTCATATAGCCTCCCCCTGACTAATCTTCTCAAGAAGAATATTTTTATACCAAAGTATGCTCTCATAGCCTCCCCCCTGACTAATCTTCTCAAGAAGAATATTTATATACCAAAGTATGCTCTCATAGCCTCCCCCTTGACTAATCTTCTCAAGAAGAATATTCTGTTTCAATGGTCTGCCAGGTGCCAGAGTGCTTTTGATAAGCTGAAGACCACCTTGGTAACCAATCCCGTTCTGAAGCTACCAGATTTCTCTCTACCCTCTCTGAAGCTACCAAATTTCTCTCTACCCTTTGAGGTAGTAAAACTGATGCAAGTGGTTTTTCCCTGGGAGGTGCACTCATGCAGGAAGGTCATGCAGTGGCCTATGAATCCCAAAAACTCAGAACGCATGAGAGGAATTATGCTCTCCAAGACCTAGAACTACTTTCAGTAGTATATGCTCTGAATTTGTGGAGACATTATCTACTGGGACAAAGATTCACTTTGATGAGAGCTTAAAGTGGATCTTCACTCAGAAGGATCTCAACATGCGCCAAAGAAGGTGGATGCAGACCCTGTAGGAATTTGATTTTGAAATCAAGTACTCCCCAGGCAAAGAAAATGTGGTAGGCAACAGATCAAATCCTTTGATTATTGAAGCAAGAGAGAAAAGCATGCAGGATAGATTCTTTGGTCCTATTGCTACCCTACTTATGCAAGAAAACAAAACTCCACAGGAGTTAAACAGAGTTCAAGGGTATAGCCTGGATGATGGCATTATGTATTATAATCACAGGCTATGCATTCCCAATGATGAGGGAACCAAGGATCAAATTCTGAATAAAGCCCATGACAGCCTTATAACAGGACATCCAGGTTTCATCAAAACCTACATGTCTGTAAAGAAAAGCTTCTTTTGGATTGGTTTGAAAAAGGATGTACTGAATCATGTACGTCAATGTCTGACATGCCAGAAAGTCAAAAGCTAAAAGAGTAAAAATACGTGGGAAGTTACATCCATTGGACATCCCCCCAGATGAAGTGGGAATGTATCAATATGGATCCAAGTTGCCCATCTGATTCCAGTAAAAGAAACCTACACTACAGTAGATGTGGCCAGAGTGTTCCTCAAAGAAATCTTTAGATTGCATGGCCTACCCAGGAGAATAGTAAGTGATCGAGATCCCAAGTTTACTTCAAGGTTCTGGATTGCATTTTTCGAAGCAGTGGGAACTTTCTTGGATCTCAGCACAGCTTATTGTGAGGTGAAAAAAAGAAAAAAGAACCTCTGCCTCTATAGCCTTTCACCTCCCAAACTTGGAAACAATAACACAACGGAGGCACCACCAGCCACCGGCTGGAACACTTTCCACAATTCACCACACCACCCACACCCAAAAGACAGCACAAAATAGGGGCACCATAGACAAAGCAAACACCCAGCAATATATTCCCAGTAAAACACTTCATACAAGCTTCTCCCGACACATAAGCCTTACTCACACAATCATAAAAAGACTCGGGCCTGGATTTACTACCAAGGGAATTCCACCATGGCCACACCACCTCTGGAATTCAACCTTACGTCTGACGACCAAGCCTTTGCAACCACAAACATCAACACTCTGACCTGTCACTGCCGAGGATACACCACATCCCCAATCACCGCGAACCTCTTCACCTGCTTGCTGTGCCAATCACACCAGAAAGAACCCCGCCACTCTCACTTCAGAAGGCGCCCCACCAGCTAACCCTCAACTCTCTCTA
This sequence comes from Cibotium barometz, assembly GCF_041138505.1. Classification (NCBI taxonomy): domain Eukaryota; kingdom Viridiplantae; phylum Streptophyta; class Polypodiopsida; order Cyatheales; family Cibotiaceae; genus Cibotium; species Cibotium barometz. The sequence goes on along the minus strand of NC_141092.1, from coordinate 33,018,659 downwards.
CAGCCCATCACTTCTGTGTGTGTCGCCAGCAGGCAGCAGCTACCCAAACACTTCTCTCTCTCACTCTCTGTGCTGATCCTCTGCCAGTCACTTCCTCACTTCCTATTGCAGCTTCTCTGCAGTGCTACTGGCCCCACCAGCCAAGCAGCCACACTATCCTTCTCTTCTCTTCACTCGGCACCCGCTCATGCTGTCCATAGCCCTGTCTCCTGGGCGACCTCCTCACAGCCACCAGCCTTCCACCATACCCACAGCCACACGCTGTCCACCTGCTTTCACTTCCACATCCAGCTCATTATCATCACCTCCAAGGCCTCCCAGTAGCTCTGTGCCAGCCTTTGAAGAAGCCTCTCTCTCCTTTTACAAGGCGGCCACCACCTCAAAAGCCGCCAGCTTGTCACCAGTCCTTCCTCGCGCAACCATACACGCCAACCACCAGCTGTTGTGCCAGCAGCAGCTGCTCTGCATAGCCAAACTCGTCTCTTGGCACCTATCAACCCTCTTGGCAGCTCCCCGTCGCTACACTAGCCCGGCTTCTCGTACACCCAAGGCGACCTTCTCTCGCTAGCCTGCGTGCTGTGCCCCAGCTGCTCTTCGACGACCCTCTTGCGCCTCTCTGTTATAGACCTACGGCTGCACCCCAGCTTGTCAGCGCCCAAGAACCTTCACCAAGGGCCCTAGTCACTGTCAGCTTGTCAGCTTGTCAGCGCCCAAGAACCTTCACCAAGGGCCCTAGTCACTGTCAGCAGCTTCACCAACTCACCCCCAGGCGGCTCTCACTCGCCATTCGCTCTTCAGAATGACCAGAACCGCCTTCTCACCTGAGAGGCCTAGTTTTTTCTAGGCGGCCACCCCACATCGTTTCTCTCCTCGCCAGCTTCTAGACGTTACGCTGGCGGCCACACAAAACCTCCACGTAGCTTTGCTTTTTTAGCCACTTCAATATTATCATTTTTTTCTATTTTGCCTAAAAGATGGCCAACATCTATGCCTTCCATTTCACACCAAAGCTCAAGGCAACATTGGCCCTTGCTTCAATTGCCCATACCTCCACACACCTTCAAATACAGCCTTCCAATGCCCACTTATACTTGGGACGTGCACACATTTCAAGGCGACTGATATCATCCCCAGCCAGCACACCACACTCCGGACAGGCCTGTACAAGCCTACAACAAAAGCCATCCACCCTGTACACCTGGCAACGCATTCAAAGCCAACAAACTCTTCACACATGCCATGCATCCATATGTACACAAGCCCAAAACACCTTTCAGAAAAACGCCTGACATACTTTGCCAACCCCCCCATCTGCTAGAGCATTTATGCTCAGCAGAGCAGAAGCATAAAGTCCAGTAGCTATCCACCAGGATCAAAAGGAAAGAGCAACTCACCATTCCATTCCCCAATATCTTTGAAACACCATGGCTTCATCACTGCATACCAAACATCAATCATATGCATCAGAAAATCATTTCCGTCCACTTCACCCATAACAAACCTCCTCATCTTCAAAATCTGTGGCATTGCAGCATCTAGCATCCAATTCATCAACACCAGTGAAGGCCAGGCTCTAACATTTTGACCTTTCTGCACACAAAAATCCAGATCCTTTCCATCAACAGTGTCTACAAGCACTTCCAGCTCTTGTAATTTTGGCATCTCTTCACAACCATACAACTCAACTGGCTCAGAATCCTTGTCATCCATGGACTTTGCCTTTAGCATCTCAGCAACCCACATAGAAGCCTTTGTTACACTCTCAACCATGTCTGCATCCATGTCCACCTCTGGCTCCTGTTCATCAAGGCTAGCAACTTCCCAGATATCATCCTCAAGCACAATACTCTCATCACAACGCTCCTCATCAGCCAAATCTACATGCATACCTTTTTGAATGTTGCCAACCCCCCTAATATCATCGTCCAAAGACTCCCCAGCACATAATGCATTAAATGGAAAAACATCCATACCATTCATCGCGGGTACCAGACCATCATCAAGCTGTCCAAGAAAATCCATAATAATAGGATCTTCCTCCATGCTCTCCACATCTGCATCACAAGCCATCTTCACTTCATCACACGTCTCTACCCCATCCTCCTCCATTGCAGAATCTGGAAAAGAATCATCCTCAAAGCATCCTGTATCCAGCTCCTCTTCCTTCTTATCATCAGCCAATCCCAAGGCATCATCCTCTTTACTTCCATGTGCATGCATATCATCCAAATCCGAATGCAAATGATCTTCAATAGAACACTCCAAACCACTGTCATGAACAGCCACGACGTCCAAACCCAAAGAAGAATCCACTGGCAACTCCTTATCCTGCTTTTCATCCTGCTTCACTTGCTTTTCATCCACCTGCACATGCTTTAAAGACTTTGGAAAAAAATCAGAAGGCACATAGAACATCCCCCTTTGTACCTGTATAGGCCTTTGAGGTTCCTGTCTAATCAAACTTTGCATAGGACTCTTATCCACCTCAACCAAATTCACATGCTTATCCCTTGCAGACACAACACCTTCATACAGATAAATACCCATCTCCATCTACTTCAAAATCTTGCCTTCCTTTTCCCTAGCAACCCTAACTGCATCATCAAATGACTTGGAATTCTTTAACTCAACCCTAACCTTCAAATGGGTTAACAAACCATCAATAAACAAGCTCTTCTTCAGAAACATAGGAGGAACTCCCTGCTTCAATGTCATACACCACTTACTCCACAAACATGTAAATACCTTCACAAAATCATCCAGTGATTGCCCACAAACCTGCTTCAAGATGCTCAACTCCTGCTAAAGCACACTTGAATCCTCCACTTGCTGAAAATGCTCCAAAAGGCCTTCTTTCAACCTGTCTAAGGTCAAAACACCATGTAGCTCACCTGCCGCATCCTGTGCTTCAAAATCCTTAAGCCAGCTTCGGGCATCTCTCTTCAAGAAAATCTTTACTAACCTCAGAACCTGCTCTTCATCTGTCACATGATTGCTAATGCATGCCAACTCCATCTGCTCCAAGAAGTCACACACATCTTCACCCTTCCTGCCATGAAACTCCGGATAAGACCACATCATGACAACCTGTAACAATCCCTGAGCTCTCCTCAGTGGAACACATGCCCTTCTAGGCAAAAAACAACACCAGAGCTCTCCTCAATGGGACACACGCCCTTCTAGGCAAAGAACAACACCAGAGCTCTCCTCAGTGGGGGCACCAAAAGAATGTGACGTGAAAAAAAGAAAAAAGAACCTCTGCCTCTATAGCCCTTCACCTCCCAAACTTGGAAACACTAACACAACAGAGGCACCACCACCGGCTGGAACACTTTCCACAATTCACCACACCACCCACACCCAAAAGACAGCACAAAACAGGGGCACCATAGACAAAGCAAACACCCAGCAATTTATTCCCAGTAAAACACTTCATACAAGCTTCTCCTGACACAAAAGCCTTACTCACACAATCATAAAAAGACTCAGGCCTGGATTTACTGCGAAGGGAATTCCACCACGGCCACACCACCTCTAGAATTCAACCTTGCGTCTGACGACCAAGCCTTTGCAAACACAAACTCATCAACACTCTGACCTGTCACTGCCGAGGATACACCACATCCCCAATCACCGCGAACCTCTTCACCTGCTTGCTATGCCAATCACACCAGAAAGAACCCCGCCACTCTCACTTCAGAAGGCGCCCCACCAGCTAACCCTCAACTCTCTCTGCAGCCCATCACTTCTGTGTGTGTCGCTAGTAGTAGCAGCTACCCAAACACTTCTCTCTCTCACTCTCTGTGCTGATCCTTTGCCAATCACTTCCTCACTTCCTCTTGCAGCTTCTCTGCAGTGCTACTGGCCCCGCCAGCCAAGCAGCCACACTGTCCTTCTCTTCTCTTCACTCGGCACCCGCTCACGGTGTCCACAGCCCTGTCTCCTAGTAGGCGACCTCCTCACAGCCACCAGCCTTCCACCATACCCACAGCCACACGCTGTCCACCTGCTTTCACTTCCACATCCAGCTCATTATCATTACCTCCAAGGCCTCCTAGTAGCTCTGCGCCAGCCTTTGAAGAAGCCTCTCCCTCCTTTTACAAGGCGGCCACCACCTCAAAAGTCGCAGCTTGTCACCAGTCCTTCCTCGCGCAACCATACACGCCAACCACTAGCTGTCGTGCCAGCAGCTGCTCTGCATAGCCAAACTCGTCTCTTGGCGCTTGTCAACCCTCTTGGCGGCTCCTCGTCACTACAGCAGCTCGGCTTCTCGTACCCAAGGCATCCTTCTCTCGCCAGCTTGCGTGCTGTGCCCCAGCTGCTCTTCGACGACCCTCTTGCGCCTCTCTGTTGTAGACCTGCGGCGGCTGCGCCCCAGCTTGTCAGTGCCCGAGAACCTTCACCAAGGGCCCTAGTCACCGGCAGCAGCAGCTTTGCCAACGCACCCCCAAGCAGCTCTCACTCCGTTTGCTCTTCAGAATGACCAGAACCGCCTTCTCACCCGAGAGGCTTGGTTTTTTCTAGGCGGCCACCCCACCTCGTTTCTCTCCTCGCCAGCTTCTAGACGTTACGCTGGCGGCCACACAAAACCTCCACGTAGCTTTGCTTTTTTAGCCACTTCAATATTATCATTTTTTTCTATTTTGCCTAAAAGATGGCCACCAGCTATGCCTTCCAAAGCTCAATGCAACATTGGCCCTTGCTTCAATTGCCCATACCTCCACACACCTTCAAATACAGCCTTCCAATGCCCACTTATACTTGGGACGCACACACATTTCAAGGCGACTGAGTAGCTGATATCATCCCCAGCACACCACACTTCGGACAGGCCTGTACAAGCCTACAACAAAATCCATCCACCCTGTACACCTGGCAACACATTCAAAGCCAAACTCTTCACACATGCCATGCATCCATATGTACACAAGCCCAAAACACCTTTCAGAAAAATGCTTGACTTTTATCACCCTAAGACTGATGATCAAACTGAAAGGGTAAATCAAGTAATCCAAGATGTTCAAACTGAAAGGGTAAACCAAGTAATTCAAGATATACTTCGGTCATGCTATGGCAGGGAACCCAAGAAGTGGCTAAGCTATCTTCACCTAGTCGAGTTTGCCTACAATGCTTCTTATCACAGAAGTATTGGGATGAGCCCTTTTAAAGCTTTGTATGGACAAGATTGCTTAACTCCATTAACTTGGTTCGACCCATTGATTAGGGTCGAGATGTCCAGACATATGCTTGACGACATGGAGCACCAGATGCAGTCAATTCGTAAAGATATTAAAGCTACCCAAGATCGACAGAAGCAGTATGCAAATAAGAAGAGGACAGACAGAAAGTTTGAAGAAGCAGATATGGTCTTCATTAGAGTACGGCCCAAATAAGAAGAGGACAGACAGAAAGTTTGAAGAAGCAGATATGGTCTTCATTAGAGTACGGCCCAAAAGAAGTTCTCTATCTCTTAGGAAGTACAAGAAGTTATCCCCCAAATATTATGGGCCATATCTGATTACAAAGAAAGTAGGTGACTTAGCCTATGAGCTTCTTCTACCGCCTCATCTCAAAGTTCATAATGTATTTCATGTAAGCCTTCTAAAGAAATATGTGCCAAGCCCAAATCATGTGCTTGATGAGATGAAATCCTAACCTCTTCAACCGAAGGGCAGATGGAACTCCAACCTGAAGAAATTCTTGATGTTTGAGAAAAGATTCTCGGGAACAGAATTCTCAGAGAATTATTGGTAAAATGGAAGTTCTATCCTTTTGAAGATGCCACCTGGGAGAATGAAGTCGATCTTTGCGGGATTACCCCCAGTTTGCAGGATGAGGGCATCTCGCGTTCTTCAAGTGGAAGAGAATGTAAGATTCCTCCCCAGCCTCTCAAGATGTCCAGCATCTTCCCTTGTAATCAAATCATTCTTCAGAAATATAAAAGATCTTGTTTCTACCAGTTTTGGCCTAGAGAGAGAAAATCTTCTAGAGAGTGGTAATTCAGTTTTTAAATATTTTTGGATGGAAAAATATCTCTTCTTATTAAAATAAGCTCCCTCGAAATAAAAGTTCAAAAATATTTTCAAAAGGTGCATTAGAAATCAAGTATAATCTGTTCAAGAGGCCTTATCCTGTCAAGATTTTTTCCAAAATTTTAAATTAAGGTTCCTATGGACCAATAAGATTCATCCAAATGTAGGGAGGAGATAAATGGAAGAATAAAAGGAAAATATCCCAAAAATGAGTAAATACTCACATAAGATGAAGAGTTGACTAAGGACAAGGTTAATAGTTAAAAACGAGAGATATTTAGAAGAAATGATGCATTTTTGACACCTCAGTATGGGGGAATTCCCTTCATGAAGGAGGCGCCTACTTCACATGTGTGGGTGAGTTTTAAACTCCCAAATAATGAGATATTTTTATCTCTCCTCTCTCCTGTTTCAACTAGATCCAAAAAGTTGACTAAATTGACCCAAAAATGGTCAAAATTTGACCAAACTGATCTGGAAAATTCTAGAATCAGTTGGCTTGGTTAAAAGCTCACTTTTTCCTATAAATAGAATCCTTTCCCTTTGTTGAAGCTCAATAGTGTTTTTGCACTATTACCCTACTTCTCCCAAGAGCCAAAAACTGTGAATTTCCTCATAATTTATTAGTTTTGACCTTCCCTCTTCTGAAGATTGGTGGCCACTCTTGTTTCAAACAAAAGTAGATCCTTCAAATAATCAAGCCAAAGGAAAGCTCTCAAATTCTCCTTGTAAGTTGGAGATTCTCCTCTTTTCTATTTCATTTTATGGTTTTTTATGATTTTTGTCTTCTCTAAAATGAATATGATGTTATGCCTCATTGAAAAAAGGCATTCCCCTCTCTTCTTTAGTAAATCCAACCATTCTTTATCCTAGATGAATGATTAATGGATAAAATCAAGTTTTTCATAATGTTTCTCTTAAATAAGTAGAAAATGTTTACATTAGAATGATTTAAATACTCTTGGTGAACTTCTAATGAATTTTAGAGAGTTAAAAATTGAAAAATGGTCAGCCATACAAAGGAGGCTATGGCAAAATTTTCTAAAAATGTGTAAATAAGTTTTACTTTTTTTAAAATTCAAAAAGAGTAATCCCCATCGTATATGTATTCTTAAAGTGTTATTTTTCATCCTAGGTATAGAAAAATGCATACTAAAAATATTTTATTAATAAAGTGTTACTTTCTTTAGAGTTGAATTCTATGCATAGAAGGAAGCATATTGAAATTGTTTTTTGATTATAAAAGTGTTATTTTCATCATAAATGATTTTTATGCATAAATGGATGCATAAAAGAAAATCTTTTATATTAAAAGAGTGATTTTTATCATAAATGAATTGTATGCATAAATATATGCATAAAAGATTTTTTTTATATTAAAAGTGTGATTTTCATCATAAATGATTTTTATGCATAATTGGATGCATTAAAGAAATTCTTTTATATTAAAAGAGTGATTTTCATCATAAATAAATTGTATGCATAAATATATGCATAAAAGATTTTTTTTATATTAAAAGAGAGATTTTCATCATAAATTATTTGTATGCATAAATATATGCATAAAAGATTATTTTTATATTAAAAGTGTGATTTTCATCATAAATGATTTTTATACATAAATGGATGCATAAAAGAAATTCTTTTATATTAAAAGAGTGATTTTTAGCATAAATGATTTGTATGCATAAAAGATTTTTTTTATATTAAAAGTGTGATTTTCATCATAAATGATTTTTATGCATAAACATGCATAAAAGATAATTTTTATATATTAAAAGTCAGATTTTTATCATAAATTATTTTTATTGATAAAAGAAATTCTTTTATATTAAAAGTGGGATTTTCATCATAAATGATTTTTATACATAAACATGCATAAAAGATAATTTTTTTATATTAAAAGTGTGATTTTCATCATAAATGACTTTTATGCATAAATGGATGCATAAAAGAAATTCTTTTATATTAAAAGAGTGATTTTCATCATAAATGAATTGTATGCATAAAAGATTTTTTTATATTAAAAGTGTGATTTTCATCATAAATGATTTTTATGCATAAATGGATGCATAAAAGAAATTCTTTTATATTAAAAGAGTGATTTTCATCATAAATGATTTGTATGCATAAAAGATTTTTTTTATATGAAAAGTGTGATTTTCATCATAAATGATTTTTATGCATAAATGGATGCATAAAAGGAATTTTTTTATATTAAAAGAGTGATTTTCATCATTAATGATTTGTATGCATAAATATATGCATAAAAGATTTTTTTATATTAAAAGAGTGATTTTCATGATAAATGATTTTTATGATGATAAAAGTGTGACTTTCATCAGAATTGGATTTTATGCATAATTAGATGCATATAGAATTTTTATAATTAAATAAGGGTTCTCTTTAATCCTATGTTAATTTTCACAAAAATTGGAAAAATGAATAAGTAGATAATATGTGAGAGGAAATTCTACCGTTTTATATTCACTAAGATGGGAATGAGAAAATTCAAATAAACTATCAAAGTCGGAGATCGAGATAAATGATTATTTATTCCTCCTAGGAATTCATGTTTAGTTTAGAAATCTGTAAGCAAATATTCAATGAACGAAATTTAGAAAAAGAGAAATTGAAATATTACCTTTCGAGGAAGATAGTTTAGGAAGAGCCTTTCTAGACTCAAACTCTGATTCAAACTTTTGACCAAGACCTAATTCCTTTGTCAGTTTCAATCAATGACGATGTGACCAGTTCAGAAAAAATGCACTCAAATCACCCACCGAATCTAAAACTAAGTTGAGACCTTTGATTTTGATCTGAGGATCAAGATTACACAATTTGAGAAATTCTGCTTGGGAATCCAGACCTGTGATCTAGAAGTATTGGGATACGGAATTAAGATATAACCATTGTATTCAAAACAAAATCAAAACTGAAAACTTGCATAAAAACCTTGTTTTCTTAAAGGACTGTCTTACGCCAGAATGCTGGAGGGAGTATTTGGCATATGTGTTTATCTAAGGGAAGTTCGATTTGCAACAACTGGCAGGGAGTGTTCAAGGGATAGCTCACGCAGCAAAAACATGCCCAGGTCCAGCGTGGATATGGTGAAATATGTGTTTATTTAAGGGAAGTTCGGTTGCAACAGCTGGCAGGGAGTGTTCAAGGGACAGCTCACGCGGCAAAAACATGCCCAGGTCTTGACCAGCCTGGGTATGGTGAAAAATGATGTGCTTTCGGGTGGTTGCAAGATCAAGGTACCCAATTTTGTCCACTCAGGCACCCTGTAAACAGTAAAAAAACAGGCATTTGTTTACCTTTAGTGACTAATCTCTCCTAGTAAATGAAGGAATTTCGTTTCAAGTTCTTTTGTTGGAACATCATATTCAAAGTTGAAAATATAGTTGCATAATTTGATTAAGCATTAGATAGTCAAAAGTCCTCATTTTCTTAGGTACAAAGTCAATGTATACACCCTGTCCCAAATTTGAACTGATTCCATAAAATGCTAATATCTTTTACATATAAACTCATATGAGATTCCCACTTTGTACCTTAGATCTTTGCATAATATGGAGCTTAACTTGATTTTTTGAGAAAATTTTAAGATATTTGTCTATTTTCTTTAAATATTTCAAGGTCTTTAAAGTGTTATAATATACGCCACTTTTTGTACCCACAATAGCTACCACTTAAAATCCTCAATCTTGTAGATCAAAAGAGTGGGTAGGTACTGAGACATTAGTAGAATGTGGTGGTTAGTAAAAATTGCAAATCCAATGGTTGGATTTGCAATGATATCTTTTTCAAAATTCTTCCAGACTATCAGAAGGCCTGTAAATATTAATAATCTAATTAGTAAAATTACATTTTTGATGTGAATCATATAAAACCTATAGGGACTAGTGTGCTTGTAATGGTGCATCTATGGAAAAATAAATTGGATCACTCTAAGTATGGAAAGATCTTTTTTTTATCATTTCATCATATTTTTGATTAATTTTGATTAATTAGACTAATTTATATTAATTTAAGTTATATTGGGTTAGTTTAAGGACAAGCGTATTTTCTATTATTTTCTTGATCTTATTTTAAGTACCTTGCCCCCCAAAACTTGCTCTCCAAGCATTGTCCCAGTCCAGCATAAACTGGATAAAATTGGACACCCTGATCTTGCAACAACCCTTTCGGTACGATGGGCGAGGGCCGACGAAGTGGTCCCTGAGTGAAGTACCAAGACACCTAAGGAGAATCCTGGAGGGTTTTGACCAGGCGATGCACAGACTCGCGGTGCTTAGGACACCCATGCGTATGTCGTGGAAGATATATATGAATGTTGACGAAATGATTATTGTAATCTGTTATTACTGGATCTCATTGCTGACCAGCTGGTCCCAACAACGAAGAGTCCATAGTGGTACTCTTTTTGTGAAACAAGGAATTGAATGGAAATTTTGAGTTATGAAATCTGTGACCATATCTATTTATCAATGGATTATTTTTATATTAAAGTTTCTAAGAGGAGTGTGTGTGTAACTGTGTTCTAAAGCTAAAGTTAAGAAAGGCATTCAATTATGGGTGGGTGAGTACTTGTTTGGTTGTACCAATTTCAGTGGTAGGGTGGTGGCTAACCCATGGGCCGGATGGGGTTAGGCTGGAATCAGTGGAGTTTTAATAATCAAACTGAAAAATCTTAGGATTAGGATAGGATTCGAGTAGTTAGTTAATTCCCTAATAAATTTCTCAATTGAGTGGGTCAACGACTGTGCGTGATCTTGATTAGGAAAAAAGTGTTGAACTGCTTAGATGATCAAATATTATCAGCGATAGTTCCTTCTATCCAGTTTATTCAGGTGAAGGATAGTTTTTGATCTCGTTAGAAAAATTCAGGTTTAAATATTCAGGTGAAGGATAGTTTAGGTTTTGATCTCGTTAGAAAAATTCGTTAAGAAAATTCAAAAAGGTAGAATCGTCCCCGCTTTTCGGGCATGGAAAATTTTCCCGGTTTCGGTTTTCGGAGTGACCACCAGCCTAGTCTCGTGCCCGAACATTCGCCACTCGTGGGTGAGGCCTCGAGTGAGAAACCCTGCCCCGCGTATGAGGGGGCTGCTTCCGCTATCAGGCTACCGGGAGTCCGGTGCACAGAGGGGGCAGAGGGACCTCACATCATTCCTGAAACTTCCTGACTCCATATTTTGGTTGGGACCTTGGTGTCTCTTTGGAGGTGGAAGGTTGGAAGAGCTTCCCAGTGTCTGGAATATCTAAAAGGATGAGGGAGCTAGCTTTGGCAGGACTTTAACGATGAAGGCTTTGGCGAAGTTCTTCGCCATTCTTACAGCTTCAACCATGGAAATTGACTTGGAATTCTTGACATGGTGTCTAAAGGTTCATCCATTCCCCGAATGAACCTGGCCATAAGTTGCTCTTCGTCTAAACAGTGGTGAGTACTTGAGGAGAAGAGCAAATGACTGCTGATTTTCTTTAATAGTTTTGCTACCCTGGTTCATTAGGGAAAATGTGGACTCATTTTTGGGCCCTCTAAGAAATGCCAAGTCATCATTCTATTATGAAAAGTGGGATTGTGGATAACTCTATCCATAGTATCTTAAAAACTATATCATGTAACATATCATTGGAAAGATCTTGATGAGAGGATTCTAACGCACCAACCTCCGACAAATTTGGAGTTTTTATGCTCAAGTTATGGCCTCCCCACCAAAAAGTAACCTCAAAAGTTCCGTAACAAAAGCCTCACCATCATTGGTCCTTATGGAATATTCCCTAGAATCTCAAAGAGCTTAAAAGGCCCAAAAGTGAGTCCAAATTTTCCCTAATGTAGCTCTAAGAATTCATTCATCTTGGTTTCTAAAAATCCGAGGGGACAAAATCTCTTCCTTAGATAGGCTTTGAGATCATTCCAGGACTAGGTATTCCTATCCATATGGTTGGTGTTGCAATGGTTTCTCCATGCCACCATGGCTGTTTCCACAATCTTCAGCCTAGAGAGAGCCATTTTGCTCCTCTCGTTGTATCCGATGACATCAAAATATTCCTCCATGGCTTCAACCCACTTCTCCACAGCCTCGCCCAAGTTCTCTCCTTCACCTTTGAAGGGTCCTGCTGAGTTCTGTGAAGAGCCTTGCAAACATTGGGGTCAAGCTCTTCCTCATTAGTGAGAGAGTCTAGCTATCAGCCCACGGTTTCCTTGCCTCACAATTCTGCCAAAAATGATACATTATTAAATTTTTATTTTGATTTCGTCAATGAGATCCTAAGACTTAAGAGGTTCAAAAAATAATTGTTTTAAACAAGATAAACGATCTTATTGGAGATCTATGACATATGTCCGAGTAATAGATCTTGCTTCTTTAATTCATCATATAATAAACAATCACTTATATAACATGGAATTTTTCCACAAAACATTTCTTTATTTATATAAAGGTTACAATATGTACATAGAGCACCTCGGCTCCAGAAAGTCAAAACCTCCTCGAGAAATGCATAAGACGGTGATACTGGGCTACAGACATGCCTCGATACAAACGTTCCCTTACTACCAACAAGGGAGCTACTATCTTCTCCTTGGAATAAAGCGGCTAAGAAGTCTGTAGATATGGCAGGAAAGTCTAAAATATCAAGGCGTAGGGTGATATAAAATAACACCATGAATCACTTTTAGCCTCATCAGAATCACGGCCAACGAGATATTTTCCCTCAGCATCAAGCATTGGTCGAAAGAGGCGTAGATATACTACATTGCAAACCACTTGTGCTGTTGTCTCTCCACTGGGTCTAGGAAATATAAATCCTCGAAATGGCTTTACGAGTCTCGCTCGTCTCATTCAAGTTTTAGAGTGAAAGAGATGAGATGCTCAAAGGCGAAAGCAGTCATGGGTGAGATCAGGACTATCGGATAAGTGTGGAACTTCCATCTATAAAACCAAATTCTTTGATTAAAAATCTTTATTAATGAAGCTTAAGGAATGAAAATACAATACGTAAATGCTCTTTCTATGTTCTTATTATAAATTTCTAATAAAAATTCATTTTTTCTTATAAGCTTTCAACAAAGCTCTGATACCACCTATGAGACCCCCGCCCCCTCCGCGATACCCCCTTTGAGGGCACTAGTGGAAGCCGCGTCAGCCTCTCACCACAGGGCAGGGATCCACACTTGGGGCCTCGCCCATAGATATCGGCACAAGAGACTAGCCCGGCGGTTCGTCCGAAATCGGGCCCGAAAAAACTTTCCTCACCCGGAAGGCACGGGCGATTCCACCAGGGAAATCATCTAACGAGAGAATTGATCTAACGAATCAAAGTCTTAACTATCCAAACTGATCCGTCCTAACCCAAAAGTCACATGGTCTAGATCAAAGAAGAGACTTGCACTTGGTCCATAGAATCATCACTTTTTTCCTCCTTTAACGAGGCACAGCTGCTGATTCCCTCCCACAGAACAAGGGTCTTCCTAGGACTTAATCTAACTAACGTAACTTAATCGTAACTATTTGTATCACAGGAATCCCCCAATCCAGCCTAACCCCAACTGTCCCATGGGTTAGCTAACCACCCCCAACCATTGTATTGGTGGGATTCCTTTATAAAACTTTGGTAATGTTTTGCCCGAGTACCGAGGAAAAGTTAATCTAACTAACGTAACTTAATCGTAACTATTTGTATCGCAGGAATCCCCCAAGCTAGCCTAACCCCAACCGTCCCATGGGTTAGCCAACCGCCCCCAACCATTGTATTGGTGGGATTCCTTTATAAAACTTTGGTAATGTTTTTCCCGAGTACCGAGGAAAAGAGCTCCCAGTCCCCCTAGCCGGCGCTAGCAAAATTTAAGGTAGGCATACCACTTACACACCCAATATGAAATTGTCATTATAACAGATTCGGTTGTCTTTAAAACAATCTTTCCATGAAATTATAGTATTACTAATCATAATCCTCCAAAATATTGAGTCCATTGTTTACAAAATATATCATCCCAGACTCTCTGTTAAAGACGAGCTAGTCAACCAACAAGATCCAATATCAAATTTCAGTTCACAAAAGTAATTATTTTTAGTTCATTTATATCTTCCTCAACGTACGCATGGGTGTCCTAGCAATCGCGAGCCCATGCATCACCTTGTCAGAACCCTCTAGGATCCTACTTAGGTGTCCTAGCACTTCACTCAAAGACCACTTCGTTGGTCCTCGCCCATCGTATCAAAAGCACACCATTTTAACCATATCGAGGCTGGTCAAGACCTCGGCAGGCTTTGCCGTGAGAGCGACGTCCCTCGACGACTCCCTGCCACAGCTGTTTGCCAACAACGAGTCTCTTCTTAGTTAAAGACATACCAAATGCTTCCTCCAACATTCTAGCGTAAAACAATCCTTTAAAAGAAAACAGAGGTTCTAAGCAAGTAGATTTCTCGGTTCGAGATTGGTTCCACAAAACCCTTTTCCCATAATCCAGATTTTTTTAATGAGAATCATTGACCTCTCATCAAGGTAATCTACCCATCATTTGACTGAATTTACAACTAGATTCTTGGTGATTTTGGTTAAGGGAAAACTATGCTAATTCAACGGTAGTCTATTCTTTGTGTGTCAAGAATTGGAATTGGTTACGAGGTTTTGCTTGATTCAGATTCAAGAGATGGGCAAGTAGTTTATTGGCCTCCCCTCTCTTAGTCATGGTGGTCTAACCAAAATTATTTGGTTTACTTCTAACTTTGATTCCTAAGGATTTTCTTTTGATAATAATCTACTGAACTTCCAACCATAAGGAAAATTCCAAGTTTATGAATTTCATTCTTTCTTAACCATAATACATTAAGAAATGGTTTTATATGAGAATATTGTATTTTTGTAAAAATACTCTTCTTCCATTAATCTAATTTTGGTTAAATATCAATTTGGTGATTTATCCACATAAAATATCTAAGAATATTCTTTCTACCAATTTAATTATCAACCCTAATTTTCTAGGTGGAATTATGGTGAAAATTCTTGTTTTGTCACCAAAATTTAGTTTAAACCTTTCTCTACTAAAATACCATAAAAACTCTTGTTTTAATTAAATATAAATATCCATTTTTTTAATATGCTTAAAATTCATCTTTTTGCATTTAAATGATTGAATTCCAAATGTCATGGTAATTCCTCTTTTATCATTTAAAAATTCTTAATCTAAAATTTTACTTCTTAAAATTAAATAAAAATATCCATTATTTTAAATATAGAAAAAATTCCTCTTTTACCATTTAACTACTTGGATCTCAATTATCATGGGAATTCCTCTTTTTGCATGAAAATAAATTTACAAAAATTTCTCTTTTCTTTTAATTAAATATTTATGTATAAATACTAAAAATTAATTTTCCATGAATATGATGAAAATCATTATTTTTATATAGGATGTCCAATCCTACAATATGGTAGGAAGTTCTCTTTTGCATTATGCATAAAATAAGATATGTATTATTTTTTAAAAATTTTGCCATAGCTTCCTTGCTATTAAAGATAATTTTTTAATTTTTTCTTAAAAGAATAAAACATTGTAATGCAAATATGATAGAAGATCTATTCTTAAGCTTAAATCTAAACTATGAGTTTAAATCATAATTTTAACCATAATCATAAACTTAATTATGATTATTCTACTAGATTAAACTATTCCCATTATTTCTCTTTTCCCAAATTGATAGGATTATCTCTTTCCCATTTAGAATCGATTAAAATAGTTTTTAAGTACTTATAAATAATCTAAAAGAATTAACCATTATTTTGTTAACATAAAAGCATAAAAATACCATTTTCTTATTATCTAGCTTAACAAGCTTAGAGTTTGGTTTTGAAATAAGGGTTTATCAATGAGAAGCATTCTTTTGCTAAAGAATCACCCATAGGAATGACTATTCTTTTTGAGAGAGAGATATACATATGAAAGCATTCTAATTAAGCATAAAGATTAACTTTTTCTTGATCATACATTAAAATTCTTAGCGAAAGTTTCATTTGAATTTAAAACAACCAATTAGAAAATTTCTCAAGCTTGAGAGGGGTTGAGAAGAGAAGTCATTTGAGAATATTAACAAAAAACCATAAAATTCATTCTTACCTCAAGGATTAGCTTGCTTCTTTTTCTAGAAGTGAAGCCCCCAACCAATCAATTGGTTTAGCAAGTGGAGAAGAGAGCTCCAAGAGTTGTTGAAGAGAGAGAGAAGCTCCAAGCTCCCCAAAAGTAGAGGATTTTTAAGGGATAATAGAAAATATGATTATTTTAATGTAATACTGGCATGGTATAGTTCACAGATGAGAATACAAAAGAATGAGAGTCTATTTACAGGTGAGGGAGGCCACTAACTGAGTCCAACTGGGTTCTAGAATTTTCCAGCTTCAGTTTGACTGAATTTGGATAAGATTTGGACCACTTTGGCTCTCCTTTTGATCCAGTTTTATCCAAGAGAGAGGAGAGATAAAAATATCACTTTGGCTCTCCTTTTGATCTAGTTTTATCCAGGAGAGAGGAGAGATAAAAATATCACAATTTTTTTGAATTAAAAACCCTTCCACACATATGAAGGAGGCGCCTACCTCAAAGGTCCCCATCTCCTTACCAAGGTGTCAAAAATTCATCATTTCTCTAAAATATCTCATTTTTTTAGTAATATCTCTTAATTTTTAACTAATAAACCTTGTACTCAGTCAACTCTTCATCTTATGTGAGCATTTACTCATTTTTGGGTATTTTATTTTATTCATTGGGTTTATCTTATCCCAACACTTGGATTAATCCTATTGGCCAATTGGAATCTTAATTGGACCATAATCCAGAAATTGCTGAAAATCTAGACACTTAGGTTAAGGTCCCTTATATCATTTTTAATTGATTCCTAATGCACCTTGGAGAATTTATTTTGAACTTCTGTTTCAAGGACATATATTTTGATAATAGGAGAATTTTTATATCTAAAAATATCTCAATATTGAATTACATCTCTCTAGAATTTTTCTTCTCTCTAGGCAAAAACAAGGAAAAATAATATTTTCTTGAATTTTGAAATAGGGAATGATTATAGGGGATTGAGGTAAAAGCTTATTCATTATTCAGGCTGAGGAGGAATCTTACACGGAGGCACCAGTATGTAAGGTACAAATGAGTTCCAAATGCATGCAACACATTGGTGAGGCTGAGATCATTTCAGTATGGAAATATGAGGCCATGATAAAGAGGGAGTATCGAAAAAGACACCTTACTCAAAAGCAGGCTGAAGGTGCAAGCAATAGGGAGGAACCTACTATTGAAGAGGACATTCAAGCAAGGAAAAGGAGGTCTTCTGAGACCATTGTTTCACCACATTATCTCACAGTTGAGTGTTTATGGAAGAGAAGACCAAAAGGAAGTAATCCAAGCAGTTCTAAATGACAAATGCATTTTACAATACGTACAAGATAAAGTTCATGATCACTCCTTTGATATTCTCACTGCATTAGGATCTCCCTATAGGCGTTAAAGAATCCGGAGTCTAACGATGAGCTTTTCTTGAAACGTAGCGCTTTAACCATGCTTGTAAATGGGTTAATGCAACTTAATGACACCATAAACAAAGGTATCCATCTTATCGAAGTATCCAATCTACTTGGTATTCATCCATGGAACCTCTATGCTACTATGCTTAGAGTTGATAATGATGTTGATGCTTCAAGCATGCTACAATTGGACTTATGTAAGAGACAATTGATGCATGGCAAGCTAGATGATGAGGTGAAGGAGATAGCTGTCAAGTTTTGGACAGAGCAAACGAGGGCTTCTCCAAACAAGAAAGACATCATTTGACGACGTACTGGCCGCAAGCAATACATTTGAGCATCCATTGCACTTGCTATAGATGAATCTCAGGTAATAAGGAGTCACAATCTTAACTTCCATTTCTATTGCCTGTTACTATGTGTTATGTAATGCATCCCACTTGCATCTATGATATTGCATGCAAAATAGCAATCAAAAGCATATGTGCTATTTGTGCTATATAGCACTAGGCTTCTATTTAATTTTTTATGCTTGTCTGTGTTAACTAATGTATAGCGCTTGTTTGTGTTAACTAATGTATAGCGCTTGTTTGTGTTAACTAATGTATAGCGCTTGTATATCTGCTATAGTCCTCAATGTGTGCTATATACTGCATTTTAGTAGAATGGGGTAACTGTCTGCTATTGTGTGCTAACCAGCATTCTATAGCAGATTATCCACAAGCAATTTACTAGCATGTTTGCTATTGTCTACTATTATGGTACTATATAGCATACAAGATCATAGCATACTAGTTATTGTATAGCATACAAGATCATACTAGTTATTGTATAGCATACTAGTATGTGCTATTAAGTGTTATCCTATGCTATATAGCACAGTAAGCATGTTTGCTATTGTCCACTACCATGTGCTATCTAATGCTGTGCAGTGGCATGTGTGTTATTGACTAGTATTGTGTGCTCTATAGCAGTGAGGAGATTCACAAGGTGATGCACATCTTTGCTATGGTGTGCTATGGGGTGCTATTCTTTGCTACAATCCACATGCATCTTTGCTATGGTGTATACCACTTATTGCATAGCAGTTGCATCTGTGCTATTTCTTGCCATTATGTGCTATGTGCTATTATCCACTATTGTGTGCTATATAATGCATTGCACTGGCATGTGTGGTATTGACTGCTATTGTCTGCTATATATAGCATCCAAGACATATGTGCTATTATCCACTATTGTGTGCTATATAATGCATTGCACTAGCATGTGTGGTATTGACTGCTATTGTCTACTATATAGCATCCAGGAGAATACCAGTTATTGCATAACACTTGCATATGTGCAATTGCTTGATATTCTATGCTATATAGTAATCAAAAGCATATGTACTATTATCAACTTTTTTACTAGCATGTGTGGCATTGACTGCTAATGTGTGTTATATAGCAGCCAAGAATACATCTGCTATTGTCTACTAGTATGTGTTACATAAGCCATAGCAATTGCACATGTGTTGTTGTCTTCATATGTGTGCTATGTAATGTATTGCACTAGAATGTGTGTTTTTGGTCCGCTATGTGCTATATAATGCATAGCAGAAGCATTTCTCTACTATTGCACTACGCTATACAATGCATTTCACACAGTATTATTATATGCTAGTGTGCTATATAGCTTATAGTTTTGAGTTACTTTAGGACATTGACAACTAATGCATATGTGTTATCTATAGACATAGTATTTCCTAAAGTTCAGAGAGACCCACCGAATAGTGAAGAATGGGCAAAGGTCTTTTGAGAAGATGAAACCATGGTTTGTAAGAAAGCTAAAAGATCGGAACACATGATGATGTGTGTACCACATACAAATGCTGTTCTTGAAAGATGCATACAACCAACTACATTCCAATGCTGCTGGTTTTCATGGGAGGTCATGTTCATGTGCTTGTGTGGCAAATGTGCAGCTACAGAGCACTCATTGTCTAGGATAACAAAACTATGGGAATCATGTGTATGTGCAAAGAATTAGGATTCAGCATTTCACAGGTACGAATGTTATATGGGCAAATGTGATAAATGCAGTGTGAAGAATATTCCCTTTTATCCATTTGAGCATCAAGAGACAACAAAAACAGTTGTAGTTCAAGTCTTTGAAGATGTTCAAATTCAAAACAAGAATGGTGAAACAAGGAAACGAAAGGTGTTGTCCTCCTGAAAGATCCATGCCCCCTCCGTGCAACGAATTCCGGGGGTGCTAGCAACGGAAGTAGCACTTCTTGCATAGGGCAAAACCTCTCACTCGGGGCCTTGCCCACGGATATCTGGAAAAGAGACTAATCCCTTTGTTCTTCCAAAACCAAACCTAGAAAAAACTTCCCTCGCCCAGCAGACATAGGTGATTCCTCTAGGATATTTTATTCTAACGTAGTCAAGGTCATCACTAACAAAACTAATCGAACCAAACCCATAAGTCTCATGGTCAGATCAATGAAGAGTCTTGCACTTGGATCATAGAGTCCAACGCTTTTTTCCTCATCAATAGACACAGCCGTTGATTCTTTTTCATAGAACAAGGGTTATCCGGGATTTACTTCAACTATCGTAACTTAACAGAATTGAGTCTCATTTTAGGGATCCATCAGTCCAGCCTAACCCAATCCAATCCCATGGGTTAGCCAACCACCTAACCGCTATAGTGATAGGATCCATTAAGAAATTTGGTTATGTTTGGCCTTGAGTACCAGGGGAAAGAGTGCCCCCTAGCCGACGCTTCAAGAGGAAACTTCAAGATAGTCACACCACTTACACACCCAATATGAAATTGCCTATTTCACAGATTGAGCTGTCTTTAAAATAATCTTTTAATGAAACCATAGCACTCCAAAATATGCAGCTTGAACTCTAATTTCTAATCACTCCTTCATCAGTGTACCTATGGCATCATTCGCAACCATAACGCTCACCACCTGTTCACTCAAGGGTGAGCTAGGAACTATTAGCATCAATAGTTCCTAGCTCATAGTACCCCGCAATATGATCACATAAGAATATGATCACATAACGCTCACCACCTGTTCACTCAGGGGTGAGCTAGGAACTATTAGCATCAATAGATTAACACTTACTGCATAGCAGTTGCATCTGTGCTATTTCTTGCCATTATGTGCTATGTGCTATTATCCACTATTGTGTGCTATATAATGCATTGCACTGGCATGTGTGGTATTGACTGCTATTGTCTGCTATATAGCATCCAGGACATATGTGCTATTATCCACTATTGTGTGCTATATAATGCATTGCACTGGCATGTGTGGTATTGACTGCTATTGTCTGCTATATAGCATCCAGGACATATGTGCTATTATCCACTATTGTGTGCTATATAATGCATTGCACTGGCATGTGTGGTATTGAGTGCTATTGTCTGTTTATCCAGGAGAATACCATTGCATAACACTTGCATATGTGCAATTGCTTTCTATTCTATGCTATATAGCAATCAAAAGCATATGTGCTATTATCAACTTTTTTACTAGCATGTGTGGCATTGACTGCTAATGTGTGTTATATAGCAACCAAGAATACATATGCTATTGTCTACTAGTATGTGTTACATAAGCTATAGCAATTGCAAATGTGTTGTTGTCTTCATATGTGTGCTATGTAATGCATTGCACTAGAATGTGTGTTTTTGGTCCGCTATGTGCTATATAATGCATAGCAGAAGCATTTCTCTACACTACAGTTATGTGCTATACAATGCTTTTCACATAGTATTATTATATGCTAGTGTGCTATATAGCTTATAGTTTTGAGTTACTTTAGGACATTGACAACTAATGCATATGTGTTATCTATAGACATAGTATTTCCTAAAGTTCAGAGAGACCCACCGAATAGTGAAGATTGGGCAAAGGTCTTTTGAGAAGATGAAACCATGGTTTGTAAGAAAGCTAAAAGATCGGAACACATGATGATGTGTGTACCACATACAAATGCTGTTCTTGAAAGATGCATACAACCAACTACATTCCAATGCTGCTGGTTTTCATGGGAGGTCATGTTCATGTGCCTGTGTGGCAAATGTGCAGCTACAGAGCACTCATTGTGTAGGATAACAAAACTATGGGGGTCATGTGTATGTGCAGAGAATTAGGATTCAGCATTTCACAGGTACGAATGTCTTATGGGCAAATGTGATAAATGCGGTGTGAAGAATATTCTCTTTTATCCATTGCATCAAGAGACAACAAAAACAATTGTAGTTCAAGTCTTTGAAGATGTTCAGGTTCAAAACAAGAATGGTGAAACAAGGAAACGAAAGGTGTTGTCCTCCTGAAAGATCCCTGCCCCCTCTGCGCAACGAATTCTGGGGTGCTAGCAATGGAAGTAGCACTTCTTGCGTAGGGCAGAACCTCTCACTCGTGGCCTTGCACACCACAGATATCTGGAAAAGAGACTAATCCCTCTGTTCTTCCAAAACCAAACCTAGACTTCCCTCGCCCAGTAGACATAGGTGATTCCTCTAAGATATTTTATTCTAACGTAGTCAAGGTCATCACTAACCAAACTGATCCAACCGAACCCATAAGTCTCATGGTCAGATCAATGAAGAGCCTTGCACTTGGATAATAGAGTCCAATGCTTTTTTCCTCATCAATAGGCACAGCCGTTGATTCTTTTTCATAGAACAAGGGTTATTCGGGATTTACTTCAACTATCGTAACTTAACAGAATTGAGTCTCATTTTAGGGATCCATCAGTCTAGCCTAACCCAATCCAATCCCATGGGTTAGCCAACCACCTAACCGCTATAGTGATAGGATCCATTTAGAAATTTGGTTAAGTTTTGCCCTGAGTACCAGGGAAAAGAGTGCCCCCTAGCCGACGCTTCAACAGGAAACTTCAAGATAGTCACACCACTTACACACCCAATATGAAATTGCCTATTTCACAGATTGAGCTGTCTTTAAAATAATCTTTTAATGAGACCATAGCACTCCAAAATATGCAACTTCAATTCTAATTTCTAATCACTCCTTCATCAGTGTACCTATGGTATCATTGACAACCATAACGCTCACCACCTGTTCACTCAGGGGTGAGCTAGGAACTATTAGCATCAATAGTTCCTAGCTCATAGTACCCCGCAATATGATCACATAAGAATATGATCACATAACGCTCATCACCTGTTCACTCAGGGGTGAGCTAGGAACTATTAGCATCAATAGTTCTTAGCTCATAGTACCCCGCAATATGATCACATAAGAAAATCCAAATGGACTCTCCATTGAAGATTAGCAGCAGCAAGATCAACCAACAAATCCATACAAAAGATCCATGGACTCATCCGTTGAGGACCAGCAAAGCAAGGACAATCAACCAGATCCATGCCCGAGTTCAGAAAATAACTCTAACACCTTGTTCCATTTTTCTTCCCCGATGCACGTGTGTGTATCTTTGGCGACCCAGAGCCCGAGCACCGTATGGTCAGCATCCTCTAGGCTCCTTTCGCAGGTCACCTAGCCCTTCACTCATAGGCCGCTTCCTTGGTTTCTCACCCACCGTATCGAAAGCTCAGCATTTAAATCGAACCGAGGCTGGTCAAGAACTCCGTCGACCTTGCTACACAAGACGTCCTCCATTAACTCTTCGTCACAACTGTTGCAACTTTATCACTTAGGTCTCCACGACTTCATTCACAAGATGGTCAAAATGCTTCCCCAGCATTCTTGACATAAAACAGTCATTTAAAAACAAGTTTCATAAATACAGTTTCTAACGAACTCTCATCTTTCATAAATACAGTTTCTAGCGAACTCTCATCTTTCCACATTCTTCCACATCATTTCCCGTTATTCCACATTCTTCTACATCAATTCACATTGCTTATTCCACATCCAGTCATATGTATTCCCATCGTCCTTCATCCATTCTCATCCAATCACATCATATTACGTCTCATCACATCTATCCTCATCACATCACATCACAACATATCCACATTGCATCTCATCCATTCATATCACATCACATCCATCTACATTCATTCAGATCCACATCACATCCACATACATTCATTCAGATCCACATCACATCCACATATCATCACATCACGTTCACATCTATTTGCATTACTTCACATCCATTCACATCTACCCAAGTCCCAATCACATCACATCTCATTTATCCACATCATATCTCATCCATTCATATCTAACCAAATCCACATCACATACATATATCATCACATCACGTTCACATCTATTTACATTACTTCACATCCATTCGCATCTACCCAAGTCCACATCACATCACATCTCATCTATCCACATCACATCTCATCTATCCACATCATATCTCATCCATTCATATCTAACCAGATCCACATCACATCACGTCCATTCATATCACATTCACTTCTTACCACATCTCACCTCATCCACTCACATCCATTCACATCCATCACACCCATTCAAATCCCACATTCATTCACATGCATATCTATCACATCACATCTCATTCTCATCCATTTACATCACATCACATCCTTTCACATATCATCACATCACATCCTTTCACATATCATTACATCTTATTCACATCTCATCACATCCACATCCACATCCATTTACATCACATCACATCTCATCCACATCCACATCCATTTACATCACATCACATCTCATCCACATCTGATCACATCCACATCCACATCCATTTACATCACATCACATCTCATCACATCCATATCCACATC
Source organism: Cibotium barometz (assembly GCF_041138505.1). Taxonomy (NCBI): domain Eukaryota; kingdom Viridiplantae; phylum Streptophyta; class Polypodiopsida; order Cyatheales; family Cibotiaceae; genus Cibotium; species Cibotium barometz. The sequence continues at coordinate 32,994,327 of NC_141092.1, read as the reverse complement.
CATTTACATCACATCACATCACATCTCATCCACATCCACATCCATTTACAAAAAATTAAATCTCATCACATCCATTTACATCACATCACATCTCATTCACATCGCATTCACATTTAGTACCGTTTTCTACTTTCGATACCGATAGGACTTTTCTAAGTTTCTGCCAATTGCTTGGCCTAGTTAAAGGTATTTTTTCTCGATGGATATTTTCATATTCTTTCTCAAATTTCTCAAGTGAAATATATTCAATATTCTTCTTTTGAGTAAAAGATTCATGGGATTTACAAAAATAAATTCTACCCATATTTCCCAGTAAAATTAATAATGCTCAAAATTTCACTTTTGATAAATACTCATAATTTGAATTATGCCAAAAATTACTCTTTTACATTTAGTTACTTGGATCTCTAGTATCATGGGAATTCATCTTTTTGCATAAAAATAAATTTACCAACAATTCCTCTTTTGACATTTCATTACTTGGATCTTAAATATCATGGGAATTCCTCTTTTTGTATAAAAATAAATTAAATTACCAAAATTTACTCTTTTCTCATAATAAATTGATTATGCATAATTACAAAAGAACTATTTCTCATGAATACAATGAAAATAATTCTTTTTGCATAGGATGTCCAATTCTAGAATATGGTAGGAAGTCCTCTTTTCGCATTATGCATAAAAATAAGATATGTATTATTTTCTAAAAATTTTACCATATCTTCGCTGCTATTACTGATAATTCTTAATTTTTTTCTAAAAAATAAAAGCTTGTAATGAAAATATGATAGTAGTTCCTCTTTTATGCTTAAAATAAAACTATGAATTTAAATCATAATTTTAATCATAATCCTAAACTTAATTATGATTATCCCACTAGATTAAGCTCATTCCATTATGATTATCCCACTAGATTAAGCTCATTCCATTATTTCTCTTTTTCCAAATTGATAGGATAATCTATTTATTATTTAGAATCAATCAAAGTAGTTTTTTTAGCTACTTATAAATAATCTAAAAGAAATAACCATTATTTTGTTAACACAAAATCATAAAAATACCCTTTTCTTAATATCTAGCTTAACAAGCCTAGATTTTAGCTTTGAATTAAGAGACTATCATTGAGAAGGCTATTCTTTTAGAGAGAGAGATTTACTTAAAGAAAGCATTACAAATAAGCATAAATATTAACTTTCTCTTAATTAAGCATTAAGACTTTAAGGGAAAGCTTGATTTGATTTAAAACAATTATTTAGAAAGCTTCTCAAGCTTGAGAGGGGTTGAGAAGAAGAAGTCATTGAGATAAATTGGAAAAAACCATAAAATTTGATTTTACCTCGAAGTTTGGCTTGAGACTGAGGGTCTATTTATAGGTGAGGGAAGCCACTAACCAAGTCCAATTGGGTTCTAGAATTTTCCAGATTCATTTGACTCAATTTGGATAAGTTTTAGACTAGCTTGGTTCCCTTTTGGATTTGGTTTGATCCAGGAGAGAGGAGAGATAAAAATATCACAATTTTTTTGAATTAAAATTCCTTCCACACATGTGAAAGAGGAGCCTACCTCAAGAGTCACCCTTTCCTTACCAAGGTGTCAAAAATGCATCATTATTTCAAAATATCTCATTTTTTTAATAATATCTTATTTTTTAAAACTAATAAACCTTATACTCAATCAACTCTTCATCTTATGTGAGCATTTACTCATTTTTGGGTTTTTTTTTATTGTTTGGATTTATCTCATCCCAACACTTGGATTAATCTAATTGGCCCATTGGAACCTTAATTGGACCATAATCCAAATATTTCTGAGAATGTAGACCCTTAGGCTAAGGTCCCTTATACTATTTTCAATTAATTCCTAACGCACATTAGAAAGTTCATTTTGAACTTCAGATTTAGGGGAAACCATTTTAGACACTAGGAGGTATTTTATACCCAAAGATATCTCAATTTTGGATTATCTCTCTCTAGGCCAAAACAAGGATAAACCAAGATCTTTCTTTTATTTCAGAGAGGGGAATAATTACAAGAACAAAAGGGGAGGTTCTTACACCTTTACACCTCAAAAGCTAAAGGTCGGATTCATCCTTTGGATAGCATTTTTGCTTATAACTTCAAGGTCTTAGATTTACTCGTATATATTGTGAATAAAGAGCTGCAAATATACCCATGGTATATACGGGTAGTCACGGTCCTTGGAGCTATAAGGTAAATACCATCATATCTAGGCCTCAAGCAAGTCAGGGATCTTATTACAATTGCAATACTTCCATCTGAAGACCCAATTTTTAATTTATGAATCTTCATTCTGGATATCAATTTGTATGAATTTCATCACACAATTACAATCTTTTACTGATACTTCATAAATTTTTGACATTTCTTGCTTCTTAGTTGATCCACTTTAGCCAATTCACTCTGATACTAACTGAAATATCCCTGCCCCTCTCTGCGCAATGAATTCCGGGGTGCTAGAAGCAAAGCGGAAGTAGCACTTCTTACGCAGGGCAGAACCTCTCACTCGGGGCCTCACCCATGGATATCCGGGGACAAGAGACTAATCCCTCGGTTCTTCCAAAACCAAACCTAGAAAAAACTTCCCTCGCCTACCAGATAGGCGATTCCTTCGGGATATTTTATTCTAACGTAGTCAAGCTCATTTTAGGGATCCATCAGTCCAACCGAACCCCATCCAATCCCATGGGTTAGACAACCGCCTAACGGCTATAGTGATAGGATCCATTTAGAAATTTGGTTATGTTTGCCCCGGGTACCAGGGAAAAGAGTTCCCAAGCCCCCTAGCTGGCGCTTCAAGCAAACTTCAAGATAGTCACACCCCTTACACACCCAATATGAAATTACCTATTTCACAGATTGACCTGTCTTTAAAATAATATTTTAATGAAACCATAGTATCACTGATCATAATCCTCCAAAATATCCAGCTTGAATTCTAATTTGTAATCACTCCTTCATCGGTGTACCTATGACATCATTGGCAACTAGAACGCTCACCACCTGATCACTCATCAGGGGCCTTTTCAATAGTTCCTAGCTCATAGTACCCAGCAATATGATCACATAGGAAAATCCAAATGGACTCTTTGTTGAAGAGCAGCAAGATCAACCAATAGATCCATATAAAAGAGCCATGGACTCATCCGTTGAGGACTAGCAAGGGCGACTAACCAGATCCATGTCCAAGTTCAAAAAACAACTCTAACACCTTGTTCCATTCTTCTTCCCCGAAGCACGCGTGGGTATCTTCGGCGACCCAGAGCCCGAGCACCGTATGGTCAGCACCCTTTAGGCTCCTTCGCAGGTCACCTAGCACTTCACTCATAGGCCACTTCCTTGGTCTCTCATCCATCGTACCAGAACCTTACCATTTAAATCAAACCGAGGCAATCCATTCACATCTAGCCAAGTCCACATCACATCACATCTCATCTATCCACATCATATCTCATCCATTCATATCTAACCAGATCCACATCACGTCCATATATAATCACATCACCCTCACATCTATTTACATTACTTTCACATCCATTCACATCTCCCCAAGTCCACATCACATCACATCTCATCTATCCACATCACATCTCATCTCATCTATCCACATCATATCTCATCCATTCATATCTAACCAGATCCACATCACATCACATTCACATCTCACCTCATCCACTCACATCTCATCACATCCATCACACCCATTCACATCCCATAATGTCATGCATTCACATGTATATCTATCACATCACATCGCATTCTCATCCATGTACATCACATCACATCGCATTCTCATCCATGTACATCACATCACATCCTTTCACATATCATCACATCTCATTCTCATACATTTATATCACATCACATCCTTTCACATATCATTACATCTTATTCATGTCTCCCCATCGTACCGGAAGCGCACAATTTAACCATATCGAGGCTGGTCAAGACCTCGACAGGCTATGTGTATGTGGAAGAATGGATATACATGTGTATTTATGGATGTGGATGTGTATGTGGAAGAATGGATATGGATGTGTATGTGGAAGTAGGAATGTGGATGTGTATGTGGAAGAATGGATGTGGATGTGTATGTATGGATGTGGATGTGTATGTGGAAGAATAGATATGGATGTGTATGTGGAAGTATGAATGTGGATGTTTATGTGGAAGAATGGATGTGGATGTGTATATATGGATGTGTATGTGTATGTGGAAGAATGAATGTGGATGTGTATGTGGAAGTATGAATGTGGATGAGTATGTGGAAGAATGGATGTTGATGTGTATGTATGGATGTGGATGTGTATGTGGAAGATTGAATGTGGATGTGTATGTGGAAGATTGAATGTGGATGTAAACGTGGAAGAATGAATGTGGATGTGTATGTGGAAGAATGGATGTGGATGTGCATGTGGAAGAATGGATATGGATGTGTATGTGGAAGTATGGATATGGATGTGTTTGTGGAGGAATGGATGTGGGTGTGTATGTATGGATGTGGATGTGTACGTGGAAGAATGAATGTGGATGTGTATGTGGAAGTATGAATGTGGATATGTATGTGGAAGAATGGATGTGGATGTGTATGTATGGATGTGGATGTGTATGTGAAAGAATGGATATGGATGTGTATGTGAAAGAATGGATGTGGATGTGTATGTGAAAGGATGTGATATCAATGTGAGTGAATGAATGAGATGTGATGTGATGATGTGAATCGGGATGCGAATGAATGAGATGTGATGTCATGCGAATCGGATGTAAATGTATGATATGGGATGTGAATGGATGATGATGTGATGTGAATCAGGATAAGAATGAATGAGATGAGATGTGAAATGAATGAGATGAGATGTGATGTAAATTGAGACAGATGTGAAATGAATGAGGTGTGATGGGATGTGAATATGGGTTGATGCGAGTGGATGAGATGTGATGAGAATAAATGAGGAAAGATGTGATGAGATGGAAAATGATGTGATTGGATGAGATGGAAAATGATGTGACTAGATGAGAATGGGTATACATATGAATTGCACATGGATTAAGTAATGAATAAGGTGTGATGGGATGTGAATATGGGTTGATGCGAGTGGATGAGATGTGATGAGAATAAATGAGGAAAGATGTGATGAGATGGAAAATGATGTGATTGGATCGGAGATGGAAAATGATGTGATTAGATGAGAATGGGTATACATATGAATTGGACATGGATTAAGTAATGTGGACGGATGTGAAACAATGTGAAAGACGAGAGTTCATTATAAGAACTATATTTATGACCTGTTTTTAAATGACTGTTTTATGTCAAAAATGTTGGGGAAGCATTTTGACCATCTTGTGAATGAGGTCGTGGTGACCTAACTGATAAAGTTACATTAGCTGACGGAGAGTCAACGAAGGACGTCTCACGTAGCAAGGTCGCCCGAGGTCTTGATCATGGCGAGCTTTCGATACCGTGGATGAGGGACCAAGGAAGCGGCCTATGAGTGAAGCGCTAGGTCACTTGTGAAGGATCCTAGAGGGTGCTGACCATACGGTGCTCGGGCTCTGGGTCACGGAAGATACCCACACGTGCATCGCGGAAGATATTGGAAGAACAAGGAGTAAGAGTTGTTTTCTGAAACCGGGCATGGATCTGGTTGATTGACCTTGCTGGTCCTCAACGAATGAGTCCATGGCTCTTTTATATGGAGCTGTTGGTTGATCTTGCTGATCTTCAACGGAGATTCCATCTTGATTTTTATAAGGGAATATATTGTCGGGTACTATGAGCTAGGAACTATCGAAAAGGCCCCTGAGTGGACAGGTGATGAGCGTTCTTGTTGCCAATGACGCCATAGATACACCGATGAAGGAATGATTGAAAATTAGGATTCAACCGGATATTTTGGAGGATTATGATCAGTGACACTATGGTTTCATTAAATGATTGTTTTAAAGATAGCTGAATCTGTGAAAAAGGCAATTTCATATTGGGTGTGTAAGTGGTGTGACTGACTTTAAACTTGCATGAATATCCGGCTAAGGGGGCCTGGGAACTCTATTCCGTGGTACCGCTAACCAAATTCCTAATTGGATCCCATCACTACAGTTGTTGGGTGGTTGGCTAACCCATGGAACGGGAAGGGGTTAGGCTGGACTGATGGATCCATAAAATTAGACTCAATTCTGTTATAGTACGATAGATGAAGTAAATCCCAGATAGTAATTATTCTATGGAAAAAGAATCAACGGCTGTGCCTCTTCATGGGGAAAAAAGCGTTGGTTTCTATGATCCAAGTGCAAGTATCTTCCTTGATCTGACCAAGTGACTCATAGGTTTGGTCGGATCAGTTTGGTCAGTAATGACCCTGACTACGTTAGAGTACAAATATCCTGGTGTACTCACCCGTGCTTTCTGGTAGGGGGAAGTTTTTCCGGGTTCGGTTTTTGAAGAACCAAGGGATTAGTATCTTGTCTAGATATCCGTGGGGGGTGAGGCCTCGAGTGAGGGATCCTGCCCCGTGCAAGGAGTGCTACTTCCGTGCAAGGAGTGCTACTTCCGCTGCTAGCACCCCCAAATCCGTTGCGCAGAGGGGGTAGGGATCTTTCAGCTAGTATCAGAGCAAATTGACTAAAGTGGATCAACTATAAAGCCAAAAATGACAAAAAATTGTGAAGTAATAGTAAAAGGTTGTAATTGTGTGATAAAATTCATACAATTTGATATTTAGAATGAAGATTCATAAAATTGAAAGTGGGTCTTCAGATAAAGTACCGCAATTGTATGAAAATCCCTGACTTGCTTGAAGCCTAGTCATGATGGTATTTACCTTATAATTCTAAGGACCGTGACTACTCGTATATACCGAGGGTATAACTGCAGCTCTTTACTGGCAGTATATACGAGTAAATCTAAGACCTTGAAATTATAAGTAAAAATGCTATCCAGATGATGAATTCGAATGTGGTTGATATGATTTTAAGATTCTAGTTGAGAATTGATGAGTTGATTTAGATTCTGATTGAGATGATTCCTGAATTTTGGTTGAAAGGTGATCAATTGAACAAAGCCACAATGAGGATGAATGGGATGAGTCCCTGTGATGATGTTCGTAACTGGAATGATGATAATGATTTCAGCAAATCACTATGAGATTAGTGGATTGTGCTGTCAGATTGCTACTTTTAACACTTGACCCGGTGGATCAAGTTAAGGGATGACAAATTAAAAACCTACATAACTGAAACTTCCATGGAGGAGTGTTCAGATGGAATTTTTGGTCTGATGGACCATTATTGTGTTAAGAATGTGAATGATATGTTCTGAATGAATTGTTATCTGATAATGAGTTCTATATAAGGGATCTTTATCCCATGATTCTGTGGAGAGCTGACCAATCTAAAGAACCTCAGAATCAGTTGGATCTAAAGTCGGATTTGAATTGTAAATAAAAGGACTTAACAAGAATTTTCGTATTGATAGGATCATGGATTGAGGTCGTCGTGGTAGGAATGATAACCCCCAACTCGATGAGGAAGAGCTCGACTTGGATGTTCGTAAAACTCTTCATAGATTGCAACCTGGACCTTTCAAGGGTGAAGGGGAAAACTTGGGTGAGACTATGGAGAAGTGGATCGAAGCAATGGAAGAGTACTTCGATGTCACCGGGTACAATAAGAAGAGCAAAATGGCTCTTGCAAGGCTGAAGATAGTAGAAATAACCAGAGTAGCACGGAGAAACCACTGCGAAACACTCAGACATGGAATGATCTTAAAATTCACCTAAGGAAGAGATTTTATCCTCCCGGCTTTTTAGAAACAACGATAAATGAATTCTTAGAGTTAACCCAAGGGAGGCGAACTATTGAAGTATATCACCAAGCGTTCGCTCTCCTCCTCAAATACTCACCACCGCTCGATGAAGAAGAGCTGATGGCCAGGTTCATTTGAGGATTGAATGAACCTTTGAATATCCTAGCGAAGAATGCCAAGCCAGATTCCATGGCCGAAGAAGTGTGGATGGCGAAGGATTTTGCCAAGGCCTTTGATGTCAAGGTCCCACCATCACCTTTCAAAAGGTTTTTAGCTCCAAAAGGTGATTCCAACCTTCCACCATCTAAGAGATATAAGGGTCAAGCCAAGGATATGGGAAGTGCCAGAAGGGAAGAAATGTCCTTTTCGCGGAACTCAATCCCTTGGAATTCAACTTGAGAAGTTCCAATCTTGAACAAGGGAGTGAAATGCTATAACTGTCAAGGATTTGGACATCACAGTATGGATTGCCCAACACCTTTTGGAACAAGGTTTTCAGGACGACAAAAAAATCAGGGATCAAGATTCGAGACTCTAGCTCCTTCCTTCCAGAGTAATCAAGTTTCTTTCCCGCCAAAATTAGAGAAATCCCATAGGTAGACTGTCTAACCAACCCGCAGTTTTAATCCAAGGTAATGCACAACCTCCGCCTCAAAATAGGGGAAGTCAAGGTGAGATGTTCCCAAATCGACCGTCCACTTCCAAGGCAATAACGGTGGAAGTGATTGAAGAAGAAGAAGAGGATGAAAGAGATCATACTCCACCTCTACGAGATGAGGACATCTCGCGTTTTTTTAAGTGGGGTAGGATGTAAGATTCCTCCCTCCAGCTTTTGAGGTGTACAAGTGTAAGAACCTCCCCTTTTGATATTGTAATTATTTCCCTCTTTGAAATAAAAGAAAGAGAGAAAATGTCTAGAGAGAGATAATCCAAAATTGAGATATTTTTTGATATAAAAATCTTCCTAGTGTCTAAAATGGTTTCCCCTAAAACAGAAAGTCAAAAAGAACTTTCCAATGTGCATTTAGAATTAATTGAAAAGAAGTATAAAGGACCTTAGCCTAAGGGTCTAGATTTTCAGAAATTTTTAGATTATGGTCCAATTAAGGTTCCTATGGGCCAATAGGATCAATCCAAGTGGGGGGAGGAGGTAAATCCAATTTATAAAAGAAAGACCCCCCCAAAATGAGTAAACTCTCACATAAGATGAAGAGTTGACTAAGGACAAAGTTTATTAGAGTAAAAAACTATGAGTATTACTAACAAAATGAGATATTTTGGGTATAATGATTCAATTTTGACACCTTGGTAAGGAGAAGGGAGCTCTTCAAGGAGGCGCCTATTTCACTTGTGTGGTGGAGTTTTAAACTCAAAAATATTGTGATATTTTTATCTCTCCTCTCTCCTAGATCAAACCAAATCAAAAGGGAGCCAAACTAGGTCCAAATCTTGTCCAAATTCAGCCGAACTAAACCTGGAAAATTCTAGAAACTAGTTGGACTTGGTTAGAGGCCACCTATAAAGAGATCCTTAGCTCTTTGTAAAAAAATATGAGAACTATACCATGCCAGTATTATACTGAAATAATGATATTTTCTATTATCCTCTAAAAATCCTCTACAAATTGAAGAGATTGGAGCTTCTCTCTCTCTTCAATGTTCCTTGTTGACTCCAACAACATACAAAACCAATTGATTGGTTGGGGGCCTCTACTATGATCAAAGAATCAAGTAATTTAGGAGATAAAGTGTAGATTATTGTCTTCTTTTTCTTAAATCTCCAAATGTTTATCTTCTCAATCCCTCTCAAGCTTGAGAAGCATTAATTTGAATGGCTTTTGAATACTATTGAAGTTCTTTAATGTATTGTAATGAAGAAATACATAAATTTTCATTTATTCTTAATTTATAATGGTTTTTAAGCATTTATCTCTCTCCCCCAACAAAGAATGGTAATTCCTATGAACAATTCTCAATTCAAAGGAAGCTTCTCATGAAGCATTTCTCTAATCTAAAAGTAATTTCTATGCTTGTCCAATTAGAGGCCAAAAATAACCTTTTAATACTTTTATGCTATTTAATTTATGGTTAAATTAAGAATCAATCCATAATTGGATAATGATCCAATTAGTGGCTATTCTAGTCACATAAATAATACTAAGCTTTATTCTTTCAAATTTATTGAGAATTATCAGTAATAGCAACCGAGCTATGGCAAAATTTTTGAAAAATAAACACATAAATCATTTCCATTTATATTATGAAAAGAGGACTTCCTACCATATTCTAGGATTAATCATCCTAGATTAATTGAATGATTCTCATTATAATCATGGAAAATTTGATTTTTATGTTTATGCATAAATAGTAATTATAGCAAAAGAGAAATTTCTAGTAATTCATTTTTAATGTTAAAAGAGGAATTCCTATGACATTTGGAAATTCCATCATTGAGATGGAAAAAGAGAAATTCCTAGCATATTGGAATTAATGAGTGTTTTAATTAAATTCAAAGATGAAATTTAGATAAATTTATTTTATCTATAAGAAATATTTAAATGTTAAAAGAGGAATTCCTATGACATTTGGAATTCCATCATTGAGATGGGAAAAGAGAAACTCCTAGCATATTGGAATTAATGAGTATTTTAATTAAATTCAAAGATTAAATTTAGATATATTTATTTTATCTATAAGAAATATTAAATGTTAAAAGAGGAATTCCTATGACATTTGGAATTCCATCATTGAGATGGAAAAAGAGAAATTCCTAGCATATTGGATTTAATGAGTATTTTAATTAAATTCAAAGATAAAATTTAGATAAATTTATTTTATCTATAAGAAATATTTAAATGTTAAAAGAGAAACTCCTATGACATTTGGAATTCTATCATTTAGATGGGAAAAGAGAAATTCCTAACATATTGAAATAATAGATATTTTATTTTAGATGAATTTATTTTATGAGAAATAATTGACGAAAAAAGAGGAATTCCCATAACATTGGAATGCAAATAATCAAATGCAAAAAGAGGAATTCCCATGGTATTTGAGATCCAATAAATTAAATGGGAAGAAGAGGAAATTTGATTTTAATTCAATTTATGACTTTTTACCAAAAGTGAAAATATAGGTAGAATTGATTTCTACAAATCCCATGAATTCTTTTATTCAAAAGAGGAATATTGAATATAACTCAATTGAGGAATTGAGAAGGAATATGGAAATAGTCCTCGAGAAAAAGAACCTTTGATTAGGCTAAACAATTGGTAGAGATTTAGAAAAAGTCTCATTATCGATATCGAACTACAAAAAAGCTATTAAATGGGAATAGCATGTGAATGGATGTGATAAGATGTGTATGGGATGTGATAGGATGTGAATGGATGTGATAAGATGTGTATGGGATGTGAATGGATGTGATAAGATGTGTATGGGATGCGATAGGATGTGAATAAATGTAATAAGATGAAAATAGGATGTGATAAGATGTGATGTAATGAAATGGATGTGGATGTGAATAATGAGATGAGAGGATATGTGAAAGGGTGAGATGGGAAGTACATGGATGTGGAAGTGGATGTGTATGTGGAAGAATGGATGTGGATGTGCATGTGTAAGAATGGATGTGGATGTATGGATGTGGATGTGTATCTGGAAGAATGGATTTGAATGTATGAATGTGGATGTGTATGTGGAAGAATGGATGTGCATGTGTATGTATGGATGTGGATGTGTATGTGGAAGAATGGATAGGGATGTGCATGTGGAAGTATGAATGTGGATGTGTATGTATGGATGTGGATGTGTATGTGGAAGAATGGATATGGATGTGTATGTGAAAGTATGAATGTGGATGTGTATGTGGAAGAATGGATGTGGATGTGTATGTATGGATGTGGATGTGTATGTAGAAGAATGAATGTGGATGTGTATGTGGAAGTATGAATGTGGATGAGTATGTGGAAGAATGGATGTGGATGTTCATGTATGGATGTGGATGTGTATGTGGAAGATTGAATGTGGATGTGTTTGTGGAAGAATGGATGTGGATGTGTATGTATGGATGTGGATGTGTATGTATGGATGTGGATAAGTATGTGGAAGAATGGATATGGATGTGTATGTGGAAGTATAAATGTGGATGTGTATGTGGAAAAATGGATGTGAATGTGTATGGAGTGGATGTGTAGGTATGGATGTGGAAAAATGGATGTGGATGTGTATGTATGGAGTGGATGTGTAGGTATGGATGTGGATGTGTATGTGAAAGAATGGATATGGATGTGGATGTGTATGTGAAAGAATCCATGTGGATGTGTATGTGAAAGGATGTGATATCAATGTGAGTGAATGAATGAGATGTGATGTGATCTGAATCGAGATGTGAATGTATGAGATGTAATGTCATTCGCTCGGATGTAAATGTATGATATGGGATGTGAATGGATGATGATGTGATGTGAATCGGGATAAGAATGAATGAGATGAGATGTGAAATGAATGAGATGAGATGTGATGTGAATCGGGATAAGAATGAATGAGATGAGATGTGAAATGAATGAGATGAGAAATGAATGAGATGAGATATGATGTGAATCGGGATAAGAATGAATGAGATGAGATGTGATGGGATGTGAATATGGGTTGATGCGAGTCGATGAGATGTGATGAGAATAAATGAGGAAAGATGTGATGAGATGGAAAATGATGTGATTGGATGCGAATGGGTATACATATGAATTGGATATGGATTAAGTAATGTGGACGGATGTGTAAAACAATGTGAAAGACGAGAGTTCATTTATAGGAACTGTATTTATGACTTGTTTTTAAATGATTGTTTTATGTCAAAAATGTTGGGAAAGCATTTTGACCGTCTTGTGAATGAGGTCGTGGCGACCTAACCGATAAAGTTACATTAGCTGCCAGAGAGTCAACGAAGGACGTCTCGCATAGCAAGGTCGGCCGAGGTCTTGACCAACCTTCATTTGATTTAAATGGTGAGCTTCCGATACGGTGGATGAGGGACCAAGGAAGCGGCCTATGAGTGAAGCGCTAGGTCACCTGCGAAGGATCCTAGAGGGTGCTAACCATACGGTGCTCGGGCTCTATGTCACCGAAGATACCCACACGTGTGTCGGGGAAGATATTGGAACAAGGCATAAGAGTTGTTTTCTGAAATCGGGCATGGATCTGGTTGATTGACCTTGCTGGTCCTCAACGGATGAGTCCATGGCTCTTTTATATGGAGCTGTTAGTTGATCTTGCTGGTTGATCTTGCTGATCTTCAACGGAGATTCCATCTTGATTTTTATAAGGGAATATATTGTCGGGTACTATGAGCTAGGAACTTTATCGAAAAGGCCCATGAGTGGATAGGTGGTGAGCGTTCTGGTTGCCAATGATGCCATAGATACACCGATGAAGGAATGATTGGAAATTAGGATTCAACCGGATATTTTGGAGGATTATGATCAGTGACACTATGGTTTTATTAGATGATTGTTTTAAAGATAGGTGAATCTGTGAAAAAGACAATTTCATATTGGGTGTGTAAGTGGTGTGATTGGAATTGAATTTGCATGAATATCCGGCCAGGGGACCTGGGAACTCTTTTCCCTCGTACCCAGGACAAAACCCAACCAAATTCCTAATTGGATCCCATCACTACAGTGGTTGGGCGGTTGGCTACCCATGGGACTGGATGGGGTTAGGCTGGACTGATGGATCCGTAAAATGAGACTCAATTCTATTATAGTACGATAGATGAAGTAAATCCCAGACAGTAATTGTTCTATGGAAAAAGAATCAACGGCTGTGCCTCTAGATGGGAAAAAAGCATTGGTTTCTATGATCCAAGTGCAAGTATCTTCCTTGATCTCACCAAGTGACTCACAGGTTCGGTCGGATCAGTTTGGTCAATAATGACCTTGACTATGTTAGAGTACAAATATCCTAGTGGACTCGCTCTTGCTTTGCAGTAGGGGGAGTTTTTTCGGGTTCGGTTTTTGAAGAACCAAGGGATTAGTCTCTTGTCCGGATATCTGTGGGGGCGAGGCCCTGATGAGTGAGGGATCCTGCCCCGCACAAGGAGTGCTACTTCCGCTGGTAGCACCCCCAAATCCGGTTGCATGGAGGGGTAAGGGATCTTTCAATTAGAGCAATTCTAATCATAAGGGAAGCATCTACGTCTTCTTGTTGTTCAATTTATGATTATGATATCATGTTTTACAAGATTGATCTTTGTTTGGTAACAGTTTTGTGTAGGGTTGATTGGTTCTTTGATTATATGTTGCCTGCATGATTTTATAGCTCCACTTGTTGTAAGTAGAATTGTTTCTTAATCATGTCCTTAAAACCTGGTGCGTAGATGGTATAGTGCTGGTGAATCCTATCAAAACGGTTTGTCAAACGGAGTTTTGAGTCAAAAGTTAGGACAGTTCCGGCAAACTACATCTAAAACAGTAAAACGAATTCTTTGTGAGAGAAAACAGGTAGTTGTCTCTGAGTCGTAAAGCAAGATTTGATCGTCAAAGCTTTCTGTGAAAGCTTTAGACAGATGCTTGCTATACAAGCTACAATTAGATACAAAACATGCCTTGCAAGTTGCGTCATAACGTGGTGCTTTTTCTTAACGCGGTGCTTTTTCGTATTATTATTTTTGTCTTTTATGGACCTCTAAGTTTGCTTACGTGCATGAGACACAGGTCTCCACTTTTAGAGTTCTAATTTTGGTTCACGTTCTATTCTTTACACGATCACTTTATGCTCGTCGTCTGGTGCATGCCTATTTTTTGCTACGTTTCTCATATCTCATACATGGTCTCCAAGTTCTGCAATCTTATCTTGTACGTGTTCTTACAACCTGACATGGCAAACACCATACTTGTTAACGGATTTCCTTCTGGGCAGTGTTCTGTTCCTCTTTTGCAAGGCCAAGGATTTCTTGGTTGGAAATACAAGATCCTATTAATTTTGGAAGGAGACAAATTGGATATTGTTCTTGGTATTCTTGCATGTCCTCCTCAACCTATTGATCCACTTCAGAATGATGTTATTATTACCAAAGGTCCTATTTTTGAACAGTGGAAAATTGATCATGCACACTGAATTTGTCGTGATAAGGCTACTCGTGAGTATATACTTTCTGCCCTTAACGATTCACTCATGCTAGATGTTTATCCGTTATCCACATCATATGCTATATGGGACTATCTTATCACTATGTTTGAGAAGAAAACTATTACAAAGGTTCTGTATCTCCGTAATCTTTTGGGCAAGCTTCAATTCAAGGCAGGTACATCCATGTCTAGTCACATTGAATCATTCAAAGGTATTATGAATCAACTTTCTGCAAGGGATCCTATTCCTCGAACTTAATTGGTTACACACCTTCTTGATACGGTGAAGGATCCTTTGTATGATAATATTGTCACTATATTATCTAACAAGGATGGAATTGACTTTGAGCATACATGTATTTCTTTGATTGAATATTCTCAACGTCATGATCGTCAGACGTCAGTAACTCATGAAACGGTAATGATTTCCCAAGAGTACACAGAATCAGAGATAGCCTTTGCTGTCCGGAGATGTCCATTTCAGCAACGCCCTTCTTCCTCCTCCCAATTTACATCTCGTGGCTTCCAAAGAGGAGGTAATTCTTCTCATTTGAGATTTTCTCAAAAGCATTGTTCTTATTGTGACAAAACTGGTCACTTGGTATCTGAATGTTGCGCATGAGAGTACGATGAAGAACATGGTATTACAAATAAGAAACCTCCTTTATCAAGGGGTTCTTCCTCTTTTGCAACCTATGAATATTGTGGGAGCACAAGGCATTCATCTAGTCGATGCTTCAAGAGGCGTTATGATGAAGCTTGAAATCAAGCTTATGCTACTCAACAAAATCCTCATGATGAAGACAATGTTCATCAAGAGGCTAATTTGGTTCATTATAATGTCTCTCTAGAAAACGTACTACATGTTCGTGATGGTTCTCTCTTTATTGTTGATTCTGGCATTACTGGCAACATGACATATCAATTGCAATGGTTACACAATTATCATCCAATTTCTATCAAGAAAGTGGTTTATCTTGCTGATAATATAACTTGCCAAGTAATGGGTATTGGCGACTTGTATTTGGGAACTTCTTCCTCAACCAAAATACTGTGAGGAGTTTTATATGTCCTCAATTTACAAAGAAACTTATTTTCTATTGTGCGGCTTGTGGATCTTGGTCTATTTGTTGGATTTGATAATACAAAGTGTCACATCGAAAAGGTTGGCACCATTATTGCGGTTGCTCCTCGACATGGTAATCTCTTTGAACTTTCATTGAATGAGGATGTTGCAAATGTTGTTATAGCTCTAGGAGATCTGGATTGTAAGCTATGGCATCATCGGTTTTCTCACTCAAATTTCTCAAAGCTTCTTGATATTCATCGTCATCATGATCTTGTGAGAGGTATGGACCTCAAATCTCACCCGCATATGGGGATATGTGAATATTGTGCTCTAGGCAAACATCATCGTAAGCCATTTCCAATGTCTACAAATATTCATTCAAATAATCTTTTGGATCTCATTCATATTGATATTTGTGGACCCTTTCCTCCATCCAAGTCTTGCTACCGTTACTTCATTACTTTTATTGATGACTATTCACAGTATACAAATGTCTTTTTGCTTCAACATAAATCAAAAGCATTGGACACATTTAAGAGGTACCAAATATCTATGGAGAATCACACTGGTCGAAGATGTGGATGTGTATGTGAAAGAATGTGATGTGATGTAAAGAGATGTGATGTGACATGAATATATGTGGATGTGAAGTGATAGATATGAATGTATGGATAGATGTGAGTAGTCATACATGTGAACGATTGGATGGATGTGGATGAATGAGATGAGATGTGTATGAATGTGATATAATGTGGATAGAATATATGTAATGGGATGGTTATGAGAATGAATGTGGTGGATATGAATGAATGAATGTGGTGGATATAAATGAATGAATGTGATGTATATGAATGAATGTGATGTGATGGATGTAAATAGAT
Organism: Cibotium barometz; assembly: GCF_041138505.1. NCBI lineage: Eukaryota > Viridiplantae > Streptophyta > Polypodiopsida > Cyatheales > Cibotiaceae > Cibotium > Cibotium barometz. Next base: position 32,977,430 of record NC_141092.1, on the reverse strand, counting down.
GTGATGTAAATGAATGTGATGGACGTGAATAGATGTTATGTGATGTGAATCGGGATGTGAATGAATGAGATGTGATGCCATGTGAATCAGGATGTGAGTGAATGAGATGTGATGTAAATTGGGATAGATGTGATACGTGATGTGAATGAATATGATGTGATGAGATGTGGATATGGGTAGATGTGAGTGGATGAGATTTGATGCGGATAAATGAGAAAAGATGTGATGAGATGGAAAATGATGTGATGAGAATGGGAATACATATGAAATAAATGAAGATTGATGTGGAACAATGTGGAAAGACGAGAGTTCGTTATAGAAACTGTATTTATGACCTGTTTTTAAACGACTGTTTTATGTCAAAAATGCTGGGGAAGCATTTTGACTGTCTTGTGAATGAGGTCTGGAGAGACCTATCTAATAAAGTTGCAACAACATGGGCTGGACATTCCACATATTCTTCATCCTTTGGGCTCCGTTTGACCCTTCGGAACTGTAGTCAATGAGTTATTATTCAACTCTTACAAATCCACTCCCCCTTTCTTCAAACATTTACCCCACATCACTTCCTTTTTCAACACTCCCCCTCTCACTACCACCCTCGGGGGGTCACTCATAAATATGTATATATATTATATATATATATATACATATATATATATAATATTTAATATATTCTTCGAAGTGATAATGGTGGTGAATATATTTCCAACTTATTTCATGATCATTGCATCAACCACGGCATCCACATGAGTATACCATTCTATATTCTCCCCACAGAATGAAGTTACAGAGCGAAAGAATCGTACAATTTTGAATGCAATCAGATGTATGCTTATTCATTCTAGATTATCTCGCTCTTTTTGGGCAGAAGCAGTATTGACAGCCGTTTTTGTTCAAAATCATCTTCCAACTATTGCACCTTCTGGTAAGATTCCAATCACAGCTTGGACAGGCCAAACTCCTTCTATTGCATATTTTAAAGTCTTTGGGTGTATTGCTTATATTCATGTCTCAAAAGAGACACGACACAAGCTAGAACCTTCAGGTTTGAAGGTTATTTTTATTGGTTATTCTGACAACTCAAAGGGTTACAAGTTTTACGATCCAAGTTCTCAAAAGGCAATTGTTAGTCGAGACGCTATATTCAATGAGCAATTGATGGGAGGTTCGTGGTCCACAGATGATGCTGATGATACAAAAACATTACTCACTTCTTTTCCTTTTCTACTTTTGGACAATGATTTGCATGATGATGACAACACTCTTTTGATGGATATTCTCTTTTGATGGATATTGGAGACAAGTATATTTATTGATGTTCATCCTACGGTTTCAAAGGAGACTGTTAAAGATCTTGATATCTATGTTGATCTTCCTATTGAACTTGAGCACGGTGCAAATCATGTATATGATGATGATGATCTTCCTATTGAACTTGAGCACGGTACAAATCATGTATATGATAATGATCTTGAAACCTTTAATCATGTATTGGCTGTTTGTGATATCCTTCAACTTATACAAAAGCTATGTCCTCTCCACAAAAGGAACAATGGAAGGAAGCCATGGAAGCTGAATATGAGTCTTTAATCTCAAAAGGTACATGGGTTCTTACCAATCTACCTTCTGATCGTACTCCTATCAAATGTAAGTGGATTTACAAAACTAAAACAAAGGCAGATGGATCCTTTGATAAATTAAAAGCTTGTTTAGTTGCAAAGGGATACTCACAAATTGCAGGGATTGACTATCATGACACTTTTTCACCGGTAGTTCGTAGTACAAGCATTCGAGTACTACTAGCTTTTGCAACTCAGTTTGTATTTGGAAATACATCAAATGGATGTTAAGACAACTTTTCTTAATGGAGACTTAAAGGAGGAAATATATATGGAGCAACCTAAAGGATTTACAATTCCCGAAAAGGAACATCTTGTATGCCAACTCCACCGTGCTTTGTATGGACTAAAACAAGCTTCACGATCATGGTACATCAAGATTTATCAATTTCTCACATCTTAGGGGTTTGTTTCTTGCTTCTCTGATCAAAATCTTTATATCAAGCGCAATGTGAATAACCATTTTGTGATATTGGCCCTTTATGTTGATGACACTATACTTGTGTCTAAAAATCTATCTTTCATGCAACAAGTAAAAAAGGTTTTATCCTCAGCCTTTGATATGGTGGATCTTGGCGACATCCATTCATGCCTTAGTATTCAAGTTCAAAGGTATCATCACAATGGTATTTTGCTTCTTTGTCAAACAAAGTTTATCCAAGATATTATTCAAAAGTTTGGATTGGCTACTGCACATCCGGCAAACACTCCTTGTCTTGCAAGCTCTACTAGGAGTACTTCTGCAAATATTGAGGCTGAATCATTAGCTTTAAATCAACCCTATGCTAATCTTGTTGGTTGTCTTTAATTTGTGGACATGAGTACTCATCTTGATATTCTGTTTACAGCAAATCTGTTAGGACAATACTTGTCCTCTCCATCAACAAGACATTGGTCTCAAGCTAAACGTGTTTTGAAGCACTTGAAGGGCACTGCAGATTTCGGACTTGTATATCACTGTCAAGAAGACATATCTTCATCAACTTCTTTTAATCTTTTGAGTTATTCAGATGCTGATTGGGCAAGCTCTAACTTGTCCATGCGATCCACCAGTGGTAATTGCTTCTTTATCAATGGCTGTTTGGTATCTTGGGCCAGCTCTAACTTGTCCATGCGATCCACCAGTGGTAATTGCTTCTTTATCAATGGCTGTTTGGTATCTTGGGCTAGCAAGAAACAACGTTGTATTGTAGTTTCTACTACAGAGTCTGAATATGTAGCTGCATCTTTAGCAGCTCGTGAATTGGTTTGGCTTCGACAATTGCTTTTGCTGATATTGGTCATTCTCCTTCCTCAAGCACTCCTCTTAGATGTGACAACCAAAGTGCTATTAGTCTAGCCAAGGACTACGTGCAACATAGCAAGTCCAAGCATATTACAGTTCATTATCACTATGTTCGACATGAAGTAAGGAAAGGAACAATAATGGTAGAACATTGTCCAACTGATCACCAAAGGACACCATGACGCTCGGTTTACACTTTTGTAATCAGAACTTGGAGTTGCGGCGACCTCTCTTTTTGGAGATTAGCACATCTCACGTCATGTCAATTTTGTCTAGACTTGTACATAGCCTATAGACTTTAGGACACTTCACACATTACTTCACATCATGCACATTTATTGTTGGAGTTATATATAGCTAGCTTGTTGGAGCTATATGTAGCTAGCCCTAAACTAACTCTAGGTCTTGCCTATATATGTGACTTGTGACTAATATGATTCATTCTTGTGGAGCGTATGTGGTGTCTCTTGTCTCGTCTCTCTCCCTCTCTCAACATATACCTACTTGAGCTATATATAGCTAGCTTGTTGGAGCTATACATAGCTAGCCCTAACTCACTCTAGGTCTTGCCTATATATATGTGACTTGTGACTAATATGATTCATTCTTGTGGAGCATATGTGGTGTCTCTTGTCTCATCTCTCTCCCTCTCTCAACATCCATTGACTAAAGAATCAAGCAAATTAAGAGGTAAAGTGTGGTTTATGGTCTTTTTTCTTAAATCTCAAAATGTTTCTCACTTCTCAACCCCTCTCAAGCTTTAGAAGCATTCAATTGAATGGCTCTTTAAGGCAATTGGAACTCTGTAATGAATACTAGTGATAAATCTTATAAATTTTACATTTATGCTTAAATTAGAATGTTTTTTAAGCATATCTCTCTCTGCCCCAAAGAATGGTCATTCCTATGACCTATTCTATATTCAAATGATGCTTCTCATGAAGCAATTCTCAAATCTAAAAGTGATTTCTATACTTGTCAAATTTGAGGCCAAATAAGTGGCTTTTTAATACTTTTATGTTATTTAATTTATGAAAAACTTAGGAATCAAGTCCATAATTGGATATTGATCCTAATGATAGTCATTCTATCATATGGTATTACTTAACTTTATGCTTTCAAAATTATTAAAAATTATCAGTAATACCAAAGCGGAACTATGATAATTTTTTTAAAAAATTAACACATAAATCATTTTCATTCATAATATGAAAGGACTTCCTACCATATTCTAGGATTAATCATCCTAGGTAAATTGAAAAATTTTCATCATAATTATGCAAGATTTGATTGTAATGTTTATGCATAAATAGTTGATTAGCAAAAAGAGGAATTTCTAGTAATTCATTTTTATGATGAAAGAGGAATTCCTATGACATTTAGAATTCCATCATTTAATGGGAAAAGAGAAATTCCTAGCATATTGGAATTATTGGATATTTTATTTAAATTAAAAGATGAATTTTAGATAAATTTATTTTATCTATTAGAAATATTTAAATGGTAAAAGAGGAATTCCTATGACATTTGGAACTCCATCATTTAGATGGGAAAAGAGAAACTCCTATCATTTGAATTAATGGGTATTTTAGTTTAGATGAAATTATTTTATGAGAAATATTTGATAATAAAAGAGGTATTCCCATGACATTGGAATGCAAATAATAAAATGCAAAAGAGGAATTCCCATGGTATTTAAGATCCAAGAAATTAAATGGAAAGAAGAGAATTTTTAGTATAATTCAATTTATGATTATTTATCAAAAAAAGTGAAAATATGGGTAGAATTGATTTCTGTAAACTCCATGATTTCTTTTATTCAAAAGAGGAATTTTGAATATAATTAATTGAGAAATTGAGAAGGAATATATAAATAGTCGTCGAGAAAAAGAATCTTTATCTAAGCCAAACAATTGGCAGAAATTTAGAAAAAGTCCCATTATCGGTATCAAAGTAGAAAAAGTTACTAAATGGGAATAGGATGTGGAATGGATGTGATGAGATGTAAATGGGATGTGATAAGATGTAAATGGGATGTGAATAGATTTGATAAAATGTAAATGGGATGTGATAAGATGTAAATGAGATGCGATAGGATGTGAATGGATGTGATAATATGTGAATGCGAGAGGATGTGAATGGATGTGATAATATGTAAATGAGATGCGATATGATGTGATAAGATGTAAATAGGATGTGATAAGATGTGTTGTAAATAGGATGTGATAAGATGTAAATAGGATGTGATAAGATGTGATGTAATGAAAATGGATGTGGATGTGAATGATGAGATGAGAGGATATGTGAAAGGGTGAGATGGGAAGTACATGGATGTGGATGTGGATGTGTATGTGAAATAATGGATGTGGATGTGTATGAAAGAATGGATGTGGATGTGTATGTGAAAGAATGGATGTGGATGTGTATGTGAAAGAATGGATGTGGATGTGGATGTGTATGTGAAAGAATGGATATGGATGTGTATGAAAGAAAGGATGTGGTGGATGTGTATGCGAAAGAATGGATGTGGATATGTATGTGAAAGAATGGATGTGGATGTGTATGTGAAATAATGGATGTGGATGTGTATATGAAAGAATGGATGTGGATGTGTATGTGAAATAATGGATGTGGATGTGTATAGATGTGGATGTGAATGTGAAAGGCTGTGATGTGATATAAAGGAATGTGGATGTGATGTGGTGTAAAGGGATGTGGATGTGTATATGAAAGAATGGATGTGGATGTGTATGTGAAAGGCTGTGATGTGATATAAAGGGATGTGGATGTGATGTGGTGTAAAGGGATGTGGATGTGAATGTGATGTAGATGTGGATGAGATGTGGTGTGATGAACAGAGATATGGATCTAATGTGATGTGGATGTGATGTGATGTGAGGAGATGTGATGTGATGTGAATATATGTGGATGTGAAGTGATAGATGTGAATGTATGGATAGATGTGATGTGAGGAGATGTGATGTGATGTGAATATATGTGGATGTGAAGTGATAGATGTGAATGTATGGATAGATGTGAATAGCCATGCATGTGAATGATTGGATGGATATGGATGAATGAGATGGGATGTGTATGAATGAGGTATGATATGGATGTGATGTTATGTGGATAAAATGTATGTGATGGGATGGGGATATAATGAATGTGATGAATGTGGATGTGATGTCATATCATGTCATGTGAATCGGGATGTGAATGAATGAATCGGGATGTAAATGAATGATATGGGATGTGAATGGAGGAGATGTGATGTGATGTGACTCGGGATGCGAATGGATGAGATGTGATGTGAAATGGATGTGATGAGATGTGATGTGAAGTGGATGTGATGAGATGTGATGTAAATTGGGATAGATGTGAATGGATGATATGTGATGTGAATGAATGTGATGTGAATCGGGATAGATGTCAATGAATGAGATGTGAGGTGAAATGGATGTGATGTGATGTGGATCGGGGTAGATATGAATGGATGAGATGTGAATGAATGTGATGTGATGAGATGTGGATATGGGTGGATGCGAGTGGATGAGATGTGATGATAAATGAGAAAAGATGTGATGAGATGGGAAATGATGTGATTCAATGAGAATGGAAATACATATGAATTGGATGGAGAATAAATAATGTGGATTGATGTGGAACAATGTGGAAAGACGAGAGTTCCTTATAGAAACTGTATTTATGACGTATTTTTAAATGACTGTTTAATGTCAAGAATGTTGGGGAAGCATTTTGAACGTCTTGTGAATGAGGTCATGGGGGGAGACCTAACTGATAAAGTTGCAACATGTGACGGAGAGTCAATGGAGGACGTCTCACATAGCAAGGTCTCGGCCGAGGTCTTGACCAGCCTTGGTTCAATTTAAATGGTGAGCTTCCGATACGGTGGATGAGGGACCAAGGAAGCAGTGTATAAGTGAAGTGCTAGGTGACCTGCGAAGGATCCTAGAGGGTGCCGACCATACGGTGCTCGGGCTTTGGGTTGCGGAAGATACCCAGACGTGCGTTGTGGAAGATATTGGAATAAGGAGTAAGAGTTGTTTTTTGAAACCAGGCATAGATCTAGTTGATTGACCTTGCTGGTCCTCAACGGATGAGTCTATGTCTCTTTTATATAGGTCTGTTGGTTGATCTTGTTGATCTTCAACAGAGATTCCATTTTGATTTTTATAAGTGAATATATTACCGGGTATTATGAGCTGGAAACTATAGAAAAGGCCCCTGAGTGGACAAGTGGTGAGCGTTCTGGTTGCCAATGATGCCATAGGTGCACCGATTCAGGAATGATTGGAAATTAGGATTCAACCGGATATTTTGGAGAATTTTTATCAGTGATACTATGGTTCATTAAAAGATTGTTTTAAAGTCAGCTAATTGGATCCCATCACTACAGTGGTTGGGGGGGTTGGCTAACCCATAGGACTGGATGGGGTTAGGCTGGACTGATGGATCCCTAAAATGAGACTCAATTTTGTTATGGTACAATAGATGAAGTAAATCCCGGATTGTAATTGTTCTATGGAAAAGTATCAACGACTGCGCCTCTCAATGAGGAAAAAAGCCTTGGTCTCAATGAGGAAAAAAGCATTGGTCTCTATGATCCAAGTGAAAGTTTCTTCCTTGATCTGGCCAAGTGTTTTACAGGTTCGGTCGGATTAGTTTGGTTAGTGATGACCTTGACTACGTTAGAGTAAAAATATCTTGGAGGAATCGCCCGTGCTTTTTGGGCAAGGGAAGTTTTTCCGAGTTCGGTTTTGGAAGAACCGAGGGATTAGTCTCTTTTTCGGATATTTGTGAGCGAGGTCCCAACAAGTGAGAGGCCCTGCCCCACGCAAGAAGTGCTACTTCCACTGCTAGCACCCCCGAATTCATTGCGTAGAGGAGACAGGGATCTTTCAGCTTGTATCAGAGCGAATTGGCTAAAGTGGAACAACCGAAAAGCCAGAAATATCAAAAATTTATGAAGTACCAATAAAAGATTGGAATCGTGTGATGAAGTTCATACAAATTGATATTTTGACTGAAATTCATAAATTGGTAATTGGGTCTTCAAATGAAAGTACCGTAATTGTATGGAATCTTTGACTTGCTTGAGACCTAGACATGATGGTATTTACCTTATAATTCTAAGGACTGTGACTACCCATATATACCAAGGGTATAACTGCAGCTCTTTACTGGCAGTATATACGAGTAAATCTAAGACTTTGAAATTATAAGCAAAAATGCTATCCAGATGATGAATTCGAATGTGGTTGATATGATTTTAAAATTCTGGTTGAGAATTCATGAGTTGATTTGGATTCTGATTGAAAAATGATGATTCCTGAACTTTGGTAAACAGGCACACCGGAAGGTGAGACACTGGGTCTGACAAATCTCTACTCTAACACTTGTCTTAATTATTCCTTAAGTTCTATGTCTTCAGGGAGGGACTAGCATTTTGTATGCACGCTGGGCTACTGGGGGGGTTAACTCGATCTCATGATCTACTTCGCGAGATGGAGGCATCTTAGTCAACTCTTCAGGGAACACATTTGCATACTCACTTAACCACTCTGGTTCTTTAGCCTTGCATTTTATGTCTACTAGATTCATCTTAACGACATAAACAGCTTGCCTCTTTCTAAACCCTTTTAACAATTTAGAAGCCTTGACTAGATGCAGCACTGGGGATTCAAAAATTTCAGTTCCTCAAACTTTATTCCCGTGAAGGTCAAGGAAAGAGATGGTTCCTCTGTGAGACAATGAATGTCAGTTTGATTCTTATGGAGCCAATCCATTCCAAGGATTCCATCATAGGACTCCCAAGGGTAGGACTTTGAAATAGCACTCTGTTACGTTCCCATCTAGACTAAACTAAGTAAGGTCTATCTCAAGGTGTGTGAAAAGAATCTTTCCACTAGCCAATTCCACTTGCATAGGTTTCCCTGATTTTTGATTTAGGACTAACTTACGTAGACATCCTGGGGAAAAAAAGAATGAGTACTACGTGAATCAATCAAAAGCTTGAATTTCTTACCCTGGTACTCTGCTGGAGTCAGGAGGATAGAAAATTGACGGTTATTCCCCTGATGCTCTATTGCAGCATAGATCTGTCCTTTTTCTTCCTCCACTTTCTCAGCTATAGTGACGGCTCTAGCTACTGTAGTTTTAGGTGGAGCTCTCTCTCTTTGGTTTCCCCAATTCTGGGAGGGAGTTCGGAGACTGCTTTGCATGGAGGCTGCACGACGTTGAGTTGGCACTTTTCTGGGGTTGCCCCGATTTTGGCGCAGAGGACCCTGATTGGATTGATACAAAGGAGTCTGTCTCTGAATTCTGGGACCGTGGCTTCCTTGGCCCATAGAAGTAGACGGGAAATCCTTGAGCTGGTGCACAAACCCTTGACATCTGAAGCACCTGTTCTCACTTCGAAGCTCTTTTCCTCTACATTCTTGAAAGAGCTAGAGTTCTCGAGAAAGAACTTCGAGGAAAAGTTCTTCCTTTATTCCTGAAACTTCTTGACTCTAGATTCTGGTTGGGACCTTGGTGTCTCTTTGGAGGTGGAAGGTTGGAACAGCTTCTCGGTGTCTGGAATCTCTTGAAGGATGAGGGAGCTGGCTTTGGCAGGACTTTAACAATGAAGGCTTTGGTGAATTACTTCGTCATTCTTATAGCTTCTGCCATGGAAACTCACTTGGGTGTTCTTCACCAGGGTGTCTAAAGGCTCGATCATTCCCCGAATGAACCTGGCCATAAGTTGCTCTTCGTCTAGCAGTGGTGAGTACTTGAGGAGAAGAGCAAATGCCTGATAATATTCTTCAATGGTTTTGCTCCCCTGGTTTAGCTCTAAGAATTCATTCATCTTGGTTTTGAAAAATGCGGGAGAAGAAAATCTCTTCCTTAGATAGGCTTTAACATCATTCCAGGACTGGGTATTCCTATCCAGATGATTGGTGTTGCAATGGTTTCTCCATTCCACCCTGGCTGTTTCCACAATTTTCAACCTAAGAAGAGCCATTTTGCTCCTCTCGTTGTATCCGGTGCCGTCAAAATATTCCTCCATGTCTTCAACCCACTTCTCCATAGCCTTGCCCAGTCCCCTTCACCTTTGAAGGGTCCTGGTTGAGTTCTGTGAAGAGCCTTGTGAATGTCCGAGTCAAGCTCTTCTTCATCTCAGTGAGAGGGTCTGGTGGCTGAAAGATCCCTATCCCCTCCACACAATGAATTCAAGGGTGCTAGCAGCAGAAGTAGCACTTCTTGCGCGGGACAGGGTCCCTGACTCAGGGCCTTGCCTACCACCCACGGATATCCGGACAAGAGATGAGTCCATCGCATTCTTTCACATAGATCCACATCCATTCTTTCACATAGATCCACATCCATTCTTTCACATACTCATCCACATCCATTCTTCACATACACATTCACATCCATTCTTCACATACACATTCACATCCATTCTTCATACACATTTACATCCATTCTTCACATACACATCCACATCCATTCTTCACATACACATTCACATCCATTTGTCACATACACATTCACATCCATTCGTCACATACATTCTTCACATACACATTCACATCCATTCGTCACATACACATTCACATCCATTCTTCACATCCATTCGTCACACACATTCACATCCATTCTTCACATACACATTCACTTCCATTCTTCACATCCATTCTTCACATACACATTCACATCCATTGTTCACATACACATTCACTTCCATTCTTTACATCCATTCTTCACATACACATTCACATCCATTCTTCACATACACATTCACATCCATCTGATTCACATCGTATCTCATCACATCTATTCACATTACATTTCATTTTTATGCAAGTTTTCAGTTTGATTTTCTTTTGAATACAAGGAGTATTTCTTGAATCAGTATCCCCAAAACTTCTTGATTGGAATTCTGAATTTCATACCAAAATTCCTCAAATTCTATAACCTTGATCCACAGATCAATTCGAAGGGTCTCAAACTTAGTTTCAGATTTTGTGGAAGTTTTGATTATATTTTTTAAACTAGAGTCACACCTTCTTTCCTCAAAACTGACAAAAGAGTTTGGTCTTGGTCATAGTCTTATTCAAGGTTTGAGTTGGATAAGATTTTTCTTGATCTATCTTTCTCAAAAAGGTTTGATAATTTAATTTTCACTAATTTACTGAATTTCTTTCTTTGAATATTCACTTAACTTATTCCTAAATTAGTTACGAATTCCAATGATGAATAGATTAATCATTTATCTGAATATTTTGATCCCGATAGATTTCTTGAATTCTCTTTTTACAATCCGTGTGAATATAAAATGATATCTCTCAAAGTGGGGGTAATCTTTTGCCAACTCTTCTTCTTTCTCCCAGGTGGCGTCTTCTAGAGGGAAGAACCTCCACTTGACTAAAAACTCTCTGAGAACTTTTCTCTTGAGGACCTTCTCCCGAACGTGAAGGATTTCTTCAGGTTGGAGTACCATCTGGCCTTGAGTCGGAGAAATCAATTGTTCATCAAGTATGTGACTCGGGCTGGGTACATATTTCTTAAGAGAATTGACGTGGAATACATTATGTACCTTGAGATGGTGAGGCAAAAGAAGTTTATAAGCTAGATTTCCCACTTTCTTTATAACAGCATAAGGTCCACAGTATCTAGGAGAGAGCTTCTTGTACTTACCTAAAGATAAGGAACTTTTTTTTGGTCATACTCGAATGAATCTGACTCTTCAAACTCTCTTTCTAATCTCTTTTTGTCTGCATACTACTTTTGCCTATCTTGGGCTACCTTAATATCTTAACGGATCGATTGCATTTGCTCGGTCTATGTCATTAAGCTTTTGTCTGGACATTTGGACTATGATTAATGGGTTGGACCAAGTCAACGATGTAAGGCAATCTTGTCCGTACAAAGGTTTGAAAGGGCTCATCCCAATAATTCAATGATAAGAAGCATTGTAAGCAAATTCAACTAGATGCAAATGGCTTAACCACTTCTTGGGTTCCTGCCACAACATGATCGAAGGATATCCTCTATTACCTGGTTCACTCTTTCATTAGGAACTCAATGGAGTCTTCTTGGGCCCTTTAATTTGCCATGAGGTTATGGAAACGTTTAACTTTTTGACAAATAGGAGCCCGCCATGTAAGCAAAAACCATTGGTTTGTAAGAGAGGTGTAAGAGTGGTCAAAGGGTGCACTTTTTTCCCCAAAAAGGGAGGGGGGGGCAATTTTACAATTTTTGGACCTCCATAACTTCTACATACAAGCTCCGATCTGAGCGGAGATTACAGATCCATGATCTACGCATCAAGAGCTTTCCATAGATATGTTACATGATATGGTTTTATCCGCTAGATTTTAAATTCCATTTTCCCTCCCAAATTCAAATTCGAATAAAGTAGCCGTTTTGAAGCTTCAAATTAGAAAACGTTTCTTCTTAAGAGAAAAGGTTTGACTTCCTTAAACTGCCAAATAAAAGGGCCCAAGAAGACTCCATTGAGTTCCTAATGCAATCTGGCCATCAGTTTCAGGGTGATAGGCTGTACACTGAGATCCAATAAAGTTCCTACTACTTCGAAGAATGCAGTTCAAAATTTTGATGTGAATTTGGGATCTCTGTCACTTACTATCCTCCTGGGTAAGCCATGCAATCTGAAGATCTCTTTAAGGAAAACTTTGGCAACATCCACTGGAGTATATGTTTCTTTCACTAGAATCACATGGGCAACTTTGGTTAGTCTATCAACTACCACAAAAATGGAGTTGTAACGTGATTGCACTGAAGGTAATCCAGTGACAAAGTCCATACTGATACATTCCCACTTCATCTGTGGAATGTCTAGAGGCCGCAATTTTCCTCGCATCTTGACTTTCTCTGCCTTCACTCTATGACACATTAAGCATTGTCGCATATGATCAAGTACATCCTTTTTGAGTCCAGGCCAAAAGAAACTTTTCTTCAGAGACATATAAGTTTTATGGGCTTCTCTCAGAATCCTTCCCTTTATTTCCTCGTCATTAGGAATGCATAGCTGATTATTATAATACATGCATCCTTCATCCAATTTGTACCCAAGAACTCGACTCATTTCCTAAGGAGTCTTGCTTTCCTACATCAGAAGGGTAGAAATAGGGGCAAAAAATTTGTCCTGCATGATTTTCTCCCTTGCTTCACAAATTAATGGATTTGACACCACTTTAATGGATTTGACACCACTTTAATTGTAAGCAAGGCTGCTTTTCTAGTGATGAGCACATCTGCCACCACATTTTCTTTCCCCAGCGGATACTTAATTTCAAAATCAAATTCATGTGCAGGGTTTGCATCCTGGACCATCTCCTTTGATGCATGTTGAGATCCCTTTGGGTGAAGATCCACTTCAGAATTTGATGATCTATCATCAAGGTGAACCTTTGTCCCAAAAGATAATGTCTCCACAACTTCAGAGCATAAACTACTAAGAGTAACTCCAAGTCATGGATGGCATAATTTCTCTCATGTGTTCTAAGTTTTCTGGATGCATAGACCACTACATGACCTTCTTGCATAGGAGTGCCGCATAAGGCAAACCCACTGGCATCAGTAATAACTACCTCAAAAGGTTTGGTAAAATCTAGCAATTTAAGGACAGGGTTGGTGGTTACTAAGGCTATCTTTAGTTTATCAAAGGCACTTTGACACATTGTAGTCCATTAAAAAAGGGTACTCTTCTTGAGAAGGTTAGTTAAAGGGGATGCTATCTGAGCATACCTAGGTATGAAGATCCTATACCATCCGGTTAATCCTAGGAATCCTCTGACTTCCTTTACTATCTTCGGTTCCGGCCAATCTACGACGGCTTGGATCTTTGCGGGGTTAGGAGAAATCTCATCTTTTGACACTATGAATCCCAAGTATTCCACCTGGTCACTCAATAGAAAAAGAACACTTGCCCTTTTTTGCAAAGAGTTGGTGTTTCCTTAGGATTTCCAAGACCTTGCGCACATGATCTTCATGATTAGCAACATTCTTTGAGTATACTAAGATATTATCAAAGAAGACAAGAAAAAAATCATCCAAGTATTCTCGGAGAATATCCTGCATAAGACGATTAAACATTGCCAGGGCATTAGTCAATCCAAACGGCATGACTGTAATGCCTATATATATCGAATGCTGTCTTTGGGATGTCCTGTTCCTTGATTCTGATCTGGTAGTACCCGAATTTGAGATCTATCTTTGTGAACATTTGGGTCCCACTTAACCAATCCAGAAGTTCATCAATCCTAGGGATAGGATACTTATTTTTAATTGTTAATTGATTCAATTCTCTGTAGTCAATACAAAGTCTTAACATTCCATCTTTCTTCTTTTGAAAGAGAACGTGTGCACCCTATGGTGAGACACTGGGTCTGACAAATCCTTGCTCTAACAGTTGTCTTAATTGTTCCTTAAGTTCAATGGCTTTAGGGACTAGCATTTGTATGCACGTTGGGCTACTGGCTGAGCTCTGGGGGTTAACTGGATCTCATGATCTACTTCTCGAGACAGAGGCATCTTAGTCAGCTCTTCACGAAACACATCTGCATACTCACTTAACCACTCTGGCTCTTTAGCCTTGCATTTTATGTCTACTGGTGGATTCATCTTAACGACATAAACAGCTTGCCTCTTTTTGAGCCCTTTTAACAATTTAGAAGCCTTAACTAATTACAACACTAGGGATCTAGAAATTCCAGTGCCTTGAACTTTATTCTCATGAAGGTCAAGTAAAGAGATGGTTCCTTTGTGATAATGAATGTCAGCGTGATTCTTATGGAGCCAATCCATTCCAAGGATTCCATCATAGACTCCCAAGGGTAGGACTCTGAACTAGCACTCTGTTACGTTCCCATCTAGACTAAACTGAATAAGGTATGTCTCAGGGTGTGTGAAAAGAATCTTTCCACTGGCCAATTCCACTTGCATAGGTTTCCCTGATTTTTGATCTAGGACTAACTTATGTAGATATCCTGGAGAAATAAAATAATGAGTATTGCCTAAATCAATCAAAATCTTCAATTTCTTACCATGGTACTCTGATGGAGTCTGGAGGATACAAAATTGACGGTTATTCCCCTGATGCTCTATTGCGGCATAGATCTGTTCTTTTCTTTCCTCCACTTCCTCAGCTATAGTGACGGCTCTAGCTGCTGCAGTCTCAGGTGGAACTCTCTCTCTTTGGTTTCCCGAGTTCTGGGAGGGAGTTTGGAGACTGCTTTGCATGGAGGCTATAGGCTGAGCTGGCACTCTTCTGGGGTTGCTCTGATTTTGGCGTGGGGGACCCTGATTGGACTGATACAAAGGAGTCTGTCTCTAAATTCTGGGACCCTGGCTTCCTTGTCCCATAGAAGGAGATTGGAAATCCTTGAGCTGGTGCCCAAACCCGTGACATCCAAAGCACCTGTTCTCACTTCGAAGCTCTTCCCTGTGCATTCTTGAAAGAACTTTGAGGGAAAGGTTTTCCTTCATTCCTAAAACTTCCTGACTCCAGATTCTGGTTGGGACCTTGGTGCCTCTTCAGAGGTGAAAGGTTGGAAGAACTGTCGGGTGTCTAGAATCTCTTGAAGGATGAGGGAGCTGGCTTTGCCGAGGACTTTAACGATGAAGGCTTTGGTGAAGTCCTTCACCATTCTTACAGCTTCTGCCATGGAAACTAGCTTGGCATTCTTGACCAGGGTGTCTAAAGGTTTGTTCATTCCCCGATAAATGTGGCCATAAGTTGCTCTTCGTATAGTAGTGGTGAGTACCTCAAGAGAAGAGCAAATGCTTGATGATATTCTTCAATGGTTTTGCTCCCCTGGTTTAGCTCTAAGAATTCATTCATCTTGGTTTCTAAAAATCCGGGGGGACAAAATCTCTTTCTTAGATAGGCTTTAACATCATTCCAGGACTGGGTATTCCTATCCAGATGATTGGTGTCGCAATGATTTCTCCATGCCACCTTGGCTGTTTCCACGATTTTGAGCCTAGCAAGAGCCATTTTTCTCCTCTCGTTGTATCCGGTGACATCAAAATATTCCTCCATGGCTTCAACCCACTTCTCCACAGCCTCGCCCAAGTTCTCCCCTTCACCTTTGAAGGGTTTTTTGCTAGTATTGGACTCGTGATCACCATCACCATCACTACTACCACCACCCGTGCCCCCACCTGCAACACCACCATCACCAATGCCACCACCCGTGCCCCCACCCGTGATCACGCCACTGCTCCTCTCAGCCTCTCGGCCTCCTGTCGAGCCACCTTTGTCATGGCGTCCTCGCCATATTGCTCCTGCATTAGTTAGTGAAATCAAATAAGAACATATTACAGTTAACATGAAAATAAACTACAAAACAAAACAGTGATACCCACAAGTGGATTTGGCCTATCAGCAACAACAAGTGTCGCTTGCAAAGCGCGGTAGCCGTAGTATGTGGCGCACTCCATCTCCTGCGCCGTAGGTGCACGACCATAGTCTTCGGTCTGCATCAAGACAGAACCAAAGACTTATTGATTTCTTCATTCAATAATATTACCTTTGAAAGTTAAAACTATACTCACAAATGTGGCCACAAATCCATCTCGTCCCATCCGGCCTAGTCTAGATGTGTGACCAGCTTCTTGCAGTCTCTTTCGTGGTGCCGTCTATGTAAATTTGATTAAACAAAATAACATAGATTAGAGAATAGTTAGAATCAATCTAGCAAAGTTCATATTAATTCTAATATACGTTAGCAAAGGCACACACTTTCTGCTAGTGAGGAAAAGTGATGCGTAGGCGTCTCTCCTTGCGGAAGTATTGCCATGTCTCCATGCACATATCAGCCCTCCTCTTGTTTGTCTCCACCATACAGTAGCGTCTGTTTATTTTTCATATCACAATAGGCATTAGAATATACCATAGAACTTGTTAGATTTTAATGTTTTGTTTCTTTTATTGATTTTTTAATGTCGATCATTTGATAAATGACTCATGTTTTTATGGTACTTGAAAATCAAATTCGGACCAATCAGAGGGTACACCGCCACCTCCTACTGGTGGTGGTTGGGGTGCACAGAGTTCCAATACTGCACATGAACCCATTTACGATGATTTCTACTACGATGAGTCTATTATATGCTGGTGCGCTCGTTGTCATGGCACATATCGGAGGCCACGACGGTAGTGCTTTTCACATGAGATGACTCATGGTACTTTTGAGCGAGCACCACCACCTGAGGAGCGACATCGACCTATGGTATGTGACTGTTCTCCCTTAGTTTTATTATTGGTTATTTTATAAATCAAAGGCTCATATATAATGCAACCATATTATATATGTAGGTATATTCACTTGATGTGACGAGGATGACTTCACTATCAGTGGTGCACATGTCCCTCCCACACGGCACGGACAGCAGCTCGAGGTTTCTCTACATCCTCTACCTCCTGCTTTGTAGGCTAAGATGGGTGGAGATCATTCGTTGCCTACTCGTATGCATTCTCTAGTACAGACGTATGATCGAAGATGATACGGAGGATGGCAGAGAGGATCACTTCCTTTAGATAGAGTGGTTTTTAGCTTCTGGGGCAATCGCTACATGATTGCTCCGTCTACCCATCAGTGGAGCAGGACGAGGCCTCTTTATTGCATAGGATTTGCATGTGCCCCCTCGTTCAGAGGTCACCCTTATGTCTTTTTGTGGACCTATATATAGATGGGGTCCATGGCATCAGCTTACTCGCTACATTCGGAGCATGAGTACTTATGGGTTATGTCTCAATGCAGCCTCTCTTTCTGATAGAGGGATTACACATGCAGAAGGACAAAGACTCTATGTTGATGGAAGACCTTACTCTCAAGGAAACATAGCAGGTTTAATCAATAGTAGTCGAGGGATGAGTTCAAGAACCAATTGCACATTTGTGGAGTGTGAGAATAGTCATGAACCAGGACATATGAGTAGGGATGTAGAAAGATACATAGTTGTCAATGCTATCAGATCATTACGTGCTGGTGATGAATTACTGATCAATTTTGGATGGCGTAGACCTCCACGAGCACCCTTAACAGATGAGGGTTGAGAGCTTCATTGTATACAATTCCTAATGTTATTTTGACCTCTTGTACCCTAATTCTACACTTTAATTTGCACCATGTTCTCTACTGTCTCTAATTTAATTTGATAATTGTCTTTTATTGTCTCTAACTATTTTGTATCTGTGATAATTATTGAATTCCATGCACATCTCTCTTTTCTTTTATATAGAAGCATGCTATTGATACAATCTTCTTTGCCTTCAAATATGTAGATTCCGGATTATGACATTGACAATATCACAAATCAACGTTCACATGACGTATCTCACATGTCAATAGAGTGCATGAGGATCCTACGCAGGAGTGATCCTAATGCGTATGCAAGACTAAAGAAACAATATTCTCAGGACTTTAATGGGCATGATGATATCTTTGATAATGACAATGGCATGTCTGATTTTATTGAGGATTGGTATCAAAATAATAGTGTGAGCGATATTCCTAATAACAACGAGAAGTATCTTCAAGAAGAAGCTCTAAAGCGTATCTACGCAGGAAGCCAACTGACATGACTCGGTGCAAGCTTACTTATTCTTAATCTTCAAAACCGTTTTGGATGGAGTAATCTATCCATTTCAGCACTTTTGAAGTATGTAATAATCTAACATATTTTTTGTTACATTCTAAACATGGTTGCTTCTTATTGATCATATTTTTAATGAACTTGCAGGTTGCTCTCTCAGAAGTTCTTGCCGACAAGCAATTCCCTTCCTGCATCACATGATGAGGTGAAGAAGATGATAAGTAGTCTTGGACTTGACTATTCTTCTATACATGCATGTCCTAACGATTGTATTTTATATAGAGGTCAGTATGGTGTGACGTGTCCAAAATGTCAAATGCCTCGTTATAAAGAGGAGAAAGGTAAGGTCCCTAGAAAGGTATTGAGACATTTTCCCCTGGCTCCACGTATAAAACATATGTTCCAAAGTCCCGAATTAGCTA
The DNA here is from genome assembly GCF_041138505.1 of Cibotium barometz. Taxonomy (NCBI): domain Eukaryota; kingdom Viridiplantae; phylum Streptophyta; class Polypodiopsida; order Cyatheales; family Cibotiaceae; genus Cibotium; species Cibotium barometz. The sequence continues at coordinate 32,958,471 of NC_141092.1, read as the reverse complement.
AGCTTATGACATGGGGAGCGGAGCACAAGAGCAAAGATGGAGTAATGCGAATTCCATCAGATAGTCCTGCATGTAGTCATATTGATTTGCGATGGCCAGATGTTGCAAAAGAACCATGCAATTCAAAGATGGGTGTAGCATTAGATGGCATGAATCCATTTTCAATGAGATCAAGTAAATGGTATACATGGCCAATGGTAGTTATTAACTATAATCTACCCCCGTATCTCAGCATTAAGAAAGAGCATTTAATGCTCTCTCTTAATTCCGGGAAAACGACAAGTTAAAGATCTGAATTTTTATTTGGCCCCTCTCATCGATGATCTTCAAGATTTGTGGAGAGGGATTGATGTCATGGATATGTCCGTCTAGAAGCATCGGTCACAAGACAGTTCATTGTTCGTGGAATTTTAGCATGGACTATCCACGACTTTCCAGGATATGGTTTTTGCTTAGGTAAATGGTTTAAATATATATATTGTCTCATACGTTTGTACGATGTTCATTGCGCTAATCATCTTTGTTATGTTTTCCATGCAGGGATATGTACCAAGGGTTATAAAGCTTGTCCAATTTGTGGTGATTGGTTGAGATTAACTTATAGCAAAAACCTCAACAAAAATATATATCTTCGACATAGAGACCATTTTTATCTGAAGATCATTATCTACGAGACAAAAGGCAAGCCATACATTTTAATGGAAAGGTACAAGAAGGGAGATGTCCAATACCAATGACACCGAAGGATTGGGATCTAAAGTGGACTGTTGGACCCGCTATCGATCCGGAGTCGGAGATCATAAGTGGCGATGATGATGACGCTTGTAAAGAAGAGAGCGAGAGGAAAATGTGCTCTAGCTCAAAGTCCTTCGATATGGTATACTTTGGAATATTGGAAGGATTTGAGGATATGTCATCTTCTTGATCCTATGCACATATTCAAGAACATTGGTCATTCGTTATGGCAACACCTCGTTGGCTTGAAAGACACAGCGGTAGCAAGAAATGACTCAAAGGATCCAAACTCAAAGCCCAATGTATGGCCACTTTATGATGAAACTCAACGTGAGACAACCTACGAGCCTGCCCCATGGGTGCTCAATACAGAAGAGCTGGAGACTATCAACAGGAAGATTCAGTCGATTCGTACGTCTACATGATATGGAGCATCTTGTCGAAACGTGTTCACTCTAGATGACAAGAGCTTGTCTGGTTTAAAAACACATGATTGGCACAATTTTGTGAAGGTAAATCTATCCAGATCTTTGTAAGTATTTATCTTCTTGCATGTTTTGTTGATCGGATTAATCATGTATGCAGCATGTTCTACCCCTTGTTATTGATGGATGTACTACAAGAGGAGTATTGATATACATCAAGACCTGGGCAGGTTTTTGCCGCGTGAGCTGTCCCTTGAACACTCCCCGCTAGCTGTTGCAACGGAACTTCCCTTAGATAAACACATATGCCAAATACTCCCTCCAGCATTCTGGCGTAAGACAGTCCTTTAAGAATACAAGGTTTCTATGCAAGTTTTCAGTTTTGATTTTGTTTTGAATACAATGGTTATATCTTAATTCTGTATCCCAATACTTCTAGATCATTGATCTGGATTCCCAAGCAAAATTCCTCGAATTCTGTAATCTTGATTCTCAGATCAAAATCACAGGTCTCAACTTAGTTTCAGATTTGGTGGGTGATTTGAGTGCATTTTTCCTAAACTCGACACATCGTCATTGATCAAAACTAAAGAAGGAATTAGGTCTTGGTCAAAAGTCTGAATCAGAGTTTGAGTCTGGAAAGGTTCTTCCTAAACTATCTTCCTCGAAAGGTAATATTTCAATTTCTCTTTTTCTAAATTTCGTTCATTGATAGTTGCTTACAGATTTCTAAACTAAACATGAATTCCTAGGAGGAATAAATAATCATTTATCTCGATCTCTGACTTTGATAGTTTATTTGAATTTTCTCATTCCCATCTTAGTGAATATAAAACGGTAGAATTTCCTCACATATTATCTACTTATTTATTTTCTAATTTTTGCAGAAATTAACATAGGATTAAAGAGAACCCTTATTTAATTATAAAAATTCTATATGCATCTAATTATGCATAAAATCCAATTCTGATGAAAGTCACACTTTTATCATCTCATAAAATCATTTATGATGAAAATCACTCTTTTAATTAAAAAAATATTTTATGCATAATTTATGGATACAAATCATTTATGATAAAAATCACACTTTTAATATAAAAGAATTTCTTTTATGCATAAAAATCATTTATGATGAAAATCACACTTTTAATATAAAAAAATCTTTTATGCATATATTTATGCATACAATTCATTTATGATGAAAATCACTCTTTTAATATAAAAGAATTTCTTTTATGCATTTATGCATAAAAATCATTTATAATGAAAATCACACTTTTAATATAAAAAATTTATCTTTTATGTATGTTTATGCATAAAAATAATTTATGATGAAAATCACTCTTTTAATATAAAAGAATTTCTTTTTTGCATCCATTTATGCATAAAAATTATTTATGATGAAAATCTCACTTTTAATATTAAAAAATTATCTTTTATGCATGTTTATGCATAAAAATCATTTATGATAAAAATCACACTTTTAATATAAAAAAATTATCTTTTATGCATAAAAATCATTTATGACGAAAATCACACTTTTAATATATAAAAAATCTTTTATGCATACAAATCATTTATGACGATAATCACTCTTTTAATATAAACTAATTTCTTTTATGCATCCATTTATGCATAAAAATCATTTATGATGAAAATCACACTTTTAATATAAAAAAATCTTTTATGCATATATTTATGCATACAAATCATTTATGTGATGAAAATCACTACCTGGTGCCCTCAAAACAGCCCTAGTTCTCCTTACACTAGGAGTAACCATAGATGGAATGCCAAGCTCCTCATCAAGGCTCTACTCAGAGCCACTAGAGTCACCATCCACATATGAGTGACTTGGTGACAGATCAGGCACAAAAGATTGATCTACCTTTTTCTTCCCTTTTCGTGATACATGTGTACGTGCATCATTTCTCAACCTTCTTGACCGTGGGCTAACATTGGATCCACTGCTCGAGGACTCCCCATGTCCACTCAGCACCTGTGATTGCTGTTGTAAATGTGGTGCAACATCAGCACTTCTTGCACCTACATCTTCTATTGCCTTCACTACTAGTGCATACCAGCTACTCATCTCATCGAAGACAACATCTTTGCTTACTTGCATCTCATGAGTGGTAGGGTTTTGGCATCTATAACCTTTTTTCTCCATGGCATAACCAATGAAGATGCATTTCTCTGCCTTGTATCTAACTTTGTTCTCACTTCATCAAGAACATGTACATATGCAAGACACCCAAACACTCTCAAGTGAGACACATCCGGTCTTATGCCTATAAACTTCTGTTCATGAGTCATACCATGAACAGTTGGCAGTGAGTGTCCTGTTCATAATGTACATAGTAGTTGCCACTGATTCTTCCCAAAAGTAATGTGGCATATTCTTTTCAGCCATCAAGGCACGTGCCACTTCTGCAATGTGCCTGTTTTTCCTTTCTACAACACCATGCTATTTTAGAGTGTACCTGCACGTAAACTGCCTCTTGATTCCTTGCTTTCTCAGGAAATCACCTAGCTCACTAGAGAAATATTCTCCCCCACCATCTGATCTTAGGCATTTTATTTGCATGCATTTTTCCTTCTCGACCAAGGCTTTAAATCTCTGAAAGTGAGAAAACACCTCACTTTTCTCCTTCATGAAATAAACCCACACTTTCCTAGTGTGGTCATCAATGAATGTAACATAGTACCTACAACCTGCAATTGTTGCAGTCTTGGTTGGTCCCCATACATCTGAATGTATGACATCCAATGGCCTTGCACTGACATGCTTTTCATTTGGGAAAGCATGTTTGGCCTGCTTACCAAGTTGGCATGCTTCACATACCTTATACATACCGTCAACCTTAAACTTTGGCAAACCTGCAAGAATATTTTGGGCTTGCATAGACTTCAGTGCTATACATTCACATGACCAATGCGCTTGTGCCATATGTCAATATCTACAATGACACATGTTCCATGCGCAAACATGACTACCTTTATCTCAGACATGTTCACATCCAAAGTAAACATCTTGTCACTTATGTTACCCTTTGTAACCAAGTGACACATATTTTTGAAGTCTTCCACAAAATATTCTTGAGGATTAAACCTCACAACCATTTGTCCAACAGAAACCAGGTTCTTTGTAATATTTGAAACATGAAATACATCAGCTAAGTACTTCATTTTTCCATTCTGCATAGACAATGGCACTTTACCAACATGCGCAATGGGATGCATAATATCATCACCTATTTCTACATAACCTATTTTTTCCATTTTCTACATATCTCTAAACCACTCAGCATGACTGGTCATGCGGTTAGAGGTGCCAGAATCCACATACCATATATCTAGAGATCTTGACGCATCCCCTGTTATGGAACTAAGCATGTGCTGCATCACAAAGAGTTGCTCACTTCTGTCTCATCACCTCCATGTTTGCTAGATGATGTATAGTTGCCTACAACTTTCCACTTTTAATGTCATTCTACTTTTTACACTAGTCCTTTGCCATGTGTCCTGGTTTGCCACAGTAATAGCACTCTATGCTATTTGCATTTTGATTTCCTTGCCAACCGTCTCGGCCTCTTTGGCTCCCCCTTCCTCTAGATTGGTCTCTTTCACCTATGTATGATTGCTGCTATGAATCATTGGACTATTGTTGTCCAGAATTCTGATTTCCTTGTCGGCCACCACCTTGGCGTCGACCACAGCCTCTACCTCTGCCTCTACCTGCATTAGAGTAGAAGGCCTATTTCGATGTGTTCTTGCTTTGTGAAGTAGAATCCTCACCTAAAGCCTTTTCTTCTATGATTAGCATAGATATCAAGTCCCAAAAGTTAGAAATATTCTCCCTAACTGCAATGGAGGTCTTGAATGACTTGTACTCTTTGCCAAGCCCATTCAGACAGACACTCCCCAAATCATCATCCTCCATTGATAGATTGATAGACCCAAGGGATTCAACAATGCCCTTGATCTTTAAGGCATATTTATTGATGGACATGCTTTTCTTTTCCACAGTATGCAACTCTTGCTTTAACTGCAACTTTCTTGCCTTTGTGTTAGTCTCGAACATCTGAACCAGATTCTGCCATACAACTTTTGGAGTGTTTGCATCATGTATGTGTTCTATCATAGTGTCTATGACACTAATTGAAAGCCAGTACACATGACTTTTCTTGCACCCTGATTCCAATCCTTGAATGCCTTTATATCTACAGGAGTGGCATTCTCCTCAGATAACTCTGGAGGCTTCTCATTGTCTCCTTCACATAATCCCAAAATCCTTTATCCACCATTAGGAAATTGGTCATTTATGAACTTCCAGGCATGGTTGTTATTCTTATCGAGCTTCTCACTAACAATCTGATTAATTTCATTGGACATGTTTTTCTATAGCAATCAAATAACCTACAAAAAGACAACTTCTGTAGGTTGGAGCAGCGGTACTTTAGCACAGCATGTGTGTCACCAAATGTGACCAAAGTACATGTACATACACCAAGTATCAAAAATCCATGTGAAAACCTTGTCTGTACTTTCAAAATGCACTGCTGCATTGCAATAACCAGATTTCAAGTAGAAATAGTTCTTTACCAAAACTTCGAGAAAACTACCAAAAATACCTCCTCCTGTAGTGACAAAATAGGGCCCGTAACGCACCAAAAACGCGAATCTGGCTGAAAAGTTTTATCCATTAGGATAATAAACCTTCCCTGTAGCTTTGCTCCCACGAAGACAGCTCCTCAATCGGAGATGTGTAGCTCCTCAATCGGAGATGTGTAGCTCCCCCTCAGTAGCTCCCAGGGGGTGTTGTACCTAAACCAAGAAGGGGAAAAAGATGATGGTTCGCTTACCTGTGTAGTACCGCCTCCTTCCTTGCTTATTCTTGCCTCTTATTTTCCTCCTTAGCTCTCACACTAACCAGGTTCCGATACCATAAAGAGAATGTGGGGGAGAGGGAAAGCTTCAAAACCTAGCAAGTAAACACACACACACAAGAGAGAGCAAGACACAAGAGAGAGATGGATAGCAAAATTTTCTTATATCTTTCTCTTCTCTAACATAAAGATAAGAGTACAAACTATATGGGTTAGTACTCAACTACTACAACATACAAGGGTCGGTCCATAATGTGAACCCGACTAAATGAGCTGGCGCTATAACTATGCCAGTCTCCAGTAATCCAAAATGGCTATCACACAACTTGTCATCCCACTGGCCACATATCACCCATAATCTCACCGACCATGCTAGTGGTGTAGATGCGGAAGCTATCACACTTAGGCAAGTCATTAATCGATATCTCAACACACTCCACCAATCACCTTGTTTGGAAAAGCCATGTATGAAGGTTGATTTCAAGGTTTTGAAGTTGGTCTTGATCGCAGGCATCAATGTGTTGAACCATTGACTAGCTTTTCCCTCTAAAAGTATAGGTTCAACGCATGTACCTTGGTGGGATAGTTGAGATTTTCAAAGGCTGAAATTCACATCTTTGTTCAAACATTTGAATGAATTGAACAAGGTCTATTGTTCCGTCGTATTTACCCATAATTTTAAAAATTTGTATGGTGGTATTTCTATATGAGTCACTCAAACCGTATGTGTGCTCTTGTTGGAAGAGACTCAGTGAGTCCTTGGGCTACCCCCTTCCTAGACTAGTTAGCATGTCCAAGGTGTGGGCATCTAGGAAACGATTTGTACTTATAAGATTTTTGGAGATGTTAGGTAAGGAACCAAATCCTGGTGGGATCGAAGTGATAGGGGGTATAAAACCCGATGACACGCTTGTTATAGGCATAGACAATGGTGTCCGGAGGTGCATTTGCAGCATGGATCTCAATGGCTCGAAGATGTCAGCCATTGGGTTCAGTCCTTATGTGATCCCTGGTAATCCCTCCATCATAACCATATCATAGTGCCTAAATTCTCCTTAATGAGCAAACACAAGTTTTTTTTTTTGCTCTTTATATTTTCTCATAGCCCATTACAGCCTTAAGAGGCTTGGCGTTCTCTTCCTTGGGTTAAACGGGTGTCTGTTAGCCCTAAATAGCTTAGGTGCTATACGCATGTGAACGACCTCATAGAGATAATTTTCGAGAAAAAGCATCTGCTAGTAACTTCCCAGATGGAAGAGGGGGTCCTAAAACCTGTTTTCCATCACTGTCTCAAGAAGGAAAAAAAATTCAAGCATTTTTTCCTTGTCTTGCAGCACATTTCTGAGGGAGTTCCAAAAGGAATTTTTAAAAACTCTGTATGAGGGAGTTGTAGTATTTTTGGAGTTCTACAACTTTGTTTTCCTGAGTCATCCATGATTTTGTTGTTTAGACCTTAAAAAAGTATCCCGAAAATAACTTGTCATCATTTTCGCGTTGTTTTTTTTACGAATTCTTGTGGTTTTTGGACTGTTTTTTGCCTTGATTTTCGGGTCAAATTTTGAGGTAGCTGGTTGGAGGCCAAAATGGTTGATTTTTACGTTGGACGGTCAAGTCCAAAGTCGAAGAGCTTGGTGTCAACTTTTCGATGAGCCCTAGAGTGCCTTCATTGGATATACGATTTAGGAGATACGAGCCTCCAAACAAGGGTGTTTTTTAGAGTCTCTTTTTTTAAAAAAACCAACGGACTTGTTTTCATGAAACGGACTTCACGGGTTTTATAAATTTTGATTTTTTTTATGCGATTCTCGAGGACGTGAATCTTTTGGGCGTGAACTTTAGTTCTATGAAGTTGTAGGACATGGTTCACGTCGTGAACTTGACTTCACAGAACTATTAAATTCAAAATTTTTTAGCACGCGCGCGATTTTCGAGAACGTGAATCTTTTGGGCGTGAACTCTAGTTCCATGAAGTTGCAGGGAAATGGTTCACATCGTGAAAACCGGACTTCACGAAACTATTAAAATCAAAAAAAAGTTAGAGTCTAGTGGGAAATACGAAATTTCCTTTTTGGGGGGGATATTTTTTTAATTTAAAATGAAAGGGATATGGGTATGTTTTCAAAAAGGTAAGTGGGAATCAAAAAATTCAACCTTTTAACACCCCTTACACCCTTCATAAATGACTCCCAAAATGGACAAATTGACATCTCATGAGCATCTACTCATTAAATGCTTATTAGCCTTAATGAGTTATGTAAAAAAAGTAATTAAGAATTAATCCTTTCACTAATCTTTTTCTCTTTTACATTAATCAAAGATTTTAATCAACCACTAATCTCAAATTAATTCAAATAATTGAGCACATCATTGGAGAGAGCAAGGGGATGCTAATCTGAGCTATTCTACACCAAATCTCACACAAATCACCATCAAATCCACATCTTTTTCATGGAAAACCATTACTCAAGATAATGGGCAATGGGTTATGTGTAGATTAGAGGACAAAAAATGGAAAAAGCCAAGGGATGGCTCCCCGACAACGGTGCCAAAAATGTTATGGCTCACCCTAACCCTCCTTGAAACACACCCAAAAAGAGATTACCTGGTGAACCGCAACTTTCGTGAGGATCTTTCCAATGGCCGAGCTTGTAACCCTTGACGTTTCCAAGATCTACAACTCCTTAAAAATCAATTCCACCGTGCCTCCTATGAGCGTTGTTACACCTGCACTTCGGGTACTCGTCCCTCCTCTCACCTCACTTCACTCACACACACTCACTAGCATGCATTAGGGAGAGAGATTAGCAAGAGCAAGACTCAATTGCATAATGGGAGAGTCTGTTGTATTATGAGAGAAATTCACTTATATACATGGCCATAAGTTTTCACACTCACTTAAACTATGGCCGGCTGGGCACTTTAGGCTCATAAGAGGCCTAATGCTATTACAATGAATACTCTCATAATATATCCACGAAGTACATCACTTAGGACTTCATCCTAACTTGCTACCACACGCTCGTGAAACGGGAATAGCCATAAATACTCTGTTACACCATTACGAGTGCCCGTCCAAGTTGTAGCTTTGGACACTATTGCTTCATATCTTGAATGTATGACCCTTTGGTGTATCTATCGTGACTCCTTGATGTAAGATAATGGCGGTAGCTCTTGTTTACCCTAGAATTGAGTTAAAAACAATGCTATCTCTCTAGTCATGAATTGTGAAAAGAAAAATGGATTTTGTAGGGAGACTACAGTGGTGGATTTTCACATTCCTCGGTTTCCTCTATCTAACCCTCTTTCCAAACCTCTTGAGAAATTTTAACGTAAAGGTGAAGAAGCGAAGGAAAACGATTACAAGAGAATGGAAAGAAGACGAAATCAATAAAGAATAATAACAATGGACATCAAAAGCCTCGTGTGATTATTTGTTAAAAGACGTGACAACGAAGGACATTATGCATATGAGTGTCCAGAGAAGACAAAGAATCGACTTGCGACTGTGAACATGATTGAAGACGAAGATGAAGACAATTAACAAAATTAAGAGGGTACTCCAAATCAGGACTCCTACGACTATTGAGGTAAGCCTCAAACTCATTCTTATATATTGTTCAATACGAAAATAAATTTAGAGGCCCTAGGTGACCTTATTGCTAAGCAAGAGAGAAAAACTTTTCAAAGGTATACTTTATTCATTTTTTAAATAGCCAATGGATAGAGCATAGTTAAAAATATTCAAATTTATTGGTAATGAGACTGATATGTATTTTCTGAATGCAAAAGAAAATAAATATTAGATAAATCACTATCAAGACTTGAGTTGATTAATAATGATGCACATATGTGTTTTGCCTGGTCGTCAAAGGATGTATGTAATTTATTGTTATTTTACAATGAACTAAATATATTTCAACTAAATACTTTATACAAAGTATTTTCTTTTCAATTCCAAAAGAAGGTGATTGAGTTGTCTATGATACACGCTCGTATTACTGTTCGTAAAAGAGTACTCTTTTGCATGTCTGTGATACTTCAGGAATATTTATGTGATGGATAACTTATCACAATTAAATGTTAAGAGGGATTCTATTTGTGATTCATACTCTATACTAACTCTTTTCACTTACTAAATAAATATGCAACTGAGGTCAGTTTGCAACCCAAGCAAGAGGGATGTTACAAATAATCAAATTAACTATTTATCTTGGGTGACCCAAGTGTGGTATAAGAACTAAGACCGAATTCGATTGATTCTTTAGAGAGTGACCCAAGTTAGTTGTGAGTGAATTCAACTAGCTTTAACACATGTGAAATGTGCATATTAATTGATTAATTGGTTATGAGTGAATCCAATCAACTCAAAGACACGTGTGATGTGTGTAAAGATTATGTGAACTTGATTTGTGAAAGAATAGATCAACTCTAAGACACGTGTGATGCATGTAAAGATTATGTGAGTTTGATTGTGAGTGAACCCAATTAATTGCAAGACACGTTCGACGTGTGTGTAAAGACATTGTGAGTGAATCCAATGCAGGAGTGGATCAATTAATTATGTGTGATGCCATATGTGAAGTATGTAGATTACGTCAGTATTTATGTACGGGGTGTACCTTTTCAGATATATATTTTTCTAGGATTATTGTGATTAATTAGTTGTGTGAGTTGGTATGATATAGTCAAGATTAATATATCTAATCAACTATGTGCACGTAGACTTATATTGTTTTGCTACATGTAAGTGATGATTGAATGGTGGCTTATAAGTTGATCATGGGTGGAACGTACATGCGTTGGACCACACAATGAAATATCTTGCTAGACATGTGATCACCTCTTAGATTTTCATATTTGGCATTTGTATTTTTGGAAGGCCTTAGCCTTAAACCTTTGTACAAACCAAATAGTATTTTCATACTTTTGGTAGGCCCAAAAGTCTAAAATTAGGGTTGCTATATTTTTGGAAGGAGCTTGTATGCTCAAAGACTCAAAAAGCTATTACGCTTTATTTTTTGAATAGAAAGCATTAATATATCTAAATATGGGTATGATGGGCCACACTCACGCAGAGGAGATTGAACCCAACCATGTATCGATGGTCACTTCTTCTCTATTTTCAAGCTTTAATGGTTTATGCTATTTTGTTGAATTGTTTATGTAAGGTTTTGGTCTTCAATTTGTGAAAAGTCTATGTTCTATTAATTTTTGTGTTTGAGTTTGAGTAATTCTACTCTAAGGTGTCCTAAGATCGTTATAGGATATATTGTATGATTATTTGTTAAACTCAAACCTTAAAAAACAAGCCAAAAATAATAATATTTTTTTCTAGGATATATTGTATGATTGTGAACTCAAACCTTGAAAAACTAATAAAAAGGCCTAAAAGCTAAGCCTTATTGTTGATTGATGAGTTTACAAACACTAAGAGTTGTGAATTTCTACCAAACTCAAGTGGTAAAGGTCATTTTCTAGGACCAAGAGGTCATGGGTTTTCAAAACCACATAAGGTGCTTCCTTGGCAGCATCACCTAGGTGGATTAAAAAATGCCTAAGGGGTAGTGAGAAATGATAACAATAGGAGGAGGATTTTGGGCTTGAGGCTAGTTGGAACAAAAAAAAAAAAAAAGAAGAGTTATGCATTTGTGATTTTAATTGCATATAGTAGGGAAATTAATTTTTCTGACTAGATATATAATTCTAAGGACAAGAGGTCTACTAGGAACACACCTCTTTGTTATTGGTTACTTGCCTTTGTTTCATACTTCTAGAAGTAACCCATACATGGGGATTCAAATCTTGATTAAATTTTCTTTGTAAAATGTCATAATTTTCGAGCCCATGCAAAGGAAATGCCATAATTTTCGAACCCATGAAAAGGGAATGCTACTGAACTTCTATGTATACAGGTTTGGGGGAGGTTATTTTTCTTTTTCTACGCGTGTTATGCAACGTGAAGGATAAACCCTCCCTTAGGCCTTGAAAAACAGAGGATGAACGCCATGCGTGAGGCAACCAACCACCAACCGACCTTGGACCTGGTAGCGAAAAAGGACGGAGGTGACGTAGTGGATGACGTCCAATATCTATTATAAAGGGGTTGATGCCATTCATCCACTTAATTTCCTTTTACAGTAGAAGCGTGAGAGGAGAGATATCAAGCTTTCATGGCGAGCACCGGAGACAATCATGATGTTCAGCTACTGGACGCTTGGGCCAGCCCCTACGTGATGCGCGTTCATGTGGCTCTCGCTGCCAAGGGCATCGCCTACACTAGCGTTCCCCAAGAGCTTGGGCCTAACAACAAGAGCCCCCTCCTCCTGCAATCCAACCCTGTTCACAAGAAGGTCCCCGTGCTCCTCCACAAGGGCAAACCCATCTGCGAATCCCTCATCATCGTAGAGTACATCGACGAGGCCTTCCCTTCCCCCCATGGCAAAGACTTGCTCCCCAAGGACCCCTACCACAAGGCCATGGCTCGTTTCTGGGCAGATTTCTGTGATAAAAAGGTAAGCATCTTAAGGCGGGGGCTAATTATTATAGCCAATATATTGTGCTAATCTTGCATTGAGAAGATACACTTGAACTAAGACCTCTAGTTATTACTGTGGGTGGACAGGTTCTTGAGGCTGTGTTGAAGCTTGTTCGGGGGCCAAGGGAGGAGTTTGGAGCAGTTATAGAGGAAAGCAAGGGATATCTGAGTACTTTGGAAGGGGCCTTTGTAAAGGAGCTTCCTTACTTCGGGGGCTCTCAAGTGGGCTTTGTTGATGTGGTGTTGGCCCCCCTCGTTGTGTGGCTGCCGGCATTGGAGTCTGTGGTAGGCCTTAAATGGGACTTCGAGAAGCTGCCTCGTTTTCACGCCTGGCTGAAGGCCTTTGAAGGCTCCCCTCTTGCGGCGTGCTTGCCAAACCCAGCCAAGCTCGCAGAGGTCGCCAAGGGTATCAGAAAGAGACGATTCCCAAACGAATAAACTGAGCGAATCCTAAGCCTGACGTTCTACCCTTGTAGCAAGAGTTTTGAAGACCCGTGAATAACTTGTGTTCTTGAAATCCATCATTTTCATTTGGCGCAAGTCCTCCTAAGCTTGACGTTTTGATCCTTTCTTTGTTGTAGTAATTAATGAGTTTTGTAGCCCCTGAGTAACGTGTTCTTGCATGCCATCGTTTTCATTGGTGCTTTCTTGTCACAATGCAAGGCTTGTGCCAGAATCCACAGCACGCAACTTTGCTTTCTCGTCTTTTTACAAAGAATGTGTAGTGCTACAATTTAACTTAGCTACGGGCCTTAAGTGTTGAAAACATGTCTCTCTCTCTCTCTCCCTCTCTCTCTCTCTATATATATATAATATATTATATATAATATTATATATATATATATATTATTACGGGACTCGTGCGTGATGCTGTAGCATTGTTTGGAATGGAATATATATAGTGTTTAATTTTTGTATTTTTACACACATAAAGTAATTACAATTATATGTGCGTTTAAGAGCTTAAGAGCGCAAGTGTGAATTATAGAGGCAAAGACAAACATAATGCTAATGATTTTAAGAATCACCATGCATAGTTGGCAGTTCATCACTTTTACACAAAGAAAAATGCAACCAAAGCTTTTCTAAATTTGAGAATAGTAAGTATTCATAAGTGGAAGTGTAAATTTCCCAAACAAAAATCTAAGTTTCAACAGCTTTTGCAAAGGGTATCTCCTAATTTTTACTGAGCAGTTCAAAATCCAATATCCCCAATCCACTGTGACATAGGAGCTAAAAAAAAGTATATTCAATTAGGAGAATTTAAAATTATAAAAAAGAGCATATTAACACGTAAAGATAATAACTCACCACCATAATAATAACGTTCAGTTGGTGTCTCACGAGGTAGCATGAAAAAAGCATTACATATTATTGATGTCACAAAATGGCTCTTTATTGATGAATGGTGGGTAACATGTAAAGTCACAAAATTGTTGTTTCCTTTGCTCTCAAGCTACCTCTTCATAATAACGTCACTATAGTAGCAAACATAATGCATGTTAGGTTTAAAATATAACACCATAAAAGTAATCAAGATGAAGGGAAAGGAGTATTCTCAATAGTGCACCCAAATCATGTCTTTTGCATTTGAATTAAAAAACCTTGCTTATGAAAGGCTTTCAGTGTTTTAGAAAGATATTTCTAAGGCTTGTGGAGTACCCAAACCTACTTCTTGGTTTTTTCAAAATTTTGATTATTTAATTTTATTTGAGAGAGAGCATGCTCGATACATGTCCCCAATTTTCTGTTTTGTTCATCTCAATCGTGCATTTCAACTGTGCTGATGGCTTTTTCCATGAGCTTGTTCAATGAACACGTTGATGATGATCAATTTGAAAATTTTAACAATTAAAAAAAAGGATTCTAGGTCCTTACATTTCTATTAAACAAGAAATTAGGGAAATTACTATCTATTCTACTTTCTATTATCTAAACGTAGCTTCTAACACTTTGTCCCAATATTTTTAACATTAATTAGTACCATAGTCAAATGTGAATCAACATGATTAGTTTCAACCATTTGTTTATTATAGCTGAATCATTATCTAAACGTATCTTTTCACACTTCATTGATTGCTAAAGCATGAACCCAATCTCATCAATGACAGCCTGCACTACTGCGATAACCCTAGCTCACCAATCGCAAGAAAGAAAAGGCAACATATGAAAGAAAAGGTAAGATAAGCAAAAGGTTAATTTTGTGCCTACAATAATAGATAGAATAGATACTTATCTAATTACATCTTGATCACTAACCTTCTCGCCTCCGGATTCTTAATCTAGTGCTCTTGGCTGTGTACCCTTGTAGATTGTTTCGGACCTTATGCAGCAACTCAAATGAATGAATTTTATGGTTGGTGTGTAGGTGATTGTGGCTGCTTGTCATCATCTTATGCAGCGTCAGAGAAAATGATTGATTTCAAAGAGAAAACGATTTGATTCACGAAGAGAAAGCATCAGAGTTGTAGGTGCCAACGAAAATCGCTCTGATTGCCACATCAATAATAGATATATATACATGTATACATGTATATATATGTACATACATATATACATGTATATATATACATATATATATATATATATGTATATTATATACATATATATATATGTATGTATATATATTATATATACATACATATATATATATATATGTGTATGTATATAATATACATACATACATATATATGTATGTATGTATATTATATATGTATATATATATTATATACATATATATATATATGTATATGTATATATATATAATATATACATGTACATATATATATATATATAGGTATATAATATACATATATACATGTATATTATATACATATATATATATATATATATGTATATATATACATGTATATATGTATATTATATACATATATATATGTATAATATAATATATATATATATATTTTATATATACATATACATATATAATATATATATATATATATATTATATACATATACATATATATATATATATACATATACATATGTATACATATATATATATATATATATATATATATGTATATAATATACATATATATATGTATATATATACATATATACATATATATATATATATATTGCAAGCTTGATGTGATTGCACCTCTTTGTGCAAGTCAAGTTAGGTGTAAAATATGTTGATGCATTAATATCTTGTTCATTTATCCACTAACCAGTGTAGGTCCATCATTAATAAGAAATAAAAAAGGGTCAATACATCGCTTGAAAAATCACATGTGCAACAATGCTTTCTTTCTCAAACCACTTTGCACAAAATTCTTTTGATTCTCTCAATCCTATGATCTATAGATAATACTAGCATGTAAGGGAGGCCACTTAGCAAGTCCAACTGGGTTCTAGAGCTTCCAGCTTCAGTTTGAACCAAGACAAGTTTTGGACCAGTTTGGCTCACTTTTTGATCCAGTTTGCAAGAGGAGAGAGGTGAGATAAAATATCTCAATTTTTTTGAATTAAAAATGCAAGATAATGATGTGAAATAGGAACCTTCTTCATCAGCCCCTCCCTCCTTTATTGAGGTGTCAAAATTTTATTTTTTTACTAATAAACCCAGTACTTGGTCAACTCTTCATCTTATGTGAGCATTTACTCATTTTTGGGAGATTTTCTTTTATTCTTTGCATTTTTCTTATTGAAAAACTTGGATTAATCCTATTGTCTCTTTAGAAACTTATTTGGACCTTAATCAAGAATTCTTGAAAATGTGGACCCTTAGGCTAAGGTCTCCAATACAAATATTCAGTTAATTTCTAATACACATTGGAAAATTCTTTTTGAACTTCTATTTCACAGGAATTCATCTTAAATACAAGGAGAAACTTTGTATCCAAAAATATATCAAAATTGTATTATCTCTCTCTAGAATATTTTCTCTCTCTAAGTCAAAAATAAGAAAAAACAATGTTTTCTTGCATTCTGATATAGGGGATGATTACAGGGGACTGAAAGGAGAGCTTATACATCTTTTAGGGCTGAGAAGGAACCTTACAATATAGTTCTCTACCAAAACTTCTCGAAAACTATTGAAAATACCCTGCAGTGATGAAATGGAGCCCGTAATGTGCCGAAACACAAATATGGCTGAAAAAATTATCCAATAGGTTATTATACCTTTCTTGTAGCTCCGCTCCCGCAAAGACATCTCCTCAATTGGAGATATGTATCTCCGAGAGCTACTGAGGGGGTGTTGTACCTAAACCAAGAAGGGGAAAGAGATGATGGTGCTCTTACCTATGTAGTACCACTTCCTTCCTTGCTTTTTATTTCCTCTTGCTTGCCTCCTTAGCTCTCACATGAACTAGGCTCTGATACCATAAAGAGAATGTAGGGGAGAGGGAGAGCTTCAAACCCTAGCAAGCAAACACACACACACATAGGAGGGAGCAAGACACAAGAGAGAGATGGATAGCTGAATTTTCTTCTATCTTCTTCTTCTCTAATCAACCAACATAACATAAAGATAAGAGTACACACTATATGGGTTAGTACTAAACTACTACAACATACAAGGGTCGATCCATAATGTGAACCCAACTAAATGACCTAGTGCTATAACTATGCGAGTCTCTAGTAATCCAAAATGGGTGTCACATAGCCTTTCATCCCACTAGTCGCATATCACCCATAATCTCACCACCATGGCAGTGGTGTAGATGCGGAAGCTATCACCCAGGCGGGTCATCAATGTCCGTCAATATCATAGCACTATTTGAGCTCAATAACTCAACACATTATGAAGGGGATGATTTTTTTTTGTGAGGGTAGGTGCTTAAGGGGTAGGATTTTAGGGGCTTGTAGGCCCCCCAAGTTGAAGGGATTTGGCCCCCCAAAGCTAGGGGTTTGGCGGGCCTCTTGACCCCCAATGGTGGGGTTCAGGGGCCACAAAATTGGCTAGGGTCAATTTGCATTGTGTGACATCACGAACTCATCATGGAATCTGTCCACTTTGTTTTTAAAAATTCAATAGAAATCAAATCGACTTGTGCTAAGTGAAAGCCCGTTTTTGAAGTAGTAGTAACCCATTAGTTTCTTCCACAAAACGAGGTGTCCCCAAATTTACTCTCGTTATTATATTGGATATCTTCCATTAGATTCATCATTAGTGTGGAAAATGAAATCCCATTTTTCTTTTCTTTTCTTGAAACATTTCTGTGTAGGGAAGAAGCAAGCAAAAAAATGCTCAGTATCTCCATCAAGATAACTCACAAGACTCTGTTTTTCGCATATTAATGTTTATCTTCACTGTTCTGTATTCTTCTTCCTTGACACCAACCACAATTTCTTCATCTTTGCCAAGGGCCTACGTTTTTCCCTTTCTCTTTGCTGCATCAAGAACCTATATTTTTTTGCGCATCTTCTTTATTTTTTCCTTCCTCTTACATTGCCATCAATATCCCCTCTACATGTATATTGTCCTCTTTGATTCTTTGTCCTACTTTCAAACAAAGTATGATAAATCCTATTTGACTAATCTGCTTATACTAATGTTGTTTGCCTATTATACAGGAACAATAAACAATACCCCATTTGACTAATCTGCTTATACTAATGTTGTTTGCCTATTATATAGGAATAATAAGCAATACCCTAATGATTTCTCTCTCTTTATTCTTAACATTTAAAAGGTTTCCAGGTTCATTTCTCTTAAACCCACATGTCTTTCCCAAAATAAACATTAAAGCATTCCTTTACTTATATCTATTTCTCACACATAACTCTCTTTCATAGTTCAGCTAATAACAATAAATAGCAATAGTCATAAAAAATAACCAGTAAGTGTTTATGGATCCTATTTTCTATAATAATCATTAGGAATAGACAACCTCAATATTACATACCTGTTTTAATATTGTTTGTTCCAAAGTAGGTTCAGGGCTTGGTGGCTTCACATTGATTTGGAGCCTTCCATCTTCTTAGTGAATCTTGTTGCAGCTCCTTCCTCAAACATAAGTGACGATTTGTTGAATATTTTGTGTATGTTAGGGTTTTTTCTCAAGAGTGTTATAAGATTCCTCCCTCTAGCTTTTGAGGTGTATAGGTGTAAAAACCTTCCCTTCTGATCTTATAATTATTTCTCTCTCTGAAATAAAAGAAATATCTTGTTTTATCCTGTTTTGGCCTCGAGAGAGAAAATGTCTAGAGGGAGGTAATTCAAAATTGAGATATTTTTGGATATAAAAATCCTCCTAGTGTCTAAAATGGTTTCCCTTGAAACAGAAATTCAAAAAGAACTTTCCAATATGCAATTGGAATTAATTGAAAATAGGTATAAAGGACCTTAGCCTAAGGGTCCAGATTCTCAGAAATTTTTGGATTATGGTCCAATTAAGGTTCTTATGGGCCAATAGGATTAATCCAAGTGTTGGGATGAGATAAATCCAAAGAATGAAAGAAAATACCCAAAAATGAGTAAATGCTCACATAAGATAAAGAGTTGACTGAGTACAAGGTTTGTTAGTAAAAAATTAAGAGATATTAGTTAAAAAATGAGATATTTAGAGGAAATGATGCATTTTTGACACCTTAGTGTGGGGATCTCCCCTCATGAAGTAGGCACCCTTTTCTCATCATTACTCCTAATTTTTAATCAATAAAATGAGATATTTTCATGTACCCTCTCTCTTGTTTTAAAACTAGATCCAAAAAATAAGATGAATGATCCAGAAATGGTCAAAAATTGACCAAACTGATCTGGAAACTAGACCCAAAAAATAAGCTGAATGACCAAAAAATGGTCAAAAATTGGCCAAACTGATCTAGAAAATGTGTAATTTTATTATCTCTCTATTTTGCCTCTACTTTGGGAAGCTTTGGAGCTTCACTAATCTCCATCCCCTCTTGAAGATTACCCTCTACATCTTGGTGGCCAAGTTCTCCCTTGTGGGATTCACTTCTCTCCAAAGAATCAAGCCAAAAATCAAGGGTAAGCCTTAATCAATGGTGTTTTTCTATCTTTCTCAATGGTAATCTTCTTCCCAACCTCTCTAATGCTTGGGAAGCATTTTAATCAATGGGTTTTTTCTTAAAAACCAAGCCTTTAGTGATTCATAATGTTTAGATGGATTAATGCTAATCTTTTATGTCTAAATATAATATTTTTGATTAGTAAATCTCTCTTTTTGAAAGATTAATCATCTTTTTGGATGGATCCTTGATAGAAGGATGGATCTTAGTGCTATTCTCATTATCTTTATCAAAATTCTAGGCCTAACAAGCTAGAGAAGAAGATAAAGTATTTTTATGATTTTTAATCTAGTTAAAATGATGATTAATTCTTTTAATCTTGTTTATGATTAAGAAAAATCATGCTAATTCATTCTAAGTTGAAAAAGAGTTATGCTAACATTTTTGTAAGTATTTTCATATAGGAATGATAAATGGATATTTTTAAGATTAATCAAGAGGTTTAATTATAATTATGCTTATAATTATATTTATAATTATGTTATGTATGCATAATAAATATTTAGTTTAAAAGAGGAATTTTCACCACATTTCATAATTATAAGTATTTATTTAAAAGTAGAATTTTGAGTATTCTCAGAAATTGCAACAAAGCTATGGCAAAAGTTTTTCATTAAAACATGACTTTAATTTTATGCATAATTTTGTTAATACAAAAAGAGGAATTCCCATCATATTCTAGGAATAAACATTTTTATGCTAAAAGAATAACTTTTGTTACATTTATGGAAAATATTTTTATAGTATTTATACATAATTGTTTAAATAGAGAAAAGATGAATTTTTGTTATATTTATTTTACATGCATAAAAATTTAGATGCAAAAAGAAGAATTTTCATGATATTCCATGTGCAAACATTTTAAATATTAAAAGAGGAATGTTTGATCATATTTCAAAATAGGTATATTCATATACATGGATATTTTTTAAGAGGAATTTTCATCATCGTTCTTTAACTAGGAAAATGCCTAAAGTAATTTGAGTGTTAAAAGAGAAGGTTTCACCATAGTTCTACATAGATAATTTAGGGCATGTTGATGACGAGTTTCAAATGGAGAAAATAAAATTTTAGAATATTTCTATGAGAATAATTCAATAAAATGATGTATGCATATTCTATCAGTTAGAAAAAGAAGTATCCATAAAATTCCATTATTCTCGAATAGAATCATTTATAATTTTATTATGTCCAAGAAAGAATGAATATTCATAATTTTGGGACTTTTACCCTTTACGATTGGAAATCATAGATACTTTATCAGATAAATAGGAGAAAAATCTTTAGGGAACAAATCTAGGACTAAATCCAAGTAATTCAGGGTTCTAAAGACCTCGACCGCATGATGAGAAAGGTGGGTCAGTGTAAGATACCTGCCCATCTCTTGAATCAGAAATTAAACAAAGTCTTGTGACCATTCCCATTTCTTCAGTACGAAGAATGAGTAATTGGCTAATCTAGAGAAGTTTCCCTAAGGCCAAAATCATCGAGAATTAAGTTAGAAACTCATTGTAATTGATGGGTGGATCATCAAGATACGATATTTATGATTTTCATTAAGAAAGTTAGGGTTTTGAGAAAAAGGGTATTATGAAATCAAACTCAACGGGAAATTCTTACTTGCATAGAAACTCTGTTTTTGAAAAGGACTGTCTTACACCAGAATACTGGAGGAAGCATTTGGTTTTTGGTTTAATCTAAGGAGAGTTACATTGCAACAGCTGGCGGGGAGTCATCAAAGGACGTCGCTCGCGTGGCAAAGCCTGCCAAGGTCTTGACCAGTCTTGGTATTGTTAAAATGGAGCGCTTCCGGTACGATGGGCGAGGGCCGACGAAGCGGTCCCTGAGTGAAGTGCTAGGACACCTAAGGAGGATCCTAGAGGGTTCTGACTAGGCGATGCACAGGCTCGAGGCTACTAGGACACCCATGCGTATGTCGAGGAAGATATTGATGGTTTGGTCGCAAATTATCTAAGTGAACTGGAAATTGGATCTCATTGGTTGTCTAACTGGTCTTCAATGGAGAGTCCACATGACAATTTTTATTGAAACAATAGACTGGAATTTTGAGGATTATGATGGAAATACTACGGTTTCATTCCAATTTTTCTTTAAAGACAGTTGAATCTATGAAAGGCAATTTCATATTGGGTGTGTAAGTGGTGTGTCTATTTTGTATTTTGTTTGAGTACCGGCTAGGGGGTCTAGGAACTCTTTTCCCTGGTACTCGGGATAAAATACAACCAAACTCTTATAAAAAGGGATCCCACCAATTCACTGGTTGGGCGGTTGGCTAACCCATGGGCCGCCAGTTGGGGTTAGGCTGGATCGGTGGATTCCTACAGTAAATTTAGATACGTTCAAGTTATGTTAGTTAGACTGAGTCCCAGGAAGATTCTTGTTCTATGGGAAAGAATCAATGGGTGTGCCTTGCGTAAGGGAAAAAAAGCGAGGATTTCTATGAACCAAGTGCAATTCCCTTCATTGATCTGGCCATGTGCCCTACAGGTTCGGTGAGAATAGAAAGGATAGTTTAAGGCCTTGACCCGTTAGATAAAATTTTTGAGAAGATTTTCTTGGCGGAATCGACCGTGCTTTCTGGGCAAGGGAAATTTTTCCGATTTGGGTTTCGGAGGAACCGTTAGAAATTTTTGCCCAACAATATGCGCATGCTTATGCCATGACATGGGCAACATCAAAAGCAAGATGATACTTTAAAAAAACCCATAAGCATGATATTAGGGTACTTACTGAATATATTGTTTGCTATTTGGAGTCTTGAGGAAGGGCTAAGGTAGGGCTTGAGAGGGGAAGACCAAGAGAGACTGAAAATGACTAAAAACCTACAAAACAAACAAAGCATATTAGCTACTTTTAAAAACCACACCACAACACATATAATCGAAAGCATTAATCTCTATGAAGAGAGTTTAATCTATGCATGCATTAAGCTCTATCCATAGATTAAGCTCTATGTATAGAGCTTAATATATGCATTAAGCTCTATGCATAGAGCTTAATATATGCATTAAGCTCTATGGATAGATTAAGCTATATGCATAGATTAAGCTATATGCATCAACAGACTTTATCTATGCATTAATCTCTATGTATAGATTAAGATCTATGCATAGACATTAATGCATAGATTAAGCTATATGCATCAATAGAGCTTAATCTATGCATTAATCTCTATGTATAGATTAATATCTATGCATAGACATTAATGCATAGATTAAGCTCTATGCATAGAGACTAATGCATGCATTAAGCTCCTTGAATAGAGCTTAATATATGCATTAAGCTTAAGCTAGATGCACGCATGCTAAAGCCTAAGCTAATCCTAAACCTTGGCACCTAAGGGTGAAAAAATCAAAAGGAAGGAAAATAATAAATTAAAAACAAGAAAATGCATGTCGTGATATAGGCGTGGAAATAAGAATCAAAATAATGGTCGGTAAAAAATGTTTTCGATGCGTGTTTTGACGATAGTTTTCAACGCATGTTTCAAAGGTTATTTTAACTCAAATTTTTAGTTGTTAGTGTACCGACACCTTTTCATAAAAAATAAGAATATACCAACTAGGCCATGCATGAACTATAAAAGAATCTCCACCTCCCCCTCATTTACACACAAATGCACACGCGTATTCAACATACATGGCGCCTGTGAATGCTATGAACCTTTCAAATTTTGTTAATTTAGAGGAGAAAACCCTGTGCCCATGCAGTCACTTGTCGTTGCAAGTACTAAGTCACCTCACATCAAAAAATTTGCAAAAAGGGCCACAAAAAGTATCTTCTTGCCAACCATGAGTTGCAAAAGAGATTTCAAGGGAGGCCTCCTCGTGTGCTAAAGCCAAGTGATTAAAGGAGGGCATGGGAAGTGGATCCATGTTGTTCACCCCTTGGAATGAAGTGGCTATCCATCTTCCATCTACTCCCATACTGGACTGACCTTCTGGTCAATCATCTTCTTGATCCTATGCACATTTTTAAGAACATAGCCGATATGCTTTGGAAAACCATCACAGGTGCTAAAGAGAGAAAGAGACAAAGGTATGATCTATAAGAGGTGGATTGCATGCTTCACTTATGGGCACAAAGCAGAACTATTGGAAAGATGATTCTCCCTAGAGCACCTTGGGGCTTAGCCAAAGAAGAGAAGAGGTGTGTAAAGAAGTGCATTAGTGGGTTTTGTGCTCCCAATGGTTGTATGCATTTCTTGAAGGGAGCATTCACAAAGGATGAAAACCTTGGTGTCTTGAAGTCTCATAACTGGCACAAAATATTACAGTTTGTGCTGCTAATAGCCATTAAGGATTGCCTCAAAATAGACATAAGCATGATAATATACAAGATTAGGCAATGGTATGGTGGATATCAAAGAAGGAGATTAGAAGAAATACTTTGGAAGTAGCTTGTCTAAACTCAATTGAAGCAGTTACAATGGTGGAGAAATTCTTTCCAACAAATTTCCTAACCATTGAATTGCACCTACTTGTTCACATGGTTGACGAGATTGCTATAGGAGGTGTTTTTCATAGAGCCAATGGATGTTTATCCTTGAGAGATTTATGAAGACACTAAAAGGTTTTGTTCACATCAAAAAGCTGGCCCTGAGGGTAGAATAGCAATGGGATGGCTTGTTTAAGAATCTCTTATATACATAACAGAATTTCTTAGTACGTCAAACCTAGATATTCCATGGTTGTGGACACAAGAAGAGGATGATCGGCTCGTTGGGAAAGAGCCTCAAGAACAAGGCCTTCAAAGAACAATGGATATGTCATTGCAAGAGAAGATTAATAAATTTTGCATCCTCAACTAAATTGCCTATGGAGAAATGGATCGAGAGGTATAAACTAACAAAGAGAGAAAGAGACCGAGATAGTTTGAATTTTAGAAAGAGTCAAACAACTAGAGATGATTGCCAAACCTAGATTCACTCACTCAACTTCCAGATTTTCCTTCTAGTAGATGGCTTCAGCAAACCATATAATAAGCAAAAAATAATGGCAAGTTTATAAGTGACGAGGAGTAGGAGCTTACATATGGTTGTGATTACCATCTAAGTGAGTTTTTATATGTAGACAAGAAACCGTAAGACATAGTCTTGTATAAGTCTTTGTTCTTGATGCAAATCTTCTTTTTGTAAGATCCATGTTCCCACCGTGCAACGAATTCAGGGGTGCTAGCAAAAGCAGAAGTAGCACTTCTTGTGCGAGAGGCAGGGTCCCACACTCGGGGCCTTGTCCCCCACCACGGATATCGAGACAAGAGACTAATCCATCTGTTCTTCCAAAACGGAACCCGAAAAAACTTCCCTTGCCTGGAAAGCTCGGGCGATTCCTCCAGGATAAATTTTTCTCTAACGTAGTCAAAAGCCTTAACTAATTGAACTGATTTGACCAAACCCGTAAGTTCCATAAGGGAAAGATTGCACTTGGATCATAGAGACCAATGCTTTTTTCCTCATTGAGAGGCACAGTCGTTGATTCTTTTCCAATTGAGTCTCAATTTAGGGATCCATCAGTCCAGGCTAACCCCATCCAATCCCATGGGTTAGCCAACCGTCTAACTACTGTAGTGATGGGATCCAATTAGGAATTTGGTTTTATGCATCTTCGTATGCATAAATTCAATTTTAATGAGAATAGAACTTTTGATATAAAAATAAATCTTTTAGAATGCACAAGCAAAGAAAATGACTCTTTTAGAATAACCTAATGATAAACTTTAGTTCCACAAAATTTAAGAAAATTTTTCCATAACCTCCTTTGTATGGCTGACCATTTCTCAAATTTATCATTCAATTTATGACTTGAATTAATCCAATTTGAATTCTAATATATCCAATTTATGACTTGAATTAATCCAATTTGAATTCTAATATATCTAATCTACTCTATTTTCTAAAAATCAAGAGAGTAAACAATGAAAAGAGTTTAATCAATCTTTTGATTAAACTTTCTAGGATTGAGAAGGGTTGAATTGTAAAGAAGAGAAGGACGTGGCCTTTCCATCAAAGAATAGCATCAGATTTTAATTCAACATTTACAAAGCATAAAATTTGAGAAAACCATAGATTTAAAAATTCACAACAATAAGTAAGAATTAAGCTTACATGGAGCTTGTAAGCTTTCCTTTGGCTTGAGGGATTGAGGGTTCTACTCTTGTTGCAGCAAGATTGGCCACCAAATTCACTTGGAGAGGATTAGGCCAAAAAATAATTGAATTATCAAGAAATTCAATGTTAAATGGCTCAGGAGGGAGGACAGAAGCAGAGTAACAGTGCATAAACACCATTAAGCTTTTACAAAGGAGGAGGCTTCTATTTATAGGAAAAAGTGAGCCTCTAACCAAGCAAACTGATTCTAGAATTTTCCAGATCAGTTTGGTCACTTTGTTTGACCATTTTTAGGTCAGTTTAGCTTACTTTTTGGATCTAGTTGAGGAGAGATGAAAATATCTCATTATTTGTGAGTTTAAAACTCATCCACACATGTGAAATAGGCACCTCCTTCATGAGGGGAATTACCCACATAGAGGTGTCAAAAATGCATCATTTCCTCTAAATATCTCTTCTTTTTTAACTAATAAATCTTGTCCTTAGTCAACTCTTCATCTTATGTGAGTATTTACTCATTTTTGGAAGATTTTCTTTTATTCTTCAATTTATCTCCTCCCTACATTTGGATTAATCTTATTGGTCCATAGGAACCTTAATCCTATCCAGAAAATCTGGACCCTCAGGATAAGGTCCTTTTTACCTATTTTCAATTAATTTTAATTGCACATTGGAAAGTTCTTTTTGAATTTTTATTTTAGGGAAATTTAGTTTAATAAGAAAGGATATTTTTCCATCCAAAGATATCTAAAAACTGTGTTATCTCTCTTTAGAATAGTTTCTCTCTCTAGGCCAAAACAGGTAGAAACAAGATCTTTTATTATTTTGAAAAGGGAAAGAAACAAGATCTTTTATTATTTTGAAAAGGGGATTGATTACAGGGGAAGAAACAGGACATCTTGAGGGGCTGGGGAGCAATCTTACATTCTCTCCCACTTGAAAAACACGAGATGCCCTCATCTCGCAGGTGGAGTATGATCTCTTTCATCTTCTTCTTCTTCTTCACTTACTTCCAGCGTTACTGCCTTGGAAGTGGATGGCCGATTTGGAAATATCTCTCTTTGCCTTCCCCTATTCTGAGGCGGAGGTCTTGCATTACTTTGGATTGAGACTGCGGGTTGGTTAGAGAGTCTACCTCTGGAATTTTCTTGATTTTGGCGGAAAGAAACCTGATTACTCTGGAAGGAAGGAGCTGGAGTCTGGAATCTTGATCCCTGATTTCCCTGCCCCGAAAACCTTGATCCAAAAGGTGTTGGGAAATCCATACTGTGATATCTAAATCCTTGACAGTTATAGCATTTCACTCCCTTGTTCAAGGGTGGAACTTCTGAAGTTGAATTCTAGGGGATTGAGTTGCGGGGAAAAAGGACATTTCTTCCATTGTGGAACTTCCCATGTCTTGGGCTTTGACTCTGATATCTTTTAGGCGGTGGAAGGTTGGAATCACCTTTTGGAATTAAAAACCTTTTGAAACGTGATGGTGCTTGCTTCGACGGGACTTTGACATCAAAGGCGTTGGTGAAATCCTTCGCCATCCGCACTGCTTCAGCCATGGAAACTAGCTTGGCATTCTTCACCAGGATATTCAAAGGTTCGTTCAGTCCTCGAATGAACCTGGCCATCAGCTTTTCTTCATCCAGCGGTGGCAAAAATTTGAGGAGAAGAGCAAACGCTTGGTGATATGATTCAATAGTTCTGCTCCTCGGGGTTAACTCTAAAAATTCGTTCATCTTGTTTCCAAAAAGCCGGGAGGTCCTGGACAGAACCTCATCCTTAGGTAGTTTTTGAGATCATTCCATGTCTGGGTATTCCGATCTAGACGGTTTGTCTCGCAGTGGTTTCTCCATGCCACTCAGGCTGTTTCTACTATCTTCAGTCTTGCAAGAGCCATTTTGCTCTTCTCATTGTACCCGGTGACATCGAAGTACTCTTCCATTGCTTCGATACACTTTTCCATAGCCTCACCTACATTAGGACCTCAATGGAAGGCTTCTTGGGCCCTTTTATTTGGTAGTTTAAGGAGTCAAACCTTTTCTCTTAAGAAGAAACGTTTTCTAATTAGAAGCTTCAAAACGGCTACTTTATTCGAATTTGAATTTTGGGGGGAAAATGGAATTTAAAATCTAGCGGACAAAACCATATCATGTAACATATCTATGGAAAGCTCTTGATGCGTAGATCACGGATCTATAATCTCCGCTCAAATCGGAGCTTGTATGTAGAAGTTATGGAGGTCCGAAAATTGTAAAATTGCCTCTCCCCCTTTTTGGGGGAAAAAGTGCACCCTTTGACCACTCTTACACCTCTCTTACAAACCCAACATTTCACTCCACATGGCAAACCCCCATTTGGCTATTCCTTAATCACTTTGATTAGGCTTGGGCAAATTAAAGGGCCCAAGAAGACCCCATTCACTTCCTAATGAAGTTTTTCCCTTCACCCTTGAAAGGTCCAGGCTACGATCTATGAAGAGTTTTACAAACATCCAAGTCGAGCTCTTCCTCGTCGAGTTGGGGGTTATCATTTCTACCACGACGACCTCGATCCATGCTCCTATCAATACAAAAGTTCTTGTTAAGTCCCTTTATTTATGATTCAATTCCGATTTTAGATTCAACTGATTCTGGGGTTCTTTAGATTGGTCAGTTCCTCACAGAATCATGGGATAAAGATATTCATATAGGACTCATTATCTGATAACAATTCATTCAGAACATCTCATTCATATCTTTAACACAATAATGGTCCATTAGACCAAAATTTCCATCTAAACAGTCCTCTATGAGGATTTCAATTATACATTTTTTTTTGGTCATCCATTAACTTGATCCACTAGGTCGTGTTAACAATAGCAATTTGTCAACACAATCCACTAATCTCATAGTGATTTGTTGAAGTCATTATCGTCGTTCCAGTTATGAACATCATCACAGGGACTCGTCCCATTCATCCTCATTGTGGTTTTGTTTAGCTTATTACATTTCAACCAAAATTCAGAAATCATCATTTTTCAATCAAAATCCAAATCAATTCATCGGTTCTCAACGAGAATTTTAAAATCATATCAACCACATTCAAATTCATCATCTGGATAGCATTTTTGCTAATAATTTCAAGATCTTAGATTTACTTGTATATACTGCCAGAGTAAAGAGCTGCAGTTATACCCTCGGTATATACGGGGGTAGTCACGGTCCTTGGAATTGTAAGGTAAATACCATCATATCTAGGCCTCAAGTAAGTCAGGGATTCCATAAAATTGCGATACTTCCATCTGAAGACCCAATAATCAATTTATGAATTTCGGTCTGAATAATAATTTGTATGAATTTATCACACAATTTCAACCTTTTACTCCTACATCATCAATTTTTGACATTTTTGGCTTCTCAGTTGATCCACTTTAGCCAATTTTCCTATGATACCAGCTGTAAGATCCTTATCCCCACCGTGCAACAAATTCAGGGGTGCTAGCAGTGGAAGTAGCACTTCTTGCGTAGGGCAGGGTCCCACACTTTGGGGCCTCGCCCACTACGGATATCCAGACAAGAGACTAATTCATCCGTTCTTCCAAAATCGAACCCGAAAAAACTTCCCTTTCTCGGAAAGCTCGGGCGATTCCTCCAGGATAAATTTTTCTCTAACGTAGTCAAAAGCCTTAACTAAATGAACTGATCTGACTGAACCCGTAAGTCCCATAGTCAAATCAGGAAAAGATTGCACTTGGATCATAGAGACCAATGCTTTTTTCCTCATTGAGAGGCACATCCGTTGATTCTTTCCATAGAACATTTTTTGTCCAAGATTCACTTCATCTAGCGTACCATAACAGAATTGAGTCTCAATTTAGGGATCCAGCAGTCCAGCCTAACCCCATCCAATCCCATGGGTTAGCCAACCACCCAACCACTGTAGTGATGGGATCCAATTAGGAATTTGGTTAGGTTTAGTCCCGGGTACCAGGGAAAAGAGTTCCCAGACCCCTAGCCGGATATTCATGCAAACTTAAAACTAGTCACACCACTTACACACCCAATATGAAATTGCCTTTTTCATAGATTCATCTGTCTTTAAAACAATCATTTAATGAAATCATAGTCACTGATCATAATCCTCCAGAAATTTTCGGTTGAATTCTAATTTCCAATCATTCCTTCCTCAGTGTACCTATGGCATCATTGGCAACCAGAACGCTCACCACCTGTCCACTCACAGGGGTCTTTTTAATGGTTCCTAGCTCATAGTACTCGCCAATATCACATATCAAAATGGAATCTTCGTTGAAGATCAGCAAGATCAACCAACAAATCCATATATAAGAACCATGGACTCATCCGTTGAGGACTAGCAAGGTCAATCAACTAGATGCATGCCCAAATTCAGAAAACAACTCTTACTCCTTGTTTCAATATCTTCCACGACGCACGTGTGGGTATCGTTAACGAGAGCCCGATCACCGTATGGTCAGCACCCTCTAGGATCCTTCGAAGGTGACCTAGCGCTTCACTCATCGGCCACTTCCTTGGTCCCTCATCCACCATGCCGGAAGCTCACCATTTTAATCAAACTGAGGCTGGTCAAGACCTCGGCCAACCTTGCTACACGAGACATCCTCCAATGACTCTCCGTCAGCTGTTGCAACTTTATCAGATTAGGTCTCCACGACCTCATTCACAAGATGGTCAAAATGCTTCTCTAGCATTCTTGACATAAAACAGTCATTTAAAAACAATTCAAAAATATAGTTTCTATAACGAACTCTCGTCTTTCCACATTGCTCCACATCAAACCACAATAATTAATTCCACAACCATTTCATAAGTATTCCTATTCTTATCCAATCACATCATTTTCATCTTATCACATCTTTCCTCAATTTATCCTCATCAGATCTCATCCACTCGCATCTACCCATATCCTCATCAGATCTCATCCACTCGCATCTATCCATATCCACATCTCATCACATCACATTTATTCACAACTCATCCATTCAAACCACATCACATTCACTCACATCTCATCCATTCAGACCACATCACATTCACTCACATCACATCTCATTCATTTTACCTCACATCTCATTCATTCACATCACATCACATTCATTTTACCTCACATCTCATTCATTCACATCTATCCCAATTCACATCATTCATTCACATCTATCCGGATTCACATCCCATCACATCACATTCATTCATATCCATCACATTCACTTTCATTCATATCCATCACATTCATTCTCATCACCATTATATCACATCGCTTCTATCCACATCATATCTCATTCATAAACATCTCATCTCGCTTATCCACATCCATCCAATCGTTCGCATGTACGACTACTCGCATCTATCCACACATTCATATCTATCACTTCACATCCACATATGTTCATGTCACATCTCATCTCTTTACATATCACATCCTTTCACATACATATCTATATCCATTCTTTCACATTCATCCACATCCATTCTTTCACATACTCATTCACATCCATTCTTCTCATACACATTCACGTCCATTCTTCTCATTCACATTCACATCCATTCTTTCACATACTCATTCACATCCATTCTTCTCATACACATTCACATCCATTCTTCACGTACACATCCTTATCCATTCTTCACATACACATTCACTCACATCTCATATCATTCATTTACATTCTGATTCACATGACATCACATCTCATCCATTCATTTGCATTTATCTGATTCACATCACATCTCATCACATCTATTCACCTCACATCTCATCACCTCTATTCACATCACATCCATCCACATTAGTTTGGTCACTTTTTTGACCATTTTTAGGTCAGTTTAGCTTACTTTTTGGATCTAGTTGAAATAGGAGAGAGGAGAGATGAAAATATCTCATTATTTGGGAGTTTAAAACTCATCCACACATGTGAAATAGGTGCCTCCTTCATGAGGGGAATTCCCCCACACCGAGGTGTCAAAAATGCATCATTTTCTCTAAATATCTCTTCTTTTTTAACTAATAAACTTGGTCCTTAGTCAACTATTCATCTTATGTGAGTATTTACTCATTTTTGGGAGATTTTCTTTTATTCTTCAATTTATCTCCTCCCCACATTTGGATTAATCTTATTGGTCCATAGGAACCTTAATCCAAAATTTTTAAAAAATTTGGACCCTTAGAAGGATAAGGTCCTTTTTACCTATCAATTAATTCCAATTGCACATTGGAAAGTTCTTTCTCAATTTTTGTTTTAGGGAAATTTAGTTTAATAAGAAAGGATATTTTTTCATCCAAAGATATCTAAAAACTGAGTTATCTCTCTCTAGAATATTTTCTCTCTCTAGGCCAAAACAGGTAGAAACAAGATCTTTTATTATTCTGAAAAGGAGATTGATTACAGGGGAAGAAATTGGACATCTTGAGGGGCTGGGGAGGAATCTTACACTTTTGCCTGTAGTATTGCAAATTTGGTGCATTTTCACACGGTCGTCACTTTCGAGTGGAGCAAATAGATAAGAAGCGAACAACATTTGATTTTGGTGTTAGAGAAAATTTGATACAAGAAAGTTGTTCAAGTGCACGTTGTCGTGACGTGGGCGGTGTCGCTGGGAAAGCGCGGGGCTTCTGGCTGTGAGAGTAACAGGTCACCAAAGACGGCATTCACATTGTCATTTCACATAACCTCTTGCTGACAACACAAAACCTACATGAGATACAACTCAAAGGTGCTGATTTTTTTACATAAAGAGAAGGTATTCACACCAAAACATTAACTGCCTTTCACAAAAATTACTTCACTTTGGTGCCTCTGAAATTCCATTCTCCATTTCCTGGCACTGTATACATGCGAAATCAGCATAAACTACTCATGGAAATCAGGTCCATATCCAAACATGCAACATGGCCTCTTCACCATTGCAGAAGTCAACTCTCCGCTATACATTCTTTGGCTGCTTCATAAATGAACTGGTTTATACCACACACTCACCAGAGGAGCTGTAATGCCATCTAGAAGCCTTATAGAAGTTTCTCCAGGGTAGCTAGTTTTGTTAGACCAAGTCGTTTACATCTAGTAGAGATCTAGTAGAGCCAAATCACAAATGCGAGTGGTTTTACATCACTGGTTCAGATTGAAAGAAAGTGTTTTAACACCCATTTTCAGCAGATCAATACCAACGCAAACCTGTGGCTGCAGCTCGCCACTCAAACACCAGTCACGGGCTCTCTTCCCTGTCGGCTCCCAGCCGGATCCACACAGGCGGCGCTCCCCAGCTTATGTTGCAGCTGCGCCTCTGCAGTTCGAGCAAGCCATCCACAGTTACGCCTGAGTGAAGATCTGCGGAACTTTTTACAGGCAGACGAAGAGCTTTGGGTAAACTCCCTGCGATTGGTGTGCTAAGAGGATCCCTCTGTTTGCCCTCGCCAGCAGCTGCACCAAGGCGGCTTGCACCAGCCCGTCGCCAGCCTCACCTCTCTTCAGCGTCTGCCGGCTGTCCCTCTTTTTCTCCTCTTGCAGCTGCCTCCTCAGCTTCTCCCTCCCTGTGGCTGCAGCAAGCCTGTACTCCCTTCACACCAGCACACATGGGCCCCCTTCCCTGCTATCGCGATCCCTCCCTTTTTCCTCAGGCCGCCAGCTCGCCTTCACGTGCATGCTAATATAGGCATTCAACACGGCCTTCATTCCACATGTCTCATTATATTATTCTTACCTCAAAGCATTCATGAGGTGGTTCCCATGCTAGTGGTCGACATGCTTCTCATTCATGGCCAGTACATCATGTGAACACTTTCGCTTGGCACCCAAGAGGTACGCCAATCCTTGTTTTCATGCCCCTAAGGTCAACCATGCCAGTGTAATATTTGTCTTGGATCCACATCCATAATTGAGCTCATATTCATAGGGAGTGCTTGGTCTTTTGCTAGTAGACCTTGGTGACTACACATATTAACTGTTCCAACACATATCACTGTATCTGAGTGGATACCTTCCATATCTGTCCTTGTTGCTCAGGGCCCAGATTCCACATAAGTTGTTCCATGAACATGCTTTCACTGCATAGACGTGCCACAGCACGACATCCACCCCCTCTAAACCTGCACATCCTCTGGTATGTGCCACACAGGTCCTGGAACTCACTGCCCAGGCATTATTTGCACACCAACATTGGTATATGTACAAGCATCCAACTAGGCGTCTTAAACCAAGGGGTTATCCTTTGTTGAAACATAGCATGACATCTTAGCCTACCCCCTTAGCCTGCAAGATATTTATATCTTAGCAATCACATCTGAATGATTCTGCTTTCCCACCTGGATCAAATACCAACCGCTTTTGGCATATGTGCCATATCCTTTGCTCATATGAAGCCCTATCCTCATTTAGATTCACTGCATATGCATAATTACCCTCATCATTCAAAGTGGGATGCTCTTCAAAATGATTTGCTTCAAAAATTTCCTCAGGCCATGTTTGAAGCCTTTGCACCACATATTGTATGGCCACACCAAGTAACAACTGCATTAATAGCATGAAACACACACTTTGTAACATCCCATCCAAATTTACTGTGCCCTGATCCAGCTCACCCACTGACAAACATTCATTCTTCTCATCCAAAGACGGGAAAGCATCAACACATACAAAATCCAACAAGGCATTATCGAGAATAGCCTCCAGATCTGAATCAATCTCATCACAATCATTTAGCTCACATAACACCTGCACATCCTCACTTGCAACCAACAGTTGACTAGCATCAAGCATAGAAGAGCCCAAAGCTGATGGGGATCTATTATATACCATGAAATCATCCAATACATCATCTAAGATAGCATCCAATCCAGGATCGATCGCATTGAAGCCATTATCATCTTGCAATCCCACATGTTGATTATCATGAACATTCATTCCCCCATAACTATATCCATTTGGTTGCTCATATGCAGCCTCATGAGGCTCTGTGACCACACTTTGCATATCATGCATGTTATCTCCCAGTATTTCTTGATACCTGTCTGCAGATGGGCTTAGAATTATGGGTCCCTCACCCAAGTACCCTTGAATCTGTATGTCATTGAACCCTGCATGATCCAAAAAGACAGATTCAATTTCCCTCTCCAAATCATCATCATAAACAGGCTTCCAAGCTCGAGATTGTTGCTCACAAATGTGGTTGCAAGGTAACCCTGACACTGATGACATAGCATCACCCTGTTTATTGTTGGAACACCCTGTTAGCATTCCAGAATAACCCAAATCCAAAGAACCTTGGCAACCAGCCTCAGAAGCAACATCACTGTTGGAATCACCCATATCACTCACCCCCTCTAAATCAATCACACATACTTGTGGCCCGTCTGCATATTCATGTACATCATCCTGCTTATAAGCATCATAACCAGATAAGAATGCAGTAATGATAGCATCTTCTTCTTGTCTTAGACTTTCAAACTCTGCAATCATGCTTTCAACAAGAAGCATTGGTTCCTGCTGTTCATCACACATATGATACGACACCTGAGGAATACCCTTCGAAACACCTGTCCTGAAGCTCTCTGAATCAAGTGTCTCCTCAAGCATAGGCATACATACATCATGTGGTATGATCATAGGACCCTGTATGTCTGCACCCTCAAACAAGGAAGACAGATTATATTTGCAGAGTTCACCCATTGCATCTTTATGAGGCTGTAGCAAAGCATCCCTTTTGGCATTGTGAAGGCCTTGTTGCTCACTAATGGCTTTTTGCAGTCCCAATTTAGCATAAACAGCCTCCACAATCTCTGTATCAGCCTTGAATAGCAATTGATTGTCTTCCATAAGCAACCGCTTCTAAATTGGCTCTGATTGTTGCTGGAACACTATCACAGCTCACATTATACCTGGAACTCGCATAAATAAGTGCGTCTGCAAAATCACTCCATCGTTTGCAGTGATACTCTGCTAGTTCCTGCACTTCATCTTTTAAATCAGGACTTACAAGGTATGCAAAAGATGCAATCATCATGTTTTCTGGAACCCCTTGATCCTTCATCTCTGTCTCGTAACACCTTAGATAGCTTTCTGGATCGTAACCATCAAATATATTGACCCTGTCATATACCAATTGCATAGCATTTTCCACTGCTTCTTCCTGAATTTGCTTTTCTTCTTCAATCTTCCTGAACCGCTCTTCAAGCTCTTTCATTTCTGCATATAAATGCTCCATTTTGCACTCTCACCCCAGCGGTTTCACGTCGGGTTCACCAAAGCTGTCGTGACGTGGGCGGTGTCGCTGGGAAAGCGCGGGGCTTCTGGCTGTGAGAGTAACAGGTCACCAAAGACGGCATTCACATTGTCATTTCACATAACCTCTTGCTGACAACACAAAACCTACATGAGATACAACTCAAAGGTGCTGATTTTTTTACATAAAGAGAAGGTATTCACACCAAAACATTAACTGCCTTTCACAAAAATTACTTCACTTTGGTGCCTCTGAAATTCCATTCTCCATTTCCTGGCACTGTATACATGCGAAATCAGCATAAACTACTCATGGAAATCAGGTCCATATCCAAACATGCAACATGGCCTCTTCACCATTGCAGAAGTCAACTCTCCGCTATACATTCTTTGGCTGCTTCATAAATGAACTGGTTTATACCACACACTCACCAGAGGAGCTGTAATGCCATCTAGAAGCCTTATAGAAGTTTCTCCAGGGTAGCTAGTTTTGTTAGACCAAGTCGTTTACATCTAGTAGAGATCTAGTAGAGCCAAATCACAAATGCGAGTGGTTTTACATCACTGGTTCAGATTGAAAGAAAGTGTTTTAACACCCATTTTCAGCAGATCAATACCAACGCAAACCTGTGGCTGCAGCTCGCCACTCAAACACCAGTCACGGGCTCTCTTCCCTGTCGGCTCCCAGCCGGATCCACACAGGCGGCGCTCCCCAGCTTATCTTGCAGCTGCGCCTCTGCAGTTCGAGCAAGCCATCCACAGTTACGCCTGAGTGAAGATCTGCGGAACTTTTTACAGGCAGACGAAGAGCTTTGGGTAAACTCCCTGCGATTGGTGTGCTAAGAGGATCCCTCTGTTTGCCCTCGCCAGCAGCTGCACCAAGGCGGCTTGCACCAGCCCGTCGCCAGCCTCACCTCTCTTCAGCGTCTGCCGGCTGTCCCTCTTTTTCTCCTCTTGCAGCTGCCTCCTCAGCTTCTCCCTCCCTGTGGCTGCAGCAAGCCTGTACTCCCTTCACACCAGCACACATGGGCCCCCTTCCCTGCTATCGCGATCCCTCCCTTTTTCCTCAGGCCGCCAGCTCGCCTTCACGTGCATGCTAATATAGGCATTCAACACGGCCTTCATTCCACATGTCTCATTATATTATTCTTACCTCAAAGCATTCATGAGGTGGTTCCCATGCTAGTGGTCGACATGCTTCTCATTCATGGCCAGTACATCATGTGAACACTTTCGCTTGGCACCCAAGAGGTATGCCAATCCTTGTTTTCATGCCCCTAAGGTCAACCATGCCAGTGTAATATTTGTCTTGGATCCACATCC
This sequence comes from Cibotium barometz, assembly GCF_041138505.1. Classification (NCBI taxonomy): domain Eukaryota; kingdom Viridiplantae; phylum Streptophyta; class Polypodiopsida; order Cyatheales; family Cibotiaceae; genus Cibotium; species Cibotium barometz. The sequence goes on along the minus strand of NC_141092.1, from coordinate 32,921,208 downwards.
ATAATTGAGCTCATATTCATAGGGAGTGCTTGGTCTTTTGCTAGTAGACCTTGGTGACTACACATATTAACTGTTCCAACACATATCACTGTATCTGAGTGGATACCTTCCATATCTGTCCTTGTTGCTCAGGGCCCAGATTCCACATAAGTTGTTCCATGAACATGCTTTCACTGCATAGACGTGCCACAGCACGACAACGTGACCTAAGTAGTGAAGTTGGCATGCTTGATTATTGTGGAACGATACAAGAAATTATGAAGGTTGGGTTTAGAAATCTTTCTATGTTCATCTCAAGGACCACAAGTAACCATGCGTAGACATAAAAGCGGATTTTTCAAGTAGACTACACAAAGATATGGACAGACTAAAGGGACACATTTGTGCTACCAGAGCATTCTGAGTAGGTTGTCTTCAAGGTGAACCCGAGGGATCATAGGCGGTTTTTTGTAATCAAAATTGATCCGCGCAGTAAAAAAATATTTGAAGATGTGGATTTGGCACCACTGCCAGCGACTACATTTGGGTTAGGGTCGTCTACTCTATTCATTTGCTAGTGCTTTGATTAGCGCGGTTGGAGTGAAAACCCATCGGTTTGTTGTTTAATTTTGGGTTTGTTTTGTTTTAATGGTGATTACCCAAAGAAATAGAGGTTGATGGAGCATTGGAGCATTCAAATATTCACCTAGAGTAGAAGAAGAAAGTAAGTGCTCTCACATTGCGCTTAACATTCATGCAAAGCCTTAATTTTCTATTCTCTTTTCTTTTTCCTTCAAGCTTGCATCTTAGTTTAATCAATAAATTAATCTCAGTTTGTTAGTCTTAATCATGCATTGTAGGCACCAATAGATGGCTATAGACTACCTCTAGCTCTCTATTGAATCCAAAACACAAAAAAGAGTGGGAAAACACTTGAATCGGCAAGAAATTGAGGAAAAAAGCACACAAAACTACACTCTGCTAGCTACTCTATGAAGCAAATGGCTGTTCTCTTTACAGGCCACGGCCATGGCACATCTGCCATGCCCATTCCCTTCCTCAGCTAACCAAATCTAGTAAGAGTTTGGGTTTGAATGTGGCAGTTGCATTAAAATTAGAATATCTGCATCAACATAAATTACGCTTAATTGGATTCAATCAAGTGGGTGTAACTGAATTACGCTTAATTGGATTCAATCAAGTGGGTGTAACTGAATTGCATTCAATCAAGTGGGTGTAACTGAATTGCATTCAATCAAGTGGGTGTAAATGAATTGTCAAAGAATATTCTAGGGGTTGTCAGACCTGCAACATTAAATTCCCATAGAAATCTTAAAAATTTCCAAATTTGACAATGTCATGGCCATTCCAAAAGTGCCACACCCATTTCAAAAGTGATACAACCATTCCCAACGTGCCCTGCCCGTGCCATTTTCTCTTTCGCTTGATTCCGGAAGCGTACGCCTGTTCCCTTCTCCTTTTGAGAGTGAATGTCCATTCCATCATCCTATCTTTGGAAGTGAACATCCGTGGCATCTTCACCACACCCATTCCATTCTTAGCCCCAGCAGTAGCGGAACGCTCGTTCCTTTCCATCCCTAGGTAAACGCCCGTTCCTTCCTTCGTTTCAAAAGTGCATGCTCGTGCCCATCTGAAAAAGCAAACATCCGTACCATCTTTCCCTAATAAGTGCACAACCATGCCCATGTGAAAGAGAACGTCCATACCATCTTTCCTTGTTGAGAAGCACACACCCGTTCACTTCTCATTTTGAAAGCATAGTCCCATTCCAATTTAAAGCATACGGCGGTGCCATTCCCCAAAAAAAACTTTATCTTTTCATAGAGGGGTTCTACACAGCAGCTCCACATTTCCATGCACCTACGATCGGGTAGATTGGTGTAAAATAACCCTCTTTTCAACAAAGTGAACTCTCCTAAAGCTCTTTTGCTTGTAAGATCGGACGCGTCAGCGATTACCACATGGAGTCAAATGGTACTTGTCTTTGTTGACATCACTAGTGAAAGTGTAGACCACCCTAGCACAAGACAAGAAACTCCCAACCTCAAAAAAGGAGAGCCTGAACTTTAGTGCATGAGTAGGTCTACCATATATCCAAGAGCAAGCTCCTATCTCTCCAACACAAAGAAGCCTTGCATTGAGGCTCTGCAATTGTATCCTGGGAAACACACAGTCGTTGGAAGAACCACAACCTAGGGTGAGAGATATGGAACAACCACAAGAAAGTGGGCCCACTCCGTCTTTAGATTCTAGAGCAGAGGGAGGGCAAAGTGAAAGCTAACAGACCTAGACTGAACCACTAGTCTGGAGGGACAGCCGTGCCTATTTCAGATGTGGATGATTGGTATAGGGCCCAAAGATGTGTACAAAACCTAGGGCCGGGTCCATCATCTCAAGAACCAAAAATGTTGCACCAAAGGAAAAGGGCCTACCTAGGCCCTTCATATCATCCCGGTCGCAGCACTTCCCACCACAAGGAGTTTACCCTGGGTACCACATGGGACTATAAGGGGAACATCTTAACCCACCTATCAGAGAGGGCACTCCAATGCTATATTATTCTCTTGGCCCAGCTCCTCCACCAACCCTTTCTCAAATTACTCCTCCTCCAGCCATGGCAGGGCTTACACAAGAAATGTTGAGATTAGCCATGGAAATCGGGAGGAGGGTGGCTGTGGGCATCACACCCCCATCACCAGTGCAACCTACACCTCCACCAAGATTAGAACAGAACAAACCAACTAACATCTCGAAGCTTATCACTAAGTTTGATGGGATAGGATATCCAATCCCATATTTGGAGATGTTTAATAAAATTTGTGAAGCCTTCAAGGATCAAGTTAAGGTGAGCATGCGGCCTCACCCTTGATGGAAAAAGTGGCCAATGGTTCAGATCCTTGAGGGCTAAGGACAAGGCCACCTTTGATGCTTTTAAAGTGGCTTTCAAGGTAGGATATTCTCGCCAAGGAACTAGATGGAGCCAAGTGAAGTAGCTACATGATGTAAGACAAAAATAAGGATAAACCATTAGATACTACATCAATATAGCTAGATATCTCCATTCGCGCTTGAGTACCAGTGAGATAAGTTCTCTAACGAAAGATTGATAAGGATATTTCTAGAGGGTCTTAATGATGTGCCCTTACAAAACTCATTGTATGCCTTGGGCCATATGTCCTTTGAGAAATGCTACAGATGTGCTATGGATTTTGAGGATAATTTCAAGGGAACGTTCCCAAGAACTCTAGGAAGGCACATCGGAAGATTCTTTCAAGACTATCAGCACACAAAGCCCGATGGGAAAGGAAAGGAGTCCATGTTAGGATAACATGTAGTGCAATTGGCTGAAACATTAATGCAGTAAATGACCCAGCAATGGAAAACGGCCAAGGTCAGGATCGGGGAGGTCAACCCCATCTTTACCCAAAGAGGGCTCTAGTATGGTGCCCGGTATGTTGAGCCAACAATACCGGCACGGAGTGTCCACATCTCACGTCCTAACCTATATTGTACATATTGCATTAGCTCAAGAAAGTTATGAAGTTTCCAACTGCTATCATAAAAAAGCTACCTTAGCTCTAGCTCTACCTTTGGCATTTCCCGCCAACCTTAGGAAACCGTTGGCTTCTCTAGCACGTGCGCTTCATAAAAGCACCTTAATCAGACCAAGAAATGGCCCAAAGAGAAATCCTTAGAGTACCTAAAATGCCCTTACCCCGCCTCCAGTTCTTCCACCTCAACCCTCGCTAAAGAGTTGCATAGTTTGTCAGCTAACCCTCATGGAAGTCTTTGAAGATGGGAACAAAGGGGAAAATCCAGAAGTTCCTACTTATGAAACCCAAGAGCCAACAAGCGCGCCTTCTCAAATCCTAAGTTACTATGTTATGGAGGGAGATCAAATGTACCCCATGTACTTAGTAGCCCTAATGCCGCAAGCCGCTAGATACATGAATTGGATGACTAAGCGACCCCCTATACAGTGCTATGATTGTGCTCGACCTCACCGAGTGGCTAAGTGCCCCAAAAAGAAAGGGATGGCGAGTACCTCTACAGATGCTCCCACCATAACTCCATTGATGGGAAAGGATTATGAAGCAAATCTTAGCACCAACCTTAACCTACTGAGTGTTAGAGATAGCTTCATCCAAGCAGTCCCTCTCAATGCTATGACCAGACTATAAAATAAGTATATTGATGAGAGAATCAAGGGTAGCATGAGTGAATATAGGGGTGCGAAAAGATTCTAGGAAAAGGTTCCCCTAGATCTAGGGGAGGTAGCACAAATCAAGGAGAAATCAGTGACATTAGATGCTTGGCATCTTGTGGATGTACAACCTATAAATTGAGGCATTGGGTTAATGAGAAACTGCTAGTTTTTGAGTATCCATGCCTATATTAAGTTATTAGATTAGTTGCTCACTAATCTCATCTTAATCATCATCTAATCACTTGCTTATTATGTTGATTCTTGTATTTGATCCACCATAGCTCATCACAATGCTCTAAATTTAACACGGTATCAGAGCCAAGCTTAGGATTCATCTAATTTTTGAGCCTAATTATCATTCTAATTACTTTACTAATCATAATTAGAAGTTAATCCATTTTTAAGTCTATTTTTAACTAACCTCTGCTGTAACATACCCATCTTTATTAATAAAGAAATGTCCATGTAATAGATTACTTTATGAGTTATGATTTTATTAAATGAACCATTTCTACTTAGAATCTTTAAATTTTAAGACCAAATTTGGAATCTCCGTGCAATTTTACCCTAATATAGGATTTTATAGCATTCAAAACGGACACCGGATCAAGCTTATATGTGAATTTTTTTTTTGTTAAAAAAAGATGACCTTTAAACCTTAATAAATGCACGACTGGGCATCCGAACGACCAGGGGAACATCCCGGACAAAACAAAATTTTACCCTCCTCGGGCGGCGGTCCGGCATGCAAATCAAGGCTGGCGCCCCAAATTTGGGGACCCTGCCCCAAAAAAGGACCATACACACTCACCAGGGTGCCCATACAATGGCCGCTCAAGAACCAAAGGTCTCGACCACCCACTGTGTGGTCCATACACACCGCTGCATGGACACCCATGCTGCCTCTGACCAAATAAGGTACATGCATACCACTCCTTTCCCTGTTAACCGCCGCCAACCGTACCTTTCCCCCAGGCCCATGCAGGCCATTGATCCACATTATTTGATGGTACACCATCCTTTCGATCGTACTTTGCGCAGCGCCACACCCGTACCCCACAGCTATATAAACCCCCGGGGTGCTCCATGGCCCAGTACACATTCTTGCATAGCCTATACTTTGCATAAGGCCGTGCCGCTGTCTCTACCGCCCTTCTGTCCCTACACAGTTACTTGTTGCAGTACCTACAGCCGTCCCTTGTTGCCGCCCCCTCTCAACACCCCCTCATCTGCTATCGCCCCCTCTCAACACCCCCTCATCTGCTGTCGCCCCCTCTCAACACCCCTGCATCTACCAATTTTCAGATAAGCTAACTTTCAACAAGCCCACCCTTGTTAGAAGGCAATGTCCTTGACTCTTCTCTCTCTCTCTCTCTCTCTCTTCCCCCCCCCACCGCAGTAGTGCGAAGAGACTTATAGCAACACCCCTCTTCCCTCAGCAAAACGTTTTTCCCCTCTCCTTAAGGACATCTCACAAATCCCCCCCCCTTTTGCATGGACCCCTCTTCCCTCAGCAAAATGCTTTTTCCTTCTCCTTAAGGACATCTCACAACCCCCCCTCTTTTGCACCCCTCTTCCCGTAGTGCAAAGAGACTTACAGCAGCACCCCTCTTCCCTCAACAAAACATTTTTTCCTTCTCCTTAAGGACATCTCAAAAATCCCCCCCCTTTTGCATGGACTTTAGCAAAAGTTTTTTTACCTTGGAGAGGGTTCGTGTGCTGTAGTTATTTTCTCATAGAGTGAGCAAACGATCTCGGAATCGAGATCTAACTGAAGCATTATGACCGCGACAGCGAGCACTACAAAGCAACATCCACGATGGCCTCATCCCAAAAATGGAAAAATATTACCTCGAGAGAAGCACCCAACAATGAGATTGGAGAAAATGCTCCTAATGCGGCTCAAACCCTCCCGTTGCAAGCTCCTCAAGGAAATGGTGGCCAGGTTAGCTTGGTTATCTTTTAAAAAGGGTTTTTCTTTAATATTAATATCAAAAAATGAAGAAAGAAGTTTATCCTTTTCTTTGAAAAAAATGTATGAAGCTACGATTTGAAGTGAAGCTGTATTCAATGATTTGTATTGAAATTGTTATCTTTAAGAGAAAGAGTGCAGGTTTTTCTTGGCTTTAATGTTAACTCCGTTCTGTGCTTGTGTAGCCGAGCGGCGTCGTTAGCAAAGCCCGAGATTGGCCCAAGGTATCCCTCATACCATTGGGAGAATAAGGTTCGTCGATTGAGGCGAGAGATTGTGATGCTGTCTAGTTATGAGGGCCCAGGCTAGTGCGGTGAATAAGCCCATCCTAGTGCCTAGACATCCCTCTGAGGGGCGGGAGGATCGAGTGCCTGAGCCTGAGAGGGTGACAAACCGGCTTGAGTCCTCGGCCAATGCCAATGGCGGGCTGACGAGGTGTATGGTCGTGTAGGGTTTTACCTAGCATGTAGTGGCTGGAAGGCCGAATTCTAGATCATCAGCAGTATAAAGGAAAAGAATTAGAGAGCCAGTTTAGCTTGTATGGAATTGATTCATGTATAAACTTTTTTAGTATAAATCTTGTCCTTGGCATTAGTTTACTGTGGAAAAAGGCTGTTTTAACAAACCTTGTGCCTTGTGAAAAGAGCCTTAATTAAGTACAGTTTTATTTATGTCAAACAGTGTGGTAGGATTAATTAGAAAACAAATTGACACATGAGTAGGGTGGAAAGTGGAAGGATGGAATGCCCCGACGGCACCATCATATAGACGGGTGGACCCAATTAGTCAGGTAGCTTTCCAACAGATTAAGTGAAAGCCCTATGCTCACTAAATAGGTTCTCGGGCAATTCTATTCTAGAAGCCTAGGCCACCGGTTGTGCCTTGCATGGATGAGGAAAAAAGCGTTGTTTCTAGGAATCAAGACTAGTGATTGCCCAGATTATGATCAATTACCCTATGGGTGATTTGATTTTAGAATACCACGCTCTCCCCGTGGGATAGGACTAGGTCTTACCTATGAATCGTAACCTTGAATCTCTGCATGGTCAAGGTGTCGATGAGTAGGAAATTTTCTCCAAGTTAAGACTTAGAGGACTATCTTAAGTGTTTTCCTTATTTTGGAAGGAGGGAACCTTACATCTGCACCCCTAGCTGGTGGAGGAGCTCCCTCTCCCTCTAGGCTCAACATTAGCTCAAAATCTTTCAGCCATAGCTAGCCCTAAACCCGTTGCTCCAACCCATCATCTCAACTCATTAAACCGCTACGTAGATATGGAGAAATTCACAATTTTGCTCGCACCAAGTTTTTGAAGGGATTTGTAGATCTACACTTACAAAAAAGGAATTGGTCTAATTCCTCTTAGCCACAGGGGTTTTCAAGGGTGCTCTACAAGACTATAACCTCAAAATCTTGAAATTCTTCAAGGAGAAGTGGAATCAAGCTCTGCATAAAATCTGAAGAAGTGACTTTGGTAAAACATAGATTAAGCATTCAATGTTTGGTCAAATCCTTTGTTTCTTGGCTTGATCTTCTACTAAACTAACTGCTATTGATTCCTTTTGAAAAAGGATTTGAGCTCATTTGAACTCTAAGGCACCATATCTGGCCTTCCCGCACACTCTATTTTTTACACACAAAATAGGAGATTATTTTACTAATTAATGATTAATTAGCACTAGTCACTATATTTTGGTGCAATTGATGGTTCAAATCTACCATTGGCTATCTGATACAAATCCCTATTACTTCATATTGCAATTTGGAAATGGTTTGATATTTCAACCATTCAGTATAGATCAGTTACCCTTGGCTTTATGTATTTTTTGGTGAATTCATGCTGATAAACTTGTTGTAAGCATCATTAAACATCAGATTAGAGTTGTAAAAGGGTAGACACTGCCCTTGAATCTTGAATTGGATCAAGAGGTAAAGACCCCCTTCACATCATCATGAGCAATGCAGAAGAAATAGCTAAATTTAACGGGGAGCAGTTCCATACATGTCAAACAAAGACCATGTATCTGCTGATTAAGAAGAATCTATGGGGGCTAGTTCAGGGAAGAGATGAATGTCCAGAGGAGAATGGGGAGAATGAGTGGAAGAACAGGAATGAGAAAGCATTAGGACTCATTGCGCTCAACTTAAATGATGAAATCATTCACCATATTGTAGGGATACAACAATCTAAGGATGCATGGGATGAACTTAATAAATTATTTGGCACTCAATTAAAAAATTCAAAGATAAATCTGCTAATGCAATTCTACAAACTTGACATAAAGGAAAGTGAACCTCTAACCACACACTTGAAAAAATACAAAAGCATGAAGCAACAACTGGCAGCCAATTGGTAAGATATTGAACCCACGCGCTACGCTTACATATTTATGAGTGACCCCCTTGAGACGCCTAGTGCCTGCAGACCTTCAAAGATATGATGGAAATTGCCTTCTGGACAAGCTACAAGGTCTTCCATTGTGCCTCCCCTTCTCCAACCTCACACCGACACTTCATCCAAACTTATTTGATCTACTATAGATAGATCCATCCAGCTCTAAGGAGGACGTACCTACATTAGGGTGGGGGGTATGTTAACCACTCCTATTAGCATTACCTTTTGCATGGCTACACTCTTTGTAATCTATCTTTTGTAACTGCGCAATGTGCTTATTGTATAAGAGACATGGGATGATCGAGCTTACGGCTTGTGTAATGCTGATCATGAAGGAATAGTAGTACATAGAGCTAGAGAGACTAGGAAGACTAGTTTTGGGACCCCAATTGTAAATGGGCGGGCCATTGTAACTATGAGCTCTTGTATATAAGTCATTTTATGGAATAGGAAAGGGGACAATCCCATTAGTCTCATTTGAGCTTGCCTCTGCTCTCTCTCTCTCATTTGAACTTTGTGGATGCATGTTAGCATGTGTTTTTCTTGCTTGCATGTTTGATTGTTGGTGTATGTAAGTAGGGATGGTAATTCTCTCACTTCTCTTCCTCTCTACCTTCTATTTGCTCTCTACCAAGTCCCTTTTGCATGCTAGTTGCATGAGGTAGAGGTTGAGCTTGTTGAGATATCGAGCTCGTCTAGTGAGGCAGTGGCCACTGATGACCCGCCTGGGGGATAGGCCCCACACTTACACCACTGGCATGGTTGGTAAGATCATGGGAGATATGCGGCCAGTGGGATGACACGCTGTGTGACAGCCATTCTAGAGACTGGCATAGTTATAGTGCCAGCTCATTTAGTCGGGTTCACACTATAGAGAACCCGTGTATGTATTGGTTGAGTACCTTTCATATTGTGTGTACTCTTATCTTGTATATGGAGTGTTGAGTGTTGAGTAGAGAAGAAGAAGAAGATTTTCAGCCTCTCACCTTCTGTGTTCTCTATTAGGGTTTTGTGAGTGTGTGTGTGTGCTTACAAGAGCTCAAGCTCTCTTCCCCCCTGCATCTTTTCATGGTATTAGAGCCTGGTTCGTGTTAAGGGTTGAGCTGTAAGCAAGAGGACCACAGGAAGTGGTACGAGGGTAAGAGCTTCAACTACTCTTCCCTATTGTGTTGGTGACTACACCCTTGTCGGGAGCTCTACGGGAGGCACCGGCAAACGGTCTCTGATTGAGGAGCTTTCTTCGCGGGAGTAAAGCTATAGGGTAACATTACAGTCCTATCGGACTCTAATTTTTGGGCCGAAACCGCGTTTCGGGCGCGTCTTGACCTCCGTTTTTCAGAAAGCAGGCGATTTCGAGCACTGCGGGTAAGTCATCGATTCTCTACAAAACTCTGTTTTAAGAACTGCAGGAAGACAGATTGACTGTGCAGACACTGTGGGTGCTGCAAAGAGGTCTACAGTTGCCATTGGGTGTATGTATGCACATTGAAGTCACTGGTTGTGACATTTACTGCTGCAGAAAATACAGCATTTGTGCAGGAAAAACCTGAGTGCAGTTTCTGGTAAAATTGTGTGTTTGGCAAGATGTCTAATGATGGCATAACATAGATTGTGGCTGAGAAGCTGGATAAGAATAACTTCCATGCTTGGAGGTTCAAGTTAACGAGTTTCCTGATGGGAAAAGCCTATTGGGACTACATAGAAGGTGAGCATGAAGAGGCACCGGAGATACCGGATATAAATCCGACTGCTACAGATGTGAAAGAGTTTAAAGACTGGAACCAAGGAGCCAGGAAGGTTATGTATTGGCTCTCCATTAGTATACAGGACACCATGATTGGGCACATTCAGGATGCCAAGTCCCCCAAGGAGGCATGAGACACCTTGGTAAAGCTTTATGAAACAAATACCAAGGCACGTAAGATACAGTTGAAGAATGAACTTCATACTGTGGAGAAAAAGAGCATGTCTGTGAATGACTATGCGCTGAAGATAAAGGGTATTGTGGAATCTCTTGCATCTATTGGTGTGTCAGTAGATGATGATGACAAGGTGGAAGTCTGTCTACGTGGTCTCGGGCCACAATACAAGGCGTTCAAGATGTCCATTCAGACTCGGGAAAACATTCCCAACTTTACAGATTTGGTGTCTATGCTGATTATCGAAGAGAAGAGCTTGGGTGAAGACCAACAGTCTTCACAAAGCAAAAACAGTTCAGAGCAACAGGCCTTCTACACGAGTTCAAGAAGAGGACGAGGTAGAGGAGGCCGTGGACACGATCAAGGAGGTGGCCGAATAGGTAATCAGAATTATGGCCAGCAGCAGCAGCAGCAACAACAGTCCCAGAATCAACAACAACAACAACACGCAGGTGGAAGAGGCAAATTTAGAGGCAGGGGGAGTCAAAGAGGCCGTGGAAATTGGCAAAGGCAATATAATGATGCACGTGAATGCTATTATTGTGGTAAGCCTGGACATGTGCAGGCAGAATGTTATAAGAAGCAGGCTGACATGCAAAATGGAAAAGTGCAGCAAAACAACTATGCATCCTCAAGCAGAAATAATGAGGATAATGAAAGGTTGTTTGTTATGCAGCATGTCGTGAATGCCATGTCTGCAAATGTTGATGCAGCACAAAAAGATAATGTATGGTATGTGGATTCAGGCACTTCGAACCACATGACGAGTCATGGGGAGTGGTTCAAGGAGATGAAAAACCCGGAAAGACCAGGTTTTGTGGAAACAGGGGATGACACTGCTCATCCAATTGCCCACGTTGGAGATGTGCCATTGTCTATGCAGGATGGCAAAGTGAAGTACCTTGCAGATGTACTTCATGTACCGAACATAACAAAGAATCTGGTTTCAGTTGGCCAGATGATTGAGCAAGGTTTGCAGGTTCGGTTTAACCTTGATGGGTGTTATGTTGAAGATTTCAAAGACAAGTGCAGGTTGGTTGCAAAAGGCAACAGAGTGGGCAGAATGTTTACGTTGAATGTAGACATGCCTGAAATGAGTGCTGCGATGTTTGCAAATGGTTCAGGAATTGTTGCAGACACAGACATTTGGCATAAAAGGATTGGACATGTAAATGTGCAGAGATTGAAGTCTATGCAGACTAAAGGAATTGTGACAGGGCTGCCAAAATTTAAAGTGGAAGGTATGCAGAAAATATGTGAAGCGTGCCAATTTGGGAAGCAAACAACGCATGTGTTTCCACGTAACAGATATGTGAGCAGAAATGCACTAGATCTTGTGCATTCAGATGTATGGGGTCCTACGAAGACCATATCTATGGGATGCTGCAGGTATTATGTGACTTTCATTGATGAACCACACAAGGAAAGTGTGGGTATATTTCATGAAGGAGAAGAGTGAGGTATTCACTCACTTTCAGAATTTCAGAGTTTTGGTTGAAAAGCAAACAGGGAAATATGTAAAGTGCCTAAGGTCAGATGGAGGGGGAGAGTACTTCTCCAATGAGTTCTCTGAATTTTTGAAGAAGAATGGTATTCAGAGACAGTTTACATGCAGATACACTCCGCAGCAAAATGGAGTTGCTGAGCAAAAAAACAAGCACATTGCTGAGATTGCGCAAGCATTGATGGAAGAGAAAAATATGCCGCATAGCTATTGGGCTGAGGCTGTTTCTACAGCAGTATACATCATGAACAGGACTCCAACTGCAGCCATACATGATGTAACTCCAGAGGAGAGGTTTACTGGCAGAAAACCAGATTTGTCTCATCTGAAAGTCTTTGGATGCATTGCATATGTGCATGTGCCAGATGAGCTGAGAACTAAGTTGGATCCGAAAGCTGAAAAATGTGTGTTTATTGGATATTCCCTTGAGCAAAAGGGATACAGGTGTTACCCTGCTACACGTGAGCTGAGGGTAAGCAGGGATGTTGTGTTTGATGAGATGAGCAGCTGGTATGTTGCTGAAAAAGAAGCTGTTGGGGCTGATGTGAGTGGAAGTGTGGTTGCACAGAATGCAGGTCAGCAATCACAGTCTTTGAGTGGACCAGGAGAGCTCTCATCTAGTGGGTCTATTGATAGACCATGGAGTGGCAGGCTGCGTCATAATACCAGTCCTGCAAATGTGATTAGTACATCACGTAAAGGAAAAGAGAAAGTGGTTGAGCCCCTTGGTATGCCTGACATTTCTGCAGGGCATTCTCATGTTGATGGAGAGTCTAGTGGCTCAGATATGAGCCTTGATGAGGAGCTTGGGATCCCAGCTATGAGAACACCTGGTGTAAAGAAGGCTATGGAAGCCATGAATGAAAAGCTGCGAAGATATGTTGTCATCTATGTAGATGACTTGATCATTACGGGGGACCATGATGCAGAGATCTTTGATGTAAAGATCTTGCTTAGACAGAAGTTCGAGATGAAGGATCTCCAGGGGGGAGCTCAGATATTTCTTGGGCATTGAGGTGATTAGGTCACCACATGGTATTGGATTACTGCAGAGACAGTATGGCTTGGACATGTTGTCCAAGTATGGTATGACAGGCTGTAAGCCTATTTCCGTGCCATTGGATCAGAATGGCAAGTTGAGTGCAGATTCTGTGAGGTCCTTGTTCCCACAGAGCAACGGATTCGGGGTACTAGCAGCGGAAGTAGCACTTCTCGCGCGGGACAGGGGTCCCACACTCGGGGCCTCGCCCACGGATATCCGGACAAGAGACTAATCCGTCGGTTTGTCCAAAACCGAAACCGGAAAAACTTCCTTTACCCGGAAAGCACGGGCGATTCCACCAGGATAACTCTTTACTCTAACGTAGTCAAGATCATTACTGATCAAACTGATCTGACTACACCTTTAACGGTACTTGGTCAAATCAAGGAAGAACTTGCACTTGGATCATTGGGATCAACGCTTTTTTCCCCATCAAGAGGCACAGCCGTTGATTCCTATCCATAGAACAATTTCTATCCGGGATTTACTTCATCTATCGTAATAATAGAAATTAAATCTCGATTTACGGATCCATCAGTCCAGCCTAACCCCATCCGATCCCATGGGTTAGCCAACCACCCAACCACTGTAGTGATGGGATCCAATTTGGAATTTGGTTAGGTTTTGTCCCGAGTACCAAGGAAAAGAGTTCCAAGGCCCCCTAGCCGGAAGTTCATGCAAACATAAAACTAGTCATACCACTTACACACCCAATATGAAATTGCCTTTTTCTTAGCATCAACTAGCTTTAAAACAATCCTTTAATAAAACCATTATGTCACTGATGACAATCCTCAAAGTCTCTGGTTGAATCCTTATTTCCAGTCATTCTTTCATCGATATACTTATGGCATCATTGGCAACCAAAACGCTCACCACCTGTTCTCTCAGGGGCCTTTTCCATGGTTCCTAGCTCATAGTAACCGGCAATATATTCATATAATAGAATGGAATCTCCGTGGAAGATCAGCAAGATCAACCCACAGATCCATATAAAAGAGCCATGGACTCATCTGTTGAGGACCAACAAGGTCAATCAACCAGATCCATGCCCGGTTTCAGAAAACAACTCTTACTCCTTATTCCAATATCTTCCACGACGCACGTGTGGGTATCTTCGGCGACCCAGAGCCCGAGCACCGTATGGTCAGCACCCTCTAGGATCCTTCGCAGGTGACCTAGCACTTCACTCATAGGCCGCTTCCTTGGTCCCTCATCCACCGTACCGGAAGCTCACCATTTAAATTGAGCCGAGGTTGGTCAAGACCTCGATCGACCTTGCTACGCGAGACGTCCTCCATTGACTCTCCGTCAGCAGTTGCAACTTTATCAGTTCAGTCTTCATGACCTTAATCCTCAAGACGGTCAAAATGCTTCTCCAGCATTCTTGACATAAAACAGTCATTTACAAACAGTCACAAATACAATTTCTATAACGAACTCTTATCTTTCCATATTATCCACTCTCGGACCACATTACTTATTCCACATTCCATTTAGTGTGTACTCGTTCTCATCCATTCACTCATATAGACTACATTATCTCACATACATCTTCATATTCATTATTCTACATACATATCCATGTTCGTACGTCCACATCATACATCTAATTTCACATTCATACATACGCATCTACATGCATACATCCACATCTACATTCATACATCCATACCTCCATTTCCACATCCACACATCCACATTCATATTCATACATCCACATCTACATACATACATCCACATCTACATACGTACATCCATACATCCACATCTACATACATACATCCATTTTCACATCCTCATTCATACATACACATCCACATACATACATACACATCCGTATCTACATCCATACATCCACATCCACATCAACATTCACATTCATACATATACATCTACATGTATACATCCACATCACATTCATACAACCATATTACATCCATTCTCGTCCTAACACATCCCATATACATCTTAACACATCCTAACTCATCTTAACACATTCTATCACATCTCATACACATCTTATCACATCTTTTTACATTTCATACACCTCTTATCACATCCTATCACTTTCCATACGCATCTTATCAAATCTTATCACATCTCATACACATCTTATCACATCTTTTTACATCTCATACACCTCTTATCACATCCTATCACTTCCCATACGCATCTTATCAATTCTTATCACATCTCATACACCTCTTATCACATCCTATCACTTTCCATACGCATCTTATCAATTCTTATCACATCTCATACACCTCTTATCACATCTTATCACATTTCATATCTTTTTTTTTTAAAGAGAATTCTTATATTTGATATAAGATTTCTCTACACATTTATTTATACATAAATTCCATTTAAGGAGACTAACACTTTCGAATTTAAAATCAATCTTTTATGCATCTTCTTATGCATAAATTCAATTTGGTAGGAAATTACACTTTTAGAATAAAAGAATTTCTCTTATGCATCTAAGTTAAGCATAAAATCCATTTATGAGGAAAATCACACTTTTAGTATAAAAAGAATATCTTTTATGCATACCTATATGCATGAAATCCAATATGATAAAAGTAACACTCTTACAATAAAATAATCAACTTTTATGCATACCTCTATGCATGAAATTCAATTATGATAAAAGTCACACTTTTATAATAAAATAATCAACTTTTATGCATACCTCTATGCATGAAATCCAATATGATAAAAGTAACACTTTTGATAAAAAAAATTTTCCTTTATGCATACTTCTATGCATGAAAATTAAAAATGATAAAAGTAACACTTTTGATATAAAAATTTTCCTTTATGCATACTTCTATGCATGAAAATTAAAAATGATAAAAGTAACACTTTTGATATAAATTTTTTTTTCCTTTATGCATACTTCTATGCATGAAAATTAAAAATGATAAAAGTAACACTTTTGATATAAAATTTTTTCCTTTATGCATACTTCTATGCATGAAAATTAAAAATGATAAAAGTAACACTTTTAATATAAAAATTTATCCTTTATGCATACTTCTATGCATGAAAATAAAAATGATAAAAATAACACTTTTGATATAAAAATTTATCCTTTATGCATACTTCTATGCATGAAAATAAAAATGATAAAAATAACACTTTTGATATAAAAATTTATCCATTATGCATACTTCTATGCATGAAATAAAAATGGTAAAAATAACACTTTTGATATAAAACTTTATCCATTATGCATACTTCTATGCATGAAATAAAAATGGTAAAAATAACACTTTTGATATAAAAATTTATCCATTATGCATGAAAATAAAAATGGTAAAAATAACACTTTTGATATAAAAATTTATCCATTATGCATACTTCTATGCATGAAATAAAAATGGTAAAAATAACACTTTTGATATAAAAATTTATCCATTATGCATACTTCTATGCATGAAAATAAAAATGGTAAAAATAACACTTTTGATATAAAAATTTATCCATTATGCATACTTCTATGCATGAAATAAAAATGGTAAAAATAACACTTTTGATATAAAAATTTATCCATTATGCATAGTTCTATGCATGAAATAAAAATGGTAAAAATAACACTTTTGATATAAAAAAATTTTCCTTTATGCATACTTCTATGCATGAAATAAAAATGGTAAAAATAACACTTTTGATATAAAAATTTATCCATTATGCACACTTCTATGCATGAAATAAAAATGGTAAAAATAACACTTTTGATATAAAAACTTATCCTTTATGCATGATATTAAAATTAAATTTCTCCATGATTGTAATGAAATTCTTTCAATTAATCTAGGATGATAATTCCTAGAATATGGTAGGAAGTCCTCTTTTTATGCTTTGAATGAGATTTTTTTATGCATAATTTTTATAAAAATTTTGCCATAGCTCCGCTGCTATGACTGATAAATCTCAATTTTTCTAAGGGATAAAGCTTATCATTAAGGAAATAAAAATGATCTCTAATTGGCTCATTAATCCATAATGGATTGAATCATCAATATACATAAACTAAAAGCATAGAAAAAAGCCATTAATTTGGCCTCAAGCATAGCTTAATCTTGGGTTAAGGAAAAGCTTTATGAAAAGCTTGATTTGGATTGAGAATGGGTCATGAGTATGACCATTTCTTGAGTGAGAGAGAGAAATTACATAAAAACTATTAGAATTTAAACATAAATGGAAATTAACTTCAATAGCATTTATTAAATTATGTAACTCTTCACTACTAATCACCAATTAACTTCAATAGCATTTAAAAAACCATACCAATTAAGCTTCTCAAGCTTGAGAGGGGTTGAGAAGAGAGAACCATTGAGAAATTATAGAAAGATCAATATTCACTAATTACCTTACAACTTGCTTGATTCTTTGTTCACGGTAGAGGCCCCCAACCAATCAATTGGTTAAGTATGTTGATGGAGCCACTAATGGGGATTGAAGAAAGAGGGAAGCTCCAAAAACTAGTGAATTATTAAATGAATTCACAGTTCTTGGCTTAGGTGGAGTAGAGTAACGATGCATAAACACTATATATTTTTCAACAAGGGGGAGGCTTCTATTTATAGGAAAAATTGAGCTCCTAACCAAACAAACTGATTCTAGAATTTTCCAAATCAGTTTGGTCAATTTTTGACCATTTTTAGGTCAGTTAAGCTAACTTTTTGGAACTAGACTTGAATTAGGAGAGAGGAGAGATGAAATATTTCAATTTTTATGAGTTTAAAACTCATTCAAGCATGTGAAATATGCACCTCCTTTAAAGAACTCCCCTTCCTTACATATGTGTCATAATGGAATCATTTTAATATTGCTCATAGTTTTTTTTACTAATAAACCTTGTACATTTTCAACTCTTCATCTTATGTGAAATATGCACCTCCTTTAAAGAACTCCCCTTCCTTACATATGTGTCATAATGGAATCATTTTAATATTGCTCATAGTTTTTTTACTAATAAACCTTGTACATTTTCAACTCTTCATCTTATGTGAAATATGCACCTCCTTTAAAGAACTCCCCTTCCTTACATATGTGTCATAATGGAATCATTTTAATATTGCTCATAGTTTTTTTACTAATAAACCTTGTACATTTTCAACTCTTCATCTTATGTGAAATATGCACCTCCTTTAAAGAACTCCCCTTCCTTACATATGTGTCATAATGGAATCATTTTAATATTGCTCATAGTTTTTTACTAATAAACCTTGTACATTTTCAACTCTTCATCTTATGTGAGCATTTACTCATTTTTGGGTATCTTCTTTTACAAATTGGATTTATCTCCTCCCTACACATGGATTGATGCTATTGGCCCATAGGAACCTTAATTGGACCATAATCCAAAAATTTCTGAAAATCTAGATCCTTAGACTAAGGTCCTTTATACCTATTTCCAATTAATTCCAATTGTACATTGGAAAATTCTTTTTGAATTTCTGTTTCAGGGAAACTTATTTTAATAAGATGAGTTATTTTTCTATCCAAAAATATTCATAATCTGAATATTCTCTCTCTAGAATAATTTTCTCTCTCTAGGCTAAAACACTTAGAAATAAGATCTTTTATATTTCTGAAGAGGGATTTTATTACACGGGAAGATGCTGGACATCTTGAGAGGCTGGGGAGGAATCTTACATTCTCTCCCACTTGAAAAACGCGAGATGTCCTCATCTCGCAAACTGGGGATAATCCCGCAACAGATCGGCTTCATTCTCCCAGGTGGCATCTTCAAAAGGATAGAACTTCCATTTTACTAATAATTCTCTGAGAATTCTGTTCCTGAGAAGCTTTTCTCGAACATCGAGAATTTCTTCAGGTTGGAGTTCCATCTGTCCTTGGGTTGAAGAGGTTAGGATTTCATCATCAAGCATATGATTTGAGTTTGGCACATATTCCTTTAGAAGGCTTACATGAAATACATTATGAATTTTGAGATGAGGAGGCAGAAGAAGCTCGTAGGCTAAGTCACCTACTTTCTTTGTAATCAGATATGGCCCACAATATCTGGGTGATAACTTCTTGTACTTCCCAAGAGATAAGGAACTTCTTTTGGGCCGTACTCGAATGAAGACCATATCTGCTTCTTTGAATTCTCTATTTGTCCTCTTCTTATCCGCATATTGCTTCTGTCTATCCTGGGCAGCTTTAATATCTTTACGAATTGACTGCATCTGTTGCTCCATGTCGTCAAGCATCTGTCTGGACATCTTGACCTTAATCAATGGGTCAGACCAAGTTAATGGAGTTAAGCAATCTTGTCCATTCAGAGCTTTAAAAGGGCTCATCCCGATACTTCGGTGATAAGAAGCATTGTAGGCGAACTCGACTAGATGCAGATAGCTTAGCCACTTCTTGGGTTCCCTGCCACAGCATGTCCGAAGTATATCTTCAATTACTTGGTTTACCCTTTCAGTTTGACCATCGGTCTCAGGGTGATAAGCTGTGCTGAGATCCAAGAAAGTTCCCACTGCTTCAAAAAATGCAGTCCAAAACCTTGAAGTAAATTTGGGATCTCGGTCACTTACTATTCTCCTCGGTAGGCCATGCAATCTGAAGATTTCTTTGAGGAACATTCTGGCCACATCCACTGCAGTGTAGGTTTCTTTTACTGGAATCAGATGGGCAACTTTGGTTAGTCTGTCGACTACCACGAAGATGGAGTTGTAACCTGATTGCACCGAAGGTAATCCAGGAATGAAGTCCATACTGATACATTCCCACTTCATCTGGGGGATGTCCAATGGATGTAACTTCCCAGGCATTTTTACTCTTTCAGCTTTGACTTTTTGGCATGTCAGACATTGACGTACATGATTCATCACATCCTTTTTCAAACCAGGCCAAAAGAAACTTTTCTTTACGGACATGTAGGTCTTAATGAAACCTGGATGTCCTGCAATAAGGCTGTCGTGGGCTTCATTCAGAATTTGGTTCTTGGTTCCCTCATCATTGGGAATGCATAACCTGCGGTTATAATACATAATGCCATCATCCAGGCTGTACCCTTGAACTCTGTTCAACTCTTGCGGAGTTTTGCTTTCCTGCATAAGTAGGGTAGCAATAGGGCCAAAGAATCTATCTTGCATGATCTTCTCACTTGCTTGAGTAATCAAAGGATTTGATATTACAGTAATTGCAAGCAAGGAGGTTTTTCTGCTGAGAGCATCTGCTACCACATTCTCTTTGCCTGGGCGGTACTTGATTTCAAAATCAAATTCCTGCAAGGTCTGCATCCACCTTCTTTGGCGCATGTTGAGGTCCTTCTGAGTAAAGATCCACTTTAAGCTCTGATGATCTGTCATCAAAGTAAACCTTTTACCCAGTAGGTAATGTCTCCACAACTTTAAGGCATAGACTACTGAAAGCAATTCCAAGTCGTGGACAGCATAATTCCTCTCATGTGTTCTGAGCTTTCGGGATTCATAGGCCACTGCATGACCTTCCTGCATGAGTGCACCTCCCAGGGCAAAACCACTTGCATCAGTTACTACCTCAAAGGGTAGAGAGAAATCTGGCAGTTTCAGAATGGGACTGGTTACCAAGGCGGTCTTCAGCTTATCAAAAGCACTTTGGCACTTGGCAGACCATTGAAATGGGATATTCTTTTTGAGAAGGTTAGTCAGGGGGGAAGCTATGAGAGCATATTTTGGTATAAAAATTCTATACCAACCAGTCAATCCCAAGAATCCTCTGACTTCTTTCACTGTCTTTGGTTCGGGCCAATCTATGACAGCTTGGATTTTTGCGGAATCTGGAGAAATTCCATCTTTGGATACCAGGAAACCCAAGTATTCAACGTGGTCGGCAGAGAAAGTGCATTTGCTCTTTTTGGCAAAGAGTTGATGCTTCCTTAGAACCTCAAGAACTTTTCGGACATGAGTCTCATGGTCGGCTGCATTTCTTGAGTAAATCAGAATGTCATCAAAGAAAACTAGAACAAAGTCATCCAAGTATTCTCTGAGGATGTCCTGCATTAGGCGATTGAATGTAGCTGGGGCATTAGTTAATCCGAACGGCATGACAGTAAATTCATAATGCCCATAGCGAGTATTGATGGCTGTTTTTGGTATATCTGGATCATTGATCCTGATCTGGTAATACCCGGATTTGAGATCTATTTTTGTGAAGATCTGGGCTCCATTTAGCCTGTCCAAAAGCTCATCAATCCTTGGGATAGGATACTTATTCTTAACTGTCAGCTGATTTAGACCTCTGTAGTCCACACAGAGTCTAAGTGTTCCATCTTTCTTTTTCTGAAAGAGAACTGGCGCACCCCAAGGCGAAACACTGGGTCTTACAAACCCTTGTTCTAACAGCTGCCTAAGCTGTTCCTTGAGTTCGATGGCTTCAGGAACTGGCATTTTGTAAGAGCGTAGGGCTACTGGTTGAGCTCCGGGGGTCAATTCAATCACATGATCTAATTCCCGAATTGGAGGCATTTCAGTTAGCTCTGCTGGGAATAGATCATCAAATTCACTTAACCATTCTGGTTCTTTAGCTTTAAGTTTTGAGTCTACTGGGTTCATTTTGACAACATAAATTTGTTGCTTATTCCTAAGTCCTTTCAGTAACCTGGAAGCTTTTACTAACTGAAGGTTTGGGGATCCGGAAACTCCAGTTCCATGGACTTTGTTCCCATGAAGGTCATGGAAGGAAATGGTTCCATTGTGACAGTGTATGTCAGCTTGATATTTGTGGAGCCAATCCATTCCAAGGATTCCGTCAAAAACTCCTAGAGGTAAGACTTTGAACTGACAGTCGGTTACATTACCATCTAGATTGAACTGGATAAGATCTGTCTCATGGTGAGTGAAAAGAGTCTTCCCACTGGCCAATTCAACTTGCATAGGTTTCCCTGATTTCTGTTCTAAGACTAGCTTACGCAAGCATCCAGGGGAAATGAATGAATGAGAACTGCCTGAATCAATCAAAAGCTTGAAAGGCTTACCCTGATACTCTGCTGGAGTATGGATGACTGAGAACTGCTGGTTAGGCCCTTGATTTTCAATTGCAGCATAGATCTGCCCTTTCTCCTCTTCTACTGCATCTGAAATTGTGACTGCTCTGGCTGCTGCAGTCTGAGGTAGAACTCTTTCTCTTTTGTTGTTCCAATTCTGGGAAGGAGTTCTGAGATTACTCTGGATAGAGGCAGATGGCTGGGCTGGAATTCTTCTGGGGTTTCCCTGGCTAGGGCAAGACGGACCCTGATTAGACTGGAATGAAGGGGTTGGTCTCTGAATTCGGGGTTCTTGACTTCCCTGTCCCCTTGACATGGTAGGAGTCGGGCAGTCTTTTAACTGGTGACCAAAACCCTGGCATCCAAAACATCGATTTTCAGTTCTGAGCTCATCCTTTTGATTTTTTGAAAGTGGTGAGGTTCCTGAGAAATTACTCTGGGGGAAGGGTCTTCCTTCACTTCTGAATCTTCCTGCATCCTGATTCTGATTCAGGCCTTGCTGCCTCTTTGGGGGTGGAAAGTTGGAAGTACTTCCCTGGGCTTGGAATCTCTTAAAGTTAGAGGGTGCAGGTTTTGGTGGGACCTTTACTACAAAAGCTTTGGCAAAATCTTTTGCCATTCTTACTGCTTCAGCCATGGACACTGGCTTGGCATTTTTGACTAGTGTGTCCAAGGGTTCGTTCATTCCTCGAATGAACCTGGCCATGAGTTGCTCTTCATCAAGAGGTGGTGAATATTTGAGTAGAAGGGCAAAGGCCTGGTGATATTCCTCGATGGTTTTGCTCTCCTGCTTTAGTTCTAAGAATTCGTTCATTTTGGTTTCTAAAAATCCAGGAGGGCAAAATCTCTTTCTTAGATAGGTTTTTAGATCATTCCAGGATTGAGTATTTCTGTCCAGATGATTGGTGTCACAGTGGTTCCTCCATGCTACCCTGGCTGTTTCCACTATTTTCAGCCGGCCAAGAGCCATTTTGCTCTGCTGATTGTATCCTGTGACGTCAAAATACTCTTCCATGGCTTCCGCCCATTTCTCCACAGCCTCGCCCAAGTTCTCCCCTTCTCCTTTGAAGGGTCCTGGCTGAGTCCTATGAAGAGCCTTGCGAACATCAAGGTCAAGCTCGTCATCTTCAGAGACAGGGTCTGGTTGACGACCACGGTTTCCTCGTCTCATGATTCTGCCAAAATTTATATATTAATAAATTTTTATTTTGATATTATTCATGAGATCCTATGACTTAAGAGTTCAAAAAAAAAATAAAATTTCTTAAACAAGACAAGATCTTATTGGAGATCTATGACATATGTCCGATAATAGATTTTTCTTTATCAGCAGATCGTCCGCTGCTGTAAACAATCATTTATACAACAGGAATTTTTTTTTTCCGAAAAACATTTTTTTATTTATATAAAAGTTGCATTATGTACATAGAGCAGCTCGGCTCCAGAATTCAAAATCTCCTCAAGAAATGCATATGACGACGGTATTGGGCCATAGCCATGCCCTGATACAAATGTCCACTTACTGACAAGGGAGCTATTATATTCCATTTAGGAATAAAACAACTAAGAAGTCTGTAGACTTGGCATGCAAGCCTGAAATTTCGAGGCGTTGAATGATACAAAATGACGCCACGTACGATTTTCAGCTTTAACAAGATCATAGCCAATGAGAGGTTCTCCCACAGCATTGCACGGCGGTCGCAAGAGGCGTGGACATATTGCCCTGCAAACCACTTATGCTGAATTCTCTCCGCTGGGGTAGGAAAATATAAATCCTCGAAATGGCGCGCGAGTCTTGTTCGGCTTATTCGAGTTGAAGCGGAAGAGATGAGATGCTCGAAGGCAAATGCAATCATATCTTGAGACTGGGTGAGGTCGGGAATACCAGATAAATGGGGAACTTCCATCTATAAAAACAATTTCTTTGATTAAAATTTCTTCATTAAAGAAACTTACGGAATGAAAATACATTATGAAAATGCTGTTTCTGAATTCTTTTTACCAATTTCAGATAAGAATTTAATTATCTTTATTAGCTTTCAATTTCGCTCTGATACCATTTGTGAGGTCTCTGTTCCCACCGAGCAACGGATTTGGGGTACTAGCAGCGGAAGTAGCACTTCTCGCGCGGGACAGGGGTCCCACACTCGGGGCCTCGCCCACGGATATCCGGACAAGAGACTAATCCGTCGGTTTGTCCAAAACCAAAACCGGAAAAACTTCCTTTACCCGGAAAGCACGGGCGATTCCACCAGGATAACTCTTTACTCTAACGTAGTCAAGATCATTACTGATCAAACTGATCTGACTGCACCTTTAACGGTACTTGGTCAAATCAAGGAAGAACTTGCACTTGGATCATTGGGATCAACGCTTTTTTCCCCATCAAGAGGCACAGCCGTTGATTCCTATCCATAGAACAATTTCTATCCGGGATTTACTTCATCTATCGTAATAATAGAAATTAAATCTCGATTTACGGATCCATCAGTCCAGCCTAACCCCATCCGATCCCATGGGTTATCCAACCACCCAACCACTGTAGTGATGGGATCCAATTTGGAATTTGGTTAGGTTTTGTGCCGGGTACCAAGGAAAAGAGTTCCAAGGCCCCCTAGCCGGAAGTTCATGCAAACATAAAACTAGTCATACCACTTACACACCCAATATGAAATTGCCTTTTTCTTAGCATCAACTAGCTTTAAAACAATCGTTTAATAAAACCATTATGTCACTGATGACAATCCTCAAAGTCTCTGGTTGAATCCTTATTTCCAGTCATTCTTTCATCGGTATACTTATGGCATCATTGGCAACCAAAACGCTCACCACCTGTTCTCTCAGGGGCCTTTTCCATGGTTCCTAGCTCATAGTAACCGGCAATATATTCATATAATAGAATGGAATCTCCGTGGAAGATCAGCAAGATCAACCCACAGATCCATATAAAAGAGCCATGGACTCATCTGTTGAGGACCAGCAAGGTCAATCAACCAGATCCATGCCCGGTTTCAGAAAACAACTCTTACTCCTTATTCCAATATCTTCCACGACGCACGTGTGGGTATCTTCGGCGACCCAGAGCCCGAGCACCATATGGTCAGCACCCTCTAGGATCCTTCGCAGGTGACCTAGCGCTTCACTCATAGGCCGCTTCCTTGGTCCCTCATCCACCGTATTGGAAGCTCACCATTTAAATCGAGCCGAGGCTGGTCAAGACCTTGATCGACCTTGCTACGCGAGACGTCCTCCATTGACTCTCCGTCAGCAGTTGCAACTTTATCAGTTCAGTCTTCATGACCTTAATCCTCAAGACGGTCAAAATGCTTCTCCAGCATTCTTGACATAAAACAGTCATTTACAAACAGTCACAAATACAATTTCTATAACGAACTCTTGTCTTTCCATATTATCCACTCTCGGACCACATTACTTATTCCACATTCCATTCAGTGTGTACTCGTTCTCATCCATTCACTCATATAGACTACATTATCTCACATACATCTTCATATTCATTATCAAATCTTATCACATCTCATACACATCTTATCACATCTTTTTACATCTCATACACCTCTTATCACATCCTATCACTTCCCATACGCATCTTATCAATTCTTATCACATCTCATACACCTCTTATCACATCCTATCACTTTCCATACGCATCTTATCAATTCTTATCACATCTCATACACCTCTTATCACATCTTATCACATTTCATATCTTTTTTTTTTAAAAGAGAATTCTTATATTTGATATAAGATTTCTCTACACATTTATTTATACATAAATTTCATTTAAGGAGACTAACACTTTCGAATTTAAAATCAATCTTTTATGCATCTTCTTATGCATAAATTCAATTTGGTAGGAAATTACACTTTTAGAATAAAAGAATTTCTCTTATGCATCTAAGTTAAGCATAAAATCCATTTATGAGGAAAATCACACTTTTAGTATAAAAAGAATATCTTTTATGCATACCTATATGCATGAAATCCAATATGATAAAAGTAACACTCTTACAATAAAATAATCAACTTTTATGCATACCTCTATGCATGAAATTCAATTATGATAAAAGTCACACTTTTATAATAAAATAATCAACTTTTATGCATACCTCTATGCATGAAATCCAATATGATAAAAGTAACACTTTTGATATAAAAAATTTTCCTTTATGCATACTTCTATGCATGAAAATTAAAAATGATAAAAGTAACACTTTTGATATAAAAATTTTCCTTTATGCATACTTCTATGCATGAAAATTAAAAATGATAAAAGTAACACTTTTGATATAAAATTTTTTTTCCTTTATGCATACTTCTATGCATGAAAATTAAAAATGATAAAAGTAACACTTTTGATATAAAAATTTATCCTTTATGCATACTTCTATGCATGAAAATAAAAATGATAAAAATAACACTTTTGATATAAAAATTTATCCTTTATGCATACTTCTATGCATGAAAATAAAAATGATAAAAATAACACTTTTGATATAAAAATTTATCCATTATGCATACTTCTATGCATGAAATAAAAATGGTAAAAATAACACTTTTGATATAAAAATTTATCCATTATGCATACTTCTATGCATGAAATAAAAATGGTAAAAAAAACACTTTTAATATAAAAATTTATCCATTATGCATGAAAATAAAAATGGTAAAAATAACACTTTTGATATAAAAATTTATCCATTATGCATACTTCTATGCATGAAATAAAAATGGTAAAAATAACACTTTTGATATAAAAATTTATCCATTATGCATACTTCTATGCATGAAAATAAAAATGGTAAAAATAACACTTTTGATATAAAAATTTATCCATTATGCATACTTCTATGCATGAAATAAAAATGGTAAAAATAACACTTTTGATATAAAAATTTATCCATTATGCATAGTTCTATGCATGAAATAAAAATGGTAAAAATAACACTTTTGATATAAAAAAATTTTCCTTTATGCATACTTCTATGCATGAAATAAAAATGGTAAAAATAACACTTTTGATATAAAAATTTATCCATTATGCATACTTCTATGCATGAAATAAAAATGGTAAAAATAACACTTTTGATATAAAAACTTATCCTTTATGCATGATATTAAAATTCAATTTCTCCATGATTGTAATGAAATTCTTTCAATTAATCTAGGATGATAATTCCTAGAATATGGTAGGAAGTCCTCTTTTTATGCTTTGAATGAGATTTTTTTATGCATAATTTTTATAAAAATTTTGCCATAGCTCCGCTGCTATGACTGATAAATCTCAATTTTTCTAAGGGATAAAGCTTATCATTAAGGAAATAAAAATGATCTCTAATTGGCTCATTAATCCATAATGGATTGAATCATCAATATACATAAACTAAAAGCATAGAAAAAAGCCATTAATTTGGCCTCAAGCATAGCTTAATCTTGGGTTAAGGAAAAGCTTTATGAAAAGCTTGATTTGGATTGAGAATGGGTCATGAGTATGACCATTTCTTGAGTGAGAGAGAGAAATTACATAAAAACTATTAGAATTTAAACATAAATAGAAATTAACTTCAATAGCATTTATTAAATTATGTAACTCTTCACTACTAATCACCAATTAACTTCAATAGCATTTAAAAAACCATACCAATTAAGCTTCTCAAGCTTGAGAGGGGTTGAGAAGAGAGAACCATTGAGAAATTATAGAAAGATCAATATTCACTAATTACCTTACAACTTGCTTGATTCTTTGTTCACGGTAGAGGCCCCCAACCAATCAATTGGTTAAGTATGTTGATGGAGCCACTAATGGGGATTGAAGAAAGAGGGAAGCTCCAAAAACTAGTGAATTATTAAATGAATTCACAGTTCTTGGCTTAGGTGGAGTAGAGTAACGATGCATAAACACTATATATTTTTCAACAAGGGGGAGGCTTCTATTTATAGGAAAAATTGAGCTCCTAACCAAACAAACTGATTCTAGAATTTTCCAAATCAGTTTGGTCAATTTTTGACCATTTTTAGGTCAGTTAAGCTAACTTTTTGGAACTAGACTTGAATTAGGAGAGAGGAGAGATGAAATATTTCAATTTTTATGAGTTTAAAACTCATTCAAGCATGTGAAATATGCACCTCCTTTAAAGAACTCCCCTTCCTTACATATGTGTCATAATGGAATCATTTTAATATTGCTCATAGTTTTTTTAACTAATAAACCTTGTACATTTTCAACTCTTCATCTTATGTGAAATATGCACCTCCTTTAAAGAACTCCCCTTCCTTACATATGTGTCATAATGGAATCATTTTAATATTGCTCATAGTTTTTTTACTAATAAACCTTGTACATTTTCAACTCTTCATCTTATGTGAAATATGCACCTCCTTTAAAGAACTCCCCTTCCTTACATATGTGTCATAATGGAATCATTTTAATATTGCTCATAGTTTTTTTACTAATAAACCTTGTACATTTTCAACTCTTCATCTTATGTGAAATATGCACCTCCTTTAAAGAACTCCCCTTCCTTACATATGTGTCATAATGGAATCATTTTAATATTGCTCATAGTTTTTTACTAATAAACCTTGTACATTTTCAACTCTTCATCTTATGTGAGCATTTACTCATTTTTGGGTATCTTCTTTTACAAATTGGATTTATCTCCTCCCTACACATGGATTGATGCTATTGGCCCATAGGAACCTTAATTGGACCATAATCCAAAAATTTCTGAAAATCTAGACCCTTAGACTAAGGTCCTTTATACCTATTTCCAATTAATTCCAATTGTACATTGGAAAATTCTTTTTGAATTTCTGTTTCAGGGAAACTTATTTTAATAGGATGAGTTATTTTTCTATCCAAAAATATTCATAATCTGAATATTCTCTCTCTAGAATAATTTTCTCTCTCTAGGCTAAAACACTTAGAAATAAGATCTTTTATATTTCTGAAGAGGGATTTGATTACACGGGAAGATGCTGGACATCTTGAGAGGCTGGGGAGGAATCTTACAGATTCAGGAGAGATCTTGGAGGATCCTACTATGTACAGACGCATAGTAGGAAGTTTGATATACATGATGATCACCAGACCAGATTTGAGCTATGCTGTTGGGTTGGTGAGTCAGTTTATGCAGGTTCCACGGAAACCGCATTTGGATGCAGTGAGACGCATACTGAGGTATGTGAAGTCTACTTTGCATTGTGGACTATTCTATGAGACTGGGACAGAAATATGTGTACATGGGTACACAGATGCTGATTGGGATGGTAGTATCTCAGATAGAAGATCTACCAGTGGCTTCATGTTTTCTTGGGGAGTGCTGTTGTGACTTGGAGTAGCAAGAAGCAGCCTACGGTTGCTCTATCGAGTACAAGGGCCGAGTATAGCTGCTATGGTAGCATGTGAGGTAGCTTGGTTAAGAAAGCTACTTGCAGATTTGGGTCTATCAGTGGATAGACAAGTTGTCATTTTTTGTGACAACATTAGTAGTATACAGTTGGCCAGGAACCCAGTCTTTCATGCACGTACGAAGCACATAGAGGTCCACTACCACTTCGTCAGAGAGAAGGTCTTGGCAGGAGATCTTGACCTTGTTTATGTCAGCATAGAGGATCAGGTAGTTGACATCTTCACCAAAGCATTGGGTACAGAGAAGCTCCACAGATTTAGGGCTTCGCTTGGTGTACATGAGATGGAGTTGAGCTCAAGGGGGAGTGTTGAGATATCGAGCTCGTCTAGTGAGGCGGTGGCCACTGCTGATGACCCGCCTAGGGGATAGGCCCCACACTTACACCACTGGCATGGTTGGTGAGATCATGGGAGATATGCGGCCAGTGGGATGACAGGCTATGTGACAGCCATTCTAGAGACTGGCATAGTTATAGCGCCAGCTCATTTAGTCGGGTTCACACTATAGTGAACCCATGTATGTATTGGTTGAGTACCTTTCATATTGTGTGTACTCTTATCTTGTATATGGAGTGTTGAGTGTTGAGTAAAGAAGAAGAAGAAGATTTTCAGCCTCTCACCTTGTGTGTTCTCTATTAGGGTTTTGTGAGTGTGTGTGTGTGCTTGCAAGAGCTCAAGCTCTCTTCCCCCTGCATCTTTTCAGAGCTCTCCTTAGATCTCTCCTTCTTACTCTCTACCTAGCCATTGGATCTCTTCTTGGGTGACACAAGAAGAGGTGGAGTGAGCCCCTAGCGGCTTCACATCAAGGATTTAACCCTCTGAGGGTTGGACAAGTGTAACTCTCCGGACTCAACCCTTGCCTATATCTCTCTTCTCTTTTCTTTCCCTCATGTGTGCAAGGTAGTATGTTATTCTTAACAATAGGTGCACACTTGTTCATTTTGCCGCTTATTTCGACATCCATTTTTCCCCTTATATCGATGCTCATTTGACGTGTTTTTGCAATGTTTATATCGATGCATATTTTGACGGTGCAGCCACCATAAAACTATGCGTCGAAAATGGGTCATCCTGTAGTATACTTAAACACTTTTATCTACAGTGTAGTACTATCTAGTACTATAGTACTTAATCTTGTCTTGTTATGTAGTACTAAATAGTGCTACATTATACTATGTATCTAGTACTAAATAGTGGTGCATAGTCTTGTTACTATTGATAATTTGAGATAGTAGTGCATAATACTATTATGTTCTGAATCGCATTATAGTAATCTGGATAGTCCAAATAGTATCAATAGCACTGAAAGTACTAATAGTACTCATAGTACTAATAATACCTCACACTACTATTAGTTTTAATAGTGCTCATAGTGTTATTAGTACTAATAGTGCTCATAGTGTTATTAGTACTAATAGTAATATAAGTACTAAAGAGTGAAATTAAAGTACTAATAACACTGAGAGTACTAATATTGCTCATAGTTCTTATAGTGATATTATTACTAATAGTAATAATAGTACTAAATAGTGCAATTATAGTACAGATGGTACTAATCTCACTGAGAGTACTAATAGTCTTAATATTACTCACTCACAATACTATTAGTACTAATACTAATCACATTACTATTAGTACTATTAGTACTATTAGTACTATTAGTACTAAATAGTGCAATTATAGTATACATAGTACTACATTATACTATGTAGCTAGTACTAAATTGTCATGCATAGTATTGGAGACTATTGACACTTTAAGATAGGAGTACATAATACTGTAGTAATTTGGACAACACAGATAATACTAATAGCACTGAGAGTACTAATAGTACTAATTATTCGCATAGTGCTATTAGTACTAATAGTAATATTAGTATTGAATAATGCAATTATAGGTTACCATACTATGGAAATAAATACTACAAGGTAGTACATACTATTAAATAGTACTATTTAGTAGATATATTCAGTACTATATGATTATAAGGTACTACATAGTGAATATATGTGAGACCCCTTCCCCCTCCAAGGGTGCTGGCGGTGAAAGCAGCATCAACCTCTCGCGCGGGGCAGGGATCCACACTTGGGGCCTTGCCCCCCACGGATGTCCAGACAGAAGACTAGTTCGGCAGTTCCGAACCCGAAAAAACTTCCCTCGCGCGAAAGGATGAGCGATTCCTCCAAGGAAAATTTTCGAACGGGAGAATTAATCTAACGGGTCCAAGTCTTAACTAATCAAACTGATCCGACCAAACCTGAAGTCACATGGTTACACTATACGGGATCGGGCTCATACCCGCGCTCCTAACCGCTAAAAATGACTTGTGAAAAAAAGTAGCGGGCCCGTGTATCAGCGCGTGTATCATCGCGGTCCCACAGACATGCGTGTAAAAGCGCGTGTATAGGACGTGGCAGACACGCTTATACACGGGTGTATAGCCGCGTTCTATTCAGTTCAGATGTACTCAGACGCGTTGATACATGCGTCCATACACGCATTTTTTTAATTTAGATGCGCTTATACACGCGTAATTGTCAGTTTTGACGCGTTAATACACGCGTATTTTACATATTATCCGCGTGTATACACGCGATTTTTAGCAATTCTGACGTGTTTATACACGCGAACAGAGAGCAAAAAAAAAAATCCAGAGAGTGCTATTTGGTGCCTGAATACTGTTCCAGCATTCCAGCACCCAATAACACTCTCTGGATTTTTTTTTTTTTTGCATTAGACCATCCACGAAGAACATATGCACGAGGGAGATTAAGACAAGAACGACATGAATGCATACATTGTCAATACACGATTCAAGACAGACATGAATGTAATACTATCGATTCACGATTCAATATTACTATCAAAATTTCATACATGTATACAAGGGAGTCCATATCTCGAAGTAGCCCATGGTTTCAGTTTACAAAAAAATATATACAACCACATCCTCAATATGGAATGTGATACTATAAGTCTCAGACCCAGATGATGACTCGGTGCTCCCTCCATGCTCAGATGAGCTCACATCGGTCGGAATGTCCGATGAGTAGTGCTCACGTCCACCCTCTGCAGTGGCGGCGGGTGGATCATCAGCAGCTTGTGCCTGTTCAAGTAATATATAGTATATAAGTATATATATATGTAATTCAATAAACCAAAATCATTCGTTTAGAATTTTCAAGTACCTGTCGACCGTATGGTCTCATGGCCATCTCAAACTGCGCGTCCGTAATACGTCCCTCGGCTCTGAAGATGGCCCACGTGTCACGTCTGCTATGCCAGCGAGCATACGCAGTATCGTGGGTTGTGGGATTCCTCCCCGTAACCCGTCGCTGTATCATAATCAACACAATTTGTAAGATTAAAACAATCATAGAATCAATGAATTAAGTAAACAATCAAATAAAGTTGCAAGATACTTACGAACTCTGCCTCCCATGACTCGACGCCGCCAGATCCGAAATGCGAAGATCCAATGGTCTCCATCTGGATCCGTCGTGCCTCCACATGCTGCCTGCTCTTCACACCACCCTCTGCTCGTTTCTTTGCCTCCTTCCACTCGCGTTTGTGCGCAGTGGTGGTTTCTCGGCAGGATAGCCACCCGCAGCTACATTTAGCCGGTCATTGTACGCGAGTTTTTTAAGGTGAGATCTTTTATTACTTAAGATCTCCCTTATTCGCGTCCTTCCCCATACATCCGAGAATGTAGCATGTGGGGGATTGGTGTACCGACTATGTACAGCCTCTATCACCTCCCCAACTAATCGGCTATTTTGATCTTTAAATTTAATAAAACAATTTCTATATGAGTTTGATACTACCCCACGCATGTACTCCATTACCTCCCTCCCCCTCGCATCCATCACTATCCCGCCCCTATCCGTCACATCATAGCAGACCACTCTCTCCACCTCTCTCATCTTCTCCTCTTCTGAACTGTCTCCTCTAACTCTTCTCCCTCTATCTCCTCTCTCACCGTGTGCCCTACTACCTCCCCCATCTCCCCCACCTCCCCCACCAAAGCACCCACCGCATCCTCCACTCCCACTCTTCCTACTGCTGCGGGTGGAGTCACGACTGGGGGATTGTCTACGTGACGGTGGCTGTGAGCCCTGACGTGACGGTGGCTCTGAGGGAGCACGTGATGGTGGCTGTGAGGGTGTGCGCGAGTGTGTCTGGGACGAGGTATGTCTCCTCGGTGGACGTGGAAGAGGAGAAGCTGCATGCCGTCTCGTCGGACTCGTAGGAATAGACGGCACTGGAGTGCCCTGGATACTCGCGGTAGGGGTATAGACACCAGGCAGGGAAGGAGGGGGATGGGCATACATATACTCTGTAAGCTCAACTGGACCAGGATGGCGCCCAAAATGATTCAGCATCTCCATCAGCCAATTGCTGTACGCAAATGGATCGGATGAAGAACCTGGAATATCCATAAAGAACCTGCAACAAAAATCTTCATGTATATCATGGGCTGTCTCTTGACTTAAACAAATATCATCATTCAAGTCAGTTGTGTTGCCTGCAAATCATAGAAACAGGAAATGCAGTCTCGTGTATACACCCGTGCTACAGAAACGCGTGTATACACCCGTCAAAAAACGCGTGTATACACCCGTCCAGAAACGCGTGTATATCTACGTGAACAGACTCTGCAGACAGGTACACGCACTTTTACACGTGTTTCTACACGCGACCTGCAAAATTTTTTTTTCAAAAGGACCGACCTTCGACAAAGTCAAAGTGTCCTTATAAAAGGACCATTGTCGCCCCTGTCAGAATCATTCACCCAATCGTGTGCACAGAAGCAAAAGGACGGAGACAAACCCAAAAAGCAAAGAGCAAATAGCATAAACAAATCTGAGGAAGGAGACAAGGCACAGGACAAACTGACTCACCTCTGAAAAAGTGAGTCTTCTTTCTTGCTCGGTTTCCTCCCATGTGTGCTCCTTCTCTGCTCCCTCCTTGCACTTAGGTTTCGTTTCTGTTAGAAGAGGCGAAAACGAAAGCAGTGTTGATATGTTAGTTCAAAATCTATATTTGGGGAAGGCGGGCTATTTTTAGTTTAAACAGACCGTCGCGTTTATAAACGCGTGTATGTTCGCGTTTATAAACGCGTGTATGTTCGCGTGTATGATATTTTAGCTGCGTTTATACATGCGTTTTGCAGGAATTACCCGCGTTAATACACGCGATTTTTAGGAAATAGCCGCGTTAATACACGCAATTTTTAGGAAATAGCCGCGTCAATACACGCGATTTTTATACTTTCATTAAAAACATATTATGATTTTGTGTTTTCTGGTTTGTACATAGGATGTCATCAACCTCTTCAAGCAGTTCTGGGGAAGATGAGACAATGCGTCATCGTAATCGCGATGTGTGGTTGGGACAACGGATCAAATGTATGTGTAATCGATGTCAAGGATGCATTGTACGAGCACGTCGAATTACCTTGAATCACATCTCCATGTATGGAGAATGGAATCAAACAGGTTTAGAGGTGAGTAGATGTAAATTGATGGTATTCAAATGACTCATGGTATCCAAATTAAATTAATAGAGTTGTAATATATAAAGTCTAATTGAAGCAGGATGCAGTACCACACCCTAACATGGTACCCTACACGCGACGAGAACACGCAAAGCGTCGACGAGATGATGCTGGAGCTTCGGGATCTACTGTCAGAGATGAGTGGGAAAGGGATGACAATAGCCTTGCACCCCACGAAGTTGTGGAAGAGGAGGTGCTTGATGATATGGTGCGAAATCTTTTTAAGGATGATCCCAAAGGTATGGACGATGATGATATGGAACAAGAGCATCTTTACAAGGCTTCATCGACACCGGTGTTTGAAGGGTGCACATTCTCTGTTTTATGTGCTTCACTTGAACTACTCAATATACAAACAGTTTATGGATGGAGCAATGCAAGTCTTGATGCATTATTGAAGTAAGCATTCTAACTTACAAATTTGAATGAGTGGTTTAAGGTTTAGGATTTAAGACTAATTATAATTGATGATATTGGATGCATGCTATTATCAAACATGCTTCCAAAGGAAAATAGACTACCCACCTCAAGAGACATAGCGAGGCGCTATGTGACATCTCTTGGAGGACTGGATTATGATCGCATACATGCATGCGTCAATGATTGCATTCTCTTTCGTGGGACGCATAAGGAGGCTCGACATTGTGGTGAAGCAAGTTATAGAACAGATATGAAGAGTTTTGATGTACCTCGTAAAGTCTTGCGACACTTTCCTATAATTCCTCGCATCAAACACATGTTCAAGTGCAAATCCATAGCAGAGCTCATGTCATGGCATTCCTCACATCGATTGGATGATGGCATGTGGAGAATTCCCGCAGACACTCCTGCTTGGAAGCATATTGAAGATGAGTGGCCCAGCTTTAAAACAGAGCCTAGAAACTTGAGACTTGGCCTAGGTATGGATGGAGTGAATCCATTTGGTTTCAAAAGCACCGCATACAGCGTGTGGCCAGTTGTGTTGGTGAATTATAACCTTCCACCATCAATGGCGATCAAGAAGGGACATCTTATGTTATCCCTTCTAATTCCAGGGAAACATAAAGTCAAGCATATGGATGTTTATCTTGAACCATTGATTGATGAGTTGGAGGAACTATGGAGAGGTGTTGCGGTGGTGGACATTAGTAGGCCTCCCTCCTCTCGACACTTCGACTTAAAAGCAGTGTTGATGTGGACAATGCATGACTTTCCAGGATACAGCGATTGTTCTGGTAAGAATTCTAATTACCTCCCTACTCTATTACTATTGGCTATATATATTAATTATACATATTGACTTTATTATTCTAACTTTTATTTATATTTTAACAGGTTTGAAAACATCGGGTAAACATGCATGTCCTGTTTGTGGCCCTTCGTTAGTACATGAGTATGCTGACGGTTTGTGTAAGACTATATTCGATAATCATCATCGATTTCTCCCCTCAGATCATCCTAAATATGTTGCTAGTAAGAGTAACATTCCTCCACAAACACTTCGTGCAAAAGATTGGAAGCGTATTTGGGAGTCTACAACTATTCTTCCTCCAGATGGCATGAACAGGTATAGTAATGTTTTTTCAATCTTGTTTTGTGTAGTCTCTAATTGGATTAAAGGTCACATAGAGCAATCCCTTGTGTAGGTACTCCAATTTTTTTCGGCTGCCATATTGGACCCATCTTAAGATCAACCATCTTCTTGATCCCATACACATCTTCAAGAATGTGGGAGCTGGTATTTGGGAACATATTATTGGTAAACGAGACAATGTTAGCGTACGTGAGGACTTGCGGGTCGCAGGACGTATGCGTCAAGCTTGGCCACGAGAGGTGGGTGGACACGTTCGTCTTCCGCCAGCACCATGGATTATATCAAAGAAAGAGGAGAAGCAGGTAAAGCAGGCCATCACCACTTTGCGTACTCCCACTGGATGCATGAGATCATTGAAGGGAGCCTTTACAACCACTAAGAAAAGAGGCGTTGAGCAACTATATGGGTTGAAGTCCCACGATTGGCACAAGATGCTTCAAGTAAGTGTTTTCCAAGTCTTGTACGTGTTGAGATTCAAGCTCGATGTCAGTGTGAGCCAGCTATGCTATGTGCTGGCAGATTAGGTAGGAACATGTGTGAGACATAAATGACCGCGTGTCCAGCTGGTCATAGTGTGTGGACATTAGCTAGGGTTAGTAGAGTGTGGACACAACTCATTGTGTGTTGTGTGGATTATGGATTAGTGCATTATGCTTTGTGTGAGAGTGGACATGGCTTCCCTCTTTGGTTAGGGTTTGCAATATACATTAGGGTTTGCTCCTGTGTGTGTGTGTCTCCTCCTCCTCTACCGTTCTTTCAACATGGTATCAGAGCCTTGTGCTGTTTATTAGGGTTTATGAGTGAGTGAGTGAAGAGGGAGAAGAAGCTGTGAAGCTGGCCATTGGAGCTGTGAAGCTTGGAGCACACCAAATACTATCAGATCTGAGAGCTTGGCCTACCGGGTAAGGTCTTCTAAACATCCTCAGGTGATACAGGCAAAAACAAAGCAAATCAAAGCAAATCAAAGCAAGGCAAAATTCTGGTTTTCTGAAGCTTTCCATTAAAGCTTGGGAACATTGATGTATGGTGGAAATACGTGTGATTCTGGCAAAAGACATATGCATTTGACAAAGAGGGATGTATTGACAACCCATGTGCAAGCCTTGAACAAATTTTGGAGCAATTTGAATGCATTTCAAAGTGTGAAAATCTCTGGTTTTTGAGCTCTCACAAAACAGAGAAAAGGAAGCCAAAAATTGATGAAATTGGAGCATGTATTTGGTAAAAATCAAAGCATTGATGGATTGCACATATGCCTAGGTGTGTTGGGCAATCAAATACATCATCAAATAGCACTTCAATCACTCCCAAAAGGCCCTACAGCAGGCGGCGCAGCCAGACAGAGAAAACAGGGCAGATTTTATACTTTTTGACTACGAGGAGATAAAATTCTCAGTGGGTGCTTGATATCTTCCACAACTTCTTTAGAAATTGGATGCTTTACACTTTGGAGAAGAGGGCTATGTGATTTTTTTGGTCAATGATGCTTAATTGAGCTGGGAATGAGCTGATTAAAACAGGCTGTCCACTGGTTGCAGAGAAACAGAGCATTTTTAATTGAGCAATTAATCCTTGGTGTTTTACAATTGGACAAATTCCTCTTACATGGAGTTGATGGACACTAATGCTAAGCTAATGAATGCCTGGTTGCCCAATTTGGACAAATATTGAAGAAATTAGAGCAAATTTTCTACTGGTTTTTCTGGTTTTTCCCAAAACAGAGAAAGGGGTTTTCAAAAATCGATATGTACACATGTCAGATGGTGTTGATACTCAACATTGAGGTTCATTAGGTGTCAATGCAAGTTGCCCATACTTGATTGCACCATTACATTGTGATTTGGAGCCTTGGAAGGCGTGTCAATTCAGGGTATCCCGCACTGAGTGAGTCAGTTCATCTTGGATGATTACAGGTTGATTTTCTACATCAAATTCGGAGTTTGTTGACTATCTTGGAGTATCTGGAACATTCATTGGAGTGTGGTTGAGCTGAGGAAGGCTCATTTACAGATTTGAAGTGTGCGGAAGGTGTACGCATTGAGCAACATGTCAGATAATCCAGTACAGATTGTTGGTGAAAAGCTGGATAGGAAGAACTTCCAGGCATGGAAGTACAGGATAAAGAGTTTCTTGAAAGGAAAAGGTTTTTGGAATCTCATTACAGGTGCTGAGCCAGAGCCTGAGCTACCTCGGCAACCTACACAGCAGCAGAGAGAGCATTCAAAGTGCTGCATTATTTGTCTATATGTATATCTGATGCTATGCTCATACACATACAGGATGCTGAGAATCCCAAAGATGCATGGGATACTTTGGTCAAGATGTTTGATACAGATACGAGTGCTCGCAAGTCTCAATTGCGACAGCAGATACACAATGTGAAAAGGAATAAAAGGAGCATACATGATTATGTGCAAGAAATCAAGAAGTTTGCAGATGCATTGGCCACAATAAATGCCCCCATGCCTGATGATGATTTGGTGGATATTACCTTGCGTGGTCTTGGCAAGGAATATAAATCTTTTGATACATCTATCTCAGTGAGGAGTACAGGTTTACCCGACTTTGATGAGTTGGTTTCACTCTTATTGGTTGAGGAAATCAAGCTCAATGATTCATTTCTGGATGCATCTACTAGCCATGATGATGGCAGAAATCAGGCTTTCTACTCACAGAGAGGCTTTAGAGGCAGGGGGAGATTCGCATCACGTGGACGTGGATGGTAGGACAGGCCTCCACAACAGAATTTTCAGCCTTCATATGGTGCTCGACAAGAATGTTATTGGATGTAAATGGGTTTACAAAGTGAAGTGCAAATCTGATGGTTCTATTGAGAGACATAAAGCAAGATTGGTAGCAAAGGGTTATGCACAGACCCAAGGATTGGATTATGATGAGACGTTTAGTCCAGTGGCTAAGATGGGCACAGTGAGAGTAGTCATTGCTATGGCTGCAGCTAATGGCTGGGAAATGCATCAGATGGATGTTAAGAATGCATTTTTGAATGGAGATCTACAAGAGGAAGTGTACATGGCACAGCCAGAAGGGTATGTACACCCTAGATATCCCACTCACGTATGCAGATTGAAAAAGGCATTGTATGGTCTAAAGCAAGCACCTCGTGCTTGGAGTGATAAGATGAGTAGATATCTTATCTCACTTGGTTTTCAGATTTCTACAGCAGATTCTTCACTCTATGTGAAGAAGACACAGCATGGGATTGTTTTACTAGTCATCTATGTGGATGACTTGATTATTACAGGTGATCATGGTGCAGATGTGATGCATGTCAAGAAAGCTTTGAGTGGGCAATTTGACATGAAAGATCTTGGTGAGTTGAGATACTTTCTTGGAATTGAAGTGGTGAAAGATCATGCAGGTACTTGGTTAGTACAGCGCCAATATGCATTGGATATGTTGGCAAAGTATGGCATGACAGGGTGTAAGCCTATGAGTACACCATTGGAGCAAAATGTGAAGTTGCGGGCTGATTAGGGCGAGGAATTGGATGATCCTTCTATGTACAGGAAGATGGTTGGTAGTCTCATATATATGACTATCACACGCCCGGATTTCAGTTATGCTATGGGGCTAGTCAGCCAGTTTATGCAGAGCCCCAGGAAACCACATTTGGATGCAGTGAGACGCATCATGAGATATGTGAAGACCACAGCACATTATGGTCTATTTTATGAGAGTGGTAAAAGCTTGGACATACATGGCTACACAGATGCTGATTGGGCAGGTAGCGCATATGACAGGAGGTCTACTAGTGGATATGCTTTTACACTTGGAAGTGCCGTGGTGAGTTGGAGTAGCAAAAAGCAACCTACCAGTACAGAGGCTGAGTACAGAGATGCAGCCATTGCTACTTGTGAGGCTGTATGGTTAAAGAGTCTCTTGACAGATTTATGTGAGCCTATTGATGGCAAAGTTGACATTCATTGTGACAACATGAGTAGTATACAGTTGGCCAAGAATCCAGTGTTTCATGCGAGGACCAAACACATAGAGGTCCATTATCACTTTGTCAGAGAAAAGGTGCTGGATGGTACAGTTGATCTTCAGTATGTGAAGACTGATGAGCAGGTGGCTGATATCTTTACGAAGCCACTTAGCAGGGAGAAGTTTGAGTACTTCTGGACTATGTTGGGAGTACATGGGATGAGCTTGAGGGGGAGTGTTGAGAGTCTTGATATCCC
This sequence comes from Cibotium barometz, assembly GCF_041138505.1. Lineage (NCBI taxonomy): Eukaryota > Viridiplantae > Streptophyta > Polypodiopsida > Cyatheales > Cibotiaceae > Cibotium > Cibotium barometz. The sequence continues at coordinate 32,880,418 of NC_141092.1, read as the reverse complement.
AAGCTCATCTACATCTTCATCGGCAGTACATCATGAGCTTGAGAGGGGCTGTTGAGATTCAAGCTCGATGTCAGTGTGAGCCAGCTATGCTATGTGCTGGCAGATTAAATAGGAACATGTGTGAGACATAAATGACCGCGTGTCCAGCTGGTCATAGTGTGTGGACATTAGCTAGGGTTAGTAGAGTGTGGACACAACTCATTGTGTGTTGTGTGGATTATGGATTAGTGCATTATGCTTTGTGTGAGAGTGGACATGGCTTCCCTCTTTGGTTAGGGTTTGCAATATACATTAGGGTTTGCTCCTGTGTGTGTGTCTCCTCCTCCTCTACCGTTCTTTCAACAGTACGTACGTTGAAATTAAATTTTGTAATGCCATAAACCATACATACATGTGCTCTTATGTGCGCAGTTCATACTACCTACTAGCATCGACCATTGTGCAAATAAGAGTTTGAAAAAATGTATTTATAAGATGGGCGAGCTTGTGAGGTATGTAAAACCCATGTCAGATCACCCTTCATTATACCTTGCAAAATGAACGTGCATGAGGTATAATGTACTATTTATTTATTTTTCAGATATGATAGTTCCAAAGCAATTGATCCAGCCACGTTGGATGATGCGCGTGTTATGGCAGTGGAGGTGGTTTGTTTGGTAGAGGAGACTTTTCCGCGAACCATTCTCACAAGTCAACTACATCTCATTGTGCATTTAGTGGACGAAATCGCTTTATGTGGTACTATGCATGCACGTTGGATGTTCTTCCTAGAGTGCTTCATGAAGACCTTAAAAGACTTTGTGAGGCAAGTGCAAGGCCTGAAGGAAGCATGGCCGAGGGTTGGCTGATACAAGAGTCTCTTGTATATATTTCAGAATTTCTTGGTCAGGTGGACAGCTCTTTGCCACGACTATGGAGCAATGAAGAGGACTTGAGGATGACCTCTATTGTGCCTCAAGGAAAAGGACAGAGTAAAGTAATTGACAGAACATTGATTGATGATCTCAATTTCACTTGTATCCTTAATAGTGATGTGATGAGCAGATGGGTTACAAGATATGAGGATGAAAAGACAAAAAGGCAAGCAGAAAGAGCTCTCTTTCGGAGGCAACATGGCTCTCGGAAGGCGTACCTTAAGCAGAAAGAGCTCTCTTTCGGAGGCAACATGGCTCTCGGAAGGCATACCCTAAGCATCTAGCAACACTTCCGAATGATATCCATGTTGATTGGTTGCATGAGGAAATGGAGAGAGCAGAGAGCGACGAGGGGCTGCATATCACGGCGGAAGAATGGGAGTATGCACGAGGATGCATGTTAAAGGTACATAGAACTAATGTTTTGCATTAGTTGTAAGTGATTTGTTTTTAATATTTATTCACATTGCTTACACAAATATTGCTTCTATTTTGGTCCAGTGCACTATGTTCAATGCTATATGGTGTGAAGGCAAGCATTTTCGAACACAAAGAATTGATGAAAAGAGAAATACACAAGATTGCGGTGTCATTAGTAGCTTTGAGGGAGCTAATGGAAAAATGGATGATTATTGTGGCATAATCCAAGACATATTTAGGCTTGACTTTCGTCGCTTCTTTGTGTATGTTTTGGATGTCAAATGGCAAATGAACGTGGTGGAAAAAGGGCCTGATGCAACGATAAAATGCCATGCAAGTGGATATGTAACTATTGACTCTACAAAGTTTTGGCAAACAAAGAAAGATAAGCTCGTACTGCCACAACAATGTGAGCAGGTATGCATTTTTTAACTAATGTGTTTCATGTACATATATATCTAAGCTCGCGTACCCCTTGACTTTTGATATGCTAATTAATTACTGTACTATGTGTATTTGAGTAGGTTATCTATCTACCAATGGTGCATGACATTAAATGGTGGTACGTCATCCCTATTGCACCACGTTCCAAAGTGATGTATAATACATTCACTGATATGGAGCATATGGAGGATGTAACAAGCCGCAATGAAGATGATGTCGAACATGCCATTGAAGATGTTGTGATCGATGATCAAGAAATAAAAGATGATCATGATAATGAGGATGAGCGTGCCATTTCTCATGATCATGAGAATGACCCTACCATTGAGGATGATGGTGATGTTGATGAGGATGATCAGGACATCGATACCATTATCAATGGAGTACAGAATATCGATAGTGGAATAAATTTAATCGTAGCCTTACAAATTGATCAAATGGATATTGATGTTGATCGTTTGGCAAGGATGGATCTTATTGAAGATGAGATCGAACCCTAACCAATCCGTCACTGTACGTTCTAAATTGATGACATTTCTATCATCTCATATGCATGATTTATTTTTGAATATATTTCATTGTTGTAAATGCATGTAGTGGGATTGTGTAATGATGTATACTGTAATGTACTATGAGATGGTTTAAAGAAAATAGTTTTTAATTTTGTAAAGGAATTCAATTTTTCTTCAGTTTTTCTTTACCATGCGTGTATTAATCCGTGTATAGTGGCATGTATTAATCCGTGTATGGTAGCGTGTATTAATCCGTGTATGGTAGCGTGTATTAATCCGTGTATATTAGCGTGTATAGATGCGTGTATTATTGCGTGTATATAAACGCGTTTATACACGCGTTGATAAATGCAAATATACACACGAACTTAAATGATAAAATACACGCGCCCGATTCTATTCAAATACAGGCGCGACCATACACGCGCTCGTAATTTATCGCGTGTATAAAACGCGTGTATGGCAGCATTGTCTTGTAGTGTTAGATCAAAGAAGAGACTTGCACTTGGTCCATAGAATCACCGATTTTTTCCTCCTTTAATAACGAGGCACAACCGCTGATTCTCTCCCATAGAACAAGGGTCTTCTCAGCCTGAGGACTTAGTCTAACTAACGAAACTAATCTTATCTTGATGGTATCGTAGCGTAGCCAACCACCCGACCACTATATTGGTGGGATTCCTTTATAAGGATTTGGTTATGTTTTGCCCGGGTACCGGGGAAAAGAGTTCCCAGGTCCCCTAGCCGACGTTTCAAGCAAAAATTAAGGTAGGCATGCCACGTACACACCCAATATGAAATTACCATTTATAACAGATTCGGCTGTCTTTAAAAATAATCCTTCAATGAAAAATCATAGTATTGCTGATCATAATCCTCAAAAATATTGAATCCATTCTATTACAAATATATCATCCATACTCTCCGTTTTGAAGACTAGCTGGCCAACCAACGAGATCCAATATCCAAAATTTGATTCACCAAAAGTCATTTCTTAGTCCATTCGAATCTTCCTCGATGCATGCATGGGTATCCTAGCAATCACGAGCCCGTGCATCACCTATTCAAAACCCTCTAGGATCTTACTTAGGTGTCCTAGCCCATCGTACCGCAAGCGCACCATTTTAACCTTACTGAGGCTGGTCAAGACCTCGGCAGGCTTTGCCGCGAGGGACTCCCCACCGCCAGCTGTGTTGCAATGAGTCTCTTCTTAGATTAAACACATACCAAATACTTCTTAGATTAAACACATACCACCAAAATTGATGGGAGAAATACTCTACATCTGGTCCACCTACACACCAAGCTCCAACTCAAATCTTCTTCAACAAGCCCTCCTCCATCAGCCCTCTGAAATGGCTGCACAAGAAAGTACCTAGAGATGCTTTGGACCAGACAATAACCCTTCTGCTGCACCTCCTCAGTAGACCCAAAAAGGATGAAACTCTATAGATTTTTTCCTTAACTTGTATAAGACCCACATATGGAGTTTCATGCCCAACCTCAAAGGAGAAGGCACCCAACAGTCTGTAAGTCCCTCGGCTCCTTATGTAGTCCTAACTGTAGCAGTAGCTATTAGATAGGTACTTTTCACACGTGTAAACAACTGCCTCCTAGTGTCAAAATGTCATGAGATTTGGTATGCTTGAAGTACAACATATGGACATACTCCACAACCACTGTCTTTTTTTATCTCTACAACCACTATCTTTTTATCTAGGACTGGACAACAGGTACAGAGGACTCGACAACAAGTATAGAGGGCTAGACAACAGTTACAAAGGGTTAGACAATAGGTACATAGGGTTGGATAGCGGTCAATTTATCTCTCTAGGGTTGGGTAGCTTGTTGTTCTCTCTCTACAGTTACAAAGGGTTAGACAATAGGTACATAGGGTTGGATAGCAGTCAATTTATCTCTCTAGGGTTGGGTAGCTTGTTGTTCTCTCTCTACAGGCTAGACAACAGGTGTTTCTTTCTCTACAAGGTTGAGCAGAGATTTACCGAGATGTCTCGGGTTATGGAGGAATAGTCGAAACTTGTTTGGTGGTTTAATTATGTCTTGCACTAACTTTTAGGTTCTCTTTTAAGCTGGGCAAACCCTTATAGACTCACGGGAAAGAGAGGTGTGAAGATATAGGGTTGAGCTTTTGAGCGATCATTCTTAGCCGGTTGAGCTTCTTTTGTAGGCTATAGTCTCAAGCAAAAGTACTTAGGCTTTGAGAGTATTTTGGTGTTGAAACCCTAAAATCTCTCTAGATAATTGTCATGCATAAACATGCATAAACCAGGCATAAACTCATCCACCCGACCACCCCCGAGCCCAAGGGATGCACACATGAATTACAATGAAGTACCTCATACCTTAACCTTAATGTCCCATACCACCAAGAGGTATGACTCCAATCCAGCAGCATGTAATTGTATACCTGAGACCACATCAAGGAATAACTCTTTTCGAGTACATCATTATAGAAAAGAATTTGAATTATTGGTGCCTTTCTAATGATAACTACCCAATAAACACAATAAAGTTGGGGTAGAAAAATAACAATTCACCTAGATACATAAGCAACTAAGTATCTAAGTTGGAACATGTACAAGAGTATAAGGAACATAGTCCAAAATTACGTGCAAAAACGAAGGCAAACACTACCTTCAAAGCACATGATATTATCCAAAAGATCCTTATAAAACCATGGATAAAAGCATAGAAGCACCTCGAATCCAAGAAAATCATAGTTGATCATAAAAATCAATGCATGCCATCTAATGGTCATTAATCATGCCAAAAGAAGCATTAAAATTGGCCAACTCATTAATCCGGAGTATATGAATGCGGTGTCATCATTCAAGTAAAACTCCAAAGTAAGAAAGTGAAGCACATGCATGTAACACTCATTAAAAACCCCTAGACACAAGTGATCTAGGTAGAACTTGATGAGTCCATATAAAACTTAGAAAACATCCAATAAAATCCACCAAAACAAACAAATCAACTAACCCATGATAGAATTGTCAAAGACAAGACACTCTTGGAACATAGATTCTAGCCATCATTGAAGAAAGTAAGGAACATGCCCAATACGAATGGCTAAACAATGGTAAAAAAATTATGAAAACATCGTTTAAAATTAATCCATACAGAAATAACTACTAATACGAGGTATAATCGTATTAATAATATGCGAATAACCTGCATCTATCTAATGTGAGCACATGAAAACATACTTCGACACTAAATAACCCTCGAAAATATTAATTCTCGAGAAAAAAGAATTATCATGCTTTTTTTTATTTTTTTCTAATTTTCTAGGGTCTCAAAATACGCTAATTTTGAATTCCATCAAACCAATCTTATGGCATTCCAACCTATATTTTTTTAAAAAAAATTAGCAATTAGATTTGCCAAAATACCAATTTCTAAGATTTTTAAAATAATTTCTAGAATATTCCTAAATTCTCTTGAGAATCCCATCGTCAAAACAAAATTTCCAATTTTGCCCGACATTTCTCAAATCCAATGAAAATTTATAATTTTAATGGATTCCCTAATTTTCTAGGCAAAAATTTGATTTTTAAAGGATTTTGAATAGTCACGGGTGCCCGAAGGGACACACCACATGCCATCACCAACCCCACATTTTCTAGAAATTTAAAATAACCTTTGTCTAGTTTTCCACTAACTTCCATGATTTTTTTGAAATTTTTAATTCACCCTAAACGCATTAGAATACGAACGGTCCAGAAATTTCAAAATCCCAATGGTCTTCCCGGAATACGAAAAGCCAACAGTTTCGGGAAAATGAAAAGACAAAAAAATCGAAATGTGAAAGGTCAAAAGTTTCCAGAATCCGAAAGGTCAAAAGGTTTCCCGAGAAAGCGAAAAGCCAAAAGGCTCCAAGAAAATAAATTTTCAAAAAAAATTTCAAAAAGTATTTTTTTATCTTAAATCTCTTATTTTCTTTTTTTTCAAGCTTTGAAAAGATTTTTTTATAAATAAAAAAACTTTTCTTAAAAAAAATTAAAAGCTTTATTAAGCTTTAATCTCAAAGCTTCAAGAAAAAATTTAAGGGGGGGAGGGGCGATTTTCGCCCGGCACGTTTGCATTTCATGAAGTAGAGAGGAGGAGCCTCTCTCCTCCCCTTCTTCTCCATTCCAATCTCCTCTCTCACCACCCCCTCCTTCTCTTTTAACAGAGAGAAGGATTAAAGATTAATTGATTTTTAAATCATAGTTAAATCTTAATTATGATTAACATTAATAAAAAATGTGCCTTTTAAGAGGTGTTCACACCCGCGGGAGAGGAAAATAGAAGAAAAAATCAGATTTGAGAGGAGAAAAGAATCCCACACACACAGGAGATATCTCAGTGCATCAATTGGCTGACCCACACTGCATTTTAGTAGAAAATTAGCAGAGAATTAATAGTATCTCTGCGGAAAACCCGCCAAAATGCATTAAAAATACATTCTTAACCATAAAATGCTCTAAAAATTATAAATAATTAGGAAAAATTTCCAAAAATTATAAAAATTTAGGGAATTCACTCTACCATAAATATCCATAGTAAAATGTGCAGTATTTTGGTAAAAATTCCATAAATGCTTATTTTAAAACCAAAAATTTTAGAAAAAATAGCATTGAAATCATGGAATTTCCCCGCAACGTCAATTCATCCATTGAATAGAAGAAACACACATTCAAGCTACCATATCGATAATCCACATGCGTAATCACCAAAATGAACCAACAAAATAACATTTTTATTTAGTAAATATTAAAATTTACTTTAAAAAATGCTAAAAATTGGAATAAGAAAGAAAAAACAATAACAATTAACTGGAGATTACTCTGATACCACTGTTAAAACCCTAAGATCTCTCTAGATCATTGTCATGCATAAACTAGGCATAAATAGATCCATCCGACCACCCCCAAGCCCAAGGGATGCACACATGAATTACAATGAAGTACCTCATACCTTAACCTTGATGTCCCATACCACCAAGCGGTATGACTCCAATTTAGCAGCATGTAGCTGTAGTGTGAAATGGCATGAGAGTAGATACAATCCTCTACACAAGAGAACCTAACATAACCTAGCCTCCCTTGAGTGTGCCCCATGCCCCTATTATATAGGAGGGCCCTCAAGTGGCTCTTGACTCTCCATTTCCCATGTGTGACCCTTGGATGCCTGACCCTAACCTCAACCCTTAAGGTTAGCCCTAACCCATGCTCCCATTCTCACAAGCCTAATGTGGGTTAGCCTCCTAGTATATGCATGTATAATGTGCACATAACATTTGGTGGAGCCAAGGGGTTGTGTTTTAGTTCCAGCATTAGTCAAAACATCGGATGAGCACAGGGCAAATGTGAAAGCAGTGTACTTGGGCCTTGTCAATTAGAACCATGTGCCTGAGGAGGAAACAAGAATTTAGCATCATGTCGACCCCAGCTCGAGCATGTCAGCCGAGGACCACTTCCACTTGTCCAAACACCACTCAACTTGATGGGAGAAATCTTCTATCTTTGGTTTACTTACACACCTGCTCCAACTCAAATCTCCTTCAGCAAGCCCTCCATCAACTCTCTGAGAAGGCTGCAAGCTGGGACCAAACACTAACCCTTCTATTGCACCTCCTTAGTAGACCCAACAAGGATGAAACTAATGCGAATGTGTATGTGAAATGATGTGACGTCGATATGAGTGAATGGATGAGATGTGATGGCATGTGAATTGGGACTCTGAATAAATGATATGTGATGTGAATGAATCTGATGTGATGAGATGGAAAATGATGTGATTGGATAAGAATGAGTACACATATGAATGGAATGTGGATTGATGAGGGATGTGAGATCCCTGTTCCCACCGAGCAACGGATTTGAGGTACTAGCAGAGCGGAAGTAGCACTTCTCGTGCGGGACAGGGTCCCACATTCGGGGCCTCGTCCATGGATATCCGGACAAGAGACTAATCCGTTGGTTTTTCCAAAACCGAACCCAAAAAAACTTCCTTTATCCGGAAAGCACGGACGATTCTACCAGGATAACTTTTTACTCTAACGTGGTTAAGACCATAACTGATCAAACTGATCCGATTGCACCTATATAAAGGTACTCGATCAAATCAAGGAAGAAACTTGCACTTGGATCATTGGGATCAACGCCTTTTTCCCCATCAAGAGGCACAGCCGTTGATTCCTATCCATAGAACAATTACTATCCGGGATTTACTTCATCTATCGTAATAACAGAAATTGAGTCTCGGTTTACGGATCCATTAGTCCAGCCTAACCCCATCCAGTCCCATGGGTTAGCCAACCGCCCAACCACTATAGTGATTGTTATATGTACATTATGTGTGCTATATTATATACACATTATGTGTGCATATACTAGGAGGCTAACCCACATTAGGCTTGTGAGCATGGGAGCATGCGAACAAGCTCTAGTGGAGCATGGGTTAGGACTAACCTTAAGGTTTAAGGTTAGGGTCAGGCATCCAAGGGTCACACATGAGGAATGGAAAGTCAAGAGTCACTTGAGGGCCCTCCTATATAATAGGGGCATGGGGCACACTCAAGGGGGCTTGGGGGCTTGGAGGCTAGGAAGCTTGAGGCTTATGCTATGGTCTCTTGTGTAGAGATCCATATCTACTCATCTACCATTTCACACTATAGCTACATGCTATTGGATTGGAGTTATACCTCTTGATGGTATGGGACATCAAGGTAGAGGTATGATGTATTTCATTTATGATTCATGTGTGCATCCCTTGGGCTCGGGGGTGGTTGGGTGGTTGAGTTTATGCCTGATTTATGCATGTTTATGCATAACAATTATCTAGAGAGATCTTAGGGTTTTAACAGTGATGGGATCCAATTAGGAATTTGGTTAGGTTTTATCTCGGGTACCAACAAGGAAAAGAGTTCCAAGGCCCCCTAGCCGGAAGTTCATGCAAACATAAAACTAGTCACACCACTTACACACCCAATATGAAATTGCCTTTTTCTCAGCATCAGATGACTTTAAAACAATCCTTTAATAAAACCATTATGTCACTGATGACAATCCTCAAAGTCTCTGGTTGAATCCTTATTTCCAGTCATTCATTCATCGGGTTACTTATAGCATCATTGGCAACCAGAACGCTCACCACCTATTCACTCAGGGGCCTTTTCAATAGTTCCTAGCTCATAGTACCCGACAATATTTTCACATATAAAATCAAGATGGAATCCTTGTTGAAGATCAGCAAGATCAACCAACAGACCCATATAAAAGAGCCATGGACTCATCCGTTGAGGACCAGCAAGGTCAGTCAACCAGATCCATGCCCGGTTTCAGAAAACAATTCTTACTCTTGTTCCAATATCTTCCACGACGCACGTGTGGGTATCTTTGGCGACCCAGAGCCCAAGCACTGTATGGTCAGCATCCTCTAGGATCCTTCGCAGGTGACCTAGCGCTTCACTCATAGGCCGCTTCCTTGGTCCCTCATCCACCGTACCGGAAGCTCACCATTTAAATCGAACCGAGGCTGGTCAAGACCTCGGTCGACCTTGCTACGCGAGACGTCCTCCCCATTGGCTCTCCGTCAGTAGTTGCAACTTATCAGTTAGGTCTCCATGACCTTAATCCACAAGACGGTCAAAATGCTTCCCCAGCATTCTTGACATATACAATCATTTACAAACAGTCACAAAATACAGTTTCTATATCAAACTCTCGTCTTTCCACATTATCCCTCCTCAATCCACATTACTTAAACCACATTCCATTCAATGTGTATTCATTTTCATCCATTTACTCTCATATCGACGACACATTATTTTCCATTCAATGTGTATTCATTTTCATCCATTTACTCTCATATCGACGACACATTATTTTCCATACGCATTCACGTTCATTATTTTCCATACGCATTCACGTTCATTATTCTACATTCACCTCCATGTTCGTACATCCACATCATACCTCCAATCCCACATCCACATACATACATCCACATCCGCATTCACACATATGCATACATCCACATCCACATTCACATTCACATCCATACATCTACATCTACATGCATACATCAACACCTCCATGTATACATCCACATCCACATTCTCATTCACATCCATACTCCTACATCTACATGTATACATCCGCATCTCCATGTATACATCCACATCCACATGTATACATCCACATCCACATTCTCATTCACATCCATACATCTACATCTACATGCATACATCTACATCTCCAAGTATACATCCACATCCACATTTACATTCACATCCATATATCTACATCTACATGCATACATCCACACCTCCATGTATACATCCACATCCACATTCTCATTCACATCCATACTCCTACATCTACATGTATACATCCGCATCTCCATGTATACATCCATATCCACATTCTCATTCACATCCATACATCTCTTATCACATCCTAACTCATCTTATCACATCCTAACTCATCTCATATACATCTTATCCCATCACATCCACTTCTTACCTCATCCCATACACATCTTATGACATCTTAACTCATCTTATCACATCCTAACTCATCCCATATGTATCTTATCACATCCTAACTCATCCCATAAGTATCTTATCACATCTCATCACATCTCTTATCACATCCTATCCCTTCCCATATCTATTTATAGAATACAAGGGAATTCTTATATTGATATAAGATTTCTTTACGCATCTAATTATGCATAAATTCCATTTAAGGAGACTAACACTTTCGAATTAAAAATCAATCTTTTATGCATCTTCTTATGCATAAATTCATTTTAAATGAGAATGAAACTTTGAATTAAAATTCAATCTTTTATGCATCTTCCTATGTATAAATTCACTTTAGATGAGAATGACACTTTTGAGTTAAAATCAATCTTTTATGCATCTTCTTATGCATAAATTCAATTTAGATGAGAATGACACTTTTGAATAAAATCAATCTTTTATGCATCCTCTTATGGATAAAATTCAAATGTGATAAAAGTAACACTTTTACAATAAAATAATTTTTTTGTAATATTTTTATAATAAAATAATAATTTATTTTTTTCTTTCACCTTTATGCACGAAATTCAATATGATAAAAGTAACATTTTTATAATAAAATAATCATTTTTTCTTTACAATTTTATAATAAAATAATTTTTTTAAATACCTCTATGAAATTCAATTACGCTAAAAGTAACACTTTTATAATAAAATATTTATCTTTTATGCATACCTCTATGCATGAAATTCAATTATGTTGAAAGTAACACTTTTATAATAAAATATTCATCTTTTATGCATACCTCTATGCATGAAATTCAATTATGCTAAAAGTAACACTTTTATAATAAAATATTCATCTTTTATGCATACCTCTATGCATGAAATTCAATTATGCTAAAAGTAACACTTTTATAATAAAATATTCATCTTTTATGCATACCTCTATGCATGAAATTCAATTATGCTAAAAGTAACACTTTTATAATAAAATAATCATTATAAAAACTTGACATTAATCAATTAACCATTCACCTAGGATAGAGAATGGTTGGTTTTGTTAGAAAAGAGAGGGAAATACCTTTTTGTAATGAGGTATAACATTTTTAGAGAAGACATAAAACATAAGAACCATTAAAGCCATAAAAATCATAAAATAAGTGAAAAGAAGAATCACCAACTTACTAATGACTTTGAAAGCTTTCCTTTGGCTTGATGGTTTGAGGGTTCAACTCTTGTTTGGACAAGAGTGGCCAACCAATCTTTAGAAGAGGGAAATGTCAAAAACTAATGAATTATTAATAAATTCATAGTTCTTGGCTTGGGTGAAATAGAGTAACAATGCCTTAAAGACTATCTATTTTCAACAAGAGGGAGGCTTCTATTTATAGGAAAAATTGAGCTCCTAACCAAACAAACTGATTCTAGAATTTTCCAAGTCAAATTGGTCAATTTTTGACCATTTTTAGGTCAGTTAAGCTAACTTTTTGGAACTAGACTTGAACGAGGAGAGAGGAGAGATGAAATATCTCAATTTTTTATGATAAAAAACTCAATTTGCCCATGTGAAGTAGACGCCTCATTGAAGGCCCTCCCCTTCCTTACATATGTGTCAAAAAATGGAATCATTATACTCAAAATATCTCATATTTTTAATATTGCTCATAGTTTCTTACTAATAAACCTTGTACATATTCAACTCTTCATCTTATGTGAGAATTGAAGGGACTCCCCTTCCTTACATATGTGTCAAAATGGAATCATTATACCCAAAATATCTCATATTATTAAAATTACTCATAGTTTCTTATTAATAAACCTTGTACATATTCAACTCTTCACCTTATGCGAGCATTTACTCATTTTTTTGGGTATCTTCTTTTACAAAATTGGATTTATCTCCTCCTTACACATGGATTGATCTTATTGGTCCATAAGAACCTTAATTGGACCATAATCCAAGATTTCTGAAAATCTAGACCCTTAGGCTAAGGTCCTTTATACCCATTTTCAATTAATTCCAATTGCACACTGGAAAGTTCTTTTTGAATTTCTGTTTCAGGGAAATTTATTTTAATAATATGAAAAATTTTTCTATCTAAAAATATTCAAAATCTGAATATTCTCTCTCTAGAATATTTTCTCTCTCTATGCCAAAATAGGCAGAGACAAGATCTCTTATATTTCTGAAGAGGGAATTGATTACAGGTGAATATGCTGGATATTTTGAGAGACTGGGGAGGAATCTTACAAGGGATAATGTGGAAAGACGAGAGTTCATTATAGAAACTGTATTTGTAACTTGTTTGTAAATGACTGTTTTATGTCAAGAATGCTAGGGAAGCATTTTGACCGTCTTGTGATTAAGGTCGTGGAGACCTAACTGATAAAGTTGCAACTGCTGAGATGGAGAGTCAATGGAGGATGTCTCGCATAGCAAGTTCAGTCGACCAGCCTCGGTTCGATTTAAATGGTAAGCTTTCGGTACGGTGGATGAGGGACCAAGGAAGCGGCCTATGAGTGAAGCGCCAGGTGACCTGCGAAGGATCCTAGAGGGTGCTGACTGTTGCCATATATATAGGCAGTGATGTGTGTGAACACACTTAGGACCGCCGGGGCACTTTTTCCCTCTTTAGGAGGTTTTTTTCCCCCGGCTTGTATATACGCCCATCCTTCTAGGGCTAACTTATCTTTGTACATTGACACAATCTAAGACACTTTGTGTTGTGTGCATTCTTGCTTCTTCTTCTCCAAGCTTTGTGTGCTTTCCTGCAACCCTAATTCCAACAATTGGTATCAGAGCAGGCATCGGCTCCCAGGGCAACACCGCCAGCAGCCTCCGACTCACGTTCTCCGATTGAGGTGAGTTTTCACGAGCGCTTGCAGGTCCCTATACTCTGCAAATTAGCTCGTAGGGCTTTGCGTTCTCAGAATTTGCATCTGAGGTCGTTTCGGGCTCCGTTTTTGCATTTCAAGTTCTGCACAGGTGTTTTCGTCATTTTCTGCAGAAATTTTGACAGTGCAGTTTTCTGCAAAACAGGCATACGTATTCTATTGTGGACCGTGCTACGTAGCACGAGTTGTTTTTTGTTCAGTCTTTGCTTCATTACAGGCATCTTTTGCATCAGTTTCAGTCAGTGGCCATGGCTGATAACAGCAATGATGTATTTCGCATGTTGTCTGCTGAAGACAAACTGGATGGAGACAGCAACTACCCACTTTGGGCATACATGATGCAGCATGTTTTGGTTGCAAAAGGAGTGTGGAACATTGTGCAGGGTACGGATGTACGTCCAGGTTCTGTGGATGTAGGATCTGTTGAGGATGTTGCAGGTTCTAGCAGCTCTACTGTTGCTGCTGTTTTACCCACTGCTGAACAAGCTCGTTGGGATGGTAAAGATGCGCAGGCTCATGCCTTGATTGCACTTTCTGTCAAACGTAACATCACCCCACATATTCGTTCAGCTAAAACAGCAAAACAGGCTTGGGATATTCTAGCTGGTTTGTATGCAGGTCGTAACGAGGCAAAAATCGCTTACCTGCGTAAAGAGCTAGAATTGAAGATTATGCAAGAAGATGATGACATGAATGTTTTTCTTGCTGAGATTAAAGATCTCAAAGAGCAGTTGATTTCTGCAGGTGAGATTATTCCTGATCATTCTCTTGTGCAGACTGTTCTTGATGCTTTACCTGAGACATATCAGACTTTTGCTTCTACGTGGAGACTTCTTAATGAGGACAGACCTGATGCTGTCAAGTATGATACTTTAGTCAACAAGCTCTTGCAAGAAGCGCAGTCCAGGCAAAACAGGGCCAGGCAGCGTGCAGTTGATCAAGCATTTATTGCTGCCCAGCAGCAGAGAAGAAGTGGCAAGGCAGTCCCTTCCACTGTTTCTTCTCCTATTAGTAGGTCTGCAACTTCTTCTCCTTCCACAGGTAGCAACAATAAGTCTGAGAAGGCTCTTGATAAAGGCAAGAAAAAGACCAGGTGCAACTATTGTAAGGCAAATGATCATGTCATTAAGAATTGCCCTAAGCTAAAGGCTAAAGAGGCAAAGAAGAAAGAGTCAAATGCAGCCACAATAGCGGATGCTTCTACAAATGCAGATTCTGCAAATGTTGTGCAGGATACAGAATGGGCGTTTAGCGTGTATTGCCAGTATAACCCATCTGTACATGATGCATGTTTGGCAGTTTCTGTTGACTCTCATGTATGGTATTTTGACAGTGGTGCTACAAAGCACATTACCTCGCATCGTGATATGTTCACTTCTCTTGAGGCTGTCCCTAATGGGAATACTGTCACATGTGCCAATAATGCTTCTTACCCAGTGAAGGGCGTTGGTAAAATTATGCTTACTGCTGCAAATGGCAGCGCTTTCACACTTTAAGATGCTTTGTATGTGCCAGGGATAAAGGAGAATCTATTGTCTGTCTCTGCGCTTGCTAGACTTGGACTTGTAGTCAAATTTGTGGATGACAGATATACTGTTCATGATTTGACTTCTGGTGATACGATTATTGTATCTGGCACCTTGTTTCGTGGGCTGTATAGGCTCAATTCTTATGACAAGTGTGTGGAAGATTCAGCAAATGCAGTTTCTGATGAAAAGGCAGTTTCTGATGCAAAACTATGGCATGCTCGTTTTGGTCATCTGAACTTTGCTAGTTTGCTGCGTTTGCAGAAATTTGATATGGTTGCTTCGTTGCCCCCTCTTGAGACACCATTGAAACATGTTTGTGAAGGCTGTATTTTGGGCAAAATGCAGCGTTCTACGTTTCCAAAGGATGGTTCTGTGCGGGCCACTCGCAAATTGCAGCTTGTACATAGTGATGTATGTGGGCCTATGCAAACTCCGTCATTTGGTAAACACTTGTACTTCGTGACTTTCATTGATGATTACTCAAGGCATGCATGGGTATATCCACTAAAGGCAAAGTCCGAAGTGTTTTTGTGCTTCAAACAATTTTTTCTTATGGTTGAAAATGTATCCAATTGTACTGTGGGCACCCTCCGTACTGATCGAGGGGGGGAGTACATGTCTAAAGAGTTTGATGCATTTCTGGCTAGTCGTGGGATAAAACACCAATGTACAGTGCCGTATACCCCTCAGCAAAATGGTGTTGCTGAGAGGAAGAACAGGTCACTTATGGAGATGGCACGATGTATGGTCAAGAGCCAAGCTTTGCCACATGCGTTTTGGCTTGAGGCTGTCATGTGTGCTGCATATGTACTCAACAGGTGTCCCACTAAGGCCTTGCAGTCTATTACTCCATACGAAGCTTGGCATGGCAGGAAGCCTTCTATTGGTCACTTGCGTGTCTTTGGTTGCTTGGCCTATGCTTTAGTGCCTGTGCAACAACGCAGAAAATTGGATGATAAGGCTGTCAAATGCATTTTTGTTGGTTATAGTGCTGAGAGCAAGGGTTACAGATTGTATCATCCGCAGTCAAAGCGTATCTTGATTAGTCGAGATGTTGTTTTTGTGGAAGATGCTGTGCAGCCCTTGTTATCATGTACCAAAGAGACAGGTAAGCTCACGGGATGTATTCGATACGTTGTTGCCTCTCTTTACAGGTGGGAATTCAAATGTAAGTCCTAATGAGGCAAATATTCAGCCTATGCAGATTTCAAATGACATCATAGATCAGCCTATTTTTGATGCAGATTTACAGGATGTAATTCATGAGGATAGGGCTGAAAATGAGCAGGCTAGAGGTATGCCTAAATGGCTGGTGCAAACCTTGCGTGATAGTAAGATTGATACACCTATGACTAGTCGTACTCGTTCAGGTTTTCAGCATGCCTCTTATGCATCAGATTGTTATGCTTTGGCTGTGTCTAGTATGTGTGAAGAGGAAGAACCTCTTTCATTTGATGAGGCACAAAATTCAGAAAATTGGTTGGCTGCAATGCAAAATGAATATGATGCTATAATGAAGAATGGTACATGGTCTTTGTGTGATTTGCCTATTGGTAAAAAGGCCATTGGATGTAAGTGGGTTTTTAAATTGAAACGCAAGCCAGATGGCAGTGTTGATCGCTATAAGGCTAGACTTGTTGCAAAGGGTTATGCTCAAGAAAAGGGCATTGATTTTGATGAGACCTTTGCTCCCACTTGTCGTATGACTACCATTCGTAGCATTTGTGCATTGGCAGCTCATAATGGTTGGAATGTACATCAGTTGGACATAAAGACTGCGTTCTTGAATGGAGATTTGCATGAGGAGGTGTATGTATCGCAGCCTCGTGGTTTTGTTCAAAAAGGGCAGGAAAACAAAGTGTGCAGGTTGAAAAAGGCTTTATATGGTTTAAAGCAAGCTCCACGAGCTTGGTATGAAAAGATACATGCATATTTGACTGCACATGGGTTTCAAAATAGTCCAACAGAAAGCACTTTGTATGTTAAACGTGTGGATGGTGTACATCTAATCATTGCTCTCTATGTCGATGACATGCTGCTCACAGGACCAAATGAAAGTCATATTGCTGATTTTAAGGCTGATTTGAATGCCTCTTTTGAAATGTCAGATTTGGGGCATTTGCATCATTATTTGGGGATACAATTTAAGCAGTGTGATGGAGGTATTGCTTTGTGTCAGACAAAGTATATTGAGACATTGTTGCGGAGATTTGGCCTTGAAGACTGCAAGCCTATTGCTACTCCAATGGAGACAGGTTTGAAGTTGAGTCTTCATGATGCTGGAGATCACTTTGATGTCACACTCTATCAGACAGCTGTTGGTTGCCTCATTTATGTATGCATTACGAGGCCGGACATTCAGTTTGCAGTCTCACAAGTGAGCAGGTTTATGCATAGCCCAGGGTCTCAGCATTGGAAGGCAGTTAAACGCATCTTTCGCTACTTGAGTGGCACCATACATCTTGGGTTGTTTTATCCCAAGGGGGGATCGTTGCCGCCAGATTTACATGCTTTTTCGAACTCAGATTGGGCTGGTTGCTATGACACAAGAGTGTCCACAAGTGGTTTTTGTTTCATGCTCGGTAGCTCATGCATATCTTGGTTGAGCAAGAAGCAACCTACTGTGGCCACTTCTAGTTGTGAAGCTGAGTACAGGGCAGCTTTCACAGCTACGGTTGAGTGTGTGTGGCTCAGACGGCTTATGGCTGACTTGGGTGTTGGACAGGAGTCTGCCACCTCTATCTTCACTGACAGTCAGAGCGCATTGGCACTTGCGAGAAACCCAGTTTTTCATGCTCGCACAAAGCACATTGAGGTGCATTATCACTATGTCAGGGAGAGACTCTCAGCATGAGAGATCAGCTTGGCCTATGTGCCAACACAGGACAACCTCGCCAATCTTTTCACAAAGGCGCTTCCTCGTGAGAAGTTCGAAGCTTTCCGCAAAGCTTTGGGCTTGCTCCCCTTTGTGGATTGATCTACTTCGGGCATGGCACTCCCCTATACATGAGTGCCAGCTCTCGTTCACACCATCACTCCCAGGGGGGATTTGTTGCCATATATATAGGCAGTGATGTGTGTGAACACACTTAGGACCGCCGGGGCACTTTTTCCCTCTTTAGGAGGTTTTTTCCCCCGGCTTGTATATACGCCCATCCTTCTAGGGCTAACTTATCTTTGTACATTGACACAATCTAAGACACTTTGTGTTGTGTGTATTCTTGCTTCTTCTTCTCCAAGCTTTGTGTGCTTTCCTGCAACCCTAATTCCAACACTGACCATAGGTGCTCGAGCTCTGGGTCGCTGAAGATACCCACACGTGCATCGTGGAAGATATTGGAACGAGGAGTAAGAGTTGTTTTCTGAAACCGAGTATGGATCTGGTTGATTGACCTTGCTGGTCCACTGATAAGTCCAAAGCTCTCTTATATGGATCTATTGATTGATCTTGCTGATCTCCAACGAGGATTCCATCTTGACTTTTATAAGTGACGGGTACTATGAGCTAGGAACTATCGAAAAGGCCCCTAAGTGAGCAAGTGGTGAGCATTCTGGTTGCCAATGATGCCATAGATACTCCGATAAAGGAATGATTAGAAATTAAGATTCAACTGGATACTTGGAAGTTTATGATCAGTAACACTATGATTTCATTAAATGATTGATTTAAATACATTGAATCTGGGAAAAAGGCAATTTCATATTGGGTGTGTAAGTGGTGTGACTGGAGTTAAATTTGCTTTGAAAATCTGGCTAGGGGGCCTGTGAACTCTTTTCCCTGGTACACTCGAGACAAAACCTAACCAAATTTTAAATTGGATCCCATCACTACAGTGGTTGGGCGGTTGGCTAACCCATGGGACTGGATGGGGTTAGGCTGGACTGATGGATCCGTAAAATGAGACTCAATTTCTACTGTAGTACACTAGATGAAGTGAAGTAAATCCCGGATAGTAATTGTTCTATGGAAAAAGGAATCAACGGTTGTGCCTCTTGATGGGAAAAAAAAGCATTGATCTCTATGATCCAAGTGCAAGTTTCTTTCTTCATTTGACCAAGTGACTTTAGGTTTGGTTGGATCACTTTGGTCAATAATGACCCTGACTACGTTAGAGTAAAATTTTATCCTAGAGGAATCGCCTGTGCTTTCTGGGCAAGGGAAGTTTTTCTAAGTTCGGTTTTGGAAGAACCGAGGAATTAGTCACCTGTCCCAGATATCCGTGGGCGAGGCCCCAAGTGTAGGACCCTGTCCCCCGCAAGATGTACTACTTCCGCTGCTAGCACCCAGAATCCGTTGCGCGATGGGGACGGGGATCTTACAGGTTGGTATCAGAGCTAATTGGCTAATGAGGATAAACCAAGAAGCCAAATATGTCAAAAATTTATCAAGAAGCACAAAAAGGTTGTAATTGTGTGATAAAATTCATACAATTTGATATTCAAACTGAAATTTGTAAATTAGTAGTTGGGTCTTTAAATGGAAGTACCACAATTGTATGGAATCCCTGACTTGCTTGAGGCCTAGACATGATGGTATTTACCTTATAGTTCCAAGAACCATGACTACCCGTATATACCGAGGGTATAACTGCAGCTCTTTACTGGCAGTATATACGAGTAAATCTAAGACTTGGAATTAAGCATTAATGCTATCCAGATGATGAATTCAAATGTGGTTGATATGATTTTTAAATTCTGATTGAGAACTGATGAGTTGATTTGGATTCTGATTGAAAAATGATGATTCCTGAAATTTGGTTGAAATGTAATAAGCTGAGCAAAACTTCAATGAGGATGAACTAATGAGTTGATTTGGATTCTGATTGAAAAATGATGATTCTTGAAATTTGGTTGAAATGTAATAAGCTGAGCAAAACTTCAATGAGGATGAACGGGACGAGTCCGTGTGATGATGTTCATAACTAGAATGATGTTAATAACTTCAGCAAATGACTATGAGATTAGTGGATTGTGTTGGCAGATTACTACTATTAACTTTTGATCAGTGGATCAAGTTAAGGGTTGATAAATTAAAAATCTAAAAAATTAAAATTCCCATGGAGGATTGTTCAGATAGAAAAATTCAGTCTGATAGACCATTATTGTGTTAAAGATATGAATGAGATATTCTGAATGAATTGTCAACAACAACTGATAATGCATTTGATATGAGTATCTTTATCCCTTGATTTTGTGGGGAGCCGACCTATTTAGAGAACCCCGGAATCAGTTGAATCAAAATTCGGATTGAATCATAAATAAAGAGACTTAACAAGAATTTTCGTATTGATAGGAACATGGACCGAGGTCGTCGTGGGTAGAAATGCTAACCCCCAACTCGATAAAGAAGAGCTCGACCTAGATGTTCGTAAAACTCTTCATAGTTCGCAGCCTGGACCTTTCAAGGGTGAAAACTTGGGCGAGGCTGTGGAGAAGTGGATCGAATCAATGGAAGAATACTTCAATGTCACCGGGTACAATGAGAAGAGAAAATGGCTCTTGCAAGGCTGAAGATAGTGGAGACAGCTAGAGTGGCATGGAGCAAACCACTGCGAGACAAACTGTCTCGACCAAAATACCCAAACCTAGACCGATCTCAAGGCTTATTTGAAAGAGGTTTTGTCCTCCAAGCTTTCTTGAAACTAAGATGAATGAGTTCTTGAAGAGTACCATCAGGCTTTTTCCCTTATCCTTAAATATTCCCCTCAATTGGATGAAGAGCAGCTGATAGCCAGGTTCATTCGGGGAATGAACGAGCCATTGGATACTTTAGTCAAGAATGCCAAACCTATTTCCTTGGCCGAAGCAGTTCGGATGGCGAAGGATTTTGCCAAAGCCTTTGATGTCAAAGTCCCGCCAAAGCTTGCACCATCACCTTTCAAAAGGTTTTTATTCCCAGAAGATGATTCCAAACTTCCTCCACCTAAGAGATATCAGGGTCAAACCCAGGATATGGGAAGTTCTAGAATGGAAGAAATGTCCTTTTCCCGAAACTCAATCCCCTGGATTTCAACTTTAGAATTTCCACCCTTGAACAAGAGAGTGAAATGCTATAACTATCAAGGATTTGGACATCGCAGTATGGATTGCCCAACTCCTTTTGGATCAAGGTTTTCAGGGCAGTAAAATCATGGATCAAGATTCCAGACTCCCGCCCCTTCCGTCCAGAGTAATCAGGGTTCTATCTTGCTCCCAAAATCAGGGAAATCCTAGAGGTAGAGCCTCTATACAACCTGCAATTTCAATCCAAAGTAATGCAAGACCTCCACCTCAGAATAGGGGAAGTCAAAGAGAGTTGTTCCCAAATCGGCCATCCACTTCCAAGGCAGTAACGCTGGAAGTGATTGAAGAAGAAGAAGAAGATGAAAGAGATCATACTCCACCTGCGAGATGAGGACATCTCACGTTTTTTAAGTGGGGTAGAATGTAAGATTCCTCCCCAGCCTCTTAGGATGTTCAGTATCTTCCCTTGTAGTCAAATCCCTCTTCAGAAATATAAAAGATCTTGTTTCTACTAGTTTTGGCCTAGAGAGAGAAAATCTTCTAGAGAGTGGTAATTCAGTTTTTAAATATTTTTGGATAGAAAAATATCTCTTCTTTTTAAAATAAGTTCCCCTGAAATAGAAGTTCAAAAAGATTTTCAGAAGGTGCATTAGAAATCAAGTATAATCTATTCAAGAAGATTTTTTCAAAATTTTAAATTAAGGTTCTTATGGGGGCCAATAAGATCAATCCATGTGTGGGGAGGAGATAAATCCAATTTGTAAAAGAAAAATATCCAAAAATGAGTAAATGCTCACATAAGATGAAGAGTTGACTATGTACATGGGTTATTAGTAAAAAAACTATAAGTATTACTAAAAAAAATGAGATATTTTGGGTATAATGATTCCATTTTGACAATGTGTAAGGAAGGGGAGTCCCTTCAAGGAGGCGCCTACTTCACATGCTTGAATGAGTTTTAAACTCAAAAATAATGTGATATTTTTATCTCTCCTCTCCCTTGGATCAAACCGAATCAAAAAAGGAACCAAACTAGGTCCAAACCTAGTCCAAATTCAACCAAATCGAATATGGAAAATTCTAGAAATCAGTTGGTCTTGGTTAGAGCCTCCCTCTCCTATAAGTAGAACCTGAGTCCTTTGTAAAAAAATAGGAGAATTATACTATGCCAGAATTATGTTGAAATAATGATAATTTTTACTATTCTCTAAAATTCTCTCTAAATTGAAGAAATTGGAGCTTCCCTTCTTCTTCAATCTCCATTGGTGGCTCCATCAACATGCCAAACCAATTGATTGGTTGGGGGTCTCTACCATGATCAAAGAATCAAGCAATTTGTAAGGTAAAGTGTGAATTTGGATTTTTTTTCATAATTTCTCAATGTTTTTCTCTTCTCAACCCCTCTCAAGCTTGAGAAGCTTAATTGGAATGGCTTTGTAATGCTATTGAAGTTATTTGATGAATGGTAGTAAGGAAATACATAAATTTCCATTTATACTTAATTTTAATGGTTTTTATGATTTTTGTCTTCTCTAAAATGATTATGAAGTTATGCCTCATTGAAAAAAGGCATTCCCCTCTCTTCTTTAGTAAATCCAACCATTCTTTATCCTAGATGAATGGTTAATGGATACAATAAAGTTTTTCATAATGTTTTTCTTAAATAAGTAGAAATTGTTTACATTAGAATGATTTAAATACTCTCAATGGTGAAATTCTAGTTGATTTTAGAGAGTTAAAAATTGAAAAATGGTCAGCCATACAAAGGAGCTTATGGCAAAATTTTCTAAAATTGTGTAAAATAAGTTTTATTTTTTTATTCAAAAAGAGTACTTCCCATCGTATATGTATTCTTAAAGTGTTAATTTTCATCCTAGGTATAAGAAAATACATACTAAAAATATTTTATTAAAAAAGTGTTACTTTCTTTAGAATTAAGTTCTATTCATAGAAGGAAGTATATTGAAATTTTTATTCTGATTATAAAAGTGTGATTTTCATCATAAATGATTTTATCCATAAATTAGATGCATAAAAGAAATTCTTTTATATTAAAAGAGTGCTTTTCATCATAAATGATTTGTATGCATAAACATATGCATAAAAGATATTTTTTTATATTAAAAGTGTGATTTTTATCATAAATGATTTTATGCATAAATTAGATGCATAAAAGAAATTATTTTATATTAAAAGAGTGATTTACATCATAAATGATTTGTATGCATAAACATATGCATAGAAGATATTTTTTTTATATTAAAAGTGTGATTTTCATCGTAAATGATTTTATGCATAAATTAGATGCATAAAAGAAATTCTTTTATATTAAAAGAGTGATTTACATCATAAATGATTTGTATGCATAAACATATGCATAAAAGATATAATTTTTATTTTAAAAGTGTGATTTTCATCATAAATGATTTTATGCATAAATTAGATGCATAAAAGAAATTCTTTTATATTAAAAGAGTGACTTTCATCATAAATTATTTGTATGCATAAACATATGCATAAAAGATATTTTTTTTAAATATTAAAAGTGTGATTTTTATCATAAATGATTTTATGCATAAAAGAAATTCTTTTATATTAAAAGAGTGATTTTCATCATAAATGATTTGTATGCATAAACATATGCATAAAAGATATTGTTTTTATATTAAAAGTGAGATTTTCATCATAAATGAATTTTATGCATAAAAGAAATTCTTTTATATTAAAAGAGTGATTTTCATCATAAATGATATGTATGCATAAACAATATAAAAAAATCTTTTATGCATATGCATATGTTTATGCATAAAAGATTTTTTTATATTAAAAGTGAGATTTTCATCATAAATGGACTTTATGCATAAATTAGATGCATAAGAGAAATTCTTTTATTCTAAAAGTGTAATTCCTACTAAATTGGATTTATGCATGGAAAGATGCATAAAGAATTTATTTTAATCCAAAAGTGTTATTCTCATCAATTTTGATTTTATGCATAGAAAGATGCATAAAGAAATCTATTTTTAGTTCAAAAGAGTTATTTTCATCAATTTTGATTTTATGCATGAGAAGATGCATAAAAGATTGAAATATAATTCAAAAGTGTCATTCTCATTTAAAATGAATTTATTTATAGGAAGATGCATAAAAGATTGATTTTTATTTCGAAAGTGTTATTCTCCTTGAAATGGAATTTATGCATAAATAGATGCATCAAAAATAAGAATTCTCTTGTATTCTATAAATAGATATGAGTATGTGAAATGAATCAGATAGATGAAAATGAATGAAGAATGGATGGAGATGTATGTATGTGAAAGAATGGATGTAGATATATGAATGTAGAAATGGATGTATGAATGTGAATGTGGATGTGTGGATGTATGAATGTAGATATGGATGTGGATGTATGAATGTGACTGTGGATGTGGATGTATGAATGTGAATGGAGATGTGGATGTGTGAATGTGGATGTGGATGTATGAATGTGAATGGGGATGTGGATGTATGAATGTGGATGTGGATGTGGATGTATGAATGTGGATGTGAAAATGGATGTATGAATGTGAATGTGGATGTGGATATATAAATGTGAATGTGGAAGTGTGGATGTGGAAATGGAAGTGTGGATGTATGAATATAGATGTGGATGTGGATGTATGAATGTAAATGTGGATGTTCGGATGTATGAATGTAGATGTGGATGTGGATGTATGAATGTGAATGTGAATGTGGATGGGGATGTGGATGTATGAATGTGAATGTGGATGTGTGGATGTATGAATGTAGATGTGGATGTGGATGTATGAATGTGAATGTGGATGTGGATGTAAGAATGTGAATGGGGATGTGGATGTGGATGTGGATGTGGATGTGGATGTGGATGTTTACTGTCATGCCATTTGGATTGACAAATGCCCCAGCTACATTCAATTGCCTAATGCATGACATTCTCAGAGAATACTTGGATGATTTTGTTCTTGTTTTCTTTGATGATATTCTGATTTACTCAAAGAATGCAACTGACCATGAAGCTCACGTCCGTAAAGTTCTTGAGATTCTAAGGAAGTACCAACTTTTTGCAAAAAAAGAGCAAATGCACTTTCTCTTTCAGCCATGTTGAATACTTGGGCTTTCTGGTATCCAAAGACGGAATTTTTCCAGATTTCACAAAAGTCCAAGTAGTCATAGATTGGCCTGAACCAAAGACAGTGAAAGAAGTCAAGGGATTCTTGGGATTAATTGGTTGGTATAGAATTTTTATACCTAAGTATGATCTCATAGCTTCCCCCCTGACTAATCTTCTCAAAAAGAATACCCTGTTTCACTGGCTGCCAAGTGTCAGAGCGCTTTTGATAAGCTGAAGACTGCCTTGGTAACCAATTTCATTCTGAAGTTGCCAAATTTCTATCTACCCTTCGAGGTAGTAATTGATTCAGTGGTTTTTCCCTGGGAGGTGCGCTCATGTAAGAAGGTCATGCAGTGGCCTATGAATCCCGAAAACTCAAAACGCATGAGAGAAATTATGTTTTCCACTACCTAGAGCTACTTTCAGTAGTCTATGCCCTGAAGTTATGGAGACATTACCTACTGGGTCAAAGATTCACTTTGATGACAGATCATCAGAGCTTAAAGTTGATCTTCACTCGGAAGGATCTCAACATGCGCCAAAGAAGGTGGATGCAAACCCTGCATGAATTTGATTTTGAAATCAAGTACCGCCTAGGCAAAGAAAATGTGGTAGCAGTCCAGTAATAAAATCCGTACTAATACATTCCCACTTCATCTGGGGAATGTCTAATGGATGTAACTTCCCAAGCATTTTTACTCTCTTAGCTTTGACTTTCTGACATATCAGGCATTGACGTACGTGATTAAGTACATCCTTTTTTAGTCGAGGCGAAAAGAAGCTTTTCTTTACAAACATGTAGGTCTTGATGAAACCTGGATGTCCTGCTCTGTAAGGCTATCATGGGCTTCATTCACAATTTGACCCTTAGTTCTCTCATCATTTGGGAATGCATAGCCTGCTATTATAATACATAATTCCTTCATCCAGGCTGTACCCTTGAACTCCGTTCAACTCCTGAGGAGTTTTGCTTTCTTGCATAAGTAGGGTAGCAATAGGGCCAAAGAATCTATCTTGCATGATCTTCTCTCTTGCTTCATTAATCAATGGATTTGGCACCACTGTGATGATTACAAGCAAGGAGGCTTTTCTGTTGAGGCAACTCCATCTTCGTGGTAGTTGTCCATCTGATTCCAGTAAAAGAACCTACACTATAGTGGATGTGGCCAGAGTGTTCCTCAAGGAAATCTTCAGATTGCATGGCCTACCCACCCAGGAGAATAGTAAGTGATCGAGATCCCAAATTCATGTCAAGATTTTGGACTGCATTCTTCAAAACAGTAGGAACTTTCTTGGATCTCAACATAGCTTACCACCCCGAGACCCATGGTCAAACAGATATGGTGAACCAAGTAATCGATGATATACTTCGGTCATGTTGTGGCAAGGGACCCAAGAAGTGGCTAAGCTATCTTCACCTTATCGAATTCGCCTACAATGCTTCTTATCACCGCAGTATCGAAATGAGCCCTTTCAAAGCTCTGTATGGACAAGACTGCCTAACACCATTAACTTGGTCTGACCCATTGATTAGGGTTGAGATGTCTAGACAGATGCTTGACGACATGGAGCAACAAATGCAGCCAATCCACAAGGATATAAAAGCTGCCCAGGATAGAAAGAAGTAGGGTTGAGATGTCTAGACAGATGCTTGACGACATGGAGCAACAAATGCAGCCAAGCCACAAGGATATAAAAGCTGCCCAGGATAGACAGAAGTAGTATGCAGATAAGAAGAGGTCAGGCAAAAAATTCCAAGAAGAAAATATGGTCTTCATTCGAGTACGCCCCAAAAGAAGCTCGCTATCTCTTGGGAAGTACAAGAAGCTATCTCCCAGATACTATGGGCCATATCTGATTACAAAGAAAGTAGGTGACTTAGCCTATGAACTTCTTATGCCTCCTCATCTCAAAATACATAATGTATTTCAGGTTAGCCTACTTAAGAAGTATGTACCGAGTCGGAATCATGTGCTTAGTGATGAACTCTTTACTTCTTCAACCCAAGGGTAGATGGAACTTCAACCTGAAGAAATCCTTGATGTTTGAGAGAAGGTTCTCAGGAACAGAATTCTCAGAGTCAAATGGAAGTTCTATCCTTTTAAAGACGCCACTTGGGAGAAAGAAGCTGAACTGCCTGCTGGATTACCCCCAGTTTGCGAGATGAGGACATCTCGCGTTTTTCAAGTGGGAGAGTATGTAAGATTCCTCCCTAGCCCCTCAAGATGTTCAGTTTCTTCCCCTGTAATCAATCCCCTTTTCATAATAAAAAAGGATCTTGTTTCTACCTGTTTTGGCCTAGAGAGAGGTAATTCAATTTTTAGATAACTTTGGATGAAAATTTTTTCTTTCTTATTAAAATAATTTCTCTTGAAACAGAAGTTTAAGGTGCATTAGAAATAAATTATAATGTGCACAAAAGACCTTAGCCTAATATTAAAATTGATTTCTATGCATAGAAAGATGTATAATGAATTTTTCTTTAATTATTAGAATTGATTTCTATGCATAGAAAGATGCATAATGAAAAAAAAAATTAATAAAAATATTATTCTTATTAAAATTTAGTTCTATGCAAAGAAAGATGTATAAAGAATTTTTTTTTAATTACAAAAGTGTTATTCTTATTAAATTTGATTTTTATGCATAGAAAGATGCATAAAGAAAATTTTTTTATTACAAAAGTGTTATTCTTATTAAATTTGATTTTTATGCATAGAAAGATGCATAAAGGAAATTTTTCATTACAAAAGTGTTACTCTTATTAAAATTGATTTTTATGCATAGAAAGATGCATAAAGGAATTTTTTTATTTTTATTTTTACAAAAGTATTACTCTTATTAAAATTGATTTTTATGCATAGAAAGATGCATAAAGGAATTTTTTTATTACAAGAGTGTTATTCTTATTAAAATTGATTTTTATGCATAGAAAGATGCATAAAGGAATTTTTTTAATTACAAAAGTGTTATTCTTATTAAAATTGATTTTTATGCATAGAAAGATACATAAAGGAATTTTTATTATTATAAAAAAAGCATTTTTCTTATAAAATTTGATTTTTATGCATAAATAGATGCATAAAGAAATTCTTTTTATTTTAAAAGTGTGATTCCTATTAAATTTGATTTTATGCATAAATATATGCATAAAAGGATTTTTTTATAAAAGTGTTATTCCCATTGAAGTTGATTTTTATGCATAAATAGATGCATAAAGAATTTTTATATAAAAATTAGAATTCTCTTACATTGTATGTTTAAATTCTATGAGTATTTGATAAATGAATAATTAAATACTCTAAGAGAGAAATTTCTATCGTTTTATATTCATACAGATTGTAAAAAGAAAATTTAGGAAATCTATCCAGATTGAAATATTCAGATAAGTGATTAATTTATTTCTCATTGGAATTCGTAACTAATTTTAGAAATCAGTTAAGTGAATATTCAAAGAAAGAAATTCAGTAAAATTGTAACTGAATTATCAAACCTTTTCGAGAAAGATAGTTCAAGAAAAATCTTATTCGACTCGAACCTTGAATCAAACTATGACCAAGACCAAATTCTTTCGTCAGTCTCAAGGAAAGAAGGTGTGACCAGTTTAGAAAAATACACTCAAAACTCTTGCCAAATCTGAAACTAAGTTTGAGACCCTTCGAATTGATATGTGGATCAAGGTTATAGAATTTAAGGAATTCTGGTATGAAATTCAGAATTCCGATCATGAAGTTTTGGGAATACTGATTCAAGAAATACTCCTTGTATTCAAAAGAAAATCAAACTGAAAACTTGCATAGAAGCACTATTTTCCTAAAGGACTGTCTTACGCCAGAATGCTGAGGGAGCATCTGGTATATGTTTTTCTAAGGGAAGTTTCGATTGCAACAGCTGGCCAGGAGTGTTCAAAGGACAGCTGGCAGGAGTGTTCAAAGGACAGCTGGCAGGAGTGCTCAAAGGACAGCTGGCAGGGAGTGTTCAAAGGACAGCTCACACGGCAAAGCCTTGACCA
Source organism: Cibotium barometz (assembly GCF_041138505.1). Lineage (NCBI taxonomy): Eukaryota > Viridiplantae > Streptophyta > Polypodiopsida > Cyatheales > Cibotiaceae > Cibotium > Cibotium barometz. Next base: position 32,851,021 of record NC_141092.1, on the reverse strand, counting down.
GCCTCAGTATGGTTGAAAAATGGTGTGCTTCCAGTACGATGGGCGAGGGCCGACGAAGCGGTCCCTCATTGAAGTGCCAGGACACCTAAGGAGGATCTTGGAGGGTTCTGACCAGGCGATGCACGGGCTCGCGCTACCTAGGACACCCATGCTTATGTCGTGGAAGATATGTACGATAGACTAAATGATTATTGTAATCTGTTACTAGATCTCGTTTGCTGACCAGTTGGTCTCAACGGAGAGTTCAGAGTGATACTGATTTTTGAGAAACAAAGGATTCGATGGAATTTTTGAGTTATGACATCTATAACCAATAACTATTTGTCAATGGATTATTTTATAAGTTACAGTTTTAAAGAGGAGTGTGTGCATATCTCTATTCGAAAGAAAAAGTTAAGAAAGGCATTCAATTATGTGTGGGTGAGTAATTGTCTGGTTCTACTGATTCCAGTGGTTGGGTTGTGGCTAACCCATGGGCCGGATAGGTTGGAATCAGTGGAGTTTTAATAATTAAAATTGAAATAATAGGAATGCGCTTAGAAATCGAGTAGTTAAATAAAAACCTGAAGAATTTCTCAAATGAGTAGATCAATGGCTGTGCCTAACTTTGGCTAGGAAAAAAGTGTTGATTTCCTCAAATGATTAGATCAACGGCTGTGCCTGATTTCAGTTAGGAAAAAAGCGTTGATTTCATCAAACTAAGTCAGTGATAGTTTTCCTTCTATTTGGTTTAATCAGGTGAAGGATAGTTTAGTGTCTTGACCTCGTTAGAAAATTCGTTAAGAAAATCAAAAAGGTGGAATTGTCCCCATTTTTCGGGCAAGGGAAATTTTCCCGGTTTCGGTTTTGGAATGACCACTAGATTAGTCTCGTGTCCGAACATTCGAGGGCAAGGCACCGAGTGGGAAACCCTGGCCCATGCACGAGGAAGCACTTCCGCTGCTAGAGCAACCAAGAATCCGATGTGCGGAGGGGGTAGAGGGGTCTCACAGAGAGAGACACATATGTATGCTATGTATTGCTCAGAGGTCTGTGTGAAAATTCTTAGGTTCAAATTCTAGATCTTCCACTCTATCCTCGAGCACTTGGTTATCCTCATGAACTTTACTATGCTCCACATATGTGCTTAATGATCTTGGTTTCCTCCAATGCATCAAGAGTGTTACTCATAAACTTGTCACCATGTTCATGCATGTCAAAACTACTAGAGCTTTGAAAAGCTACTTCATGTGCACATAAAGTTATCATAACACTCAAGGCTTCTTCCAAAACATCATCACAATCATAAACATAAACATAAACATGGGCATACTCTACTATAAACTTTTCATCCATATTTGCAAGATCAAGTACATGAACCACATCCATAAAAGAACATTCCATAACCAACACTATTGCGAACAAAATAGGTAATATTTTCTGAAAACGGGAAATAGTTGACATCTTTTGAAGATTCCATAAAAAAATTGTTCACTTTTTACCTCTTTTTGAAAAGTGATCTATGCATTCATACAACCGGGATTATAAATTTGTGAGCTTCTAATTTAAAGCTTTTTGCATTTGGGACTCAAATTTACATTTCTTACCCATACGATGCGTTTAGCCCCCACATAAACAAGCATTACATTTGAGTAAATGGACATTATTGAGAGATCACTTACTTACCATGCCTTTTGGAAGCTACATCCAAGGCACATTTTTTAATGGCACAATATACAACTATCCAATAGCACATGTTAGTAGATCATGCTAGTAGTAGTTAGCATTATCTAGCCATTAGACCATTTTGGTTTTCATATGTCATGCTAGATAGGAGACTTTGTAGTGCTACTTATCAAAAGAAGCTTTAATTATGAGATAAAGGACTAACTAGAAAAAGGGGCTATTAGTTCTAAAAGTATATAGATATCTCAAAATGATCAATATCTTACTCCACAAAACTAGGAGCCCAAAATACATGTCTCTAGGAGATCCTTTTGAGAGATAACTTACTTACCATGCCTTTTGAAGCTACATCCAAGGCAAATGTTTTAATGGTAGAATAAACAATCATCCAATGGCACATGTTACTAGGCCATGCTAGTAGTTAGCATCATCTAGCCATTAGACCATGATGGAAACCAATGATATCTCAAAACGATAGATATCTCAAAAGGATCAATATAAAAAAAACATTTACTTTGAAAACCATAGATATCTCAAAACGATCAATATCTTACTCCACAAAACAAGGATCCTAAAAATACATGTCCATGGTTGCAATAGTGTATTTCAAAAACAACATATAGAAACCTGAAGATAAAGATAAGAGTTGTGTGTAATCAAAATGCTCGCACGAGTACTCATCATCATCATTAGCACATGGCCCACAAACCGTCTTGAGAGCCGGAATTGTTGAGATATCGAGCTCATCTAGTGAGGTGGTGGACACTGATGACCCGCTTGGGAGATAGGCCCCACACTTACACCACTGGCATGGTTGGTGAGATCATGGGTGATATGCGGCCAGTGGGATGACAGGCTATGTGACAACCATTCTAGAGCATAGTTATAGCGCCAGCTTATTTAGTTGGGTTCACACTATAGAGAACCCTAGTATGTATTTGGTTGAATACCTTTTTATATAGTGAGTACTCTTATCTTTGTATAAGGTGTGTTGAGTATTGAGTGAAGAAGAAGAAGATTTTCAGCCTCTCACCTTGTGTGTTCTCTTTTTTAGGGTTTTGTGAGTGTGTGTGTGCCTGCAAGAGCTCAAGTTCTCTTCTCCCCTGCATCTTCTCATGGTATTAGAGCGTGGTTCATGCTAAGGGCTGAGGTGCAAGAAAGAGAAGCACAGGAAGCGGTATGAGGATAAGAGTTTCAACTACTCTTCCCTATTTGTGTTGGCGGACTACACCCTTGTCGGGAGCTCTATGGGAGGCACCGGCAAACGATCTCTAATTAAGGAGCTTTCTTTGCGGGAGTAAAGCTATAGGGCAGCTATACTGTCCTATCGGACCAAATTTTTCAGGTCGAAAACGCGTTTTGGGCACGTTATGACCTCCGTTTTTTAGAAAGCAGGCGATTTCGAGCCTTGCGGGTAAGTCATCGATTCTCTGCAGAACTCTGTTTTAAGAACTGCATGAAGACAGATTGGTTGTGCAGACATTGTGTGTGCTCCAAGGAGGTCAACAGTTGCCATTGGGTGTATGTATGCACATTGAGGTCAATGGTTGTGACATTTGAGTGTAGTACAGTACCGCTCTGCAGAAAATATAGCAGTTTGTGCAGGACAAACCAGAGTGCTATTTCTAGTAAATTTATGTGTGGCAAGATGTAAAATGATGGCATAAACCAGATTGTTGCTGAGAAGCTTGATAAGAACAACTTCCATGCTTGGAGGTTCGGGTTGACGAATTTCCTGATGGGAAAGGGTTATTGGGACTACATAGAAGGTGAGCACGAAGAGGCACCGGAGATACCGGAGATCAATTTGACTGCTGCAGATGTGAAAGAGTTCAAGGATTGGAACCAAGGAGCCAGAAAAGTTATGTATTGGCTCTCTATCAGTATACAGGACACCATGATTGGGCACATACAAGATGCCAAGTCCCCCAAGGAGGCATGGGACACCTTGGTAAAACTCTATGAAACGAATACCAAGGCACGAAAGATACAGTTGAAGAATGAACTTCATACTATGGAGAAAAAGAGTATGTCTGTGAATGACTATGCATTGAAGATCAAGGGTATTATGGAATCCCTTACATCTATTGGCGTTTCAGTAGATGATGATGATAAGGTGGAAGTCTATCTACGTGGTCTCGGCCACAATACAAGGCGTTTAAGACGTCTATTCAAACTCGAGAAAACATTCCAAATTTCACAGATTTGGTGTCTATGTTGATTATAGAAGAGAAGAGCTAGGGTGAAGACCAACAGTCACAAAACAAAAATAGTTCAGAGCAACAGGCCTTCTACACAAGTTCAGGAAGAGGACGAGGTAGAGGAGGCCGTGGATGCAGCCAAGGAGGTGGCCGAATAGGTAATCAGAATTTTGGCTAGCAGCAGCGACAACAGTCCCAGAATTCACAACAACAACATGCAGGTGGAAGAGGCCAATTCAGAGGCAGGGGGAGCCAAAGAGGTCATGGAAATTAGCAAAGGTAGTATAATGATACACGTGGATGCTTTTACTGTGGTAAACCTGGACATGTGCAGGGCAGATTGTTATAAGAAGCAAGCTAACATGCAAAATGGAAAATTGCAGCAAAACAACTATGCATCCTCAAGCAGAAACAAGGAGGATAATGAAAGGTTGTTTGTTATGCAGCATGTTGTTAATGCCATGTCTGAAAATGTTGAAGCAGCACATAAAGATGATGTATGGTACGTTGATTCAGGTGCTTCGAACCACATGACAAGTCATGGGGAGTGGTTCAAGGAGATGAAAAATCTTGAAAGACCAAGTTTTGTGAAAATAGGGGATGAGACTGCACTGCATGCAGGCCGACCAGCCAGACAGTCGTGTGGAGAGGAAAAATGTAAGATTCCTCCCCCAACCCCTTTTTGATGTCCAGCATATTTCCCTATAATCAAGCCTCTTCAGAAATATAAAGACCTTGTTTCTAACTGTTTTAACTCAGAGAGAGAAAATATTCTAGAGAGAGAATATTCAGATTTTGAATATTTTTGGATAGAAAAATATCTCACCTTATTAAAATGAATTCCCCTGAAACAGAAATTCAAAAAGAATTTTCCAATGTGCAATTGGAATTAATTGGAAATAGGTATAAAGAACCTTAGTCTAAGGGTCTAGATTTTCAGAAATCTTTGGACTATGGTCCAATTAAGGTTCCTATGGGCCAATAGCATCAATCCATGTGTAGGGAGGAGATAAATCCTATTTGTAAAAGAAGATACCAAAAAATGAGTAAATGCTCACATAAGATGAAGAGTTGAATATGTACAAGGTTTATTAGTAAAAAACTATGAGTAATATCAAAAAAATGAGATAAATTGAGTATCCAAAAATGAGTAAATGCTCACATAAGATGAAGAATTGAAAATGTACAAGATTTATTAGTAAAAAACTATGAGTAATATCAAAAAAATGAGATAAATTGAGTATCCAAAAATGAGTAAATGCTCACATAAGATGAAGAGTTGAAAATGTACAAGGTTTTTTAGTAAAAAACTATGAGCAATATTAAAAATATGAGATATTTTGGGTATAATGATTCCATTTTGACACATATGTAAGGAAGGGGAGTTCTTTAAAGGAGGTGCATATTTCACATGCTTGAATGAGTTTTAAACTCAAAAATAATGTGATATTTTTATCTCTCCTCTCTCTTGAACCAAACCAAATCAAAAGGGAACCAAACCGAATCAAAAAGTAACCAAAGTAGGTCTAAATCTAGTCCAAATTCAACCAAACTGAATTTGGAAAATTCTAGAATTCAGTTAGCTTTGGTTAGAGTTTCCCTCTCCTATAAATAGAACATGAGTCCTTTGAAAAAAATAGAAGAATTTTACTATACTAGAGTTATGCTGAAATAATGCTAATTTCTACTATTCTCTAAAATTCTCTCCAAATTGAAGAAATTGGAGCTTCCCTCTTTCTTCAATACCCATTGGTGGCTCCATCAACATACTTAACCAATTGATTGGTTGGGGGCCTCTACCGTGAACAAAGAATCAAGCAATTTGTAAGGTAAATGGTGAATTTTGATCTTTTCTATAATTTCTCAATGCTTCTCTCTTCTCAACCCCTCTCAAGCTTGAGAAGCTTAATTGGAATGGTTTTTGAATGCTATTGAAGTTAATTGATGAATGGTAGTGAATAGTTACATAATTTGATGAATGCTATTGAAGTTAATTGATTAATGATAGTTAAGAGTTACATAAATTTCCATTTATGCTTAATTCAAATGGTTTTTATATAATTTCTCTCTCTCACTCAAGAAATGGTCATACTCATGACCCATTCTCAATCCAAATGAAGCTTTTCATAAAGCTTTTCCTTAATCCAAGATTAATCTATGCTTCAGGCCAAATTAATGGCTTTTTTCTATGCTTTTAGTTTATGTATTTCATGAATATTGATGATTCAATCCATTATGGATTAATGATCCAATTAGGGATCATTCTATTTATTTCCTTAATGATAAGCTTTATCCCTTAGAAAATTTGAGATTTATCAGTCATAGCAGCGGAGCTATGGCAAAATTTTTATAAAAATTATGCATAAAATAATTTCATTCAAAGCATGAAAAGAGGACTTCCTACCATATTCTAGGAATTATCATCCTAGATTAATTGAAAGATATTCATTGTAATCATAGAGAAATTGATTTTTATATTATGCATAATTGATTTTCATGTATAGAGGTATGCATAAAAGATTATTATTTTAACATAAAAGTGTTACTTTTATCATAATTGGATTTCATGCAAAGAGGTATGCATAAAACATTATTATTTTAATGTAAAAGTGTTACTTTTATCACAATTGAATTTCATGCATAGAAGTATGCATAAGAGTTGATTATTTTATTATAAAAGTGTTACTTTTATCATATTTGGATTTCATGCATAGAGGTATGCATAAAAGTTGATTATTTTATTATAAAAGTGTTACTTTTATCACAATTGAATTTCATGCATAGAAGTATGCATAAGAGTTGATTATTTTATTATAAAAGTGTTACTTTTATCATATTTAGATTTCATGCATAGAGGTATGCATAAAAGTTTATTATTTTATTATAAAAGTGTTACTTTTATCACAATTGAATTTCATGCATAGAAGTATGCATAAGAGTTGATTATTTTATTATAAAAGTGTTACTTTTATCATATTTGGATTTCATGCATAGAGGTATGCATAAAAGCTGATTATTTTATTATAAAAGTGTTACTTTTATCACAATTGAATTTCATGCATAGAAGTATGCATAAGAGTTGATTATTTTATTATAAAAGTGTTACTTTTATCATATTTGGATTTCATGCATAGAGGTATGCATAAGAGTTGATTATTTTATTATAAAAGTGTTACTTTTATCATATTTGGATTTCATGCATAGAGGTATGCATAAAAGTTGATTATTTTATTATAAAAGTGTTACTTTTATCACAATTGAATTTCATGCATAGAAGTATGTATAAGAGTTGATTATTTTATTATAAAAGTGTTACTTTTATCATATTTAGATTTCATGCATAGAAGTATGCATAAAAGATAGTCTTTTTATACTAAAAGTGTGATTTTCATCATAAATGGATGTTATGCATAACTTAGATGCATAAGAGAAATTCTTTTATTCTAAAAGTGTAATTCCTACCAAATTGAATTTACGCATAGGAAGATGCATAAAAGATTGATTCAAGAGTGTCATTCTCATCTAAATTGAATTTATGCATAAGAAGATGCATAAAAGATTGAATTTTAATTCAAAAGTGTCATTTTCATTTAAAATGAATTTATGCATAGGAAGATGCATAAAAGATTGATTTTTACTTCAAAAGTATTAATCTCCTTAAATGGAATTTATGTATAAATAAATGTGTAAAGAAATCTTATATCAAATATAAGAATTCTCTTGTATGCTATAAATAGATATGAGATGTGATAGGATGTGATAAGAGGTGTATAAGATGTGATAAGAGGTGATAAGATGCTTATGAAATAAGTTAGGAGGTGATAAGATGAATTAAGATGTGATAAGATGTGTATGGGATGAGGTAAGAAGTGTATGTGATAGGATAAGATGTATATAGGTTGTGATAGGGCGAGAATGGATGTGATGTAAAAGATTAGCTGTGAAGGCATATGGGGTTATATGAATGGGAATGTGGAAATGGATGTATGTATGTGGATGTGTGGATGTGGAGATGGGAGTGTGGATGTATGAATGTAAAAATGGATGTATGCATGAAGATGTATATGCATGGAAGTGAATGTGGATGTAGATGTGGATGTATAGATGTGAATGGGAATGTGGATGTGGATGTATGTGAATGTGGATGTAGATGTGGATGTATAGATGTGAATGTGGAATGTGGATGTGGATGTATGTATGTATGTGGATGTAGATGTGGATGTATAGATGTGAATGGGAATATGGAAGTGGATGTATGTGAATGTGGATGTAGATGTGGATGTATAGATGTGAATGTGGAATGTAGATGTGGATGTATGTATGTATGTGGATGTAAATGTAGATGTATAGATGTGAATGGGAATGTGGATGTGGATGTATGTATGTATGTGGATGTGGATGTATGAATGAGGACGTGATAGTGGATGTATGCATGTGGATGTGGATGTATGGATGTGGATATGGATGTGTATGTATGAATGTGGATATGGGATGTGGATGTATAAATGAGGATGTGAAAATGGAGGTAAGCATGTAGATGTGGATGTATGGATGTGAATGTGGATGTGAATGTGGATGTGGATGTGGAGGTATGGATGTGGATATGGATGTGAATATATGATATGTAATGTGAAGGAATCTGAAGTGAAGAGATGGAAAATGATGTGATTGGATGAGTACACATATAAATGAAATGTGGAATAAGTAATGTGGATTAATGAGGGATAATGTGGAAAAATGAGAGTTAATATAGAAATTGTATTTGTAAACTGTTTGTAAATGCTGTTTGTAAATGGCTGTTTTATGTCAAGAATGCTGGGGAAGCATTTTAACCGTCTTGTGATTAAGGTTGTGGAGACCTAACTGATAAAGTTGCAACTGCTGACGGAGAGTCAATGGAGGACGTCTCGCGTAGCAAGGTCGGCCGAGGTCTTGACCAGCCTCAGTTCGATTAAAATGGTGAGCTTCCGGTACGGTGGATGAGGGACCAAGGAAGCGGCCTATGAGTGAAGCGCTAGGTCACCTGCGAAGGATCCTAGAGGGTGCTGACCATACGGTGCTCGGGCTCTGGGTCACCTAGGATACCCACGCGTGCGTCGAGGAAGATATTGGAACAAGGTGTAAGAGTTGTTTGCTGAAACCGGGCATGGATCTGGTTGACTGACCTTGCTGGTCCTCAACGGATGAGTCCATGGCTCTTTTATATGGATCTGTTGGTTGATCTTGCTGATCTTCAACGAGAGTCCATCTTGATAAGTGATTATATTGCCGAGTATTATGGGCTAGGAACTATTGAAAAGGCCCCTGAGTGGACAGGTGGTGAGCGTTCTAGTTGCCAATGATGCCATAGATACTCTGATGAAGGAATTATGGGAAATTAAGAATCAACCAGATAATTTGGAAGATTGTGATCAGTGGTACTATGGTTTCATTAAAGGATTGTTTTAAAGTTAGCTGATGCTAATAAAAAGGCAATTTCATATTGGGTGTGTAAGTGGTGTGGCTAGTTTTATGTTTGCATGAACTTCCGGCTAGGGGGCCTTGGAACTCTTTTCCTTGGTACCCGAGACAAAACCTAACCAAATTCCAAATTGGATCCCATCACTACAGTGGTTGGGCGGCTGCCTAACCCATGGGATTGGATGGGGTTAGGCTGGACTGATGGATCCATAAATCGAGACTCAATTTCTGTTATTACGATAGATGAAGTAAGTCCCGGATAGTAATTGTTCTATGGATAGGAATCAACGGCTGTGCCTCTTGATGGGGAAAAAGGCGTTGATCCCAATGATCCAAGTGCAAGTTTCTTCCTTGATCTGACCGAGTATCTTTATAGGTGCAGTCGGATCAGTTGTCACTAATGGTCTTGACTACGTTAGAGTAAAACGTTATCCTCGAGGAATCGCCTGTGCTTTTCGGATAAGGGAAGTTTTTCCGGGTTCAGTTTTGGAAAAACTGATGGTTTAGTCTTTTGTCCGGATATCCGTGGACGAGGCCCCGAATGTGGGACCCCTGTCCCGCGCGAGAAGTGCTACTTCCGCTGCTAGTACCCCGAATCCATTGCGCGGTGGGGACAGGGATCTTACAAAAAATGTGACAGGGAAAAAGTGTGTGCATATGTGGTACAATGGGCAGTGCCCAGGACTATAACTCTAACAGGAAATAGTACTGCTTGAGTCTAGAAGGGCTTCATGAGAACTAGACGCTATTTGAATAGGCAACAGAATCTAGAGCTCATGGTAGGCTACCTTCAAAATTTCCAAGGGGGTCCCTCTCCTCACGAGCTCCTAATAAAACGAAGAGAGAGAGTGTGCACTATGCGTGTGTGTATGATATATATATATATATATAATATGTCCATATGTGTGTCGGGGAGAGAGTGTGTGAGTGAAAGGTATGTAGAGTCTAATTTTCATTTAATTTAAAGTTTCAATTTCAAAAATTAAAAGAGCTAGATAGCGCTGTTTACCATAATTCATGTTTGTTTACGCCCGGTCTCACTTATCTCCACAAAAACAATGACAGCACCGAGTACAATAACAATTGCAAGGAAGCAAGCGACAAAGAGAGAGAGCAATATAGAGCTAGAGAAAGAGAGAGAGAGGCGCTTATAAGAGCATGTATATAGATATTCCTATGGGTATATAAATCTGTTTTTTCTCGTTGCGTGGGCATCGCATAAGCGACGAATCGCTTATGCGATGAACTCGTCGTCGCTTAAGCGACCTCTTCGTTGCTTATGCGACGACTTTAAAAAAAAATTAAAATCTCACGCTTATGCGACGTAAAGCATCGCTAGAATATTCGCTAAAAGCGTCGTATAAACGATGTACCACAGCGACGCCAGTAGCAACTATAAATAGCATCGCGTAAGCGACGAAAAAAGTCACTACTGGCGTCACTGTGCACCCAATGGTGCACCCAATGGCTATTAGTGGACTAGCCTGGGTATGGTAAAAAATGGTGTGCAGCCGATACGATGGGTGAGGGCTGACGAAGAGGTCCCTGAGTGAAGTACCACGACACCTAAGGAGGATCCTGGAGGGTTCTGACCAGGCGATGCATGGGCTCGCGGTGCTTAGGACACCCATACGTATGTCGTGGAAGATATATATGAATGTTGACGAAATGATTATTGTAATCTGTTACTGGATCCTATTGTTGCTGGTCCCAACGGAGAGTCCAGAGTGGTACTCTTTTTGTGAAACAAGGGATTGAATGGAAATTTTGAGTTATGAAATCTGTGACCATATCTGTTTTATCAATGGATTATTTTTATATTAAAGTTTCTGGAGAGATGGAAAACTCTCTCACTTGTAGCAAGAGTAGTATGATCCACGTGTAGCTCAATCCAATGGGATTTGCATCCCTTTTCGGAGCTAGGGATTCAACCCGTACCGGTGCACAAAAGCTTATCCATTTGATGGAGAGAATGCTTATGGCCACCATCACATGACACTAGACTTAGCACACACACAAGCTCAACTTGCCCTCATTCTTACACACCCATTCATTCACAAATACAAGCAAGAGGAACACATTCACTGTGCACACAAGCAAAGAGAAAGACCTCACTCCACTCCTATATTCCTACAAGCATGCACACTCTCAAGCATCAAGCTTCCATGAAAGCTTCAAATCAATCCACATACTCAAAAATGAAATACTAAAAGCATGCATAAGAGTAAAATGATTAGAGAAGAGGATGAGAAAAGACTCATGACATTGCTATTGATTCAATGAAGAGATTTATCTCATACAAGATGTAGATGGGGTGAGAGAAGAGTCTTCACCTCTATGGAGAAGAGGGAGAGTAGCTCTCTCAAAGGAGCTCTTGCATGAACTTAGCCCAAAATGTACATAAGCTCTCAAATGAGCCACTTTTTATACAAAAACTCTAAAACTCCCAAAACTTTCCATGTGGGATTATTCTTAAGCCCACTCCCACACTCATCTACAACTTGGAACTCTTTACAAGAGCCCTAAAGAAGAATGTCACTTGTTTTCCTGCTTGCATCTTTGAGTTGCATCCTTGCATTGATCACCACTTGTCCATTCGTCACGCAACACTCCCCCCTTCCTATTTTGCGCACGTCCTCGAGCGCGGTAGAAGCAAAAGCTGCAAAAAACAATGGATACAAGTAAAGCCTTTTATTGAAAAAAAACCAGCAATAACAATTTCACATGTGAGCATACAAGTGAAAGGCTGATTAGAGTTTTAAAGAGTGCTAAAAGAGGTGAGTAAAAACTAGTCAAAGTGAGACTAAGTGGTAGATAGTGCTATGCAAAGGCAAGTGTGCTTGTACACCGCGCAGGTTATGACCGCAGTCTCAATGTCCTACAAGTATTTAAGTTATTCCTAAGTGGCAAACCTACTCCTAAATATGAGTAATGGTGATTGGACCTCTTCTTCTTTTCTCTTTTTTTTTTTTTTCATTTGGTGTGTGTGTAAAAGATGATAAAGAGGAAGGTTCCATCCCAATAAGACCCAAGCAATGGCCAAGAGACCTCCGCCAAGAGAATCTAAAGGCCACTAAGTATCTCAAGGGTAACAGACCCTTTTCTTTCTTTTGACATAAGGAGTATCCCATGAAGATGAGGGCATCGGTCTCGAGGGCCCATAATGTACCCCAGAGTCCTACCAACATCTATCAAGGTGATAGAGTCCTTGAAGGTTTTTTTCTTAATCTCCTAGACGTCAGTGTTCACCCCATGGAAACCAAGGCATCGGCCCCAAGGTGCTAAGACAACCCCATGTCCTACCAAGCATTCCACATGGCTGTAGACACGTCATGTCTTGATTCACTTGTATATATTTTTTATGATTTTCATAAATTTTTTATTAATCCTAGCACCTAGCCCATACCTAAGAGGTAGCTACCACTAGGGATAACTAATATACTTCCAGAGCATAAGAACTTGGCATACTCCATTGATATATATCCTACACCGTCTTCAAATAGAAATACCTCCTACTAAGTCCTCTAAGAATCTAGAAATCACTCACCACATTTTAACAACTAATTTAAAACTTAAACCAGCCAACTGTGTGTGAACATGCAAACAATATATCCAAAAGTTAAAAGCACATAAAGAACAAAAGATTATGATTTGAATACACCTGTTGTAGTGCTTGTTGATGTTGTGCATTTGCATTGATGCATTGCTGATACTGATTGCTTCTCTTTGCTCCTTGTAGGCATTGCATGTCTCCCCCCTTCCTAATTTGTTTGCACGGTAGGTGGACTATTGGGGTGTGTTTGTATGCTATTTTTTAGCTGAGATCTCTGCAAAATGTTTATTAACAAACAAGAAAAGAAAAGAAAGGAATAAAATTTGTTATTGGTGCCAATCACCGAATATAGCCGAGGGGAAAAAACCAGTGGGAGAAAAGTGCCCTGGCTTGTTGATCTTATTGTGGAGTCGCTGAGCTTACCCTTGTACTGGTGGTGGATCCGTGTCCACTTCTACTGGAAAGATGGTATCAATGACCTCAGGATGCAAGGACAACCCTGTACAAAAACCGACCTCTAGAGAAGGTGGTAGAGGAAGGAGTGCTTCCTCGCTAAAATATGGCATTGGTTCTATGGGAAGGTTAAGAAGACAATTTTGATTTTGGAATTGCTCAATGTAGGTACGCATAGTGATCCAAAATTGACATGTTGAGGCTTGGGGAAGGAGGGCTTGCAAGATAGGTGGTTGCAAGTCATTTATGCATGTATCCCTCCACTGTTGTGCTTGATCCTCCTCAGGTAATCTACGTTGATTTGGTCCTCTTTTTGGTATTCTCACATTAAGAAGGTTATGGCGTTGGGGTGTAATTCCCACAATTTGTTTCATTAAGCCCGTGCCATATCGTCTAAAGTAAGAGCGGCATATCCAACAAATGTGTGAAGCTTCTCCTAATATGAGTCGTGCACACTCTTGACAATGTGGAAATGGGTGATGCTGTTGAAAGAATAAAGTGACAAAGTGATGCCCACAGCAATTTTCACCTAAGGGAGCATAAAAGTACCTAGAATGAGTTTGAAAAGGAGGAGCACTATAACCCCCGCAATGTCCAGGTTGAGAACCATCAGGGTCAATGCATGGTGGACATGTATAGCGCCAAGTATCCATCAGGAGGTATCTTATATTCCTTATCAGCTCCGGATCGTGCGCCGGCTCTGCATGTGCCTCCTCGCGGCGCGCCTTCTTCACCGCCTTGACCTTCTGCTGCCGCCTCACAGCAGCTGCAGCGCCTCAGCACCCGTCCTTCACCGCCAGCCTGCAGCCTTCAAGTTTAACTGAGGCCCGGCCTTCGCTGCCCGGCCTTCGCCTGGCTCTATGCCTTCTTCTCCTTCTTGCGGCTCTGCTTTCTCAGCTGCAGTCACCCGTCCTCTTTCTTCTCCGCCGGCCTCTGCTGCAGCCGCCTCTCTACCCGACCTTCAACGGCTTTCACAGCCAGCTAGCCAACAGCTGACTCTCGTCGGCCAGTCAACTCACCGGTCTTCGCCTCTGCCATCCGCTTCACCACCTCACACCTGAAGCTCGCCGCCTTCCTCCTTGCGCGCTTTTGCTGTTGCGCCACCGCCGCCTTGACTTTTGCTGCCCAGCCTTTGCTCTCTTCGCCAGCTCATTCGCAGCCAGGCGGCCACGTTCACAGCCAGGCTCTCCTTCACGTCTCCCACACAGTCAGTCTCCACGCCGGCCACCTTCACGCGGCCGCTCGCCTTCCACACCCCTTCTTCGCAACCGCCTCTCTCCACGTGGCCGCCTTCCACTGTTGCAGCCCTTCTGCAGCTGCCACCTTGTGCCACCTACGTTGGCCACTGGTTGGCTTTTTTTTTTGTTTTTTTTATTTCACCGCCTCGCCTTTGCGCCCCGCCGACCACCTTAGCCTTAGATGCAACTCTTCTTGCTGCCGGCCTTCAACACCTCTTTTATTATTATTTACTAATTGCATATTAGCAAAAAGCATGAAATCATGAAACGACAAAAAACAATGAAGGTAAGCATAATGAACGGTACTTGGAAAAGCATAAAAGCAATAAAACATAAAAAACAATGCGGGAGAAACCTCAACCGCTCAATGGTTTTTTTCTTATCCTAACCTTACCACTCACACCGGGATCGCACATCCAAACTTAACCTAATCACTCGATGGTTTTGCAACCAAAAGAGGAAATAGTGGTGGTTTCCACACACTCTCAACCGGATTTGAGTCTTCTCCCCGGCAGTGGCGCCAATGGAGAGACGAAAAACTCTCTCACTTGTAGCAAGAGTAGTATGATCCACGTGTAGCTCAGTCCAATGGGATTTGCATCCCTTTCGGAGCTAGGGATTCAACCCGTATCGGTGCACAAAAGCTTATCCATTTGATGGAGAGAATTCTTATGGCCACCATCACATGACACTAGACTTAGCACACACACAAGCTCAACTTGCCCTCATTCTTACACACCCATTCATTCACAAATACAAGCAAGAGGAACACATTCACTATGCACACAAGCAAAGAGAAAGACCTCACTCCACTCCTATCTTCCTACAAGCATGCACACTCTCAAGCATTAAGCTTCCATGAAAACTTCAAATCAATCCACATACTCAAAAATGAAATACTAAAAGCATGCATAAGAGTAAAATGATTAGAGAAGAGGATGAGAAAAGACTCATGACATTGCTATGGATTCAATGAAGAGATTTATCTCATACAAGATGTAGATGGGGTGAGAGAAGAGTCTTCACCTCTATGGAGAAGAGGGAGAGTAGCTCTCTCAAAGGAGCTCTTGCATGAACTTAGCCCAAAGTGTACATAAGCTCTCAAATGAGCCACTTTTTATACAAAAACTCTAAAACTCCTAAAACTTCCCATGTGGGATTATTCTTAAGCCCACTCCCACACTCATCTACAACTTGGAACTCTTTACAAGAGCCCTAAAGAAGAATGTCACTTGTTTTCCTGCTTGCATCTTTGAGTTGCATCCTTGCATTGATCACCACTCGTCCACTCGTCACGCAACAGTTTCTAAGAGGAGTGTGTGTGCAACTGTTTTCTAAAGCTAAAGTTAAGAAAGGCATTCAATTATGGGTGGGTGAGTACTTGTTTGGTTCTACTGATTCCAGTGGTAGGGTGGTGGCTAACCCATGGGCCGCATGGGGTAGGCTGGAATCAATGGAGTTTTAATAATCAAACTGAAAAATCTTAGGATTACGATAGGATTCGAGTAGCTAGTTAATTCCGTGATAAATTTCTCAATTGAGTGGGTCAACGGGGCTGTGCCTGATCTTGATTAGGGAAAAAGCGTTGAATTGCTCAGATGATCAAATATTATCAGCGATAGTTCCTTCTATCTGGTTTATTCAGGTGAAGGATAGTTTAGGTTTTGATCTCGTTAGAAAAATTTGTTAAGAAAATTCAAAAAGGTGGAATCGTCCCCACTTTTCGGGCATGGAAAATTTTCTCGGTTTCGGTTTTCGGAGTGACCACCAGCCTAGTCTCGTGCCCGGACATTCATGGGCGAGGCCTCGAGTGAGAAACCCTACCCCGTGCATGAGGGGGCTGCTTCCGCTGAGTCCGGTGGTGCGTGGAGGGGGCAGAGGGACCTCACAGTTGGTATCAGAGCCTTGTTGAAATAGCTAATAAGGATAAACGAATTCTTATCAAAAATTGATAATAAAAACTCAAAAAAAGCATTTTTCATAATGTATTTTCATTCCGTAAGCTGTTTTAATGAAGAATTTTTAATCAAAGAAATTATTTTTATGGATGGAAGTTCCCTATTTATCTAGTATTCCCAACCTCACCTAGTCTATTTATCTCAAGATATGACTGCATTCGCCTTCGAGCATCTCATTTCTTCCACCTCAACTCGAACAAGCCGAGCAAGACTCGCACGCCATTTCGAGGATTTATATTTTCCTAACCCAGTGGAGAGACAACAGCATAAGTGGTTTGTAGGGCAGTATGTCCATGCCTCTTGCGACCTCTTGTGACCACCGTGCAATGCTGTGGCAGAGCCTCTCCTTGGCAATGATTCTGTTAAAG
Source organism: Cibotium barometz (assembly GCF_041138505.1). Taxonomy (NCBI): domain Eukaryota; kingdom Viridiplantae; phylum Streptophyta; class Polypodiopsida; order Cyatheales; family Cibotiaceae; genus Cibotium; species Cibotium barometz. The sequence goes on along the minus strand of NC_141092.1, from coordinate 32,834,125 downwards.
CTGAAAATGGTGCGTGGAATCATTCTATATCATTCGACGCCTCAGAATTTCAGACTTTCATGCCAAGTCTACAGACTCCTTAGTTGTTTTATTCCTAAGGAGAAAATAAAAGCTCCCTTGTCTGTAAGTGAACGTTTGTATCAGGGCATGGCTATGGCCCAGTACTGTCGTCTTACGCGACTCCCGAGGAGATTTTGAATTCTGGAGCTGAGCTACTCTACATATTGCAACTTTTATATAAATAAAGAAATGTTTTCCGGAGAAAAATTCCCTGTTGTATAAGTGATTGTTTATGGAAGATCTCATAAAGAAAAATCTGTTATCGGACATATGTCATAGATCTCCAATAAGATCATTGTCTTGTTTAAGAAATTGTTTTCTGAACCTCATAAATCTTAGGATCTCGTGGATGATATCAAAATAAAATTTAAAAATACATAAATTTTTGGCAGAATCATGAGATGAGGAAATCGTGGCCGTCACTCTCTCTGAAGATGACGAGCTTGACCCTGGTGTTCGCCAGGCTCTTCCTACTAGGACTCAGCCAGGACTCAAAGGAGAAGGAGAGAACCTAGGCGAGGCTGTGGAGAAATGGGTGGAAGCCATGGAAGAATATTTTGACATCACAGGCTACAATGAGCGGAGCAAAATGGCTCTTGCCAGGCTGAAAATAGTGGAAACAGCCAGAGTAGCATGGAGGAACCACTGTGACACCAACCGTCTGGACAGACATACTCAGTCCTGGAACGACCTAAAAACCTATTTTGAGAAAGAGATTTTGTCCCCCTGGATTTTTGGAAATCAAAATGAACGATTTCTTAGAGCTAAAGTAGGGAAGCAAAACTATCGAGGAATATCACCAGGCCTTTGCTATTCTACTCAAATATTTACCACCTCTAGATGAAGAACAACTCATGGCCAGGTTCATTCGAGGAATGAACGAACCCGTGGACACACTGGTCAAAAATGCCAAGCGAGTGTCCATGGCTGAAGCTGTAAGAATGGCAAAGGATTTTGCCAAAGCCTTTGTAGTAAAGGTCCCGCTGAAACCTGCACCCTCTAACTTTAAAAGATTCCAAACCCAAGGAAGTACTTCAAACTTTCCACTCCCAAAGAGGCAACAAGGCCCGAATCAGAATCAGGATGCAGGAAGATTCCAAAGTGAAGGAAGACCCTTCCCCCAGAATACTTTCTCAGGAGCCCCACCTCTTTCAAGAAATCAGAGGGATGAGCTCAGAAGTGAAAACCGATGTTTTGGATGCCAAGTTTTTGGTCACCAGCTAAAAGACTGCCCGACTCCTGCCATGTCAAGGGGACAGGGAAGTCAAGGACCCCGAGTTCAGAGACCAACTCCTTCATACCAATCTAATCAGGTTCCGTCTTGCCCAAGTTAGGGAAACCCCATAAGAACTCCTGCTCAGCCATCTGCCTCTGTCCAGAGTAACCTCAGAACTCCTTCCCAGAACTGGGGCAACCAAAGAGAAAGAGTCCCGCCTCAGACTGCATCAGCCAAAGCAGTCACAATTTCAGATGTAGTAGAAGAGGAAAGAGGGTAGATCTATGCTGCAATTGAAAATCAAGGGCCTAACCAGTCATCCATACTCCGACAGAGTATCAAGGTAAACCTTTTAAGCTTTTGATTGATTCAGGCAGTTCTCATTCATTCATTTCCTCTAGATGCTTGCGTAAGCTAATCTTAGATCAAAAATCAAGGAAACCTATGCAAGTTGAATTGGCAAGTGAGAAGATTCTTTTCACTTAGCTTGAAACAGAACGTATTCAGTTCAACCTAGATGGGAGTTTAACTGACTGTCAATTCAGAGTTATACCTTTGGGAGTTTTCGACGGGATCCTTGGAGTGGATTGGCTCCACAAAAATCAAGTTGACATTCACTGTCATGATGGAACCATTTTCTTTCGTGGCCTTCACGGAAACAAGGTTCAAGGAACCGGAATTTCAGGATCCCCAAGTCTGCACAGTTAGTAAAGGCTTCTAAGTTATTAAAAGGACTTAGAAAGAAGCAGCGCATTTATCTTGTCAAAATGAATCCGGTAGACTCAAAGTTAAAAGCTAAAGAACCTAAATGGTTAAGTGATTATGATGATTTATTCCCAGCAAAATTAACAGAGATGCCTCCAATTCGAGAAGTAGATCATGTGATAGAATTGACCCCAAGAGCTCAGCCAGTAGCCCTGCGCACGTACAAAATGCCAGTTCCTGAAGCCATCAAACTCAAGGAGTAGCGTCTAAGATAGGTGTTAGAACAAGGGTTTGTAAGACCCAGTGTTTCACCTTGGGGTGCACTAGTTCTCTTTCAAAAAAAGAAAGATGGAACGCTTAGACTCTGTGTGTGGACTACAGAGGTCTAAATCAGTTAAGAATAAGTATCCTATTCCAAGAATTGATGAGCTTCTGGACAGGCTAAGTGGAGCCCAGTTCTTCACAAAGATAGATCTCAAATCAGGGTATTACCAGATCAGGATTAATGAGCAAGATATCCCGAAGACAGCCATCAATACTCGGTATGGGCATTATGAATTCACTGTCATGCCGTTTGGATTGACAAATGCCCCAGCTACATTCAATCACTTAATGTAAGACATTCAAGACATTCTCAGAGAATACGTGGATGATTTTGTTCTTGTTTTCTTTGATGATATTCTGATTTACTCAAAGAATGCAGCTGACCATGAAGCTCATGTGAGAAAAGTTCTTGAGATTCTAAGGAAGCACCAACTCTTTGCAAAAAAGAGCAAATGCACTTTCTCTGCCAACCATGTTGAATACTTGGGCTTTTTGGTATCCAAAGATGGAATTTCTCCAGATACCGCAAAAGTCCAAGTAGTCATAGATTGGCCTGAACCAAAGACAGTGAAAGAAGTTAGAGGATTCTTGGGATTGACTAGTTGGTATAGAATTTTTATACCAAAGTATGCTCTCATAGTCTCCCCCCTGACTAATCTTCTCAAGAAGAATATTTATATACCAAAGTATGCTCTCATATAGCCTCCCCCTGACTAATCTTCTCAAGAAGAATATTTTTATACCAAAGTATGCTCTCATAGCCTCCCCCCTGACTAATCTTCTCAAGAAGAATATTTATATACCAAAGTATGCTCTCATAGCCTCCCCCTTGACTAATCTTCTCAAGAAGAATATTCTGTTTCAATGGTCTGCCAGGTGCCAGAGTGCTTTTGATAAGCTGAAGACCACCTTGGTAACCAATCCCGTTCTGAAGCTACCAGATTTCTCTCTACCCTCTCTGAAGCTACCAAATTTCTCTCTACCCTTTGAGGTAGTAAAACTGATGCAAGTGGTTTTTCCCTGGGAGGTGCACTCATGCAGGAAGGTCATGCAGTGGCCTATGAATCCCAAAAACTCAGAACGCATGAGAGGAATTATGCTCTCCAAGACCTGGAACTACTTTCAGTAGTATATGCTCTGAATTTGTGGAGACATTATCTACTGGGACAAAGATTCACTTTGATGAAAGTGGATCTTCACTCAGAAGGATCTCAACATGCGCCAAAGAAGGTGGATGCAGACCCTGTAGGAATTTGATTTTGAAATCAAGTACTCCCCAGGCAAAGAAAATGTGGTAGGCAACAGATCAAATCCTTTGATTATTGAAGCAAGAGAGAAAAGCATGCAGGATAGATTCTTTGGTCCTATTGCTACCCTACTTATGCAAGAAAACAAAACTCCACAGGAGTTAAACAGAGTTCAAGGGTATAGCCTGGATGATGGCATTATGTATTATAATCACAGGCTATGCATTCCCAATGATGAGGGAACCAAGGATCAAATTCTGAATAAAGCCCATGACAGCCTTATAACAGGACATCCAGGTTTCATCAAAACCTACATGTCTGTAAAGAAAAGCTTCTTTTGGATTGGTTTGAAAAAGGATGTACTGAATCATGTACGTCAATGTCTGACATGCCAGAAAGTCAAAAGCTGAAAGAGTAAAAATACCTAGGAAGTTACATCCATTGGACATCCCCCCAGATCAAGTGGGAATGTATCAATATGGATCCAAGTTGCCCATCTGATTCCAGTAAAAGAAACCTACACTACAGTAGATGTGGCCAGAGTGTTCCTCAAAGAAATCTTTAGATTGCATGGCCTACCCAGGAGAATAGTAAGTGATCGAGATCCCAAGTTTACTTCAAGGTTCTGGACTGCATTTTTCGAAGCAGTGGGAACTTTCTTGGATCTCAGCACAGCTTATTGTGAGGTGAAAAAAAGAAAAAAGAACCTCTACCTCTATAGCCTTTCACCTCCCAAACTTGGAAACAATAACACAACGGAGGCACCACCAGCCACCGGCTGGAACACTTTCCACAATTCACCACACCACCCACACCCAAAAGACAGCACAAAATAGGGGCACCATAGACAAAGCAAACACCCAGCAATATATTCGCAGTAAAACACTTCATACAAGCTTCTCCCGACACATAAGCCTTACTCACACAATCATAAAAAGACTCGGGCCTGGATTTACTACCAAGGGAATTCCACCACGGCCACACCACCTCTGGAATTCAACCTTACATCTAACGACCAAGCCTTTGCAACCACAAACATCAACACTCTGACCTGTCACTGCCGAGGATACACCACATCCCCAATCACCGCGAACCTCTTCACCTGCTTGCTGTGCCAATCACACCAGAAAGAACCCCGCCACTCTCACTTCAGAAGGCGCCCCACCAGCTAACCCTCAACTCTCTCTGCAGCCCATCACTTCTGTGTGTGTCGCCAGCAGGCAGCAGCTACCCAAACACTTCTCTCTCTCACTCTCTGTGCTGATCCTCTGCCAGTCACTTCCTCACTTCCTATTGCAGCTTCTCTGCAGTGCTACTGGCCCCACCAGCCAAGCAGCCACACTATCCTTCTCTTCTCTTCACTCGGCACCCGCTCATGCTGTCCATAGCCCTGTCTCCTGGGCGACCTCCTCACAGCCACCAGCCTTCCACCATACCCACAGCCACACGTTGTCCACCTGCTTTCACTTCCACATCCAGCTCATTATCATCACCTCCAAGGCCTCCCAATAGCTCTGTGCCAGCCTTTGAAGAAGCCTCTCTCTCCTTTTACAAGGCGGCCACCACCTCAAAAGCCGCCAGCTTGTCACCAGTCCTTCCTCGCGCAACCATACACGCCAACCACCAGCTGTTGTGCCAGCAGCAGCTGCTCTGCATAGCCAAACTCGTCTCTTGGCACCTATCAACCCTCTTGGCAGCTCCCCGTCGCTACACTAGCTCGGCTTCTCGTACACCCAAGGCGACCTTCTCTCGCTAGCCTGCGTGCTGTGCCCCAGCTGCTCTTCGACGACCCTCTTGCGCCTCTCTGTTATAGACCTACGGCTGCACCCCAGCTTGTCAGCGCCCAAGAACCTTCACCAAGGGCCCTAGTCACTGTCAGCAGCTTCGCCAGCTCACCCCCAGGCGGCTCTCACTCGCCATTCGCTCTTCAGAATGACCAGAACCGCCTTCTCACCTGAGAGGCCTAGTTTTTTCTAGGCGGCCACCCCACATCGTTTCTCTCCTCGCCAGCTTCTAGACGTTACGCTGGCGGCCACACAAAACCTCCACGTAACTTTGCTTTTTTGGCCACTTCAATATTATCATTTTTTTCTATTTTGCCTAAAAGATGGCCAACATCTATGCCTTCCATTTCACACCAAAGCTCAAGGCAACATTGGCCCTTGCTTCAATTGCCCATACCTCCACACACCTTCAAATACAGCCTTCCAATGCCCACTTATACTTGGGACGTGCACACATTTCAAGGCGACTGATATCATCCCCAGCCAGCACACCACACTCCGGACAGGCCTGTACAAGCCTACAACAAAAGCCATCCACCCTGTACACCTGGCAACGCATTCAAAGCCAACAAACTCTTCACACATGCCATGCATCCATATGTACACAAGCCCAAAACACCTTTCAGAAAAACGCCTGACATACTTTGCCAACCCCCCCATCTGCTAGAGCATTTATGCTCAGCAGAGCAGAAGCATAAAGTCCAGTAGCTATCCACCAGGATCAAAAGGAAAGAGCAACTCACCATTCCATTCCCCAATATCTTTGAAACACCATGGCTTCATCACTGCATACCAAACATCAATCATATGCATCAGAAAATCATTTCCGTCCACTTCACCCATAACAAACCTCCTCATCTTCAAAATCTGTGGCATTGCAGCATCTAGCATCCAATTCATCAACACCAGTGAAGGCCAGGCACCAACATTTTGACCTTTCTGCACACAAAAATCCAGATCCTTTCCATCAACAGTGTCTACAAGCACTTCCAGCTCTTGTAATTTTGGCATCTCTTCACAACCATACAACTCAACTGGCTCAGAATCCTTGTCATCCATGGACTTTGCCTTTAGCATCTCAGCAACCCACATAGAAGCCTTTGTTACACTCTCAACCATGTCTGCATCCATGTCCACCTCTGGCTCCTGTTCATCAAGGCTAGCAACTTCCCAGATATCATCCTCAAGCACAATACTCTCATCACAACGCTCCTCATCAGCCAAATCTACATGCATACCTTTTTGAATGTTGCCAACCCCCCTAATATCATCGTCCAAAGACTCCCCAGCACATAATGCATTAAATGGAAAAACATCCATACCATTCATCGTCGCGGGTACCAGACCATCATCAAGCTGTCCAAGAAAATCCATAATAATAGGATCTTCCTCCATGCTCTCCACATCTGCATCACAAGCCATCTTCACTTCATCACACGTCTCTACCCCATCCTCCTCCATTGCAGAATCTGGAAAAGAATCATCCTCAAAGCATCCTGTATCCAGCTCCTCTTCCTTCTTATCATCAGCCAATCCCAAGGCATCATCCTCTTTACTTCCATGTGCATGCACATCATCCAAATCCGAATGCAAATGATCTTCAATAGAACACTCCAAACCACTGTCATGAATAGCCACGACGTCCAAACCCAAAGAAGAATCCACTGGCAACTCCTTATCCTACTTTTCATCCTGCTTCACTTGCTTTTCATCCACCTGCACATGCTTTAAAGACTTTGGAAAAAAATCAGAAGGCACATAGAACATCCCCCTTTGTACCTGTATAGGCCTTTGAGGTTCCTGTCTAATCAAACTTTGCATAGGACTCTTATCCACCTCAACCAAATTCACATGCTTATCCCTTGCAGACACAACACCTTCATACAGATAAATACCCATCTCCATCTACTTCAAAATCTTGCCTTCCTTTTCCCTAGCAACCCTAACTGCATCATCAAATGACTTGGAATTCTTTAACTCAACCCTAGCCTTCAAATGGGCTAACAAACCATCAATAAACAAGCTCTTCTTCAGAAACATAGGAGGAACTCCCTGTGTAAGATTCCTCCCCCAACCCCCCTTTTGATGTCTAGTATCTTCCCCTGTAATCAATCCCTCTTCAGAAATATAAAGACCTTGTTTCTAACTGTTTTAACCTAGAGAGAGAGAATATTCTAGAGAGAGAATATTCAGATTTTTAATATTTTTGGATAGAAAATTATCTCATCTTATTAAAATAAGTTCCCCTGAAACAGAAATTCAAAAAGAACTTTTCAATGTGCAATTAGAATTTATTGGAAATGGGTATAAAGGACCTTAGTCTAAGGGTCTAGATTTTCAGAAATTTTTGGATTATGGTCCAATTAAGGTTCCTATGGGCCAATAGCATCAATCCATGTGTAGGGAGGAGATAAATCCAATTTGTAAAAGAAGATGCCCAAAAATGAGTAAATGCTCACATAAGATGAAGAGTTGAAAAATGTACAAGGTTTATTAGTAAAAAACTATGAGCAATATTAAAAATATGAGATATTTTGGGTATCTAAAAATGAGTAAATGCTCACATAAGATGAAGAGTTGAAAATGTACAAGGTTTATTAGTAAAAAACCATGAGCAATATTAAAATGATTCCATTATGACACATATGTAAGGAAGGGGAGTTCTTTAAAGGAGGTGCATATTTCACATAAGATGAAGAGTTGAAAATGTACAAGGTTTATTAGTAAAAAACTATGAGCAATATTAAAATGATTCCATTATGACACATATGTAAGGAAGGGGAGTTCTTTAAAGGAGGTGCATATTTCACATAAGATGAAGAGTTGAAAATGTACAAGGTTTATTAGTAAAAAAACTATGAGCAATATTAAAATGATTCCATTATGACACATATGTAAGGAAGGGGAGTTCTTTAAAGGAGGTGCATATTTCACATGCTTGAATGAGTTTTAAACTCATAAAAATTAAGATATTTCATCTCTCCTCTCTCCTCATTCAAGTCTAGTTCCAAAAAGTTAGCTTAACTGACCTAAAAATGGTCAAAAATTGACCAAACTGATTTGGAAAATTCTAGAATCAGTTTGTTTGGTTAGGAGCTCAATTTTTCCTATAAATAGAAGCCTCCCCCTTGTTGAAAAAAATATAGTGTTTATGCATCGTTACTCTACTCCACTTAAGCCAAGAACTGTGAATTCATTTAATAATTCACTAGTTTTTGGAGCTTCCCTCTTTCTTCAATCCCAATTAGTGGCTCCATCAACATACTTAACCAATTGATTGGTTGGGGGCCTCTACTGTGAACAAAGAATCAAGCAATTTGTAAGGTAATTAGTGAATATTGATCATTTCTATAATTTCTCAATGTTTCTCTCTTCTCAACCCCTCTCAAGTTTGAGAAGCTTAATTGGTATGGTTTTTTTTTTTTGAATGCTATTGAAGTGAATTGATAATGTTAGTGAAGAGTTACATAATTTAATAAATGCTATTGAAGTTAATTTCCATTTATGTTTAAATTCTAATAGTTTTTATGTAATTTCTCTCTCTCAATCAAGAAATGGTCATACTCATGACCCATTCTCAATCCAAATCAAGCTTTTCATAAAGCTTTTCCTTAACCCAAGATTAAGCTATGCTTGAGGCCAAATTAATGGCTTTTTTCTATGCTTTTAGTTTATGTATATTGATGATTCAATCCATTATGGATGAATGATCCAATTAGAGATCATTTTAATTATTTCCTTAATGATAAGCTTTATCCCTTAGAAAAATTGAGATTTATCAGTCATAGCAGCGAAGCTATGGCAAAATTTTTATAAAAATTATGCATAAAATAATTTCATTCAAAGCATAAAAAGAGGACTTCCTACCATATTCTAGGAATTATCATCCTAGATTAATTAAAAGATATTCATTGTAATCATAGAGAAATTGATTTTTATATTATGCATCATTGATTTTCATGCATAGAGCTATGCATAAAAGATTATTATTTTAACATAAAAGTGTTACTTTTATCATTTTTAATTTTCATGCATAGAAGTATGCATAAAGGATAATTTTTTATATTAAAAGTATTACTTTTATCATTTTTAATTTTCATGCATAGAAGTATGCATAAAAGAAAAATTTTTTATATCAAAAGTGTTACTTTTATCATTTTTAATTTTCATGCATAGAAGTATGCATAAAGGAAAAATTTTTATATCAAAAGTGTTACTTTTATCATTTTTAATTTTCATGCATAGAAGTATGCATAAAGGAAAATTTTTATATCAAAAGTGTTACTTTTATCATATTGGATTTCATGCATATAGGTATGCATAAAAGATATTCTTTTTATACTAAAAGTGTGATTTTGCTCATAAATGGATTTTATGCATAACTTAGATGCATAAGAGAAATTCTTTTATTCTAAAAGTGTAATTCCTACCAAATTGAATTTATGCATAGGAAGATGCATAAAAGATTGATTCAAAAGTGTCATTCTCATCTAAATTGAATTCATGTATAGGAAGATGCATGAAAGATTGAATTTTAATTCAAAAGTGTCATTTTCATTTAAAATGACTTTATGCATAGGAAGATGCATAAAAGATTGATTTTTACTTCGAAAGTATTAATCTCCTTAAATGGAATTTATGCATAAATAAATGTGTAAAGAAATCTTATATCAAATATAAGAATTCTCTTGTATCCTATAAATAGAAATGAGAGGTGATAGGATGTGATAAGAAGTGTATAAGATGTGATAAGAGGTGATAAGATGCTTATGAAATAAGTTAGGAGGTGATAAGATGAATTAAGATGTGTATGGGATGAGATAAGAAGTGTATGTGATAGGATAAGATGTATATGGGTTGTGATAGGGCGAGAATGGATGTGATGTAAAAGATTAGATGTGAAGGCATATGGGGTTATATGAATGGGAATGTGGAAATGGATGTATGTATGTGGATGTGTGGATGTGGAGATGGGAGTGTGGATGTATGAATGTGAAAATGGATGTATGCATGAAGATGTATATGCATAGATGTGAATATGGATGTAGATGCATAGATGTGAATGTGGATGTAGATGTATGCATGAAGATGTATATGCATAGATGTGAATGTGGATGTAGATGTGGATGTATAGATGTGAATGTGAATGTGGATGTATGCATGAGGATGTATATGCATAGATGTGAATGTGGATGTATAGATGTGAATGGGAATGTGGATGTGGATGTATGTGAATGTGGATGTAGATGTGGATGTATAGATGTGAATGTGGAATGTGGATGTGGATGTATGTATGTATGTGGATGTAGATGTGGATGTATAGATGTGAATGGGAATGTGGATGTGGATGTATAGATGTGAATGGAAATATGGATGTGGATGTATGTGAATGTGGATGTAGATGTATGGAAATGTGGATGTGGATGTATGTGAATGTGGATGTAGATGTGGATGTATAGATGTGAATATATGATATGTGATGTGAAGGAATCTGAAGTGAAGAGATGGAAAATGATGTGATTAGATGAGTACATATATAAATGGATGTGGATATGGATATGGATGTGGATGTGGATATGGATGTGAATATATGATATGTGATGTGAAGGAATCTGAAGTGAAGAGATGGAAAATGATGTGATTGGATGAGTACATATATAAATGGAATGTGGAATAAGTAATGTGGATTAATGAGGGATAATGTGGAAAAATGAGAGTTAATATAGAAACTGTATTTGTAAACTGTTGTAAATGCTGTTTGTAAATGGCTGTTTTATGTCAAGAATGCTGGGAAAGCATTTTGACCGTCTTGTGATTAAGGTCGTGGAGACCTAACTGATAAAGTTGCAACTGCTGGCGGAGAGTCAATGGAGGACGTCTCGCGTAGCAAGGTCGGCCGAGGTCTTGACCAGCCTCGGTTCGATTAAAATGGTGAGCTTCCGGTACGGTGGATGAGGGACCAAGGAAGCGGCCTATGAGTGAAGCGCTAGGTCACCTGCGAAGGATCCTAGAGGGTGCTGACCATACGGTGCTCGGGCTCTGGGTCGCCCAGGATACCCACGCGTGCGTCGAGGAAGATATTGGAACAAGGAGTAAGAGTTGTTTTGTGAAACCGGGCATGGATCTGGTTGATTGACCTTGCTGGTCTTCAATGGATGAGTCCATGGCTCTTTATATGGATCTGTTGGTTGATCTTGCTGATCTTCAATGAGAGTCCATCTTGATTTTTATAAGTGATTATATTGCCGAGTATTATGGGCTAGGAACTATTGAAAAGGCCCCTGTGTGGACAGGTGGTGAGCGTTCTAGTTGCCAATGATGCCATAGATACTCTGATGAAGGAATGATGGGAAATTATGAATCAACCGGATAAATTGGAAGATTGTGATCAGTGGTACTATGGTTTCATTAAAGGATTGTTTTAAAGTTAGCTGATGCTAAGAAAAAGGCAATTTCATATTGGGTGTGTAAGTGGTGTGACTAGTTTTATGTTTGCATGAACTTCCGGCTAGGGGGCCTTGGAACTCTTTTCCTTGGTACCCGGGACAAAACCTAACCAAATTCTTAATTGGATCCCATCACTACAGTGGTTGGGCGGTTGGCTAACCCATGGGACTGGATGGGGTTAGGCTGGACTGATGGATCCGTAAATCGAGATTTAATTTCTATTATTACGATAGATGAAGTAAATCCCGGATAGAAATTGTTCTATGGATAGGAATCAACGGCTGTGCCTCTTGATGGGGAAAAAAGCGTTGATCCCAATGATCCAAGTGCAAGTTTCTTCCTTGAATTGACCAAGTACCGTTAAAGGTGCAGTCAGATCAGTTGATCCGTAATGATCTTGACTACGTTAGAGTAAAGAGTTATCCTGGTGGAATCGCCCATGCTTTCCGGGTAAAGGAAGTTTTTCTGGTTTCGGTTTTGGACAAACCGACGGATTAGTCTCTTGTCTGGATATCCATGGGCGAGGCCCCGAGTGTGAGACCCCTACCCACGCATGATGTGCTACTTCCGCTGCTAGTACCCCGAATCCGTTGCGCGGTGGAGACCGGGATCTCACAGTTGGTATCAGAGCTTTTTGGTCAATGAGGATCAACCGAGAAGCCAAATATATCAAAAATTTATCAAGAATCAAAAAGGTTGTAATTGTGTGATATAAGTCATACAATTTGATATTCAAACTAAAATTCGTAAATTGGTAAGTGGGTCTTCAGATGGAAGTACCGCAATTATATAGAATCCTTGACTTGCTTGAGGCCTAGACATGATGGTATTTACCTTATAATTCCAAGGGCCGTGACTACCCGTATATACCGAGAGTATACTGCAGCTCTTTACTGACAGTATATACGAGTAAATCTAAGACTTGAAATTTTAAGCGTTAATGCTATCCAGATGATGAATTCGAATGTGGTTGATATGATTTTTAATTCTGTTTGAGAACTGATGAAATTGATTTGGATTCTGATTGAAAAATGATGATTTTCGAAATTTAGTTGAAATGTAATAAGCTGAGCGAAACCACATGAGGATGAATGGGACGAGTCCCTGTGATGATATTCATAACTGGAATGATGATAATGATTTCAGCAAATCACTATGAGATTAGTGGATTGTGCTGTCAAAGTGCTACTATTAACACTAGACTCGGTATATCAAGTTAAGGGATGACAAATTGAAAACTTGCTTGATTGAAATTCCCGTGGAGGAATGTTCAGAAAGAAAAAAAAATTCGATCTGATGGACCATTATCGTGTTAAAGATATGAATGATATGATCTAAAATGAATTGTTATTTAATGATGAGTTCTATATAAGAGATATTTATCCTCGTATTCTGTTGGGTTGACCAGAATATAAGGAACCCTAGAATAAATTAGAAAAAGAGTTGTCCTCTACTTGGCGAGATGAGGACATCTCGCACTTTTTTAAGTGGGGTAGAATGTAAGATTCCTCCCCAGCCTTTGAGGTATACAGGAGTAAGAATCTCCCTTTTTGATCTCTAAAATAAAAGAAAGATTTTGTTTAAGAAAGAAAGACCCTTTCCCTAAAATACTTCTCAGGAGTTCCACCTGTTTTAAGGATTCAGAACAATGAGTTCAGAAGTAAAAATCAGTGTTTTGGATACCAAGGTTTTGGTCTTCATTCGAGTACGGCCCAAAAGAAGTTCTTTATCTATTAGGGAGTTTAAGAAGTTATCCCCCAGATATTGTGAGCCTTATCTGAATTCAAAGAAAGTAAGCGACTTAGCTTACGAGCTTCTTTTATCTCCTCATCTCAAAGTTCTTAATGTATTTCATAGAAATATGTGCCAAACCCAAATCATGGAAAGACGGTAAAACTTCAGTGGCAAGATACCGTTGGCTTCTAAGTTACGCTAGCTCCTTCCTTTATATAAGTCGTAACTTTTACTTGTCGCTCACAGTAATCTTACTTCCATCGATCTCCCTTCTTCTTAATCTCCTTCATGGCTTGGCAACAGGAATTAGTTTTATCCATGATGATTTCTCATCTTCAAGACGCAAGAGAGTCTGTGAAGAAAGACTTTATAGAACAGTATGAGCGCTCACTTTTTCCTCACCTAGGAACTTCTGTAGCGCAGACCAAATGGCGGACCTATCAAGACATAACTAGGGTAACACCCTGGGGTCAGCAGCACTTTCGTAACAATGTCCGCTTGGCCATGGTTATCGAAGCCTTGGGTTTGGGTCCCCGATACTACTGCGTCATGAGATCAAGACATCTTGGGTTTTCTGAGCGGGTCTTCTTACTGGCATGTTTTCTTCCTCATGAGAAGATATGCCTTTACCCCGTTTTTGGCTTACCTCTCAGAGGTCCTTTTGTTAGATCATCTCATACCACTGAGATAGGTGCAGCAATAACCAACAGAATTATTCCCATAGATGAGCTACCTTATACATGCGCAGCTTGTGAGTGCTGCTTTTGTGATCATATGATGGACGGGCTTATGGAAGTGTAAAGAGTTCTTCTATCTTTACTGTATAAGTTCCGAGAATGAATAAAGTTTAAATCTTGTTCTTATCTTGAATCTTGCTCTCTTTGAGACTTTTTCTAGGTGGTTAATCCTGATTTAAATTTTTCTCTACGTCTCATAATTCGTGCATCTTGTAAAATTATCCCAGTTTGCGAGATGAGGACATCTCGCGTTTTTTTTAAGTGGGGTAGAATGTAAGATTCCTCCCCCAACCCCCCTCTTGATGTCTAGTATCTTCCCCTGTAATCAATCCCTCTTCAGAAATATAAAGACCTTGTTTCTAACTGTTTTAACCTAGAGAGAGAGAATATTCTAGAGAGAGAATATTCAGATTTTTAATATTTTTGGATAGAAAATTATCTCATCTTATTAAAATAAGTTCCCCTGAAACAGAAATTCAAAAAGAACTTTTCAATGTGCAATTAGAATTTATTGGAAATGGGTATAAAGGACCTTAGTCTAAGGGTCTAGATTTTCAGAAATTTTTAGATTATGGTCCAATTAAGGTTCCTATGGGCCAATAGCATCAATCCATGTGTAGGGAGGAGATAAATCCAATTTGTAAAAGAAGATGCCCAAAAATGAGTAAATGCTCACATAAGATGAAGAGTTGAAAAATGTACAAGGTTTATTAGTAAAATACTATGAGCAATATTAAAAATATGAGATATTTTGGGTATCTAAAAATGAGTAAATGCTCACATAAGATGAAGAGTTGAAAATGTACAAGGTTTATTAGTAAAAAACTATGAGCAATATTAAAATGATTCCATCATGACACATATGTAAGGAAGGGGAGTTCTTTAAAGGAGGTGCATATTTCACATAAGATGAAGAGTTGAAAATGTACAAGGTTTATTAGTAAAAAACTATGAGCAATATTAAAATGATTCCATTATGACACATATGTAAGGAAGGGGAGTTCTTTAAAGGAGGTGCATATTTCACATAAGATGAAGAGTTGAAAATGTACAAGGTTTATTAGTAAAAAAACTATGAGCAATATTAAAATGATTCCATTATGACACATATGTAAGGAAGGGGAGTTCTTTAAAGGAGGTGCATATTTCACATGCTTGAATGAGTTTTAAACTCATAAAAATTGAGATATTTCATCTCTCCTCTCTCCTCATTCAAGTCTAGTTCCAAAAAGTTAGCTTAACTGACCTAAAAATGGTCAAAAATTGACCAAACTGATTTGGAAAATTCTAGAATCAGTTTGTTTGGTTAGGAGCTCAATTTTTCCTATAAATAGAAGCCTCCCCCTTGTTGAAAAAAATATAGTGTTTATGCATCGTTACTCTACTCCACTTAAGCCAAGAACTGTGAATTCATTTAATAATTCACTAGTTTTTGGAGCTTCCCTCTTTCTTCAATCCCAATTAGTGGCTCCATCAACATACTTAACCAATTGATTGGTTGGGGGCCTCTACTCTAAACAAAGAATCAAGCAATTTGTAAGGTAATTAGTGAATATTGATCATTTCTATAATTTCTCAATGTTTCTCTCTTCTCAACCCCTCTCAAGCTTGAGAAGCTTAATTGGTATGGTTTTTTTTTTGGAATGCTATTGAAGTGAATTGATAATGTTAGTGAAGAGTTACATAATTTAATAAATGCTATTGAAGTTAATTTTCATTTATGTTTAAATTCTAATAGTTTTTATGTAATTTCTCTCTCTCAATCAAGAAATGGTCATACTCATGACCCATTCTCAATCCAAATCAAGCTTTTCATAAAGCTTTTCCTTAACCCAAGATTAAGCTATGCTTGAGGCCAAATTAATGGCTTTTTTCTATGCTTTTAGTTTATGTATATTGATGATTCAATCCATTATGGATGAATGATCCAATTAGAGATCATTTTAATTATTTCCTTAATGATGAGCTTTATCCCTTAGAAAAATTGAGATTTATCAGTCATAGCAGCGAAGCTATGGCAAAATTTTTATAAAAATTATGCATAAAATAATTTCATTCAAAGCATAAAAAGAGGACTTCCTACCATATTCTAGGAATTATCATCCTAGATTAATTAAAAGATATTCATTGTAATCATAGAGAAATTGATTTTTATATTATGCATCATTGATTTTCATGCATAGAGCTATGCATAAAAGATTATTATTTTAACATAAAAGTGTTACTTTTATCATATTTGGATTTCATGCATAGAGCTATGCATAAAAGATTATTATTTTAACATAAAAGTGTTACTTTTATCATTTTTAATTTTCATGCATAGAAGTATGCATAAAGGATAATTTTTTATATTAAAAGTATTACTTTTATCATTTTTAATTTTCATGCATAGAAGTATGCATAAAAGAAAAATTTTTTATATCAAAAGTGTTACTTTTATCATTTTTAATTTTCATGCATAGAAGTATGCATAAAGGAAAAATTTTTATATCAAAAGTGTTACTTTTATCATTTTTAATTTTCATGCATAGAAGTATGCATAAAGGAAAATTTTTATATCAAAAGTGTTACTTTTATCATATTGGATTTCATGCATATAGGTATGCATAAAAGATATTCTTTTTATACTAAAAGTGTGATTTTGCTCATAAATGGATTTTATGCATAACTTAGATGCATAAGAGAAATTCTTTTATTCTAAAAGTGTAATTCCTACCAAATTGAATTTATGCATAGGAAGATGCATAAAAGATTGATTCAAAAGTGTCATTCTCATCTAAATTGAATTCATGTATAGGAAGATGCATGAAAGATTGAATTTTAATTCAAAAGTGTCATTTTCATTTAAAATGACTTTATGCATAGGAAGATGCATAAAAGATTGATTTTTACTTCGAAAGTATTAATCTCCTTAAATGGAATTTATGCATAAATAAATGTGTAAAGAAATCTTATATCAAATATAAGAATTCTCTTGTATCCTATAAATAGAAATGAGAGGTGATAGGATGTGATAAGAAGTGTATAAGATGTGATAAGAGGTGATAAGATGCTTATGAAATAAGTTAGGAGGTGATAAGATGAATTAAGATGTGTATGGGATGAGATAAGAAGTGTATGTGATAGGATAAGATGTATATGGGTTGTGATAGGGCGAGAATGGATGTGATGTAAAAGATTAGATGTGAAGGCATATGGGGTTATATGAATGGGAATGTGGAAATGGATGTATGTATGTGGATGTGTGGATGTGGAGATGGGAGTGTGGATGTATGAATGTGAAAATGGATGTATGCATGAAGATGTATATGCATAGATGTGAATATGGATGTAGATGCATAGATGTGAATGTGGATGTAGATGTATGCATGAAGATGTATATGCATAGATGTGAATGTGGATATAGATGTGGATGTATAGATGTGAATGTGAATGTGGATGTATGCATGAGGATGTATATGCATAGATGTGAATGTGGATGTATAGATGTGAATGGGAATGTGGATGTGGATGTATAGATGTGAATGGAAATATGGATGTGGATGTATGTGAATGTGGATGTAGATGTATGGAAATGTGGATGTGGATGTATGTGAATGTGGATGTAGATGTGGATGTATAGATGTGAATATATGATATGTGATGTGAAGGAATCTGAAGTGAAGAGATGGAAAATGATGTGATTAGATGAGTACATATATAAATGGATGTGGATATGGATATGGATGTGTATGTGGATATGGATGTGGATGTGGATATGGATGTGAATATATATAAATGGATGTGGATGTGGATATGGATGTGAATATATGATATGTGATGTGAAGGAATCTGAAGTGAAGAGATGGAAAATGATGTGATTGGATGAGTACATATATAAATGGAATGTGGAATAAGTAATGTGGATTAATGAGGGATAATGTGGAAAAATGAGAGTTAATATAGAAACTGTATTTGTAAACTGTTGTAAATTGTGTTTGTAAATGGCTGTTTTATGTCAAGAATGCTGGGAAAGCATTTTGACCGTCTTGTGATTAAGGTAGTGGAGACCTAACTGATAAAGTTGCAACTGCTGACGGAGAGTCAATGGAGGACGTCTCGCGTAGCAAGGTCGGCCGAGGTCTTGACCAGCCTCGGTTCGATTAAAATGGTGAGCTTCCGGTACGGTGGATGAGGGACCAAGGAAGCGGCCTATGAGTGAAGCGCTAGGTCACCTGCGAAGGATCCTAGAGGGTGCTGACCATACGGTGCTCGGGCTCTGGGTCGCCCAGGATACCCACGCGTGCGTCGAGGAAGATATTGGAACAAGGAGTAAGAGTTGTTTTGTGAAACCGGGCATGGATCTGGTTGATTGACCTTGCTGGTCTTCAATGGATGAGTCCATGGCTCTTTATATGGATCTGTTGGTTGATCTTGCTGATCTTCAATGAGAGTCCATCTTGATTTTTATAAGTGATTATATTGCCGAGTATTATGGGCTAGGAACTATTGAAAAGGCCCCTGTGTGGACAGGTGGTGAGCGTTCTAGTTGCCAATGATGCCATAGATACTCTGATGAAGGAATGATGGAAAATTATGAATCAACCGGATAAATTGGAAGATTGTGATCAGTGGTACTATGGTTTCATTAAAGGATTGTTTTAAAGTTAGCTGATGCTAAGAAAAAGGCAATTTCATATTGGGTGTGTAAGTGGTGTGACTAGTTTTATGTTTGCATGAACTTCCGGCTAGGGGGCCTTGGAACTCTTTTCCTTGGTACCCGGGACAAAACCTAACCAAATTCTTAATTGGATCCCATCACTACAGTGGTTGGGCGGTTGGCTAACCCATGGGACTGGATGGGGTTAGGCTGGACTGATGGATCCGTAAATCGAGATTTAATTTCTATTATTACGATAGATGAAGTAAATCCCGGATAGAAATTGTTCTATGGATAGGAATCAACGGCTGTGCCTCTTGATGGGGAAAAAAGCGTTGATCCCAATGATCCAAGTGCAAGTTTCTTCCTTGAATTGACCAAGTACCGTTAAAGGTGCAGTCAGATCAGTTGATCCGTAATGATCTTGACTACGTTAGAGTAAAGAGTTATCCTGGTGGAATCGCCCATGCTTTCCGGGTAAAGGAAGTTTTTTCGGTTTTGGTTTTGGACAAACCGACGGATTAGTCTCTTGTCCGGATATCCATGGGCGAGGCCCCGAGTGTGAGACCCCTACCCACGCATGATGTGCTAGTTCCGCTGCTAGTACCCCGAATCCGTTGCGCGGTGGAGACCGGGATCTCACACCCTGCTTCAATGTCATACACCACTTACTCCACAAACATGTAAATACCTTCACAAAATCATCCAGTGATTGCCCACAAACCTGCTTCAAGATGCTCAACTCTTGCTAAAGCACACTTGAATCCTCCACTTGCTGAAAATGCTCCAAAAGGCCTTCTTTCAACCTGTCTAAGGTCAAAACACCATGTAGCTCACCTGCCGCATCCTGTGCTTCAAAATCCTTAAGCCAGCTTCGGGCATCTCTCTTCAAGAAAATCTTTACTAACCTCAGAACCTGCTCTTCATCTGTCACATGATTGCTAATGCATGCCAACTCCATCTGCTCCAAGAAGTCACACACATCTTCACCCTTCCTGCCATGAAACTCCGGATAAGACCACATCATGACAACCTGTAACAATCCCTGAGCTCTCCTCAGTGGAACACATGCCCTTCTAGGCAAAGAACAACACCAGAGCTCTCCTCAATGGGACACACGCCCTTCTAGGCAAAGAACAACACCAGAGCTCTCCTCAGTGGGGGCACCAAAAGAATGTGACGTGAAAAAAAGAAAAAAGAACCTCTGCCTCTATAGCCCTTCACCTCCCAAACTTGGAAACACTAACACAACAGAGGCACCACCACCGGCTGGAACACTTTCCACAATTCACCACACCACCCACACCCAAAAGACATCACAAAATAGGGGCACCATAGACAAAGCAAACACCCAGCAATTTATTCCCAGTAAAACACTTCATACAAGCTTCTCCTGACACAAAAGCCTTACTCACACAATCATAAAAAGACTCAGGCCTGGATTTACTGCCAAGGGAATTCCACCACGGCCACACCACCTCTGGAATTCAACCTTGCGTCTGACGACCAAGCCTTTGTAAACACAAACTCATCAACACTCTGACCTGTCACTGCCGAGGATACACCACATCCCCAATCACCGCGAACCTCTTCACCTGCTTGCTATGCCAATCACACCAGAAAGAACCCCGCCACTCTCACTTCAGAAGGCGCCCCACCAGCTAACCCTCAACTCTCTCTGCAGCCCATCACTTCTGTGTGTGTCGCTAGTAGTAGCAGCTACCCAAACACTTCTCTCTCTCACTCTCTGTGCTGATCCTTTGCCAATCACTTCCTCACTTCCTCTTGCAGCTTCTCTACAGTGCTACTGGCCCCGCCAGCCAAGCAGCCACACTGTCCTTCTCTTCTCTTCACTCGGCACCCGCTCACGGTGTCCACAGCCCTGTCTCCTAGTAGGCGACCTCCTCACAGCCACCAGCCTTCCACCATACCCACAGCCACACGCTGTCCACCTGCTTTCACTTCCACATCCAGCTCATTATCATTACCTCCAAGGCCTCCTAGTAGCTCTGCGCCAGCCTTTGAAGAAGCCTCTCCCTCCTTTTACAAGGCGGCCACCACCTCAAAAGCCGCAGCTTGTCACCAGTCCTTCCTCGTGCAACCATACACGCCAACCACTAGCTGTCGTGCCAGCAGCTGCGCTGCATAGCCAAACTCGTCTCTTGGCGCCTGTCAACCCTCTTGGCGGCTCCCCGTCGCTACAGCAGCTCGGCTTCTCGTACCCAAGGCATCCTTCTCTCGCCAGCTTGCGTGCTGTGCCCCAACTGCTCTTCGACGACCCTCTTGCGCCTCTCTGTTGTAGACCTGCGGCGGCTGCGCCCCAGCTTGTCAGTGCCCGAGAACCTTCACCAAGGACCCTAGTCACCGGCAGCAGCTTTGCCAACTCACCCCCAAGCAGCTCTCACTCCGTTTGCTCTTCAGAATGACCAGAACCGCCTTCTCACCCGAGAGGCTTGGTTTTTTCTAGGCGGCCACCCCACCTCGTTTCTCTCCTCGCAAGCTTCTAGACGTTACGCTGGCGGCCACACAAAACCTCCACGTAGCTTTGCTTTTTTAGCCACTTCAATATTATCATTTTTTTCTATTTTGCCTAAAAGATGGCCACCAGCTATGCCTTCCATTTCACACCAAAGCTCAATGCAACATTGGCCCTTGCTTCAATTGCCCATACCTCCACACACCTTCAAATACAGCCTTCCAATGCCCACTTATACTTGGGATGCACACACATTTCAAGGCGACTGAGTAGCTGATATCATCCCCAGCACACCACACTTCGGACAGGCCTGTACAAGCCTACAACAAAATCCATCCACCCTGTACACCTGGCAACACATTCAAAGCCAAACTCTTCACACATGCCATGCATCCATATGTACACAAGCCCAAAACACCTTTCAAAAAAATGCTTGACTTTTATCACCCTAAGACTGATGATCAAACTGAAAGGGTAAATCAAGTAATCCAAGATGTTCAAACTGAAAGGGTAAACCAAGTAATTCAAGATATACTTCGGTCATGCTATGGCAGGGAACCCAAGAAGTGGCTAAGCTATCTTCACCTAGTCGAGTTTGCCTACAATGCTTCTTATCACAGAAGTATTGGGATGAGCCCTTTTAAAGCTCTGTATGGACAAGATTGCTTAACTCCATTAACTTGGTTCGACCCATTGATTAGGGTCGAGATGTCCAGACATATGCTTGACGACATGGAGCACCAGATGCAGTCAATTCGTAAAGATATTAAAGCTACCCAAGATCGACAGAAGCAGTATGCAAATAAGAAGAGGACAGACAGAAAGTTTGAAGAAGCAGATATGGTCTTCATTAGAGTACGGCCCAAATAAGAAGAGGACAGACAGAAAGTTTGAAGAAGCAGATATGGTCTTCATTAGAGTACGGCCCAAAAGAAGTTCTCTATCTCTTGGGAAGTACAAGAAGTTATCCCCCAAATATTGTGGGCCATATCTGATTACAAAGAAAGTAGGTGACTTAGCCTATGAGCTTCTTCTACCGCCTCATCTCAAAGTTCATAATGTATTTCATGTAAGCCTTCTAAAGAAATATGTGCCAAGCCCAAATCATGTGCTTGATGAGATGAAATCCTAACCTCTTCAACCGAAGGGCAGATGGAACTCCAACCTGAAGAAATTCTTGATGTTTGAGAAAAGATTCTCGGGAATTCTCAGAGAATTATTGGTAAAATGGAAGTTCTATCCTTTTGAAGATGCCACCTCGGAGAATGAAGTCGATCTTTGCGGGATTACCCCCAGTTTGCAGGATGAGGGCATCTCGCGTTCTTCAAGTGGAAGAGAATGTAAGATTCCTCCCCAGTCTCTCAAGATGTCCAGCATCTTCCCTTGTAATCAAATCATTCTTCAGAAATATAAAAGATCTTGTTTCTACCAGTTTTGGCCTAGAGAGAGAAAATCTTCTAGAGAGTGGTAATTCAGTTTTTAAATATTTTTGGATGGAAAAATATCTCTTCTTATTAAAATAAGCTCCCTCGAAATAAAAGTTCAAAAATATTTTCAAAAGGTGCATTAGAAATCAAGTATAATCTGTTCAAGAGGCCTTATCCTGTCAAGATTTTTTCCAAAATTTTAAATTAAGGTTCCTATGGACCAATAAGATTCATCCAAATGTAGGGAGGAGATAAATGGAAGAATAAAAGGAAAATCTCCCAAAAATGAGTAAATACTCACATAAGATGAAGAGTTGACTAAGGACAAGGTTAATAGTTAAAAAAGAGAGATATTTAGAAGAAATGATGCATTTTTGACACCTCAGTATGGGGGAATTCCCTTCATGAAGGAGGCGCCTACTTCACATGTGTGGGTGAGTTTTAAACTCCCAAGTAATGAGATATTTTTATCTCTCCTCTCTCCTGTTTCAACTAGATCCAAAAAGTGGACTAAATTGACCCAAAAATGGTCAAAATTTGACCAAACTGATCTGGAAAATTCTAGAATCAGTTGGCTTGGTTAAAAGCTCACTTTTTCCTATAAATAGAATCCTTTCCCTTTGTTGAAGCTCAATAGTGTTTTTGCACTATTACCCTACTTCTCCCAAGAGCCAAAAACTGTGAATTTACTCATAATTTATTAGTTTTGACCTTCCCTCTTCTGAAGATTGGTGGCCACTCTTGTTTCAAACAAAAGTAGATCCTTCAAATAATCAAGCCAAAGGAAAGCTCTCAAATTCTCCTTGTAAGTTGGAGATTCTCCTCTTTTCTATTTCATTTTATGGTTTTTTATGATTTTTGTCTTCTCTAAAATGAATATGATGTTATGCCTCATTGAAAAAGGCATTCCCCTCTCTTCTTTAGTAAATCGAACCATTCTTTATCCTAGATGAATGATTAATGGATAAAATCAAGTTTTTCATAATGTTTCTCTTAAATAAGTAGAAAATGTTTACATTAGAATGATTTAAATACTCTTGGTGAACTTCTAATGAATTTTAGAGAGTTAAAAATTGAAAAATGGTCAGCCATACAAAGGAGGCTATGGCAAAATTTTCTAAAAATGTGTAAATAAGTTTTACTTTTTTTAAAATTCAAAAAGAGTAATCCCCATCGTATATGTATTCTTAAAGTGTTATTTTTCATCCTAGGTATAGAAAAATGCATACTAAAAATATTTTATTAATAAAGTGTTACTTTCTTTAGAGTTGAATTCTATGCATAGAAGGAAGCGTATTGAAATTGTTTTTTGATTATAAAAGTGTTATTTTCATCATAAATGATTTTTATGCATAAATGGATGCATAAAAGAAATTCTTTTATATTAAAAGAGTGATTTTTATCATAAATGAATTGTATGCATAAATATATGCATAAAAGATTTTTTTTATATTAAAAGTGTGATTTTCATCATAGATGATTTTTATGCATAATTGGATGCATTAAAGAAATTCTTTTATATTAAAAGAGTGATTTTCATCATAAATAAATTGTATGCATAAATATATGCATAAAAGTTTTTTTTTATATTAAAAGAGAGATTTTCATCATAAATTATTTGTATGCATAAATATATGCATAAAAGATTATTTTTATATTAAAAGTGTGATTTTCATTATAAATGATTTTTATACATAAATGGATGCATAAAAGAAATTCTTTTATATTAAAAGAGTGATTTTTAGCATAAATGATTTGTATGCATAAAAGATTTTTTTTATATTAAAAGTGTGATTTTCATCATAAATGATTTTTATGCATAAACATGCATAAAAGATAATTTTTATATATTAAAAGTCAGATTTTTATCATAAATTATTTTTATTGATAAAAGAAATTCTTTTATATTAAAAGTGGGATTTTCATCATAAATGATTTTTATGCATAAACATGCATAAAAGATAATTTTTTTATATTAAAAGTGTGATTTTCATCATAAATGACTTTTATGCATAAATGGATGCATAAAAGAAATTTTTTTATATTAAAAGAGTGATTTTCATCATAAATGAATTGTATGCATAAAAGATTTTTTTATATTAAAAGTGTGATTTTCATCATAAATGATTTTTATGCATAAATGGATGCATAAAAGAAATTCTTTTATATTAAAAGAGTGATTTTCATCATAAATGATTTGTATGCATAAAAGATTTTTTTTATATGAAAAGTGTGATTTTCATCATAAATGATTTTTATGCATAAATGGATGCATAAAAGGAATTCTTTTATATTAAAAGAGTGATTTTCATCATTAATGATTTGTATGCATAAATATATGCATAAAATATTTTTTTATATTAAAAGAGTGATTTTCATGATAAATGATTTTTATGATGATAAAAGTGTGACTTTCATCAGAATTGGATTTTATGCATAATTAGATGCATATAGAATTTTTATAATTAAATAAGGGTTCTCTTTAATCCTATGTTAATTTTCACAAAAATTGGAAAAATGAATAAGTAGATAATATGTGAGAGGAAATTCTACCGTTTTATATTCACTAAGATGGGAATGAGAAAATTCAAATAAACTATCAAAGTCGGAGATCGAGATAAATGATTATTTATTCCTCCTAGGAATTCATGTTTAGTTTAGAAATCTGTAAGCAAATATTCAATGAACGAAATTTAGAAAAAGAGAAATTGAAATATTACCTTTCGAGGAAGATAGTTTAGGAAGAGCCTTTCTAGACTCAAACTCTGATTCAAACTTTTGACCAAGACCTAATTCCTTTGTCAGTTTCAATCAATGACGATGTGACCAGTTCAGAAAAAATGCACTCAAATCACCCACCGAATCTAAAACTAAGTTGAGACCTTTGATTTTGATCTGAGGATCAAGATTACACAATTTGAGAAATTCTGCTTGGGAATCCAGACCTGTGATCTAGAAGTATTGGGATACGGAATTAAGATATAACCATTGTATTCAAAACAAAATCAAAACTGAAAACTTGCATAAAAACCTTGTTTTCTTAAAGGACTGTCTTACGCCAGAATGCTGGAGGGAGTATTTGGCATATGTGTTTATCTAAGGGAAGTTCGATTTGCAACAACTGGCAGGGAGTGTTCAAGGGATAGCTCACGCAGCAAAAACATGCCCAGGTCCAGCGTGGATATGGTGAAATATGTGTTTATTTAAGGGAAGTTCGGTTGCAACAGCTGGCAGGGAGTGTTCAAGGGACAGCTCACGCGGCAAAAACATGCCCAGGTCTTGACCAGCCTGGGTATGGTGAAAAATGATGTGCTTTCGGTACGATGAGCGAGGGCCGACGAAGTGGTCCCTGAGTGAAGTACCAAGACACCTAAGGAGAATCCTGGAGGGTTCTGACCAGGCGATGCACAGACTCGCGGTGCTTAGGACACCCATGCGTATGTCGTGGAAGATATATATGAATGTTGACGAAATGATTATTGTAATCTGTTATTACTGGATCTCATTGCTGACCAGCTGGTCCCAACAACGAAGAGTCCATAGTGGTACTCTTTTTGTGAAACAAGGAATTGAATGGAAATTTTGAGTTATGAAATCTGTGACCATATCTATTTATCAATGGATTATTTTTATATTAAAGTTTCTAAGAGGAGTGTGTGTGTAACTGTGTTCTAAAGCTAAAGTTAAGAAAGGCATTCAATTATGGGTGGGTGAGTACTTGTTTGGTTGTACCAATTCCAGTGGTAGGGTGGTGGCTAACCCATGGGCCGGATGGGGTTAGGCTGGAATCAGTGGAGTTTTAATAATCAAACTGAAAAATCTTAGGATTAGGATAGGATTCGAGTAGTTAGTTAATTCCCTAATAAATTTCTCAATTGAGTGGGTCAACGACTGTGCGTGATCTTGATTAGGAAAAAAGTGTTGAACTGCTTAGATGATCAAATATTATCAGCGATAGTTCCTTCTATCCAGTTTATTCAGGTGAAGGATAGTTTTTGATCTCGTTAGAAAAATTCAGGTTTAAATATTCAGGTGAAGGATAGTTTAGGTTTTGATCTCGTTAGAAAAATTCGTTAAGAAAATTCAAAAAGGTAGAATCGTCCTCGCTTTTCGGGCATGGAAAATTTTCCCGGTTTCGGTTTTCGGAGTGACCACCAGCCTAGTCTCGTGCCCGAACATTCGCCACTCGTGGGTGAGGCCTCGAGTGAGAAACCCTGCCCCGCGTATGAGGGGGCTGCTTCCGCTATCAGGCTACCGGGAGTCCGGTGCACAGAGGGGGCAGAGGGACCTCACATCATTCCTGAAACTTCCTGACTCCATATTTTGGTTGGGACCTTGGTGTCTCTTTGGAGGTGGAAGGTTGGAAGAGCTTCCCAGTGTCTGGAATATCTAAAAGGATGAGGGAGCTAGCTTTGGCAGGACTTTAACGATGAAGGCTTTGGCGAAGTTCTTCGCCATTCTTACAGCTTCAACCATGGAAATTGGCTTGGAATTCTTGACATGGTGTCTAAAGGTTCATCCATTCCCCGAATGAACCTGGCCATAAGTTGCTCTTCGTCTAAACAGTGGTGAGTACTTGAGGAGAAGAGCAAATGACTGCTGATTTTCTTTAATAGTTTTGCTACCCTGGTTCATTAGGGAAAATGTGGACTCATTTTTGGGCCCTCTAAGAAATGCCAAGTCATCATTCTATTATGAAAAGTGGGATTGTGGATAACTCTATCCATAGTATCTTAAAAACTATATCATGTAACATATCATTGGAAAGATCTTGATGAGAGGATTCTAACGCACCAACCTCCGACAAATTTGGAGTTTTTATGCTCAAGTTATGGCCTCCCCACCAAAAAGTAACCTCAAAAGTTCCGTAACAAAAGCCTCACCATCATTGGTCCTTATGGAATATTCCCTAGAATCTCAAAGAGCTTAAAAGGCTCAAAAGTGAGTCCAAATTTTCCCTAATGTAGCTCTAAGAATTCATTCATCTTGGTTTCTAAAAATCCGAGGGGACAAAATCTCTTCCTTAGATAGGCTTTGAGATCATTTCAGGACTAGGTATTCCTATCCATATGGTTGGTGTTGCAATGGTTTCTCCATGCCACCATGGCTGTTTCCACAATCTTCAGCCTAGAGAGAGCCATTTTGCTCCTCTCGTTGTATCCGATGACATCAAAATATTCCTCCATGGCTTCAACCCACTTCTCCACAGCCTCGCCCAAGTTCTCTCCTTCACCTTTGAAGGGTCCTGCTGAGTTCTGTGAAGAGCCTTGCAAACATTGGGGTCAAGCTCTTCCTCATTAGTGAGAGGGTCTAGCTATCAGCCCACGGTTTCCTTGCCTCACAATTCTGCCAAAAATGATACATTATTAAATTTTTATTTTGATTTCGTCAATGAGATCCTAAGACTTAAGAGGTTCAAAAAATAATTGTTTTAAACAAGATAAACGATCTTATTGGAGATCTATGACATATGTCCGAGTAATAGATCTTGCTTCTTTAATTCATCATATAATAAACAATCACTTATATAACATGGAATTTTTCCACAAAACATTTCTTTATTTATATAAAGGTTACAATATGTACATAGAGCACCTCGGCTCCAGAAAGTCAAAACCTCCTCGAGAAATGCATAAGACGGTGATACTGGGCTACAGACATGCCTCGATACAAACGTTCCCTTACTACCAACAAGGGAGCTACTATCTTCTCCTTGGAATAAAGCGGCTAAGAAGTCTGTAGATATGGCAGGAAAGTCTAAAATATCAAGGCGTAGGGTGATATAAAATAACACCATGAATCACTTTTAGCCTCATCAAAATCACGGCCAACGAGATATTTTCCCTCAGCATCAAGCATTGGTCGAAAGAGGCGTAGACATACTACATTGCAAACCACTTGTGCTGTTGTCTCTCCACTGGGTCTAGGAAATATAAATCCTCGAAATGGCTTTACGAGTCTCGCTCGTCTCATTCAAGTTTTAGAGTGAAAGAGATGAGATGCTCAAAGGCGAAAGCAGTCATGGGTGAGATCAGGACTATCGGATAAGTGTGGAACTTCCATCTATAAAACCAAATTCTTTGATTAAAAATCTTTATTAATGAAGCTTAAGGAATGAAAATACAATACGTAAATGCTCTTTCTATGTTCTTATTATAAATTTCTAATAAAAATTCATTTTTTCTTATTAGCTTTCAACAAAGCTCTGATACCACCTATGAGACCCCCGCCCCCTCCGCGATACCCCCTTTGAGGGCACTAGTGGAAGCCGCGTCAGCCTCTCACCACAGGGCAGGGATCCACACTTGGGGCCTCGCCCATAGATATCGGCACAAGAGACTAGCCCGGCGGTTCGTCCGAAATCGGGCCCGAAAAAACTTTCCTCACCCGGAAGGCACGGGCGATTCCACCAGGGAAATCATCTAACGAGAGAATTGATCTAACGAATCAAAGTCTTAACTATCCAAACTGATCCGTCCTAACCCAAAAGTCACATGGTCTAGATCAAAGAAGAGACTTGCACTTGGTCCATAGAATCATCACTTTTTTCCTCCTTTAACGAGGCACAGCTGCTGATTCCCTCCCACAGAACAAGGGTCTTCCTAGGACTTAATCTAACTAACGTAACTTAATCGTAACTATTTGTATCACAGGAATCCCCCAATCCAGCCTAACCCCAACTATCCCATGGGTTAGCTAACCACCCCCAACCATTGTATTGGTGGGATTCCTTTATAAAACTTTGGTAATGTTTTGCCCGAGTACCGAGGAAAAGTTAATCTAACTAACGTAACTTAATCGTAACTATTTGTATCGTAGGAATCCCCCAAGCTAGCCTAACCCCAACCGTCCCATGGGTTAGCCAACTGCCCCCAACCATTGTATTGGTGGGATTCCTTTATAAAACTTTGGTAATGTTTTTCCCGAGTACCGAGGAAAAGAGCTCCCAGTCCCCCTAGCCGGCGCTAGCAAAATTTAAGGTAGGCATACCACTTACACACCCAATATGAAATTGTCATTATAACAGATTCGGTTGTCTTTAAAACAATCTTTCCATGAAATTATAGTATTACTAATCATAATCCTCCAAAATATTGAGTCCATTGTTTACAAAATATATCATCCCAGACTCTCTGTTAAAGACGAGCTAGTCAACCAACAAGATCCAATATCAAATTTCAGTTCACAAAAGTAATTGTTTTTAGTTCATTTATATCTTCCTCAACGTACGCATGGGTGTCCTAGCAATCGCGAGCCCATGCATCACCTCGTCAGAACCCTCTAGGATCCTACTTAGGTGTCCTAGCACTTCACTCAAAGACCACTTCGTTGGTCCTCGCCCATCGTATCAAAAGCACACCATTTTAACCATATCGAGGCTGGTCAAGACCTCGACAGGCTTTGCCGTGAGAGCGACGTCCCTCGACGACTCCCTGCCACAGCTGTTTGCCAACAACGAGTCTCTTCTTAGTTAAAGACATACCAAATGCTTCCTCCAACATTCTAGCATAAAACAATCCTTTAAAAGAAAACAGAGGTTCTAAGCAAGTAGAATTCTCGGTTCGAGATTGGTTCCACAAAACCCTTTTCCCATAATCCAGATTTTTTTAATGAGAATCATTGACCTCTCATCAAGGTAATCTACCCATCATTTGACTGAATTTACAACTAGATTCTTGGTGATTTTGGTTAAGGGAAAACTATGCTAATTCAACAGTAGTCTATTCTTTGTGTGTCAAGAATTGGAATTGGTTACGAGGTTTTGCTTGATTCAGATTCAAGAGATGGGCAAGTAGTTTATTGGCCTCCCCTCTCTTAGTCATGGTGGTCTAACCAAAATTATTTGGTTTACTTCTAACTTTGATTCCTAAGGATTTTCTTTTGATAATAATCTACTGAACTTCCAACCATAAGGAAAATTCCAAGTTTATGAATTTCATTCTTTCTTAACCATAATAGATTAAGAAATGGTTCTATATGAGAATATTGGATTTTTGTAAAAATACTCTTCTTCCATTAATCTAATTTTGGTTAAATATCAATTTGGTGATTTATCCACATAAAATATCTAAGAATATTCTTTCTACCAATTTAATTATCAACCCTAATTTTCTAGGTGGAATTATGGTGAAAATTCTTGTTTTGTCACCAAAATTTAGTTTAAACCTTTCTCTACTAAAATACCATAAAAACTCTTGTTTTAATTAAATATAAATATCCATTTTTTTGAATATGCTTAAAATTCATCTTTTTGCATTTAAATGATTGAATTCCAAATGTCATGGTAATTCCTCTTTTATCATTTAAAAATTCTTAATCTAAAATTTTACTTCCTAAAATTAAATAAAAATATCCATTATTTTAAATATAGAAAAAATTCCTCTTTTACCATTTAACTACTTGGATCTCAATTATCATGAGAATTCCTCTTTTTGCATGAAAATAAATTTACAAAAATTTCTCTTTTCTTTTAATTAAATATTTATGTATAAATACTAAAAATTAATTTTCCATGAATATGATGAAAATCATTATTTTTATATAGGATGTCCAATCCTACAATATGGTAGGAAGTTCTCTTTTGAATTATGCATAAAATAAGATATGTATTATTTTTTAAAAATTTTACCATAGCTTCCTTGCTATTAAAGATAATTTTTTAATTTTTTCTTAAAAGAATAAAACATTGTAATGCAAATATGATAGAAGATCTATTCTTAAGCTTAAATCTAAACTATGAGTTTAAATCATAATTTTAACCATAATCATAAACTTAATTATGATTATTCTACTAGATTAAACTATTCCCATTATTTCTCTTTTCCCAAATTGATAGGATTATCTCTTTCCCATTTAGAATCAATTAAAATAGTTTTTAACTACTTATAAATAATCTAAAAGAATTAACCATTATTTTGTTAACATAAAAGCATAAAAATACCATTTTCTTATTATCTAGCTTAACAAGCTTAGAGTTTGGTTTTGAAATAAGGGTTTATCAATGAGAAGCATTCTTTTGCTAAAGAATCACCCATAGGAATGACTATTCTTTTTGAGAGAGAGATATACATATGAAAGCATTCTAATTAAGCATAAAGATTAACTTTTTCTTGATCATACATTAAAATTCTTAGGGAAAGTTTCATTTGAATTTAAAACAACCAATTAGAAAATTTCTCAAGCTTGAGAGGGGTTGAGAAGAGAAGTCATTTGAGAATATTAACAAAAAACCATAAAATTCATTCTTACCTCAAGGATTAGCTTGCTTCTTTTTCTAGAAGTGAAGCCCCCAACCAATCAATTGGTTTAGCAAGTGGAGAAGAGAGCTCCAAGAGTTGTTGAAGAGAGAGAGAAGCTCCAAGCTCCCCAAAAGTAGAGGATTTTTAAGGGATAATAGAAAATATGATTATTTTAATGTAATACTGGCATGGTATAGTTCACAGATGAGAATACAAAAGAATGAGAGTCTATTTACAGGTGAGGGAGGCCACTAACTGAGTCCAACTGGGTTCTAGAATTTTCCAGCTTCAGTTTGACTGAATTTGGATAAGATTTGGACCACTTTGGCTCTCCTTTTGATCCAGTTTTATCCAAGAGAGAGGAGAGATAAAAATATCACTTTGGCTCTCCTTTTGATCCAGTTTTATCCAGGAGAGAGGAGAGATAAAAATATCACAATTTTTTTGAATTAAAAACCCTTCCACACATATGAAGGAGGCGCCTACCTCAAAGGTCCCCATCTCCTTACCAAGGTGTCAAAAATTCATCATTTCTCTAAAATATCTCATTTTTTTAGTAATATCTCTTAATTTTTAACTAATAAACCTTGTACTCAGTCAACTCTTCATCTTATGTGAGCATTTACTCATTTTTGGGTATTTTATTTTATTCATTGGGTTTATCTCATCCCAACACTTGGATTAATCCTATTGGCCAATTGGAATCTTAATTGGACCATAATCCAGAAATTGCTGAAAATCTAGACACTTAGGTTAAGGTCCCTTATATCATTTTTAATTGATTCCTAATGCACCTTGGAGAATTTATTTTGAACTTCTGTTTCAAGGACATATATTTTGATAATAGGAGAATTTTTATATCTAAAAATATCTCAATATTGAATTACATCTCTCTAGAATTTTTCTTCTCTCTAGGCAAAAACAAGGAAAAATAATATTTTCTTGAATTTTGAAATAGGGAATGATTATAGGGGATTGAGGTAAAAGCTTATTCATTATTCAAGCTGAGGAGGAATCTTACACGGAGGCACCAGTATGTAAGGTACAAATGAGTTCCAAATGCATGCAACACATTGGTGAGGCTGAGATCATTTCAGTATGGAAATATGAGGCCATGATAAAGAGGGAGTATCGAAAAAGACACCTTACTCAAAAGCAGGCTGAAGGTGCAAGCAATAGGGAGGAACCTACTATTGAAGAGGACATTCAAGCAAGGAAAAGGAGGTCTTCTGAGACCATTGTTTCACCACATTATCTCACAGTTGAGTGTTTATGGAAGAGAAGACCAAAAGGAAGTAATCCAAGCAGTTCTAAATGACAAATGCATTTTACAATGCGTACAAGATAAAGTTCATGATCACTCCTTTGATATTCTCTCTGCATTAGGATCTCCCTATAGGCGTTAAAGAATCCGGAGTCTAACGATGAGCTTTTCTTGAAACGTAGCGCTTTAACCATGCTTGTAAATGGGTTAATGCAACTTAATGACACCATAAACAAAGGTATCCATCTTATCGAAGTATCCAATCTACTTGGTATTCATCCATGGAACCTCTATGCTACTATGCTTAGAGTTGATAATGATGTTGGTGCTTCAAGCATGCTACAATTGGACTTATGTAAGAGACAATTGATGCATGGCAAGCTAGATGATGAGGTGAAGGAGATAGCTGTCAAGTTTTGGACAGAGCAAACGAGGGCTTCTCCAAACAAGAAAGACATCATTTGACGACGTACTGGCCGCAAGCAATACATTTGAGCATCCATTGCACTTGCTATAGATGAATCTCAGGTAATAAGGAGTCACAATCTTAACTTCCATTTCTATTGCCTGTTACTATGTGTTATGTAATGCATCCCACTTGCATCTATGATATTGCATGCAAAATAGCAATCAAAAGCATATGTGCTATTTGTGCTATATAGCACTAGGCTTCTATTTAATTTTTTATGCTTGTTTGTGTTAACTAATGTATAGCGCTTGTTTGTGTTAACTAATGTATAGCGCTTGTTTGTGTTAACTAATGTATAGCGCTTGTATATCTGCTATAGTCCTCAATGTGTGCTATATACTGCATTTTAGTAGAATGGGGTAACTGTCTGCTATTGTGTGCTAACCAGCATTCTATAGCAGATTATTCACAAGCAATTTACTAGCATGTTTGCTATTGTCTACTATTATGGTGCTATATAGCATACAAGATCATAGCATACTAGTTATTGTATAGCATACAAGATCATACTAGTTATTGTATAGCATACTAGTATGTGCTATTAAGTGTTATCCTATGCTATATAGCACAGGAAGCATGTTTGCTATTGTCCACTACCATGTGCTATCTAATGCTGTGCAGTGGCATGTGTGTTATTGACTAGTATTGTGTGCTCTATAGCAGTGAGGAGATTCACAAGGTGATGCACATCTTTGCTATGGTGTGCTATGGGGTGCTATTCTTTGCTACAATCCACATGCATCTTTGCTATGGTGTATACCACTTATTGCATAGCAGTTGCATCTGTGCTATTTCTTGCCATTATGTGCTATGTGCTATTATCCACTATTGTGTGCTATATAATGCATTGCACTGGCATGTGTGGTATTGACTGCTATTGTCTGCTATATATAGCATCCAAGACATATGTGCTATTATCCACTATTGTGTGCTATATAATGCATTGCACTAGCATGTGTGGTATTGACTGCTATTGTCTGCTATATAGCATCCAGGAGAATACCAGTTATTGCATAACACTTGCATATGTGCAATTGCTTGATATTCTATGCTATATAGCAATCAAAAGCATATGTACTATTATCAACTTTTTTACTAGAATGTGTGGCATTGACTGCTAATGTGTGTTATATAGCAGCCAAGAATACATCTGCTATTGTCTACTAGTATGTGTTACATAAGCCATAGCAATTGCACATGTGTTGTTGTCTTCATATGTGTGCTATGTAATGTATTGCACTAGAATGTGTGTTTTTGGTCCGCTATGTGCTATATAACGCATAGCAGAAGCATTTCTCTACTATTGCACTACGCTATACAATGCATTTCACACAGTATTATTATATGCTAGTGTGCTATATAGCTTATAGTTTTGAGTTACTTTAGGACATTGACAACTAATGCATATGTGTTATCTATAGACATAGTATTTCCTAAAGTTCAGAGAGACCCACCGAATAGTGAAGAATGGGCAAAGGTCTTTTGAGAAGATGAAACCATGGTTTGTAAGAAAGCTAAAAGATCGGAACACATGATGATGTGTGTACCACATACAAATGCTGTTCTTGAAAGATGCATACAACCAACTACATTCCAATGCTGCTGGTTTTCATGGGAGGTCATGTTCATGTGCCTGTGTGGCAAATGTGCAGCTACAGAGCACTCATTGTCTAGGATAACAAAACTATGGGAATCATGTGTATGTGCAAAGAATTAGGATTCAGCATTTCACAGGTACGAATGTTATATGGGCAAATGTGATAAATGCAGTGTGAAGAATATTCCCTTTTATCCATTTGAGCATCAAGAGACAACAAAAACAGTTGTAGTTCAAGTCTTTGAAGATGTTCAAATTCAAAACAAGAATGGTGAAACAAGGAAACGAAAGGTGTTGTCCTCCTGAAAGATCCATGCCCCCTCCGTGCAACGAATTCCGGGGTGCTAGCAACGGAAGTAGCACTTCTTGCATAGGGCAAAACCTCTCACTCGGGGCCTTGCCCACGGATATCTGGAAAAGAGACTAATCCCTTTGTTCTTCCAAAACCAAACCTAGAAAAAACTTCCCTCGCCCAGCAGACATAGGTGATTCCTCTAGGATATTTTATTCTAACGTAGTCAAGGTCATCACTAACAAAACTGATCGAACCAAACCCATAAGTCTCATGGTCAGATCAATGAAGAGTCTTGCACTTGGATCATAGAGTCCAACGCTTTTTTCCTCATCAATAGACACAGCCGTTGATTCTTTTTCATAGAACAAGGGTTATCCGGGATTTACTTCAACTATCGTAACTTAACAGAATTGAGTCTCATTTTAGGGATCCATCAGTCCAGCCTAACCCAATCCAATCCCATGGGTTAGCCAACCACCTAACCGCTATAGTGATAGGATCCATTAAGAAATTTGGTTATGTTTTGCCCTGAGTACCAGGGAAAAGAGTGCCCCCTAGCCGACGCTTCAAGAGGAAACTTCAAGATAGTCACACCACTTACACACCCAATATGAAATTGCCTATTTCACAGATTGAGCTGTCTTTAAAATAATCTTTTAATGAAACCATAGCACTCCAAAATATGCAGCTTGAACT
The DNA here is from genome assembly GCF_041138505.1 of Cibotium barometz. Classification (NCBI taxonomy): domain Eukaryota; kingdom Viridiplantae; phylum Streptophyta; class Polypodiopsida; order Cyatheales; family Cibotiaceae; genus Cibotium; species Cibotium barometz. The sequence continues at coordinate 32,797,769 of NC_141092.1, read as the reverse complement.
CTAATTTCTAATCACTCTTTCATCAGTGTACCTATGGCATCATTCGCAACCATAACGCTCACCACCTGTTCACTCAGGGGTGAGCTAGGAACTATTAGCATCAATAGTTCCTAGCTCATAGTACCCCGCAATATGATCACATAAGAATATGATCACATAACGCTCACCACCTGTTCACTCAGGGGTGAGCTAGGAACTATTAGCATCAATAGATTAACACTTACTGCATAGCAGTTGCATCTGTGCTATTTCTTGCCATTATGTGCTATGTGCTATTATCCACTATTGTGTGCTATATAATGCATTACACTGGCATGTGTGGTATTGACTGCTATTGTCTACTATATAGCATCCAGGACATATGTGCTATTATCCACTATTGTGTGCTATATAATGCATTGCACTGGCATGTGTGGTATTGACTGCTATTGTCTGCTATATAGCATCCAGGACATGTGCTATTATCCACTATTGTGTGCTATATAATGCATTGCACTGGCATGTGTGGTATTGAGTGCTATTGTCTGTTTATCCAGGAGAATACCATTGCATAACACTTGCATATGTGCAATTGCTTTCTATTCTATGCTATATAGCAATCAAAAGCATATGTGCTATTATCAACTTTTTTACTAGCATGTGTGGCATTGACTGCTAATGTGTGTTATATAGCAACCAAGAATACATATGCTATTGTCTACTAGTATGTGTTACATAAGCTATAGCAATTGCAAATGTGTTGTTGTCTTCATATGTGTGCTATGTAATGCATTGCACTAGAATGTGTGTTTTTGGTCCGCTATGTGCTATATAATGCATAGCAGAAGCATTTCTCTACACTACAGTTATGTGCTATACAATGCATTTCACATAGTATTATTATATGCTAGTGTGCTATATAGCTTATAGTTTTGAGTTACTTTAGGACATTGACAACTAATGCATATGTGTTATCTATAGACATAGTATTTCCTAAAGTTCAGAGACCCACCGAATAGTGAAGATTGGGCAAAGGTCTTTTGAGAAGATGAAACCATGGTTTGTAAGAAAGCTAAAAGATCGGAACACATGATGATGTGTGTACCACATACAAATGCTGTTCTTGAAAGATGCATACAACCAACTACATTCCAATGCTGCTGGTTTTCATGGGAGGTCATGTTCATGTGCCTGTGTGGCAAATGTGCAGCTATAGAGCACTCATTGTGTAGGGTAACAAAACTATGGGGGTCATGTGTATGTGCAAAGAATTAGGATTCAACATTTCACAGGTACGAATGTCTTATGGGCAAATGTGATAAATGCGGTGTGAAGAATATTCTCTTTTATCCATTGCATCAAGAGACAACAAAAACAATTGTAGTTCAAGTCTTTGAAGATGTTCAGGTTCAAAACAAGAATGGTGAAACAAGGAAACGAAAGGTGTTGTCCTCCTGAAAGATCCCTGCCCCCTCTGCGCAACGAATTCTGGGGTGCTAGCAATGGAAGTAGCACTTCTTGCGTAGGGCAGAACCTCTCACTCATGGCCTTGCACACCACAGATATCTGGAAAAGAGACTAATCCCTCTGTTCTTCCAAAACCAAACCTAGACTTCCCTCGCCCAGTAGACATAGGTGATTCCTCTAGGATATTTTATTCTAACGTAGTCAAGGTCATCACTAACCAAACTGATCCAACCGAACCCATAAGTCTCATGGTCAGATCAATGAAGAGCCTTGCACTTGGATAATAGAGTCCAACGCTTTTTTCCTCATCAATAGGCACAGCCGTTGATTCTTTTTCATAGAACAAGGGTTATTCGGGATTTACTTCAACTATCGTAACTTAACAGAATTGAGTCTCATTTTAGGGATCCATCAGTCTAGCCTAACCCAATCCAATCCCGTGGGTTAGCCAACCACCTAACCGCTATAGTGATAGGATCCATTTAGAAATTTGGTTAAGTTTTGCCCTGAGTACCAGGGAAAAGAGTGCCCCCTAGCCGATGCTTCAACAGGAAACTTCAAGATAGTCACACCACTTACACACCCAATATGAAATTGCCTATTTCACAGATTGAGCTGTCTTTAAAATAATCTTTTAATGAGACCATAGCACTCCAAAATATGCAACTTCAATTCTAATTTCTAATCACTCCTTCATCAGTGTACCTATGGCATCATTGGCAACCATAACGCTCACCACCTGTTCACTCAGGGGTGAGCTAGGAACTATTAGCATCAATAGTTCCTAGCTCATAGTACCCCGCAATATGATCACATAAGAATATGATCACATAACGCTCATCACCTGTTCACTCAGGGGTGAGCTAGGAACTATTAGCATCAATAGTTCCTAGCTCATAGTACCCCGCAATATGATCACATAAGAAAATCCAAATGGACTCTCCATTGAAGATTAGCAGCAGCAAGATCAACCAACAAATCCATACAAAAGATCCATGGACTCATCCGTTGAGGACCAGCAAAGCAAGGACAATCAACCAGATCCATGCCCGAGTTCAGAAAATAACTCTAACACCTTGTTCCATTTTTCTTCCCCGATGCACGTGTGTGTATCTTTGGCGACCCAGAGCCCGAGCACCGTATGGTCAGCATCCTCTAGGCTCCTTTCGCAGGTCACCTAGCCCTTCACTCATAGGCCGCTTCCTTGGTTTCTCATCCACTGTATCGAAAGCTCAGCATTTAAATCGAACCGAGGCTGGTCAAGAACTCCGTCGACCTTGCTACACAAGACGTCCTCCATTAACTCTTCGTCACAACTGTTACAACTTTATCACTTAGGTCTCCACGACTTCATTCACAAGATGGTCAAAATGCTTCCCCAGCATTCTTGACATAAAACAGTCATTTAAAAACAGGTTTCATAAATACAGTTTCTAACGAACTCTCATCTTTCATAAATACAGTTTCTAGCGAACTCTCATCTTTCCACATTCTTCCACATCATTTCCCGTTATTCCACATTCTTCTACATCAATTCACATTGCTTATTCCACATCCAGTCATATGTATTCCCATCGTCCTTCATCCATTCTCATCCAATCACATCATATTACGTCTCATCACATCTATCCTCATCACATCTATCCTCATCACATCACATCACAACATATCCACATTGCATCTCATCCATTCATATCACATCACATCCATCTACATTCATTCAGATCCACATCACATCCACATACATTCATTCAGATCCACATCACATCCACATATCATCACATCACGTTCACATCTATTTGCATTACTTCACATCCATTCACATCTACCCAAGTCCCAATCACATCACATCTCATTTATCCACATCATATCTCATCCATTCATATCTAACCAAATCCACATCACATACATATATCATCACATCACGTTCACATCTATTTACATTACTTCACATCCATTCGCATCTACCCAAGTCCACATCACATCACATCTCATCTATCCACATCACATCTCATCTATCCACATCATATCTCATCCATTCATATCTAACCAGATCCACATCACATCACGTCCATTCATATCACATTCACTTCTCACCACATCTCACCTCATCCACTCACATCCATTCACATCCATCACACCCATTCAAATCCCACATTCATTCACATGCATATCTATCACATCACATCTCATTCTCATCCATTTACATCACATCACATCCTTTCACATATCATCACATCACATCCGTTCACATATCATTACATCTTATTCACATCTCATCACATCCACATCCATTTACATCTTATTCACATCCACATCCACATCCATTTACATCACATCCACATCCACATCCATTTACATCACATCACATCTCATCCACATCCACATCCATTTACATCACATCACATCTCATCCACATCTGATCACATCCACATCCACATCCATTTACATCACATCACATCTCATCACATCCATATCCACATCCATTTACATCACATCACATCACATCTCATCCACATCCACATCCATTTATAAAAAATTAAATCTCATCACATCCATTTACATCACATCACATCTCATTCACATCGCATTCACATTTAGTACCGTTTTCTACTTTCGATACCGATAGGACTTTTCTAAGTTTCTGCCAATTGCTTGGCCTAGTTAAAGGTATTTTTTCTCGATGGATATTTTCATATTCTTTCTCAAATTTCTCAAGTGAAATATATTCAATATTCTTCTTTTGAGTAAAAGATTCATGGGATTTACAAAAATAAATTCTACCCATATTTCCCAGTAAAATTAATAATGCTCAAAATTTCACTTTTGATAAATACTCATAATTTGAATTATGCCAAAAATTACTCTTTTACATTTAGTTACTTGGATCTCTAGTATCATGGGAATTCATCTTTTTGCATAAAAATAAATTTACCAACAATTCCTCTTTTGACATTTCATTACTTGGATCTTAAATATCATGGGAATTCCTCTTTTTGTATAAAAATAAATTAAATTACCAAAATTTACTCTTTTCTCATAATCAATTGATTATGCATAATTACAAAAGAACTATTTCTCATGAATACAATGAAAATAATTCTTTTTGCATAGGATGTCCAATTCTAGAATATGGTAGGAAGTCCTCTTTTTGCATTATGCATAAAAATAAGATATGTATTATTTTCTAAAAATTTTACCATATCTTCGCTGCTATTACTGATAATTCTTAATTTTTTTCTAAAAAATAAAAGCTTGTAATGAAAATATGATAGTAGTTCCTCTTTTATGCTTAAAATAAAACTATGAATTTAAATCATAATTTTAATCATAATCCTAAACCTAATTATGATTATCCCACTAGATTAAGCTCATTCCATTATTTCTCTTTTTTCAAATTGATAGGATAATCTATTTATTATTTAGAATCAATCAAAGTAGTTTTTTTAGCTACTTATAAATAATCTAAAAGAAATAACCATTATTTTGTTAACACAAAATCATAAAAATACCCTTTTCTTAATATCTAGCTTAACAAGCCTAGAGTTTAGCTTTGAATTAAGAGACTATCATTGAGAAGGCTATTCTTTTAGAGAGAGAGATTTACTTAAAGAAAGCATTACAAATAAGCATAAATATTAACTTTCTCTTAATTAAGCATTAAGACTTTAAGGGAAAGCTTGATTTGATTTAAAACAATTATTTAGAAAGCTTCTCAAGCTTGAGAGGGGTTGAGAAGAAGAAGTCATTGAGATAAATTGGAAAAAACCATAAAATTTGATTTTACCTCGAAGTTTGGCTTGAGACTGAGGGTCTATTTATAGGTGAGGGAAGCCACTAACCAAGTCCAATTGGGTTCTAGAATTTTCCAGATTCATTTGACTCAATTTGGATAAGTTTTAGACTAGCTTGGTTCCCTTTTGGATTTGGTTTGATCCAGGAGAGAGGAGAGATAAAAATATCACAATTTTTTTGAATTAAAATTCCTTCCACACATGTGAAAGAGGAGCCTACCTCAAGAGTCCCCCTTTCCTTACCAAGGTGTCAAAAATGCATCATTATTTCAAAATATCTCATTTTTTTAGTAATATCTTATTTTTTAAAACTAATAAACCTTATACTCAATCAACTCTTCATCTTATGTGAGCATTTACTCATTTTTGGGTTTTTTTTTATTGTTTGGATTTATCTCATCCCAACACTTGGATTAATCTAATTGGCCCATTGGAACCTTAATTGGACCATAATCCAAATATTTCTGAGAATGTAGACCCTTAGGCTAAGGTCCCTTATACTATTTTCAATGAATTCCTAACGCACATTAGAAAGTTCATTTTGAACTTCAGATTTAGGGGAAACCTTACTTCATAAATTTTTGACATTTCTTGCTTCTTGGTTGATCCACTTTAGCCAATACACTCTGATACTAACTAAAATATCCCTGCCCCTCTCTGCGCAATGAATTCCGGGGTGCTAGAAGCAGAGCGGAAGTAGCACTTCTTACGCAGGGCAGAACCTCTCACTCGGGGCCTCACCCATGGATATCCGGGGACAAGAGACTAATCCCTCGGTTCTTCCAAAACCAAACCTAGAAAAAACTTCCCTCGCCTACCAGATAGGCGATTCCTTCGGGATATTTTATTCTAATGTAGTCAAGCTCATTTTAGGGATCCATCAGTCCAACCGAACCCCATCCAATCCCATGGGTTAGACAACCGCCTAACGGCTATAGTGATAGGATCCATTTAGAAATTCGGTTATGTTTGCCCCGGGTACCAGGGAAAAGAGTTCCCAAGCCCCCTAGCTGGCGCTTCAAGCAAACTTCAAGATAGTCACACCCCTTACACACCCAATATGAAATTACCTATTTCACAGATTGACCTGTCTTTAAAATAATATTTTAATGAAACCATAGTATCACTGATCATAATCCTCCAAAATATCCAGCTTGAATTCTAATTTGTAATCACTCCTTCATCGGTGTACCTATGACATCATTGGCAACTAGAACGCTCACCACCTGATCACTCATCAGGGGCCTTTTCAATAGTTCCTAGCTCATAGTACCCAGCAATATGATCACATAGGAAAATCCAAATGGACTCTTTGTTGAAGAGCAGCAAGATCAACCAATAGATCCATATAAAAGAGCCATGGACTCATCCGTTGAGGACTAGCAAGGGCGACTAACCAGATCCATGTCCAAGTTCAAAAAACAACTCTAACACCTTGTTCCATTCTTCTTCCCCGAAGCACGCGTGGGTATCTTCGGCGACCCAGAGCCCGAGCACCGTATGGTCAGCACCCTTTAGGCTCCTTCGCAGGTCACCTAGCACTTCACTCATAGGCCACTTCCTTGGTCTCTCATCCATCGTACCAGAACCTTACCATTTAAATCAAACCGAGACAATCCATTCACATTTAGCCAAGTCCACATCACATCACATCTCATCTATCCACATCATATCTCATCCATTCATATCTAACCAGATCCACATCACGTCCACATATAATCACATCACCCTCACATCTATTTACATTACTTTCACATCCATTCACATCTCCCCAAGTCCACATCACATCACATCTCATCTATCCACATCACATCTCATCTCATCTATCCACATCATATCTCATCCATTCATATCTAACCAGATCCACATCACATCACATTCACATCTCACCTCATCCACTCACATCTCATCACATCCATCACACCCATTCACATCCCATAATGTCATGCATTCACATGTATATCTATCACATCACATCGCATTCTCATCCATGTACATCACATCACATCGCATTCTCATCCATGTACATCACATCACATCCTTTCACATATCATCACATCTCATTCTCATACATTTATATCACATCACATCCTTTCACATATCATTACATCTTATTCATGTCTCCCCATCGTACCGGAAGCGCACAATTTAACCATATCGAGGCTGGTCAAGACCTCGACAGGCTATGTGTATGTGGAAGAATGGATATACATGTGTATTTATGGATGTGGATGTGTATGTGGAAGAATGGATATGGATGTGTATGTGGAAGTAGGAATGTGGATGTGTATGTGGAAGAATGGATGTGGATGTGTATGTATGGATGTGGATGTGTATGTGGAAGAATAGATATGGATGTGTATGTGGAAGTATGAATGTGGATGTTTATGTGGAAGAATGGATGTGGATGTGTATATATGGATGTGTATGTGTATGTGGAAGAATGAATGTGGATGTGTATGTGGAAGTATGAATGTGGATGAGTATGTGGAAGAATGGATGTTGATGTGTATGTATGGATGTGGATGTGTATGTGGAAGATTGAATGTGGATGTCTGTGGAAGATTGAATGTGGATGTAAACGTGGAAGAATGAATGTGGATGTGTATGTGGAAGAATGGATGTGGATGTGCATGTGGAAGAATGGATATGGATGTGTATGTGGAAGTATGGATATGGATGTGTTTGTGGAGGAATGGATGTGGGTGTGTATGTATGGATGTGGATGTGTATGTGGAAGAATGAATGTGGATGTGTATGTGGAAGTATGAATGTGGATATGTATGTGGAAGAATGGATGTGGATGTGTATGTATGGATGTGGATGTGTATGTGAAAGAATGGATATGGATGTGTACGTGGAAGAATGGATATGGATGTGTATGTGAAAGAATGGATGTGGATGTGTATGTGAAAGGATGTGATATCAATGTGAGTGAATGAATGAGATGTGATGTGATGATGTGAATCGGGATGCGAATGAATGAGATGTGATGTCATGCGAATCGGATGTAAATGTATGATATGGGATGTGAATGGATGATGATGTGATGTGAATCAGGATAAGAATGAATGAGATGAGATGTGAAATGAATGAGATGAGATGTGATGTAAATTGAGACAGATGTGAAATGAATGAGGTGTGATGGGATGTGAATATGGGTTGATGCGAGTGGATGAGATGTGATGAGAATAAATGAGGAAAGATGTGATGAGATGGAAAATGATGTGATTGGATGAGATGGAAAATGATGTGATTAGATGAGAATGGGTATACATATGAATTGCACATGGATTAAGTAATGAATAAGGTGTGATGGGATGTGAATATGGGTTGATGCGAGTGGATGAGATGTGATGAGAATAAATGAGGAAAGATGTGATGAGATGGAAAATGATGTGATTGGATCGGAGATGGAAAATGATGTGATTAGATGAGAATGGGTATACATATGAATTGGACATGGATTAAGTAATGTGGACGGATGTGAAACAATGTGAAAGACGAGAGTTCATTATAAGAACTATATTTATGACCTGTTTTTAAATGACTGTTTTATGTCAAAAATGTTGGGGAAGCATTTTGACCATCTTGTGAATGAGGTCGTGGTGACCTAACTGATAAAGTTACATTAGCTGACGGAGAGTCAACGAAGGACGTCTCACGTAGCAAGGTCGCCCGAGGTCTTGACCATGGCGAGCTTTCGATACCGTGGATGAGGGACCAAGGAAGCGGCCTATGAGTGAAGCGCTAGGTCACTTGTGAAGGATCCTAGAGGGTGCTGACCATACGGTGCTCGGGCTCTGGGTCACGGAAGATACCCACACGTGCATCGCGGAAGATATTGGAAGAACAAGGAGTAAGAGTTGTTTTCTGAAACCGGGCATGGATCTGGTTGATTGACCTTGCTGGTCCTCAACGAATGAGTCCATGGCTCTTTTATATGGAGCTGTTGGTTGATCTTGCTGATCTTCAACGGAGATTCCATCTTGATTTTTATAAGGGAATATATTGTCGGGTACTATGAGCTAGGAACTATCGAAAAGGCCCCTGAGTGGACAGGTGATGAGCGTTCTTGTTGCCAATGACGCCATAGATACACCGATGAAGGAATGATTGAAAATTAGGATTCAACCGGATATTTTGGAGGATTATGATCAGTGACACTATGATTTCATTAAATGATTGTTTTAAAGATAGCTGAATCTATGAAAAAGGCAATTTCATATTGGGTGTGTAAGTGGTGTGACTGACTTTAAACTTGCATGAATATCCGGCTAAGGGGGCCTGGGAACTCTATTCCGTGGTACCGCTAACCAAATTCCTAATTGTATCCCATCACTACAGTTGTTGGGTGGTTGGCTAACCCATGGAACGGGAAGGGGTTAGGCTGGACTGATGGATCCATAAAATTAGACTCAATTCTGTTATAGTACGATAGATGAAGTAAATCCCAGATAGTAATTATTCTATGGAAAAAGAATCAACGGCTGTGCCTCTTCATGGGGAAAAAAGTGTTGGTTTCTATGATCCAAGTGCAAGTATCTTCCTTGATCTGACCAAGTGACTCATAGGTTTGGTCGGATCAGTTTGGTCAGTAATGACCCTGACTACGTTAGAGTACAAATATCCTGGTGTACTCACCCGTGCTTTCTGGTAGGGGGAAGTTTTTCCGGGTTCGGTTTTTGAAGAACCAAGGGATTAGTATCTTGTCTAGATATCCGTGGGGGGTGAGGCCTCGAGTGAGGGATCCTGCCCCGTGCAAGGAGTGCTACTTCCGTGCAAGGAGTGCTACTTCCGCTGCTAGCACCCCCAAATCCGTTGCGCAGAGGGGGTAGGGATCTTTTAGCTAGTATCAGAGTAAATTGACTAAAGTGGATCAACTGTAAAGCCAAAAATGACAAAAAATTGTGAAGTAATAGTAAAAGGTTGTAATTGTGTGATAAAATTCATACAATTTGATATTTAGAATGAAGATTCATAAAATTGAAAGTGGGTCTTCAGATAAAGTACCGCAATTGTATGAAAATCCCTGACTTGCTTGAAGCCTAGTCATGATGGTATTTACCTTATAATTCTAAGGACCGTGACTACTCGTATATACCGAGGGTATAACTGCAGCTCTTTACTGGCAGTATATACGAGTAAATCTAAGACCTTGAAATTATAAGTAAAAATGCTATCCAGATGATGAATTCGAATGTGGTTGATATGATTTTAAGATTCTAGTTGAGAATTGATGAGTTGATTTAGATTCTGATTGAGATGATTCCTGAATTTTGGTTGAAAGGTGATCAATTGAACAAAGCCACAATGAGGATGAATGGGATGAGTCCCTGTGATGATGTTCGTAACTGGAATGATGATAATGATTTCAGCAAATCACTATGAGATTAGTGGATTGTGCTGTCAGATTGCTACTTTTAACACTTGACCCGGTGGATCAAGTTAAGGGATGACAAATTAAAAACCTACATAACTGAAACTTCCATGGAGGAGTGTTCAGATGGAATTTTTGGTCTGATGGACCATTATTGTGTTAAGAATGTGAATGATATGTTCTGAATGAATTGTTATCTGATAATGAGTTCTATATAAGGGATCTTTATCCCATGATTCTGTGGAGAGCTGACCAATCTAAAGAACCTCAGAATCAGTTGGATCTAAAGTCGGATTTGAATTGTAAATAAAAGGACTTAACAAGAATTTTCGTATTGATAGGATCATGGATCGAGGTCGTCGTGGTAGGAATGATAACCCCCAACTCGATGAGGAAGAGCTCGACTTGGATGTTCGTAAAACTCTTCATAGATTGCAACCTGGACCTTTCAAGGGTGAAGGGGAAAACTTGGGTGAGACTATGGAGAAGTGGATCAAAGCAATGGAAGAGTACTTCGATGTCACCGGGTACAATGAGAAGAGCAAAATGGCTCTTGCAAGGCTGAAGATAGTAGAAACAACCAGAGTAGCACGGAGAAACCACTGCGAAACACTCAGACATGGAATGATCTTAAAATTCACCTAAGGAAGAGATTTTGTCCTCCCGGCTTTTTAGAAACAAAGATAAATGAATTCTTAGAGTTAACCCAAGGGAGGCGAACTATTGAAGTATATCACCAAGCGTTCGCTCTCCTCCTCAAATACTCACCACCGCTCGATGAAGAAGAGCTGATGGCCAGGTTCATTTGAGGATTGAATGAACCTTTGAATATCCTAGCGAAGAATGCCAAGCCAGATTCCATGGCCGAAGCAGTGTGGATGGCGAAGGATTTTGCCAAGGCCTTTGATGTCAAGGTCCCACCATCACCTTTCAAAAGGTTTTTAGCTCCAAAAGGTGATTCCAACCTTCCACCATCTAAGAGATATAAGGGTCAAGCCAAGGATATGGGAAGTGCCAGAAGGGAAGAAATGTCCTTTTCGCGGAACTCAATCCCTTGGAATTCAACTTGAGAAGTTCCAATCTTGAACAAGGGAGTGAAATGCTATAACTGTCAAGGATTTGGACATCACAGTATGGATTGCCCAACACCTTTTGGAACAAGGTTTTCAGGACGACAAAAAAATCAGGGATCAAGATTCGAGACTCTAGCTGCTTCCTTCCAGAGTAATCAAGTTTCTTTCCCGCCAAAATTAGAGAAATCCCATAGGTAGACTGTCTAACCAACCCGTAGTTTTAATCCAAGGTAATGCACAACCTCCGCCTCAAAATAGGGGAAGTCAAGGTGAGATGTTCCCAAATCGACCGTCCACTTCCAAGGCAATAACGGTGGAAGTGATTGAAGAAGAAGAAGAGGATGAAAAAGATCATACTCCACCTCTACGAGATGAGGACATCTCCCGTTTTTTTAAGTGGGGTAGGATGTAAGATTCCTCCCTCCAGCTTTTGAGGTGTACAAGTGTAAGAACCTCCCCTTTTGATATTGTAATTATTCCCCTCTTTGAAATAAAAGAAAGAGAGAAAATGTCTAGAGAGAGATAATCCAAAATTGAGATATTTTTTGATATAAAAATCTTCCTAGTGTCTAAAATGGTTTCCCCTGAAACAGAAAGTCAAAAAGAACTTTCCAATGTGCATTTAGAATTAATTGAAAAGAAGTATAAAGGACCTTAGCCTAAGGGTCTAGATTTTTAGAAATTTTTAGATTATGGTCCAATTAAGGTTCCTATGGGCCAATAGGATCAATCCAAGTGGGGGGAGGAGGTAAATCCAATTTATAAAAGAAAGACCCCCCCCAAAATGAGTAAACTCTCACATAAGATGAAGAGTTGACTAAGGACAAAGTTTATTAGAGTAAAAAACTATGAGTATTACTAACAAAATGAGATATTTTGGGTATAATGATTCAATTTTGACACCTTGGTAAGGAGAAGGGAGCTCTTCAAGGAGGCGCCTATTTCACTTGTGTGGTGGAGTTTTAAACTCAAAAATATTGTGATATTTTTCTCTCTCCTAGATCAAACCAAATCAAAAGGGAGCCAAACTAGGTCCAAATCTTGTCCAAATTCAGCCGAACTAAACCTGGAAAATTCTAGAAACTAGTTGGACTTGGTTAGAGGCCACCTATAAAGAGATCCTTAGCTCTTTGTAAAAAAATATGAGAACTATACCATGCCAGTATTATACTGAAATAATGATATTTTCTATTATCCTCTAAAAATCCTCTACAAATTGAAGAGATTGGAGCTTCTCTCTCTCTTCAATGTTCCTTGTTGACTCCAACAACATACAAAACCAATTGATTGGTTGGGGGCCTCTACTATGATCAAAGAATCAAGTAATTTAGGAGATAAAGTGTAGATTATTGTCTTCTTTTTCTTAAATCTCCAAATGTTTATCTTCTCAATCCCTCTCAAGCTTGAGAAGCATTAATTTGAATGGCTTTTGAATACTATTGAAGTTCTTTAATGTATTGTAATGAAGAAATACATAAATTTCTATTTATTCTTAATTTATAATGGTTTTTAAGCATTTATCTCTCTCCCCCAACAAAGAATGGTAATTCCTATGAACAATTCTCAATTCAAAGGAAGCTTCTCATGAAGCATTTCTCTAATCTAAAAGTAATTTCTATGCTTGTCAAATTAGAGGCCAAAAATAACCTTTTAATACTTTTATGCTATTTAATTTATGGTTAAATTAAGAATCAATCCATAATTGGATAATGATCCAATTAGTGGTTATTCTAGTCACATAAATAATACTAAGCTTTATTCTTTCAAATTTATTGAGAATTATCAGTAATAGCAACCGAGCTATGGCAAATTTTTTGAAAAATAAACACATAAATCATTTCCATTTATATTATGAAAAGAGGACTTCCTACCATATTCTAGGATTAATCATCCTAGATTAATTGAATGATTCTCATTATAATCATGGAAAATTTGATTTTTATGTTTATGCATAAATAGTAATTATAGCAAAAGAGAAATTTCTAGTAATTCATTTTTAATGTTAAAAGAGGAATTCCTATGACATTTGGAAATTCCATCATTGAGATGGAAAAAGAGAAATTCCTAGCATATTGGAATTAATGAGTGTTTTAATTAAATTCAAAGATGAAATTTAGATAAATTTATTTTATCTATAAGAAATATTTAAATGTTAAAAGAGGAATTCCTATGACATTTGGAATTCCATCATTGAGATGGGAAAAGAGAAACTCCTAGCATATTGGAATTAATGAGTATTTTAATTAAATTCAAAGATTAAATTTAGATATATTTATTTTATCTATAAGAAATATTAAATGTTAAAAGAGGAATTCCTATGACATTTGGAATTCCATCATTGAGATGGAAAAAGAGAAATTCCTAGCATATTGGATTTAATGAGTATTTTAATTAAATTCAAAGATAAAATTTAGATAAATTTATTTTATCTATAAGAAATATTTAAATGTTAAAAGAGAAACTCCTATGACATTTGGAATTCCATCATTTAGATGGGAAAAGAGAAATTCCTAACATATTGAAATAATAGATATTTTATTTTAGATGAATTTATTTTATGAGAAATAATTGACGAAAAAAGAGGAATTCCCATAACATTGGAATGCAAATAATCAAATGCAAAAAGAGGAATTCCCATGGTATTTGAGATCCAAGAAATTAAATGGGAAGAAGAGGAAATTTGATTTTAATTCAATTTATGACTTTTTACCAAAAGTGAAAATATAGGTAGAATTGATTTCTACAAATCCCATGAATTCTTTTATTCAAAAGAGGAATATTGAATATAACTCAATTGAGGAATTGAGAAGGAATATGGAAATAGTCCTCGAGAAAAAGAACCTTTGATTAGGCTAAACAATTGGTAGAGATTTAGAAAAAGTCTCATTATCGATATCGAACTACAAAAAAGCTATTAAATGGGAATAGCATGTGAATGGATGTGATAAGATGTGTATGGGATGTGATAGGATGTGAATGGATGTGATAAGATGTGTATGGGATGTGAATGGATGTGATAAGATGTGTATGGGATGCGATAGGATGTGAATAAATGTAATAAGATGAAAATAGGATGTGATAAGATGTGATGTAATGAAATGGATGTGGATGTGAATAATGAGATGAGAGGATATGTGAAAGGGTGAGATGGGAAGTACATGGATGTGGAAGTGGATGTGTATGTGGAAGAATGGATGTGGATGTGCATGTGTAAGAATGGATGTGGATGTATGGATGTGGATGTGTATCTGGAAGAATGGATTTGAATGTATGAATGTGGATGTGTATGTGGAAGAATGGATGTGCATGTGTATGTATGGATGTGGATGTGTATGTGGAAGAATGGATAGGGATGTGCATGTGGAAGTATGAATGTGGATGTGTATGTATGGATGTGGATGTGTATGTGGAAGAATGGATATGGATGTGTATGTGAAAGTATGAATGTGGATGTGTATGTGGACGAATGGATGTGGATGTGTATGTATGGATGTGGATGTGTATGTAGAAGAATGAATGTGGATGTGTATGTGGAAGTATGAATGTGGATGAGTATGTGGAAGAATGGATGTGGATGTTCATGTATGGATGTGGATGTGTATGTGGAAGATTGAATGTGGATGTGTTTGTGGAAGAATGGATGTGGATGTGTATGTATGGATGTGGATGTGTATGTATGGATGTGGATAAGTATGTGGAAGAATGGATATGGATGTGTATGTGAAAGTATAAATGTGGATGTGTATGTGGAAAAATGGATGTGAATGTGTATGGAGTGGATGTGTAGGTATGGATGTGGATGTGTATGTATGGAGTGGATGTGTAGGTATGGATGTGGATGTGTATGTGAAAGAATGGATATGGATGTGGATGTGTATGTGAAGGAATCCATGTGGATGTGTATGTGAAAGGATGTGATATCAATGTGAGTGAATGAATGAGATGTGATGTGATCTGAATCGAGATGTGAATGTATGAGATGTAATGTCATGCAAATCGGATGTAAATGTATGATATGGGATGTGAATGGATGATGATGTGATGTGAATCGGGATAAGAATGAATGAGATGAGATATGAAATGAATGAGATGAGATGTGATGTGAATCGGGATAAGAATGAATGAGATGAGATGTGAAATGAATGAGATGAGAAATGAATGAGATGAGATGTGATGTGAATCGGGATAAGAATGAATGAGATGAGATGTGATGGGATGTGAATATGGGTTGATGCGAGTCGATGAGATGTGATGAGAATAAATGAGGAAAGATGTGATGAGATGGAAAATGATGTGATTGGATGCGAATGGGTATACATATGAATTGGATATGGATTAAGTAATGTGGACGGATGTGTAAAACAATGTGAAAGACGAGAGTTCATTTATAGGAACTGTATTTATGACTTGTTTTTAAATGATTGTTTTATGTCAAAAATGTTGGGAAAGCATTTTGACCGTCTTGTGAATGAGGTCGTGGCGACCTAACCGATAAAGTTACATTAGCTGCCAGAGAGTCAACGAAGGACGTCTCGCATAGCAAGGTCGGCCGAGGTCTTGACCAACCTTCATTTGATTTAAATGGTGAGCTTCCGATACGGTGGATGAGGGACCAAGGAAGCGGCCTATGAGTGAAGCGCTAGGTCACCTGCGAAGGATCCTAGAGGGTGCTAACCATACGGTGCTCGGGCTCTATGTCACCGAAGATACCCACACGTGTGTCGGGGAAGATATTGGAACAAGGCATAAGAGTTGTTTTCTGAAATCGGGCATGGATCTGGTTGATTGACCTTGCTGGTCCTCAACGGATGAGTCCATGGCTCTTTTATATGGAGCTGTTAGTTGATCTTGCTGGTTGATCTTGCTGATCTTCAACGGAGATTCCATCTTGATTTTTATAAGGGAATATATTGTCGGGTACTATGAGCTAGGAACTTTATCGAAAAGGCCCATGAGTGGATAGGTGGTGAGCGTTCTGGTTGCCAATGATGCCATAGATACACCGATGAAGGAATGATTGGAAATTAGGATTCAACCGGATATTTTGGAGGATTATGATCAGTGACACTATGGTTTTATTACATGATTGTTTTAAAGATAGGTGAATCTGTGAAAAAGACAATTTCATATTGGGTGTGTAAGTGGTGTGATTGGAATTGAATTTGCATGAATATCCGGCCAGGGGACCTCTCTTTTCCCTCGTACCCAGGACAAAACCTAACCAAATTCCTAATTGGATCCCATCACTACAGTGGTTGGGCGGTTGGCTACCCATGGGACTGGATGGGGTTAGGCTGGACTGATGGATCCGTAAAATGAGACTCAATTCTATTATAGTACGATAGATGAAGTAAATCCCAGATAGTAATTGTTCTATGGAAAAAGAATCAACGGCTGTGCCTCTAGATGGGAAAAAAGCATTGGTTTCTATGATCCAAGTGCAAGTATCTTCCTTGATCTCACCAAGTGACTCATAGGTTCGGTCGGATCAGTTTGGTCAATAATGACCTTGACTATGTTAGAGTACAAATATCCTAGTGGACTCGCTCTTGCTTTGCAGTAGGGGGAGTTTTTTCGGGTTCGGTTTTTGAAGAACCAAGGGATTAGTCTCTTGTCCGGATATCTGTGGGCGAGGCCCTGATGAGTGAGGGATCCTGCCCCGCACAAGGAGTGCTACTTCCGCTGGTAGCACCCCCGAATCCGGTTGCATGGAGGGGGTAGGGATCTTTCAATTAGAGCAATTCTAATCATAAGGGAAGCATCTACGTCTTCTTGTTGTTCAATTTATGATTATGATATCATGTTTTACAAGATTGATCTTTGTTTGGTAACAGTTTTGTGTAGGGTTGATTGGTTCTTTGATTATATGTTGCCTGCATGATTTTATAGCTCCACTTGTTGTAAGTAGAATTGTTTCTTAATCATGTCCTTAAAACCTGGTGCGTAGATGGTATAGTGCTGGTGAATCCTATCAAAACGGTTTGTCAAACGGAGTTTTGAGTCAAAAGTTAGGACAGTTCCGGCAAACTACATCTAAAACAGTAAAACGAATTCTTTGTGAGAGAAAACAGGTAGTTGTCTCTGAGTCGTAAAGCAAGATTTGATCGTCAAAGCTTTCTGTGAAAGCTTTAGACAGATGCTTGCTATACAAGCTACAATTAGATACAAAACATGCCTTGCAAGTTGCGTCATAACGTGGTGCTTTTTCTTAACGCGGTGCTTTTTTGTATTATTATTTTTGTCTTTTATGGACCTCTAAGTTTGCTTACGTGCATGAGACACAGGTCTCCACTTTTAGAGTTCTAATTTTGGTTCACGTTCTATTCTTTACACGATCACTTTATGCTCATCGTCTGGTGCATGCCTATTTTTTGCTACGTTTCTCATATCTCATACATGGTCTCCAAGTTCTGCAATCTTATCTTGTACGTGTTCTTACAACCTGACATGGCAAACACCATACTTGTTAACGGATTTCCTTCTGGGCAGTGTTCTGTTCCTCTTTTGCAAGGCCAAGGATTTCTTGGTTGGAAATACAAGATCCTATTAATTTTGGAAGGAGACAAATTGGATATTGTTCTTGGTATTCTTGCATGTCCTCCTCAACCTATTGATCCAATTCAGAATGATGTTATTATTACCAAAGGTCCTATTTTTGAACAGTGGAAAATTGATCATGCACACTGAATTTGTCGTGATAAGGCTACTCGTGAGTATATACTTTCTGCCCTTAACGATTCACTCATGCTAGATGTTTATCCGTTATCCACATCATATGCTATATGGGACTATCTTATCACTATGTTTGAGAAGAAAACTATTACAAAGGTTCTGTATCTCCGTAATCTTTTGGGCAAGCTTCAATTCAAGGCAGGTACATCCATGTCTAGTCACATTGAATCATTCAAAGGTATTATGAATCAACTTTCTGCAAGGGATCCTATTCCTCGAACTTAATTGGTTACACACCTTCTTGATACGGTGAAGGATCCTTTGTATGATAATATTGTCACTATATTATCTAACAAGGATGGAATTGACTTTGAGCATACATGTATTTCTTTGATTGAATATTCTCAACGTCATGATCGTCAGACGTCAGTAACTCATGAAACGGTAATGATTTCCCAAGAGTACACAGAATCAGAGATAGCCTTTGCTGTCCGGAGATGTCCATTTCAGCAACGCCCTTCTTCCTCCTCCCAATTTACATCTCGTGGCTTCCAAAGAGGAGGTAATTCTTCTCGTTTGAGATTTTCTCAAAAGCGTTGTTCTTATTGTGACAAAACTGGTCACTTGGTATCTGAATGTTGCGCATGAGAGTACGATGAAGAACACGGTATTACAAATAAGAAACCTCCTTTATCAAGGGGTTCTTCCTCTTTTGCAACCTATGAATATTGTGGGAGCACAAGGCATTCATCCAGTCGATGCTTCAAGAGGCGTTATGATGAAGCTTGAAATCAAGCTTATGCTACTCAACAAAATCCTCATGATGAAGACAATGTTCATCAAGAGGCTAATTTGGTTCATTATAATGTCTCTCCAGAAAACGTACTACATGTTCGTGATGGTTCTCTCTTTATTGTTGATTCTGGCATTACTGGCAACATGACATATCAATTGCAATGGTTACACAATTATCATCCAATTTCTATCAAGAAAGTGGTTTATCTTGCTGATAATATAACTTGCCAAGTAATGGGTATTGGCGACTTGTATTTGGGAACTTCTTCCTCAACCAAAATACTGTGAGGAGTTTTATATGTCCTCAATTTACAAAGAAACTTATTTTCTATTGTGTGGCTTGTGGATCTTGGTCTATTTGTTGGATTTGATAATACAAAGTGTCACATCGAAAAGGTTGGCACCATTATTGCGGTTGCTCCTCGACATGGTAATCTCTTTGAACTTTCATTGAATGAGGATGTTGCAAATGTTGTTACAGCTCTAGGAGATCTGGATTGTAAGCTATGGCATCATCGGTTTTCTCACTCAAATTTCTCAAAGCTTCTTGATATTCATCGTCATCATGATCTTGTGAGAGGTATGGACCTCAAATCTCACCCGCATATGGGG
Source organism: Cibotium barometz (assembly GCF_041138505.1). Taxonomy (NCBI): domain Eukaryota; kingdom Viridiplantae; phylum Streptophyta; class Polypodiopsida; order Cyatheales; family Cibotiaceae; genus Cibotium; species Cibotium barometz. The sequence goes on along the minus strand of NC_141092.1, from coordinate 32,777,997 downwards.
ATATGTGAATATTGTGCTCTAGGCAAACATCATCGTAAGCCATTTCCAATGTCTACAAATATTCATTCAAATAATCTTTTGGATCTCATTCATATTGATATTTGTGGACCCTTTCCTCCATCCAAGTCTTGCTACCGTTACTTCATTACTTTTATTGATGACTATTCACAATATACAAATGTCTTTTTGCTTCAACATAAATCAAAAGCATTGGACACATTTAAGAGGTACCAAATATCCATGGAGAATCACACTGGTCGAAGATGTGGATGTGTATGTGAAAGAATGTGATGTGATGTAAAGAGATGTGATGTGACATGAATATATGTGGATGTGAAGTGATAGATATGAATGTATGGATAGATGTGAGTAGTCATACATGTGAACGATTGGATGGATGTGGATGAATGAGATGAGATGTGTATGAATGTGATATAATGTGGATAGAATATATGTAATGGGATGGTTATGAGAATGAATGTGGTGGATATGAATGAATAAATGTGGTGGATATAAATGAATGAATGTGATGTATATGAATGAATGTGATGTGATGGATGTAAATAGATGTGATGTAAATGAATGTGATGGACGTGAATAGATGTGATGTGATGTGAATCGGGATGTGAATGAATGAGATGTGATGCCATGTGAATCAGGATGTGAGTGAATGAGATGTGATGTAAATTGGGATAGATGTGATATGTGATGTGAATGAATATGATGTGATGAGATGTGGATATGGGTAGATGCGAGTGGATGAGATTTGATGCGGATAAATGAGAAAAGATGTGATGAGATGGAAAATGATGTGATGAGAATGGGAATACATATGAAATAAATGAAGATTGATGTGGAACAATGTGGAAAGACGAGAGTTCGTTATAGAAACTGTATTTATGACCTGTTTTTAAACGACTGTTTTATGTCAAAAATGCTGGGGAAACATTTTGACTGTCTTGTGAATGAGGTCTGGAGAGACCTATCTAATAAAGTTGCAACAACATGGGCTGGACATTCCACATATTCTTCATCCTTTGGGCTCCATTTGACCCTTCGGAACTGTAGTCAATGAGTTATTATTCAACTCTTACAAATCCACTCCCCCTTTCTTCAAACATTTACCCCACATCACTTCCTTTTTCAACACTCCCCCTCTCACTACCACCCTCGGGGGGTCACTCATAAATATGTATATATATTATATATATATATACATATATATATATAATATTTAATATATTCTTCGAAGTGATAATGGTGGTGAATATATTTCCAACTTATTTCATGATCATTGCATCAACCACGGCATCCACATGAGTATACCATTCTATATTCTCCCCACAGAATGAAGTTACAGAGCGAAAGAATCGTACAATTTTAAATGCAATCAGATGTATGCTTATTCATTCTAGATTATCTCGCTCTTTTTGGGCAGAAGCAGTATTGACAGCCGTTTTTGTTCAAAATCATCTTCCAACTATTGCACCTTCTGGTAAGATTCCAATCACAGCTTGGACAGGCCAAACTCCTTCTATTGCATATTTTAAAGTCTTTGGGTGTATTGCTTATATTCATGTCTCAAAAGAGACACGACACAAGCTAGAACCTTCAGGTTTGAAGGTTATTTTTATTGGTTATTCTGACAACTCAAAGGGTTACAAGTTTTACGATCCAAGTTCTCAAAAGGCAATTGTTAGTCGAGACGCTATATTCAATGAGCAATTGATGGGAGGTTCGTGGTCCACAGATGATGCTGATGATACAAAAACATTACTCACTTCTTTTCCTTTTCTACTTTTGGACAATGATTTGCATGATGATGACAACACTCTTTTGATGGATATTCTCTTTTGATGGATATTGGAGACAAGTCTATTTATTGATGTTCATCCTACGGTTTCAAAGGAGACTGTTAAAGATCTTGATATCTATGTTGATCTTCCTATTGTGAACTTGAGCACGGTGCAAATCATGTATATGATGATGATGATCTTCCTATTGAACTTGAGCACGGTACAAATCATGTATATGATAATGATCTTGAAACCTTTAATCATGTATTGGCTGTTTGTGATATCCTTCAACTTATACAGAAGCTATGTCCTCTCCACAAAAGGAACAATGGAAGGAAGCCATGGAAGCTAAATATGAGTCTTTAATCTCAAAAGGTACATGGGTTCTTACCAATCTACCTTCTGATCGTACTCCTATCAAATGTAAGTGGATTTACAAAACTAAAACAAAGGCAGATGGATCCTTTGATAAATTAAAAGCTTGTTTAGTTGCAAAGGGATACTCACAAATTGCAGGGATTGACTATCATGACACTTTTTCACCGGTAGTTCGTAGTACAAGCATTCGAGTACTACTAGCTTTTGCAACTCAGTTTGTATTTGGAAATACATCAAATGGATGTTAAGATAACTTTTCTTAATGGAGACTTAAAGGAGGAAATATATATGGAGCAACCTAAAGGATTTACAATTCCCGAAAAGGAACATCTTGTATGCCAACTCCACCGTGCTTTGTATGGACTAAAACAAGCTTCACGATCATGGTACATCAAGATTTATCAATTTCTCACATCTTAGGGGTTTGTTTCTTGCTTCTCTGATCAAAATCTTTATATCAAGCGCAATGTGAATAACCATTTTGTGATATTGGCCCTTTATGTTGATGACACTATACTTGTGTCTAAAAATCTATCTTTCATGCAACAAGTAAAAAAGGTTTTATCCTCAGCCTTTGATATGGTGGATCTTGGCGACATCCATTCATGCCTTAGTATTCAAGTTCAAAGGTATCATCACAATGGTATTTTGCTTCTTTGTCAAACAAAGTTTATCCAAGATATTATTCAAAAGTTTGGATTGGCTACTGCACATCCGGCAAACACTCCTTGTCTTGCAAGCTCTACTAGGAGTACTTCTGCAAATATTGAGGCTGAATCATTAGCTTTAAATCAACCCTATGCTAATCTTGTTGGTTGTCTTTAATTTGTGGACATGAGTACTCATCTTGATATTCTGTTTGCAGCAAATCTGTTAGGACAATACTTGTCCTCTCCATCAACAAGACATTGGTCTCAAGCTAAACGTGTTTTGAAGCACTTGAAGGGCACTGCAGATTTCGGACTTGTATATCACTGTCAAGAAGACATATCTTCATCAACTTCTTTTAATCTTTTGAGTTATTCAGATGCTGATTGGGCAAGCTCTAACTTGTCCATGCAATCCACCAGTGGTAATTGCTTCTTTATCAATGGCTGTTTGGTATCTTGGGCTAGCTCTAACTTGTCCATGCGATCCACCAGTGGTAATTGCTTCTTTATCAATGGCTGTTTGGTATCTTGGGCTAGCAAGAAACAACGATGTATTGTAGTTTCTACTACAGAGTCTGAATATGTAGCTGCATCTTTAGCAGCTCGTGAATTGGTTTGGCTTCGACAATTGCTTTTGCTGATATTGGTCATTCTCCTTCCTCAAGCACTCCTCTTAGATGTGACAACCAAAGTGCTATTAGTCTAGCCAAGGACTACGTGCAACATAGCAAGTCCAAGCATATTACAGTTCATTATCACTATGTTCGACATGAAGTAAGGAAAGGAACAATAATGGTAGAACATTGTCCAACTGATCACCAAAGGACACCATGACGCTCGGTTTACACTTTTGTAATCAGAACTTGGAGTTGCGGCGGCCTCTCTTTTTGGAGATTAGCACATCTCACGTCATGTCAATTTTGTCTAGACTTGTACATAGCCTATAGACTTTAGGACACTTCACACATTACTTCACATTATGCACATTTATTGTTGGAGTTATATATAGCTAGCTTGTTGGAGCTATATATAGCTAGCCCTAAACTAACTCTAGGTCTTGCCTATATATGTGACTTGTGACTAATATGATTCATTCTTGTGGAGCGTATGTGGTGTCTCTTGTCTCGTCTCTCTCCCTCTCTCAACATATACCTACTTGAGCTATATATAGCTAGCTTGTTGGAGCTATACATAGCTAGCCCTAACTCACTCTAGGTCTTGCCTATATATATGTGACTTGTGACTAATATGATTCATTCTAGCGGAGCATATGTGGTGTCTCTTGTCTCATCTCTCTCCCTCTCTCAACATCCATTGACTAAAGAATCAAGCAAATTAAGAGGTAAAGTGTGGTTTATGGTCTTTTTTCTTAAATCTCAAAATGTTTCTCACTTCTCAACCCCTCTCAAGCTTTAGAAGCATTCAATTGAATGGCTCTTTAAGGCAATTGGAACTCTGTAATGAATTCTAGTGATAAATCTTATAAATTTTACATTTATGCTTAAATTAGAATGTTTTTTAAGCATATCTCTCTCTGCCCCAAAGAATGGTCATTCCTATGACCTATTCTATATTCAAATGATGCTTCTCATGAAGCAATTCTCAAATCTAAAAGTGATTTCTATACTTGTCAAATTTGAGGCCAAATAAGTGGCTTTTTAATACTTTTATGTTATTTAATTTATGAAAAACTTAGGAATCAAGTCCATAATTGGATATTGATCCTAATGATAGTCATTCTATCATATGGTATTACTTAACTTTATGCTTTCAAAATTATTAAAAATTATCAGTAATACCAAAGCGGAACTATGATAATTTTTTTTAAAAATTAACACATAAATCATTTTCATTCATAATATGAAAGGACTTCCTACCATATTCTAGGATTAATCATCCTAGGTAAATTGAAAAATTCTCATCATAATTATGCAAGATTTGATTGTAATGTTTATGTATAAATAGTTGATTAGCAAAAAGAGGAATTTCTAGTAATTCATTTTTATGATGAAAGAGGAATTCCTATGACATTTGGAATTCCATCATTTAATGGGAAAAGAGAAATTCCTAGCATATTGGAATTATTGGATATTTTATTTAAATTAAAAGATAAATTTTAGATAAATTTATTTTATCTATTAGAAATATTTAAATGGTAAAAGAGGAATTCCTATGACATTTGGAACTCCATCATTTAGATGGGAAAAGAGAAACTCCTATCATTTGAATTAATGGGTATTTTAGTTTAGATGAAATTATTTTATGAGAAATATTTGATGATAAAAGAGGTATTCCCATGACATTGGAATGCAAATAATAAAATGCAAAAGAGGAATTCCCATGGTATTTAAGATCCAAGAAATTAAATGGAAAGAAGAGAATTTTTAGTATAATTCAATTTATGATTATTTATCAAAAAAAGTGAAAATATGGGTAGAATTGATTTCTGTAAACTCCATGATTTCTTTTATTCAAAAGAGGAATTTTGAATATAATTAATTGAGAAATTGAGAAGGAATATATAAATAGTCGTCAAGAAAAAGAATCTTTATCTAAGCCAAGCAATTGGCAGAAATTTAGAAAAAGTCCCATTATCGGTATCAAAGTAGAAAAAGTTACTAAATGGGAATAGGATGTGGAATGGATGTGATGAGATGTAAATGGGATGTGATAAGATGTAAATGGGATGTGATAGGATGTGAATAGATTTGATAAAATGTAAATGGGATGTGATAAGATGTAAATGAGATGCGATAGGATGTGAATGGATGTGATAATATGTGAATGCGATAGGATGTGAATGGATGTGATAATATGTAAATGAGATGCGATATGATGTGATAAGATGTAAATAGGATGTGATAAGATGTGTTGTAAATAGGATGTGAGAAGATGTGATGTAATGAAAATGGATGTGGATGTGAATGATGAGATGAGAGGATATGTGAAAGGGTGAGATGGGAAGTACATGGATGTGGATGTGGATGTGTATGTGAAATAATGGATGTGGATGTGTATGAAAGAATGGATGTGGATGTGTATGTGAAAGAATGGATGTGGATGTGTATGTGAAAGAATGGATGTGGATGTGGATGTGTATGTGAAAGAATGGATATGGATGTGTATGAAAGAAAGGATGTGGTGGATGTGTATGCGAAAGAATGGATGTGGATATGTATGTGAAAGAATGGATGTGGATGTGTATGTGAAATAATGGATGTGGATGTGTATATGAAAGAATGGATGTGGATGTGTATGTGAAATAATGGATGTGGATGTGTATATGAAAGAATGGATGTGGATGTGTATGTGAAAGGCTGTGATGTGATATAAAGGAATGTGGATGTGATGTGGTGTAAAGGGATGTGGATGTGTATATGAAAGAATGGATGTGGATGTGTATGTGAAAGGCTGTGATGTGATATAAAGGGATGTGGATGTGATGTGGTGTAAAGGGATGTGGATGTGAATGTGATGTAGATGTGGATGAGATGTGGTGTGATGAACAGAGATATGGATCTAATGTGATGTGGATGTGGATGAGATGTGATGTGATGTGAGGAGATGTGATGTGATGTGAATATATATGGATGTGAAGTGATAGATGTGAATGTATGGATAGATGTGATGTGATGTGAATATATGTGGATGTGAAGTGATAGATGTGAATGTATGGATAGATGTGAATAGCCATGCATGTGAATGATTGGATGGATATGGATGAATGAGATGGGATGTGTATGAATGAGGTATGATATGGATGTGATGTTATGTGGATAAAATGTATGTGATGGGATGGGGATACAATGAATGTGATGAATGTGGATGTGATGTCATATCATGTCATGTGAATTGGGATGTGAATGAATGAATTGGGATGTAAATGAATGATATGGGATGTGAATGGAGGAGATGTGATGTGATGTGACTCGGGATGCGAATGGATGAGATGTGATGTGAAATGGATGTGATGAGATGTGATGTGAAGTGGATGTGATGAGATGTGATGTAAATTGGGATAGATGTGAATGGATGATATATGATGTGAATGAATGTGATGTGAATCGGGATAGATGTCAATGAATGAGATGTGAGGTGAAATGGATGTGATGTGATGTGATGTGATGTGATGTGATGTGGATCGGGGTAGATATGAATGGATGAGATGTGAATGAATGTGATGTGATGAGATGTGGATATGGGTGGATGCGAGTGGATGAGATGTGATGATAAATGAGAAAAGATGTGATGAGATGGGAAATGATGTGATTCAATGAGAATGGAAATACATATGAATTGGATGGAGAATAAATAATGTGGATTGATGTGGAACAATGTGGAAAGACGAGAGTTCCTTATAGAAACTGTATTTATGACCTATTTTTAAATGACTGTTTAATGTCAAGAATGTTGGGGAAGCATTTTGAACGTCTTGTGAATGAGGTCGTGGGGGGAGACCTAACTGATAAAGTTGCAACATGTGACGGAGAGTCAATGGAGGACGTCTCACATAGCAAGGTCTCGGCCGAGGTCTTGACCAGCCTTGGTTCAATTTAAATGGTGAGCTTCCGATACGGTGGATGAGGGACCAAGGAAGCAGTGTATAAGTGAAGTGCTAGGTGACCCGCGAAGGATCCTGGAGGGTGCCGACCATACGGTGCTCGGGCTTTGGGTTGCGGAAGATACCCAGACGTGCGTTGTGGAAGATATTGGAATAAGGAGTAAGAGTTGTTTTTTGAAACCAGGCATAGATCTGGTTGATTGACCTTGCTGGTCCTCAACGGATGAGTCTATGTCTCTTTTATATGGGTCTGTTGGTTGATCTTGCTGATCTTCAACAGAGATTCCATTTTGATTTTTATAAGTGAATATATTACCAGGTATTATGAGCTGGAAACTATAGAAAAGGCCCCTGAGTGGACAAGTGGTGAGCGTTTTGGTTGCCAATGATGCCATAGGTGCACCGATTCAGAAATGATTGGAAATTAGGATTCAACCGGATATTTTGGAGAATTTTTATCAGTGATACTATGGTTCATTAAAAGATTGTTTTAAAGTCAGCTAATTGGATCCCATCACTACAGTGGTTGGGGGGGTTGGCTAACCCATAGGACTGGATGGGGTTAGGCTGGACTGATGGATCCCTAAAATGAGACTCAATTTTGTTATGGTACAATAGATGAAGTAAATCCCGGATTGTAATTGTTCTATGGAAAAGTATCAACGACTGCGCCTCTCAATGAGGAAAAAAGCCTTGGTCTCAATGAGGAAAAAAGCATTGGTCTCTATGATCCAAGTGAAAGTTTCTTCCTTGATCTGGCCAAGTGTTTACAGGTTCGGTCGGATTAGTTTGGTTAGTGATGACCTTGACTACGTTAGAGTAAAAATATCTTGGAGGAATCGCCCGTGCTTTTTGGGCAAGGGAAGTTTTTCCGAGTTCGGTTTTGGAAGAACCGAGGGATTAGTCTCTTGTTCGGATATTTGTGAGCGAGGTCCCAACAAGTGAGAGGCCCTGCCCCACGCAAGAAGTGCTACTTCCACTGCTAGCACCCCCGAATTCATTGCGTAGAGGAGACAGGGATCTTTCAGCTTGTATCAGAGCGAATTGGCTAAAGTGAAACAACCGAAAAGCCAGAAATATCAAAAATTTATGAAGTACTAATAAAAGATTGGAATCGTGTGATGAAGTTCATACAAATTGATATTTTGACTGAAATTCATAAATTGGTAATTGGGTCTTCAAATGAAAGTACCGTAATTGTATGGAATCTTTGACTTGCTTGAGACCTAGACATGATGGTATTTACCTTATAATTCTAAGGACTGTGACTACCCATATATACCAAGGGTATAACTGCAGCTCTTTACTGGCAGTATATACGAGTAAATCTAAGACTTTGAAATTATAAGCAAAAATGCTATCCAGATGATGAATTCGAATGTGGTTGATATGATTTTAAAATTCTGGTTGAGAATTCATGAGTTGATTTGGATTCTGATTGAAAAATGATGATTCCGGAACTTTGGTAAACAGGCACACCGGAAGGTGAGACACTGGGTCTGACAAATCTCTACTCTAACACTTGTCTTAATTATTCCTTAAGTTCTATGTCTTCAGGGAGGGACTAGCATTTTGTATGCACGCTGGGCTACTGGTTGAGCTCGAGGGTTAACTCGATCTCATGATCTACTTCGCGAGATGGAGGCATCTTAGTCAACTCTTCAGGGAACACATTTGCATACTCACTTAACCACTCTGGTTCTTTAGCCTTGCATTTTATGTCTACTAGATTCATCTTAACGACATAAACAGCTTGCCTCTTTCTAAACCCTTTTAACAATTTAGAAGCCTTGACTAGATGCAGCACTGGGGATTCAAAAATTTCAGTTCCTCAAACTTTATTCCCGTGAAGGTCAAGGAAAGAGATGGTTCCTCTGTGAGACAATGAATGTCAGTTTGATTCTTATGGAGCCAATCCATTCCAAGGATTCCATCATAGGACTCCCAAGGGTAGGACTTTGAAATAGCACTCTGTTACGTTCCCATCTAGACTAAACTAAGTAAGGTCTATCTCAAGGTGTGTGAAAAGAATCTTTCCACTAGCCAATTCCACTTGCATAGGTTTCCCTGATTTTTGATTTAGGACTAACTTACGTAGACATCCTGGGGAAAAAAAAGAATGAGTACTACGTGAATCAATCAAAAGCTTGAATTTCTTACCCTGGTACTCTGCTGGAGTCAGGAGGATAGAAAATTGACGGTTATTCCCCTGATGCTCTATTGCAGCATAGATCTGTCCTTTTTCTTCCTCCACTTTCTCAGCTATAGTGATGGCTCTAGCTACTGCAGTTTTAGGTGGAGCTCTCTCTCTTTGGTTTCCCCAATTCTGGGAGGGAGTTTGGAGACTGCTTTGCATGGAGGCTGCACGACGTTGAGTTGGCACTTTTCTGAGGTTGCCCCGATTTTGGCGCAGAGGACCCTGATTGGATTGATACAAAGGAGTCTGTCTCTGAATTCTGGGACCGTGGCTTCCTTGGCCCATAGAAGTAGACGGGAAATCCTTGAGCTGGTGCACAAACCCTTGACATCTGAAGCACCTGTTCTCACTTCGAAGCTCTTTTCCTCTACATTCTTGAAAGAGCTAGAGTTCTCGAGAAAGAACTTCGAGGAAAAGTTCTTCCTTTATTCCTGAAACTTCTTGACTCTAGATTCTGGTTGGGACCTTGGTGTCTCTTTGGAGGTGGAAGGTTGGAACAGCTTCTCGGTGTCTGGAATCTCTTGAAGGATGAGGGAGCTGGCTTTGGCAGGACTTTAACAATGAAGGCTTTGGTGAATTACTTCGTCATTCTTATAGCTTCTACCATGGAAACTCACTTGGGTGTTCTTCACCAGGGTGTCTAAAGGCTCGATCATTCCCCGAATGAACCTGGCCATAAGTTGCTCTTCGTCTAGCAGTGGTGAGTACTTGAGGAGAAGAGCAAATGCCTGATAATATTTTTCAATGGTTTTGCTCCCCTGGTTTAGCTCTAAGAATTCATTCATCTTGGTTTTGAAAAATGCGAGGGGAGAAAATCTCTTCCTTAGATAGGCTTTAACATCATTCCAGGACTGGGTATTCCTATCCAGATGATTGGTGTTGCAATGGTTTCTCCATTCCACCCTGGCTGTTTTCACAATTTTCAACCTAGGAAGAGCCATTTTGCTCCTCTCGTTGTATCCGGTGCCTTCAAAATATTCCTCCATGTCTTCAACCCACTTCTCCATAGCCTTGCCCAGTCCCCTTCACCTTTGAAGGGTCCTGGTTGAGTTCTGTGAAGAGCCTTGTGAATGTCCGAGTCAAGCTCTTCTTCATCTCAGTGAGAGGGTCTGGTGGCTGAAAGATCCCTATCCCCTCCACACAATGAATTCAAGGGTCTGGTGAGAGGGTCTGGTGGCTGAAAGATCCCTATCCCCTCCACACAATGAATTCAAGGGTGCTAGCAGCAGAAGTAGCACTTCTTGCGCGGGACAGGGTCCCTGACTCAGGGCCTTGCCCACCACCCACGGATATCCGGACAAGAGATGAGTCCATCGCATTCTTTCACATAGATCCACATCCATTCTTTCACATAGATCCACATCCATTCTTTCACATACTCATCCACATCCATTCTTCACATACACATTCACATCCATTCTTCACATACACATTCACATCCATTCTTCATACACATTTACATCCATTCTTCACATACACATCCACATCCATTCTTCACATACACATTCACATCCATTTGTCACATACACATTCACATCCATTCTTCACATACACATTCACATCCATTCGTCACATACACATTCACATCCATTCGTCACACACATTCACATCCATTCTTCACATACACATTCACTTCCATTCTTCACATCCATTCTTCACATACACATTCACATCCATTGTTCACATACACATTCACTTCCATTCTTTACATCCATTCTTCACATACACATTCACATCCATTCTTCACATACACATTCACATCCATCTGATTCACATCGTATCTCATCACATCTATTCACATTACATTTCATTTTTATGCAAGTTTTTAGTTTGATTTTCTTTTGAATACAAGGAGTATTTCTTGAATCAGTATCCCCAAAACTTCTTGATTGGAATTCTGAATTTCATACCAAAATTCCTCAAATTCTATAACCTTGATCCACAGATCAATTCGAAGGGTCTCAAACTTAGTTTCAGATTTTGTGGAAGTTTTGATTATATTTTTAAAACTAGAGTCACACCTTCTTTCCTCAAAACTGACAAAAGAGTTTGGTCTTGGTCATAGTCTTATTCAAGGTTTGAGTTGGATAAGATTTTTCTTGATCTATCTTTCTCGAAAAGGTTTGATAATTTAATTTTCACTAATTTACTGAATTTCTTTCTTTGAATATTCACTTAACTGATTCCTAAATTAGTTACGAATTCCAATGATGAATAGATTAATCATTTATCTGAATATTTTGATCCCGATAGATTTCTTGAATTCTCTTTTTACAATCCGTGTGAATATAAAATGATATCTCTCAAAGTGGGGGTAATCTTTTGCCAACTCTTCTTCTTTCTCCCAGGTGGCGTCTTCTAGAGGGAAGAACCTCCACTTGACTAAAAACTCTCTGAGAACTTTTCTCTTGAGGACCTTCTCCCGAACGTGAAGGATTTCTTCAGGTTGGAGTACCATCTGGCCTTGAGTCGGAGAAATCAATTGTTCATCAAGTATGTGACTCGGGTTGGGTACATATTTCTTAAGAGAATTGACGTGGAATACATTATGTACCTTGAGATGGCGAGGCAAAAGAAGTTTATAAGCTAGATTTCCCACTTTCTTTATAACAGCATAAGGTCCACAGTATCTAGGAGAGAGCTTCTTGTACTTACCTAAAGATAAGGAACTTTTTTTTGGTCATACTCGAATGAATCTGACTCTTCAAACTCTCTTTCTAATCTCTTTTTGTCTGCATACTACTTTTGCCTATCTTGGGCTACCTTAATATCTTAACGGATCGATTGCATTTGCTGGGTCTATGTCATTAAGCTTTTGTCTGGACATTTGGACTATGATTAATGGGTTGGACCAAGTCAACGATGTAAGGCAATCTTGTCCGTACAAAGGTTTGAAAGGGCTCATCCCAATAATTCAATGATAAGAAGCATTGTAAGCAAATTCAACTAGATGCAAATGGCTTAACCACTTCTTGGGTTCCTGCCACAACATGATCGAAGGATATCCTCTATTACCTGGTTCACTCTTTCATTAGGAACTCAATGGAGTCTTCTTGGGCCCTTTAATTTGCCATGAGGTTATGGAAACGTTTAACTTTTTGACAAATAGGAGCCCGCCATGTAAGCAAAAACCATTGGTTTGTAAGAGAGGTGTAAGAGTGGTCAAAGGGTGCACTTTTTTCCCCAAAAAGGGGGGGGGGGCAATTTTACAATTTTCGGACCTCCATAACTTCTACATACAAGCTCCGATCTGAGCGGAGATTACAGATCCATGATCTACGCATCAAGAGCTTTCCATAGATATGTTACATGATATGGTTTTATCCGCTAGATTTTAAATTCCATTTTCCCCCCCAAATTCAAATTCGAATAAAGTAGCCGTTTTGAAGCTTCAAATTAGAAAACGTTTCTTCTTAAGAGAAAAGGTTTGACTTCCTTAAACTGCCAAATAAAAGGGCCCAAGAAGACTCCATTGAGTTCCTAATGCAATCTGGCCATCAGTTTCAGGGTGATAGGCTGTACACTGAGATCCAATAAAGTTCCTACTACTTCGAAGAATGCAGTCCAAAATTTTGATGTGAATTTGGGATCTCTGTCACTTACTATCCTCCTGGGTAAGCCATGCAATCTGAAGATCTCTTTAAGGAAAACTTTGGCAACATCCACTGGAGTATATGTTTCTTTCACTAGAATCACATGGGCAACTTTGGTTAGTCTATCAACTACCACAAAAATGGAGTTGTAACGTGATTGCACTGAAGGTAATCCAGTGACAAAGTCCATACTGATACATTCCCACTTCATCTGTGGAATGTCTAGAGGCCGCAATTTTCCTCGCATCTTGACTTTCTCTGCCTTCACTCTATGACACATTAAGCATTGTCGCATATGATCAAGTACATCCTTTTTGAGTCCAGGCCAAAAGAAACTTTTCTTCAGAGACATATAAGTTTTATGGGCTTCTCTCAGAATCCTTCCCTTTATTTCCTCGTCATTAGGAATGCATAGCTGATTATTATAATACATGCATCCTTCATCCAATTTGTACCCAAGAACTCGACTCATTTCCTAAGGAGTCTTGCTTTCCTACATCAGAAGGGTAGAAATAGGGGCAAAAAATTTGTCTTGCATGATTTTCTCCCTTGCTTCACAAATTAATGGATTTGACACCACTTTAATGGATTTGACACCACTTTAATTGTAAGCAAGGCTGCTTTTCTACTGATGAGCACATCTGCCACCACATTTTCTTTCCCCAGCGGATACTTAATTTCAAAATCAAATTCATGTGCAGGGTTTGCATCCTGGACCATCTCCTTTGATGCATGTTGAGATCCCTTTGGGTGAAGATCCACTTCAGAATTTGATGATCTATCATCAAGGTGAACCTTTGTCCCAAAAGATAATGTCTCCACAACTTCAGAGCATAAACTACTAAGAGTAACTCCAAGTCATGGATGGCATAATTTCTCTCATGTGTTCTAAGTTTTCTGGATGCATAGACCACTACATGACCTTCTTGCATAGGAGTGCCGCATAAGGCAAACCCACTGGCATTAGTAATAACTACCTCAAAAGGTTTGGTAAAATCTAGCAATTTAAGGACAGGGTTGGTGGTTACTAAGGCTATCTTTAGTTTATCAAAGGCACTTTGACACATTGTAGTCCATTAAAAAAGGGTACTCTTCTTGAGAAGGTTAGTTAAAGGGGATGCTATCTAAGCATACCTAGGTATGAAGATCCTATACCATCCGGTTGATCCTAGGAATCCTCTGACTTCCTTTACTATCTTCGGTTCCGGCCAATCTACGACGGCTTGGATCTTTGCGGGGTTAGGAGAAATCTCATCTTTTGACACTATGAATCCCAAGTATTCCACCTGGTCACTCAATAGAAAAAGAACACTTGCCCTTTTTTGCAAAGAGTTGGTGTTTCCTTAGGATTTCCAAGACCTTGCGCACATGATCTTCATGATTAGCAACATTCTTTGAGTATACTAAGATATTATCAAAGAAGACAAGAAAAAAATCATCCAAGTATTCTCGGAGAATATCCTGCATAAGACGATTAAACATTGCCAGGGCATTAGTCAATCCAAACGGCATGACTGTGAACTCATAATGCCTATATATATCGAATGCTGTCTTTGGGATGTCCTGTTCCTTGATTCTGATCTGGTAGTACCCGAATTTGAGATCTATCTTTGTGAACATTTGGGTCCCACTTAACCAATCCAGAAGTTCATCAATCCTAGGGATAGGATACTTATTTTTAATTGTTAATTGATTCAATTCTCTGTAGTCAATACAAAGTCTTAACATTCCATCTTTCTTCTTTTGAAAGAGAACGTGTGCACCCTATGGTGAGACACTGGGTCTGACAAATCCTTGCTCTAACAATTGTCTTAATTGTTCCTTAAGTTCAATGGCTTTAGGGACTAGCATTTGTATGCACGTTGGGCTACTTGCTAAGCTCTGGTTTAACTGGATCTCATGATCTACTTCTCGAGACAGAGGCATCTTAGTCAGCTCTTCACGAAACACATTTGCATACTCACTTAACCACTCTGGCTCTTTAGCCTTGCATTTTATGTCTACTGGTGGATTCATCTTAACGACATAAACAGCTTGCCTCTTTTTGAGCCCTTTTAACAATTTAGAAGCCTTAACTAATTACAACACTAGGGATCTAGAAATTCCAGTGCCTTGAACTTTATTCTCATGAAGGTCAAGTAAAGAGATGGTTCCTTTGTGATAATGAATGTCAGCGTGATTCTTATGGAGCCAATCCATTCCAAGGATTCCATCATAGACTCCCAAGGGTAGGACTCTGAACTAGCACTCTGTTACGTTCCCATCTAGACTAAACTGAATAAGGTATGTCTCAGGGTGTGTGAAAAGAATCTTTCCACTGGCCAATTCCACTTGCATAGGTTTCCCTGATTTTTGATCTAGGACTAACTTACGTAGATATCCTGGAGAAATAAAATAATGAGTATTGCCTAAATCAATCAAAATCTTCAATTTCTTACCATGGTACTCTGATGGAGTCTGGAGGATACAAAATTGACGGTTATTCCCCTGATGCTCTATTGCGGCATAGATCTGTTCTTTTCTTTCCTCCACTTCCTCAGCTATAGTGACGGCTCTAGCTGCTGCAGTCTCAGGTGGAACTCTCTCTCTTTGGTTTCCCGAGTTCTGGGAGGGAGTTTGGAGACTGCTTTGCATGGAGGCTATAGGCTGAGCTGGCACTCTTCTGGGGTTGCTCTGATTTTGGCGTGGGGGACCCTGATTGGACTGATACAAAGGAGTCTGTCTCTAAATTCTGGGACCCTGGCTTCCTTGTCCCATAGAAGGAGATGGGAAATCCTTGAGCTGGTGCCCAAACCCTTGACATCCAAAGCACCTGTTCTCACTTCGAAGCTCTTCCCTGTGCATTCTTGAAAGAACTTTGAGGGAAAGGTTTTTCTTCATTCCTAAAACTTCCTGACTCCAGATTCTGGTTGGGACCTTGGTGCCTCTTCAGAGGTGAAAGGTTGGAAGAACTGTCGGGTGTCTAGAATCTCTTGAAGGATGAGGGAGCTGGCTTTGCCGAGGACTTTAACGATGAAGGCTTTGGTGAAGTCCTTCACCATTCTTACAGCTTCTGCCATGGAAACTAGCTTGGCATTCTTGACCAGGGTGTCTAAAGGTTTGTTCATTCCCCGATAAATGTGGCCATAAGTTGCTCTTCGTATAGTAGTGGTGAGTACCTCAAGAGAAGAGCAAATGCTTGATGATATTCTTCAATGGTTTTGCTCCCCTGGTTTAGCTCTAAGAATTCATTCATCTTGGTTTCTAAAAATCCGGGGGGACAAAATCTCTTTCTTAGATAGGCTTTAACATCATTCCAGGACTGGGTATTCCTATCCAGATGATTGGTGTCGCAATGATTTCTCCATGCCACCTTGGCTGTTTCCACGATTTTGAGCCTAGCAAGAGCCATTTTTCTCCTCTCGTTGTATCCGGTGACATCAAAATATTCCTCCATGGCTTCAACCCACTTCTCCACAGCCTCGCCCAAGTTCTCCCCTTCACCTTTGAAGGGTTTTTTGCTAGTATTGGACTTGTGATCACCATCTCCATCACTACTACCACCACCCGTGCCCCCACCTGCAACACCACCATCACCAATGCCACCACCCGTGCCCCCACCCGCGATCACGCCACTGCTCCTCTCAGCCTCTCGGCCTCCTGTCGAGCCACCTTTGTCATGGCGTCCTCGCCATATTGCTCCTGCATTAGTTAGTGAAATCAAATAAGAACATATTACAGTTAACATGAAAATAAACTACAAAACAAAACAGTGATACCCACAAGTGGATTTGGCCTGTCAGCAACAACAAGTGTCGCCTGCAAAGTGCGGTAGCCGTAGTATGTGGCGCACTCCATCTCCTGCGCCGTAGGTGCACGACCATAGTCTTCGGTCTGCATCAAGACAGAACCAAAGACTTATTGATTTCTTCATTCAATAATATTACCTTTGAAAGTTAAAACTATACTCACAAATGTGGCCACAAATCCATCTCGTCCCATCCGGCCTAGTCTAGATGTGTGACCAGCTTCTTGCAGTCTCTTTCGTGGTGCCGTCTATGTAAATTTGATTAAACAAAATAACATAGATTAGAGAATAGTTAGAATCAATCTAGCAAAGTTCATATTAATTCTAATATACGTTAGCAAAGGCACACACTTTCTGCTAGTGAGGAAAAGTGATGCGTAGGCGTCTCTCCTTGCGGAAGTATTGCCATGTCTCCATGCACATATCAGCCCTCCTCTTGTTTGTCTCCACCATACAGTAGCGTCTGTTTATTTTTCATATCACAATAGGCATTAGAATATACCATAGAACTTGTTAGATTTTAATGTTTTGTTTCTTTTATTGATTTTTTAATGTCAATCATTTGATAAATGACTCATGTTTTTATGGTACTTGAAAATCAAATTCGGACCAATCAGAGGGTACACCGCCACCTCCTACTGGTGGTGGTTGGGGTGCACAGAGTTCCAATACTGCACATGAACCCATTTACGATGATTTCTACTACGATGAGTCTATTATATGCTGGTGCGCTCGTTGTCATGGCACATATCGGAGGCCACGACGGTAGTGCTTTTCACATGAGATGACTCATGGTACTTTTGAGCGAGCACCACCACCTGAGGAGCGACATCGACCTATGGTATGTGACTGTTCTCCCTTAGTTTTATTATTGGTTATTTTACAAATCAAAGGCTCATATATAATGCAACCATATTATATATGTAGGTATATTCACTTGATGTGACGAGGATGACTTCACTATCAGTGGTGCACATGTCCCTCCCACACGGCACGGACAGTAGCTCGAGGTTTCTCTACATCCTCTACCTCCTGCTTTGTAGGCTAAGATGGGTGGAGATCATTCGTTGCCTACTCGTATGCATTCTCTAGTACAGACGTATGATCGAAGATGATACGGAGGATGGCAGAGAGGATCACTTCCTTTAGATAGAGTGGTTTTTAGCTTTTGGGGCAATCGCTACATGATTGCTCCGTCTACCCATCAGTGGAGCAGGACGAGGCCTCTTTATTGCATAGGATTTGCATGTGCCCCCTCGTTCAGAGGTCACCCTTATGTCTTTTTGTGGACCTATATATAGATGGGGTCCATGGCATCAGCTTACTCGCTACATTCGGAGCATGAGTACTTATGGGTTATGTCTCAATGCAGCCTCTCTTTCTGATAGAGGGATTACACATGCAGAAGGACAAAGACTCTATGTTGATCGAAGACCTTACTCTCAAGGAAACATAGCAGGTTTAATCAATAGTAGTCGAGGGATGAGTTCAAGAACCAATTGCACGTTTGTGGAGTGTGAGAATAGTCATGAACCAGGACATATGAGTAGGGATGTAGAAAGATACATAGTTGTCAATGCTATCAGATCATTACGTGCTGGTGATGAATTACTGATCAATTTTGGATGGCGTAGACCTCCACGAGCACCCTTAACAGATGAGGGTTGAGAGCTTCATTGTATACAATTCCTAATGTTATTTTGACCTCTTGTACCCTAATTCTACACTTTAATTTGCACCATGTTCTCTACTGTCTCTAATTTAATTTGATAATTGTCTTTTATTGTCTCTAACTATTTTGTATCTGTGATAATTATTGAATTCCATGCACATCTCTCTTTTCTTTTATATAGAAGCATGCTATTGATACAATCTTCTTTGCCTTCAAATATGTAGATTCCGGATTATGACATTGACAATATCACAAATCAACGTTCACATGACGTATCTCACATGTCAATAGAGTGCATGAGGATCCTACGCAGGAGTGATCCTAATGCGTATGCAAGACTAAAGAAACAATATTCTCAGGACTTTAATGGGCATGATGATATCTTTGATAATGACAATGGCATGTCTGATTTTATTGAGGATTGGTATCAAAATAATAGTGTGAGCGATATTCCTAATAACAACGAGAAGTATCTTCAAGAAGAAGCTCTAAAGCGTATCTACGTAGGAAGCCAACTGACATGACTCGGTGCAAGCTTACTTATTCTTAATCTTCAAAACCGTTTTGGATGGAGTAATCTATCCATTTTAGCACTTTTGAAGTATGTAATAATCTAACATATTTTTTGTTACATTCTAAACATGGTTGCTTCTTATTGATCATATTTTTAATGAACTTGCAGGTTGCTCTCTCAGAAGTTCTTGCCGACAAGCAATTCCCTTCCTGCATCACATGATGAGGTGAAGAAGATGATAAGTAGTCTTGGACTTGACTATTCTTCTATACATGCATGTCCTAACGATTGTATTTTATATAGAGGTCAGTATGAGGATGGTGTGACGTGTCCAAAATGTCAAATGCCTCGTTATAAAGAGGAGAAAGGTAAGGTCCCTAGAAAGGTATTGAGACATTTTCCCCTGGCTCCACGTATAAAACATATGTTCCAAAGTCCCGAATTAGCTAAGCTTATGACATGGGGAGCGGAGCACAAGAGCAAAGATGGAGTAATGCGAATTCCATCAGATAGTCCTGCATTTTAGTCATATTGATTTGCGATGGCCAGATGTTGCAAAAGAACCATGCAATTCAAAGATGGGTGTAGCATTAGATGGCATGAATCCATTTTCAATGAGATCAAGTAAATGGTATACATGGCCAATGGTAGTTATTAACTATAATCTACCCCCGTATCTCAGCATTAAGAAAGAGCATTTAATGCTCTCTCTTAATTCCGGGAAAACGACAAGTTAAAGATCTGAATTTTTATTTGGCCCCTCTCATCGATGATCTTCAAGATTTGTGGAGAGGGATTGATGTCATGGATATGTCCGTCCAGAAGCATCGGTCACAAGACAGTTCATTGTTCGTGGAATTTTAGCATGGACTATCCACGACTTTCCAGGATATGGTTTTTGCTTAGGTAAATGGTTTAAATATATATATTGTCTCATACGTTTGTACGATGTTCATTGCGCTAATCATCTTTGTTATGTTTTCCATGCAGGGATATGTACCAAGGGTTATAAAGCTTGTCCAATTTGTGGTGATTGGTTGAGATTAACTTATAGCAAAAACCTCAACAAAAATATATATCTTCGACATAGAGACCATTTTTATCTGAAGATCATTATCTACGAGACAAAAGGCAAGCCATACATTTTAATGGAAAGGTACAAGAAGGGAGATGTCCAATACCAATGACACCGAAGGATTGGGATCTAAAGTGGACTGTTGGACTCGCTATCGATCCGGAGTCGGAGATCATAAGTGGCGATGATGATGACGCTTGTAAAGAAGAGAGCGAGAGGAAAATGTGCTCTAGCTCAAAGTCCTTCGATATGGTATACTTTGGAATATTGGAAGGATTTGAGGATATGTCATCTTCTTGATCCTATGCACATATTCAAGAACATTGGTCATTCGTTATGGCAACACCTCGTTGGCTTGAAAGACACAGTGGTAGCAAGAAATGACTTAAAGGATCCAAACTCAAAGCCCAATGTATGGCCACTTTATGATGAAACTCAACGTGAGACAACCTACGAGCCTGCCCCATGGGTGCTCAATACAGAAGAGCTGGAGACTATCAACAGGAAGATTCAGTCGATTCGTACGTCTACATGATATGGAGCATCTTGTCGAAACGTGTTCACTCTAGATGACAAGAGCTTGTCTGGTTTAAAAACACATGATTGGCACAATTTTGTGAAGGTAAATCTATCCAGATCTTTGTAAGTATTTATTTTCTTGCATGTTTTGTTGATCGGATTAATCATGTATGCAGCATGTTCTACCCCTTGTTATTGATGGATGTACTACAAGAGGAGTATTGATATACATCAAGACCTGGGCAGGTTTTTGCCGCGTGAGCTGTCCCTTGAACACTCCCCGCTAGCTGTTGCAACGGAACTTCCCTTAGATAAACACATATGCCAAATACTCCCTCCAGCATTCTGGCGTAAGACAGTCCTTTAAGAATACAAGGTTTCTATGCAAGTTTTCAGTTTTGATTTTGTTTTGAATACAATGGTTATATCTTAATTCTGTATCCCAATACTTCTAGATCATTGGTCTGGATTCCCAAGCAAAATTCCTCAAATTCTGTAATCTTGATTCTCAGATCAAAATCACAGGTCTCAACTTAGTTTCAGATTTGGTGGGTGATTTGAGTGCATTTTTCCTGAACTCGACACATCGTCATTGATCAAAACTAACGAAGGAATTAGGTCTTGGTCAAAAGTCTGAATCAGAGTTTGAGTCTGGAAAGGTTCTTCCTAAACTATCTTCCTCGAAAGGTAATATTTCAATTTCTCTTTTTCTAAATTTCGTTCATTGATAGTTGCTTACAGATTTCTAAACTAAACATGAATTCCTAGGAGGAATAAATAATCATTTACCTCGATCTCTGACTTTGATAGTTTATTTGAATTTTCTCATTCCCATCTTAGTGAATATAAAACGGTAGAATTTCCTCACATATTATCTACTTATTCATTTTCTAATTTTTGCAGAAATTAACATAGGATTAAAGAGAACCCTTATTTAATTATAAAAATTCTATATGCATCTAATTATGCATAAAATCCAATTCTGATGAAAGTCACACTTTTATCATCTCATAAAATCATTTATGATGAAAATCACTCTTTTAATTAAAAAAATCTTTTATGCATAATTTATGGATACAAATCATTTATGATAAAAATCACACTTTTAATATAAAAGAATTTCTTTTATGCATAAAAATCATTTATGATGAAAATCACACTTTTAATATAAAAAAATCTTTTATGCATATATTTATGCATACAATTCATTTATGATGAAAATCACTCTTTTAATATAAAAGAATTTCTTTTATGCATTTATGCATAAAAATCATTTATAATGAAAATCACACTTTTAATATAAAAAATTTATCTTTTATGTATGTTTATGCATAAAAATAATTTATGATGAAAATCACTCTTTTAATATAAAAGAATTTCTTTTATGCATCCATTTATGCATAAAAATCATTTATAATGAAAATCACACTTTTAATATAAAAAATTTATCTTTTATGTATGTTTATGCATAAAAATAATTTATGATGAAAATCACTCTTTTAATATAAAAGAATTTCTTTTATGCATCCATTTATGCATAAAAATCATTTATGATAAAAATCTCACTTTTAATATTAAAAATTTATCTTTTATGCATGTTTATGCATAAAAATCATTTATGATGAAAATCACACTTTTAATATAAAAAAATTATCTTTTATGCATAAAAATCATTTATGACGAAAATCACACTTTGAATATATAAAAAATCTTTTATGCATATATTTATGCATACAAATCATTTATGACGATAATCGCTCTTTTAATATAAACTAATTTCTTTTATGCATCCATTTATGCATAAAAATCATTTATGATGAAAATCACACTTTTAATATAAAAAAATCTTTTATGCATATATTTATGCATACAAATCATTTATGTGATGAAAATCACTACCTGGTGCCCTCAAAACAGCCCTAGTTCTCCTTACACTAGGAGTAACCATAGATGGAATGCCAAGCTCCTCATCAAGGCTCTACTCAGAGCCACTAGAGTCACCATCCACATATGAGTGACTTGGTGACAGATCAGGCACAAAAGATTGATCTACCTTTTTCTTCCCTTTTCGTGATACATGTGTACGTGCATCATTTCTCAACCTTCTTGACCGTGGGCTAACATTGGATCCACTGCTCGAGGACTCCCCATGTCCACTCAGCACCTGTGATTGCTGTTGTAAATGTGGTGCAACATCAGCACTTCTTGCACCTACATCTTCTATTGCCTTCACTACTAGTGCATACCAGCTACTCATCTCATCGAAGACAACATCTTTGCTTACTTGCATCTCATGAGTGGTAGGGTTTTGGCATCTATAACCTTTTTTCTCCATGGCATAACCAATGAAGATGCATTTCTCTGCCTTGTATCTAACTTTGTTCTCACTTCATCAAGAACATGTACATATGCAAGACACCCAAACACTCTCAAGTGAGACACATCCGGTCTTATGCCTATAAACTTCTGTTCATGAGTCATACCATGAACAGTTGGCAGTGAGTGTCCTGTTCATAATGTACACAGTAGTTGCCACTGATTCTTCCCAAAAGTAATGTGGCATATTCTTTTCAGCCATCAAGGCACGTGCCACTTCTGCAATGTGCCTGTTTTTCCTTTCTACAACACCATGCTATTTTAGAGTGTACCTGCACGTAAATTGCCTCTTGATTCCTTGCTTTCTCAGGAAATCACCTAGCTCACTAGAGAAATATTCTCCCCCACCATCTGATCTTAGGCATTTTATTTGCATGCATTTTTCCTTCTCGACCAAGGCTTTAAATCTCTGAAAGTGAGAAAACACCTCACTTTTCTCCTTCATGAAATAAACCCACACTTTCCTAGTGTGGTCATCAATGAATGTAACATAGTACCTACAACCTGCAATTGTTGCAGTCTTGGTTGGTCCCCATACATCTGAATGTATGACATCCAATGGCCTTGCACTGACATGCTTTTCATTTGGGAAAGCATGTTTGTCCTGCTTACCAAGTTGGCATGCTTCACATACCTTATACATACCGTCAACCTTAAACTTTGGCAAACCTGCAAGAATATTTTGGGCTTGCATAGACTTTAGTGCTATACATTCACATGACCAATGCGCTTGTGCCATATGTCAATATCTACAATGACACATGTTCCATGCGCAAACATGACTACCTTTATCTCAGACATGTTCAAATCCAAAGTAAACATCTTGTCATTTATGTTACCCTTTGCAACTAAGTGACACATATTTTTGAAGTCTTCCACAAAATATTCTTGAGGATTAAACCTCACAACCATTTGTCCAACAGAAACCAGGTTCTTTGTAATATTTGAAACATGAAATACATCAGCCAAGTACTTCATTTTTCCATTCTGCATAGACAATGGCACTTTACCAACATGCGCAATGGGATGCATAATATCATCACCTATTTCTACATAACCTATTTTTTTCATTTTCTACATATCTCTAAACCACTCAGCATGACTGGTCATGCGGTTAGAGGTGCCAGAATCCACATACCATATATCTAGAGATCCTGACGCATCCCCTGTTATGGAACTAAGCATGTGCTGCATCACAAAGAGTTGCTCACTTCTGTCTCATCACCTCCATGTTTGCTAGATGATGTATAGTTGCCTACAACTTTCCACTTTTAATGTCATTCTACTTTTTACACTAGTCCTTTGCCATGTGTCCTGGTTTGCCACAGTAATAGCACTCTATGCTATTTGCATTTTGATTTCCTTGCCAACCGTCTCGGCCTCTTTGGCTCCCCCTTCCTCTAGATTGGTCTCTTTCACCTATGTATGATTGCTGCTATGAATCATTGGACTGTTGTTGTCCAGAATTCTGATTTCCTTGTCGGCCACCACCTTGGCGTCGACCACAGCCTCTACCTCTGCCTCTACCTGCATTAGAGTAGAAGGCCTATTTCGATGTGTTCTTGCTTTGTGAAGTAGAATCCTCACCTAAAGCCTTTTCTTCTATGATTAGCATAGATATCAAGTCCCAAAAGTTGGAAATATTCTCCCTAACTGCAATGGAGGTCTTGAATGACTTGTACTCTTTGCCAAGCCCATTCAGACAGACACTCCCCAAATCATCATCCTCCATTGATAGATTGATAGACCCAAGGGATTCAACAATGCCCTTGATCTTTAAGGCATATTTATTGATGGACATGCTTTTCTTTTCCACAGTATGCAACTCTTGCTTTAACTGCAACTTTCTTGCCTTTGTGTTAGTCTCGAACATCTGAACCAGATTCTGCCATACAACTTTTGGAGTGTTTGCATCATGTATATGTTCTATCATAGTGTCTATGACACTAATTGAAAGCCAGTACACATGACTTTTCTTGCACCCTGATTCCAATCCTTGAATGCCTTTATATCTACAGGAGTGGCATTCTCCTCAGATAACTCTGGAGGCTTCTCATTGTCTCCTTCACATAATCCCAAAATCCTTTATCCACCATTAGGAAATTGGTCATTTATGAACTTCCAGGCATGGTTGTTATTTTTATCGAGCTTCTCACTAACAATCTGATTAATTTCATTGGACATGTTTTTCTATAGCAATCAAATAACCTACAAAAAGACAACTTCTGTAGGTTGGAGCAGCGGTACTTTAGCACAGCATGTGTGTCACCAAATGTGACCAAAGTACATGTACATACACCAAGTATCAAAAATCCATGTGAAAACCTTGTCTGTACTTTCAAAATGCACTGCTGCATTGCAATAACCAAATTTCAAGTAGAAATAGTTCTTTACCAAAACTTCGAGAAAACTACCAAAAATACCTCCTCCTGTAGTGACAAAACAGGGCCCGTAACGCACCAAAAACGCGAATCTGGCTGAAAAGTTTTATCCATTAGGATAATAAACCTTCCCTGTAGCTTTGCTCCCACGAAGACAGCTCCTCAATCGGAGATGTGTAGCTCCTCAATCGGAGATGTGTAGCTCCCCCTCAGTAGCTCCCAGGGGGTGTTGTACCTAAACCAAGAAGGGGAAAAAGATGATGGTTCGCTTACCCGTGTAGTACCGCCTCCTTCCTTGCTTATTCTTGTCTCTTATTTTCCTCCTTAGCTCTCACACTAACCAGGTTCCGATACCATAAAGAGAATGTGGGGGAGAGGGAAAGCTTCAAAACCTAGCAAGTAAACACACACACACAAGAGAGAGCAAGACACAAGAGAGAGATGGATAGCAAAATTTTCTTATATCTTTCTCTTCTCTAACATAAAGATAAGAGTACAAACTATATGGGTTAGTACTCAACTACTACAACATACAAGGGTCGGTCCATAATGTGAACCCGACTAAATGAGCTGGCGCTATAACTATGCCAGTCTCCAGTAATCCAAAATGGCTATCACACAACTTGTCATCCCACTGGCCACATATCACCCATAATCTCACCGACCATGCTAGTGGTGTAGATGCGGAAGCTATCACACTTAGGCAAGTCATTAATCGATATCTCAACACACTCCACCAATCACCTTGTTTGGAAAAGCCATGTATGAAGGTTGATTTCAAGGTTTTGAAGTTGGTCTTGATCGCAGGCATCAATGTGTTGAACCATTGACTAGCTTTTCCCTCTAAAAGTATAGGTTCAACGCATGTACCTTGGTGGGATAGTTGAGATTTTCAAAGACTGAAATTCACATCTTTGTTCAAACATTTGAATGAATTGAACAAGGTCTATTGTTCCGTCGTATTTACCCATAATTTTAAAAATTTGTATGGTGGTATTTCTATATGAGTCACTCAAACCGTATGTGTGCTCTTGTTGGAAGAGACTCAGTGAGTCCTTGGGCTACCCCCTTCCTAGACTAGTTAGCATGTCCAAGGTGTGGGCATCTAGGAAAGGATTTGTACTTATAAGATTTTTGGAGATGTTAGGTAAGGAACCAAATCCTGGTGGGATCGAAGTGATAGGGGGTATAAAACCCGATGACACGCTTGTTATAGGCATAGACAATGGTGTCCGGAGGTGCATTTGCAGCATGGATCTCAATGGCTCGAAGATGTCAGCCATTGGGTTCAGTCCTTATGTGATCCCTGGTAATCCCTCCATCATAACCATATCATAGTGCCTAAATTCTCCTTAATGAGCAAACACAAGTTTTTTTTTTGCTCTTTATATTTTCTCATAGCCCATTACAGCCTTAAGAGGCTTGGCGTTCTCTTCGTTGGGTTAAACGGGTGTCTGTTAGCCCTAAATAGCTTAGGTGCTATACGCATGTGAACGACCTCATAGAGATAATTTTCGAGAAAAAGCATCTGCTAGTAACTTCCCAGATGGAAGAGGGGGTCCTAAAACCTGTTTTCCATCACTGTCTCAAGAAGGAAAAAAAAATCAAGCATTTTTTCCCTGTCTTGCAGCACATTTCTGAGGGAGTTCCAAAAGGAATTTTTAAAAACTCTGTATGAGGGAGTTGTAGTATTTTTGGAGTACTACAACTTTGTTTTCCTGAGTCATCCATGATTTTGTTGTTTAGACCTTAAAAAAGTATCTCGAAAATAACTTGTCATCATTTTCGCGTTGTTTTTTTTACGAATTCTTGTGGTTTTTGGACTGTTTTTTGCCTTGATTTTCGGGTCAAATTTTGAGGTAGCTGGTTGGAGGCCAAAATGGTTGATTTTTACGTTGGACGGTCAAGTCCAAAGTCGAAGAGCTTGGTGTCAACTTTTCGATGAGCCCTAGAGTGCCTTCATTGGATATACGATTTAGGAGATACGAGCCTCCAAACAGGGGTGTTTTTTAGAGTCTCTTTTTTTAAAAAAACCAACGGACTTGTTTTCATGAAACGGACTTCACGGGTTTTATAAATTTTGATTTTTTTTTATGCGATTCTCGAGGACGTGAATCTTTTGGGCGTGAACTTTAGTTCCATGAAGTTGTAGGACATGGTTCACGTCGTGAACTTGACTTCACAGAACTATTAAATTCAAAATTTTTTAGCACGCGTGCGATTTTCGAGAACGTGAATCTGTTGGGCGTGAACTCTAGTTCCATGAAGTTGCAGGGAAATGGTTCACATCGTGAAAACCGGACTTCACGAAACTATTAAAATCAAAAAAAAGTTAGTCTAGTGGGAAATACGAAATTTCCTTTTTGGGGGGGATATTTTTTTAATTTAAAATGAAAGGGATATGGGTATTTTTTCAAAAAGGTAAGTGGGAATCAAAAAATTCAACCTTTTAACACCCCTTACACCCTTCATAAATGACTCCCAAAATGGACAAATTGACATCTCATGAGCATCTACTCATTAAATGCTTATTAGCCTTAATGAGTTATGTAAAAAAAGTAATTAAGAATTAATCCTTTCATTAATCTTTTTCTCTTTTACATTAATCAAAGATTTTAATCAACCACTAATCTCAAATTAATTCACATAATTGAGCACATCATTGGAGAGAGCAAGGGGATGCTAATCTGAGCTATTCTACACCAAATATCACACAAATCACCATCAAATCCACATCTTTTTCATGGAAAACCATTAATCAAGATAATGGGCAATGGGTTATGTGTAGATTAGAGGACAAAAAATGGAAAAAGCCAAGGGATGGCTCCCCGACAACGGTGCCAAAAATGTTATGGCTCACCCTAACCCTCCTTGAAACACACCCAAAAAGAGATTACCTGGTGAACCGCAACTTTCGTGAGGATCTTTCCAATGGCCGAGCTTGTAACCCTTGACGTTTCCAAGATCTACAACTCCTTAAAAATCAATTCCACCATGCCTCCTATGAGC
Source organism: Cibotium barometz (assembly GCF_041138505.1). Taxonomy (NCBI): domain Eukaryota; kingdom Viridiplantae; phylum Streptophyta; class Polypodiopsida; order Cyatheales; family Cibotiaceae; genus Cibotium; species Cibotium barometz. Next base: position 32,749,489 of record NC_141092.1, on the reverse strand, counting down.
GTTGTTACACCTGCACTTCGGGTACTCGTCCCTCCTCTCACCTCACTTCACTCACACACACTCACTAGCATGCATTAGGGAGAGAGATTAGCAAGAGCAAGACTCAATTGCACAATGGGAGAGTCTGTTGTATTATGAGAGAAATTCACTTATATACATGGCCATAAGTTTTCACACTCACTTAAACTATGGCCGGCTGGGCACTTTAGGCTCATAAGAGGCCTAATGCTATTACAATGAATACTCTCATAATATATCCACGAAGTACATCACTTAGGACTTCATCCTAACTTGCTACCACACGCTCGTGAAACGGGAATAGCCATAAATACTCTGTTACACCATTACGAGTGCCCGTCCAAGTTGTAGCTTTGGACACTATTGCTTCATATCTTGAATGTATGACCCTTTGGTGTATCTACCGTGACTCCTTGATGTAAGATAATGGCGGTAGCTCTTGTTTACCCTAGAATTGGGTTAAAAACAATGCTATCTCTCTAGTCATGAATTGTGAAAAGAAAAATGGATTTTGTAGGGAGACTACAGTGGTAGATTTTCACATTCCTCGGTTTCCTCTATCTAACCCTCTTTCCAAACCTCTTGAGAAATTTTAACGTAAAGGTGAAGAAGCGAAGGAAAATGATTACAAGAGAATGGAAAGAAGAGGAAATCAATAAAGAATAATAACAATGGAGATCAAAAGCCTCGTGTGATTATTTGTTAAAAGACGTGACAATGAAGGACATTATGCATATGAGTGTCCAGAGAAGACAAAGAATCGACTTGCGACTGTGAACATGATTGAAGACGAAGATGAAGACAATTAACAAAATTAAGAGGGTACTCCAAATCAGGACTCCTACGACTATTGAGGTAAGCCTCAAACTCATTCTTATATATTGTTCAATACGAAAATAAATTTAGAGGCCCTAGGTGACCTTATTGCTAAGCAAGAGAGAAAAACTTTTCAAAGGTATACTTTATTCATTTTTTAAATAGCCAATGGATAGAGCATAGTTAAAAATATTCAAATTTATTGGTAATGAGACTGATATGTATTTTCTGAATGCAAAAGAAAATAAATATTAGATAAATCACTATCAAGACTTGAGTTGATTAATAATGATGCACATATGTGTTTTGCCTGGTCGCCAAAGGATGTATGTAATTTATTGTTATTTCACAATGAACTAAATATATTTCAACTAAATACTTTATACAAAGTATTTTCTTTTCAATTCCAAAAGAAGGTGATTGAGTTGTCTGTGATACACGCTCGTATTACTGTTCGTAAAAGAGTACTCTTTTGCATGTCTGTGATACTTCAGGAATATTTATGTGATGGATAACTTATCACAATTAAATGTTAAGAGGGATTCTATTTGTGATTCATACTCTATACTAACTCTTTTCACTTACTAAATAAATATGCAACTGAGGTCAGTTTGCAACCCAAGCAAGAGGGATGTTACAAATAATCAAATTAACTATTTATCTTGGGTGACCCAAGTGTGGTATAAGAACTAAGACCGAATTCGATTGATTCTTTAGAGAGTGACCCAAGTTAGTTGTGAGTGAATTCAACTAGCTTTAACACATGTGAAATGTGCATATTAATTGATTAATTGGTTATGAGTGAATCCAATCAACTCAAAGACACGTGTGATGTGTGTAAAGATTATGTGAACTTGATTTGTGAAAGAATAGATCAACTCTAAGACACGTGTGATGCATGTAAAGATTATGTGAGTTTGATTGTGAGTGAACCCGATTAATTGCAAGACACGTTCGACGTGTGTGTAAAGACATTGTGAGTGAATCCAATGCAGGAGTGGATCAATTAATTATGTGTGATGCCATATGTGAAGTATGTAGATTACGTCAGTATTTATGTACGGGGTGTACCTTTTCAGATATATATTTTTCTAGGATTATTGTGATTAATTAGTTGTGTGAGTTGGTATGATATAGTCAAGATTAATATATCTAATCAACTATGTGCACGTAGACTTATATTGTTTTGCTACATGTAAGTGATGATTGAATGGTGGCTTATAAGTTGATCATGGGTGGAACGTACATGCGTTGGACCACACAATGAAATATCTTGCTAGACATGTGATCACCTCTTAGATTTTCATATTTGGCATTTGTATTTTTGGAAGGCCTTAGCCTTAAACCTTTGTACAAACCAAATAGTATTTTCATACTTTTGGTAGGCCCAAAAGTCTAAAATTAGGGTTGCTATATTTTTGGAAGGAGCTTGTATGCTCAAAGACTCAAAAAGCTATTACGCTTTATTTTTTGAATAGAAAGCATTAATATATCTAAATATGGGTATGATGGGCCACACTCACGCAGAGGAGATTGAACCCAACCATGTATCGATGGTCACTTCTTCTCTATTTTCAAGCTTTAATGGTTTATGCTATTTTGTTGAATTGTTTATGTAAGGTTTTGGTCTTCAATTTGTGAAAAGTCTATGTTCTATTAATTTTTGTGTTTGAGTTTGAGTAATTCTACTCTAAGGTGTCCTAAGATCGTTATAGGATATATTGTATGATTATTTGTTAAACTCAAACCTTAAAAAACAAGCCAAAAATAATAATATTTTTTTCTAGGATATATTGTATGATTGTGTGCTGAACTCAAACCTTGAAAAACTAATAAAAAGGCCTAAAAGCTAAGCCTTATTGTTGATTGATGAGTTTACAAACACTAAGAGTTGTGAATTTCTACCAAACTCAAGTGGTAAAGGTCATTTTCTAGGACCAAGAGGTCATGGGTTTTCAAAACCACATAAGGTGCTTCCTTGGCAGCATCACCTAGGTGGATTAAAAAATGCCTAAGGGGTAGTGAGAAATGATAACAATAGGAGGAGGATTTTGGGCTTGAGGCTAGTTGGAACAAAAAAAAAGAAAAGAAGAGTTATGCATTTGTGATTTTAATTGCATATAGTAGGGAAATTAATTTTTCTGACTAGATATATAATTCTAAGGACAAGAGGCCTACTAGGAACACACCTCTTTGTTATTGGTTACTTGCCTTTGTTTCATACTTCTAGAAGTAACCCATACATGGGGATTCAAATCTTGATTAAATTTTCTTTGTAAAATGTCATAATTTTCGAGCCCATGCAAAGGAAATGCCATAATTTTCGAACCCATGAAAAGGAAATGCTACTGAACTTCTATGTATACAGGTTTGGGGGAGGTTATTTTTCTTTTTCTACGCGTGTTATGCAACGTGAAGGATAAACCCTCCCTTAAGCCTTGAAAAACAGAGGATGAACGCCATGCGTGAGGCAACCAACCACCAACCGACCTTGGACCTGGTAGCGAAAAAGGACGGAGGTGACGTAGTGGATGACGTCCAATATCTATTATAAAGGGGTTGATGCCATTCATCCACTTAATTTCCTTTTACAGTAGAAGCGTGAGAGGAGAGATATCAAGCTTTCATGGCGAGCACCGGAGACAATCATGATGTTCAGCTACTGGACGCTTGGGCCAGCCCCTACGTGATGCGCGTTCATGTGGCTCTCGCTGCCAAGGGCATCGCCTACACTAGCGTTCCCCAAGAGCTTGGGCCTAACAACAAGAGCCCCCTCCTCCTGCAATCCAACCCTGTTCACAAGAAGGTCCCCGTGCTCCTCCACAAGGGCAAACCCATCTGCGAATCCCTCATCATCGTAGAGTACATCGACGAGGCCTTCCCTTCCCCCCATGGCAAAGACTTGCTCCCCAAGGACCCCTACCACAAGGCCATGGCTCGTTTCTGGGCAGATTTCTGTGATAAAAAGGTAAGCATCTTAAGGCGGGGGCTAATTATTATAGCCAATATATTGTGCTAATCTTGCATTGAGAAGATACACTTGAACTAAGACCTCTAGTTATTACTGTGGGTGGACAGGTTCTTGAGGCTGTGTTGAAGCTTGTTCGGGGGCCAAGGGAGGAGTTTGGAGCAGTTATAGAGGAAAGCAAGGGATATCTGAGTACTTTGGAAGGGGCCTTTGCAAAGGAGCTTCCTTACTTCGGGGGCTCTCAAGTGGGCTTTGTTGATGTGGTGTTGGCCCCCCTCGTTGTGTGGCTGCCGGCATTGGAGTCTGTGGTAGGCCTTAAATGGGACTTCGAGAAGCTGCCTCGTTTTCACGCCTGGCTGAAGGCCTTTGAAGGCTCCCCTCTTGCGGCGTGCTTGCCAAACCCAGCCAAGCTCGCAGAGGTCGCCAAGGGTATCAGAAAGAGACGATTCCCAAACGAATAAACTGAGCGAATCCTAAGCCTGACGTTCTACCCTTGTAGCAAGAGTTTTGAAGACCCGTGAATAACTTGTGTTCTTGAAATCCATCATTTTCATTTGGCGCAAGTCCTCCTAAGCTTGACGTTTTGATCCTTTCTTTGTTGTAGTAATTAATGAGTTTTGTAGCCCCTGAGTAACGTGTTCTTGCATGCCATCGTTTTCATTGGTGCTTTCTTGTCACAATGCAAGGCTTGTGCCAGAATCCACAGCACGCAACTTTGCTTTCTCGTCTTTTTACAAAGAATGTGTAGTGCTACAATTTAACTTAGCTACGGGCCTTAAGTGTTGAAAACATGTCTCTCTCTCTCTCTCCCTCTCTCTCTCTCTATATATATATAATATATTATATATAATATTATATATATATATATTATTACGGGACTCGTGCGTGATGCTGTAGCATTGTTTGGAATGGAATATATATAGTGTTTAATTTTTGTATTTTTACACACATAAAGTAATTACAATTATATGTGCGTTTAAGAGCTTAAGAGCGCAAGTGTGAATTATAGAGGCAAAGACAAACATAATGCTAATGATTTTAAGAATCACCATGCATAGTTGGCAGTTCATCACTTTTACACAAAGAAAAATGCAACCAAAGCTTTTCTAAATTTGAGAATAGTAAGTATTCATAAGTGGAAGTGTAAATTTCCCAAACAAAAATCTAAGTTTCAACAGCTTTTGCAAAGGGTATCTCCTAATTTTTACTGAGCAGTTCAAAATCCAATATCCCCAATCCACTGTGACATAGGAGCTAAAAAAAAGTATATTCAATTAGGAGAATTTAAAATGATAAAAAAGAGCATATTAACACGTAAAGATAATAACTCACCACCATAATAATAACGTTCAGTTGGTGTCTCACGAGGTAGCATGAAAAAAGCATTACATATTATTGATGTCACAAAATGGCTCTTTATTGATGAATGGTGGGTAACATGTAAAGTCACAAAATTGTTGTTTCCTTTGCTCTCAAGCTACCTCTTCATAATAACATCACTATAGTAGCAAACATAATGCATGTTAGGTTTAAAATATAACACCATAAAAGTAATCAAGATGAAGGGAAAGGAGTATTCTCAATAGTGCACCCAAATCATGTCTTTTGCATTTGAATTAAAAAACCTTGCTTATGAAAGGCTTTCAGTGTTTTAGAAAGATATTTCTAAGGCTTGTGGAGTACCCAAACCTACTTCTTGGTTTTTTCAAAATTTTGATTATTTAATTTTATTTGAGAGAGAGCATGCTCGATACATGTCCCCAATTTTCTGTTTTGTTCATCTCAATCGTGCATTTCAACTGTGCTGATGGCTTTTTCCATGAGCTTGTTCAATGAACACGTTGATGATGATCAATTTGAAAATTTTAACAATTAAAAAAAAGGATTCTAGGCCCTTACATTTCTATTAAACAAGAAATTAGGGAAATTACTATCTATTCTACTTTCTATTATCTAAACGTAGCTTCTAACACTTTGTCCCAATATTTTTAACATTAATTAGTACCATAGTCAAATGTGAATCAACATGATTAGTTTCAGCCATTTGTTTATTATAGCTGAATCATTATCTAAACGTATCTTTTCACACTTCATTGATTGCTAAAGCATGAACCCAATCTCATCAATGACAGCCTGCACTACTGCGATAACCCTAGCTCACCAATCGCAAGAAAGAAAAGGCAACATATGAAAGAAAAGGTAAGATAAGCAAAAGGTTAATTTTGTGCCTATAATAATAGATAGAATAGATACTTATCTAATTACATCTTGATCACTAACCTTCTCGCCTCCGGATTCTTAATCTAGTGCTCTTGGCTGTGTACCCTTGTAGATTGTTTCGGACCTTATGCAGCAACTCAAATGAATGAATTTTATGGTTGGTGTGTAGGTGATTGTGGCTGCTTGTCATCATCTTATGCAGCGTCAGAGAAAATGATTGATTTCAAAGAGAAAACGATTTGATTCCACGAAGAGAAAGCATCAGAGTTGCAGGTGCCAACGAAAATCGCTCTGATTGCCACATCAATAATAGATATATATACATGTATACATGTATATATATGTACATACATATATACATGTATATATATACATACATATATATATATATATATATATATATATATGTATATTATATACATATATATATATGTATGTATATATATTATATATACATACATATATATATATATATATATGTATGTATATAATATACATACATACATATATATGTATGTATGTATATTATATATGTATATATATATTATATACATATATATATATATGTATATGTATATATGTATAATATATACATGTACATATATATATATATATGTATATAATATACATATATACATGTATATTATATACATATATATATATATATATGTATATATATACATGTATATATGTATATTATATACATATATATATGTATAATATAATATATATATATATATTATATATATACATATACATATATAATATATATATATATATATATTATATACATATACATATATATATATATACATATACATATGTATACATACATATATATATATATATATATATATATGTATATAATATACATATATATATGTATATATATACATATATACATATATATATATATATATTGCAAGCTTGATGTGATTGCACCTCTTTGTGCAAGTCAAGTTAGGTGTAAAATATGTTGATGCATTAATATCTTGTTCATTTATCCACTAACCAGTGTAGGTCCATCATTAATAAGAAATAAAAAAGGGTCAATACATCGCTTGAAAAATCACATGTGCAACAATGCTTTCTTTCTCAAACCACTTTGCACAAAATTCTTTTGATTCTCTCAATCCTATGATCTATAGATAATACTAGCATGTAAGGGAGGCCACTTAGCAAGTCCAACTGGGTTCTAGAGCTTCCAGCTTCAGTTTGAACCAATTTGGACAAGTTTTGGACCAGTTTGGCTCACTTTTTGATCCAGTTTGCAAGAGGAGAGAGGTGAGATAAAATATCTCAATTTTTTTGAATTAAAAATGCAAGATAATGATGTGAAATAGGAACCTTCTTCATCAGCCCCCTCCCTCCTTTATTGAGGTGTCAAAATTTTATTTTTTTACTAATAAACCCAGTACTTGGTCAACTCTTCATCTTATGTGAGCATTTACTCATTTTTGGGAGATTTTCTTTTATTCTTTGCATTTTTCTTATTGAAAAACTTGGATTAATCCTATTGTCTCTTTAGAAACTTATTTGGACCTTAATCAAGAATTCTTGAAAATGTGGACCCTTAGGCTAAGGTCTCCAATACAAATATTCAGTTAATTTCTAATACACATTGGAAAATTCTTTTTGAACTTCTATTTCACAGGAATTCATCTTAAATACAAGGAGAAACTTTGTATCCAAAAATATATCAAAATTGTATTATCTCTCTCTAGAATATTTTCTCTCTCTAAGTCAAAAATAAGAAAAAACAATGTTTTCTTGCATTCTGATATAGGGGATGATTACAGGGGACTGAAAGGAGAGCTTATACATCTTTTAGGGCTGAGAAGGAACCTTACAATATAGTTCTCTACCAAAACTTCTCGAAAACTATTGAAAATACCCTGCAGTGATGAAATGGAGCCCGTAATGTGCCGAAACACAAATATGGCTGAAAAAATTATCCAATAGGTTATTATACCTTTCTTGTAGCTCCGCTCCCGCAAAGACATCTCCTCAGTTGGAGATGTGTATCTCCGAGAGCTACTGAGGGGGTGTTGTACCTAAACCAAGAAGGGGAAAGAGATGATGGTGCTCTTACCTATGTAGTACCACTTCCTTCCTTGCTTTTTATTTCCTCTTGCTTGCCTCCTTAGCTCTCACATGAACTAGGCTCTGATACCATAAAGAGAATGTAGGGGAGAGGGAGAGCTTCAAACCCTAGCAAGCAAACACACACACACATAGGAGGGAGCAAGACACAAGAGAGAGATGGATAGCTGAATTTTCTTCTATCTTCTTCTTCTCTAATCAACCAACATAACATAAAGATAAGAGTACACACTATATGGGTTAGTACTAAACTACTACAACATACAAGGGTCGATCCATAATGTGAACCCAACTAAATGACCTAGTGCTATAACTATGCGAGTCTCTAGTAATCCAAAATGGCTGTCACATAGCCTTTCATCCCACTAGTCGCATATCACCCATAATCTCACCAACCATGGCAGTGGTGTAGATGCGGAAGCTATCACCCAGGCGGGTCATCAATGTCCGTCAATATCATAGCACTATTTGAGCTCAATAACTCAACACATTATGAAGGGGATGATTTTTTTTTGTGAGGGTAGGTGCTTAAGGGGTAGGATTTTAGGGGGTTGTAGGCCCCCCAAGTTGAAGGGATTTGGCCCCCCAAAGCTAGGGGTTTGGCGGGCCTCTTGACCCCCAATGGTGGGGTTCAGGGGCCACAAAATTGGCTAGGGTCAATTTGCATTGTGTGACATCACGAACTCATCATGGAATCTGTCCACTTTGTTTTTAAAAATTCAATAGAAATCAAATCGACTTGTGCTAAGTGAAAGCCCGTTTTTGAAGTAGTAGTAACCGATTAGTTTCTTCCACAAAACGAGGTGTCCCCAAATTTACTCTCTTTATTATATTGGATATCTTCCATTAGATTCATCATTAGTGTGGAAAATGAAATCCCATTTTTCTTTTCTTTTCTTGAAACATTTCTGTGTAGGGAAGAAGCAAGCAAAAAAATGCTCAGTATCTCCATCAAGATAACTCACAAGACTCTGTTTTTCGCATATTAACGTTTATCTTCACTGTTCTGTATTCTTCTTCCTTGACACCAACCACAATTTCGTCATCTTTGCCAAGGGCCTACGTTTTTCCCTTTCTCTTTGCTGTATCAAGAACCTATATTTTTTTGCGCATCTTCTTTATTTTTTCCTTCCTCTTACATTGCCATCAATATCCCCTCTACATGTATATTGTCCTCTTTGATTCTTTGTCCTACTTTCAAACAAAGTATGATAAATCCTATTTGACTAATCTGCTTATACTAATGTTGTTTGCCTATTATACAGGAACAATAAACAATACCCCATTTGACTAATCTGCTTATACTAATGTTGTTTGCCTATTATATAGGAATAATAAGCAATACCCTAATGATTTCTCTCTCTTTATTCTTAACATTTAAAAGGTTTCCAGGTTCATTTCTCTTAAACCCACATGTCTTTCCCAAAATAAACATTAAAGCATTCCTTTACTTATATCTATTTCTCACACATAACTCTCTTTCATAGTTCAGCTAATAACAATAAATAGCAATAGTCATAAAAAATAACCAGTAAGTGTTTATGGATCCTATTTTCTATAATAATCATTAGGAATAGACAACCTCAATATTACATACCTGTTTTAATATTGTTTGTTCCAAAGTAGGTTCAGGGCTTGGTGGCTTCACATTGATTTGGAGCCTTCCATCTTCTTAGTGAATCTTGTTGCAGCTCCTTCCTCAAACATAAGTGACGATTTGTTGAATATTTTGTGTATGTTAGGGTTTTTTCTCAAGAGTGTTATAAGATTCCTCCCTCTAGCTTTTGAGGTGTATAGGTGTAAAAACCTTCCCTTCTGATCTTATAATTATTTCTCTCTCTGAAATAAAAGAAATATCTTGTTTTATCCTGTTTTGGCCTCGAGAGAGAAAATGTCTAGAGGGAGGTAATTCAAAATTGAGATATTTTTGGATATAAAAATCCTCCTAGTGTCTAAAATGGTTTCCCTTGAAACAGAAATTCAAAAAGAACTTTCCAATATGCAATTGGAATTAATTGAAAATAGGTATAAAGGACCTTAGCCTAAGGGTCCAGATTCTCAGAAATTTTTGGATTATGGTCCAATTAAGGTTCTTATGGGCCAATAGGATTAATCCAAGTGTTGGGATGAGATAAATCCAAAGAATGAAAGAAAATACCCAAAAATGAGTAAATGCTCACATAAGATAAAGAGTTGACTGAGTACAAGGTTTGTTAGTAAAAAATTAAGAGATATTAGTTAAAAAATGAGATATTTAGAGGAAATGATGCATTTTTGACACCTTAGTGTGGGGATCTCCCCTCATGAAGTAGGCACCCTTTTCTCATCATTACTCCTAATTTTTAATCAATAAAATGAGATATTTTCATGTACCCTCTCTCTTGTTTTAAAACTAGATCCAAAAAATAAGATGAATGATCCAAAAATGGTCAAAAATTGACCAAACTGATCTGGAAACTAGACCCAAAAAATAAGCTGAATGACCAAAAAATGGTCAAAAATTGGCCAAACTGATCTAGAAAATGTGTAATTTTATTATCTCTCTATTTTGCCTCTACTTTGGGAAGCTTTGGAGCTTCACTAATCTCCATCCCCTCTTGAAGATTACCCTCTACATCTTGGTGGCCAAGTTCTCCCTTGTGGGATTCACTTCTCTCCAAAGAATCAAGCCAAAAATCAAGGGTAAGCCTTAATCAATGGTGTTTTTCTATCTTTCTCAATGGTAATCTTCTTCCCAACCTCTCTAATGCTTGGGAAGCATTTTAATCAATGGGTTTTTTCTTAAAAACCAAGCCTTTAGTGATTCATAATGTTTAGATGGATTAATGCTAATCTTTTATGTCTAAATATAATATTTTTGATTAGTAAATCTCTCTTTTTGAAAGATTAATCATCTTTTTGGATGGATCCTTGATAGAAGGATGGATCTTAGTGCTATTCTCATTATCTTTATCAAAATTCTAGGCCTAACAAGCTAGAGAAGAAGATAAAGTATTTTTATGATTTTTAATCTAGTTAAAATGACGATTAATTCTTTTAATCTTGTTTATGATTAAGAAAAATCATGCTAATTCATTCTAAGTTGAAAAAGAGTTATGCTAACATTTTTGTAAGTATTTTCATATAGGAATGATAAATGGATATTTTTAAGATTAATCAAGAGGTTTAATTATAATTATGCTTATAATTATATTTATAATTATGTTATGTATGCATAATAAATATTTAGTTTAAAAGAGGAATTTCCACCACATTTCATAATTATAAGTATTTATTTAAAAGTAGAATTTTGAGTATTCTCAGAAATTGCAACAAAGCTATGGCAAAAGTTTTTCATTAAAACATGACTTTAATTTTATGCATAATTTTGTTAATACAAAAAGAGGAATTCCCATCATATTCTAGGAATAAACATTTTTATGCTAAAAGAATAACTTTTGTTACATTTATGGAAAATATTTTTATAGTATTTATACATAATTGTTTAAATAGAGAAAAGATGAATTTTTGTTATATTTATTTTACATGCATAAAAATTTAGATGCAAAAAGAAGAATTTTCATGATATTCCATGTGCAAACATTTTAAATATTAAAAGAGGAATGTTTGATCATATTTCAAAATAGGTATATTCATATACATGGATATTTTTTAAGAGGAATTTTCATCATCGTTCTTTAACTAGGAAAATGCCTAAAGTAATTTGAGTGTTAAAAGAGAAGGTTTCACCATAGTTCTACATAGATAATTTAGGGCATGTTGATGACGAGTTTCAAATGGAGAAAAGAAAATTTTAGAATATTTCTATGAGAATAATTCAATAAAATGATGTATGCATATTCTATCAGTTAGAAAAAGAAGTATCCATAAAATTCCATTATTCTCGAATAGAATCATTTATAATTTTATTATGTCCAAGAAAGAATGAATATTCATAATTTTGGGACTTTTACCCTTTACGATTGGAAATCATAGATACTTTATCAGATAAATAGGAGAAAAATCTTTAGGGAACAAATCTAGGACTAAATCCAAGTAATTCAGGGTTCTAAAGACCTCGACCGCATGATGAGAAAGGTGGGTCAGTGTAAGATACCTGCCCATCTCTTGAATCAGAAATTAAACAAAGTCTTGTGACCATTCCCATTTCTTCAGTACAAAGAATGAGTAATTGGCTAATCTAGAGAAGTTTCCCTAAGGCCAAAATCATCGAGAATTAAGTTAGAAACTCATTGTAATTGATGGGTGGATCATCAAGATACGAGATTTATGATTTTCATTAAGAAAGTCAGGGTTTTGAGAAAAAGGGTATTATGAAATCAAACTCAACGGGAAATTCTTACTTGCATAGAAACTCTGTTTTTGAAAAGGACTGTCTTACACCAGAATACTGGAGGAAGCATTTGGTTTTTGGTTTAATCTAAGGAGAGTTACATTGCAACAGCTGGCGGGGAGTCATCAAAGGACGTCGCTCGCGTGGCAAAGCCTGCCAAGGTCTTGACCAGTCTTGGTATTGTTAAAATGGAGCGCTTCCGGTACGATGGGCGAGGGCCGACGAAGCGGTCCCTGAGTGAAGTGCTAGGACACCTAAGGAGGATCCTAGAGGGTTCTGACTAGGCGATGCACAGGCTCGAGGCTACTAGGACACCCATGCGTATGTCGAGGAAGATATTGATGGTTTGGTCGCAAATTATCTAAGTGAACTGGAAATTGGATCTCATTGGTTGTCTAACTGGTCTTCAATGGAGAGTCCACATGACAATTTTTATTGAAACAATAGACTGGAATTTTGAGGATTATGATGGAAATACTACGGTTTCATTCCAATTTTTCTTTAAAGACAGTTGAATCTATGAAAGGCAATTTCATATTGGGTGTGTAAGTGGTGTGTCTATTTTGTATTTTGTTTGAGTACCGGCTAGGGGGTCTAGGAACTCTTTTCCCTGGTACTCGGGATAAAATACAACCAAACTCTTATAAAAAGGGATCCCACCAATTCACTGGTTGGGCGGTTGGCTAACCCATGGGCCGCCAGTTGGGGTTAGGCTGGATCGGTGGATTCCTACAGTAAATTTAGATACGTTCAAGTTATGTTAGTTAGACTGAGTCCCAGGAAGATTCTTGTTCTATGGGAAAGAATCAATGGGTGTGCCTTGCGTAAGGGAAAAAAAGCGAGGATTTCTATGAACCAAGTGCAATTCCCTTCATTGATCTGGCCATGTGCCCTACAGGTTCGGTGAGAATAGAAAGGATAGTTTAAGGCCTTGACCCGTTAGATAAAATTTTTGAGAAGATTTTCTTGGCGGAATCGACCGTGCTTTCTGGGCAAGGGAAATTTTTCCGATTTGGGTTTCGGAGGAACCGTTAGAAATTTTTGCCCAACAATATGCCCATGCTTATGCCATGACATGGGCAACATCAAAAGCAAGATGATACTTTAAAAAAACCCATAAGCATGATATTAGGGTACTTACTGAATATATTGTTTGCTATTTGGAGTCTTGAGGAAGGGCTAAGGCAGGGCTTGAGAGGGGAAGACCAAGAGAGACTGAAAATGACTAAAAACCTACAAAACAAACAAAGCATATTAGCTACTTTTAAAAACCACACCACAACACATATAATCGAAAGCATTAATCTCTATGAAGAGAGTTTAATCTATGCATGCATTAAGCTCTATCCATAGATTAAGCTCTATGTATAGAGCTTAATATATGCATTAAGCTCTATGCATAGAGCTTAATATATGCATTAAGCTCTATGGATAGATTAAGCTATATGCATAGATTAAGCTATATGCATCAACAGAGCTTAATCTATGCATTAATCTCTATGTATAGATTAAGATCTATGCATAGACATTAATGCATAGATTAAGCTATATGCATCAATAGAGCTTAATCTATGCATTAATCTCTATGTATAGATTAATATCTATGCATAGACATTAATGCATAGATTAAGCTCTATGCATAGAGACTAATGCATGCATTAAGCTCCTTGAATAGAGCTTAATATATGCATTAAGCTTAAGCTAGATGCATGCATGCTAAAGCCTAAGCTAATCCTAAACCTTGGCACCTAAGGGTGAAAAAATCAAAAGGAAGGCAAATAATAAATTAAAAACAAGAAAATGCATGTCGTGATATAGGCGTGGAAATAAGAATCAAAATAATGGTCGATAAAAAATGTTTTCGATGCGTGTTTTGACGATAGTTTTCAACGCATGTTTCATAGGTTATTTTAACTCAAATTTTTAGTTGTTAGTGTACCGACACCTTTTCATAAAAAATAAGAATATACCAACTAGGCCATGCATGAACTATAAAAGAATCTCCACCTCCCCCTCATTTACACACAAATGCACACGCGTATTCAACATACATGGCGCCTGTGAATGCTATGAACCTTTCAAATTTTGTTAATTTAGAGGAGAAAACCCTGTGCCCTTGCAGTCACTTGTCGTTGCAAGTACTAAGTCACCTCACATCAAAAAATTTACAAAAAGGGCCACAAAAAGTATCTTCCTGCCAACCATGAGTTGCAAAAGAGATTTCTAGGGAGGCCTCCTCGTGTGCTAAAGCCAAGTGATTAAAGGAGGGCATGGGAAGTGGATCCATGTTGTTCACCCCTTGGAATGAAGTGGCTATCCATCTTCCATCTACTCCCATACTGGACTGACCTTCTAGTCAATCATCTTCTTGATCCTATGCACATTTTTAAGAACATAGCCGATATGCTTTGGAAAACCATCACAGGTGCTAAAGAGAGAAAGAGACAAAGGTATGATCTATAAGAGGTGGATTGCATGCTTCACTTATGGGCACAAAGCAGAACTATTGGAAAGATGATTCTCCCTAGAGCACCTTGGGGCTTAGCCAAAGAAGAGAAGAGGTGTGTAAAGAAGTGCATCAGTGGGTTTTGTGCTCCCAATGGTTGTATGCATTTCTTGAAGGGAGCATTCACAAAGGATGAAAACCTTGGTGTCTTGAAGTCTCATAACTGGCACAAAATATTACAGTTTGTGCTGCTAATAGCCATTAAAGATTGCCTCAAAATAGACATAAGCATGATAATATACAAGATTAGGCAATGGTATGGTGGATATCAAAGAAGGAGATTAGAAGAAATACTTTGGAAGTAGCTTGTCTAAACTCAATTGAAGCAGTTACAATGGTGGAGAAATTCTTTCCAACAAATTTCCTAACCATTGAATTGCACCTACTTGTTCACATGGTTGACGAGATTGCTATAGGAGGTGTTTTTCATAGAGCCAATGGATGTTTCTCCTTGAGAGATTTATGAAGACACTAAAATGTTTTGTTCACATCAAAAAGCTAGCCCTGAGGGTAGAATAGCAATGGGATGGCTTGTTTAAGAATCTCTTATATACATAATAGAATTTCTTAGTACGTCAAACCTAGATATTCCATGGTTGTGGACACAAGAAGAGGATGATCGGCTCGTTGGGAAAGAGCCTCAAGAACAAGGCCTTCAAAGAACAATGGATATGTCATTGCAAGAGAAGATTAATAAATTTTGCATCCTCAACTAAATTGCCTATGGAGAAATGGATCGAGAGGTATAAACTAACAAAGAGAGAAAGAGACCGAGATAGTTTGAATTTTAGAAAGAGTCAAACAACTAGAGATGATTGCCAAACCTAGATTCACTCACTCAACTTCTAGATTTTCCTTCTAGTAGATGGCTTCAGCAAACCATATAATAAGCAAAACATAATGGCAAGTTTATAAGTGACGAGGAGTAGGAGCTTACATATGGTTGTGATTACCATCTAAGTGAGTTTTTATATGTAGACAAGAAACCGTAAGACATAGTCTTGTATAAGTCTTTGTTCTTGATGCAAATCTTCTTTTTGTAAGATCCATGTTCCCACCGTGCAACGAATTCAGGGGTGCTAGCAAAAGCAGAAGTAGCACTTCTTGTGCGAGAGGCAGGGTCCCACACTCGGGGCCTCGCCCCCCACCACGGATATCGAGACAAGAGACGAATCCATCTGTTCTTCCAAAACGGAACCCGAAAAAACTTCCCTTGCCTGGAAAGCTCGGGCGATTCCTCCAGGATAAATTTTTCTCTAACGTAGTCAAAAGCCTTAACTAATTGAACTGATTTGACCAAACCCGTAAGTCCCATAGTCAAATTAGGGAAAGATTGCACTTGGATCATAGAGACCAATGCTTTTTTCCTCATTGAGAGGCACAGTCGTTGATTCTTTTCCAATTGAGTCTCAATTTAGGGATCCATCAGTCCAGGCTAACCCCATCCAATCCCATGGGTTAGCCAACCGTCTAACTACTGTAGTGATGGGATCCAATTAGGAATTTGGTTTTATGCATCTTCGTATGCATAAATTCAATTTTAATGAGAATAGAACTTTTGATATAAAAATAAATCTTTTAGAATGCACAAGCAAAGAAAATGACTCTTTTAGAATAACCTAATGATAAACTTTAGTTCCACAAAATTTAAGAAAATTTTTCCATAACCTCCTTTGTATGGCTGACCATTTCTCAAATTTATCATTCAATTTATGACTTGAATTAATCCAATTTGAATTCTAATATATCCAATTTATGACTTGAATTAATCCAATTTGAATTCTAATATATCTAATCTACTCTATTTTCTAAAAATCAAGAGAGTAAACAATGAAAAGAGTTTAATCAATCTTTTGATTAAACTTTCTAGGATTGAGAAGGGTTGAATTGTAAAGAAGAGAAGGACGTGGCCTTTCCATCAAAGAATAGCATCAGATTTTAATTCAACATTTACAAAGCATAAAATTTGAGAAAACCATAGATTTAAAAATTCACAACAATAAGTAAGAATTAAGCTTACATGGAGCTTGTAAGCTTTCCTTTGGCTTGAGGGATTGAGGGTTCTACTCTTGTTGCAGCAAGAGTGGCCACCAAATTCACTTGGAGAGGATTAGGCCAAAAAATAATTGAATTATCAAGAAATTCAATGTTAAATGGCTCAGGAGGGAGGACAGAAGCAGAGTAACAGTGCATAAACACCATTAAGCTTTTACAAAGGAGGAGGCTTCTATTTATAGGAAAAAGTGAGCCTCTAACCAAGCAAACTGATTCTAGAATTTTCCAGATCAGTTTGGTCACTTTGTTTGACCATTTTTAGGTCAGTTTAGCTTACTTTTTGGATCTAGTTGAGGAGAGATGAAAATATCTCATTATTTGTGAGTTTAAAACTCATCCACACATGTGAAATAGGCACCTCCTTCATGAGGAGAATTACCCACATAGAGGTGTCAAAAATGCATCATTTCCTCTAAATATCTCTTCTTTTTTAACTAATAAATCTTGTCCTTAGTCAACTCTTCATCTTATGTGAGTATTTACTCATTTTTGGGGGATTTTCTTTTATTCTTCAATTTATCTCCTCCCTACATTTGGATTAATCTTATTGGTCCATAGGAACCTTAATCCTATCCAGAAAATCTGGACCCTCAGGATAAGGTCCTTTTTACCTATTTTCAATTAATTTTAATTGCACATTGGAAAGTTCTTTTTGAATTTTTATTTTAGGGAAATTTAGTTTAATAAGAAAGGATATTTTTCCATCCAAAGATATCTAAAAACTGTGTTATCTCTCTTTAGAATATTTTCTCTCTCTAGGCCAAAACAGGTAGAAACAAGATCTTTTATTATTTTGAAAAGGAAAAGAAACAAGATCTTTTATTATTTTGAAAAGGGGATTGATTACAGGGGAAGAAACAGGACATCTTGAGGGGCTGGGGAGCAATCTTACATTCTCTCCCACTTGAAAAACACGAGATGCCCTCATCTCGCAGGTGGAGTATGATCTCTTTCATCTTCTTCTTCTTCTTCAATTACTTCCAGCGTTACTGCCTTGGAAGTGGATGGCCGATTTGGAAATATCTCTCTTTGCCTTCCCCTATTCTGAGGCGGAGGTCTTGTATTACTTTGGATTGAGACTGCGGGTTGGTTAGAGAGTCTACCTCTGGAATTTTCTTGATTTTGGCGGAAAGAAACCTGATTACTCTGGAAGGAAGGAGCTGGAGTCTGGAATCTTGATCCCTGATTTCCCTGCCCCGAAAACCTTGATCCAAAAGGTGTTGGGAAATCCATACTGTGATATCTAAATCCTTGACAGTTATAGCATTTCACTCCCTTGTTCAAGGGTGGAACTTCTGAAGTTGAATTCTAGGGGATTGAGTTGCGGGGAAAAAGGACATTTCTTCCATTGTGGAACTTCCCATGTCTTGGGCTTTGACTCTGATATCTTTTAGGCGGTGGAAGGTTGGAATCACCTTTTGGAATTAAAAACCTTTTGAAACGTGATGGTGCTTGCTTCGAGACGGGACTTTGACATCAAAGGCGTTGGTGAAATCCTTCGCCATCTGCACTGCCTCAGCCATGGAAACTAGCTTGGCATTCTTCACCAGGATATTCAAAGGTTCGTTCAGTCCTCGAATGAACCTGGCCATCAGCTTTTCTTCATCCAGCGGTGGCAAAAATTTGAGGAGAAGAGCAAACGCTTGGTGATATGATTCAATAGTTTTGCTCCTCGGGGTTAACTCTAAAAATTCGTTCATCTTGTTTCCAAAAAGCCGGGAGGTCCTGGACAGAACCTCATCCTTAGGTAGTTTTTGAGATCATTCCATGTCTGGGTATTCCGATCTAGACGGTTTGTCTCGCAGTGGTTTCTCCATGCCACTCAGGCTGTTTCTACTATCTTCAGTCTTGCAAGAGCCATTTTGCTCTTCTCATTGTACCCGGTGACATCGAAGTACTCTTCCATTGCTTCGATACACTTTTCCATAGCCTCACCCACATTAGGACCTCAATGGAAGGCTTCTTGGGCCCTTTTATTTGGTAGTTTAAGGAGTCAAACCTTTTCTCTTAAGAAGAAACGTTTTCTAATTAGAAGCTTCAAAACGGCTACTTTATTCGAATTTGAATTTTGGGGGGAAAATGGAATTTAAAATCTAGCGGACAAAACCATATCATGTAACATATCTATGGAAAGCTCTTGATGCGTAGATCACGGATCTATAATCTCCGCTCAAATCGGAGCTTGTATGTAGAAGTTATGGAGGTCCAAAAATTGTAAAATTGCCTCTCCCCCTTTTTGGGGGAAAAAGTGCACCCTTTGACTACTCTTACACCTCTCTTACAAACCCAACATTTCACTCCACATGGCAAACCCCCATTTGGCTATTCCTTAATCACTTTGAATAGGCTTGGGCAAATTAAAGGGCCCAAGAAGACCCCATTCACTTCCTAATGAAGTTTTTCCCTTCACCCTTGAAAGGTCCAGGCTACGATCTATGAAGAGTTTTACAAACATCCAAGTCGAGCTCTTCCTCGTCGAGTTGGGGGTTATCATTTCTACCACGACGACCTCGATCCATGCTCCTATCAATACAAAAGTTCTTGTTAAGTCCCTTTATTTATGATTCAATTCCGATTTTAGATTCAACTGATTCTGGGGTTCTTTAGATTGGTCAGTTCCTCACAGAATCATGGGATAAAGATATTCATATAGGACTCATTATCTGATAACAATTCATTCAGAACATCTCATTCATATCTTTAACACAATAATGGTCCATTAGACCAAAATTTCCATCTAAACAGTCCTCTATGAGGATTTCAATTATACATTTTTTTTTTTGTCATCCATTAACTTGATCCACTAGGTCGTGTTAACAATAGCAATTTGTCAACACAATCCACTAATCTCATAGTGATTTGTTGAAGTCATTATCGTCGTTCCAGTTATGAACATCATCACAGGGACTCGTCCCATTCATCCTCATTGTGGTTTTGTTTAGCTTATTACATTTCAACCAAAATTCAGAAATCATCATTTTTCAATCAAAATCCAAATCAATTCATCGGTTCTCAACGAGAATTTTAAAATCATATCAACCACATTCAAATTCATCATCTGGATAGCATTTTTGCTAATAATTTCAAGATCTTAGATTTACTTGTATATACTGCCAGAGTAAAGAGCTGCAGTTATACCCTCGGTATATACGGGGGTAGTCACGGTCCTTGGAATTGTAAGGTAAATACCATCATATCTAGGCCTCAAGCAAGTCAGGGATTCCATAAAATTGCGATACTTCCATCTGAAGACCCAATAACCAATTTATGAATTTCAGTCTGAATAATAATTTGTATGAATTTATCACACAATTTCAACCTTTTACTCCTACGTCATCAATTTTTGACATTTTTGGCTTCTCAGTTGATCCACTTTAGCCAATTTTCCTATGATACCAGCTGTAAGATCCTTATCCCCACCGTGCAACAAATTCAGGGGTGCTAGCAGTGGAAGTAGCACTTCTTGCGTAGGGCAGGGTCCCACACTTTGGGGCCTCGCCCACTACGGATATCCAGACAAGAGACTAATTCATCCGTTCTTCCAAAACCGAACCCGAAAAAATTTCCCTTTCCCGGAAAGCTCGGGCGATTCCTCTAGGATAAATTTTTCTCTAACGTAGTCAAAAGCCTTAACTAAATGAACTGATCTGACCGAACCCGTAAGTCCCATAGTCAAATCAGGAAAAGATTGCACTTGGATCATAGAGACCAATGCTTTTTTCCTCATTGAGAGGCACAGCCGTTGATTCTTTCCATAGAACATTTTTTGTCCAGGATTCACTTCATCTAGCGTACCATAACAGAATTGAGTCTCAATTTAGGGATCCAGCAGTCCAGCCTAACCCCATCCAATCCCATGGGTTAGCCAACCACCCAACCACTGTAGTGATGGGATCCAATTAGGAATTTGGTTAGGTTTAGTCCCGGGTACCAGGGAAAAGAGTTCCCAGACCCCTAGCCGGATATTCATGCAAACTTAAAACTAGTCACACCACTTACACACCCAATATGAAATTGCCTTTTTCATAGATTCATCTGTCTTTAAAACAATCATTTAATGAAATCATAGTCACTGATCATAATCCTCCAGAAATTTTCGGTTGAATTCTAATTTCCAATCATTCCTTCCTCAGTGTACCTATGGCATCATTGGCAACCAGAACGCTCACCACCTGTCCACTCAGGGGTCTTTTTAATGGTTCCTAGCTCATAGTACTCGCCAATATTCACATATCAAAATGGAATCTTCGTTGAAGATCAGCAAGATCAACCAACAAATCCATATATAAGAACCATGGACTCATCCGTTGAGGACTAGCAAGGTCAATCAACTAGATGCATGCCCAAATTCAGAAAACAACTCTTACTCCTTGTTTCAATATCTTCCACGACGCACGTGTGGGTATCGTTAACGAGAGCCCGATCACCGTATGGTCAGCACTCTCTAGGATCCTTCGAAGGTGACCTAGCGCTTCACTCATCGGCCACTTCCTTGGTCCCTCATCCACCATGCCGGAAGCTCACCATTTTAATCAAACTGAGGCTGGTCAAGACCTCGGCCAACCTTGCTACACGAGACATCCTCCAATGACTCTCCGTCAGCTGTTGCAACTTTATCAGATTAGGTCTCCACGACCTCATTCACAAGATGGTCAAAATGCTTCTCTAGCATTCTTGACATAAAACAGTCATTTAAAAACAATTCAAAAATATAGTTTCTATAACGAACTCTCGTCTTTCCACATTGCTCCACATCAAACCACAATAATTAATTCCACAACCATTTCATAAGTATTCCTATTCTTATCCAATCACATCATTTTCATCTCATCACATCTTTCCTCAATTTATCCTCATCAGATCTCATCCACTCGCATCTACCCATATCCTCATCAGATCTCATCCACTCGCATCTATCCATATCCACATCTCATCACATCACATTTATTCACAACTCATCCATTCAAACCACATCACATTCACTCACATCTCATCCATTCAGACCACATCACATTCACTCACATCACATCTCATTCATTTTACCTCACATCTCATTCATTCACATCACATCACATTCATTTTACCTCACATCTCATTCATTCACATCTATCCCAATTCACATCATTCATTCACATCTATCCGGATTCACATCCCATCACATCACATTCATTCATATCCATCACATTCACTTTCATTCATATCCATCACATTCATTCTCATCACCATTATATCACATCGCTTCTATCCACATCATATCTCATTCATAAACATCTCATCTCGCTTATCCACATCCATCCAATCGTTCGCATGTACGACTACTCGCATCTATCCACACATTCATATCTATCACTTCACATCCACATATGTTCATGTCACATCTCATCTCTTTACATATCACATCCTTTCACATACATATCTATATCCATTCTTTCACATTCATCCACATCCATTCTTTCACATACTCATTCACATCCATTCTTCTCATACACATTCACGTCCATTCTTCTCATTCACATTCACATCCATTCTTTCACATACTCATTCACATCCATTCTTCTCATACACATTCACATCCATTCTTCACGTACACATCCTTATCCATTCTTCACATACACATTCACTCACATCTCATATCATTCATTTACATTCTGATTCACATGACATCACATCTCATCCATTCATTTGCATTTATCTGATTCACATCACATCTCATCACATCTATTCACCTCACATCTCATCACCTCTATTCACATCACCTCTATTCACATCACATCCATCCACATTAGTTTGGTCACTTTTTTGACCATTTTTAGGTCAGTTTAGCTTACTTTTTGGATCTAGTTGAAATAGGAGAGAGGAGAGATGAAAATATCTCATTATTTGGGAGTTTAAAACTCATCCACACATGTGAAATAGGTGCCTCCTTCATGAGGGGAATTCCCCCACACCGAGGTGTCAAAAATGCATCATTTCCTCTAAATATCTCTTCTTTTTTAACTAATAAACTTGGTCCTTAGTCAACTATTCATCTTATGTGAGTATTTACTCATTTTTGGGAGATTTTCTTTTATTCTTCAATTTATCTCCTCCCCACATTTGGATTAATCTTATTGGTCCATAGGAACCTTAATCCAAAATTTTTAAAAAATTTGGACCCTTAGAAGGATAAGGTCCTTTTTACCTATCAATTAATTCCAATTGCACATTGGAAAGTTCTTTCTCAATTTCTGTTTTAGGGAAATTTAGTTTAATAAGAAAGGATATTTTTTCATCCAAAGATATCTAAAAACTGAGTTATCTCTCTCTAGAATATTTTCTCTCTCTAGGCCAAAACAGGTAGAAACAAGATCTTTTATTATTCTGAAAAGGAGATTGATTACAGGGGAAGAAATTGGACATCTTGAGGGGCTGGGGAGGAATCTTACACTTTTGCCTGTAGTATTGCAAATTTGGTGCACTTTCACACGGTCGTCACTTTCGAGTGGAGCAAATAGATAAGAAGCGAACAACATTTGATTTTGGTGTTAGAGAAAATTTGATACAAGAAAGTTGTTCAAGTGCACGTGACCTAAGTAGTGAAGTTGGCATGCTTGATTATTGTGGAACGATACAAGAAATTATGAAGGTTGGGTTTAGAAATCTTTCTATGTTCATCTCAAGGACCACAAGTAACCATGCGTAGACATAAAAGCGGATTTTTCAAGTAGACTACACAAAGATATGGACAGACTAAAGGGACACATTTGTGCTACTAGAGCATTCTGAGTAGGTTGTCTTCAAGGTGAACCCGAGGGATCATAGGCGGTTTTTTGTAATCAAAATTGATCCGCGTAGTAAAAAAATATTTGAAGATGTGGATTTGGCACCACTGCCAGCGACTACATTTGGGTTAGGGTCCTCTACTCTATTCATTTGCTAGTGCTTTGATTAGCGCGGTTGGAGTGAAAACCCATCGGTTTGTTGCTTAATTTTGGGTTTGTTTTGTTTTAATGGTGATTACCCAAAGAAATAGAGGTTGATGGAGCATTGGAGCATTCAAATATTCACCTAGAGTAGAAGAAGAAAGTAAGTGCTCTCACATTGCGCTTAACATTCATGCAAAGCCTTAATTTTCTATTCTCTTTTCTTTTTCCTTCAAGCTTGCATCTTAGTTTAATCAATAAATTAATCTCAGTTTGTTAGTCTTAATCATGCATTGTAGGCACCAATAGATGGCTATAGACTACCTCTAGCTCTCTATTGAATCCAAAACACAAAAAAGAGTGGGAAAACACTTGAATCGGCAAGAAATTGAGGAAAAAAGCACACAAAACTACACTCTGCTAGCTACTCTATGAAGCAAATGGCTGTTCTCTTTACAGGCCACGGCCATGGCACATCTGCCATGCCCATTCCCTTCCTCAGCTGACCAAATCTAGTAAGAGTTTGGGTTTGAATGTGGCAATTGCATTAAAATTAGAATATCTGCATCAACATAAATTACGCTTAATTGGATTCAATTAAGTGGGTGTAACTGAATTACGCTTAATTGGATTTAATCAAGTGGGTGTAACTGAATTGCATTCAATCAAGTGGGTGTAACTGAATTGCATTCAATCAAGTGGGTGTAAATGAATTGTCAAAGAATATTCTAGGGGTTGTCAGACCTGCAACATTAAATTCCCATAGAAATCTTAAAAATTTCCAAATTTGACAATGTCATGGCCATTCCAAAAGTGCCACACCCATTTCAAACGTGATACAACCATTCCCAACGTGCCCTGCCCGTGCCATTTTCTCTTTCGCTTGATTCCGGAAGCGTACGCCTGTTCCCTTCTCCTTTTGAGAGTGAATGTCCATTCCATCATCCTATCTTTGGAAGTGAACATCCGTGGCATCTTCACCACACCCATTCCATTCTTAGCCCCAGCAGTAGCGGAACGCTCGTTCCTTTCCATCCCTAGGTAAACGCCCGTTCCTTCCTTTGTTTCAAAAGTGCATGCTCGTGCCCATCTGAAAAAGCAAACATCCGTACCATCTTTCCCTAATAAGTGCACAACCATGCCCATGTGAAAGAGAACGTCCATACCATCTTTCCTTGTTGAGAAGCACACACCCGTTCACTTCTCATTTTGAAAGCATAGTCCCATTCCAATTTAAAGCATACGGCGGTGCCATTCCCCAAAAAAAACTTTATCTTTTCATAGAGGGGTTCTACACAGCAGCTCCACATTTCCATGCACCTACGATCGGGTAGATTGGTGTAAAATAACCCTCTTTTCAACAAAGTGAACTCTCCTAAAGCTCTTTTGCTTGTAAGATCGGACGCGTCAGCAATTACCACATGGAGTCAAATGGTACTTGTCTTTGTTGACATCACTAGTGAAAGTGTAGACCACCCTAGCACAAGACAAGAAACTCCCAACCTCAAAAAAGGAGAGCCTGAACTTTAGTGCATGAGTAGGTCTACCATATATCCAAGAGCAAGCTCCTATCTCTCCAACACAAAGAAGCCTTGCATTGAGGCTCTGCAATTGTATCCTGGGAAACACAGTCATTGGAAGAACCACAACCTAGGGTGAGAGATATGGAACAACCACAAGAAAGTGGGCCCACTCCGTCTTTAGATTCTAGAGCAGAGGGAGGGCAAAGTGAAAGCTAACAGACCTAGACTGAACCACTAGTCTGGAGGGACAGCCGTGCCTATTTCAGATGTGGATGATTGGTATAGGGCCCAAAGATGTGTACAAAACCTAGGGCCGGGTCCATCATCTCAAGAACCAAAAATGTTGCACCAAAGGAAAAGGGCCTACCTAGGCCCTTCATATCATCCCGGTCGCAGCACTTCCCACCACAAGGAGTTTACCTTGGGTACCACATGGGACTATAAGGGGAACATCTTAACCCACCTATCAGAGAGGGCACTCCAATGCTATATTATTCTCTTGGCCCAGCTCCTCCACCAACCCTTTCTCAAATTACTCCTCCTCCAGCCATGGCAGGGCTTACACAAGAAATGTTGAGATTAGCCATGGAAATCGGGAGGAGGGTGGCTGTGGGCATCACACCCCCATCACCAGTGCAACCTACACCTCCACCAAGATTAGAACAGAACAAACCAACTAACATCTCGAAGCTTATCACTAAGTTTGATGGGATAGGATATCCAATCCCATATTTGGAGATGTTTAATAAAATTTGTGAAGCCTTCAGCCATGTCGAGGATCAAGTTAAGGTGAGCATGCGGCCTCACCCTTGATGGAAAAAGTGGCCAATGGTTCAGATCCTTGAGGGCTAAGGACAAGGCCACCTTTGATGCTTTTAAAGTGGCTTTCAAGGTAGGATATTCTCGCCAAGGAACTAGATGGAGCCAAGTGAAGTAGCTACATGATGTAAGACAAAAATAAGGATAAACCATTAGATACTACATCAATATAGCTAGATATCTCCATTCACGCTTGAGTACCAGTGAGATAAGTTCTCTAACGAAAGATTGATAAGGATATTTCTAGAGGGTCTTAATGATGTGCCCTTACAAAACTCATTGTATGCCTTGGGCCATATGTCCTTTGAGAAATGCTACAGATGTGCTATGGATTTTGAGGATAATTTCAAGGGAACGTTCCCAAGAACTCTAGGAAGGCACATCGGAAGATTCTTTCAAGACTATCAGCACACAAAGCCTGATGGGAAAGGAAAGGAGTCCATGTTAGGATAACATGTAGTGCAATTGGTTGAAACATTAATGCAGTAAATGACCCAGCAATGGAAAACGGCCAAGGTCAGGATCGGGGAGGTCAACCCCATCTTTACCCAAAGAGGGCTCTAGTATGGTGCCCGGTATGTCGAGCCAACAATACCGGCACGGAGTGTCCACATCTCACGTCCTAACCTATATTGTACATATTGCATTAGCTCAAGAAAGTTATGAAGTTTCCAACTGCTATCATAAAAAAGCTACCTTAGCTCTAGCTCTACCTCTGGCATTTCCCGCCAACCTTAGGAAACCGTTGGCTTCTCTAGCACGTGCGCTTCATAAAAGCACCTTAATCAGACCAAGAAGTGGCCCAAAGAGAAATCCTTAGAGTACCTAAAATGCCCTTACCCCGCCTCCAGTTCTTCCACCTCAACCCTCGCTAAAGAGTTGCATAGTTTGTCAGCTAACCCTGATGGAAGTCTTTGAAGATGGGAACAAAGGGGAAAATCCAGAAGTTCCTACTTATGAAACCCAAGAGCCAACAAGCGCGCCTTCTCAAATCCTAAGTTACTATGTTATGGAGGGAGATCAAATGTACCCCATGTACTTAGTAGCCCTAATGCCGCAAGCCGCTAGATACATGAATTGGATGACTAAGCGACCCCCTATACAGTGCTATGATTGTGCTGGACCTCACCGAGTGGCTAAGTGCCCCAAAAAGAAAGGGATGGCGAGTACCTCTACAGATGCTCCCACCATAACTCCATTGATGGGAAAGGATTATGAAGCAAATCTTAGCACCAACCTTAACCTACTGAGTGTTAGAGATAGCTTCATCCAAGCAGTCCCTCTCAATGCTATGACCAGACTATAAAATAAGTATATTGATGAGAGAATCAAGGGTAGCATGAGTGAATATAGGGGTGCGAAAAGATTCTAGGAAAAGGTTCCCCTAGATCTAGGGGAGGTAGCACAAATCAAGGAGAAATCAGTGACATTAGATGCTTGGCATCTTGTGGATGTACAACCTATAAATTGAGGCATTGGGTTAATGAGAAACTGCTAGTTTTTGAGTATCCATGCCTATATTAAGTTATTAGATTAGTTGCTCACTAATCTCATCTTAATCATCATCTAATCACTTGCTTATTATGTTGATTCTTGTATTTGATCCACCATAGCTCATCACAATGCTCTAAATTTAACACGGTATCAGAGCCAAGCTTAGGATTCATCTAATTTTTGAGCCTAATTATCATTCTAATTACTTTACTAATCATAATTAGAAGTTAATCCATTTTTAAGTCTATTTTTAACTAACCTCTGCTGTAACATACCCATCTTTATTAATAAAGAAATGTCCATGTAATAGATTACTTTATGAGTTATGATTTTATTAAATGAACCATTTCTACTTAGAATCTTTAAATTTTAAGACCAAATTTGGAATCTCCGTGCAATTTTACCCTAATATAGGATTTTATAGCATTCAAAACGGACACCGGATCAAGCTTATATGTGAATTTTTTTTTTGTTAAAAAAAGATGACCTTTAAACCTTAATAAATGCACGACTGGGCATCCGAACGACCAGGGGAACATCCCGGACAAAACAAAATTTTACCCTCCTCGGGCGGCGGTCCGGCATGCAAATCAAGGCTGGCGCCCCAAATTTGGGGACCCTGCCCCAAAAAAGGACCATACACACTCACCAGGGTGCCCATACAATGGCCGCTCAAGAACCAAAGGTCTCGACCACCCACTGTGTGGTCCATACACACAGCTGCATGGACACCCATGCTGCCTCTGACCAAATAAGGTACATGCGTACCACTCCTTTCCCTGTTAACCGCCACCAACCGTACCTTTCCCCCAGGCCCATGCAGGCCATTGATCCACATTATTTGATGGTACACCATCCTTTCGATCGTACTTTGCGCAGCGCCACACCCGTACCCCACAGCTATATAAACCCCCGGGGTGCTCCATGGCCCAGTACACATTCTTGCATAGCCTATACTTTGCATAAGGCCGTGCCGCTGTCTCTACCGCCCTTCTGTCCCTACACAGTTACTTGTTGCAGTACCTACAGCCGTCCCTTGTTGCCGCCCCCTCTCAACACCCCCTCATCTGCTATCGCCCCCTCTCAACACCCCCTCATCTGCTGTCGCTCCCTCTCAACACCCCTGCATCTACCAATTTTCAGATAAGCTAACTTTCAACAAGCCCACCCTTGTTAGAAGGCAATGTCCTTGACTCTTCTCTCTCTCTCTCTCTCTCTCTCTCTTCCCCCCCCCACCGCAGTAGTGCGAAGAGACTTATAGCAACACCCCTCTTCCCTCAGCAAAACGTTTTTCCCCTCTCCTTAAGGACATCTCACAAATCCCCCCCCCTTTTGCATGGACCCCTCTTCCCTCAGCAAAATGCTTTTTCCTTCTCCTTAAGGACATCTCACAACCCCCCCTCTTTTGCACCCCTCTTCCCGTAGTGCAAAGAGACTTACAGCAGCACCCCTCTTCCCTCAACAAAACATTTTTTCCTTCTCCTTAAGGAAATCTCAAAAATCCCCCCCCTTTTGCATGGACTTTAGCAAAAGTTTTTTTACCTTGGAGAGGGTTCGTGTGCTGTAGTTATTTTCTCATAGAGTGAGCAAATGATCTCGGAATTGAGATCTAACTGAAGCATTATGACCGCGACAGCGAGCACTACAAAGCAACATCCACGATGGCCTCATCCCAAAAATGAAAAAATATTACCTCGAGAGAAGCACCCAACAATGAGATTGGAGAAAATGCTCCTAATGCGGCTCAAACCCTCCCGTTGCAAGCTCCTCAAGGAAATGGTGGCCAGGTTAGCTTGGTTATCTTTTAAAAAGGGTTTTTCTTTAATATTAATATCAAAAAATGAAGAAAGAAGTTTATCCTTTTCTTTGAAAAAAATGTATGAAGCTACGATTTGAAGTGAAGGTGTATTCAATGATTTGTATTGAAATTGTTATCTTTAAGAGAAAGAGTGCAGGTTTTTCTTGGCTTTGATGTTAACTCCGTTCTATGCTTGTGTAGCCGAGCGGCGTCGTTAGCAAAGCCCGAGATTGGCCCAAGGTATCCCTCATACCATTGGGAGAATAAGGTTCGTCGATTGAGGCGAGAGATTGTGATGCTGTCTAGTTATGAGGGCCCAGGCTAGTGCGGTGAATAAGCCCATCCTAGTGCCTAGACATCCCTCTGAGGGGCGGGAGGATCGAGTGACTGAGCCTGAGAGGGTGACAAACCGGCTTGAGTCCTCGGCCAATGCCAATGGCGGGCTGACGAGGTGTATGGTCGTGTAGGGTTTTACCCAGCATGTAGTGGCTGGAAGGCCGAATTCTAGATCATCAGCAGTATAAAGGAAAAGAATTAGAGAGCCAGTTTAGCTTGTATGGAATTGATTCATGTATAAACTTTTTTAGTATAAATCTTGTCCTTGGCATTAGTTTACTGTGGAAAAAAGCTGTTTTAACAAACCTTGTGCCTTGTGAAAAGAGCCTTAATTAAGTACAGTTTTATTTATGTCAAACAGTGTGGTAGGATTAATTAGAAAACAAATTGACACATGAGTAGGGTGGAAAGTGGAAGGATGGAATGCCCCGACGGCACCATCATATAGACGGGTGGACCCAATGAGTCAGGTAGCTTTCCAACAGATTAAGTGAAAGCCCTATGCTCACTAAATAGGTTCTCGAGCAATTCTATTCTAGAAGCCTAGGCCACCGGTTGTGCCTTGCATGGATGAGGAAAAAAGCGTTGTTTCTAGGAATCAAGACTAGTGATTGCCCAGATTATGATCAATTACCCTATGGGTGATTTGATTTTAGAATACCACGCTCTCCCCGTGGGATAGGACTAGGTCTTACCTATGAATCGTAACCTTGAATCTCTGCATGGTCAAGGTGTCGATGAGTAGGAAATTTTCTCCAAGTTAAGACTTAGAGGACTATCTTAAGTGTTTTCCTTATTTTGGAAGGAGGGAACCTTACATCTGCACCCCTAGCTGGTGGAGGAGCTCCCTCTCCCTCTAGGCTCAACATTAGCTCAAAATCTTTCAGCCATAGCTAGCCCTAAACCCGTTGCTCCAACCCATCATCTCAACTCATTAAACCGCTACGTAGATATGGAGAAATTCACAATTTTGCTCGCACCAAGTTTTTGAAGGGATTTGTAGATCTACACTTACAAAAAAGGAATTGGTCTAATTCCTCTTAGCCACAGGGGTTTTCAAGGGTGCTCTACAAGACTATAACCTCAAAATCTTGAAATTCTTCAAGGAGAGGTGGAATCAAGCTCTGCATAAAATCTGAAGAAGTGACTTTGGTAAAACATAGATTAAGCATTCAATGTTTGGTCAAATCCTTTGTTTCTTGGCTTGATCTTCTACTAAACTAACTGCTATTGATTCCTTTTGAAAAAGGATTTGAGCTCATTTGAACTCTAAGGCACCATATCTGGCCTTCCCGCACACTCTATTTTTTACACACAAAATAGGGGATTATTTTACTAATTAATGATTAATTAGCACTAGTCACTATATTTTGGTGCAATTGATGGTTCAAATCTACCATTGGCTATCTGATACAAATCCCTATTACTTCATATTGCAATTTGGAAATGGTTTGATATTTCAACCATTCAGTATAGATCAGTTACCCTTGGCTTTATGTAATTTTTGGTGAATTCATGCTGATAAACTTGTTGTAAGCATCATTAAACATCAGATTAGAGTTGTAAAAGGGTAGACACTGCCCTTGAATCTTGAATTGGATCAAGAGGTAAAGACCCCCTTCACATCATCATAAGCAATGCAGAAGAAATAGCTAAATTTAACGGGGAGCAGTTCCATACATGTCAAACAAAGACCATGTATTTGCTGATTAAGAAGAATCTATGGGGGCTAGTTCAGGGAAGAGATGAATGTCCAGAGGAGCATGGGGAGAATGAGTGGAAGAACAGGAATGAGAAAGCATTAGGACTCATTGCGCTCAACTTAAATGATGAAATCATTCACCATATTGTAGGGATACAACAATCTAAGGATGCATGGGATGAACTTAATAAATTATTTGGCACTCAATTAAAAAATTCAAAGATAAATCTGCTAATGCAATTCTACAAACTTGACATAAAGGAAAGTGAACCTCTAACCACACACTTGAAAAAATACAAAAGCATGAAGCAACAACTGGCAGCCAATTGGTAAGATATTGAACCCACGCGCTACGCTTACATATTTATGAGTGACCCCCTTGAGACGCCTAGTGCCTGCAGACCTTCAAAGATATGATGGAAATTGCCTTCTGGACAAGCTACAAGGTCTTCCATCGTGCCTCCCCTTCTCCAACCTCACACCGACACTTCATCCAAACTTATTTGATCTACTATAGATAGATCCATCCAGCTCTGAGGAGGACATACCTACATTAGGGTGGGGGGTATGTTAACCACTCCTATTAGCATTACCTTTTGCATGGCTACACTCTTTGTAATCTATCTTTTGTAACTGCGCAATGTGCTTATTGTATAAGAGACATGGGATGATCGAGCTTACGGCTTGTGTAATGCTGATCATGAAGGAATAGTTGTACATAGAGCTAGAGAGACTAGAAGACTAGTTTTGGGACCCCAATTGTAAATGGGCGGGCCATTGTAACTATGAGCTCTTGTATATAAGTCATTTTATGGAATAGGAAAGGGGACAATCCCATTAGTCTCATTTGAGCTTGCCTCTGCTCTCTCTCTCTCATTTGAACTTTGTGGATGCATGTTAGCATGTGTTTTTCTTGCTTGCATGTTTGATTGTTGGTGTATGTAAGTAGGGATGGTAATTCTCTCACTTCTCTTCCTCTCTACCTTCTATTTGCTCTCTACCAAGTCCCTTTTGCATGCTAGTTGCATGAGGTAGAGGTTGAGCTTGTTGAGATATCGAGCTCCTCTAGTGAGGCAGTGGCCACTGATGACCCGCCTGGGGGATAGGCCCCACACTTACACCACTGGCATGGTTGGTAAGATCATGGGAGATATGCGGCCAGTGGGATGACACGCTGTGTGACAGCCATTCTAGAGACCGGCATAGTTATAGCGCCAGCTCATTTAGTCGGGTTCACACTATAGAGAACCCGTGTATGTATTGGTTGAGTACCTTTCATATTGTGTGTACTCTTATCTTGTATATGGAGTGTTGAGTGTTGAGTAGAGAAGAAGAAGAAGATTTTCAGCCTCTCACCTTCTGTGTTCTCTATTAGGCTTTTGTGAGTGTGTGTGTGTGCTTACAAGAGCTCAAGCTCTCTTCCCCCCTGCATCTTTTCATGGTATTAGAGCCTGGTTCGTGTTAAGGGCTGAGCTGTAAGCAAGAGGACCACAGGAAGCGGTACGAGGGTAAGAGCTTCAACTACTCTTCCCTATTGTGTTGGTGACTACACCCTTGTCGGGAGCTCTACGGGAGGCACCGGCAAACGGTCTCTGATTGAGGAGCTTTCTTCGCGGGAGTAAAGCTATAGGGCAACATTACAGTCCTATCGGACTCTAATTTTTGGGCCGAAACCGCGTTTCGGGCGCGTCTTGACCTCCGTTTTTCAGAAAGCAGGCGATTTCGAGCACTGCGGCGGGTAAGTCATCGATTCTCTACAAAACTCTGTTTTAAGAACTGCAGGAAGACAGATTGACTGTGCAGACACTGTGGGTGCTGCAAAGAGGTCTACAGTTGCCATTGGGTGTATGTATGCACATTGAAGTCACTGGTTGTGACATTTACTGCTGCAGAAAATACAGCATTTGTGCAGGAAAAACCAGAGTGCAGTTTTTGGTAAAATTGTGTGTTTGGCAAGATGTCTAATGATGGCATAACATAGATTGTGGCTGAGAAGCTGGATAAGAATAACTTCCATGCTTGGAGGTTCAAGTTAACGAATTTCCTGATGGGAAAAGCCTATTGGGACTACATAGAAGGTGAGCATGAAGAGGCACCGGAGATACCGGATATAAATCTGACTGCTACAGATGTGAAAGAGTTTAAAGACTGGAACCAAGGAGCCAGGAAGGTTATGTATTGGCTCTCCATTAGTATACAGGACACCATGATTGGGCACATTCAGGATGCCAAGTCCCCCAAGGAGGCATGAGACACCTTGGTAAAGCTTTATGAAACAAATACCAAGGCACGTAAGATACAGTTGAAGAATGAACTTCATACTGTGGAGAAAAAGAGCATGTCTGTGAATGACTATGCGCTGAAGATAAAGGGTATTGTGGAATCTCTTGCACCTATTGGTGTGTCAGTAGATGATGATGACAAGGTGGAAGTCTGTCTACGTGGTCTCGGGCCACAATACAAGGCGTTCAAGACGTCCATTCAGACTCGGGAAAACATTCCCAACTTTACAGATTTGGTGTCTATGCTGATTATCGAAGAGAAGAGCTTGGGTGAAGACCAACAGTCTTCACAAAGCAAAAACAGTTCAGAGCAACAGCCTTCTACACGAGTTCAGGAAGAGGACGAGGTAGAGGAGGCCGTGGACACGATCAAGGAGGTGGCCGAATAGGTAATCAGAATTATGGCCAGCAGCAGCAGCAGCAACAACAGTCCCAGAATCAACAACAACAACAACACGCAGGTGGAAGAGGCAAATTTAGAGGCAGGGGGAGTCAAAGAGGCCGTGGAAATTGGCAAAGGCAATATAATGATGCACGTGAATGCTATTATTGTGGTAAGCCTGGACATGTGCAGGCAGAATGTTATAAGAAGCAGGTTGACATGCAAAATGGAAAAGTGCAGCAAAACAACTATGCATCCTCAAGCAGAAATAATGAGGATAATGAAAGGTTGTTTGTTATGCAGCATGTCGTGAATGCCATGTCTGCAAATGTTGATGCAGCACAAAAAGATAATGTATGGTATGTGGATTCAGGCACTTCGAACCACATGACGAGTCATGGGGAGTGGTTCAAGGAGATGAAAAACCCGAAAAGACCAGGTTTTGTGGAAACAGGGGATGACACTGCTCATCCAATTGCCCACGTTGGAGATGTGCCATTGTCTATGCAGGATGGCAAAGTGAAGTACCTTGCAGATGTACTTCATGTACCAAACATAACAAAGAATCTGGTTTCAGTTGGCCAGATGATTGAGCAGGGTTTGCAGGTTCGGTTTAACCTTGATGGGTGTTATGTTGAAGATTTCAAAGACAAGTGCAGGTTGGTTGCAAAAGGCAACAGAGTGGGCAGAATGTTTACGTTGAATGTAGACATGCCTGAAATGAGTGCTGCGATGTTTGCAAATGGTTCAGGAATTGTTGCAGACACAGACATTTGGCATAAAAGGATTGGACATGTAAATGTGCAGAGATTGAAGTCTATGCAGACTAAAGGAATTGTGACAGGGCTGCCAAAATTTAAAGTGGAAGGTATGCAGAAAATATGTGAAGCGTGCCAATTTGGGAAGCAAACAACGCATGTGTTTCCACGTAACAGATATGTGAGCAGAAATGCACTAGATCTTGTGCATTCAGATGTATGGGGTCCTACGAAGACCATATCTATGGGATGCTGCAGGTATTATGTGACTTTCATTGATGAACCACACAAGGAAAGTGTGGGTATATTTCATGAAGGAGAAGAGTGAGGTGTTCACTCACTTTCAGAATTTCAGAGTTTTGGTTGAAAAGCAAACAGGGAAATATGTAAAGTGCCTAAGGTCAGATGGAGGGGGAGAGTACTTCTCCAATGAGTTCTCTGAATTTTTGAAGAAGAATGGTATTCAGAGACAGTTTACATGCAGATACACTCCGCAGCAAAATGGAGTTGCTGAGCAAAAAAACAAGCACATTGCTGAGATTGCGCAAGCATTGATGGAAGAGAAAAATATGCCGCATAGCTATTGGGCTGAGGCTGTTTCTACAGCAGTATACATCATGAACAAGACTCCAACTGCAGCCATACATGATGTAACTCCAGAGGAGAGGTTTACTGGCAGAAAACCAGATTTGTCTCATCTGAAAGTCTTTGGATGCATTGCATATGTGCATGTGCCAGATGAGCTGAGAACTAAGCTGGATCCGAAAGCTGAAAAATGTGTGTTTATTGGATATTCCCTTGAGCAAAAGGGATACAGGTGTTATAACCCTGCTACACGTGAGCTGAGGGTAAGCAGGGATGTTGTGTTTGATGAGATGAGCAGCTGGTATGTTGCTGAAAAAGAAGCTGTTGGGGCTGATGTGAGTGGAAGTGTGGTTGCACAGAATGCAGGTCAGCAATCATAGTCTTTGAGTAGACTAGGAGAGTCCTCATCTAGTGGGTCTATTGATAGACCATGGAGTGGCAGGCTGCGTCATAATACCAGTCCTGCAAATGTGATTAGTACATCACGTAAAGGAAAAGAGAAAGTGGTTGAGCCCCTTGGTATGCCTGACATTTCTGCAGGGCATTCTCATGTTGATGGAGAGTCTAGTGGCTCAGATATGAGCCTTGATGAGGAGCTTGGGATCCCAGCTATGAGAACACCTGGTGTAAAGAAGGCTATGGAAGCCATGAATGAAAAGCTACAAAGATCTGGGTGTATGTATGCACATTGAAGTCACTGGTTGTGACATTTGAGAGTACTACAGTACTGCTGCAGAAAATACAGCATTTGTGCAAGAAAAATCAGAGTGCAGTTTCTGGTAAAATTGTGTGTTTGGCAAGATGTCTAATGATGGCATAACATAGATTGTGGCTGAGAAGCTGGATAAGAATAACTTCCATGCTTAGAGGTTCAAGTTGACGAATTTCCTGATGGGAAAAGCCTATTGGGACTACATAGAAGGTGAGCATGAAGAGGCACCGGAGATACCGGATATAAATCCGACTGCTACAGATGTGAAAGAGTTTAAAGACTGGAACCAAGGAGCCAGAAAGGTTATGTATTGGCTCTCCATTAGTATATAGGACACCATGATTGGGCACATTCAGGATGCCAAGTCCCCCAAGGAGGCATGGGACACCTTGGTAAAGCTTTATGAAACAAATACCAAGGCACGTAAGATACAGTTGAAGAATGAACTTCATACTGTGGAGAAAAAGAGCATGTCTGTGAATGACTATGCGCTGAAGATAAAGGGTATTGTGGAATCTCTTGCATCTATTGGTGTGTCAGTAGATGATGATGACAAGGTGGAAGTCTGTCTACGTGGTCTCGGGCCACAATACAAGGCGTTCAAGACGTCCATTCAGACTCGGGAAAACATTCCCAACTTTACAGATTTGGTGTCTATGCTGATTATCGAAGAGAAAAGCTTGGGTGAAGACCAACAGTCTTCACAAAGCAAAAACAGTTCAGAGCAACAGGCCTTCTACAGGAGTTCAGGAAGAGGACGAGGTAGAGGAGGCCGTGGACACGATCAAGGAGGTGGCCGAATAGGTAATCAGAATTATGGCCAGCAGCAGCAGCAATAACAGTCCCAGAATCAACAACAACAACAACACGCAGGTGGAAGAGGCAAATTTAGAGGCAGGGGGAGTCAAAGAGGTCGTGGAAATTGGCAAAGGCAATATAATGATGCACGTAAATGCTATTATTGTGGTAAGCCTGGACATGTGCAGGCAGAATGTTATAAGAAGCAGGCTGACATGCAAAATGGGAAAGTGCAGCAAAACAACTATGCATCCTCAAGCAGAAATAATGAGGATAATGAAAGGTTGTTTGTTATGCAGCATGTCGTGAATGCCATGTCTGCAAATGTTGATGCAGCACAAAAAGATAATGTATGGTATGTGGATTCAGGCACTTCGAACCACATGACGAGTCATGGGGAGTGGTTCAAGGAGATGAAAAACCCAGAAAGACCAGGTTTTGTGGAAACAGGGGATGACACTGCTCATCCAATTGCCCACGTTGGAGATGTGCCATTGTCTATGCAGGATGGCAAAGTGAAGTACCTTGCAGATGTACTTCATGTACCGAACATAACAAAGAATCTGGTTTCAGTTGGCCAGATGATTGAGTAGGGTTTGCAGGTTCGGTTTAACCCTGATGGGTGTTATGTTGAAGATTTCAAAGACAAGTGCAGGTTGGTTGCAAAAGGCAACAGAGTGGGCAGAATGTTTACGTTGAATGTAGACATGCCTGAAATGAGTGCTGCGATGTTTGCAAATGGTTCAGGAATTGTTGCAGACACAGACATTTGGCATAAAAGGATTGGACATGTAAATGTGCAGAGATTGAAGTCTATGTAGACTAAAGGAATTGTGACAGGGCTGCCAAAATTTAAAGTGGAAGGTATGCAGAAAATATGTGAAGCGTGCCAATTTGGGAAGCAAACAACGCATGTGTTTCCACGTAACAGATATGTGAGCAGAAATGCACTAGATCTTGTGCATTCAGATGTATGGGGTCCTACGAAGACCATATCTATGGGATGCTGCAGGTATTATGTGACTTTCATTGATGAACCACACAAGGAAAGTGTGGGTATATTTCATGAAGGAGAAGAGTGAGGTGTTCACTCACTTTCAGAATTTCAGAGTTTTGGTTGAAAAGCAAACAGGGAAATATGTAAAGTGCCTAAGGTCAGATGGAGGGGGAGAGTACTTCTCCAATGAGTTCTCTGAATTTTTGAAGAAGAATGGTATTCAGAGACAGTTTACATGCAGATACACTCCGCAGCAAAATGGAGTTGCTGAGCGAAAAAACAAGCACATTGCTGAGATTGCGCAAGCATTGATGGAAGAGAAAAATATGCCGCATAGCTATTGGGCTGAGGCTGTTTCTACAGCAGTATACATCATGAACAGGACTCCAACTGCAGCCATACATGATGTAACTCCAGAGGAGAGGTTTACTGGCAGAAAACCAAATTTGTCTCATCTGAAAGTCTTTGGATGCATTGCATATGTGCATGTGCCAGATGAGCTGAGAACTAAGCTGGATCCGAAAGCTGAAAAATGTGTGTTTATTGGATATTCCCTTGAGCAAAAGGGATACAGGTGTTATAACCCTGCTACATGTGAGCTGAGGGTAAGCAGGGATGTTGTGTTTGATGAGATGAGCAGCTGGTATGTTGCTGAAAAAGAAGCTGTTGGGGCTGATGTGAGTGGAAGTGTGGTTGCACAGAATGCAGGTCAGCAATCATAGTCTTTGAGTAGACTAGGAGAGTCCTCATCTAGTGGGTCTATTGATAGACCATGGAGTGGCAGGCTGCGTCATAATACCAGTCCTGCAAATGTGATTAGTACATCACGTAAAGGAAAAGAGAAAGTGGTTGAGCCCCTTGGTATGCCTGACATTTCTGCAGGGCATTCTCATGTTGATGGAGAGTCTAGTGGCTCAGATATAAGCCTTGATGAGGAGCTTGGGATCCCAGCTATGAGAACACCTGGTGTAAAGAAGGCTATGGAAGCCATGAATGAAAAGCTGCGAAGATATGTTGTCATCTATGTAGATGACTTGATCATTACGGGGGACCATGATGCAGAGATCTTTGATGTAAAGATCTTGCTTAGACAGAAGTTCGAGATGAAGGATCTCCAGGGGGGAGCTCATATATTTCTTGGGCATTGAGGTGATTAGGTCACCACATGGTATTGGATTACTGCAGAGACAGTATGGCTTGGACATGTTGTCCAAGTATGGTATGACAGGCTGTAAGCCTATTTCCGTGCCATTGGATCAGAATGGCAAGTTGAGTGCAGATTCTGTGAGGTCCCTGTTCCCACCGAGCAATGGATTCGCTCGGGGTACTAGCAGCGGAAGTAGCACTTCTCGCGCGGGACAGGGGTCCCACACTCGGGGCCTCGCCCACGGATATCCGGACAAGAGACTAATCCGTCGGTTTGTCCAAAACCGAAACCGGAAAAACTTCTTTTACCCGGAAAGCACGGGCGATTCCACCAGGATAACTCTTTACTCTAACGTAGTCAAGATCATTACTGATCAAACTGATCTGACTGCACCTTTAACGGTACTTGGTCAAATCAAGGAAGAACTTGCACTTGGATCATTGGGATCAACGCTTTTTTCCCCATCAAGAGGCACAGCCGTTGATTCCTATCCATAGAACAATTTCTATCCGGGATTTACTTCATCTATCGTAATAATAGAAATTAAATCTCGATTTACGGATCCATCAGTCCAGCCTAACCCCATCCGATCCCATGGGTTAGCCAACCACCCAACCACTGTAGTGATGGAATCCAATTTGGAATTTGGTTAGGTTTTGTCCCGGGTACCAAGGAAAAGAGTTCCAAGGCCCCCTAGCCGGAAGTTCATGCAAACATAAAACTAGTCATACCACTTACACACCCAATATGAAATTGCCTTTTTCTTAGCATCAACTAGCTTTAAAACAATCCTTTAATAAAACCATTATGTCACTGATGACAATCCTCAAAGTCTCTGGTTGAATCCTTATTTCCAGTCATTCTTTCATCGGTATACTTATGGCATCATTGGCAACCAAAACGCTCACCACCTGTTCTCTCAGGGGCCTTTTCCATGGTTCCTAGCTCATAGTAACCGGCAATATATTCATATAATAGAATGGAATCTCCGTGGAAGATCAGCAAGATCAACCCACAGATCCATATAAAAGAGCCATGGACTCATCTGTTGAGGACCAGCAAGGTCAATCAACCAGATCCATGCCCGGTTTCAGAAAACAACTCTTACTCCTTATTCCAATATCTTCCACGACGCACGTGTGGGTATCTTCGGCGACCCAGAGCCCGAGCACCGTATGGTCAGCACCCTCTAGGATCCTTCGCAGATGACCTAGCGCTTCACTCATAGGCCGCTTCCTTGGTCCCTCATCCACCGTACCGGAAGCTCACCATTTAAATCGAGCCGAGGCTGGTCAAGACCTCGATCGACCTTGCTACGTGAGACGTCCTCCATTGACTCTCCGTCAGCAGTTGCAACTTTATCAGTTCAGTCTTCATGACCTTAATCCTCAAGACGGTCAAAATGCTTCTCCAGCATTCTTGACATAAAACAGTCATTTACAAACAGTCACAAATACAATTTCTATAACGAACTCTTGTCTTTCCATATTATCCACTCTCGGACCACATTACTTATTCCACATTCCATTCAGTGTGTACTCGTTCTCATCCATTCACTCATATAGACTACATTATCTCACATACATCTTCATATTCATTATTCTACATACATATCCATGTTCGTACGTCCACATCATACATCCAATTTCACATTCATACATACGCATCTACATGCATACATCCACATCTACATTCATACATCCATACCTCCATTTCCACATCCACACATCCACATTCATATTCATACATCCACATCTACATACATACATCCACATCTACATACATACATCCATACATCCACATCTACATGCATACATCCATTTTCACATCCTCATTCATACATACACATCCACATACATACATACACATCCGTATCTACATCCATACATCCACATCCACATCAACATTCACATTCATACATATACATCTACATGTATACATCCACATCACATTCATACAACCATATTACATCCATTCTCGTCCTAACACATCCCATATACATCTTAACACATCCTAACTCATCTTAACACATTCTATCACATCTCATACACATCTTATCACATCTTTTTACATTTCATACACCTCTTATCACATCCTATCACTTTCCATACGCATCTTATCAAATCTTATCACATCTCATACACATCTTATCACATCTTTTTACATCTCATACACCTCTTATCACATCCTATCACTTCTCGTACGCATCTTATCAATTCTTATCACATCTCATACACCTCTTATCACATCCTATCACTTTCCATACGCATCTTATCAATTCTTATCACATCTCATACACCTCTTATCACATCTTATCACATTTCATATCTTTTTTTTTAAAAGAGAATTCTTATATTTGATATAAGATTTCTCTACACATTTATTTATACATAAATTCCATTTAAGGAGACTAACACTTTCGAATTTAAAATCAATCTTTTATGCATCTTCTTATGCATAAATTCAATTTGGTAGGAAATTACACTTTTAGAATAAAAGAATTTCTCTTATGCATCTAAGTTAAGCATAAAATCCATTTATGAGGAAAATCACACTTTTAGTATAAAAAGAATATCTTTTATGCATACCTATATGCATGAAATCCAATATGATAAAAGTAACACTCTTACAATAAAATAATCAACTTTTATGCATACCTCTATGCATGAAATTCAATTATGATAAAAGTCACACTTTTATAATAAAATAATCAACTTTTATGCATACCTCTATGCATGAAATCCAATATGATAAAAGTAACACTTTTGATATAAAAAATTTTTCTTTATGCATACTTCTATGCATGAAAATTAAAAATGATAAAAGTAACACTTTTGATATAAAAATTTTCCTTTATACATACTTCTATGCATGAAAATTAAAAATGATAAAAGTAACACTTTTGATATAAAAAAAATTTTCCTTTATGCATACTTCTATGCATGAAAATTAAAAATGATAAAAGTAACACTTTTGATATAAAATTTTTTCCTTTATGCATACTTCTATGCATGAAAATTAAAAATGATAAAAGTAACACTTTTAATATAAAAATTTATCCTTTATGCATACTTCTATGCATGAAAATAAAAATGATAAAAATAACACTTTTGATATAAAAATTTATCCTTTATGCATACTTCTATGCATGAAAATAAAAATGATAAAAATAACACTTTTGATATAAAAATTTATCCATTATGCATACTTCTATGCATGAAATAAAAATGGTAAAAATAACACTTTTGATATAAAAATTTATCCATTATGCATACTTCTATGCATGAAATAAAAATG
The DNA here is from genome assembly GCF_041138505.1 of Cibotium barometz. NCBI lineage: Eukaryota > Viridiplantae > Streptophyta > Polypodiopsida > Cyatheales > Cibotiaceae > Cibotium > Cibotium barometz. The sequence continues at coordinate 32,706,938 of NC_141092.1, read as the reverse complement.
GTAAAAATAACACTTTTGATATAAAAATTTATCCATTATGCATGAAAATAGAAATGGTAAAAATAACACTTTTGATATAAAAATTTATCCATTATGCATACTTCTATGCATGAAATAAAAATGGTAAAAATAACACTTTTGATATAAAAATTTATCCATTATGCATACTTCTATGCATGAAAATAAAAATGGTAAAAATAACACTTTTGATATAAAAATTTATCCATTATGCATACTTCTATGCATGAAATAAAATTGGTAAAAATAACACTTTTGATATAAAAATTTATCCATTATGCATACTTCTATGCATGAAATAAAAATGGTAAAAATAACACTTTTGATATAAAAAAATTTTCCTTTATGCATACTTCTATGCATGAAATAAAAATGGTAAAAATAACACTTTTGATATAAAAATTTATCCATTATGCATACTTCTATGCATGAAATAAAAATGGTAAAAATAACACTTTTGATATAAAAACTTATCCTTTATGCATGATATTAAAATTTAATTTCTCCATGATTGTAATGAAATTCTTTCAATTAATCTAGGATGATAATTCCTAGAATATGGTAGGAAGTCCTCTTTTTATGCTTTGAATGAGATTTTTTTATGCATAATTTTTATAAAAATTTTGCCATAGCTCCGCTGCTATGACTGATAAATCTCAATTTTTCTAAGGGATAAAGCTTATCATTAAGGAAATAAAAATGATCTCTAATTGGCTCATTAATCCATAATGGATTGAATCATCAATATACATAAACTAAAAGCATAGAAAAAAGCCATTAATTTGGCCTCAAGCATAGCTTAATCTTGGGTTAAGGAAAAGCTTTATGAAAAGCTTGATTTGGATTGAGAATGGGTCAAGAGTATGACCATTTCTTGAGTGAGAGAGAGAAATTACATAAAAACTATTAGAATTTAAACATAAATGGAAATTAACTTCAATAGCATTTATTAAATTATGTAACTCTTCACTACTAATCACCAATTAACTTCAATAGCATTTAAAAAACCATACCAATTAAGCTTCTCAAGCTTGAGAGGGGTTGAGAAGAGAGAACCATTGAGAAATTATAGAAAGATCAATATTCACTAATTACCTTACAACTTGCTTGATTCTTTGTTCACGGTAGAGGCCCCCAACCAATCAATTGGTTAAGTATGTTGATGGAGCCACTAATGGGGATTGAAGAAAGAGGGAAGCTCCAAAAACTAGTGAATTATTAAATGAATTCACAGTTCTTGGCTTAGGTGGAGTAGAGTAACGATGCATAAACACTATATATTTTTCAACAAGGGGGAGGCTTCTATTTATAGGAAAATTGAGCTCCTAACCAAACAAACTGATTCTAGAATTTTCCAAATCAGTTTGGTCAATTTTTGACCATTTTTAGGTGAGTTAAGCTAACTTTTTGGAACTAGACTTGAATTAGGAGAGAGGAGAGATGAAATATTTCAATTTTTATGAGTTTAAAACTCATTCAAGCATGTGAAATATGCACCTCCTTTAAAGAACTCCCCTTCCTTACATATGTGTCATAATGGAATCATTTTAATATTGCTCATAGTTTTTTTTACTAATAAACCTTGTACATTTTCAACTCTTCATCTTATGTGAAATATGCACCTCCTTTAAAGAACTCCGCATTTACTCATTTTTGGGTATCTTCTTTTACAAATTGGATTTATCTCCTCCCTACACATGGATTGATGCTATTGGCCCATAGGAACCTTAATTGGACCATAATCCAAAAATTTCTGAAAATCTAGATCCTTAGACTAAGGTCCTTTATACCTATTTCCAATTAATTCCAATTGTACATTGGAAAATTCTTTTTGAATTTCTGTTTCAGGGAAACTTATTTTAATAGGATGAGTTATTTTTCTATCCAAAAATATTCATAATCTGAATATTCTCTCTCTAGAATAATTTTCTCTCTCTAGGCTAAAACACTTAGAAATAAGATCTTTTATATTTCTGAAGAGGGATTTGATTACACGGGAAGATGCTGGACATCTTGAGAGGCTGGGGAGGAATCTTACATTCTCTCCCACTTGAAAAACGCGAGATGTCCTCATCTCGCAAACTGGGGATAATCCCGCAACAGATCGGCTTCATTCTCCCAGGTGGCATCTTCAAAAGGATAGAACTTCCATTTTACTAATAATTCTCTGAGAATTTTGTTCCTGAGAAGCTTTTCTCGAACATCGAGAATTTCTTCAGGTTGGAGTTCCATCTGTCCTTGGGTTGAAGAGGTTAGGATTTCATCATCAAGCATATGATTTGAGTTTGGCACATATTCCTTTAGAAGGCTTACATGAAATACATTATGAATTTTGAGATGAGGAGGCAGAAGAAGCTCGTAGGCTAAGTCACCTACTTTCTTTGTAATCAGATATGGCCCACAATATCTGGGTGATAACTTCTTGTACTTCCCAAGAGATAAGGAACTTCTTTTGGGCCGTACTCGAATGAAGACCATATCTGCTTCTTTGAATTCTCTATTTGTCCTCTTCTTATCCGCATATTGCTTCTGTCTATCCTGGGCAGCTTTAATATCTTTACGAATTGACTGCATCTGTTGCTCCATGTCGTCAAGCATCTGTCTGGACATCTCGACCTTAATCAATGGGTCAGACCAAGTTAATGGAGTTAAGCAATCTTGTCCATACAGAGCTTTAAAAGGGCTCATCCCGATACTTCGGTGATAAGAAGCATAGTAGGCGAACTCGACTAGATGCAGATAGCTTAGCCACTTCTTGGGTTCCCTGCCACAGCATGTCCGAAGTATATCTTCAATTACTTGGTTTACCCTTTCAGTTTGACCATCGGTCTCAGGGTGATAAGCTGTGCTGAGATCCAAGAAAGTTTCCACTGCTTCAAAAAATGCAGTCCAAAACCTTGAAGTAAATTTGGGATCTCGGTCACTTACTATTCTCCTCGGTAGGCCATGCAATCTGAAGATTTCTTTGAGGAACATTCTGGCCACATCCACTGCAGTGTAGGTTTCTTTTACTGGAATCAGATGGGCAACTTTGGTTAGTCTGTCGACTATCACAAAGATGGAGTTGTAACCTGATTGCACCGAAGGTAATCCAGTAATGAAGTCCATACTGATACATTCCCACTTCATCTGGGGGATGTCCAATGGATGTAACTTCCCAGGCATTTTTACTCTTTCAGCTTTGACTTTTTGGCATGTCAGACATTGACGTACATGATTCATCACATCCTTTTTCAAACCAGGCCAAAAGAAACTTTTCTTTACGGACATGTAGGTCTTAATGAAACCTGGATGTCCTGCAATAAGGCTGTCGTGGGCTTCATTCAGAATTTGGTTCTTGGTTCCCTCATCATTGGGAATGCATAACCTGCGGTTATAATACATAATGCCATCATCCAGGCTGTACCCTTGAACTCTGTTCAACTCTTGCAGAGTTTTGCTTTCCTGCATAAGTAGGGTAGCAATAGGGCCAAAGAATCTATCTTGCATGATCTTCTCACTTGCTTGAGTAATCAAAGGATTTGATATTACAGTAATTGCAAGCAAGGAGGTTTTTCTGCTGAGAGCATCTGCTACCACATTCTCTTTGCCTGGGCGGTACTTGATTTCAAAATCAAATTCCTGCAAGGTCTGCATCCACCTTCTTTGGCGCATGTTGAGGTCCTTCTGAGTAAAGATCCACTTTAAGCTCTGATGATCTGTCATCAAAGTAAACCTTTTACCCAGTAGGTAATGTCTCCACAACTTTAAGGCATAGACTACTGAAAGCAATTCCAAGTCGTGGACAGCATAATTCCTCTCATGTGTTCTAAGCTTTCGGGATTCATAGGCCACTGCATGACCTTCCTGCATGAGTGCACCTCCCAGGGCAAAACCACTTGCATCAGTTACTACCTCAAAGGGTAGAGAGAAATCTGGCAGTTTCAGAATGGGACTGGTTACCAAGGCGATCTTCAGCTTATCAAAAGCACTTTGGCACTTGGCAGACCATTGAAATGGGATATTCTTTTTGAGAAGGTTAGTCAGGGGGGAAGCTATGAGAGCATATTTTGGTATAAAAATTCTATACCAACCAGTCAATCCCAAGAATCCTCTGACTTCTTTCACTGTCTTTGGTTCGGGCCAATCTATGACAGCTTGGATTTTTGCGGAATCTGGAGAAATTCCATCTTTTGATACCAGGAAACCCAAGTATTCAACGTGGTCGGCAGAGAAAGAGCATTTGCTCTTTTTGGCAAAGAGTTGATGCTTCCTTAGAACCTCAAGAACTTTTCGGACATGAGTCTCATGGTCGGCTGCATTTCTTGAGTAAATCAGAATGTCATCAAAGAAAACTAGAACAAAGTCATCCAAGTATTCTCTGAGGATGTCCTGCATTAGGCGATTGAATGTAGCTGGGGCATTAGTTAATCCGAACGGCATGACAGTAAATTCATAATGCCCATAGCGAGTATTGATGGCTGTTTTTGGTATATCTGGATCATTGATCCTGATCTGGTAATACCCGGATTTGAGATCTATTTTTGTGAAGATCTGGGCTCCATTTAGCCTGTCCAAAAGCTCATCAATCCTTGGGATAGGATACTTATTCTTAACTGTCAGCTGATTTAGACCTCTGTAGTCCACACAGAGTCTAAGTGTTCCATCTTTCTTTTTCTGAAAGAGAACTGGCGCACCCCAAGGCGAAATACTGGGTCTTACAAACCCTTGTTCTAACAGCTGCCTAAGCTGTTCCTTGAGTTCGATGGCTTCACGGGGGTCAATTCAATCACATGATCTAATTCCCGAATTGGAAGCATTTCAGTTAGCTCTGCTGGGAATAGATCATCAAATTCACTTAACCATTCTGGTTCTTTAGCTTTAAGTTTTGAGTCTACTGGGTTCATTTTGACAACATAAATTTGCTGCTTCTTCCTAAGTCCTTTCAGTAACCTGGAAGCTTTTACTAACTGAAGGTTTGGGGATCCGGAAACTCCAGTTCCATGGACTTTGTTCCCGTGAAGGTCATGGAAGGAAATGGTTCCATTGTGACAGTGTATGTCAGCTTGATATTTGTGGAGCCAATCCATTCCAAGGATTCCGTCAAAAACTCCTAGAGGTAAGACTTTGAACTGACAGTCGGTTACATTACCATCTAGATTGAACTGGATAAGATCTATCTCATGGTGAGTGAAAAGAGTCTTCCCACTGGCCAATTCAACTTGCATAGGTTTCCCTGATTTCTGTTCTAAGACTAGCTTACGCAAGCATCCAGGGGAAATGAATGAATGAGAACTGCCTGAATCAATCAAAAGCTTGAAAGGCTTACCTTGATACTCTGCTGGAGTATGGATGACTAAGAACTGCTGGTTAGGCCCTTGATTTTCAATTGCAGCATAGATCTGCCCTTTCTCCTCTTCTACTACATCTGAAATTGTGACTGCTCTGGCTGCTGCAGTCTGAGGTAGAACTCTTTCTCTTTTGTTGTTCCAATTCTGGGAAGGAGTTCTGAGATTACTCTGGATAGAGGCAGATGGCTGGGCTGGAATTCTTCTGGGGTTTCCCTGGCTAGGGCGAGACGAACCCTGATTAGACTGGAATGAAGGGGTTGGTCTCTGAATTCGGGGTTCTTGACTTCCCTGTCCCCTTGACATGGTAGGAGTCGGGCAGTCTTTTAACTGGTGACCAAAACCCTGGCATCCAAAACATTGATTTTCAGTTCTGAGCTCATCCTTTTGATTTTTTGAAAGTGGTGAGGTTCCTGAGAAATTACTCTGGGGGAAGGGTCTTCCTTCACTTCTGAATCTTCCTGCATCCTGATTCTAATTCAGGCCTTGCTGCCTCTTTGGGGGTGGAAAGTTGGAAGTACTTCCCTGGGCTTGGAATCTCTTAAAGTTAGAGGGTGCAGGTTTTGGTGGGACCTTTACTACAAAAGCTTTGGCAAAATCTTTTGCCATTCTTATTGCTTCAGCCATGGACACTGGCTTGGCATTTTTGACTAGTGTGTCCAAGGGTTCGTTCATTCCTTGAATGAACCTGGCCATGAGTTGCTCTTCATCAAGAGGTGGTGAATATTTGAGTAGAAGGGCAAAGGCCTGGTGATATTCCTCGATGGTTTTGCTCTCCTGCTTTAGTTCTAAGAATTCGTTCATTTTGGTTTCTAAAAATCCAGGAGGGCAAAATCTCTTTCTTAGATAGGTTTTTAGATCATTCCAGGATTGAGTATTTCTGTCCAGATGATTGGTGTCACAGTGGTTCCTCCATGCTACCCTGGCTGTTTCCACTATTTTCAGCCGGCCAAGAGCCATTTTGCTCCGCTGATTGTATCCTGTGACGTCAAAATACTCTTCCATGGCTTCCACCCATTTCTCCACAGCCTCGCCCAAGTTCTCCCCTTCTCCTTTGAAGGGTCCTGGCTGAGTCCTATGAAGAGCCTTGCGAACATCAAGGTCAAGCTCGTCATCTTCAGAGACAGGGTCTGGCTGACGACCACGGTTTCCTCGTCTCATGATTCTGCCAAAATTTATATATTAATAAATTTTTATTTTGATATTATTCATGAGATCCTATGACTTAAGAGTTCAAAAAAAAAACAATTTCTTAAACAAGACAAGATCTTATTGGAGATCTATGACATATGTCCGATAATAGATTTTTCTTTATCAACAGATCGTCCGCTGCTGTAAACAATCATTTATACAACAGGAATTTTTTTTTCCGGAAAACATTTTTTTATTTATATAAAAGTTGCATTATGTACATAGAGCAGCTCGGCTCCAGAATTCAAAATCTCCTCAGGAAACGCATATGACGACGGTATTGGGCCATAGCCATGCCCTGATACAAATGTCCACTTACTGACAAGGGAGCTATTATATTCCATTTAGGAATAAAACAACTAAGAAGTCTGTAGACTTGGCATGCAAGCCTGAAATTCCGAGGCGTTGAATGATACAAAATGACGCCACGTACGATTTTCAGCTTTAACAAGATCATAGCCAATGAGAGGTTCTCCCACAGCATTGCACGGCGGTCGCAAGAGGCATGGACATATTGCCCTGCAAACCACTTATGCTGAATTCTCTCCGCTGGGGTAGGAAAATATAAATCCTCGAAATGGCGCGCGAGTCTTGTTCGGCTTATTCGAGTTGAAGCGGAAGAGATGAGATGCTCGAAGGCAAATGCAATCATATCTTGAGACTGGGTGAGGTCGGGAATACCAGATAAATGGGAAACTTCCATCTATAAAAACAATTTCTTTGATTAAAATTTCTTCATTAAAGAAACTTACGGAATGAAAATACATTATGAAAATGCTGTTTCTGAATTCTTTTTACCAATTTCAGATAAGAATTTAATTATCTTTATTAGCTTTCAATTTCGCTCTGATACCAACTGTGAGGTCCCTGTTCCCACCGAGCAACGGATTTGGGGTACTAGCAGCGGAAGTAGCACTTCTCGCGTGGGACAGGGGTCCCACACTCGGGGCCTCGCCCACGGATATCCGGACAAGAGACTAATCCGTCGGTTTGTCCAAAACCGAAACCGGAAAAACTTCCTTTACCCGGAAAGCACGGGCGATTCCACCAGGATAACTCTTTACTCTAACGTAGTCAAGATCATTACTGATCAAACTGATCTGACTGCACCTTTAACGGTACTTGGTCAAATCAAGGAAGAACTTACACTTGGATCATTGGGATCAACGCTTTTTTCCCCATCAAGAGGCACAGCCGTTGATTCCTATCCATAGAACAATTTCTATCCGGGATTTACTTCATCTATCGTAATAATAGAAATTAAATCTCGATTTACGGATCCATCAGTCCAGCCTAACCCCATCCGATCCCATGGGTTAGCCAACCACCCAACCACTGTAGTGATGGGATCCAATTTGGAATTTGGTTAGGTTTTGTCCCGGGTACCAAGGAAAAGAGTTCCAAGGCCCCCTAGCCGGAAGTTCATGCAAACATAAAACTAGTCATACCACTTACACACCCAATATGAAATTGCCTTTTTCTTAGCATCAACTAGCTTTAAAACAATCCTTTAATAAAACCATTATGTCACTGATGACAATCCTCAAAGTCTCTGGTTGAATCCTTATTTCCAGTCATTCTTTCATCGGTATACTTATGGCATCATTGGCAACCAAAACGCTCACCACTTGTTCTCTCAGGGGCCTTTTCCATGGTTCCTAGCTCATAGTAACCGGCAATATATTCATATAATAGAATGGAATCTCCGTGGAAGATCAGCAAGATCAACCCACAGATCCATATAAAAGAGCCATGGACTCATCTGTTGAGGACCAGCAAGGTCAATCAACCAGATCCATGCCCGGTTTCAGAAAACAACTCTTACTCCTTATTCCAATATCTTCCACGACGCACGTGTGGGTATCTTCGGCGACCCAGAGCCCAAGCACCGTATGGTCAGCACCCTCTAGGATCCTTCGCAGGTGACCTAGCGCTTCACTCATAGGCCGCTTCCTTGGTCCCTCATCCACCGTACCGGAAGCTCACCATTTAAATCGAGCCGAGGCTGGTCAAGACCTCGATCGACCTTGCTACGCGAGACGTCCTCCATTGACTCTCCGTCAGCAGTTGCAACTTTATCAGTTCAGTCTTCATGACCTTAATCCTCAAGACGGTCAAAATGCTTCTCCAGCATTCTTGACATAAAACAGTCATTTACAAACAGTCACAAATACAATTTCTATAACGAACTCTTGTCTTTCCATATTATCCACTCTCGGACCACATTACTTATTCCACATTCCATTCAGTGTGTACTCGTTCTCATCCATTCACTCATATAGACTACATTATCTCACATACATCTTCATATTCATTATTCTACATACATATCCATGTTCGTACGTCCACATCATACATCCAATTTCACATTCATACATACGCATCTACATGCATACATCCACATCTACATTCATACATCCATACCTCCATTTCCACATCCACACATCCACATTCATATTCATACGTCCACATCTACATACATACATCCACATCTACATACATACATCCATACATCCACATCTACATACATACATCCATTTTCACATCCTCATTCATACATACACATCCACATACATACATACACATCCGTATCTACATCCATACATCCACATCCACATCAACATTCACATTCATACATATATATCTACATGTATACATCCACATCACATTCATACAACCATATTACATCCATTCTCGTCCTAACACATCCCATATACATCTTAACACATCCTAACTCATCTTAACACATTCTATCACATCTCATACACATCTTATCACATCTTTTTACATTTCATACACCTCTTATCACATCCTATCACTTTCCATACGCATCTTATCAAATCTTATCACATCTCATACACATCTTATCACATCTTTTTACATCTCATACACCTCTTATCACATCCTATCACTTCCCATACGCATCTTATCAATTCTTATCGCATCTCATACACCTCTTATCACATCCTATCACTTTCCATACGCATCTTATCAATTCTTATCACATCTCATACACCTCTTATCACATCTTATCACATTTCATATCTTTTTTTTTAAAAGAGAATTCTTATATTTGATATAAGATTTCTCTACACGTTTATTTATACATAAATTCCATTTAAGGAGACTAACACTTTCGAATTTAAAATCAATCTTTTATGCATCTTCTTATGCATAAATTCAATTTGGTAGGAAATTACACTTTTAGAATAAAAGAATTTCTCTTATGCATCTAAGTTAAGCATAAAATCCATTTATGAGGAAAATCACACTTTTAGTATAAAAAGAATATCTTTTATGCATACCTATATGCATGAAATCCAATATGATAAAAGTAACACTCTTACAATAAAATAATCAACTTTTATGCATACCTCTATGCATGAAATTCAATTATGATAAAAGTCACACTTTTATAATAAAATAATCAACTTTTATGCATACCTCTATGCATGAAATCCAATATGATAAAAGTAACACTTTTGATATAAAAAATTTTCCTTTATGCATACTTCTATGCATGAAAATTAAAAATGATAAAAGTAACACTTTTGATATAAAAATTTTCCTTTATGCATACTTCTATGCATGAAAATTAAAAATGATAAAAGTAACACTTTTGATATAAAATTTTTTTTCCTTTATGCATACTTCTATGCATGAAAATTAAAAATGATAAAAGTAACACTTTTGATATAAAAATTTTTCCTTTATGCATACTTCTATGCATGAAAATTAAAAATGATAAAAGTAACACTTTTAATATAAAAATTTATCCTTTATGCATACTTCTATACATGAAAATAAAAATGATAAAAATAACACTTTTGATATAAAAATTTATCCTTTATGCATACTTCTATGCATGAAAATAAAAATGATAAAAATAACACTTTTGATATAAAAATTTATCCATTATGCATACTTCTATGCATGAAATAAAAATGGTAAAAATAACACTTTTGATATAAAAATTTATCCATTATGCATACTTCTATGCATGAAATAAAAATGGTAAAAATAACACTTTTGATATAAAAATTTATCCATTATGCATGAAAATAAAAATGGTAAAAATAACACTTTTGATATAAAAATTTATCCATTATGCATACTTCTATGCATGAAATAAAAATGGTAAAAATAACACTTTTGATATAAAAATTTATCCATTATGCATACTTCTATGCATGAAAATAAAAATGATAAAAATAACACTTTTGATATAAAAATTTATCCATTATGCATACTTCTATGCATGAAATAAAAATGGTAAAAATAACACTTTTGATATAAAAATTTATCCATTATGCATACTTCTATGCATGAAATAAAAATGGTAAAAATAACACTTTTGATATAAAATTTTTTTCCTTTATGCATACTTCTATGCATGAAATAAAAATGGTAAAAATAACACTTTTGATATAAAAATTTATCCATTATGCATACTTCTATGCATGAAATAAAAATGGTAAAAATAACACTTTTGATATAAAAACTTATCCTTTATGCATGATATTAAAATTCAATTTCTCCATGATTGTAATGAAATTCTTTCAATTAATCTAGGATGATAATTCCTAGAATATGGTAGGAAGTCCTCTTTTTATGCTTTGAATGAGATTTTTTAATGCATAATTTTTATAAAAATTTTGCCATAGCTCCGCTGCTATGACTGATAAATCTCAATTTTTCTAAGGGATAAAGCTTATCATTAAGGAAATAAAAATGATCTCTAATTGGCTCATTAATCCATAATGGATTGAATCATCAATATACATAAACTAAAAGCATAGAAAAAAGCCATTAATTTGGCCTCAAGCATAGCTTAATCTTGGGTTAAGGAAAAGCTTTATGAAAAGCTTGATTTGGATTGAGAATGGGTCATGAGTATGACCATTTCTTGAGTGAGAGAGAGAAATTACATAAAAACTATTAGAATTTAAACATAAATGGAAATTAACTTCAATGGCATTTATTAAATTATGTAACTCTTCACTACTAATCACCAATTAACTTCAATAGCATTTAAAAAACCATACCAATTAAGCTTCTCAAGCTTGAGAGGGGTTGAGAAGAGAGAACCATTGAGAAATTATAGAAAGATCAATATTCACTAATTACCTTACAACTTGCTTGATTCTTTGTTCACGGTAGAGACCCCCAACCAATCAATTGGTTAAGTATGTTGATGGAGCCACTAATGGGGATTGAAGAAAGAGGGAAGCTCCAAAAACTAGTGAATTATTAAATGAATTCATAGTTCTTGGCTTAGGTGGAGTAGAGTAACGATGCATAAACACTATATATTTTTCAACAAGGGGGAGGCTTCTATTTATAGGAAAAATTGAGCTCCTAACCAAACAAACTGATTCTAGAATTTTCCAAATCAGTTTGGTCAATTTTTGACCATTTTTAGGTCAGTTAAGCTAACTTTTTGGAACTAGACTTGAATTAGGAGAGAGGAGAGATGAAATATTTCAATTTTTATGAGTTTAAAACTCATTCAAGCATGTGAAATATGCACCTCCTTTAAAGAACTCCCCTTCCTTACATATGTGTCATAATGGAATCATTTTAATATTGCTCATAGTTTTTTTTACTAATAAACCTTGTACATTTTCAACTCTTCATCTTATGTGAAATATGCACCTCCTTTAAAGAACTCCCCTTCCTTACATATGTGTCATAATGGAATCATTTTAATATTGCTCATAGTTTTTTTACTAATAAACCTTGTACATTTTCAACTCTTCATCTTATGTGAAATATGCACCTCCTTTAAAGAACTCCCCTTCCTTACATATGTGTCATAATGGAATCATTTTAATATTGCTCATAGTTTTTTTACTAATAAACCTTGTACATTTTCAACTCTTCATCTTATGTGAAATATGCACCTCCTTTAAAGAACTCCCCTTCCTTACATATGTGTCATAATGGAATCATTTTAATATTGCTCATAGTTTTTTACTAATAAACCTTGTACATTTTCAACTCTTCATCTTATGTGAGCATTTACTCATTTTTGGGTATCTTCTTTTACAAATTGGATTTATCTCCTCCCTACACATGGATTGATGCTATTGGCCCATAGGAACCTTAATTGGACCATAATCCAAAAATTTCTGAAAATCTAGACCCTTAGACTAAGGTCCTTTATACCTATTTCCAATTAATTCCAATTGTACATTGGAAAATTCTTTTTGAATTTCTGTTTCAAGGAAACTTATTTTAATAGGATGAGTTATTTTTCTATCCAAAAATATTCATAATCTGAATATTCTCTCTCTAGAATAATTTTCTCTCTCTAGGCTAAAACACTTAGAAATCAGATCTTTTATATTTCTGAAGAGGGATTTGATTACACGGGAAGATGCTGGACATCTTGAGAGGCTGGGGAGGAATCTTACAGATTCAGGAGAGATCTTGGAGGATCCTACTATGTACAGACGCATAGTAGGAAGTTTGATATACATGATGATCACCAGACCAGATTTGAGCTATGCTGTTGGGTTGCTGAGTCAGTTTATGCAGGTTCCATGGAAATCGCATTTGGATGCAGTGAGACGCATACTGAGGTATGTGAAGTATACTTTGCATTGTGGACTATTCTATGAGACTGGGACAGAAATATGTGTACATGGGTACACAGATGCTGATTGGGCTGGTAGTATCTCAGATAGAAGATCTACCAGTGGCTTCATGTTTTCTTTGGGGAGTGCTGTTGTGACTTGGAGTAGCAAGAAGCAGCCTACGGTTGCTCTATCGAGTACAAGGGCCGAGTATAGCTGCTATGGTAGCATGTGAGGTAGCTTGGTTAAGAAAGCTACTTGCAGATTTGGGTCTATCAGTGGATAGACAAGTTGTCATTTTTTGTGACAACATTAGTAGTATACAGTTGGCCAGGAACCCAGTCTTTCATGCACGTGCGAAGCACATAGAGGTCCACTACCACTTTGTCAGAGAGAAGGTCTTGGCAGGAGATCTTGACCTTGTTTATGTCAGCATAGAGGATCAGGTAGTTGACATCTTCACCAAAGCATTGGGTACAGAGAAGCTCCGCAGATTCAGGGCTTCGCTTGGTGTACATGAGATGGAGTTGAGCTCAAGGGGGAGTGTTGAGATATCGAGCTCGTCTAGTGAGGCGGTGGCCACTGCTGATGACCCGCCTGGGGGATAGGCCCCACACTTACACCACTGGCATGGTTGGTGAGATCATGGGAGATATGCGGCCAGTGGGATGACAGGCTGTGTGACAGCCATTCTAGAGACTGGCATAGTTATAGCGCCAGCTCATTTAGTCGGGTTCACACTATAGTGAACCCATGTATGTATTGGTTGAGTACCTTTCATATTGTGTGTACTCTTATCTTGTATATGGAGTGTTGAGTGTTGAGTAAAGAAGAAGAAGAAGATTTTCAGCCTCTCACCTTGTGTGTTCTCTATTAGGGTTTTGTGAGTGTGTGTGTGTGCTTGCAAGAGCTCAAGCTCTCTTCCCCCTGCATCTTTTCAGAGCTCTCCTTAGATCTCTCCTTCTTACTCTCTACCTAGCCATTGGATCTCTTCTTGGGTGACACAAGAAGAGGTGGAGTGAGCCCCTAGCGGCTTCACATCAAGGATTTAACCCTCTGAGGGTTGGACAAGTGTAACTCTCCGGACTCAACCCTTGCCTATATCTCTCTTCTCTTTTCTTTCCCTCATGTGTGCAAGGTAGTATGTTATTCTTAACAATAGGTGCACACTTGTTCATTTTGCCGCTTATTTCGACATCCATTTTTCCCCTTATATCGATGCTCATTTGACGTGTTTTTGCAATGTTTATATCGATGCATATTTTGACGGTGCAGCCACCATAAAACTATGCGTCCAAAATGGGTCATCCTGTAGTATACTTAAACACTTTTATCTATAGTGTAGTACTATCTAGTACTATAGTACTTAATCTTGTCTTGTTATGTAGTACTAAATAGTGCTACATTATACTATGTATCTAGTACTAAATAGTGGTGCATAGTCTTGTTACTATTGATAATTTGAGATAGTAGTGCATAATACTATTATGTTCTGAATCGCATTATAGTAATCTGGATAGTCCAAATAGTATCAATAGTACTGAAAGTACTAATAGTACTCATAGTACTAATAATACCTCACACTACTATTAGTTTTAATAGTGCTCATAGTGTTATTAGTACTAATAGTGCTCATAGTGTTATTAGTACTAATAGTAATATAAGTACTAAAGAGTGAAATTAAAGTACTAATAACACTGAGAGTACTAATATTGCTCATAGTTCTTATAGTGATATTATTACTAATAGTAATAATAGTACTAAATAGTGCAATTATAGTACAGATAGTACTAATCTCACTGAGAGTACTAATAGTCTTAATATTACTCACTCACAATACTATTAGTACTAATACTAATCACATTACTATTAGTACTATTAGTACTATTAGTACTATTAGTACTATTAGTACTATTAGTACTAAATAGTGCAATTATAGTATACATAGTACTACATTATACTATGTAGCTAGTACTAAATTGTCATGCATAGTATTGGAGACTATTGACACTTTAAGATAGGAGTACATAATACTGTAGTAATTTGGACAACACAGATAATACTAATAGCACTGAGAGTACTAATAGTACTAATTATTCGCATAGTGCTATTAGTACTAATAGTAATATTAGTATTGAATAATGCAATTATAGGTTACCATACTATGGAAATAAATACTACAAGGTAGTACATACTATTAAATAGTACTATTTAGTAGATATATTCAGTACTATATGATTATAAGGTACTACATAGTGAATATATGTGAGACCCCTTCCCCCTCCAAGGGTGCTGGCGGTGAAAGCAGCGTCAACCTCTCGCGCGGGGTAGGGATCCACACTTGGGGCCTTGCCCCCCACGGATGTCCAAACAGAAGACTAGTTCGGCAGTTCCGAACCCGAAAAAAACTTCCCTCGCGCGAAAGGATGAGCGATTCCTCCAAGGAAAATTTTCGAACGGGAGAATTAATCTAACGGGTCCAAGTCTTAACTATTCAAACGGATCCGACCAAACCTGAAGTCACATGGTTACACTATAAGGGATCGGGCTCATACCCGCGCTCCTAACCGCTAAAAATGACTTGTGAAAAAAAGTAGCGGGCCCGTGTATCAGCGCGTGTATCATCGCGGCCCCACAGACATGCGTGTAAAAGCGCGTGTATAGGACGTGGCAGACACGCTTATACACGGGTGTATAGCCGTGTTCTGTTCAGTTCAGATGTACTCAGACGCGTTGATACATGCGTCCATACACGCATTTTTTTAATTTAGATGCGCTTACCCGTGCTGCAGAAACGCGTGTATACACCCGTCAAAAAACGCGTGTATACACCCGTCCAGAAACGCGTGTATATCTGCGTGAACAGACTCTGCAGACAGGTACACGCACTTTTACACGTGTTTCTACACGCAACCTGCAAATTTTTTTTTTCAAAAGGACCGACCTCCGACAAAGACAAAGTGTCCTTATAAAAGGACCATTGTCGCCCCTGTCAGAATCATTCACCCAATCGTGTGCACAGAAGCAAAAGGACGGAGACAAACCCAAAAAGCAAAGAGCAAATAGCATAAACAAATCTGAGGAAGGAGACAAGGCACAAGACAAACTGACTCACCTTTGAAAAAGTGAGTCTTCTTTCTTGCTCGGTTTCCTCCCATGTGTGCTCCTTCTCTGCTCCCTCCTTGCACTTAGGTTTCGTTTCTGTTGGAAGAGGCGAAAACGAAAGCAGTGTTGATATGTTAGTTCAAAATCTATATTTGGGGAAGGCGGGCTATTTTTAGTTTAAACAGACCGTCGCGTTTATAAACGCGTGTATGTTCGCGTTTATAAACGCGTGTATGTTCGCGTGTATGATATTTTAGCTGCGTTTATACATGCATTTTGCAGGAATTACCCGCGTTAATACACGCGATTTTTAGGAAATAGCCGCGTTAATACACACAATTTTTAGGAAATAGCCGCGTCAATACACGCGATTTTTATACTTTCATTAAAAACATATTATGATTTTGTGTTTTCTGGTTTGTACATAGGATGTCATCAACCTCTTCAAGCAGTTCTGGGGAAGATGAGACAATGCGTCATCGTAATCGCGATGTGTGGTTGGGACAACGGATCAAATGTATGTGTAATCGATGTCAAGGATGCATTGTACGAGCACGTCGAATTACCTTGAATCACATCTCCATGTATGGAGAATGGAATCAAACAGGTTTAGAGGTGAGTAGATGTAAATTGATGGTATTCAAATGACTCATGGTATCCAAATTAAATTAATAGAGTTGTAATATATAAACTCTAATTGAAGCAGGATGCAGTACCACACCCTAACATGGTACCCTACACGCGACGAGAACACGCAAAGCGTCGACGAGATGATGCTGGAGCTTCAGGATCTATTGTCAGAGATGAGTGGGAAAGGGATGACAATAGCCTTGCACCCCACGAAGTTGTGGAAGAGGAGGTGCTTGATGATATGGTGCGGAATCTTTTTAAGGATGATCCCAAAGGTATGGACGATGATGATATGGAACAAGAGCATCTTTACAAGGCTTCATCGACACCGGTGTTTGAAGGGTGCACATTCTCTGTTTTACGTGCTTCACTTGAACTACTCAATATACAAACAGTTTATGGATGGAGCAATGCAAGTCTTGATGCATTATTGAAGTAAGCATTCTAACTTACAAATTTGAATTAGTGGTTTAAGGTTTAGGATTTAAGACTAATTATAATTGATAATATTGGATGCATGCTATTATCAAACATGCTTCCAAAGGAAAATAGACTACCCACCTCAAGAGACATAGCGAGGCGCTATGTGACATCTCTTGGAGGACTGGATTATGATCGCATACATGCATGCGTCAATGATTGCATTCTCTTTCGTGGGACGCATAAGGAGGCTCGACATTGTGGTGAAGCAAGTTATAGAACAGATATGAAGAGTTTTGATGTACCTCGTAAAGTCTTGCGACACTTTCCTATAATTCCTCGCATCAAACACATGTTCAAGTGCAAATCCATAGCAGAGCTCATGTCATGGCATTCCTCACATCGATCGGATGATGGCATGTGGAGAATTCCCGCAGACACTCCTGCTTGGAAGCATATTGAAGATGAGTGGCCCAGCTTTAAAACAGAGCCTAGAAACTTGAGACTTGGCCTAGGTATGGATGGAGTGAATCCATTTGGTTTCAAAAGCACCGCATACAGCGTGTGGCCAGTTGTGTTGGTGAATTATAACCTTCCACCATCAATGGCGATCAAGAAGGGACATCTTATGTTATCCCTTCTAATTTCAGGGAAACATAAAGTCAAGCATATGGATGTTTATCTTGAACCATTGATTGATGAGTTGGAGGAACTATGGAGAGGTGTTGCTGTGGTGGACATTAGTAGGCCTCTCTCCTCTCGACACTTCGACTTAAAGCAGTGTTGATGTGGACAATGCATGACTTTCCAGGATACAGCGATTGTTCTGGTAAGAATTCTAATTACCTCCCTACTCTATTACTATTGGCTATATATATTAATTATACATATTGACTTTATTATTCTAACTTTTATTTATATTTTAACAGGTTTGAAAACATCGGGTAAACATGCATGTCCTGTTTGTGGCCCTTCGTTAGTACATGAGTATGCTGACGGTTTGTGTAAGACTATATTCGATAATCATCATCGATTTCTCCCCTCAGATCATCCTAAATATGTTGCTAGTAAGAGTAACATTCCTCCACAAACACTTCGTGCAAAAGATTGGAAGCGTATTTGGGAGTCTACAACTATTCTTCCTCCAGATGGCATGAACAGGTATAGTAATGTTTTTTCAATCTTGTTTTGTGTAGTCTCTAATTGGATTAAAGGTCACATAGAGCAATCCCTTGTGTAGGTACTCCATTTTTTTTCGGCTGCCATATTGGACCCATCTTAAGATCAACCATCTTCTTGATCCCATACACATCTTCAAGAATGTGGGAGCTGGTATTTGGGAACATATTATTGGTAAACGAGACAATGTTAGCGTACGTGAGGACTTGCGGGTCGTAGGACGTATGCGTCAAGCTTGGCCACGAGAGGTGGGTGGACACGTTCGTCTTCCGCCTGCACCATGGATTATATCAAAGAAAGAGGAGAAGCAGGTAAAGCAAGCCATCACCACTTTGCGTACTCCCACTGGATGCATGAGATCATTGAAGGGAGCCTTTACAACCACTAAGAAAAGAGGCGTTGAGCAACTATATGGGTTGAAGTCCCACGATTGGCACAAGATGCTTCAAGTAAGTGTTTTCCAAGTCTTGTACGTGTTGAGATTCAAGCTCGATGTCAGTGTGAGCCAGCTATGCTATGTGCTGGCAGATTAGGTAGGAACATGTGTGAGACATAAATGACCGCGTGTCCAGCTGGTCATAGTGTGTGGACATTAGCTAGGGTTAGTAGAGTGTGGACACAACTCATTGTGTGTTGTGTGGATTATGGATTAGTGCATTATGCTTTGTGTGAGAGTGGACATGGCTTCCCTCTTTGGTTAGGGTTTGCAATATACATTAGGGTTTGCTCCTGTGTGTGTGTGTCTCCTCCTCCTCTACCGTTCTTTGTGAAAATCTCTGGTTTTTGAGCTCTCACAAAACAGAGAAAAGGAAGCCAAAAATTGATGAAATTGAAGCATGTATTTGGTAAAAATCAAAGCATTGATGGATTGCACATATGCCTAGGTGTGTTGGGCAATCAAATACATCATCAAATAGCACTTCAATCACTCCCAAAAGGCCCTACAGCAGGCGGCGCAGCCAGACAAAGAAAACAGGGCAGATTTTATACTTTTTGACTACGAGGAGATAAAATTCTCAGTGGGTGCTTGATATCTTCCACAACTTCTTTAGAAATTGGATGCTTTACACTTTGGAGAAGAGGACTATGTGATTTTTTTGGTCAATGATGCTTAATTGAGCTGGGAATGAGCTGATTAAAACAGGCTGTCCACTGGTTGCAGAGAAACAGAGCATTTTTAATTGAGCAATTAATCCTTGGTGTTTTACAATTGGACAAATTCCTCTTACATGGAGTTGATGGACACTAATGCTAAGCTAATGAATGCCTGGTTGCCCAATTTGGACAAATATTGAAGGAATTAGAGCAAATTTTCTACTGGTTTTTCTGGTCTTTCCCAAAACAGAGAAAGGGGTTTTCAAAAATCGATATGTACACATGTCAGATGGTGTTGATACTCAACATTGAGGTTCATTAGGTGTCAATGCAAGTTGCCCATACTTGATTGCACCATTACATTGTGATTTGGAGCCTTGGAAGGCGTTTCAATTCAGGGTATCCCGCACTGAGTGAGTCAGTTCATCTTGGATGATTACAGGTTGATTTTCTACATCAAATTTGGAGTTTGTTGGCTATCTTGGAGTATCTGGAACATTCATTGGAGTGTGGTTGAGCTGAGGAAGGCTCATTTACAGATTTGAAGTGTGCGGAAGGTGTACGCATTGAGCAACATGTCGGATAATCCAGTACAGATTGTTGGTGAAAAGCTGGATAGGAAGAACTTCCAGGCATGGAAGTACAGGATAAAGAGTTTCTTGAAAGGAAAAGGTTTTTGGAATCTCATTACAGGTGCTGAGTCAGAGCCTGAGCTACCTCGGCAACCTACACAGCAGCAGAGAGAGCATTCAAAGTGCTGCATTATTTGTCTATATGTATATCTGATGCTATGCTCATACACATACAGTATGTTGAGAATCCCAAAGATGCATGGGATACTTTGGTCAAGATGTTTGATACAGATACGAGTGCTCGCAAGTCTCAATTGCGACAGCAGATACACAATGTGAAAAGGAATAAAAGGAGCATACATGATTATGTGCAAGAAATCAAGAAGTTTGCAGATGCATTGGCCACAATAAATGCCCCCATGCCTGATGATGATTTGGTGGATATTACCTTGCGTGGTCTTGGCAAGGAATATAAATCTTTTGATACATCTATCTCAGTGAGGAGTACAGGTTTACCCGACTTCGATGAGTTGGTTTCACTCTTATTGGTTGAGGAAATCAAGCTCAATGATTCATTTCTGGATGCATCTACTAGCCATGATGATGGCAGAAATCAGGCTTTCTACTCACAGAGAGGCTTTAGAGGCAGGGGGAGATTCGCATCACGTGGACGTGGTGGTAATGGTCGTGGATGGTAGGACAGGTCTCCACAACAGAATTTTCAGCCTTCATATGGTGCTCGAGGTGGTCGTGGATATGCACCTCAGTGAGGCAGAGGTACCCCCCGTGGTCGAGGACGTTGGCAAGGCCAACAAAATTCTATGCAAGATGTGGAATGCCATTATTGTGGCAAATATGGTCATATAGCGAGAGATTGTTTCCGCAAACAGAATGATTTGAGAGGGGGAAGAGCACAACGTGGTGGTCATTATGGTGGAAACTATGCACAACATGGTGGTAACTATGCATCAAGTAGCAATGATGGAACTGCAAATCATTTGTTTGCCATGAAGCATGTTGTGGGTTCTATGATGACAAATGCTGAGAATGATGACACATGGTATATGGACTCAGGAGCATCAAACCATATGACATGTCATGGTGAATGGTTTGAGCATATGAAGCCTATGGAAGTAAAAGGCTATGTGGAAACAGGTGATGATACCCAGCATGTCATTACACATGTTGGAAGTGTACCATTGGTCATGCACAATGGTCAAACAAAGTCTATGTCAGATGTGCTGTATGTGCCTTCGATCACTAAAAACTTGGCCTCAGTTGGTCAAATGGTGGAACAGGGATTACAGGTTCGTTTCAACGAGCATGGATGCTTCGTTGAAGACTTCAAACATGGATGTAGAGTGATTGCTAAAGGCAAGAAAGAAGGAAGATTGTTTAAGCTGGATGCTGGAATTCCTGAGCTAAAATCAGCCATGTTCTCAAAGAGCAGGAATGTGGTACAGGACATTGATATGTGGCACAAGAGGATTGGCCATGTTAATATACAGAGATTAAAGAACATGCAAACAAGAGGCATTGTCAATGGATTACCTAGGTTCAAATATGATGGACATATGCATGTTTGTGAAGCCTGTCAGTTTGGGAAGCAGGCAAGGTTGAGGTTTCCTAGAGAAGGAAATATGAGTAACAGACCACTTGAGATAATACACAGTGATGTATGGGGTCCTGCACAAAACCCATCTATCAAAGGTAGTTTATACTATGTTACATTCATAGATGATTTCAGCAGGATGACATGGATATACTTTCTGAAAGAGAAGAGTGAAGTGTTGGAAAAATTCATGGATTTCAAAGCTTTTACAGAAAAGCAGTATGGCTGTTGGATTAAATGTCTGAGGACAGATGGAGGTGGTGAATACACCTCAAAGGCTTTTGAGCATTTCTTGAGGAAGCATGGAATAAGAAGACAATTGACTTGCAGGTATACACCTCAGCAGAATGGTGTGGCTGAGAGAAAGAATAGAGTCATATGTGAAGTGGCTAGGGCGATGCTTAATGAAAAGAGCATGCCAGATTACTATTGGGCAGAAGCATGTGCTACTGCAGTGTATATATTGAACAAAACACCTACAGCAGCCATTCATGGAAGCACACCAGAGATGCGGCTCACAGGTTACAGGCCAGACATTGGACATCTTAAAGTTTTTGGATGCATAGCTTATGTACATGTGCCTGATGAAAGAAGAAGGAAATTGGATCCTAAGGCAGAGAAATGTGTATTTGTGGGATATGCACAGGATCGAAAGGCATACAAATGTTATAACCCTCAAACTAGACAAGTGGTCATCTCACGAGATGTGGTGTTTGATGAGCTTGCTAGTTGGTACAAAGCAAAAGATGAGGGAGTTATTGAGTCACTTGAGGCTGATGTTCATGTGAACTTGCCACCACAAGCAAGTTCTAGTTCTACTACTATGTCTGGGCCAGCAGAAGAAGCTGAGAGTAGCAGTGTACGTCCATGGTCAGGACGTTTGAGGCATGAGAGTGTGAGCACTGGTGGGAGTAGTGCTATGGATAAAGGCAAAAAGAAAGTCGAAGGAATTGGAATCACAGGTTATGAGTTATCTAGTTCTGAGAGTTTGGATGAGGAGCTTGGCATACCTGTTTTACGCACACCTGGTGCTAGGCAGGACAGATATGTGCCACCACATGCTAGAGTTACAGGTGTACAAAGTGACCCGCATGCATTGCGGAGATCCCAAAGGGTCAGATATCCTGTTGACAGGTTGACATATAGAGATTTTGCTATGCACTATGCATATATGACATCTATGGTAAAGCATGTGGAACCTACATGCTATACAGAGGCTATTGGAGAGCATGTATGGGAAAAAGCAATGGATGTGGAGATGGACGCATTGGTCCATAATGATACATGGGACTTGGTTGTGATAAAAAACGGAAGCAGGAGGGAACACACACAAGAGAAGCAAACCCTAATCCATAACTATCAATCATAAAGAAGGAGAGAAGCCATAGTCACCATCTCTCTCACACACACAAAAGGGAACACAACATAGTGTTATGTCCACACTACAAAGTAAACCTAATGTAATGTCCACACCACACATGACCAGCTGGACGCGGTCATAAACACACCACACGATATCTATCTACCATACTGTCACTCTGTCAGCACCCATGTGCTATCCTCCAGTTGTATACGAGCATGACATTTCAACACTCCCCCTCAAGCTCGACATGTCCATCTCTAGGACTCCCAATCTAGTACGGAAATACTCGAACTTATCCTTACCAAGTGCTTTGGTAAAGATATCTGCAACCTGCTCATCTGTCTGCACATATGTCAAATCAACATGCCCATCTAGCACCTTCTCTCTGATGAAATGATAGTGGACCTCAATATGTTTGGTCCTGGCATGATAAACTGGGTTGCTAGCAAGCTGAATACTACTCATGTTGTCACAATGAATGACAACTCTCATATCACTCTGTATCCTGACATCATCTAGCAACTTTTTCAACCACATAGCCTCACATGCAGCTATGGCTGCTCCACGATACTCTACCTCTGTGGTAGATAAAGCAACTGTAGGTTGATTTTTACTGCTCCAACTCACAGCTCCACTACCAAGGCTGAAAACATAGCCACTGGTAGATCTCCTGTCATATGCACTACCGGCCCAATCTGCATCTGTATATCCATAGACATGCATGTCTTTTCCTGCCTCATAGAAAAGACCATAATGCACGGTAGTTTTGACGTATCTCAGAATCCGTCTCACAGCATCCAAGTGAGGTTTACGAGGACTCTGCATAAACTGACTCACCAAACCAACTGCATAACTGAGGTCTGGCCTCGTAATGTCATGTAGATAAGGCTACCAACCATTTGTCTGTACATGGTGATATCATCAAGCTCATCACCCAAATCAGCCCTAAGCTTCATGTTTTGCTCTAATGGTGTCAACATTGGTTTGCATGCTGTCATACCATACTTTGCCAGCATGTCAAGTGCATATTGCCTTTGCACCAACCATATACCCTTGCTTGTTCTAATCACCTCAATGCCAAGAAAGAACCTTAAATCACCAAGGTCTTTCATATCAAACTCTTTGCATAAAGAGGCCTTAACCTCATCAATGCCTTTCCCACAATCACCTGTGATAATCAAATCATCAACATAATTGACTATCATCACGATACCATCATGTGTCTTCTTCACATAAAGTGAAGAGTCTGCATTTCCAACCACAAATCCAATACTGACAAGATATCTGCTGATCTTGTCACTCCAAGCACGAGGTGCTTGCTTCAAACCATAGAATGCTTTCTTTAACCTGCAAACAAAAGTCGGATATTTTGGATGTACATATCCTTCTGGCTGTTCCATGTACACCTCTTCTTGTAGTTCACCATTCAAGAAAGCATTTTTTACATCCATTTGATGTAAACCCCAACCTTTTTGTGCTGCTAGTGCAATGATAGACCTCACTGTAGGCATCTTAGCCACTGGGCTGAAAGTTTCATCATAATCAAGACCATAAGTTTGTGCATATCCTTTAGCGACCAGCCTTGCCTTATGTCTCTCTAGGCTGCCATCTGACTTGCACTTTACCTTATAGACCCATTTGCAACCAATTGCATTCTTTCCTTGCGGTAACTCAGCCAATTCCCATGTATCATTTTTGTCCAAAGCATCCATCTCTTCATCCATGGCTTTCTGCCATACATGCTCTCCAACAGCCTCTGTATAGCATGTAGGTTCCACATGCTTTACCATAGATGTCATGTATGCATAGTGCATAGCAAAATCTCTATATGTCAGTCTTTCCACTGGATATCTGACTCTCTGGGATCTCCGCAATGCATGCGGGTCACTCTGTACACCTGTAACACGAGCATGTGGTGGTACATATCTGTCCTGCCTAGCACCAGGTGTGCGTAAAACAGGTATTCCGAGCTCCTCATCCAAACTTTCTGAACTAGAGGACTCATAGCCTGTGATCCCAATTCCTTCAACTTTCTTCTTGCCTTTATCCATAGCACTACTCCCAGTGCTCACACTCTCATGCCTCAAACGTCCTGACCATGGACGTACACTACTACTACTCTCAGCTTCTGCTGCTGCTGGCCCAGACATAGTAGTAGAACTAGAACTTGCTTGTGATGGCAAGTTCACAGGCACATTAGCCTCAAGTGTGTCAATGACTCCCTCATCTCTTGCTTTGTACCAACTAGCAAGCTCATCAAACACCACATCACGTGAGATGACTACTTGTCTAGTTTGAGGGTTATAACATTTGTAGGCCTTTCGATCCTGTGCATATCCAACAAATACACATTTCTCTGCCTTAGGATCCAACTTCCGTCTTCTTTCATCTGGCACATGAACATAAGCTACACATCCAAAGACTTTAAGATGTCCAATGTCTGGCCTGTAACCTGTAAGCCGCATCTCTGGCGTGCTTCCATGAATGGCTGCTGTAGGTGTTTTGTTCAGGATATACACTGCAGTAGCACATGCTTTTGCCCAATAGTAATCTGGCATGCTCTTTTCATTGAGCATTGCCCTTGCCACTTCACATATGACTCGATTCTTTCTCTCAGCCACACCATTCTGCTGAGGTGTATACCTGCATGTCAACTGTCTCCTTATCCCATGCTTCCGCAAGAAATGCTCAAAAGCTTTTGAGGTGTATTCACCACCTCCATCTGTTCTCAGACACTTAATCCAACAGCCATATTGTTTTTCTACAAGAGCTTTGAAATCCATGAATTTTTCCAGTACTTCACTCTTCTCTCTCAAAAAATATATCCATGTCATCCTGCTGAAGTCATCTATAAATGTCACATAGTATAGACTTCCTTTGATAGATGGGTTTTGTGCTGGGCCCCATACATCACTGTGCACTATCTCAAGTGGTCTATTACTCATGTTTCCTTCTCTAGGAAACCTCAACCTTGCCTGCTTTCCAAACTGACAGGCTTCACACACATGCATATGTCCATCATATTTGAATCGAGGCAATCCACTGACAATGCCTCTTGTTTGCATGTTCTTTAATCTCTGTATATTGACATGGCCAATCCTCTTGTGCCACATGTCAATATCCTGCACAATCCCATTGCTCTTTGAAAACATGGCTGAGCTCAATTCTGGTATGCCTGCATCCAATTTGAACAACCTTCCTTCCTTCTTGCCCTTGGCAATCAATCTACAGCCATGCTTAAAGTCTTCCACAAAACAACCATTCTCATTAAATCTTACTTGTAATCCCTGCTCAACCATTTGGCCTACTGATGCCAAATTCTTTGTGATGGATGGTACATATAACACTTCAGACATATTCTTCACATTTCCATCATGCATCCTCAAAGGCACACTGCCAACATGTGTTATAAGATGCTGAGTATCATCTCCTGTGACCACATAACCATTTGTATCCAATGGTTGCATCTTCTCAAACCACTCCTCATGACATGTCATGTGGTTTGAGGCACCTGAATCCATATACCATGACTCATCTCCTGCATTCTGAGAATCCATTGTCCCCATAACATGCTTCATTGCAAAAAGATGATTCGAACTCCCATCATTGTTACTAGTAGATGCATAATTTCCATGTTGTGGTCTTCCATTCCTCATATCATTCTGCTTTTTGTAACAATCTTTTGCCATATGTCCAAGTTTGCCACAATAGTGACATTCAATCCCATTCAAATTTTGTTGAGGACCTTGCCATCGTCCTCTACCACGAGCACCTATTCCAAATCTCCCCCTATGGGATTGAAATCCACGACCTCCACGTGATCCAAATGATGATTGTGAATTCTGAAAATTCTGATTTGGTTGTGGTTGAGTAGATCTGTCATTCCAACCACGTCCGCCACGGCCTCAAGGGGTAAATCTCCCCCTGCCTCGAAAGCCTCTAGACGAGTAAAAAGCCTGATTCCTTGCATGCTCATCATTGCTTGACGAGGATGCACCACCTGTAACACTCAGACCACCAAGGCCAAGCTTCAATTCTTCCACAATGAGCAATGACACAAGCTCATTAAAGTCTGGCATTCCTCCCAACCTTACTGAGATGGAAGTGTCAAAAGATTTGTATTCTTTGCCTAAACCACGCAATGTGAGAGCAACCAAATCATCATCATCCATTGGGGCATGGATTGATGACAAGGCATCTGCATAAACCTTGATTTCCTGAACATACTCATGTATACTCCGATTCCTTCGTGTTACACTGTGAATCTGTTGCTTTAGTTGTATCTTCCTTGCACCAGTGTCTGTCTCATACATTCGGCATAATATACCCCATGCTTTTCGGTGTATCTGCATCTTGGATGTGAATAAGCAAGGCACCTGTTACACATATGGAAAAATAATGCAACACCTTCGAAGACCGCTCTACCCATTGCTTGTGAGCCAGTAACTGAGCATTATTTGGTTGAGGAGGTAGATATGGCTCCGGGTCTTCCTCCGAGACGAGACTCCATAAACCTTTGCCTTTCAAAAAACTCTTCATTCGAAACTTCCACACTTGAAAGTTAGTGCGATCAAGCTTCTCTCCAACAATCTGTATCGGACCATCTCCCATTGTTGCAAAAAAAAATTGTAGTAGATGTACCCCGTCGATCACAATGTATGAAGTACTTGTAATGCTCCAAATCTCTTCAAATCACATCAAATGCTTGCAAATTGTGTGCATTTACATCCCACAATGATTCATCAACAATGTACACTCGATCAAAGTTGAAACCAAATGATACTCCTTCACAAAAAAATTTCTGGTTTTTTTCTCGCCAGTAACCAGTCAAGATTATGCTCTAAATCCTTCAAATCTTGTCCAAATTCAATGATTCAACTTGCATTGGCTTCCCAACACATTTCTCCAACATATCCTAGAAGGGTTTGATCAAATTCTTCAAGGTGAATGAGAACCACCAATTTTTGTAGCTCCCTGGTTTGCTTTTTTCTGCATCTGTCAGGTACCACCTCTCACTAAAAATGCTCTATCTCCTTCAAATCTCATCCAAATTCAAAACTTTTTGAATCAAAAGTTTAGCAACTCATAGGACTTTACTTGTACCAAAGGAATTAGGCCAATTTGATATAGACAAAGATTAATGCCTTGATTAAAAGTGCTCTGTTTCTGGACAGACTTTCTGCAAACCTGTACACCTCTGATAAATCACTTCAATGAGCTCCAAATACATCAAATGAGCTGCAACCAAGCATCACAAGGCCTTAGCAATGTCTTTGCTAAACTCCCCAAGCTTTGAATGGCATCAAATAGCTTAGAAATGAGTGAATTGCATGAAATCAAATCAAACTTTCCAGATTTCTGCACAGATATGCGCCGCCTGCTCCTGTGGGCTGTAGAGAGAGGGAAAATCACAATTGAAGTGATAGGCTTCTTAGCAATGACCTAATCTACCTTGGGTATGAAGGGTTTAGCTCAATTTTCTCTCTAGCTCCTGCAATCAATCCTCCACGGACGATATGTCCACTGTTTTTGTGAAAAACCAGAACTTTTTGCAAAAATTCACTTCCACTTGATTTTGCTCAAATCTGTATGCATCAATCTGCTTCAAGATTCAGTATGTTGCTTGTGCCCACTTTGCTAATACATGTGCTAGTTCAAATACACGTGCCTTTGTGTATACATTTGCCAAGAGTACATTCACTTCAAGCTTTCCATGAAAGCTTAGATAAAAACCAGAAATTTTTTGCTTGCTTTATGCACTTCAATCTTCACTGAACCTGCTCTTTGATACCTGCAATCCGCAGAGGGGGTCTTGCTACACTCACCAATGGTCCTTAGCTCTCAGATCTGATGCCGGTGTGTGCTCCATAGCTTTCTTTTGCTCCACAGCTTCAATGGCTTCCTTCACAGCTTTTTCTTCTTCTTCCCTCTTCTCTCACTCACTCTCACAACACAGCTAATGAGCTCTTGGCTCTGATACCATGATAAAAAACAGAAGCAGGAGGGAACACACACAAGAGAAGCAAACCCTAATCCATAACTATCAATCATAAAGAAGGAGAGAAGCCATAGTCACCATCTCTCTCACACACACAAAAGGGAACACAACATAGTGTTATGTCCACACTACAAAGTAAACCTAATGTAATGTCCACACCACACATGACCAGCTGGACGCGGTCATAAACACACCACACGATATCTATCTACCATACTGTCACTCTGTCAGCACCCATGTGCTATCCTCCAGCTGTATACGAGCTTGACATTTCAACAGGTTGCACTACCAAAGGACAAGAATGTTATTGGATGTAAATGGGTTTACAAAGTGAAGTGCAAATCTGATGGTTCTATTGAGAGACATAAAGCAAGATTGGTAGCAAAGGGTTATGCACAGACCCAAGGATTGGATTATGATGAGACGTTTAGTCCAGTGGCTAAGATGGGCACAGTGAGAGCAGTCATTGCTATGGCTGCAGCTAATGGCTGGGAAATGCATCAGATGGATGTTAAGAATGCATTTTTGAATGGAGATCTACAAGAGGAAGTGTACATGGCACAGCCAGAAGGGTATGTACACCCTAGATATCCCACTCACGTATGCAGATTGAAAAAGGCATTGTATGGTCTGAAGCAAGCACCTCGTGCTTGGAGTGATAAGATGAGTAGATATCTTATCTCACTTGGTTTTCAGATTTCTACAGCAGATTCTTCACTCTATGTGAAGAAGACACAGCATGGGATTGTTTTACTAGTCATCTATGTGGATGACTTGATTATTACAGGTGATCATGGTGCAGATGTGATGCATGTCAAGAAAGCTTTGAGTGGGCAATTTGACATGAAAGATCTTGGTGAGTTGAGATACTTTCTTGGAATTGAAGTGGTGAAAGATCATGCAGGTACTTGGTTAGTACAGCGCCAATATGCATTGGATATGTTGGCAAAGTATGGCATGACAGGGTGTAAGCCTATGAGTACACCATTGGAGCAAAATGTGAAGTTGTGGGCTGATTAGGGCGAGGAATTGGATGATCCTTCTATGTACAGGAAGATGGTTGGTAGTCTCATATATATGACTATCACACTCCCGGATTTCAGTTATGCTATGGGGCTAGTCAGCCAGTTTATGCAGAGCCCCAGGAAACCACATTTGGATGGAGTGAGACGCATCATGAGATATGTGAAGACCACAGCACATTATGGTCTATTTTATGAGAGTGGTAAAAGCTTGGACATACATGGCTACACAGATGCTGATTGGGCAGGTAGCGTATATGACAGGAGGTCTACTAGTGGATATGCTTTTACACTTGGAAGTGCCGTGGTGAGTTGGAGTAGCAAAAAGCAACCTACTAGTACAGAGGCTGAGTACAGAGATGCAGCCATTGCTACTTGTGAGGCTGTATGGTTAAAGAGTCTCTTGACAGATTTATGTGAGCCTATTGATGGCAAAGTTGTCATTCATTGTGACAACATGAGTAGTATACAGTTGGCCAAGAATCTAGTGTTTCATGCGAGGACCAAACACATAGAGGTCCATTATCACTTTGTCAGAGAAAAGGTGCTGGATGGTACAGTTGATCTTCAGTATGTGAAGACTGATGAGCAAGTGGCTGATATCTTTATGAAGCCACTTAGCAGGGAGAAGTTTGAGTACTTCTGGACTATGTTGGGAGTACATGGGATGAGCTTGAGGGGGAGTGTTGAGAGTCTTGATATCCCAAGCTCATCTACATCTTCATCGGCAGTACATCATGAGCTTGAGAGGGGCTGTTGAGATTCAAGCTCGATGTCAGTGTGAACCAGCTATGCTATGTGCTGGCAGATTAGGTAGGAACATGTGTGAGACATAAATGACCGCGTGTCCAGCTGGTCATAGTGTGTGGACATTAGCTAGGGTTAGTAGAGTGTGGACACAACTCATTGTGTGTTGTGTGGATTATGGATTAGTGCATTATGCTTTGTGTGAGAGTGGACATGGCTTCCCTCTTTGGTTAGGGTTTGCAATATACATTAGGGTTTGCTCCTGTGTGTGTGTCTCCTCCTCCTCTACCGTTCTTTCAACAGTACGTACGTTGAAATTAAATTTTGTAATGCCATAAACCATACATACATGTGCTCTTATGTGCGCAGTTCATACTACCTACTAGCATCGACCATTGTGCAAATAAGAGTTTGAAAAAATGTATTTATAAGATGGGCGAGCTTGTGAGGTATGTAAAACCCATGTCAGATCACCCTTCATTATACCTTGCAAAATGAACGTGCATGAGGTATAATGTACTATTTATTTATTTTTCAGATATGATAGTTCCAAAGCAATTGATCCAGCCACGTTGGATGATGCGCGTGTTATGGCAGTGGAGGTGGTTTGTTTGGTAGAGGAGACTTTTCCGCGAACCATTCTCACAAGTCAACTACATCTCATTGTGCATTTAGTGGACGAAATCGCTTTATGTGGTACTATGCATGCACGTTGGATGTTCTTCCTAGAGCGCTTCATGAAGACCTTAAAAGACTTTGTGAGGCAAGTGCAAGGCCTGAAGGAAGCATGGCCGAGGGTTGGCTGATACAAGAGTCTCTTGTATATATTTCAGAATTTCTTGGTCAGGTGGACAGCTCTTTGCCACGACTATGGAGCAATGAAGAGGACTTGAGGATGACCTCTATTGTGCCTCAAGGAAAAGGACAGAGTAAAGTAATTGACAGAACATTGATTGATGATCTCAATTTCACTTGTATCCTTAATAGTGATGTGATGAGCAGATGGGTTACAAGATATGAGGATGAAAAGACAAAAAGGCAAGCAGAAAGAGCTCTCTTTCGGAGGCAACATGGCTCTCGGAAGGCGTACCTTAAGCAGAAAGAGCTCTCTTTCGGAGGCAACATGGCTCTCGGAAGGCATACCCTAAGCATCTAGCAACACTTCCGAATGATATCCATGTTGATTGGTTGCATGAGGAAATGGAGAGAGCAGAGAGCGACGAGGGGCTGCATATCACGGCGGAAGAATGGGAGTATGCACGAGGATGCATGTTAAAGGTACATAGAACTAATGTTTTGCATTAGTTGTAAGTGATTTGTTTTTAATATTTATTCACATTGCTTACACAAATATTGCTTCTATTTTGGTCCAGTGCACTATGTTCAATGCTATATGGTGTGAAGGCAAGCATTTTCGAACACAAAGAATTGATGAAAAGAGAAATACACAAGATTGCGGTGTCATTAGTAGCTTTGAGGGAGCTAATGGAAACATGGATGATTATTGTGGCATAATCCAAGACATATTTAGGCTTGACTTTCGTCGCTTCTTTGTGTATGTTTTGGATGTCAAATGGCAAATGAACGTGGTGGAAAAAGGGCCTGATGCAACGATAAAATGCCATGCAAGTGGATATGTAACTATTGACTCTACAAAGTTTTGGCAAACAAAGAAAGATAAGCTCGTACTGCCACAACAATGTGAGCAGGTATGCATTTTTTAACTAATGTGTTTCATGTACATATATATCTAAGCTCGCGTACCCCTTGACTTTTGATATGCTAATTAATTACTGTACTATGTGTATTTGAGTAGGTTATCTATCTACCAATGGTGCATGACATTAAATGATGGTACGTCATCCCTATTGCACCACGTTCCAAAGTGATGTATAATACATTCACTGATATGGAGCATATGGAGGATGTAACAAGCCGCAATGAAGATGATGTCGAACATGCCATTGAAGATGTTGTGATCGATGATCAAGAAATAAAAGATGATCATGATAATGAGGATGAGCGTGCCATTTCTCATGATCATGAGAATGACCCTACCATTGAGGATGATGGTGATGTTGATGAGGATGATCAGGACATCGATACCATTATCAATGGAGTACAGAATATCGATAGTGGAATAAATTTAATCGTAGCCTTACAAATTGATCAAATGGATATTGATGTTGATCGTTTGGCAAGGATGGATCTTATTGAAGATGAGATCGAGCCCTAACCAATCCGTCACTGTACGTTCTAAATTGATGACATTTCTATCATCTCATATGCATGATTTATTTTTGAATATATTTCATTGTTGTAAATGCATGTAGTGGGATTGTGTAATGATGTATACTGTAATGTACTATGAGATGGTTTAAAGAAAATAGTTTTTAATTTTGTAAAGGAATTCAATTTTTCTTCAGTTTTTCTTTACCATGCGTGTATTAATCCGTGTATAGTGGCATGTATTAATCCGTGTATGGTAGCGTGTATTAATCCGTGTATGGTAGCGTGTATTAATCCGTGTATATTAGCGTGTATAGATGCGTGTATTATTGCATGTATATAAACGCGTTTATACACGCGTTGATAAATGCAAATATACACACAAACTTAAATGATAAAATACACGCGCCCGATTCTATTCAAATACAGGCGCGACCATATACGCGCTCGTAATTTATCGCGTGTATAAAACGCGTGTATGGCAGCATTGTCTTGTAGTGTTAGATCAAAGAAGAGACTTGCACTTGGTCCATAGAATCACCGATTTTTTCCTCCTTTAATAACGAGGCACAACCGCTGATTCTCTCCCATAGAACAAGGGTCTTCTCAGCTTGAGGACTTAGTCTAACTAACGAAACTAATCTTATCTTGATGGTATCGTAGCGTAGCCAACCACCCGACCACTATATTGGTGGGATTCCTTTATAAGGATTTGGTTATGTTTTGCCCGGGTACCGGGGAAAAGAGTTCCCAAGTCCCCTAGCCGACGTTTCAAGCAAAAATTAAGGTAGGCATGCCACGTACACACCCAATATGAAATTACCATTTATAACAGATTCGGCTGTCTTTAAAAATAATCCTTCAATGAAAAATCATAATATTGCTGATCATAATCCTCAAAAATATTGAATCCATTCTATTACAAATATATCATCCATACTCTCCGTTTTGAAGACTAGCTGGCCAACCAACGAGATCCAATATCCAAAATTTGATTCACCAAAAGTCATTCTTCTTAGTCCATTCGAATCTTCCTCGATGCATGCATGGGTATCCTAGCAATCACGAGCCCGTGCATCACCTATTCAAAACCCTCTAGGATCTTACTTAGGTGTCCTAGCCCATCGTACCGCAAGCGCACCATTTTAACCTTACTGAGGCTGGTCAAGACCTCGGCAGGCTTTGCCGCGAGGGACTCCCCACCGCCAGCTATGTTGCAATGAGTCTCTTCTTAGATTAAACACATACCAAATGCTTCCTCCAGCATTCTGGCATAAAATAGTCCTTTAAAAGAAAACATAGGTTTTATACACGTAAAATTCACAGTTTAAGATTGGTTCCACAAAACCCTTTTTTCCTTAATCCCCAATTTCATAATGAGAATCCTTGATCTCTCATCAGGGTAATCTACCCATCATTTGATTGACTATCTAATTAGATTCCTCGTGATTTTGGTCAAGGGAAAACTAGTTAATTCAACGGTAGTCTATTCTTTGTATTAATAACAGGAATCAGTCCACGAGGTTTTTTGCTTGATCAGATCGAGAGATGGAAAAGTAGGTTTTTTTGCTTGATCAGATCGAGAGATGGACAAGTAGGTTTATTGATCGTCCCTCTTCTGGTCTAACCAAAATCATTCGGTTTAATTCTAACAAAGATTTTCTTTAGATAAATATCTACTAAACTTCTAATCGTAAGGAAATTCCAACTTTGTGAATTTCATTCCTTCTTAGCCATGGTAGATTAGAAATGGTTTTATTAGAGAATATTGGATTTTAATGAAAATAGTCTTCTTCGATTTAATCTAATTTTGGGTAGATACCAATTTGGTGATTTAACCACGTAAAATATCTAAAGATATTCTTTCTACCACTTAATTTACCAACCTTAATTCCCTAGAATTATGGTGAAAATTTCTCTTTTGTCTCACCAAAAATTAATTCAAATCTTTCTCTACTTAAATATCATAAAAATTCTTCTTTTAAAACTAAATACAATTATCCATTTTTTTGAATAAGCTTAAAATTCCTCTTTTCCTCATTTAATGATTGGATTCCAATTGTCATGGGAATTCCTCTTTTATTATAAAATGAACTTATCTGAAATTCCTCTTTAAATTAAATAAAAAACTATACCAAGAATTCCACTTTTACCATTCAAATAATTGAATTCCATCTATGATGGGAATTCCTCTTTTATCATTTTAGTTTTTTCATGCATTAAAAAAAATAACTAAAATTTCTCTTAAAATTGAATAAAAGTATCCATTAATCAAAATATGACAAGAATTCCACTTTTACCATTTAAATGATTGAATTCCAAATATGATGGGAATTCCTCTTTCATTATTTAAATTTATTCATGCATAAAATAATTTATCTGAAATTTCTCTTTAATTTTAAATAGAAATATTAATTATTTTAATATACCAAATTTTCTCTTTCCCCATTGAAATACATGGATCTCCATTATCATGAAAATTTCTCTTTTTGCATAAAAATGAAATTACTAGAAATTTCTCTTTTTCTCTAATTAATTATTTAAGTATAAACACTAAAAATTAGTTTTCCATGAATGTAATTAAAATTATTCTTTTAGCATAGGGTGACTAATCCTAGAATATGGTAGGAAGTCCTCTTTACACATTATGCATAAAAATGGGAATTGTCCCCGCTTTCCGGGCATGGAAAATTTTCCCGGTTTGGTTTTTGGAGTGACCACGAGCCTAGTCTCGTGCCTGGACATTCGTGGGCGAGGCCCCGAGTGAGAGACCCTGCCCCGCTGCATGAGGGGGCAGAGGGATCTCACAGTTGGTATCAGAGCAGAAATTACCTAAATTTATAATAGAAATCTGGGAAAGAAATGTTTTTCACTTGTTAATACTATATGAATGAACTTCAAAAATTGAAAACTTATAAACATATCCTGGACTCTCTCAGAGTCAGGATATGATAGCTTTTTCATTTGATCACCTAATCAACTCTGCGATGACCCGAATGAGCAGAGTGAGACTCGCTCGCCATTTTGAGAGTCTTTACTTTCCTGATCCTCTTGAGTGACGTCGGTATATGTGGTTCAATGCAAGACGGTGCATTAATGTCAGTACCAGTCAGCGTCGGAGGCTCAGGCAAAATATTTCCTTGGCCATGATTCTGATAAGACTAGGGCTTGTTCAGCATATTCAACTCTTTGATCATTCACCCAGGAACTTTAGAACTTCATGCCGATTTTTTAGACTTCTTAGCCGCTTTATCCCTAGGAATAGAATTATAGCACCTCTTTGTGTAATGAATCGTGTGTACCATGGTATGTCTTCTTCTCAGTTTTGCTTCTTTATGCGATTACGACTGAGGCGGTGATTATGGAACTGAGCTGCTCTATGTACATATTGCAACTTTTATATAAATATAAAAATGTTTTCTGGAGAAAAATTCCCTGTTGTATAAGTGATTGTTTACGGACGATCTGATAAAGAAAAATCTATTATCGGACATATGTCATAGATCTCCAATAAGATCATTATCTTGTTTAAGAAATTGTTTTCTGAACCTCTTAAGTCTTAGGATCTCATGGATGATATCAAAATAAAAATTTAATAATATATAAATTTTTGGCAGAATCATGAGACGAGGAAACCGTGGCCGTCAGCCAGACCCTCTCTCTGAAGATGACGAACTTGACCCTGATATTCGCAAGGCTCTTCATAGGACTCAGCTAGGACCCTTCAAAGGAGAATGGGAGAACCTAGGTGAGGCTGTGGAGAAATGGGTGGAAGCCATGGAAGAGTATTTTGACGTCACAGGCTACAATGAGAGGAGCAAAATGGCTCTTGCCCGGCTGAAAATAGTGGAAACAGCCAGGGTAGCATGGAGGAACCACTGTGACACCAACCGTCTGGACAGAAATACTCAGTCCTGGAACGACCTAAAAACCTATCTAAGAAAGAGATTTTGTCTCCCTGGATTTTTGGAAACCAAAATGAATGAATTTTTAGAGCTAAATCAGGAAAGCAAAACCATCGAGGAATATCACCAGGCCTTTGCTCTTCTACTCAAATATTCACCACCTCTAGATGAAGAGCAACTCATGGCGAGGTTCATTCGGGGAATGAACAAACCCTTGGACACACTGGTCAAAAATGCCAAGCCAATGTCCATGGCTGAAGCAGTAAGAATGGCAAAGGATTTTGCCAAAGCCTTTGTAGTAAAGGTCCCGCCAAAGCCTGCACCCTCTAACTTTAAAAGATTCCAAGCCCAGGGAAGTACTTCAAACTTTCCACCCCCGAAGAGGCAGCAAGGCCCGAAAACACCATATTAGATAATTTGGGAAAAATCCCATTCCCATTTGAAAAATGGGATCATGGTGAACCGACAAATTTGGAGTTGGACAAATTTGGAGTTAATATGCTCAAGATATGGCCAAAACTATGTTGAAAAGATAATTCCCAAAGTATGAGATTTTTTCCAAATAATCTAATACTGTCTTCGAATTAGAATCAGAATCAGGATGCAGGAAGATTTCGAAGTGAAGGAAGACCCTTCCCCCAGAATACTTTCTCTGGAGCCCCACCTCTTTCAAGAAATCAGAGGGATGAGCTCAGAACTGAAAACTGATGTTTTGGATGCCAGGGTTTTGGTCACCAGTTAAAAGACTGCCCGACTCCTGCCATGTCAAGGGGACAGGGAAGTCAAGGACCTTGAATTCAGAGACCAACCCCTTTATACCAGTCTAATCAGGGTCTGTCTCACCCAAGCTAGGGTAACCCCAGAAGAACTCCAGCTCAGCCATCTGCCTTTGTCCAGAGTAACCTCGGAACTCCTTCCCAGAACTGGGGCAACCAAAGAGAAAGAGTTCCACCTCAGACTGGCAGCCAGAGCAGTCACAATTTCTAATATATTAGAAGAGGAAAGAGGGCAGATCTATGCTGCCATTGAAAATCAAAGGCCTAACCAGCAGTTCTCCGTCATCCATACTCCAGCAGAGTATCAGGGTAAGCCTTTTTAACTTTTGATTGATTCAGGTAGTTCTCATTCATTCATTTCCCCTGGATGCTTGCGTAAGCTAGTCTTAGAACAGAAATCAGGGAAACCTATGCAAGTGGAATTGGCCAGTGTGGGAAGACTCTTTTCACTCACCATGAGATAGATCTTATCCAGTTCAATCTAGATGGTAATGTAACCGACTGTCAGTTCAAAGTCTTACCTCTAGGAGTTTTTGACGGGATCCTTGGAATGGATTGGCTCCACAAAAATCAAGCTGACATACACTGTCACAATGGAACCATTTCCTTCCATGACCTTCACGGGAACAAAGTTCAAGGAGCTGGAGTTTTCAGATCCCCAGATCTTCAGTTAGTAAAAGCTTCTAGGTTGCTGAAAGGACTTAGAAAGAAGCAGCAAATTTATGTTGTCAAAATGAACCCAGTAGACTCAAAGCTTAAGACTAAAGAACCAGAATGGTTAAGTGAATTTGATGATCTATTCCCAACAGAGCTAACTGAAATGCCTCCAATCCGGGAAGTAGATCATGTGATTGAACTGACCCCCGACGGAGCTCAACCAGTAGCCTTGTGCACGTATAAAATGCCAGTTCCTCAAGCCATTGAACTCAAGGAACAACTTAGACAGCTATTAGAACAAGGGTTTGTAAGACCCAGTGTTTCACCTTGGGGTGCGCCAGTTCTCTTTCAGAAAAAGAAAGATGGAACGCTTAGACTCTGTGTGGACTACAGAGGTCTAAATCAGTTGACAGTTAAGAATAAGTATCCTTCCCAAGAATTGATGAGCTTCTAGACAGGCTAAATGGAGCCTAGATCTTCACAAAGACAGATCTCAAATTCGGGTATTACCAGATCAGGATCAATGATCAAGATATACCAAAAATAGCCATCAATACTCGCTATGGGCATTATGAATTTACTGTCATGCCATTTAGATTAACTAATGCCCCAGCTACATTCAATCGCCTAATGAAAGACATCCTCAGAGAATACTTGGATGATTTTGTTATAGTTTTCTTTGATGACATTCTGATTTACTCAAGGAATGCAGCTGACCATGAGACTCATGTCAGAAAAGTTCTTAAGATTCTAAGGAAGCATCAACTCTTTGCCAAAAAGAGCAAATGCACTTTCTCTGTCGACCACGTTGAATACTTGGGCTTTTTGGTATCCAAAGATGGAATTTCTCCAGATTTCGCAAAAGTCCAAGCAGTCATAGATTGGCCAGAACCAAAGACAGTGAAAGAAGTCAGAGGATTCTTGGGATTGATTGGCTGGTATAGAATTTTTATACCAAAGTATGCTCTCATAGCTTCCCCCCTAACTAACCTTCTCAAAAAGAATACCCCATTTCAATGGTCTACCAGGTGTCAGAGTGCTTTTGATAAGCTGAAGACCGCCTTGGTAACCAGTCCCATTCTGAAGCTACCAGATTTCTCTCTACCCTTTGAGGTAGTAACTGATGCCAGTGGTTTTGCCTTGGGAGGTGCACTTATGCAGGAAGGTCATGCAGTGGCCTATGAATCCTGAAAGCTCCGAATGCACGAGAGGAATTATGTTGTCCACGACCTGGAATTACTTTCAGTAGTCTATGCCTTAAAGTTGTGGAGACATTACCTACTGGGAAAAAGATTCACTTTGATGACAGATCATCAGAGCTTAAAGTGGATCTTTACTCAGAAGGACCTCAACATGCGCCAAAGAAGGTGGATGCAGACCCTACAAGAATTTGATTTTAAAATCAAGTACCGCCCAGGCAAAGAAAATGTGGTAGCAGATGCCCTCAGCAG
Organism: Cibotium barometz; assembly: GCF_041138505.1. Taxonomy (NCBI): domain Eukaryota; kingdom Viridiplantae; phylum Streptophyta; class Polypodiopsida; order Cyatheales; family Cibotiaceae; genus Cibotium; species Cibotium barometz. Next base: position 32,667,063 of record NC_141092.1, on the reverse strand, counting down.
GAAAGCCTCCTTGCTTGCAATTACTGTAGTATCAAATCCTTTGATTATTGAAGCAAGTGAGAAGATCATGCAGGATAGATTCTTTGGCCCTATTGCTACCCTACTTATGCAGCAGGAAAGCAAAACTTCTCAGGAGTTGAACAGAGTTCAAGGGTACAGCCTGGATGATGGCATTATGTATTATAATCGTAGGCTATGCATTCCCAATGATGAGGGAACCAAAGAACAAATTTTGAATGAAGCCCATGACAGCCTTATTGCAGGACATCCAGGTTTCATTAAAACCTACATGTCTGTAAAGAAAAGCTTCTTTTGGCCTGGTCTGAAAAAGGATGTACTAAATCATGTACGTCAATGTCTATCATGCGAGAAAGTCAAAGCTGAAAGAGTATTGGACATCCCCAAGATGAAGTGGGAATGTATCAGTATGGATTTTATTACTGGATTGCCTTCAGTGCAATCAGGTTACAACTCCATTTTCGTGGTAGTTGACAGACTAACCAAAGTTGCACATCTGATCCCAGTAAAAGAAACCTACACTACAGTGGATGTGGCCAGAGTGTTCCTCAAAGAAATCTTCAGATTATTACATGGCCTACCCAGGAGAATAGTAAGTGATCAAGATCCCAAGTTTACTTCAAGGTTCTGGACTGCATTTTTCGAAGCAGTGGGAACTTTCTTGGATCTTAGCACAGCTTATCACCCTGAGACCGATGGTCAAACTGAAAGGGTAAACCAAGGAATCGAAGATATACTTCGGTCATGCTGTGGGGCAGGGAACCCAAGAAGTGGCTAAGCTATCTACACCTAGTTGAGTTTGTCTACAATGCTTCTTATCTCATCGAAGTATCGGGATGAGTCCTTTTAAAGCTCTATACGGACATGATTGCTAACTCCATTAACTTGGTCCGACCCATTGATTAGGGTCGAGATGTCCAGACAGATGCTTGACGACATGGAGCAGCAGATGCAGGCAATTCGTAAAGATATAAAAGTTGCCCAGGATAGACAGAAGCAATATGCAGATAAGAAAAGGACAGATAGAGAATTCAAAGCAGTAGATATGGTCTTCATTTGAGTACGGCCCAAAAGAAGTTCTTTATCTCTTGGAAAGTACAAGAAGTTATCCCCCAGATATTGTGGGCCATATCTGATTACAAAGAAAGTAGGTGACTTAGCCTACGAGCTTCTTCTGCCTCCTCATCTCAAAGTTCATAATGTATTTCATGTAAGCCTTCTAAAGAAATATGTGCCAAGCCCAAATCATGTACTTGATGATGAAATCCTAACCTCTTCAACCCAAGGGCAGATGGAACTCCAACCTGAAGAAATTCTTCATGTTCGAGAAAATATTCTCAAGAACAGAATTCTTAGAGAATTATTGGTAAAATGGAAGTTCTATCCTTTTGAAGATGCCACCTGGGAGAATGAAGCCGATCTGTTTGTGAGATTATCCCCAGTTTGCGAGATGAGGGCATCTCGCGTTTTTCAAGTGGGAGAGAATGTAAGATTCCTCCCCAGCCTCTCAAGATGTCCAGCATCTTCCCCTGTAATCAAATCCCTCTTCAAAAATATAAAAGATCTTGTTTCTACCAGTTTTGGCCTAGAGAGAGAAATTATTCTAGAGAGAGAATATTCAAATTTTAAATATTTTTGAATGGAAAAAATTCTCATCTTATTAAAATAAGTTCCCCTGAAATAGAAGTTCAAAAAGATTTTCAGAAGGTGCATTAGAAATTAAGTATAATCTGTTCAAGAGGCATTATCCTTGGGGTGAAGATTTTTTCGAAATTTTAAATTAAGGTTCCTATGGACCAATAAGATTCATCCAAATGTAGGGAGGAGATAAATAGAATAATAAAAGAAAAATCTCCCAAAAATGAGTAAATACTCACATAAGATGAAGAGTTGACTAAGGACAAGGTTAATAGTTAAAAAAGAGAGATATTTAGGTGAAATGATGCATTTTTGACACCTCTGCATGGGGGAATTCCCCGGCACCTATTTCACATGCTTGAATGAGTTTTAAACTTCCAAATAATGGGATATTTTTATCTCTCCTCTCTCCTGTTTCAACTAGATCCAAGATGTGAGCAAAACTGACCCAAAAATGGTCAAAAATTGATCAAACTGATCTGGAAAATTCTAGAATCAGTTGGCTTGGTTAGAAGCTCACTTTTTCCTATAAATAGAAGCCCTCCCCTTTGTTGAAACTCAATAGTGTTTTGCACTGTTACCCTACGTCTCCCAAGTGCCAAAGACTGTGAATTTTACTCATAATTCACTAATTTTTGACCTTCCCTCTTCCAAAAGATTGGTGGCCACTCTTGTCTCAAACAAGAGTTGAACCCTCAAACCTTCAAGCCAAAGAAAAGCTCCCAAATTATCTATGTAAGTTGGAGATTCTTATCTTTTCCATTCCTTTTATGGTTTTTATGGTTTTTTTAATGATTTTTGTCTTCTCTACATTACAAATGATGTTATGCCTCATTACAAAAGGCATTCCCCTCTCTTCTCTAGTAAATCCAACCATTCTTTATTCTAGGTGAATGATTAATGAATAAAATCAAGTTTTTTATAATGTTTCTCTTAAATAGGTAGAAAAATGTTACTTTAGAATGATTTAAATACTTTTGATGCATTTCTAATTAATTTTAGAGACTTAAAATTAAAAAATGGTCAGCCATAGGAAGGAGGTTATGGCAAAATTTTTCAAAAATTTGGAAATAAGTATTATCTTTCATTATTCTAAAAGAGTAATCCTTATGATTTCTATATTCTAAAGTGTCATTTTTATGCATAGAAGATGCATTTTGATTATTTGTATAAAAGAAATTTAGTTTTATTATAAAAGTATTACTTTCATTATAATTGATTTTTATGCATAAAAGTATGCATAAAAGATTATTATTTTTATTATAAAAGTGTTACTTTTATCATATTTGATTTTTATGCATAAAAGTATGCATAAAAGATTTTTTTTATTATAAAAGTGTTACTTTTATCATATTTGATTTTTATGCATAGAAGTATGCATAAAAGATTTTTTTTAATTATAAAAGTGTTACTTTTATCATATTTGATTTTCATGCATAAAAGTATGCATAAAAGATTATTCTTTATTATAAAAGTGTTACTTTTATCATAATTGATTTTCATGCATAAAAGTATGCATAAAAGATTATTTTTTTATTATAAAAGTGTTACTTTTATCATATTTGATTTTTATGCATAAAGGTATGCATAAAAGGTTATTTTTTTTATTATAAAAGTGTTACTTTTATCATATTTGATTTTGATGCATAAAAGTATGCATAAAAGATTATTTTTTATTATAAAAGTGTTACTTTTATTGTATTTGATTTTTATGCATAAAAGATTATTTTTTATTACAAAAGTGTTACTTTTATCGTAATTGATTTTCATGCATAGAAGTATGCATAAAAGGTTATTTTGTTTATAATAAAATTGTTACTTTTATCATATTTGATTTTGATGCATAAAAGTATGCATAAAAGATTATTTTTTTAATTATAAAAGTGTTACTTTTATCATATTTGATTTTTATGCATAAAAGTATGCATAAAGGATTATTTTTTATTATAAAAGTGTTACTTTTATCATATTTGATTTTTATGCATAGAAGTATGCATAAAAGATTATTTTTTTATTATAAAAGTGTTACTTTTATCATATTTGATTTTCATGCATAGAAGTATGCATAAAAGTTTTTTTTTAAATTATAAAAGTGTTACTTTTATCATATTTGATTTTTATGCATAAAAGTTTGCATAAAAGATTATTTTTTTATTATAAAAGTGTTACTTTCATCCATAAATGGTTTTTATGCATAATTGGGTGCATAAAAGATATTTTTTATATTAAAAGTGTGATTTTCATCATAAATGGTTTTTATGCATAAATGGGTGCATAAAAGATATTTTTTATTAAAAGAGTGATTTTCATCATAAATGATTTTTTTTATGATGATAAAAATATGACTTTCATCAGAATTAGATTTCACGAATTAGATGCATATAGAATCTTTATAATTAAATAAGGGTTCTCTTTAATCCTCTGTTAATGTTCGTAAAAATTGAAAAAATGAATAAGTAGATAAAATGTGAGAGGAAATTCTACCGTTCATATTCACTAAGATGGTAATGAGAAAATTCAATTAAACTATCGAAGTCGGAGATCGAGATAAATGATTATTTTATTCCTCATAAGAAATTCATGTTTTAGAAATATGTAAGCAAATATTCGTCGAATGAAATTTAGAAAAAGAGAAATTGAAATAGTACCTTTCGAGAAAGATAGTTTAGGAAGAACCTTTCCAGACCCAAACTCTGATTCTGACTATTGACCAAGATCTAATTCCTTCGTCAATGACGACGTGCTCAGTATAGGAAAAATACACTCAAAACACCCACCAAATCGGAAACTAAGTTAAGACTTTTGATTTTGATCTGAGGATCAAGTTGACAGAATTCGAGGAATTCTGTTTGGAATTCAGACTAGGATCTAGAAGTATTGAGATACAGATTTAAGATTATTCATGGTTTTTAAACAAAAATCAAAACTGAAAACTTGCATAGAAACCCTGTTTTCTTAAAGAACTGTCTCACGCCAGAATGCTGGAGGGAGCATTCGGCATATATGTTTATCTAAGGGAAGTTCGGTTGCAACAGCTGGCGGGGAGTGTTCGAGGGACAACTCACGTGGCAAGGCCTGCCGAGGTCTTGACCAGCCTCGATATGGTTAAAATGGTGTGCTTCCGGTACGATGGGCAAGGACCGACGAAGCGGTCCCTGAGTGAAATGCCAGGACACCTAAGGAGGATCCTGGAGGGTTCTGACCAGGCGATGCACGGGCTCGCGGGGTGCCGAGGACACCCATGTGTATATCGAGGAAGATATTGTATGATAGACCAATGTTATTATAATCTATCACTGGATCTCAATGTTGACTCGGCTGGTCTCAACGGAGAGTCCAGAGTGATACTGTTTTGTGAGAAACAAAGATTCAATGGAAATTTTGAAGTATGACGTGTAACGAGTAAATTGTTGTCAATGGATTATTATTTTTTATATTAACGTTTTAAAGGGGAGTGTGTGTGTATCTGTTTTAAGTAAAGCTAAAGTTAAGAAAGGCATTTCAATTATGGGTGGGTGAGTACTTGTTTGGTTCCACCGTTTATTTAGGTGGAGGATAGTTTAGATTTTGATCTCGTTAGAAAACTCGTTAAGAAAAATTCAAAAAGGTGGAATTGTCCCTGCTTTCCGAGCATGGGAAATTTTCCCGGTTTCGGTTTTCGGAGTGACCACCAACCTAGTCTCGTGCTCGGACATTTGTGGGCGAGACCCCGAGTGAGAGACCCTACCCCGCGCATGAGGGGGTAGAGGGATCTCACAAGAGCCATGGCTCCATCCTGAAGCCTAGGCCTATGGGTTCCAGTGATATATAGTATTTTTCTTATCGATGTGTTGTTGGATTGCTTCTTCCAACAAATGTACTCCACTCTATGTAACATGCTATTTGTAAATATGCAACTACACATGTACATTTATATTTTTTTACACATTTAGTGTTATTAGAGAGAGAACATCAATTGTAAATGCACTTTTAATTTGAAAATCAGAGGATCAAGTTTGCTATTGTGTTCCTTCACTTATTGTTTTCTTACTTTAGGCCTTTTTGTGTACATAAAAATTCAATTGGGGAATTTTTGCCTTCAATACATTGTTTTAAACAATAAATCATTACAAAAGCAATGTTCTTAATAGATAAGTTTATTGCATATGGAAAATACATTGTCACCGTATACATATACATGGTCACATCATGTATCTTCTAGTGCCTCCAATTCATGTGGGGCTACAACATCTTTACAAATGATCTGATGCTCTCTTACCTTCCGACCATCGAGCTTGAAGCAAAATTAATCTGGAGGATTCTGAATAGCTACTTCTAATTCCTTCCTAACATATTCGAGAGCCCAATTCTCTTCCACTTCCAATGTCAATGATGGGTGACCATGTCGAATCATAACTATATCTATCAAGCAAGAGTGGCTGCCATCTCTTGTATCTTGGTCCATGCTTTCCCAGTCGTTGTTGTATCTTGGTCCATGCTTTCCCAGTTGTTGTTTGATCCATCGCCACCTGACATGCACAGATGTTGCCTAGCATCATAGTATCTGATTCCAAAATATCATTAGGATAATTTCCCGAGTATAATCAAATAAACTTTGTAAGTGTTTCACAAAAAGACATTTGAGTGTTATAACACTCACCGAAATGCAATGTTGGAGGTGTTCAATCGACATTCGATCAAATCATCTCCCTTTGATGATTTCACTCTCCAACCTTTGTCAAACAAATGATCAAGCCAGGCTTCATCTATATCTTTGCACATAAAAGTTGTTATAGTTTTTCTCAATTGTTTACAATCAGAAAATAAATCAACAAAGCATGCAATTGGAGCAAACAAACTTAAGTGGACATTTCTTGCACCAATGCTATGCTTCATAGCACATTTAATATCATTAAACATTTTGGTCCTGTATGACTCTATCACTTCTGTATCAAGCAATGGCCACTCAGGACTATCAAGTGCAGGCAAAGGAATACGTTCCAACTTTCCATGTCGACTCGATTGAGTGGGCAAGGTATAAAATGAGTCATAGAAATGTGTTCTACTTCTTGCAAGATCACTTGGTGCACGACCTTCATATTGAAGTTCCCACACCTCACCATGTACGACATTCAAGAATCCCGTCAAGCATTGTGCAAGCTCCCACTCCTGGAGATTGGATGGGTAAAAATATATGCAAGGCAGAAAAATGTATATCAATCACCTTATTTGCAACATTGGAATACAAAACACAAGCACTTACAATGTGGTCTGTGTCTTGGAAGTCCTTCCAATGGTCCCACGTTGATCTCTTTTTGCATGAATACATGCTGGATCAACACTTCTTTGACAGTTTTCCCTCCTAGTGTCATCTTGAAGTCAAGGATCCTTCCTTTCCAATGTTTGGCCAAATCTTCAGATGCCTTTCCCTTCACTCGATAGTGGCCACGTTTTCCTGGCTGCATAGTGACCCAAGAGTACTTCCTGTATACTTGGGGAATCCATTCTTCGTTCTCGTCCTTTATGTTATACAACACAACAGATGAGATACTGCTCCTTGCTCGTTTCAGTCCACTTTCGGTTGCCATGAGAGATTAACAGACGTATGAGAAAGAAGAAGTAGTTGAAAGTGGATGACTGAGCTAACCACTTTTATGGATCAAGGAGGGAAGAAGAAATGAGGGACGGTGTGTCCTTTTGGGCGCCAAAGATGTTTCGAGTTTCAAAAGTGGAACCAAGTTGAGGGAATAACCAGGAGATTGGGTATCTATCTATTCCAAGAATTCAAAATCATTAGTTCTAGGGGTGGTGGAAAGAAATTTTTAGTGCTCCACGTCTAACACAGGAATGTGGAAAACATTCTTTTATTGTGTTAGGTGCTGACAAAAAAAAGGTTTTAAATATTTTAAGACAAGGTGATGGTTTTTTAAATATTTCATGAAGATAAGAGTTTCTCCACATTTAGGTGGGTTTGTATAGAGGTCCCACCACCAGTGAATATCATAGATTTCATGTCACTCAATCTATGTGTCTATTATTATATTTTTATTGAAACAACCCTCTTTTGGGTCCAAAATTTTCCTAATGGAACACTTTATTCCAAATTCTCCCAAAAGAAGACTTGGATAGCTTTTTGTCATATTCCAATTGATCAAGTGTTGTGTTGATCTCATCTAATATGTCCACTTGCTTATATTTCTGTGGTATTTTCAACTGATTCTCTCTTGAACCATCCAACATAATTCTACTCTTTTGCTCTGAGTTCATGTCCACAAAGTCTTGAACTAGTGCTCTAGCCACACTTGTATGCTCTAGGATTATTTTCATTATTCATGTGTTTCCATGCACATGATGCACACCAACCTTAAACTTTTCTCTGTAGCGGTAAAGGATGTCTTTGGGATTCCATGCACTTCATACCATGCTCAAAAACAGTCAATCATCCCATTTAATCTTCTGCGTTTTTGAGTCTTGAAGCCAAGATATGGAGAGCACATCGTATACATAGTTTTTGAGTCTTGAAGCCAAGATATGGAGAGCACATCGTATACATAGTATACATAGTTTTTGAGTCTTGAAGCCAAGATATGGAGAGCACATCGTATACATAGTTTTTGAGTCTTGAAGCCAAGATATGGAGAGCACATCGTATACATAGTTTGTATAAGTTTCTTGAGACTTCCCCCAAAACTCTTGGCATATTCTTAGTACCATGTCACGGTCCACAAGATGACAACATTTACCACAATCAATAGTGAAAACCCTTTGTTACTGATTCAAATGACATAAAAACTATAAGTTGGTGGTGTTCTCTCTTTTGGAATTATATTTATGAAAGTTTAGGTCCTTTTTTTAAATATTGGGGCAATTTTAACCACCATTGGAAACTCATTAGTGTTTGTTCTCCATCAACTTACATGGTCTCAATCACTACATAGCATTGTAATGGAATGCTGTGCCCAGAGTTGTAGTCTATTTAATGGGCCCTTTAACTAAGTTGATGATATCCACATTGGTACTCTCGTGTGTCCTTTCAATAGCCACACCCACACAATCCTCACTAAGTTGCTCAAAAGTTGACACATTTGTTTGGAAACATCAACCTCTTGTACATCATCTGAGTCTTTCTCTCATTCCATAAAAGGACCTTTTTGTTATTCCAAGATTTCCAAAATGTTAGATCATTATCTAAAGATGTTACTGGCAGTGCATCAAAACAATTATAGGTTCCATAAGATCCATTTTCCATCTTCCCTTTCAATAGTCCCTCCAAAACTCATAAAGTAAACAAAAGGCCTTAACAACATCTTAGGCCTTAACAACATCTTAGGCCACCGGATGGTACTCTAGATTGCACCTCTTAGCTCACTTGTATCCATTGTAGGAAAGGGAAGATATGTGTTGTTCACTCTCAAGGATATAATAGGAGCCAAGAAGCCAAGTCTACAAGAAAGAGCAAGGATCAGAGAGGAAAGGGAAATTCACATGAATCAATAACAAAGTTGTAGAAGCTTGTACTATGGATGGCGTACATTTTTAGAAACACAACCAAACAAATATTTGTACATCATCCACCATGACAAGATGGATCAAAATAAGACAACCATTCCTAGATTACGGATGGTACATTCAAGAAATACTCCTTGTATTAAAAAGAAAATCAAACTAAAAACTTGCATAGAAACCTTGTTTTCTTAAAGGACTATCTTACGCCAGAATGCTGGAGGGAGCATTTGGTATATGTTTTTCTAAGGGAAGTTTCGGTTGCAACAGCTCACGGCGGGGAGTGTTCAAAGGATAGCTCACGCAGAAAAGCTTGCCCAGGTCTTAACCAGCCTCGGTATGGTTAAAAAATGGTGCGCTTCCGGTACGATGGGCTAGGGTCGACGAAGCGTTGAACTGCCACGACACCTAAGGAGGATTCTGGAGGGTTCTGACCAGGTGATGCATAGGCTTGCGGTGCCTAGGACACCCATGCGTATGTCGTTGAAGATATGTATGATGGACGTTGAAGATATGTATGATGCACGAAATGATTATTTTGTAATCTGTTACTGGATCTCATTTCGTTGACCAGTTGGTCTCAACGGAGAGTCCAGAGTGATACTGTTTTTTGAGAAACAAGGGACAGGATGAAATTTTTGAGTTATGACATCTGTAACCAATAACTATTTGTCAATGGATTATTTTATAAGTTAAAGTTTTAAAGAGGAGTGTGTGCGTATCTCTATTCGAAAGCAAAAGTTAAGAAAGGCATTCAATTATGGGTGGGTAAGTAATTGTCTGGTTCTACCGATTCGAGTGGTTGGGTGGTATGGCTAACCGGATGGGGTTAGGCTGGAATCAGTGGAGTTTTAATAATTAAAATTGAAATAATAGGAATACGCTTAGAAATCAAGTAGTTAAATAAAAACCTGAAGAATTTCTCAAATGAGTAGATCAATGGCTGTGCCTGACTTTGGCTAGGAAAAAAGTGTTGATTTCCACAAATGATTAAATCAACGGCTGTGGCCCTGATTTTGGTTAGGAAAAAAGCGTTGATTTCTTCAAACTAAGTCAGTGATAGTTTTCCTTCTATCTGGTTTAATCAAGTGAAGGATAGTTTAGTCTCTTGACCCCATTAGAAAATTTGTTAAGAAAATAAAAAAGGTGAAATCGTCCTCGTTTTTCGAGCAAGGAAAATTTTCCCGATTTTGGTTTCGGAATGACCACCAGATTAGTCTCGTGTCCGGACATTCGAGGGCAAGGCCCCGAGTGGGAAACCCTGCCCCACATAAGAGGAAGCTACTTCCCTGCTGCTCTAGCAACTGGGAATCCGGTGCGCGGAGGGGGCAGAGGGGTCTCATAGCTAGTATCAGAGCGATGTTGTAAACTTATGAAACAATAGCAAAAATTGCCTAACATTTTAAAGTAAATTTGGGAAATAATATTTCACTTGTTAAGATTATGTTTGAAATGAACTTCATAAATTGAACTGGATTTTTAAAGGGATACCCCAAATCTGTCTAGCATTCCTGGACTCTCCTAGAGTCAGGATATGATCGCCTTTGCCTTCGAAAATCTTATCAACTCCGCTTCAACCCGAGAAAGCAGAGTGAGACTCGCTCGTATATTTGAGGATCTATACTTTCCAGATCCAGTAGAGCGACATGAGCATATGTGGTTCTCTGGAGGGCAAAGTATTCGCGTCAATACCAATCAACGATAGAGACTCAGTCAGAATATCGCGCTAGCCATGATCTTGACAAGGCTAGGAGTTGTTCATTATATACAACTCTATAATCACTCACCCCGAAATTTTAGAATTTCGGGGTGAGTGATTATGTACAACTCGCTAGCCATGATCTTGATAAGGCTAGGAGTTGTTCATTATGTACAACTCTATAATCACCCACCCCGAAATTTTAGAATTTCTTGCCGTATTTTTAGACTTCTTTGCCGCTTTATTTCTAGGAGAAGAATTACAACACCATTATCAGTGGATGAATCGTGTATATCATAGCATGCCTCCATCGCAGTATCGCCTTTTTATGCGTACGTGATTGAGGCGGTGACTTTTGGAGCCGAGACGCTCTATGTATATATCAAAAACTTTTGATAATAAATGATGTTTTGCAAAAGATTCTAAATTGTTTTCGTGGTTGTGAATATTGGTTAGTAAAATTATCAGAGTGAATCTTGTTTTCAAGAATTATGATGGAATATTTATTTGTTTAAGAAATAAATCTTAAAAATTAAATAGTCATAAATCTGATGACAAAGTTAAGTTGACAAAAAAATCGTTTTGTCAGAATCATGAGGCGCGTGGCCCGTGCTAAGCAGTCGGATCCTCTTTCCAATGATGAAGAGTTAGATCCGGACGTTTGTAAAGCCCTGCACCGATCCTAACCTGGTCCCTTCAAGGGTGAAGGGGAACAGTTAGGAGAAGTGGAAAAATGGATCGAGGCAATGGAAGAGTATTTTGATGTAACCGGTTATAATGAGAAGAGCAAGATGGCTCTCGCCAAATTGAAAATTGTGGAAATGACCAGGGTCACATGGAGGAACCATTGCGAGACAAACCGTCTCGACCGAAATACCCAGACCTCTTAAAGCTTACCTCAGGAAGAGGTTATGTCCTCCGGGCTTTTTGGAAACCAAAATGAATGAGTTCTTGGAACTGAAGCAGGATAGCCAGATGATTGAAGAATACCATCAGGAATTTGCCCTTCTCCTCAAGTATTCTCCACTTTTGGATGAAGAGCATTAAATTCATTCGAGGGATGAATGAGCCACTGGACACTTTAGCCAAAAATGCCAAACCAGTCTCAATGGCAGAAGCTGTCAGCAGAATGGCAAAGGACTTTGCCAAAGCATTTGTTGTTAAGGTCCTGCCCCAAAGCCTGCACCCTCAAACTTTATAAGGTTCCAAACCTCGAGAAGTGCTTCAAACTTTCCACCCCAAAGAGGCAGCAAGGCCCTAATCAGAATCAAGATGCTGGGAAATTCAGAAGTGAAAAAAGACCCTTCCCTCTCAAAACACTTTCTCAGGAGCCCCACCTCTTTCAAGGATTCAGAGGGATGAGCTTAGAAGTGAGAACAAGTGTTTTGGGTGTCAGGGTTTCGGTCACCAGCTTAAAGATTGCCCGACTCCAATGGGCAGAAGCTGTCAGAATGGCAAAGGACTTTGCCAAACCAGTAAAGTCCTTTGCCAGCTCAACCATCTGCCTCTATTCAGAGTAACCTCAAAACTCCCTCCTAGAACTGGGGTAATCAAAGAGAAAGAGTTTCGTCCCATTCTGCAGCAGCAGCCATAGCAGTTACGATAGCAAAAGTAGTGGAAGAGGAAAGAGGCTAGATTTATGTCACGATTGAAAACCAAGGGCCAAATCATCAATTCTCTATCATCCATGCTCTAGTTGAGTATAAGAGTAAGCCATTTAAGCTTTTGATTGATTCAGGCAGTACTCATTCATTTATCTCCCCAGTATGCTTGTGTAAGCTATTCTTAGAACAGAAATAAGGGAAACCTATGCAAGTTGAATTGGCCAGTGGGAAGATTCTTTTCACTCACCATGAGGACAGATCGTATTCGATTTAATCTAGATGGAAATGTGTAAGATTCCTCCCCAGCCTCTCAGGATGTCCAGTATCTTCCCCTGTAGTCAAATCCCTCTTCAGAAATATAAAAGATCTTGTTTCTACCAGTTTTGGCCTAGAGAGAGAAAATCTTCTAGAGAGTGGTAATTCAGTTTTTAAATATTTTTGGATGGAAAAATATCTCTTCTTATTAAAATAAGTTCCCTAGAAACAGAAGTTCAAAAAGATTTTCAAAAGGTGCATTAGAAATCAAGTATAATCTGTTCAAGAGGCCTTATCCTAAGGGTCAAGATTTTTTCAAAATTTTAAATTAAGGTTCCTATGGGCCAATAAGATCAATCCATGTGTGGGGAGGAGATAAATCTTATTTGTAAAAGAAAAATACCCAAAAATGAGTAAATGCTCACATAAGATGAAGAGTTGACTATGTACAAGGGTATAATGAGATATTTTAGGTATAATGATTCCATTTTGACACGTGTAAGGAAGGGGAGTCCCTTCAAGGAGGCGCATACTTCACATTCTTGAATGAGTTTTAAACTCAAAAATAATGTGATATTTTTATCTCTCCTCTCTCTTGGATCAAACCGAATCAAAACGGAATAAAAAAGGAACCAAACTAGGTCCAAATCTAGTCCAAATTCAACCAAACTGAATTTGAAAAATTCTAGAAATCAGTTGGTCTTGGTTATGTTAACAATCCTAAAATGAGATTGATCATGGTGAAGGACATAGATTAAGCATAAGATTAACGTGGATTAAACCACACTAAGAACTCCATAACTAGAGAGAGAGAGAGAGAGATTGCACACTCAACACTATTTCTTGGTATTGCATATCACAATGAACCATACAATGATATAGGCTCTCTAGCCTTATCCCACTTTACATGTCATCATCTATGTGGCAACTCCTTTTCCACTTCTTTTGGTCAACACTCACACACCATTCAATATTACAGGTGGCATTCCTATCTCACCACAATATCTTGCACCTCTAGGGTGCTTTCCCATACACAACACCGCGATTATATCTTTCAACACCCCCTCTAAATCGAGGTGTTCCACAACTCACCCATCACCCATCACCCATATCAATGTAGCATTGCACAAACGCAATTGCTACCTCTCAACACTCCCCCTTAATGAAACATTGGAGTGTCCATAAACCAAACATGTGTGCGCGTGTCTACCATCTTAGACACCTAGTCCAATTTGAGCCGACTTGCTCACAGCGGAACCACTGAGTCTGATTTGAACGTAAAAGTTTGGGTGGGAACCAACCCATGCGCATGCACCTCACACGTGCATCGCTCTTGCACACATCACACGACAACCATTTTGAGCTTCTCGGTGAGCTCGGGTAGGTTACCCTCATACCATGGATGATTACAAAATTTTTCCATTTTGAGCACGCATGCTCGTGGACGATTGTCCATCATCATATTTGGGTGAAAAATAAAATTACAAACCATTTTTGGAAGAAGTCGGTGGGCAGGGCACCAGCTACATCTCAAGAAGAAATATCATACTAACAAGGCTTCAAACTTCACAATTTTTGGTGTGTGTGAATCCATCTTTACAAGTTTTAAACCATCTTTAAGTGGCTATACCATGTGAATAAACCCTTAGCTCCATTAAGGTATTTAAACACTTTTTTTAAATTCTCTGAAATGCTCTGCAGGACTACATTGAATGCGCTTCTGTGCGCCGAGCCCATTTCTGCAGTCGTCAGATTTTCTGACACACGGTCTTCTTCTCCTTCCTCTCAACTGCTTTTCTCCTTGGCTACTTCTGCTCAGCTCTCTACTCCATACGCTGTCGTTACTTATTACCATGGAGACTGCCCCCAAGATGCTTACTCACGGAATCACGCCATTCTTGGTGCTGCTTCGTGTGAGCAGCTTTGATGATGAGTGGCAGAGTGAGTGCAAGTGCCTGCTCTTTGCTACTACGACAGTGCTGTTGCAATTGTTGCCTGTCTAGCTTCCTCTCTGTAGCAATACCATGCCTTCGACTTGCCTCCGCCTGCAAACTTCGAGCAAAGCTTTAGTCAAGCTTTCATGGCGACCTCCTCTTTTTCGTGCATACCTGCTGTTTCTCTGTTGGAGCTCATCTCAGCTCCCATGGTGATCGACCTCCTCACTGATGACTCTTGCCGCCTTTTGCCTTCATCTTCTTTGCTGCCTCTATTGTAATGCTTCTCTAATCATCAGAAGCCCTTGTTTTGCTTTCTACTCTACCATTGCTATAGGTGTGAGCTGAATCTTGTACCAAGCATCCACGGCACATGCTCCACATGTGCTGCTTATTTCTTCATATGTAGAAGTTCCTTTATAGCTTCTCTTTTGTCTTCACAAAACCTCCCCCAAGCGTCCACGGCACATGCTCCACATGTGCTGCTTATTTCTTCCTTTATGTAGAAGTTCCTTTATAGCTTCTCTTTTGTCTTCACAAAACCTCCCCCATGACGTTCTTGTAGCCACCACGTTGGCTACTATGAGCTTCAAACACGCATGCTCTCCCATTGCTACTTTGCCTCTCCAAGACCTCTAAGTTGAGGTCTTCCATGACCATTGACATAGCCTTCATGGCCTCCAAATCAGCATGCTTTTCCTTTGATGCATGCATCCATTCAAGGGTCACATGGTCTCTCAAATGAAACCATAGGTGCATAAACATGTGGAAACTGCCAAGGTTTCCATCCCCTTCTTTGCTCTCCTTCATTGAGCAAACATTCACAAGTGCATCCTCTCCTTGATGCACACACATGTGAACTCCATTGAGTTCACCATCTCACTTGCCATCATCTTGACAAGCATGCACCTCCTCCACTCTTTGCTTGGAAGCAAATAACCTTGGGATTCTTCTATCCCATCAAGCAACCCTTATACATTGAGCATTTTTCCATACTCAAACACAAAACTTTGAGGCAAAACTTCACAAAACCAACCTTCCTGAGGCATAATCAGCAGCATATCCTCTCTTGGCAGCTTCTCCTTGACGATGATGAAGACTCCATAGCCTTCATAATGCTAAAATCTCCATTTTCAGCTTCCTTGATGATGATCAAGCTCTCCATGTTGTAAAACTCCATTTGCAACTCTCTTGGACAGCTTCTATGCAACCTCCTTGTTGCAAATCTCCTCCCTAATCCTCACAAATGCAAATCTCCTCTCAAATCTTCACAAATGCAAATCCAAATCATAATATGAGTGTGCATAATTTTTTTCATAATAGGCTGAAAATAATGCTTAATCAAAGAAACAACCAAGCTAATATACATAATAATCACCATGACCAAGAGCCAATTTGGCTCTGATACCATGTTAACAATCCTAAAATGGGATTGATCATGGTGAAGGACATAGATTAAGCATAAGATTAAGGTAGATTAAACCACACTAAGAACTCCAAAACTAGAGAGAGAGAGATTGCACACTCAACACTATTCCCTTGTTTTGCATATCACAATGAACCATACAATGATATAGGCTCTCTAGCCTTATCCCACTTTACATGTCATCATCCATGTGGCAACTCCTTTTCCACTTCTTTTGGTCAACACTCACACACCATTCAATATTACATGTGGCATTCCTATCTCACCACAATATCTTGCACCTCTAGGGTGCTTTCCCACATACACAACACCATGATTACATCTTTCAACACCCCCTCTTAATTGAGGTGTTCCACAACTCACCCATCATCCATCACCCATATCAATGTAGCATTGCACAAAATGCAATCGCTACCTCTCAACAGGTTAGAGCCTCCCTCTCCTATAAATAGAACCTGAGTCCTTTGTAAAAAAATAGGAGAATTATACTATGCCAGAATTATGCTGAAATAATGATAATTTTTACTATTCTCTAAAATTCTCTCCAAATTGAAGAAATTGGAGCTTCCCTCCTTCAATCTCCATTGGTGGCTCCATCAACATACCAAACCAATTGATTGGTTGGGGGCCTCTACCGTGATCAAAGAATCAAGCAATTTGTAAGGTAAAGTGTGAATTTTGATCTTTTTCCATAATTTCTCAATGTTTCTCTCTTCTCAACCCCTCTCAAGATTGAGAAGCTTAATTGGATTAGCTTTTTAATGCTATTGAAGTTAATTGATGAATGGTAGTAAGGAAATACATAAATTTCCATTTATACTTAATTTTAATGGTTTTTATGATTTTTGTCTTCTCTAAAATGATTTTGATGTTATGCCTCATTGAAAAAAGGCATTCCCCTCTCTTCTTTAGTAAATCCAACTATTCTTTATCCTAGATGAATGATTAATGGATAGAATCAAGTTTTTCATAATGTTTTTCTTAAAAAAGTAACAATTATTTACATTAGAATGATTTAAATACTCTTGGTGAAATTCTAGTTGATTTTAGAGAGTTAAAAATTGAAAAATCGTCAGCCATACAAAGGAGGTTATGGCAAAATTTTTTAAAATTGTGTAAAATAAGATTTATTTATTTTTATTCAAAAAGAGTAATTCCTATCGTATATGTATTCTTAAAGTGTTAATTTTCATCCTAGGTATAAGGAAATACATACTAAAAATATTTTATTAAAAAAGTGTTACTTTCTTTATAATTAAGTTCTATGCATAGAAGAAAGTATATTGAAATTGTTATTCAGATTATAAAAGTGTGATTTTCATCATAAATGATTTTATGCATAAATTAGATGCATACAGAAATTATTTTATATTAAAAGAGTGATTTTGATCATAAATGATTTGTATACATAAACATATGCATAAAAGATATTTTTTATATTAAAAGTGTGATTTTCATCAAATATGATTTTATGCATAAATTAGATGCATAAACGAAATTCTTTTATATTAAAAGAGTGATTTACATCATAAATGATTTGTATGCATAAACATATGCATAAAAGATATTTTTTTTTTATTAAAAGTGTGATTTTCATTATAAATGATTTTATGCATAAATTAGATGCATAAAAGAAATTCTTTTATATTAAAAGAGTGATTTATATCATAAATGATTTGTACGCATAAACATATACATAAAAGATATTTTTTAATATTAAAAGTGTGGTTTTCATCATAAATGATTTTATGCATAAATTAGATGCATAAAAGAAATTCTTTTATATTAAAAGAGTGATTTTCATCATAAATGATTTGTATGCATAAACATATGCATAAAAGATATTTTTTTTAATATTAAAAGTGTGATTTTCATCATAAATGATTTTATGCATAAATTAGATGCATAAAAGAAATTCTTTTATATTAAAAGAATGATTTTCATCATAAATGATTTGTATGCATAAACATATGCATAAAAGATATTTTTTTTATATTAAAAGTGAGATTTTCATCATAAATGGATTTTATGCATAAATTAGATGCATAAAAGAAATTCTTTTATATTTAAAGAGTAATTTTCATCATAAATGATTTGTATGCATAAACATATGCATAAAAGAGTTTTTTATATCAAAAGTGAGATTTTCATCATAAATGGATTTTATGCATAAATTAGATGCATAAGAGAAATTCTTTTATTCTAAAATTGGATTTATGCATGGAAAGATGCATAAAGAATTTATTTTAACCCAAAAGTGTTATTTGTTGGATATGATAATTCAACTATGAATATTGATCAAAACATACTTAAGGTGGATCAAAGCTTGTACAAAACATCATGAACATGAGGGACAAAAACTAGTATATGCAGAAACTGCTTTGAGATTAACACAAAAAGACTCTAATTATGATTAGGCATGAACCAAACTTACATAATCACTTGATCATGACTTGTACCTTTTTTAGAGACCCCTCTACCCTATTTTTAGATGCATGAGTTTCATGAACCATATGCACCAACCGTTTGTAGGCTTTACATCAACCACTGACCACTAGCCTAGCCACCACACATTAAATTAGACTTAGGAGTTGGGATTACATTTTTCCAACAATCCCCCCTTAAGATCAACTTCTTACAAGAACATGAACAAGTCTAACATACCTCCTTTGACACAATGAGCACATACATGACATAATTTAAAAAGCATTATCATCATCTACATCTTTTATACTAAGACTAGAACAAAGAATTGTTTCTTCCACTTGGTTGACTTCTTCAACCACATGTGCCTTTGCTAGCTTTTGATCTCTTTGGTAGCACTTTGGTAGCACTTTGATCTCTTTGGTATAGCACTTTGGTTGACTTCTTCAACCACATGTGCCTTTGCTAGCTTTTGATCTCTTTGGTAGCACTTTGCGGATGGATGATTCGTCTTTCCACAATACTCACAAGGATGTTTGGAGAAACAATCCTTAGTAAGATGATTTGTACAACCATAAATAGTACACTTCTTCTTTGCCGATGTCGAAGTAGTAGTATATGCATGTGAATAAGGATCTATCACATCCTTTGTAATCTTCTTGTCTTCTTCCTGTAAAGAATTTATGATACTTTCCAAGGAAGGGACTGGCTCCTTCTCTTTAAGTACCGTCACAATTTGCCTAAAGCTTGAAGGTAAGCTTTTAAGCAAGAGAGCAATAGCATCCTCTTCAGGAACAGGAGACTTAACATAAACCAATTGTGTCATTAAGCTCTTCAACCTGCTAATCAAAGCTGTTAAATTTTCATTACTCTCCATGGTTAGATCAAAGAGTTGCATCTTCAAAAAACTGATCTTGGAATGCTTTGCCTTTGCACCAAAAGTACGCTCTAGTAATTCCCAAGCTTCCATAGCTGACTCAACATTATCAATATAATGAATAAAATCATCTTCTAAAGAAGTAATGATAATACCAAGTGCTTGCTCATCTTTTGCTTGAAGTGCAGCCGTTGTAGCTCTTGTAAGTGCAACAGAAATACCTGTTTCATCTTCAGGAAGTGGCTTGACCTTACTCCATAGATTTTTCTTCATGAGGTGGCCCTTCACCTCGATTTGCCAGGTATGAAACCCAGTTCCGTTGAATTTGTCGGGGAATTTGGAGCTCATGATGATGCAATATGATGCTTGATGTTGATAACTTTCTCATATAGATGATTTAGGCCCAAATAATAATAATATCATCAATATAGATCAAAATAATAAGCACCATGTTGTTGGAGTAAGAGAGGCAGAAAATAGGCGACTGAAAAAAGGCTCCCTACAGCAGCTCTTGTAGACCAATTACTACAAGATTTGATATGATGAATCCTTACATTATAGACTTGAAGCACCTAAGAGGATTTAGACAAATTCATAGAGACGGCGTCGAATGATCGTGATTAGCAGAATGCTGCTTGTTTTGATGGCGACGATGATTTCGTGAAGAAGCGACCAAACCCGCCTTCGAGCTTCATTTTAGGGCTTGCGTGGGATCAAAGCACGAGGACTATATCAAAATATTGAAGTATAATCTCCTCAGATGCAAACATGGAGGCAATCTACAGCATGTTGTCCAAACAGGGAAAAAATAGGCTATGGTGATTAAGAGAGAGATTAGGGTTTTTGCTAATAAACTAAACCTAATTGGATCATGCTCTGATACCAAATGTTGGATATGATAATTCAACTATGAATATTGATCAAAACATACTCAAGGTGGATCAAAGCTTGTACAAAACATCATGAACATGAGGGACAAAAACTTGTATATGCAGAAATTGCTTTGAGATTAACATAAAAAGACTCTAATTATGATTAAACATGAACCAAACTTACATAATCACTTGATCACAACTTGTACCTTATTTAGAGACCCCTCTACCGTATTTTTACTTGCATGAGTTGCATGAACCATATGCACCAACCGTTTGTAGGCTTTACACCAACCACTGACCACTAGCCTAGCCACCACACATAAAATTGGACTAAGGAGTTGGGATTACATTTATCCAACATTATTCTCATCAATTTTGATTTTATGCATAGAAAGATGCATAAAGAAATCTATTTTTAGTTCAAAAGAGTTATTTTCATCAATTTTGATTTTATGCATGAGAAGATGCATAAAAGATTGAATTTTAATTCAAAAGTGTCATTCTCATTTAAAATGAATTTATACATAGGAAGATGCATAAAAGATTGATTTTTCTTTCAAAAGTGTTATTCTACATAAAATGGAATTGATGCATAAAAGATTGATTTTTATTTCGAAAGTGTTATTCTCCATCAAATGGAATTGATGCATAAATAGATGCGTAAAGAAATCTTATATAAAAAATAAGAATTATCTTGTATTCTATAAATAGATATGAGGATGTGAAATGAATCAGATAGATGAAAATGAACAAAGAATGGATGGAGATGTATGTATGTGAAAGAATGGATGTAGATATATGAATGTGAAAATGGATGTATGAATGTGGATGTGGATGTGTGGATGTATGAATGTAGATATTGATGTGGATGTATGAATGTGGATGTGGATGTGGATGTATGAATGTGGATGTAGATGTGGATGTGGATGTGGATGTATGAATGTGGATGTGGATGTATGTGTAAGATTCCTCCCCCACCTCCTTTTTGATGTCTAGTATCTTTCCCTGTAATCAATCCCTCTTCAGAAATATAAAGACCTTGTTTCTATCTGTTTTAGCCTAGAGAGAGAAAAATATTCTAGAGAGAGAATATTCAGATTTTGAATATTTTTGGATAGAAAAATATCTCTTCTAATTCAGATGAGTTCCCCTGAAACAGAAATTCAAAAAGAATTTTCCAATGTGCAATTGGAATTAATTGAAAATAGCTATAAAGAACCTTAGTCTAAGGGTCTAGATTCTCAGAAATCTTTAGACTATGGTCCAATTAAGGTTCCTATGGACCAATAGCATCAATCCATGTGTAGGGAGGAGATAAATCCAACTTGTAAAAAGAAAATACCCAAAAATGAGTAAATGCTCACATGAGGTGAAGAGTTGAAAATGTACAAGGTTTATTAGTAAAAAACTATGAGCAATATTAAAAATATGACATATGTAAGGAAGGGGAATTCTTTAAAGGAGGTGCATATTTCACATAAGATGAAGAGTTGAAAATGTACAAGGTTTATTAGTAAAAAATTATGAGCAATATTAAAAGTATGACATATGTAAGGAAGAGGAGTTCTTTAAAGGAGGTGCATATTTCACATAAGATGAAGAGTTGAAAATGTACAAGGTTTATTAGTAAAAAAATTATGAGCAATATTAAAAGTATGACATATGTAAGGAAGGGGAGTTCTTTAAAGGAGGTGCATATTTCACATAAGATGAAGAGTTGAAAATGTACAAGGTTTATTAGTAAAAAACTATGAGCAATATTAAAAATATGACATATGTAAGGAAAGGGAGTTCTTTAAAGGAGGTGCATATTTCACATGCTTGAATGAGTTTTAAACTCATAAAAATTGAGATATTTCATCTCTCCTCTCTCCTCATTTAAGTCTAGTTCCAAAAAGTTAGCTTAACTGACCTAAAAATGGTCAAATATTGACCAAACTGATTTAGAAAATTCTAGAATCAGTTTGTTTGGTTAGGAGCTCAATTTTTTCTATAAATAGAAGCCTCCCCCTTGTTGAAAAATATATAGTGTTTATGCATCGTTACTCTACTCCACCTAAGCCAGAAACTGTGAATTCATTTAATAATTCACTAGTTTTTGGAGCTTCCCTCTTTCTTCAATCCCCATTAGTGGCTCCATCAACATACTTAACCAATTGATTGGTTGGGGGCCTCTACCGTGAACAAAGAATCAAGCAAGTTGTAAGGTAATTAGTGAATATTGATCTTTCTATAATTTCTCAATGTTTCTCTCTTCTCAACCCCTCTCAAGCTTGAGAAGTTTAATTGGTATGGTTTTTTTTTAAATGCTATTGAAGTTTGAATAGTAGTGAAGAGTTACATAATTTAATAAATACTATTGAAGTTAATTTTCATTTATGTTTAAATTCTAATGATTCTTATGTAAATTCTCTCTCTCACTCAAGAAAGGGTCATACTCATGACCCATTCTCAATCCAAATCAAGCTTTTCATAAAGCTTTTCCTTAACCCAAGATTAAGCTATGCTTGAGGCCAAATTAATGGCTTTTTCTTATGCTTTTAGTTTATGTATATTGATGATTCAATCCATTATGGATTAAGGATCCAATTAGAGAATCATTTTAATTATTTCCTTAATGATAAGCTTTATCCCTTAGAAAAATTGAGATTTATCAGTCATAGCAGCGGAGCTATGGCAAAATTTTTATAAAAATTATGCATAAAAAATTTTCATTCAAAGCATAAAAAGAGGACTTCCTACCATATTCTAGGAATCATCATCCTAGATTAATTGAAAGAATTTCTTATAATCATGGAGAAATTGAATTTTAATATTATGCATAAAGGATAAATTTTTATATCAAAAGTGTTATTTTTACCATTTTTATTTTCATGCATAGAAGTATGCATAATGGATAAATTTTTATATCAAAAGTGTTACTTTTATCATTTTTACTTTCATGCATAGAAGTATGCATAAAGGATAAATTTTCATATCAAAAGTGTTATTTTTACCATTTTTATTTTCATGCATAGAAGTATGCATAATGGATAAATTTTTATATCAAAAGTGTTACTTTTATCATTTTTACTTTCATGCATAGAAGTATGCATAAAGGATAAATTTTTATATCAAAAGTGTTATTTTTACCATTTTTATTTTCATGCATAGAAGTATGCATAAAGGAAAATTTTTATATCAAAAGTGTTACTTTTATCATTTTTAATTTTCATGCATAGAAGTATGCATAAAGGAAAAATTTTTATATCAAAAGTGTTACTTTTATCATATTGGATTTCATGCATATAGGTATGCATAAAAGATATTCTTTTTATACTAAAAGTATGATTTTCCTCATAAATGGATTTTATGCTTAACTTAGATGCATAAGAGAAATTCTTTTATTCTAAAAGTATAATTCCCTACCAAATTGAAATCATGCATAAGAAGATGCATAAAAGATTGATTTTAATTTCGAAAGTGTTAGTCTCCTTAAATGGAATTTATGTATAAATAAATGTGTAGAGAAATCTTATATCAAATAAAAGAATTCTCTTTAAAAAAAGAAAAAAAAAAGATATGAAATGTGATAAGATGTGATAAGAGGTGTATGAGATGTGATAAGAATTGATAAGATGCGTATGGAAAGTGATAGGATGTGATAAGAGGTGTGATAAGAGGTGATAAGATGCTTATGAAATAAGTTAGGATGTGATAAGATGAATTAAGATGTGTATGGGGGGATGAGGTAAGAAGTGTATGTGATAGGATAAGATGTATATGGGTTGTGATAGGGCGAGAATGGATGTGATGTAAAAGATTAGATGTGAAGGTATATGGGGTTATATAAATGGGAATGTGAAAATGGATGTATGTATGTGGATGTGTGGATATGGAGATGGGAGTGTGGAAGTATGAACATGAAAATGGATATATGCATGAAGATGTATATGCATAGATGTAAATGTGGATGTAGATGTGGATGTAGAGATGTGAATGGATGTGGATGTATAGATGTGAATGGAAATGTGGATGTGGATGTATGTGAATGTGGATGTAGATGTGGATGTATAGATGTGAATGTGGAATGTGGATGTGGATGTATGTATGTATGTGGATGTAGATGTGGATGTATAGATGTGAATGGGAATGGGGATGTGGATGTATGTGAATGTGAATGTAGATGTGGATGTATGTGAATGTGAATGTAGATGTGAATGTGGAATGTGGATATATAGATGTGGATGTATGGGAATGTAGATGTGGATGCATGTATGTGAATGTGAATGTAGATGTGAATGTGGAATGTGGATGTATGGGAATGTGGATGTGGATGTATGTGAATGTGAATGTAGATGTGGATGTATAGATGTGAATGTGGAATGTGGATGTGGATGTATGTATGTATGTGGATGTAGATGTGGATGTATGGATGTGTATGTATGAATGTGGATATGGGATGTGGATGTATAAATGAGGATGTGAAAATGGAGGTAAGCATGTAGATGTGGATGCATGGATGTGAGTGTGGATGTGGATGTGGATGTGGATATGGATGTGTATGTATGAATGTGGATATGGGATGTGGATGTATAAATGAGGATGTGAAAATGGAGATAAGCATGTAGATGTGGATGTATGGATGTGAATGTGGATGTGGATGTGGATGTATGGATGTGGATATGGATGTGAATATATGATATGTGATGTGAAGGAATCTGAAGTGAAGAGATGGAAAAGGAGGTGATTGGATGAGTACACATATACATGGAATGTGGAATGAGTAATGTGGATTAATGAGGGATAATGTGGAAAAATGAGAGTTAATATAGAAACTGTATTTGTAAACTGTTTGTAAATGCTGTTTGTAAATGGCTGTTTTATGTCAAGAATGCTGGGGAAGCATTTTGACCGTCTTGTGATTAAGGTCGTGGAGACCTAACTGATAAAGTTGCAACTGCTGACGGAGAGTCAATGGAGGACGTCTCGCGTAGCAAGGTCGACCGAGGTCTTGACCAGCCTCGGTTCGATTAAAATGGTGAGCTTCCGGTACGGTGGATGAGGGACCAAGGAAGCGGCCTATGAGTGAAGCGCTAGGTCACCTGCGAAGGATCCTAGAGGGTGCTGACCATACGGTGCTCGGGCTCTGGGTCGCCTAGGATACCCACGCGTGCGTCGAGGAAGATATTGGAACAAGGAGTAAGAGTTGTTTTGTGAAACCGGGCATGGATCTGGTTGACTGACCTTGCTGGTCCTCAACGGATGAGTCCATGGCTCTTTTATATGGATCTGTTGGTTGATCTTGCTGATCTTCAACGAGAGTCCATCTTGATAAGTGATTATATTGCCGAGTATTATGGGCTAGGAACTATGGAAACGGCCTCTGTGTGGACAGGTGGTGAGCGTTCTAGTTGCCAATGATGCCATAGATACTCTGATGAAGGAATGATGGGAAATTATGAATCAACTGGATAAATTGGGAGATTGTGATCAGTGGTACTATGGTTTCATTAAAAGATTGTTTTAAAGTTAGCTGATGCTAAGAAAAAGGCAATTTTCATATTGGGTGTGTAAGTGGTGTGGCTAGTTTTATGTTTGCATGAAATTCTGGCTAGGGGGCCTTGGAACTCTTTTCCTTGGTACCCGGGACAAAACCTAACCAAATTCCAAATTGGATCCCATCACTAAAGTGGTTGGGCGGTTGGCTAACCCATGGGATCGGATGGGGTTAGGCTGGACTGATGGATCCGTAAACCGAGACTCAATTTCTGTTATTACGATAGATGAAGTAAGTCCTGGATAGTAATTGTTCTATGGATAGGAATCAACGGCTGTGCCTCTTGATGGGGAAAAAAGCGTTGATCCCAATGATCCAAGTGCAAGTTTCTTCCTTGATCCGACTGAGTATCTTTATAGGTGCAGTTGGATCAGCGTGATCAGTAATGATCTTGACTATGTTAGAGTAAAAAATTATCCTGGTGGAATCGCCCGTGCTTTCCGGGTAAGGGAAGTTTTTTCCGGGTTCGGTTTTGGAAAAACCGACGGATTAGTCTCTTGTCCGGATATCCGTGGACGAGGCCCCGAATGTGGGACCCCTGTCCCGTGTGAGAAGTGCTACTTCCGCTGCTAGTACCCGAATCCGTTGCTCGGTGGGAACAGGGGGATCTCACAGTTGGTATCAGAGCATTTGGTTAATAAAGATCAATTGAGAAGACAAATAGGTCAGAAATTTATCAAGAAACACAAAAAGGTTGTAATTGTGTGATATAATTCATACAGTTTGATATTCAAATTGAAATTCGTAATTTGGTAATTGGGTCTTCAGATGGAAGTACCGCAATTATATAGAATCCTTGACTTGCTTGAGGCCTAGACATGATGGTATTTACCTTATAATTCCAAGGGCCGTGACTATCCGTATATACCGAGAGTATAACTGCAGCTCTTTACTGACAGTATATACGAGTAAATCTAAGACTTGAAATTATAAGCGTTAATGCTATCCAGATGACGAATTTGAATGTGGTTGATATGATTTTTAATTCTGTTTGGGAACTAATGAATTGATTGGGATTCTGATTGAAAAATGATGATTTTTGAAATTTAGTTGAAATATAATAACTTGAGCAAAACCGCAATGAGGATGAATGGGACGAGTCCCTGTAATGATAAATGATGATAATGATTTCAACAAATCACTATGAGATTAGTGGATTGTGCTGTCAAAGTACTACTGTTAACACTTGACTCGGTATATCAAGTTAAGGGATGACAAATTGAAAACTTGCTTGACTGAAATTCCCGTGGAGGAATGTTCAGCAAGAAAAAATTTCGATCTGATGGACCATTATCGTGTTAAAGATATGAATGATATGATCTGAAATGAATTTATTTAATGATGAGTTCTATATAAGGGATATTTATCCCCGTATTCTGTTGGGTTGACCAGAATATAAGGAACCCTAGAATAAATTGGATCTTAAGAAAAAGAGTTGTCCTCTACTTGGCGAGATGAGGACATCTCACACTTTTTTAAGTGGGGTAGAATGTAAGATTCCTCCCCAGCCTTCGAGGCATATAGGAGTAAGAATCTCCCTTTTTGATCTTAAAATTATTCCCTCTCAAAAATAAAAGAAAGATTCTGTTTAAAAAAAGGAAGACCCTTTCCCTAGAATACTTCTCAGGAGTCACGCTGTTTTAAGGATTCAGAACAATGAGTTCAGAAGTGAAAATCGGTGTTTTGGATACCAAGGTTTTGGTCTTCATTCGAGTACGGCACAAAAGAAGTTCTTTATCTATTGGGGAGTTTAAGAAGTTATCCCCCAGATATTGTGAGCCTTATCTGACTTCAAAGAAAGTAAGTGACTTAGCTTACGAGCTTCTTTTATCTCCTCATCTCAAAGTTCTTAATGCCTTCTATAGAAAATTGTGCCAAACCCAAATCATGGAAAGACGGTAAACTTCAGTGGCAAGCTACCGTTGGCTTCTAAGTTACGCTAGCTCCTTCCTTTATATAAGTCGTAACTTTTACTTGTCGCTCACAGTAATCTTACTCCCATCGATCTCCTTTCTTCCTAATCTCCTTCATGGCTTGGCAACAAGAATTAGTTTTATCCATAATGATTCCTCACCTTCAAGACGCAAGTGAGTCTGTGAAGAAGGATTTTATAGAACAGTATGAGCGCTCACTTTTCCCTCACTTGGGAACTTCTGTAGCGCAGACCAAATGGCGGACTTATCAAGATATAACTAGGGTAACACCCTGGGGTCAGCAGCACTTCCGTAACAATGTCCGCTTGGCCATGGTTATTGAAGCTTTGGGTTTGGGTCCCCGATACTACTGCGTCATGAGATCAAGACATCCTGGGTTTTCTGAGCGGGTCTTCTTACTGGCGTGTTTTCTTCCTCATGAGAAGATATGCCTTTACCCCGTTTTTGGCTTGCCTCTCAGAGGTCCTTTTGTTAGAACACCTCATACCACTGAGATAGGCGCAGCAATAACCCATAGAATCATTCCCATAGATGAGTTACCTTATACTTGTGCAGCTTGTGAGGACTGCTTTTGTGACCATATGATGGACGGGCTTATGGAAGTGTAAAGAGTTCCTCTATCTTTACTGTATAAGTTCCGAGAATGAATAAAGTTTAAATTTTGTTCGTATTTTGAATCTTGCTCTCTTTAAGACTTATCTTGGTGGTTAATCTTGATTAAAATTTTTCTCTAAGTCTCATATTCGTGAATCTTGCGAAATTATCACAAGTTGCGAGATGAGGACATCTCGCGTTTTTTAAATGGGGTAGAATGTAAGATTCCTCCCCCACCTCCTTTTTGATGTCTAGTATCTTTCCCTGTAATCAATCCCTCTTCAGAAATATAAAGACCTTGTTTCTATCTGTTTTAGCCTAGAGAGAGAAAAATATTCTAGAGAGAGAATATTCAGATTTTGAATATTTTTGGATAGAAAAATATCTCTTCTAATTCAGATGAGTTCCCCTGAAACAGAAATTCAAAAAGAATTTTCCAATGTGCAATTGGAATTAATTGAAAATAGCTATAAAGAACCTTAGTCTAAGGGTCTAGATTCTCAGAAATCTTTAGACTATGGTCCAATTAAGGTTCCTATG
Source organism: Cibotium barometz (assembly GCF_041138505.1). Lineage (NCBI taxonomy): Eukaryota > Viridiplantae > Streptophyta > Polypodiopsida > Cyatheales > Cibotiaceae > Cibotium > Cibotium barometz. The sequence goes on along the minus strand of NC_141092.1, from coordinate 32,638,224 downwards.
GACCAATAGCATCAATCCATGTGTAGGGAGGAGATAAATCCAACTTGTAAAAAGAAAATACCCAAAAATGAGTAAATGCTCACATGAGGTGAAGAGTTGAAAATGTACAAGGTTTATTAGTAAAAAACTATGAGCAATATTAAAAATATGACATATGTAAGGAAGGGGAATTCTTTAAAGGAGGTGCATATTTCACATAAGATGAAGAGTTGAAAATGTACAAGGTTTATTAGTAAAAAATTATGAGCAATATTAAAAGTATGACATATGTAAGGAAGAGGAGTTCTTTAAAGGAGGTGCATATTTCACATAAGATGAAGAGTTGAAAATGTACAAGGTTTATTAGTAAAAAAATTATGAGCAATATTAAAAGTATGACATATGTAAGGAAGGGGAGTTCTTTAAAGGAGGTGCATATTTCACATAAGATGAAGAGTTGAAAATGTACAAGGTTTATTAGTAAAAAACTATGAGCAATATTAAAAATATGACATATGTAAGGAAAGGGAGTTCTTTAAAGGAGGTGCATATTTCACATGCTTGAATGAGTTTTAAACTCATAAAAATTGAGATATTTCATCTCTCCTCTCTCCTCATTTAAGTCTAGTTCCAAAAAGTTAGCTTAACTGACCTAAAAATGGTCAAATATTGACCAAACTGATTTAGAAAATTCTAGAATCAGTTTGTTTGGTTAGGAGCTCAATTTTTTCTATAAATAGAAGCCTCCCCCTTGTTGAAAAATATATAGTGTTTATGCATCGTTACTCTACTCCACCTAAGCCAGAAACTGTGAATTCATTTAATAATTCACTAGTTTTTGGAGCTTCCCTCTTTCTTCAATCCCCATTAGTGGCTCCATCAACATACTTAACCAATTGATTGGTTGGGGGCCTCTACCGTGAACAAAGAATCAAGCAAGTTGTAAGGTAATTAGTGAATATTGATCTTTCTATAATTTCTCAATGTTTCTCTCTTCTCAACCCCTCTCAAGCTTGAGAAGTTTAATTGGTATGGTTTTTTTTTTAAATGCTATTGAAGTTTGAATAGTAGTGAAGAGTTACATAATTTAATAAATACTATTGAAGTTAATTTTCATTTATGTTTAAATTCTAATGATTCTTATGTAAATTCTCTCTCTCACTCAAGAAAGGGTCATACTCATGACCCATTCTCAATCCAAATCAAGCTTTTCATAAAGCTTTTCCTTAACCCAAGATTAAGCTATGCTTGAGGCCAAATTAATGGCTTTTTCTTATGCTTTTAGTTTATGTATATTGATGATTCAATCCATTATGGATTAAGGATCCAATTAGAGAATCATTTTAATTATTTCCTTAATGATAAGCTTTATCCCTTAGAAAAATTGAGATTTATCAGTCATAGCAGCGGAGCTATGGCAAAATTTTTATAAAAATTATGCATAAAAAATTTTCATTCAAAGCATAAAAAGAGGACTTCCTACCATATTCTAGGAATCATCATCCTAGATTAATTGAAAGAATTTCTTATAATCATGGAGAAATTGAATTTTAATATTATGCATAAAGGATAAATTTTTATATCAAAAGTGTTATTTTTACCATTTTTATTTTCATGCATAGAAGTATGCATAATGGATAAATTTTTATATCAAAAGTGTTACTTTTATCATTTTTACTTTCATGCATAGAAGTATGCATAAAGGATAAATTTTCATATCAAAAGTGTTATTTTTACCATTTTTATTTTCATGCATAGAAGTATGCATAATGGATAAATTTTTATATCAAAAGTGTTACTTTTATCATTTTTACTTTCATGCATAGAAGTATGCATAAAGGATAAATTTTTATATCAAAAGTGTTATTTTTACCATTTTTATTTTCATGCATAGAAGTATGCATAAAGGAAAATTTTTATATCAAAAGTGTTACTTTTATCATTTTTAATTTTCATGCATAGAAGTATGCATAAAGGAAAAATTTTTATATCAAAAGTGTTACTTTTATCATATTGGATTTCATGCATATAGGTATGCATAAAAGATATTCTTTTTATACTAAAAGTATGATTTTCCTCATAAATGGATTTTATGCTTAACTTAGATGCATAAGAGAAATTCTTTTATTCTAAAAGTATAATTCCCTACCAAATTGAAATCATGCATGTAAGATCCCTGTTCCCACCGAGCAACGGATTTGGGGTACTGGCAGCAGAAGTAGCGCTTCTCGCGCGGGACAGGGGTCCCACACTCGGGGCCTCGCCCACGGATATCCGGATAAGAGACTAATCCGTCGGTTGTTCCAAAACTGAACCCGGAAAAACTTTCTTAACCGGAAGCACGGGCGATTCCACCAGGATAACTTTTTACTCTAACGTAGTCAAGATCATTTCTGATCGAGATGATCCAATTACATCTATAAGATACTTAGTCAGTTCAAGGAAGGAACTTGCACTTGGATCATTGGGATCAACGCTTTTTTCCCCATTCAAGAGGCACAGCCGTTGATTCCTATCCATAGAACAGTTACTGTCCGGGATTTTTTTTTTTTTTTTAATCGTAAAAACAAAAGTTTGAGTCTCGATTTATGGATCCATCAGTCCAGCCTAACCCCATCCGATCCCATGGGTTAGCCAACCGCCCAACCACTGTAGTGATGGGATCCAATTAAAAATTTGGTTAGGTTTTGTCCCGGGTACCAAGGAAAAGAGTTCCAAGGCCCCCTAGCCGGATGTTCATGCAAAATAAAACTAGTCACACCACTCACACACCCAATATGAAATTGCCCTTTTTCAACCAGATTCAACCAGTTTAAAACAATCCTTTAATAAAACCATAGTATCATTGATCACCATCTTCCAATTTATCCAATTGATTCTTAATTTCCCATCATTCCTTCATCATAGTATCTATGGCATCATTGGCAACTAGAACGCTCAGGAGCCGTTTCGATAGTTCCTAGCCCATAATACTTGGCAATATAATCACTTAACAAGATGGACTCTCGTTGAAGATCAGCAAGATCAACCAACAGATCCATATAAGGAGCCATGGACTCATCCATTGAAGACCAGCAAGGTCAATCAACCAGATCCATGCTCGATTTCAGAAAACAACTCCAACTCTGTTCCAATATCTTCCTCGACGCACGCGTGGGTATCCTAGGCAACCCAGAGCCCGAGCACCGTATGGTCAGCACCCTCTAGGATCCTTCGCAGGTAACCTAGCGCTTCACGCATAGGCCGCTTCCTTGGCCCCTCATCCACCGTACCGGAAGCTCACCATTTTAATCGCACCGAGGCTGGTCAAGACCTCGGCCGACCTTGCTACGCGAGACGTCCTTCATTGACTCCCCGTCAGCAGTTGCAACTTTCTCATCACGACCTTAATCACAAGACGGTCAAAATGCTCCCCCCAGCATTCTTGACATAAAACAATCATTTACAGACAGCATTTACAAACAGCATTTACAAACAGTTTACAATACAATTTCTATTTTAACTTTCATTTTGCCACATTATCCCTCCTCAATCTACATTACTTATTCCATATTCCATTTATATGTATACTCATCCCATCACATCATTTCCATCTCATCACTTCAGATTCCCTCACATCACAATCGTATATTCACATCCATACATCCACAACTATATGCGTACATTCACATCTACATGCATACATCTACATCCCTATGCATACATTCACATCCACATTCACATTCACCTCCATACACCTACATCTACATGCATACATTCACTCCACATTCACATCCACATCTATACATCTACATCTACATGCATACATCCACCTCTACATCCACATCTACGTCTATACACCTACATCTACATGCATACATCCACCTCTACATCCACATCTACGTCTATACACCTACATCTACATGCATACATCCACCTCTACATCCACATCTACGTCTATACACCTACATCTACATGCATACATCCACCTCTACATCCACATCTACGTCTATACACCTACATCTACATGCATACATCCCCATCCACATCCACCTCTACATCTATACATCTACATCTACATGTATACATATACATCTCCATTAACAACTACATCTACATGCATACATCCATATCTCCATTCCCATCTACATCTATACATCTACATCTACATGCATCCATCCACCTCCACATCCACATCTACATCTATACATCTACATCTACATGTATACATCCACATCTCCATTCACATCTACATCTATACCTCTACATCTACATGCATCCATCCACATCTCCATTTACATCCTCATCTACACATCTATTTCTACATGCATACATCCACGTCCCATGCATACATCCACCTCCACATTCACACTCACATCCATACATCTACATCTACATGCAACATCCACATCTCCATGCATAATAAAATTCTTTTAATTAATCTAGGATGATAGTTCCTAGAATATGGTAGGAATTCCTCTTTTTATACTTTGAATGAATTTATTTTATGCGTAATTTCTATAAAAATTTTGCCATAGCTCCGCTACTATGACTGATAAATCTCAATTTTTTTCTAAGGGATAAAGCTCATTATTAAAGAAATAATTAGAATGGTCCCTAATTGGATCATCAATCCATAATGGTCTCTAATTGGATCATTAAGAAAACAATTAGAATAGTCTCTAATTGGATTATCAATCCACAATGGTCTCTAATTGGATCATTAAGAAAACAATTAGAATGGTTTCTAATTGGATCATCAATCCATAATGGTCTCTAATTGGATCATTAAGAAAACAATTAGAATGGTCTTTAATTGGGTCATCAATCCATAATGGATTGAATCATCAATGTGCATAAACTAAAAGCATAGCAAAAAGCCATTAATTTGGCCTCAAGCATAGCTTAATCTTGGATTAAGAAAAAGCTTTATGAAAAGCTTCATTTGGATTGAGAATGGGTCGTGAGTATGACCATTTCTTGAGTGAGAGAGAGAAATTATAAAAACCATTAGAATTTAAATATAAGTGGAAATTAACTTCTATAGCATTTATTAAATTATGTAACTCTTCACTACTATTCACCAATTAACTTCAATAGCATTAAAAAAAAAACCATACCAATTAAACTTCTCAAGCTTGAGAGGGGTTGAGAAGAGAGAATCATTGAGAAATCATAGAAAAGATCAACATTCAATATACTTACCTTATGATTTGCTTGATTCTTTATTCACGGTAGAGGCCCCCAACCAATCAATTGGTTTAGTATGTTGATGGAGCCACCAATGGGGATTGAATAAAGAGGGAAGTATCAAAAACTAGTGAATTTTTAAAGAATTCACAGTTCTTGGCTTAGGTAGAGTAGAGTAACAAGGCATAAGACACTATATATTTTAGCTTAGGTGGAGTAGAGTAACAAAGCATAAGACTCTATCTAATTTGGCTTAGGTGGAGTAGAGTAACAAGCACAAGAGACTATATATTTTGGCTTAGGTGGAGTAGAGTAACAAAGCATAAGAGATTATATTTTGGCTTAGGTGGAGTAGAGTAACAAAGCATAAGAGACTATATTTTGGCTTAGGTGGAGTAGAGTAACAATGCATAAGACATTATATTTTTTTCAACAAGGGGAGGCTTCTATTTATAGGAAAATTTGAGCTCCTAACCAAACAAACTGATTCTAAAATTTTCCAAGTCAGTTTGGTTGGATTTGGACTAGATTTGGACCTAGTTTGGTTACTTTTTGATTCGGTTTGGTTCCATTTTGATTTGGTTTGGTTCAAGAGAGATGAGAGATAAAAATATCACACTATTTTTGAGTTTAAAACTCATTCAAGCATGTGAAATATGCACCGCCTTTAAAGAATTCCCCTTCCTTACATATGTGTCAAAATTTTATTGCTCATAGTTTTTTACTAATAAACCTTGTACATTTTCAACTCTTCATCTTATGTGAAATGTGCACCTCCTTTAAAGAACTCCTCTTCCTTACATATGTGTCATAGTTTTTTTTTACTAATAAACCTTGTACATTTTCAACTCTTCATCTTATGTGAAATATGCACCTCCTTTAAAGAACTCCCCTTCCTTACATATGTGTTTATTTACTAATAAACCTTGTACATTTTCAACTCTTCATCTTATGTGAAATATGCACCTCCTTTAAAGAACTCCCCTTCCTTACATATGTGTTTATTTACTAATAAACCTTGTACATTTTCAACTCTTCATCTTATGTGAGCATTTACTCAATTTTTGGGTATCTTCTTTTACAAATTGGATTTATCTCCTCCCTACACATGGATTGATGCTATTGGCCCATAGGAACCTTAATTGGACCATAGTCTAAAGATTTATGAAAATCTAGACCCTTAGGCTAAGGGTCTTTATACCTATTTCCAATTAATTCCAATTGCACATTGGAAAATTCTTTTTAAATTTCTGTTTCAGGGGAGCTCATCTGAATTATAAGAGATATTTTTCTATCCAAAATTATTCAGAATCTGAATATTCTCTCTCTAGAATATTTTCTCTCTCTAGGTTAAAACAGTCACAAACAAGATCTCTTATATTTCAGAAAAGGAATTGATTACAGGAGAATATACTAGACATCAAAAAGGGGTTGGGGGAGGAATCTTACATTCTACCCCACTTAAAAAACGCGAGATGTCCTCATCTCGCAACTTGGAATAATTTCGCAAGATGCACGAATATGAGACTTAGAGAAAAATTTTAATCACGATTAACCACCAAGAAAAGTCTTAAAGAGAGCAAGATTCAAAATAATAACAAGATTTAAACTTTATTCATTCTCGGAACTTATACAGTAAAGATAGAGAAACTCTTTACACTTCCATAAGCCCGTCCATCATATGGTCACAAAAGCAGTCCTCACAAGCTGCACAAGTATAGGGTAACTCATCTATGGGAATGATTCTGCTGGTTATTGCCGCACCTATCTCAGTGGTATGAGGTGATCTAACAAAAGGACCTCTGAGAGGCAAGCCAAAAACGGGGTAAAGGCATATCTTCTCATGAGGAAGAAAACACGCCAGTAAGAAGACCCGCTCAGAAAACCCAAGATGCCTTGATCTCATGACGCAGTAGTATCGGGGACCCAAACCCAAGGCTTCGATAACCATGGCCAAGCGGACATTGTTACGAAAGTGCTGCTGTCCCCAGGGTGTTACCCTAGTTATGTTTTGATAGGTCCGCCATTTGGTCTGCGCTACAGAAGTTCCTAGGTGAGGAAAAGTGAGCGCTCATACTGTTCTATAAAGTCTTTCTTCACAGACTCTCTTGCGTCTTGAAGGTGAGAAATCATCAGGGATAAAACTAATTCCTGTTGCCAAGCCATGAAGGAGATTAAGAAAGAAAGGAGATTGATGGGAGTAAGATTACTGTGAGCGGTAAGTAAAAGTTACGACTTATATAAAGGAAGGAGCTAGCGTATCCTAGAAGCCAACGGTAACTTGCCACTGAAGTTTTACCGTCTTTCCATGATTTGGGTTTGGCACATTTTTCTATAGAATGTATTAAGAATTTTGAGATGAGGAGATAAAAGAAACTTGTAGGCTAAGTCACCTACTTTCATTGAATTCAGATATAAGGATCACAATATCTGGGGGATAACTTCTTATACTCCCCAAGAGATAAAGAACTTCTTTTGGGCCGTACTCGAATGAAAACCAAAACCTTGGTATCCAAAACACCGATTCTCACTTCTAAACTCATTGTTCTAAATCCTTAAAACAGGCGTGACTCCTGAGAAGTATTCTAGGAAAAGGGTCTTCCTTTTTTAAACAGAAATTTTCTTTTATTTTAGAGAGGGAATAATTATAAGATCAGAAAGGAAGATTCTTACTCCAGTATACCTCGAAGGCTGGGGAGGAATCTTACATTCTACCCCACTTAAAAAAATGCGAGATGTCCTCATCTCGCCAAGTAGAGGACAACTCTTTTTCTTAAGATCCAAATTATTCTGGGTTCCTTATATTCTGGTCAACCCAACAGAACACTGGGATAAATATCCCTTATATAGAACTCATTATTAAATAACAATTCATTCAGATCATATCATTCATATCTTTAACATGATAATGGTCCATTAGACCGAAAAGTTTCCTTCGAAACATTCCTCCACGGAAATTTCAGTCAAGCAAGTTCTCAATTTGACATCCCTTAACTTGATCTACCGGTCAAATATTAACAGTAGCAATCTAACAGCACACCCATTAACCTCATAGTGATTTGCTGAATTCATTATCATCATTCTAGTTATGAATATCATTACAGGGATTCGTCCCATTCCCCCTCATTGTGGTTTCATTATATTTCAACTAATTTTTTAAAAATCAACATTTTTCAATCAGCATTTTCAATCAGAATCCAAATCAATTCATCCATTCTCAAACAGAATTAAAAATCATATCAATCACATGCAAAATCATCATCTGGATAGCATTAACGCTTATAATTTCAAGTCTTAGATTTACTCGTATATACTGTCAGTAAAGAGCTGCAGTATACTCTCGGTATATACGGGTAGTCACGGTCCTTGGAATTATAAAGTAAATACTATCATGTCTAGGCCTCAAGCAAGTCAGGGATTCTATATAATTGCGGTACTTCCATTTGAAGACCCAATTACCAAAATTACGAGTTTCAGTTTGAATATCAAATTGTATGAATTATATCACACAATTATAACCTTTTTGTGTTTCTTGATAAATTTTTGACCTATTTGTCTTCTCAGGTGATCTTTATTAACCAAATGCTCTGATACCAACTGTAAGATCCCTGTTCCCACCGAGCAACGGATTTGGGGTACTGGCAGCAGAAGTAGCGCTTCTCGCGCGGGACAGGGGTCCCACACTCGGGGCCTCGCCCACGGATATCCGGATAAGAGACTAATCCGTCGGTTGTTCCAAAACTGAACCCGGAAAAACTTTCTTAACCGGAAGCACGGGCGATTCCACAAGGATAACTTTTTACTCTAACGTAGTCAAGATCATTTCTGATCGAGATGATCCAATTACATCTATAAGATACTTAGTCAGTTCAAGGAAGGAACTTGCACTTGGATCATTGGGATCAACGCTTTTTTCCCCATTCAAGAGGCACAGCCGTTGATTCCTATCCATAGAACAGTTACTGTCCGGGATTTTTTTTTTTTTTTTAATCGTAAAAACAAAAGTTTGAGTCTCGATTTATGGATCCATCAGTCCAGCCTAACCCCATCCGATCCCATGGGTTAGCCAACCGCCCAACCACTGTAGTGATGGGATCCAATTAAAAATTTGGTTAGGTTTTGTCCCGGGTACCAAGGAAAAGAGTTCCAAGGCCCCCTAGCCGGATGTTCATGCAAAATAAAACTAGTCACACCACTCACACACCCAATATGAAATTGCCCTTTTTCAACCAGATTCAACCAGTTTAAAACAATCCTTTAATAAAACCATAGTATCATTGATCACCATCTTCCAATTTATCCAATTGATTCTTAATTTCCCATCATTCCTTCATCATAGTATCTATGGCATCATTGGCAACTAGAACGCTCAGGAGCCGTTTCGATAGTTCCTAGCCCATAATACTTGGCAATATAATCACTTAACAAGATGGACTCTCGTTGAAGATCAGCAAGATCAACCAACAGATCCATATAAGGAGCCATGGACTCATCCATTGAAGACCAGCAAGGTCAATCAACCAGATCCATGCTCGATTTCAGAAAACAACTCCAACTCTGTTCCAATATCTTCCTCGACGCACGCGTGGGTATCCTAGGCAACCCAGAGCCCGAGCACCGTATGGTCAGCACCCTCTAGGATCCTTCGCAGGTAACCTAGCGCTTCACGCATAGGCCGCTTCCTTGGCCCCTCATCCACCGTACCGGAAGCTCACCATTTTAATCGCACCGAGGCTGGTCAAGACCTCGGCCGACCTTGCTACGCGAGACGTCCTTCATTGACTCCCCGTCAGCAGTTGCAACTTTCTCATCACGACCTTAATCACAAGACGGTCAAAATGCTCCCCCCAGCATTCTTGACATAAAACAATCATTTACAGACAGCATTTACAAACAGCATTTACAAACAGTTTACAATACAATTTCTATTTTAACTTTCATTTTGCCACATTATCCCTCCTCAATCTACATTACTTATTCCATATTCCATTTATATGTATACTCATCCCATCACATCATTTCCATCTCATCACTTCAGATTCCCTCACATCACAATCGTATATTCACATCCATACATCCACAACTATATGCGTACATTCACATCTACATGCATACATCTACATCCCTATGCATACATTCACATCCACATTCACATTCACCTCCATACACCTACATCTACATGCATACATTCACTCCACATTCACATCCACATCTATACATCTACATCTACATGCATACATCCACCTCTACATCCACATCTACGTCTATACACCTACATCTACATGCATACATCCACCTCTACATCCACATCTACGTCTATACACCTACATCTACATGCATACATCCACCTCTACATCCACATCTACGTCTATACACCTACATCTACATGCATACATCCACCTCTACATCCACATCTACGTCTATACACCTACATCTACATGCATACATCCCCATCCACATCCACCTCTACATCTATACATCTACATCTACATGTATACATATACATCTCCATTAACAACTACATCTACATGCATACATCCATATCTCCATTCCCATCTACATCTATACATCTACATCTACATGCATCCATCCACCTCCACATCCACATCTACATCTATACATCTACATCTACATGTATACATCCACATCTCCATTCACATCTACATCTATACCTCTACATCTACATGCATCCATCCACATCTCCATTTACATCCTCATCTACACATCTATTTCTACATGCATACATCCACGTCCCATGCATACATCCACCTCCACATTCACACTCACATCCATACATCTACATCTACATGCAACATCCACATCTCCATGCATAATAAAATTCTTTTAATTAATCTAGGATGATAGTTCCTAGAATATGGTAGGAATTCCTCTTTTTATACTTTGAATGAATTTATTTTATGCGTAATTTCTATAAAAATTTTGCCATAGCTCCGCTACTATGACTGATAAATCTCAATTTTTTTCTAAGGGATAAAGCTCATTATTAAAGAAATAATTAGAATGGTCCCTAATTGGATCATCAATCCATAATGGTCTCTAATTGGATCATTAAGAAAACAATTAGAATAGTCTCTAATTGGATTATCAATCCACAATGGTCTCTAATTGGATCATTAAGAAAACAATTAGAATGGTTTCTAATTGGATCATCAATCCATAATGGTCTCTAATTGGATCATTAAGAAAACAATTAGAATGGTCTTTAATTGGGTCATCAATCCATAATGGATTGAATCATCAATGTGCATAAACTAAAAGCATAGCAAAAAGCCATTAATTTGGCCTCAAGCATAGCTTAATCTTGGATTAAGAAAAAGCTTTATGAAAAGCTTCATTTGGATTGAGAATGGGTCGTGAGTATGACCATTTCTTGAGTGAGAGAGAGAAATTATAAAAACCATTAGAATTTAAATATAAGTGGAAATTAACTTCTATAGCATTTATTAAATTATGTAACTCTTCACTACTATTCACCAATTAACTTCAATAGCATTAAAAAAAAAACCATACCAATTAAACTTCTCAAGCTTGAGAGGGGTTGAGAAGAGAGAATCATTGAGAAATCATAGAAAAGATCAACATTCAATATACTTACCTTATGATTTGCTTGATTCTTTATTCACGGTAGAGGCCCCCAACCAATCAATTGGTTTAGTATGTTGATGGAGCCACCAATGGGGATTGAATAAAGAGGGAAGTATCAAAAACTAGTGAATTTTTAAAGAATTCACAGTTCTTGGCTTAGGTAGAGTAGAGTAACAAGGCATAAGACACTATATATTTTAGCTTAGGTGGAGTAGAGTAACAAAGCATAAGACTCTATCTAATTTGGCTTAGGTGGAGTAGAGTAACAAGCACAAGAGACTATATATTTTGGCTTAGGTGGAGTAGAGTAACAAAGCATAAGAGATTATATTTTGGCTTAGGTGGAGTAGAGTAACAAAGCATAAGAGACTATATTTTGGCTTAGGTGGAGTAGAGTAACAATGCATAAGACATTATATTTTTTTCAACAAGGGGAGGCTTCTATTTATAGGAAAATTTGAGCTCCTAACCAAACAAACTGATTCTAAAATTTTCCAAGTCAGTTTGGTTGGATTTGGACTAGATTTGGACCTAGTTTGGTTACTTTTTGATTCGGTTTGGTTCCATTTTGATTTGGTTTGGTTCAAGAGAGATGAGAGATAAAAATATCACACTATTTTTGAGTTTAAAACTCATTCAAGCATGTGAAATATGCACCTCCTTTAAAGAATTCCCCTTCCTTACATATGTGTCAAAATTTTATTGCTCATAGTTTTTTACTAATAAACCTTGTACATTTTCAACTCTTCATCTTATGTGAAATGTGCACCTCCTTTAAAGAACTCCTCTTCCTTACATATGTGTCATAGTTTTTTTTTACTAATAAACCTTGTACATTTTCAACTCTTCATCTTATGTGAAATATGCACCTCCTTTAAAGAACTCCCCTTCCTTACATATGTGTTTATTTACTAATAAACCTTGTACATTTTCAACTCTTCATCTTATGTGAAATATGCACCTCCTTTAAAGAACTCCCCTTCCTTACATATGTGTTTATTTACTAATAAACCTTGTACATTTTCAACTCTTCATCTTATGTGAGCATTTACTCAATTTTTGGGTATCTTCTTTTACAAATTGGATTTATCTCCTCCCTACACATGGATTGATGCTATTGGCCCATAGGAACCTTAATTGGACCATAGTCTAAAGATTTATGAAAATCTAGACCCTTAGGCTAAGGGTCTTTATACCTATTTCCAATTAATTCCAATTGCACATTGGAAAATTCTTTTTAAATTTCTGTTTCAGGGGAGCTCATCTGAATTATAAGAGATATTTTTCTATCCAAAATTATTCAGAATCTGAATATTCTCTCTCTAGAATATTTTCTCTCTCTAGGTTAAAACAGTCACAAACAAGATCTCTTATATTTCAGAAAAGGAATTGATTACAGGAGAATATACTAGACATCAAAAAGGGGTTGGGGGAGGAATCTTACATTCTACCCCACTTAAAAAACGCGAGATGTCCTCATCTCGCAACTTGGAATAATTTCGCAAGATGCACGAATATGAGACTTAGAGAAAAATTTTAATCACGATTAACCACCAAGAAAAGTCTTAAAGAGAGCAAGATTCAAAATAATAACAAGATTTAAACTTTATTCATTCTCGGAACTTATACAGTAAAGATAGAGAAACTCTTTACACTTCCATAAGCCCGTCCATCATATGGTCACAAAAGCAGTCCTCACAAGCTGCACAAGTATAGGGTAACTCATCTATGGGAATGATTCTGCTGGTTATTGCCGCACCTATCTCAGTGGTATGAGGTGATCTAACAAAAGGACCTCTGAGAGGCAAGCCAAAAACGGGGTAAAGGCATATCTTCTCATGAGGAAGAAAACACGCCAGTAAGAAGACCCGCTCAGAAAACCCAAGATGCCTTGATCTCATGACGCAGTAGTATCGGGGACCCAAACCCAAGGCTTCGATAACCATGGCCAAGCGGACATTGTTACGAAAGTGCTGCTGTCCCCAGGGTGTTACCCTAGTTATGTTTTGATAGGTCCGCCATTTGGTCTGCGCTACAGAAGTTCCTAGGTGAGGAAAAGTGAGCGCTCATACTGTTCTATAAAGTCTTTCTTCACAGACTCTCTTGCGTCTTGAAGGTGAGAAATCATCAGGGATAAAACTAATTCCTGTTGCCAAGCCATGAAGGAGATTAAGAAAGAAAGGAGATTGATGGGAGTAAGATTACTGTGAGCGGTAAGTAAAAGTTACGACTTATATAAAGGAAGGAGCTAGCGTATCCTAGAAGCCAACGGTAACTTGCCACTGAAGTTTTACCGTCTTTCCATGATTTGGGTTTGGCACATTTTTCTATAGAATGTATTAAGAATTTTGAGATGAGGAGATAAAAGAAACTTGTAGGCTAAGTCACCTACTTTCATTGAATTCAGATATAAGGATCACAATATCTGGGGGATAACTTCTTATACTCCCCAAGAGATAAAGAACTTCTTTTGGGCCGTACTCGAATGAAAACCAAAACCTTGGTATCCAAAACACCGATTCTCACTTCTAAACTCATTGTTCTAAATCCTTAAAACAGGCGTGACTCCTGAGAAGTATTCTAGGAAAAGGGTCTTCCTTTTTTAAACAGAAATTTTCTTTTATTTTAGAGAGGGAATAATTATAAGATCAGAAAGGAAGATTCTTACTCCAGTATACCTCGAAGGCTGGGGAGGAATCTTACATTCTACCCCACTTAAAAAAATGCGAGATGTCCTCATCTCGCCAAGTAGAGGACAACTCTTTTTCTTAAGATCCAAATTATTCTGGGTTCCTTATATTCTGGTCAACCCAACAGAACACTGGGATAAATATCCCTTATATAGAACTCATTATTAAATAACAATTCATTCAGATCATATCATTCATATCTTTAACATGATAATGGTCCATTAGACCGAAAAGTTTCCTTCGAAACATTCCTCCACGGAAATTTCAGTCAAGCAAGTTCTCAATTTGACATCCCTTAACTTGATCTACCGGTCAAATATTAACAGTAGCAATCTAACAGCACACCCATTAACCTCATAGTGATTTGCTGAATTCATTATCATCATTCTAGTTATGAATATCATTACAGGGATTCGTCCCATTCCCCCTCATTGTGGTTTCATTATATTTCAACTAATTTTTTAAAAATCAACATTTTTCAATCAGCATTTTCAATCAGAATCCAAATCAATTCATCCATTCTCAAACAGAATTAAAAATCATATCAATCACATGCAAAATCATCATCTGGATAGCATTAACGCTTATAATTTCAAGTCTTAGATTTACTCGTATATACTGTCAGTAAAGAGCTGCAGTATACTCTCGGTATATACGGGTAGTCACGGTCCTTGGAATTATAAAGTAAATACTATCATGTCTAGGCCTCAAGCAAGTCAGGGATTCTATATAATTGCGGTACTTCCATTTGAAGACCCAATTACCAAAATTACGAGTTTCAGTTTGAATATCAAATTGTATGAATTATATCACACAATTATAACCTTTTTGTGTTTCTTGATAAATTTTTGACCTATTTGTCTTCTCAGGTGATCTTTATTAACCAAATGCTCTGATACCAACTGTAAGATCCCTGTTCCCACCGAGCAACGGATTTGGGGTACTGGCAGCAGAAGTAGCGCTTCTCGCGCGGGACAGGGGTCCCACACTCGGGGCCTCGCCCACGGATATCCGGATAAGAGACTAATCCGTCGGTTGTTCCAAAACTGAACCCGGAAAAACTTTCTTAACCGGAAGCACGGGCGATTCCACAAGGATAACTTTTTACTCTAACGTAGTCAAGATCATTTCTGATCGAGATGATCCAATTACATCTATAAGATACTTAGTCAGTTCAAGGAAGGAACTTGCACTTGGATCATTGGGATCAACGCTTTTTTCCCCATTCAAGAGGCACAGCCGTTGATTCCTATCCATAGAACAGTTACTGTCCGGGATTTTTTTTTTTTTTTTAATCGTAAAAACAAAAGTTTGAGTCTCGATTTATGGATCCATCAGTCCAGCCTAACCCCATCCGATCCCATGGGTTAGCCAACCGCCCAACCACTGTAGTGATGGGATCCAATTAAAAATTTGGTTAGGTTTTGTCCCGGGTACCAAGGAAAAGAGTTCCAAGGCCCCCTAGCCGGATGTTCATGCAAAATAAAACTAGTCACACCACTCACACACCCAATATGAAATTGCCCTTTTTCAACCAGATTCAACCAGTTTAAAACAATCCTTTAATAAAACCATAGTATCATTGATCACCATCTTCCAATTTATCCAATTGATTCTTAATTTCCCATCATTCCTTCATCATAGTATCTATGGCATCATTGGCAACTAGAACGCTCAGGAGCCGTTTCGATAGTTCCTAGCCCATAATACTTGGCAATATAATCACTTAACAAGATGGACTCTCGTTGAAGATCAGCAAGATCAACCAACAGATCCATATAAGGAGCCATGGACTCATCCATTGAAGACCAGCAAGGTCAATCAACCAGATCCATGCTCGATTTCAGAAAACAACTCCAACTCTGTTCCAATATCTTCCTCGACGCACGCGTGGGTATCCTAGGCAACCCAGAGCCCGAGCACCGTATGGTCAGCACCCTCTAGGATCCTTCGCAGGTAACCTAGCGCTTCACGCATAGGCCGCTTCCTTGGCCCCTCATCCACCGTACCGGAAGCTCACCATTTTAATCGCACCGAGGCTGGTCAAGACCTCGGCCGACCTTGCTACGCGAGACGTCCTTCATTGACTCCCCGTCAGCAGTTGCAACTTTCTCATCACGACCTTAATCACAAGACGGTCAAAATGCTCCCCCCAGCATTCTTGACATAAAACAATCATTTACAGACAGCATTTACAAACAGCATTTACAAACAGTTTACAATACAATTTCTATTTTAACTTTCATTTTGCCACATTATCCCTCCTCAATCTACATTACTTATTCCATATTCCATTTATATGTATACTCATCCCATCACATCATTTCCATCTCATCACTTCAGATTCCCTCACATCACAATCGTATATTCACATCCATACATCCACAACTATATGCGTACATTCACATCTACATGCATACATCTACATCCCTATGCATACATTCACATCCACATTCACATTCACCTCCATACACCTACATCTACATGCATACATTCACTCCACATTCACATCCACATCTATACATCTACATCTACATGCATACATCCACCTCTACATCCACATCTACGTCTATACACCTACATCTACATGCATACATCCACCTCTACATCCACATCTACGTCTATACACCTACATCTACATGCATACATCCACCTCTACATCCACATCTACGTCTATACACCTACATCTACATGCATACATCCACCTCTACATCCACATCTACGTCTATACACCTACATCTACATGCATACATCCCCATCCACATCCACCTCTACATCTATACATCTACATCTACATGTATACATATACATCTCCATTAACAACTACATCTACATGCATACATCCATATCTCCATTCCCATCTACATCTATACATCTACATCTACATGCATCCATCCACCTCCACATCCACATCTACATCTATACATCTACATCTACATGTATACATCCACATCTCCATTCACATCTACATCTATACCTCTACATCTACATGCATCCATCCACATCTCCATTTACATCCTCATCTACACATCTATTTCTACATGCATACATCCACGTCCCATGCATACATCCACCTCCACATTCACACTCACATCCATACATCTACATCTACATGCAACATCCACATCTCCATGCATAATAAAATTCTTTTAATTAATCTAGGATGATAGTTCCTAGAATATGGTAGGAATTCCTCTTTTTATACTTTGAATGAATTTATTTTATGCGTAATTTCTATAAAAATTTTGCCATAGCTCCGCTACTATGACTGATAAATCTCAATTTTTTTCTAAGGGATAAAGCTCATTATTAAAGAAATAATTAGAATGGTCCCTAATTGGATCATCAATCCATAATGGTCTCTAATTGGATCATTAAGAAAACAATTAGAATAGTCTCTAATTGGATTATCAATCCACAATGGTCTCTAATTGGATCATTAAGAAAACAATTAGAATGGTTTCTAATTGGATCATCAATCCATAATGGTCTCTAATTGGATCATTAAGAAAACAATTAGAATGGTCTTTAATTGGGTCATCAATCCATAATGGATTGAATCATCAATGTGCATAAACTAAAAGCATAGCAAAAAGCCATTAATTTGGCCTCAAGCATAGCTTAATCTTGGATTAAGAAAAAGCTTTATGAAAAGCTTCATTTGGATTGAGAATGGGTCGTGAGTATGACCATTTCTTGAGTGAGAGAGAGAAATTATAAAAACCATTAGAATTTAAATATAAGTGGAAATTAACTTCTATAGCATTTATTAAATTATGTAACTCTTCACTACTATTCACCAATTAACTTCAATAGCATTAAAAAAAAAACCATACCAATTAAACTTCTCAAGCTTGAGAGGGGTTGAGAAGAGAGAATCATTGAGAAATCATAGAAAAGATCAACATTCAATATACTTACCTTATGATTTGCTTGATTCTTTATTCACGGTAGAGGCCCCCAACCAATCAATTGGTTTAGTATGTTGATGGAGCCACCAATGGGGATTGAATAAAGAGGGAAGTATCAAAAACTAGTGAATTTTTAAAGAATTCACAGTTCTTGGCTTAGGTAGAGTAGAGTAACAAGGCATAAGACACTATATATTTTAGCTTAGGTGGAGTAGAGTAACAAAGCATAAGACTCTATCTAATTTGGCTTAGGTGGAGTAGAGTAACAAGCACAAGAGACTATATATTTTGGCTTAGGTGGAGTAGAGTAACAAAGCATAAGAGATTATATTTTGGCTTAGGTGGAGTAGAGTAACAAAGCATAAGAGACTATATTTTGGCTTAGGTGGAGTAGAGTAACAATGCATAAGACATTATATTTTTTTCAACAAGGGGAGGCTTCTATTTATAGGAAAATTTGAGCTCCTAACCAAACAAACTGATTCTAAAATTTTCCAAGTCAGTTTGGTTGGATTTGGACTAGATTTGGACCTAGTTTGGTTACTTTTTGATTCGGTTTGGTTCCATTTTGATTTGGTTTGGTTCAAGAGAGATGAGAGATAAAAATATCACACTATTTTTGAGTTTAAAACTCATTCAAGCATGTGAAATATGCACCTCCTTTAAAGAATTCCCCTTCCTTACATATGTGTCAAAATTTTATTGCTCATAGTTTTTTACTAATAAACCTTGTACATTTTCAACTCTTCATCTTATGTGAAATGTGCACCTCCTTTAAAGAACTCCTCTTCCTTACATATGTGTCATAGTTTTTTTTTACTAATAAACCTTGTACATTTTCAACTCTTCATCTTATGTGAAATATGCACCTCCTTTAAAGAACTCCCCTTCCTTACATATGTGTTTATTTACTAATAAACCTTGTACATTTTCAACTCTTCATCTTATGTGAAATATGCACCTCCTTTAAAGAACTCCCCTTCCTTACATATGTGTTTATTTACTAATAAACCTTGTACATTTTCAACTCTTCATCTTATGTGAGCATTTACTCAATTTTTGGGTATCTTCTTTTACAAATTGGATTTATCTCCTCCCTACACATGGATTGATGCTATTGGCCCATAGGAACCTTAATTGGACCATAGTCTAAAGATTTATGAAAATCTAGACCCTTAGGCTAAGGGTCTTTATACCTATTTCCAATTAATTCCAATTGCACATTGGAAAATTCTTTTTAAATTTCTGTTTCAGGGGAGCTCATCTGAATTATAAGAGATATTTTTCTATCCAAAATTATTCAGAATCTGAATATTCTCTCTCTAGAATATTTTCTCTCTCTAGGTTAAAACAGTCACAAACAAGATCTCTTATATTTCAGAAAAGGAATTGATTACAGGAGAATATACTAGACATCAAAAAGGGGTTGGGGGAGGAATCTTACAATGCATAAGAAGATGCATAAAAGATTGATTTTAATTTCGAAAGTGTTAGTCTCCTTAAATGGAATTTATGTATAAATAAATGTGTAGAGAAATCTTATATCAAATAAAAGAATTCTCTTTAAAAAAAGAAAAAAAAAAGATATGAAATGTGATAAGATGTGATAAGAGGTGTATGAGATGTGATAAGAATTGATAAGATGCGTATGGAAAGTGATAGGATGTGATAAGAGGTGTGATAAGAGGTGATAAGATGCTTATGAAATAAGTTAGGATGTGATAAGATGAATTAAGATGTGTATGGGGGGATGAGGTAAGAAGTGTATGTGATAGGATAAGATGTATATGGGTTGTGATAGGGCGAGAATGGATGTGATGTAAAAGATTAGATGTGAAGGTATATGGGGTTATATAAATGGGAATGTGAAAATGGATGTATGTATGTGGATGTGTGGATATGGAGATGGGAGTGTGGAAGTATGAACATGAAAATGGATATATGCATGAAGATGTATATGCATAGATGTAAATGTGGATGTAGATGTGGATGTAGAGATGTGAATGGATGTGGATGTATAGATGTGAATGGAAATGTGGATGTGGATGTATGTGAATGTGGATGTAGATGTGGATGTATAGATGTGAATGTGGAATGTGGATGTGGATGTATGTATGTATGTGGATGTAGATGTGGATGTATAGATGTGAATGGGAATGGGGATGTGGATGTATGTGAATGTGAATGTAGATGTGGATGTATGTGAATGTGAATGTAGATGTGAATGTGGAATGTGGATATATAGATGTGGATGTATGGGAATGTAGATGTGGATGCATGTATGTGAATGTGAATGTAGATGTGAATGTGGAATGTGGATGTATGGGAATGTGGATGTGGATGTATGTGAATGTGAATGTAGATGTGGATGTATAGATGTGAATGTGGAATGTGGATGTGGATGTATGTATGTATGTGGATGTAGATGTGGATGTATGGATGTGTATGTATGAATGTGGATATGGGATGTGGATGTATAAATGAGGATGTGAAAATGGAGGTAAGCATGTAGATGTGGATGCATGGATGTGAGTGTGGATGTGGATGTGGATGTGGATATGGATGTGTATGTATGAATGTGGATATGGGATGTGGATGTATAAATGAGGATGTGAAAATGGAGATAAGCATGTAGATGTGGATGTATGGATGTGAATGTGGATGTGGATGTGGATGTATGGATGTGGATATGGATGTGAATATATGATATGTGATGTGAAGGAATCTGAAGTGAAGAGATGGAAAAGGAGGTGATTGGATGAGTACACATATACATGGAATGTGGAATGAGTAATGTGGATTAATGAGGGATAATGTGGAAAAATGAGAGTTAATATAGAAACTGTATTTGTAAACTGTTTGTAAATGCTGTTTGTAAATGGCTGTTTTATGTCAAGAATGCTGGGGAAGCATTTTGACCGTCTTGTGATTAAGGTCGTGGAGACCTAACTGATAAAGTTGCAACTGCTGACGGAGAGTCAATGGAGGACGTCTCGCGTAGCAAGGTCGACCGAGGTCTTGACCAGCCTCGGTTCGATTAAAATGGTGAGCTTCCGGTACGGTGGATGAGGGACCAAGGAAGCGGCCTATGAGTGAAGCGCTAGGTCACCTGCGAAGGATCCTAGAGGGTGCTGACCATACGGTGCTCGGGCTCTGGGTCGCCTAGGATACCCACGCGTGCGTCGAGGAAGATATTGGAACAAGGAGTAAGAGTTGTTTTGTGAAACCGGGCATGGATCTGGTTGACTGACCTTGCTGGTCCTCAACGGATGAGTCCATGGCTCTTTTATATGGATCTGTTGGTTGATCTTGCTGATCTTCAACGAGAGTCCATCTTGATAAGTGATTATATTGCCGAGTATTATGGGCTAGGAACTATGGAAACGGCCTCTGTGTGGACAGGTGGTGAGCGTTCTAGTTGCCAATGATGCCATAGATACTCTGATGAAGGAATGATGGGAAATTATGAATCAACTGGATAAATTGGGAGATTGTGATCAGTGGTACTATGGTTTCATTAAAAGATTGTTTTAAAGTTAGCTGATGCTAAGAAAAAGGCAATTTTCATATTGGGTGTGTAAGTGGTGTGGCTAGTTTTATGTTTGCATGAAATTCTGGCTAGGGGGCCTTGGAACTCTTTTCCTTGGTACCCGGGACAAAACCTAACCAAATTCCAAATTGGATCCCATCACTAAAGTGGTTGGGCGGTTGGCTAACCCATGGGATCGGATGGGGTTAGGCTGGACTGATGGATCCGTAAACCGAGACTCAATTTCTGTTATTACGATAGATGAAGTAAGTCCTGGATAGTAATTGTTCTATGGATAGGAATCAACGGCTGTGCCTCTTGATGGGGAAAAAAGCGTTGATCCCAATGATCCAAGTGCAAGTTTCTTCCTTGATCCGACTGAGTATCTTTATAGGTGCAGTTGGATCAGCGTGATCAGTAATGATCTTGACTATGTTAGAGTAAAAAATTATCCTGGTGGAATCGCCCGTGCTTTCCGGGTAAGGGAAGTTTTTTCCGGGTTCGGTTTTGGAAAAACCGACGGATTAGTCTCTTGTCCGGATATCCGTGGACGAGGCCCCGAATGTGGGACCCCTGTCCCGTGTGAGAAGTGCTACTTCCGCTGCTAGTACCCGAATCCGTTGCTCGGTGGGAACAGGGGGATCTCACAGTATGAATGTGGATGTGAAATGGATGTACGAGTGTGAATGTGGATGTGAATGTATGAATGTGAATGTGGATGTGTGGATGTGGAAATGGAAGTGTGGATGTATTGATAGCCATTTTTTCGGCTATCCACATTACCACAAGGAGCTACATCGGTCAAGAAAAATCACATAAACTCTTTGTCATAAATACCTTTTCACTGTATAGGCGTGTGTGCGTTAGGGATTTTACCCATATCTTCTATATATTTTTTATATCACTAAAAAAAGAGTTTTTGCCAACTGCTCATGAAAAATAAATAAAATTATTACCGCCCATTTTGTGTAAATATTTCATTTTATATAAGGGCCTAAATATGGGGGTCTCTATTTTCTCAAATATGTAAATACTTCATTAGGTGTGTGTATTACAAAACCTAAGTATATTTTATTTATTATTATTATTTTTTTTTTTTTCATAATACTTTTGGACCATCATTGTACATATGCTTCAACTTCACCATACATAAGTAAATCCTATGCCCTCACATTTCTACCCACACCATGTAGAAAGCCTACTACCCAAATCACTTTTTTCCTTAGACTATTTCATCTTTTATTCTCTCATCTACCCTAAAATAATGAGGGTCTCCCTCCCTTTTGACTTCCATAGTTTAGTTATTTTGTATATATTTTTTACTATTAAATATTTTATATATTTTCATTAAATACTTTTTCATATATCAATTATTTTTGTATATTTTATTCACAATTAGATCTCTTTATTTATTTTATTTTCCTATCATAAAAACCATATTGTCGTGATATGTTGACTAGTTAAATACTAGCTTGTTTTTTCTTATTATGTAAATCCTTTATAAAATGGAAAAAATCTCCTCCATGCAAGTGTCCACATACACTTGAGTCTCTAAGGTCAGGGTATGATGTATTGGGGGGCTCACTCTTGGAGCTATCAAGAAATTCCACCAATGGGGATCCACACAAAGATTTTAAAAATTCAGAAAATACATGATTCTGCTGAATTTTTTGCGCCTACTTCCACTCCAAATTTGGACTGGTCATCAAAAGACAAAAGTTAGCTCGGGAGCTCAAGAATATGCTCAATTTTTTTGAGAATTTTTGGAGCTAATGGCGGTGAGATATGAATTTTTTATTGGACCCCAGTCTACCCACTTTTTGGCAAGGTACACCTAGTCTCTTCTCACCTCCCTTACACATTCATCACCTACATACTTACTCATTCCTTTCTCACTCAATCAAACCTACAAACTTCATGTCCTCTCTCACCCTCTCCACCTTTGCCCTCTCCTTTCCTCTCCATTTGCTCTCATATCTACTCTACACCCATACCTCATCTCCATTTCTCTCCCTACTACTCCCATATTACTAAATTATTTTCCCAATCTCAAAAAATACATAAAAATTCAGCATGAATGTACCATATCAACCTCTATAAATATGGGGTTTCCATCTACAAAAATCTCCATGTTCTTCACCTCAATCAACTTTTGTGGCGTCAAATGCAAGAAGGAGATCGGCGGTTAACTTAAAGATCTACACATGGGAGAATCCAAGCTTCTTCGAGCTTTCAACTACACAAATGATCTTTCCAAATCTTTACTCCTCTCACCCATTTTGTACATTGTATTACTAACCTTTTATAGTGATTACTAACTACTAACCACTAACATTTGTAAATAAGCACCCACTCTACTACTTTTAGAGTAGGCATTATTACAAGTTATTTGCTCAAACCTCTACATCACACTCTCCTCTCATCTTCAATAATTCTCTTACCTTGAGCCGACATCCATGTGACTCAAGGGATAAGAAGAGGCCCACTCTCATTTCAAAATAAAAAATCCATAATCTATGATTTTCCATAATAAGATTGATTAGGCTTAATCCTAATTGGGGTTTCTCAAACCTATAAATAGAGCCCCCTCCATTCCTTGTAAAGGGGAGATTACACACATTGTACACCACTTCTAACTCTAGTGTGTAAGGAGATAGTGAAGCTTGAAGCTTGAAGCTAGTTATGTCATTGTGAGGGCTTGAGTGATGCCATACTCCCTATCATAATTGTATATTGCCTTTGTGCATCAATAAGATTAGTAGCTTGGGTGCAATTGTGTACAAAATCTTGGGCTCCTACATCTCCAAAGTTTATTTAGCGAAGCGGTCCGATTTTTGATTTAAGGTAAATTTGATCCTTGTATTTTGTGGTGTGATTTTATGCTTGGAGGCTTGTTTTTGATTCGTTACTTTTCAATTCATGGTAAGAAGGTTGTATGGTGAGAGGGCTCCCGTAACCTTAAGACCAAGTGCATAGCGACAACAAAATCAAGCTTATATTGTCTCTCTAAGTTCTTCTCCAAGTTTGGTGTGCATCTATTTGTGTTATGCTAGTCTCCTCCACACATAATACCATATGTTATGAGTGTTTGTTGAGAGTGTGTGTGTCTTTTGATTGATGTATATGGTTAGCTTGTATTGATTGGCTACAAGGAAAGATCTTTGGTGTCCTAGTTCACACATAACTAGGTGGTGCCCCCTTTTCTTGTTGGGTGTGTGGTTTTGGGGTTCTTATGTTTGTGTTGCATTGTGCCCCAAGCCCATTGAGCAACACGGGAGCCTTGAGGAGTGCTTAGAGGCCTCTCTTCTTGTTGCCCGCCCCGGACTGCCTCAGTATGAATGTAGATGTGCATGTGGATGTATGAATGTAAATGTGGATGTGCGGATGTATGAATGTAGGTGGATGTGGATGTATGAATGTGAATGTGAATGTGGATGTGGATGTATGAATGTGAATGTGGATGTGTGGATGTATGAATGTAGATGTGGATGTGGATGTATGAATGTGAATGTGGATGTGGATGTATGAATGTGAATGGGGATGTGGATGTGAATGAATGAGGATGTGGATGTGGATATGGATGTATGAATGTGGATGTGGAAATGGATGTATGGATGTGGATGTGGATGTGAAAATGGATGTATGGATGTGGATGTGGATGTATGAATGTGGAAGTGGATGTATGGATGTGGATATGGATATGTATGTATGAATGCGGATGTGGAAGTGGATGTATGGATGTGGAAGTGGATGTATGGATGTGGAAGTACGAATGTGGATGTGTATGTGGAATAATGAATGCGAATGTGTATGTGAAATGATGTGACGTCGATATGAGTGAATGGATGAGATGTGATGGCATGTGAATTGGGACTCTGAATAAATGATATGTGATGTGAATGAATCTGATGTGATGAGATGGAAAATGATGTGATTGGATAAGAATGAGTACACATATGAATGGAATGTGGATTGATTAGGGATGTGAGATCCCTGTTCCCACCGAGCAACGGATTTGAGGTACTAGCAGAGCGGAAGTAGCACTTCTCGTGCGGGACAGGGTCCCACATTCGGGGCCTCGTCCATGGATATCCAGACAAGAGACTAATCCGTTGGTTTTTCCAAAACCGAACCCAAAAAAACTTCCTTTATCTGGAAAGCACGGACGATTCCACCAGGATAACTTTTTACTCTAACGTGGTTAAGACCATTACTGATCAAACTGATCCGATTGCACCTATATAAAGGTACTCGATCAAATCAAGGAAGAAACTTGCACTTGGATCATTGGGATCAACGCCTTTTTCCCCATCAAGAGGCACAGCCGTTGATTCCTATCCATAGAACAATTACTATCCGGGATTTACTTCATCTATCGTAATAACAGAAATTGAGTCTCGGTTTACGGATCCATTAGTCCAGCCTAACCCCATCCAGTCCCATGGGTTAGCCAACCGCCCAACCACTATAGTGATTGTTATATGTACATTATGTGTGCTATATTATATACACATTATGTGTGCATATACTAGGAGGCTAACCCACATTAGGCTTGTGAGCATGGGAGCATGCGAACAAGCTCTAGTGGAGCATGGGTTAGGACTAACCTTAAGGTTTAAGGTTAGGGTCAGGCATCCAAGGGTCACACATGAGGAATGGAAAGTCAAGAGTCACTTGAGGGCCCTCCTATATAATAGGGGCATGGGGCACACTCAAGGGGGCTTGGGGGCTTGGAGGCTAGGAAGCTTGAGGCTTATGCTATGGTCTCTTGTGTAGAGATCCATATCTACTCATCTACCATTTCACACTATAGCTACATGCTATTGGATTGGAGTTATACCTCTTGATGGTATGGGACATCAAGGTAGAGGTATGATGTATTTCATTTATGATTCATGTGTGCATCCCTTGGGCTCGGGGGTGGTTGGGTGGTTGAGTTTATGCCTGATTTATGCATGTTTATGCATAACAATTATCTAGAGAGATCTTAGGGTTTTAACAGTGATGGGATCCAATTAGGAATTTGGTTAGGTTTTATCTCGGGTACCAACAAGGAAAAGAGTTCCAAGGCCCCCTAGCCGGAAGTTCATGCAAACATAAAACTAGTCACACCACTTACACACCCAATATGAAATTGCCTTTTTCTCAGCATCAGATGACTTTAAAACAATCCTTTAATAAAACCATTATGTCACTGATGACAATCCTCAAAGTCTCTGGTTGAATCCTTATTTCCAGTCATTCATTCATCGGGTTACTTATAGCATCATTGGCAACCAGAACGCTCACCACCTATTCACTCAGGGGCCTTTTCAATAGTTCCTAGCTCATAGTACCCGACAATATTTTCACATATAAAATCAAGATGGAATCCTTGTTGAAGATCAGCAAGATCAACCAACAGACCCATATAAAAGAGCCATGGACTCATCCGTTGAGGACCAGCAAGGTCAGTCAACCAGATCCATGCCCGGTTTCAGAAAACAATTCTTACTCTTGTTCCAATATCTTCCACGACGCACGTGTGGGTATCTTTGGCGACCCAGAGCCCGAGCACTGTATGGTCAGTATCCTCTAGGATCCTTCGCAGGTGACCTAGCGCTTCACTCATAGGCCGCTTCCTTGGTCCCTCATCCACCGTACCAGAAGCTCACCATTTAAATCGAACCGAGGCTGGTCAAGACCTCGGTCGACCTTGCTACGCGAGCCGTCCTCCCCATTGGCTCTCCGTCAGTAGTTGCAACTTATCAGTTAGGTCTCCATGACCTTAATCCACAAGACGGTCAAAATGATTCCCCAGCATTCTTGACATATACAATCATTTACAAACAGTCACAAAATACAGTTTCTATATCAAACTCTCATCTTTCCACATTATCCCTCCTCAATCCACATTACTTAAACCACATTCCATTCAATGTGTATTCATTTTCATCCATTTACTCTCATATCGACGACACATTATTTTCCATTCAATGTGTATTCATTTTCATCCATTTACTCTCATATCGACGACACATTATTTTCCATACGCATTCACGTTCATTATTCTACATTCACCTCCATGTTCGTACATCCACATCATACCTCCAATCCCACATCCACATACATACATCCACATCCGCATTCACATATATGCATACATCCACATCCACATTCACATTCACATCCATACATCTACATCTACATGCATACATCAACACCTCCATGTATACATCCACATCCACATTCTCATTCACATCCATACTCCTACATCTACATGTATACATCCGCATCTCCATGTATACATCCACATCCACATGTATACATCCACATCCACATTCTCATTCACATCCATACATCTACATCTACATGCATACATCTACATCTCCAAGTATACATCCACATCCACATTTACATTCACATCCATATATCTACATCTACATGCATACATCCACACCTCCATGTATACATCCACATCCACATTCTCATTCACATCCATACTCCTACATCTACATGTATACATCCGCATCTCCATGTATACATCCATATCCACATTCTCATTCACATCCATACATCTCTTATCACATCCTAACTCATCTTATCACATCCTAACTCATCTCATATACATCTTATCCCATCACATCCACTTCTTACCTCATCCCATACACATCTTATGACATCTTAACTCATCTTATCACATCCTAACTCATCCCATATGTATCTTATCACATCTTAACTCATCTTATCACATCCTAACTCATCCCATAAGTATCTTATCACATCTCATCACATCTCTTATCACATCCTATCCCTTCCCATATCTATTTATAGAATACAAGGGAATTCTTATATTGATATAAGATTTCTTTACGCATCTAATTATGCATAAATTCCATTTAAGGAGACTAACACTTTCGAATTAAAAATCAATCTTTTATGCATCTTCTTATGCATAAATTCATTTTAAATGAGAATGAAACTTTGAATTAAAATTCAATCTTTTATGCATCTTCCTATGTATAAATTCACTTTAGATGAGAATGACACTTTTGAATTAAAATCAATCTTTTATGCATCTTCTTATGCATAAATTCAATTTAGATGAGAATGACACTTTTGAATAAAATCAATCTTTTATGCATCCTCTTATGGATAAAATTCAAATGTGATAAAAGTAACACTTTTACAATAAAATAATTTTTTTTGTAATATTTTTATAATAAAAGAATAATTTATTTTTTTCTTTCACCTCTATGCATGAAATTCAATATGATAAAAGTAACATTTTTATAATAAAATAATCATTTTTTCTTTACAATTTTATAATAAAATAAATTTTTTTAAATACCTCTATGAAATTCAATTACGCTAAAAGTAACACTTTTATAATAAAATATTCATCTTTTATGCATACCTCTATGCATGAAATTCAATTATGTTGAAAGTAACACTTTTATAATAAAATATTCATCTTTTATGCATACCTCTATGCATGAAATTCAATTATGCTAAAAGTAACACTTTTATAATAAAATATTCATCTTTTATGCATACCTCTATGCATGAAATTCAATTATGCTAAAAGTAACACTTTTATAATAAAATAATCATTATAAAAACTTGACATTAATCAATTAACCATTCACCTAGGATAGAGAATGGTTGGTTTTGTTAGAAAAGAGAGGGAAATACCTTTTTGTAATGAGGTATAACATTTTTAGAGAAGACAAAACATAAGAACCATTAAAGCCATAAAAATCATAAAATAAGTGAAAAGAAGAATCACCAACTTACTAATGACTTTGAAAGCTTTCCTTTGGCTTGATGGTTTGAGGGTTCAACTCTTGTTTGGACAAGAGTGGCCAACCAATCTTTAGAAGAGGGAAATGTCAAAAACTAATGAATTATTAATAAATTCATAGTTCTTGGCTTGGGTGAAATAGAGTAACAATGCCTTAAAGACTATCTATTTTCAACAAGGGGGAGGCTTCTATTTATAGGAAAAATTGAGCTCCTAACCAAACAAACTGATTCTAGAATTTTCCAAGTCAAATTGGTCAATTTTTGACCATTTTTAGGTCAGTTAAGCTAACTTTTTGGAACTAGACTTGAACGAGGAGAGAGGAGAGATGAAATATCTCAATTTTTTATGATAAAAAACTCAATTTGCCCATGTGAAGTAGACGCCTCATTGAAGGCCCTCCCCTTCCTTACATATGTGTCAAAAAATGGAATCATTATACTCAAAATATCTCATATTTTTAATATTGCTCATAGTTTCTTACTAATAAACCTTGTACATATTCAACTCTTCATCTTATGTAAGAATTGAAGGGACTCCCCTTCCTTACATATGTGTCAAAATGGAATCATTATACCCAAAATATCTCATATTATTAAAATTACTCATAGTTTCTTATTAATAAACCTTGTACATATTCAACTCTTCACCTTATGTGAGCATTTACTCATTTTTTTGGGTATCTTCTTTTACAAAATTGGATTTATCTCCTCCCTACACATGGATTGATCTTATTGGTCCATAAGAACCTTAATTGGACCATAATCCAAGATTTCTGAAAATCTAGACCCTTAGGCTAAGGTCCTTTATACCCATTTTCAATTAATTCCAATTGCACATTGGAAAGTTCTTTTTGAATTTCTATTTCAGGGAAATTTATTTTAATAATATGAGAAATTTTTCTATCTAAAAATATTCAAAATCTGAATATTCTCTCTCTAGAATATTTTCTCTCTCTATGCCAAAATAGGCAGAGACAAGATCTCTTATATTTCTGAAGAGGGAATTGATTACAGGTGAATATGCTGGATATTTTGAGAGGCTGGGGAGGAATCTTACAAGGGATAATGTGGAAAGACGAGAGTTCATTATAGAAACTGTATTTGTAACCTGTTTGTAAATGACTGTTTTATGTCAAGAATGCTAGGGAAGCATTTTGACCGTCTTGTGATTAAGGTCGTAGAGACCTAACTGATAAAGTTGCAACTGCTGAGATGGAGAGTCAATGGAGGATGTCTCGCATAGCAAGTTCAGTCGACCAGCCTCGGTTCGATTTAAATGGTAAGCTTTCGGTACGGTGGATGAGGGACCAAGGAAGCGGCCTATGAGTGAAGCGCCAGGTGACCTGCAAAGGATCCTAGAGGGTGCTGACCATAGGTGCTCGAGCTCTGGGTCGCTGAAGATACCCACACGTGCATCGTGGAAGATATTGGAACGAGGAGTAAGAGTTGTTTTCTGAAACCGAGTATGGATCTGGTTGATTGACCTTGCTGGTCCACTGATAAGTCCAAAGCTCTCTTATATGGATCTATTGATTGATCTTGCTGATCTCCAACGAGGATTCCATCTTGACTTTTATAAGTGACGGGTACTATGAGCTAGGAACTATCGAAAAGGCCCCTAAGTGAGCAAGTGGTGAGCATTCTGGTTGCCAATGATGCCATAGATACTCCGATAAAGGAATGATTGGAAATTAAGATTCAACTGGATACTTGAAAGTTTATGATCAGTAACACTATGATTTCATTAAATGATTGATTTAAATACATTGAATCTGGGAAAAAGGCAATTTCAAATTGGGTGTGTAAGTGGTGTGACTGGAGTTAAATTTGCTTTGAAAATCTGGCTAGGGGGCCTGTGAACTCTTTTCCCTGGTACACTCGAGACAAAACCTAACCAAATTTTAAATTGGATCCCATCACTACAGTGGTTGGGCGGTTGGCTAACCCATGGGACTAGATGGGGTTAGGCTGGACTGATGGATCCGTAAAATGAGACTCAATTTCTACTGTAGTACACTAGATGAAGTGAAGTAAATCCCGGATAGTAATTGTTCTATGGAAAAAGGAATCAACGGTTGTGCCTCTTGATGGGGAAAAAAAGCATTGATCTCTATGATCCAAGTGCAAGTTTCTTTCTTCATTTGACCAAGTGACTTTAGGTTTGGTTGGATCACTTTGGTCAATAATGACCCTGACTACGTTAGAGTAAAATTTTATCCTAGAGGAATCGCCTGTGCTTTCTGGGCAAGGGAAGTTTTTCTAAGTTCGGTTTTGGAAGAACCGAGGAATTAGTCACCTGTCCCAGATATCCGTGGGTGAGGCCCCAAGTGTAGGACCCTGTCCCCCGCAAGATGTACTACTTCCGCTGTTAGCACCCAGAATCCGTTGCGCGATGGGGACGGGGATCTTACAGGTTGGTATCAGAGCTAATTGGCTAATGAGGATAAACCAAGAAGCCAAATATGTCAAAAATTTATCAAGAAGCACAAAAAGGTTGTAATTGTGTGATAAAATTCATACAATTTGATATTCAAACTGAAATTTGTAAATTAGTAGTTGGGTCTTCAAATGGAAGTACCACAATTGTATGGAATCCCTGACTTGCTTGAGGCCTAGACATGATGGTATTTACCTTATAGTTCCAAGAACCATGACTACCCGTATATACCGAGGGTATAACTGCAGCTCTTTACTGGCAGTATATACGAGTAAATCTAAGACTTGGAATTAAGCATTAATGCTATCCAGATGATGAATTCAAATGTGGTTGATATGATTTTTAAATTCTGATTGAGAACTGATGAGTTGATTTGGATTCTGATTGAAAAATGATGATTCCTGAAATTTGGTTGAAATGTAATAAGCTGAGCAAAACTTCAATGAGGATGAACTGATGAGTTGATTTGGATTCTGATTGAAAAATGATGATTCTTGAAATTTGGTTGAAATGTAATAAGCTGAGCAAAACTTCAATGAGGATGAACGGGACGAGTCCGTGTGATGATGTTCATAACTAGAATGATGTTAATAACTTCAGCAAATGACTATGAGATTAGTGGATTGTGTTGGCAGATTACTACTGTTAACTTTTGATCAGTGGATCAAGTTAAGGGTTGATAAATTAAAAATCTAAAAAATTAAAATTCCCATGGAGGATTGTTCAGATAGAAAAATTCAGTCTGATAGACCATTATTGTGTTAAAGATATGAATGAGATATTCTGAATGAAGTGTCAACAACAACTGATAATGCATTTGATATGAGTATCTTTATCCCTTGATTTTGTGGGGAGCCGACCTATTTAGAGAACCCCGGAATCAGTTGAATCAAAATTCGGATTGAATCATAAATAAAGAGACTTAACAAGAATTTTCGTATTGATAGGAACATGGAACGAGGTCGTCGTGGGTAGAAATGCTAACCCCCAACTCGATAAAGAAGAGCTCGACCTAGATGTTCGTAAAACTCTTCATAGTTCGCAGCCTGGACCTTTCAAGGGTGAAAACTTGGGCGAGGCTGTGGAGAAGTGAATCGAATCAATGGAAGAATACTTCAATGTCACCGGGTACAATGAGAAGAGAAAATGGCTCTTGCAAGGCTGAAGATAGTGGAGACAGCTAGAGTGGCATGGAGCAACCACTGCGAGACAAACTGTCTCGACCAAAATACCCAAACCTAGACCGATCTCAAGGCTTATTTGAAAGAGGTTTTGTCCTCCAAGCTTTCTTGAAACTAAGATGAATGAGTTCTTGAAGAGTACCATCAGGCTTTTTCCCTTATCCTTAAATATTCTCCTCAATTGGATGAAGAGCAGCTGATGGCCAGGTTCATTCGGGGAATGAACGAGCCATTGGATACTTTAGTCAAGAATGCCAAACCTATTTCCTTGGCCGAAGCAGTTCGGATGGCGAAGGATTTCGCCAAAGCCTTTGATGTCAAAGTCCCGCCAAAGCTTGCACCATCACCTTTCAAAAGGTTTTTATTCCCAGAAGATGATTCCAAACTTCCTCCACCTAAGAGATATCAGGGTCAAACCCAGGATATGGGAAGTTCCAGAATGGAAGAAATGTCCTTTTCCCGAAACTCAATCCCCTGGATTTCAACTTTAGAATTTCCACCCTTGAACAAGAGAGTGAAATGCTATAACTGTCAAGGATTTGGACATCGCAGTATGGATTGCCCAACTCCTTTTGGATCAAGGTTTTCAGGGCAGTAAAATCATGGATCAAGATTCCAGACTCCTGCCCCTTCCGTCCAGAGTAATCAGGGTTCTATCTTGCTCCCAAAATCAGGGAAATCCTAGAGGTAGAGCCTCTATACAACCTGCAATTTCAATCCAAAGTAATGCAAGACCTCCACCTCAGAATAGGGGAAGTCAAAGAGAGTTGTTCCCAAATCGGCCATCCACTTCCAAGGCAGTAATGCTGGAAGTGATTGAAGAAGAAGAAGAAGATGAAAGAGATCATACTCCACCTGCGAGATGAGGACATCTCACGTTTTTTAAGTGGGATAGAATGTAAGATTCCTCCCCAGCCTCTTAGGATGTTCAGTATCTTCCCTTGTAGTCAAATCCCTCTTCAGAAATATAAAAGATCTTGTTTCTACTAGTTTTGGCCTAGAGAGAGAAAATCTTCTAGAGAGTGGTAATTCAGTTTTTAAATATTTTTGGATAGAAAAATATCTCTTCTTTTTAAAATAAGTTCCCCTAAAATAGAAGTTCAAAAAGATTTTCAGAAGGTGCATTAGAAATCAAGTATAATCTATTCAAGAAGATTTTTTCAAAATTTTAAATTAAGGTTCTTATGGGGGCCAATAAGATCAATCCATGTGTGGGGAGGAGATAAATCCAATTTGTAAAAGAAAAATATCCAAAAATGAGTAAATGCTCACATAAGATGAAGAGTTGACTATGTACATGGGTTATTAGTAAAAAAACTATAAGTATTACTAAAAAAAATGAGATATTTTGGGTATAATGATTCCATTTTGACAATGTGTAAGGAAGGGGAGTCCCTTCAAGGAGGCGCCTACTTCACATGCTTGAATGAGTTTTAAACTCAAAAATAATGTGATATTTTTATCTCTCCTCTCCCTTGGATCAAACCGAATCAAAAAAGGAACCAAACTAGGTCCAAACCTAGTCCAAATTCAACCAAATCGAATATGGAAAATTCTAGAAATCAGTTGGTCTTGGTTAGAGCCTCCCTCTCCTATAAGTAGAACCTGAGTCCTTTGTAAAAAAATAGGAGAATTATACTATGCCAGAATTATGTTGAAATAATGATAATTTTTACTATTCTCTAAAATTCTCTCTAAATTGAAGAAATTGGAGCTTCCCTTCTTCTTCAATCTCCATTGGTGGCTCCATCAACATACCAAACCAATTGATTGGTTGGGGGTCTCTACCATGATCAAAGAATCAAGCAATTTGTAAGGTAAAGTGTGAATTTGGATTTTTTTTCATAATTTCTCAATGTTTTTCTCTTCTCAACCCCTCTCAAGCTTGAGAAGCTTAATTGGAATGGCTTTGTAATGCTATTGAAGTTATTTGATGAATGGTAGTAAGGAAATACATAAATTTCCATTTATACTTAATTTTAATGGTTTTTATGATTTTTGTCTTCTCTAAAATGATTATGAAGTTATGCCTCATTGAAAAAAGGCATTCCCCTCTCTTCTTTAGTAAATCCAACCATTCTTTATCCTAGATGAATGGTTAATGGATACAATAAAGTTTTTCATAATGTTTTTCTTAAATAAGTAGAAATTGTTTACATTAGAATGATTTAAATACTCTCAATGGTGAAATTCTAGTTGATTTTAGAGAGTTAAAAATTGAAAAATGGTCAGCCATACAAAGGAGCTTATGACAAAATTTTTTAAAATTGTGTAAAATAAGTTTTATTTTTTTATTCAAAAAGAGTACTTCCCATCGTATATGTATTCTTAAAGTGTTAATTTTCATCCTAGGTATAAGAAAATACATACTAAAAATATTTTATTAAAAAAGTGTTACTTTCTTTAGAATTAAGTTCTATGCATAGAAGGAAGTATATTGAAATTTTTATTCTGATTATAAAAGTGTGATTTTCATCATAAATGATTTTATCCATAAATTAGATGCATAAAAGAAATTCTTTTATATTAAAAGAGTGCTTTTCATCATAAATGATTTGTATGCATAAACATATGCATAAAAGATATTTTTTTATATTAAAAGTGTGATTTTCATCATAAATGATTTTATGCATAAATTAGATGCATAAAAGAAATTATTTTATATTAAAAGAGTGATTTACATCATAAATGATTTGTATGCATAAACATATGCATAGAAGATATTTTTTTTATATTAAAAGTGTGATTTTCATCGTAAATGATTTTATGCATAAATTAGATGCATAAAAGAAATTCTTTTATATTAAAAGAGTGATTTACATCATAAATGATTTGTATGCATAAACATATGCATAAAAGATATATTTTTTATTTTAAAAGTGTGATTTTCATCATAAATAATTTTATGCATAAATTAGATGCATAAAAGAAATTCTTTTATATTAAAAGAGTGACTTTCATCATAAATTATTTGTATGCATAAACATATGCATAAAAGATATTTTTTTTAAATATTAAAAGTGTGATTTTTATCATAAATGATTTTATGCATCAAAGAAATTCTTTTATATTAAAAGAGTGATTTTCATCATAAATGATTTTTATGCATAAAAGATATTGTTTTTATATTAAAAGTGAGATTTTCATCATAAATGAATTTTATGCATAAAAGAAATTCTTTTATATTAAAAGAGTGATTTTCATCATAAATGATATGTATGCATAAACAATATAAAAAAATCTTTTATGCATATGCATATGTTTATGCATAAAAGATTTTTTTATATTAAAAGTGAGATTTTCATCATAAATGGACTTTATGCATAAATTAGATGCATAAGAGAAATTCTTTTATTCTAAAAGTGTAATTCCTACTAAATTGGATTTATGCATGGAAAGATGCATAAAGAATTTATTTTAATCCAAAAGTGTTATTCTCATCAATTTTGATTTTATGCATAGAAAGATGCATAAAGAAATCTATTTTTAGTTCAAAAGAGTTATTTTCATCAATTTTGATTTTATGCATGAGAAGATGCATAAAAGATTGAAATATAATTCAAAAGTGTCATTCTCATTTAAAATGAATTTATTTATAGGAAGATGCATAAAAGATTGATTTTTATTTCGAAAGTGTTATTCTCCTTGAAATGGAATTTATGCATAAATAGATGCATCAAAAATAAGAATTCTCTTGTATTCTATAAATAGATATGAGTATGTGAAATGAATCAGATAGATGAAAATGAATGAAGAATGGATGGAGATGTATGTATGTGAAAGAATGGATGTAGATATATGAATGTGGAAATGGATGTATGAATGTGAATGTGGATGTGTGGATGTATGAATGTAGATATGGATGTGGATGTATGAATGTGACTGTGGATGTGGATGTATGAATGTGAATGGAGATGTGGATGTATGAATGTGGATGTGGATGTGGATGTGGATGTGTGAATGTGGATGTGGAAATGGATGTATGAATGTGAATGTGGATGTGGATGTATGAATGTGAATGGGGATGTGGATGTATGAATGTGGATGTGGATGTGGATGTGGATGTATGAATGTGGATGTGAAAATGGATGTATGAATGTGAATGTGGATGTGGATATATAAATGTGAATGTGGAAGTGTGGATGTGGAAATGGAAGTGTGGATGTATGAATATAGATGTGGATGTGGATGTATGAATGTAAATGTGGATGTTCGGATGTATGAATGTAGATGTGGATGTGGATGTATGAATGTGAATGTGGATGGGGATGTGGATGTATGAATGTGAATGTGGATGTGTGGATGTATGAATGTAGATGTGGATGTGGATGTATGAATGTGAATGTGGATGTGGATGTAAGAATGTGAATGGGGATGTGGATGTGGATGTTTACTGTCATGCCATTTGGATTGACAAATGCCCCAGCTACATTCAATTGCCTAATGCACGACATTCTCAAAGAATACTTGGATGATTTTGTTCTTGTTTTCTTTGATGATATTTTGATTTACTCAAAGAATGCAACTGACCATGAAGCTCACGTCTGTAAAGTTCTTGAGATTCTAAGGAAGTACCAACTTTTTGC
Organism: Cibotium barometz; assembly: GCF_041138505.1. Classification (NCBI taxonomy): domain Eukaryota; kingdom Viridiplantae; phylum Streptophyta; class Polypodiopsida; order Cyatheales; family Cibotiaceae; genus Cibotium; species Cibotium barometz. The sequence continues at coordinate 32,600,351 of NC_141092.1, read as the reverse complement.
AAAAAAAGAGCAAATGCACTTTCTCTTTCAGCCATGTTGAATACTTGGGCTTTCTGGTATCCAAAGACGGAATTTTTCCAGATTTCACAAAAGTCCAAGTAGTCATAGATTGGCCTGAACCAAAGACAGTGAAAGAAGTCAGGGGATTCTTGGGATTAATTGGTTGGTATAGAATTTTTATACCTAAGTATGATCTCATAGCTTCCCCCCTGACTAATCTTCTCAAAAAGAATACCCTGTTTCACTGGCTGCCAAGTGTCAGAGCGCTTTTGATAAGCTGAAGACTGCCTTGGTAACCAATTTCATTCTGAAGTTGCCAAATTTCTATCTACCCTTCGAGGTAGTAATTGATTCAGTGGTTTTTCCCTGGGAGGTGCGCTCATGCAAGAAGGTCATGCAGTGGCCTATGAATCCCGAAAACTCAAAACGCATGAGAGAAATTATGTTTTCCACTACCTAGAGCTACTTTCAGTAGTCTATGCCCTGAAGTTATGGAGACATTACCTACTGGGTCAAAGATTCACTTTGATGACAGATCATCAGAGCTTAAAGTTGATCTTCACTCGGAAGGATCTCAACATGCGCCAAAGAAGGTGGATGGAAACCCTGCATGAATTTGATTTTGAAATCAAGTACCGCCCAGGCAAAGAAAATGTGGTAGCAGTCCAGTAATAAAATCCGTACTAATACATTCCCACTTCATCTGGGGAATGTCTAATGGATGTAACTTCCCAGGCATTTTTACTGTCTTAGCTTTGACTTTCTGACATATCAGGCATTGACGTACGTGATTAAGTACATCCTTTTTTAGTCCAGGCGAAAAGAAGCTTTTCTTTACAAACATGTAGGTCTTGATGAAACCTGGATGTCCTGCTCTGTAAGGCTATCATGGGCTTCATTCACAATTTGACCCTTAGTTCTCTCATCATTTGGGAATGCATAGCCTGCTATTATAATACATAATTCCTTCATCCAGGCTGTACCCTTGAACTCCGTTTAACTCCTGAGGAGTTTTGCTTTCTTGCATAAGTAGGGTAGCAATAGGGCCAAAGAATCTATCTTGCATGATCTTCTCTCTTGCTTCATTAATCAATGGATTTGGCACCACTGTGATGATTACAAGCAAGGAGGCTTTTCTGTTGAGGCAACTCCATCTTCGTGGTAGTTGTCCATCTGATTCCAGTAAAAGAACCTACACTATAGTGGATGTGGCCAGAGTGTTCCTCAAGGAAATCTTCAGATTGCATGGCCTACCCACCCAGGAGAATAGTAAGTGATCGAGATCCCAAATTCATGTCAAGATTTTGGACTGCATTCTTCAAAGCAGTAGGAACTTTCTTGGATCTCAACATAGCTTACCACCCCGAGACCCATGGTCAAACAGATATGGTGAACCAAGTAATCGATGATATACTTTGGTCATGCTGTGGCAAGGGACCCAAGAAGTGGCTAAGCTATCTTCACCTTATCGAATTCGCCTACAATGCTTCTTATCACCGCAGTATCGAAATGAGCCCTTTCAAAGCTCTGTATGGACAAGACTGCCTAACACCATTAACTTGGTCTGACCCATTGATTAGGGTTGAGATGTCTAGACAGATGCTTGACGACATGGAGCAACAAATGCAGCCAATCCACAAGGATATAAAAGCTGCCCAGGATAGAAAGAAGTAGGGTTGAGATGTCTAGACAGATGCTTGACGACATGGAGCAACAAATGCAGCCAAGCCACAAGGATATAAAAGCTGCCCAGGATAGACAGAAGTAGTATGCAGATAAGAAGAGGTCAGGCAAAAAATTCCAAGAAGAAAATATGGTCTTCATTCGAGTACGCCCCAAAAGAAGCTCGCTATCTCTTGGGAAGTACAAGAAGCTATCTCCCAGATACTATGGGCCATATCTGATTACAAAGAAAGTAGGTGACTTAGCCTATGAACTTCTTATGCCTCCTCATCTCAAAATACATAATGTATTTCAGGTTAGCCTACTTAAGAAGTATGTACCGAGTCGGAATCATGTGCTTAGTGATGAACTCTTTACTTCTTCAACCCAAGGGTAGATGGAACTTCAACCTGAAGAAATCCTTGATGTTTGAGAGAAGGTTCTCAGGAACAGAATTCTCAGAGTCAAATGGAAGTTCTATCCTTTTAAAGACGCCACTTGGGAGAAAGAAGCCGAACTGCCTGCTGGATTACCCCCAGTTTGCGAGATGAGGACATCTCGCGTTTTTCAAGTGGGAGAGTATGTAAGATTCCTCCCTAGCCCCTCAAGATGTTCAGTTTCTTCCCCTGTAATCAATCCCCTTTTCATAATAAAAAAGGATCTTGTTTCTACCTGTTTTGGCCTAGAGAGAGGTAATTCAATTTTTAGATAACTTTGGATGAAAATTTTTTCTTTCTTATTAAAATAATTTCTCTTGAAACAGAAGTTTAAGGTGCATTAGAAATAAATTATAATGTGCACAAAAGACCTTAGCCTAATATTAAAATTGATTTCTATGCATAGAAAGATGTATAATGAATTTTTCTTTAATTATTAGAATTGATTTCTATGCATAGAAAGATGCATAATGAAAAAAAAAATTAATAAAAATATTATTCTTATTAAAATTTAGTTCTATGCAAAGAAAGATGTATAAAGAATTTTTTTTAATTACAAAAGTGTTATTCTTATTAAATTTGATTTTTATGCATAGAAAGATGCATAAAGAAATTTTTTTTATTACAAAAGTGTTATTCTTATTAAATTTGATTTTTATGCATAGAAAGATACATAAAGGAAATTTTTCATTACAAAAGTGTTACTCTTATTAAAATTGATTTTTATGCATAGAAAGATGCATAAAGGAATTTTTTTATTTTTATTTTTACAAAAGTATTACTCTTATTAAAATTGATTTTTATGCATAGAAAGATGCATAAAGGAATTTTTTTATTAGAAGAGTGTTATTCTTATTAAAATTGATTTTTATGCATAGAAAGATGCATAAAGGAATTTTTTTAATTACAAAAGTGTTATTCTTATTAAAATTGATTTTTATGCATAGAAAGATACATAAAGGAATTTTTATTATTATAAAAAAAGCATTTTTCTTATAAAATTTGATTTTTATGCATAAATAGATGCATAAAGAAATTCTTTTTATTTTAAAAGTGTGATTCCTATTAAATTTGATTTTATGCATAAATATATGCATAAAAGGATTTTTTTATAAAAGTGTTATTCCCATTGAAGTTGATTTTTATGCATAAATAGATGCATAAAGAATTTTTATATAAAAATTAGAATTCTCTTACATTGTATGTTTAAATTCTATGAGTATTTGATAAATGAATAATTAAATACTCTAAGAGAGAAATTTCTATCGTTTTATATTCATACAGATTGTAAAAAGAAAATTTAAGAAATCTATCCAGATCGAAATATTCAGATAAGTGATTAATTTATTTCTCATTGGAATTCGTAACTAATTTTAGAAATCAGTTAAGTGAATATTCAAAGAAAGAAATTCAGTAAAATTGTAACTGAATTATCAAACCTTTTCGAGAAAGATAGTTCAAGAAAAATCTTATTCGACTCGAACCTTGAATCAAACTATGACCAAGACCAAATTCTTTCGTCAGTTTCAAGGAAAGAAGGTGTGACCAGTTTAGAAAAATACACTCAAAACTCTTGCCAAATCTGAAACTAAGTTTGAGACCCTTCGAATTGATATGTGGATCAAGGTTATAGAATTCGAGGAATTCTGGTATGAAATTCAGAATTTCGATCATGAAGTTTTGGGAATACTGATTCAAGAAATACTCCTTGTATTCAAAAGAAAATCAAACTGAAACTTGCATAGAAGCACTATTTTCCTAAAGGACTGTCTTACGCCAGAATGCTGAGGGAGCATCTGGTATATGTTTTTCTAAGGGAAGTTTCGATTGCAACAGCTGGCCAGGAGTGTTCAAAGGACAGCTGGCAGGAGTGTTCAAAGGACAGCTGGCAGGAGTGCTCAAAGGACAGCTGGCAGGGAGTGTTCAAAGGACAGCTCACACGGCAAAGCCTTGACCAGCCTCAGTATGGTTGAAAAATGGTGTGCTTCCAGTACGATGGGTGAGGGCCGACGAAGCGGTCCCTCATTGAAGTGCCAGGACACCTAAGGAGGATCTTGGAGGGTTCTGACCAGGCGATGCACGGGCTCGCGCTACCTAGGACACCCATGCTTATGTCGTGGAAGATATGTACGATAGACTAAATGATTATTGTAATCTGTTACTAGATCTCGTTTGCTGACCAGTTGGTCTCAACGGAGAGTTCAGGGTGATACTGATTTTTGAGAAACAAAGGACTCGATGGAATTTTTGAGTTATGACATCTATAACCAATAACTATTTGTCAATGGATTATTTTATAAGTTACAGTTTTAAAGAGGAGTGTGTGCATATCTCTATTCGAAAGAAAAAGTTAAGAAAGGCATTCAATTATGTGTGGGTGAGTAATTGTCTGGTTCTACTGATTCCAGTGGTTGGGTTGTGGCTAACCCATGGGCCGGATAGGTTGGAATCAGTGGAGTTTTAATAATTAAAATTGAAATAATAGGAATGCGCTTAGAAATTGAGTAGTTAAATAAAAACCTGAAGAATTTCTCAAATGAGTAGATCAATGGCTGTGCCTAACTTTGGCTAGGAAAAAAGTGTTGATTTCCTCAAATGATTAGATCAACGGCTGTGCCTGATTTCAGTTAGGAAAAAAGCGTTGATTTCATCAAACTAAGTCAGTGATAGTTTTCCTTCTATCTGGTTTAATCAGGTGAAGGATAGTTTAGTGTCTTGACCTCGTTAGAAAATTCGTTAAGAAAATCAAAAAGGTGGAATCGTCCCCATTTTTCGGGCAAGGGAAATTTTCCCGGTTTCGGTTTTGGAATGACCACTAGATTAGTCTCGTGTCCGAACATTCGAGGGCAAGGCACCGAGTGGGAAACCCTGGCCCGTGCACGAGGAAGCACTTCCGCTGCTAGAGCAACCAAGAATCCGATGTGCGGAGGGGGTAGAGGGGTCTCATAGAGAGAGACACATATGTTAGGTTCAAATTCTAGATCTTCCACTCTATCCTCGAGCACTTGGTTATCCTCATGAACTTTACTATGCTCCACATATGTTCTTAATGATCTTGGTTTCCTCCAATGCATCAAGAGTGTTACTCATAAACTTGTCACCATGTTCATGCATGTCAAAACTACTAGAGCTTTGAAAAGCTACTTCATGTGCACATAAAGTTATCATAACACTCAAGGCTTCTTCCAAAACATCATCACAATCATAAACATAAACATAAACATGGGCATACTCTACTATAAACTTTTCATCCATATTTGCAAGATCAAGTACATGAACCACATCCATAAAAGAACATTCCATAACCAACACTATTGCGAACAAAATAGGTAATATTTTCTGAAAACGGGAAATAGTTGACATCTTTTGAAGATTCCATAAAAAAATTGTTCACTTTTTACCTCTTTTTGAAAAGTGATCTATGCATTCATACAACCGGGATTATAAATTTGTGAGCTTCTAATTTAAAGCTTTTTGCATTTGGGGCTCAAATTTACATTTCTTACCCATACGATGCGTTTAGCCCCCACATAAACAAGCATTACATTTGAGTAAATGGACATTATTGAGAGATCACTTACTTACCATGCCTTTTGGAAGCTACATCCAAGGCACATTTTTTAATGGCACAATATACAACTATCCAATAGCACATGTTAGTAGATCATGCTAGTAGTAGTTAGCATTATCTAGCCATTAGACCATTTTGGTTTTCATATGTCATGCTAGATAGGAGACTTTGTAGTGCTACTTATCAAAAGAAGCTTTAATTATGAGATAAAGGACTAACTAGAAAAAGGGGCTATTAGTTCTAAAAGTATATAGATATCTCAAAATGATCAATATCTTACTCCACAAAACTAGGAGCCCAAAATACATGTCTCTAGGAGATCCTTTTGAGAGATAACTTACTTACCATGCCTTTTGAAGCTACATCCAAGGCAAATGTTTTAATGGCAGAATAAACAATCATCCAATGGCACATGTTACTAGGCCATGCTAGTAGTTAGCATCATCTAGCCATTAGACCATGATGGAAACCAATGATATCTCAAAACGATAGATATCTTAAAAGGATCAATATAAAAAAAACATTTACTTTGAAAACCATAGATATCTCAAAACGATCAATATCTTACTCCACAAAACAAGGATCCCAAAAATACATGTCCATGGTTGCAATAGTGTATTTCAAAAACAACATATAGAAACACGAAGATAAAGATAAGAGTTGTGTGTAATCAAAATGCTCGCACGAGTACTCATCATCATCATTAGCACATGGCCCACAAACCGTCTTGAGAGCCAGAATTGTTGAGATATCGAGCTCATCTAGTGAGGTGGTGGACACTGATGACCCGCTTGGGGGATAGGCCCCACACTTACACCACTGGCATGGTTGGTGAGATCATGGGTGATATGCGGCCAGTGGGATGACAGGCTATGTGACAACCATTCTAGAGCATAGTTATAGCGCCAGCTCATTTAGTTGGGTTCACACTATAGAGAACCCTAGTATGTATTTGGTTGAATACCTTTTTATATAGTGAGTACTCTTATCTTTGTATAAGGTGTGTTGAGTATTGAGTGAAGAAGAAGAAGATTTTCAGCCTCTCACCTTGTGTGTTCTCTTTTTTAGGGTTTTTGTGAGTGTGTGTGTGCCTGCAAGAGCTCAAGTTCTCTTCTCCCCTGCATCTTCTCATGGTATTAGAGCGTGGTTCATGCTAAGGGCTGAGGTGCAAGAAAGAGAAGCACAGGAAGCGGTACGAGGATAAGAGTTTCAACTACTCTTCCCTATTTGTGTTGGCGGACTACACCCTTGTCGGGAGCTCTATGGGAGGCACCGGCAAACGATCTCTGATTAAGGAGCTTTCTTTGTGGGAGTAAAGCTATAGGTCAGCTATACTGTCCTATCGGACCAAATTTTTCAGGTCGAAAACGCGTTTTGGGCACGTTATGACCTCCGTTTTTCAGAAAGCAGGCGATTTCGAGCCTTGCGGGTAAGTCATCGATTCTCTGCAGAACTCTGTTTTAAGAACTGCATGAAGACAGATTGGTTGTGCAGACATTGTGTGTGCTCCAAGGAGGTCAACAGTTGCCATTGGGTGTATGTATGCACATTGAGGTCAATGGTTGTGACATTTGAGTGTAGTACAGTACCGCTCTGCAGAAAATATAGCAGTTTGTGCAGGACAAACCAGAGTGCTATTTCTAGTAAATTTATGTGTGGCAAGATGTAAAATGATGGCATAAACCAGATTGTTGCTGAGAAGCTTGATAAGAACAACTTCCATGCTTGGAGGTTCGGGTTGACGAATTTCCTGATGGGAAAGGGTTATTGGGACTACATAGAAGGTGAGCATGAAGAGGCACCGGAGATCAATCTGACTGCTGCAGATGTGAAAGAGTTCAAGGATTGGAACCAAGGAGCCAGAAAAGTTATGTATTGGCTCTCTATCAGTATACAGGACACCATGATTGGGCACATACAGGATGCCAAGTCCCCCAAGGAGGCATGGGACACCTTGGTAAAACTCTATGAAACGAATACCAAGGCACGAAAGATACAGTTGAAGAATGAACTTCATACTATGGAGAAAAAGAGTATGTCTGTGAATGACTATGCATTGAAGATCAAGGGTATTGTGGAATCCCTTACATCTATTGGCGTTTCAGTAGATGATGATGATAAGGTGGAAGTCTATCTACGTGGTCTCGGCCACAATACAAGGCGTTTAAGACGTCTATTCAAACTCGAGAAAACATTCCAAATTTCACAGATTTGGTGTCTATGTTGATTATAGAAGAGAAGAGCTAGGGTGAAGACCAACAGTCACAAAACAAAAATAGTTCAGAGCAACAGGCCTTCTACACAAGTTCAGGAAGAGGACGAGGTAGAGGAGGCCGTGGATGCAGCCAAGGAGGTGGCCGAATAGGTAATCAGAATTTTGGCTAGCAGCAGCGACAACAGTCCCAGAATTCACAACAACAACATGCAGGTGGAAGAGGCCAATTCAGAGGCAGGGGGAGCCAAAGAGGTCATGGAAATTAGCAAAGGTAGTATAATGATACACGTGGATGCTTTTACTGTGGTAAACCTGGACATGTGCAGGGCAGATTGTTATAAGAAGCAAGCTAACATGCAAAATGGGAAATTGCAGCAAAACAACTATGCATCCTCAAGCAGAAACAAGGAGGATAATGAAAGGTTGTTTGTTATGCAGCATGTTGTTAATGCCATGTCTGAAAATGTTGAAGCAGCACATAAAGATGATATATGGTACGTTGATTCAGGTGCTTCGAACCACATGACAAGTCATGGGGAGTGGTTCAAGGAGATGAAAAATCTTGAAAGACCAAGTTTTGTGAAAATAGGGGATGAGACTGCACTGCATGCAGGCCGACCAGCCAGACAGTCGTGTGGAGAGGAAAAATGTAAGATTCCTCCCCCAACCCCTTTTTGATGTCCAGCATATTTCCCTATAATCAAGCCTCTTCAGAAATATAAAGACCTTGTTTCTAACTGTTTTAACTCAGAGAGAGAAAATATTCTAGAGAGAGAATATTCAGATTTTGAATATTTTTGGATAGAAAAATATCTCACCTTATTAAAATGAATTCCCCTGAAACAGAAATTCAAAAAGAATTTTCCAATGTGCAATTGGAATTAATTGGAAATAGGTATAAAGAACCTTAGTCTAAGGGTCTAGATTTTCAGAAATCTTTGGACTATGGTCCAATTAAGGTTCCTATGGGCCAATAGCATCAATCCATGTGTAGGGAGGAGATAAATCCTATTTGTAAAAGAAGATACCAAAAAATGAGTAAATGCTCACATAAGATGAAGAGTTGAATATGTACAAGGTTTATTAGTAAAAAACTATGAGTAATATCAAAAAAATGAGATAAATTGAGTATCCAAAAATGAGTAAATGCTCACATAAGATGAAGAATTGAAAATGTACAAGGTTTATTAGTAAAAAACTATGAGTAATATTAAAAAAAAAGAGATAAATTGAGTATCCAAAAATGAGTAAATGCTCACATAAGATGAAGAGTTGAAAATGTACAAGGTTTTTTAGTAAAAAACTATGAGCAATATTAAAAATATGAGATATTTTGGGTATAATGATTCCATTTTGACACATATGTAAGGAAGGGGAGTTCTTTAAAGGAGGTGCATATTTCACATGATTGAATGAGTTTTAAACTCAAAAATAATGTGATATTTTTATCTCTCCTCTCTCTTGAACCAAACCAAATCAAAAGGGAACCAAACCGAATCAAAAAGTAACCAAAGTAGGGCTAAATCTAGTCCAAATTCAACCAAACTGAATTTGGAAAATTCTAGAATTCAGTTAGCTTTGGTTAGAGTTTCCCTCTCCTATAAATAGAACATGAGTCCTTTGAAAAAAATAGAAGAATTTTACTATACTAGAGTTATGCTAAAATAATGCTAATTTCTACTATTCTCTAAAATTCTCTCCAAATTGAAGAAATTGGAGCTTCCCTCTTTCTTCAATACCCATTGGTGGTTCCATCAACATACTTAACCAATTGATTGGTTGGGGGCCTCTACCGTGAACAAAGAATCAAGCAATTTGTAAGGTAAATGGTGAATTTTGATCTTTTCTATAATTTCTCAATGCTTCTCTCTTCTCAACCCCTCTCAAGCTTGAGAAGCTTAATTGGAATGGTTTTTGAATGCTATTGAAGTTAATTGATGAATGGTAGTGAATAGTTACATAATTTGATGAATGCTATTGAAGTTAATTGATTAATGATAGTTAAGAGTTACATAAATTTCCATTTATGCTTAATTCAAATGGTTTTTATATAATTTCTCTCTCTCACTCAAGAAATGGTCATACTCATGACCCATTCTCAATCCAAATGAAGCTTTTCATAAAGCTTTTCCTTAATCCAAGATTAATCTATGCTTCAGGCCAAATTAATGGCTTTTTTCTATGCTTTTAGTTTATGTATTTCATGAATATTGATGATTCAATCCATTATGGATTAATGATCCAATTAGGGATCATTCTATTTATTTCCTTAATGATAAGCTTTATCCCTTAGAAAATTTGAGATTTATCAGTCATAGCAGCGGAGCTATGGCAAAATTTTTATAAAAATTATGCATAAAATAATTTCATTCAAAGCATGAAAAGAGGACTTCCTACCATATTCTAGGAATTATCATCCTAGATTAATTGAAAGATATTCATTGTAATCATAGAGAAATTGATTTTTATATTATGCATAATTGATTTTCATGTATAGAGGTATGCATAAAAGATTATTATTTTAACATAAAAGTGTTACTTTTATCATAATTGGATTTCATGCAAAGAGGTATGCATAAAAGATTATTATTTTAATGTAAAAGTGTTACTTTTATCACAATTGAATTTCATGCATAGAAGTATGCATAAGAGTTGATTATTTTATTATAAAAATGTTACTTTTATCATATTTGGATTTCATGCATAGAGGTATGCATAAAAGTTGATTATTTTATTATAAAAGTGTTACTTTTATCACAATTGAATTTCATGCATGGAAGTATGCATAAGAGTTGATTATTTTATTATAAAAGTGTTACTTTTATCATATTTAGATTTCATGCATAGAGGTATGCATAAAAGTTGATTATTTTATTATAAAAGTGTTACTTTTATCATAGTTGAATTTCATGCATAGAAGTATGCATAAGAGTTGATTATTTTATTATAAAAGTGTTACTTTTATCATATTTGGATTTCATGCATAGAGGTATGCATAAAAGCTGATTACTTTATTATAAAAGTGTTACTTTTATCACAATTAAATTTCATGCATAGAAGTATGCATAAGAGTTGATTATTTTATTATAAAAGTGTTACTTTTATCATATTTGGATTTCATGCATAGAGGTATGCATAAGAGTTGATTATTTTATTATAAAAGTGTTACTTTTATCATATTTGGATTTCATGCATAGAGGTATGCATAAAAGTTGATTATTTTATTATAAAAGTGTTACTTTTATCACAATTGAATTTCATGCATAGAAGTATGTATAAGAGTTGATTATTTTATTATAAAAGTGTTACTTTTATCATATTTAGATTTCATGCATAGAAGTATGCATAAAAGATAGTCTTTTTATACTAAAAGTGTGATTTTCATCATAAATGGATGTTATGCATAACTTAGATGCATAAGAGAAATTCTTTTATTCTAAAAGTGTAATTCCTACCAAATTGAATTTACGCATAGGAAGATGCATAAAAGATTGATTCAAGAGTGTCATTCTCATCTAAATTGAATTTATGCATAAGAAGATGCATAAAAGATTGAATTTTAATTCAAAAGTGTCATTTTCATTTAAAATGAATTTATGCATAGGAAGATGCATAAAAGATTGATTTTTACTTCAAAAGTATTAATCTCCTTAAATGGAATTTATGCATAAATAAATGTGTAAAGAAATCTTATATCAAATATAAGAATTCTCTTGTATGCTATAAATAGATATGAGATGTGATAGGATGTGATAAGAGGTGTATAAGATGTGATAAGAGGTGATAAGATGCTTATGAAATAAGTTAAGAGGTGATAAGATGAATTAAGATGTGATAAGATGTGTATGGGATGAGGTAAGAAGTGTATGTGATAGGATAAGATGTATATAGGTTGTGATAGGGCGAGAATGGATGTGATGTAAAAGATTAGCTATGAAGGCATATGGGGTTATATGAATGGGAATGTGGAAATGGATGTATGTATGTGGATGTGTGAATGTGGAGATGGGAGTGTGGATGTATGAATGTAAAAATGGATGTATGCATGAAGATGTATATGCATGGAAGTGAATGTGGATGTAGATGTGGATGTATAGATGTGAATGGGAATGTGGATGTGGATGTATGTGAATGTGGATGTAGATGTGGATGTATAGATGTGAATGTGGAATGTGGATGTGGATGTATGTATGTATGTGGATGTAGATGTGGATGTATAGATGTGAATGGGAATATGGAAGTGGATGTATGTGAATGTGGATGTAGATGTGGATGTATAGATGTGAATGTGGAATGTAGATGTGGATGTATGTATGTATGTGGATGTAAATGTAGATGTATAGATGTGAATGGGAATGTGGATGTGGATGTATGTATGTATGTGGATGTGGATGTATGAATGAGGACGTGATAGTGGATGTATGCATGTGGATGTGGATGTATGGATGTGGATATGGATGTGTATGTATGAATGTGGATATGGGATGTGGATGTATAAATGAGGATGTGAAAATGGAGGTAAGCATGTAGATGTGGATGTATGGATGTGAATGTGGATGTGAATGTGGATGTGGATGTGGAGGTATGGATGTGGATATGGATGTGAATATATGATATGTAATGTGAAGGAATCTGAAGTGAAGAGATGGAAAATGATGTGATTGGATGAGTACACATATAAATGGAATGTGGAATAAGTAATGTGGATTAATGAGGGATAATGTGGAAAAATGAGAGTTAATATAGAAATTGTATTTGTAAACTGTTTGTAAATGCTGTTTGTAAATGGCTGTTTTATGTCAAGAATGCTGGGGAAGCATTTTAACCGTCTTGTGATTAAGGTCGTGGAGACCTAACTGATAAAGTTGCAACTGCTGACGGAGAGTCAATGGAGGACGTCTCGCGTAGCAAGGTCGGCCGAGGTCTTGACCAGCCTCAGTTCGATTAAAATGGTGAGCTTCCGGTACGGTGGATGAGGGACCAAGGAAGCGGCCTATGAGTGAAGCGCTAGGTCACCTGCGAAGGATCCTAGAGGGTGCTGACCATACGGTGCTCGGGCTCTGGGTCACCTAGGATACCCACGCGTGCGTCGAGGAAGATATTGGAACAAGGTGTAAGAGTTGTTTGCTGAAACCGGGCATGGATCTGGTTGACTGACCTTGCTGGTCCTCAACGGATGAGTCCATGGCTCTTTTATATGGATCTGTTGGTTGATCTTGCTGATCTTCAACGAGAGTCCATCTTGATAAGTGATTATATTACCGAGTATTATGGGCTAGGAACTATTGAAAAGGCCCCTGAGTGGACAGGTGGTGAGCGTTCTAGTTGCCAATGATGCCATAGATACTCTGATGAAGGAATGATGGGAAATTAAGAATCAACCAGATAATTTGGAAGATTGTGATCAGTGGTACTATGGTTTCATTAAAGGATTGTTTTAAAGTTAGCTGATGCTAAGAAAAAGGCAATTTCATATTGGGTGTGTAAGTGGTGTGGCTAGTTTTATGTTTGCATGAACTTCCGGCTAGGGGGCCTTGGAAATCTTTTCCTTGGTACCCGAGACAAAACCTAACCAAATTCCAAATTGGATCCCATCACTACAGTGGTTGGGCGGTTGGCTAACCCATGGGATTGGATGGGGTTAGGCTGGACTGATGGATCCGTAAATCGAGACTCAATTTCTGTTATTACGATAGATGAAGTAAGTCCCGGATAGTAATTGTTCTATGGATAGGAATCAACGGCTGTGCCTCTTGATGGGGAAAAAAGCGTTGATCCCAATGATCCAAGTGCAAGTTTCTTCCTTGATCTGACCGAGTATCTTTATAGGTGCAGTCGGATCAGTTGTCACTAATGGTCTTGACTACGTTAGAGTAAAACGTTATCCTCGAGGAATCGCCCGTGCTTTCCGGATAAGGGAAGTTTTTCCGGGTTCAGTTTTGGAAAAACTGATGGTTTAGTCTTTTGTCCGGATATCCGTGGACGAGGCCCCGAATGTGGGACCCCTGTCCCGCGCGAGAAGTGCTACTTTCGCTGCTAGTACCCCGAATCCATTACGCGGTGGGGACAGGGATCTTACAAAAAATGTGACAGGGAAAAAGTGTGTGCATATGTGGTACAATGGGCAGTGCCCAGGACTGTAACTCTAACAGGAAATAGTACTGCTTGAGTCTAGAAGGGCTTCATGAGAACTAGACGCTATTTGAATAGGCAACAGAATCTAGAGCTCATGGTAGGCTACCTTCAAAATTTCCAAGGGGGTCCCTCTCCTCACGAGCTCCTAATAAAACGAAGAGAGAGAGTGTGCACTATGCGTGTGTGTATGATATATATATATATATATAATATGTCCATATGTGTGTCGGGGAGAGAGTGTGTGAGTGAAAGGTATGTAGAGTCTAATTTTCATTTAATTTAAAGTTTCAATTTCAAAAATTAAAAGAGCTAGATAGCGCTGTTTACCATAATTCATGTTTGTTTACGCCCGGTCTCACTTATCTCCACAAAAACAATGACAGCACCGAGTACAATAACAATTGCAAGGAAGCAAGCGACAAAGAGAGAGAGCAATATAGAGCTAGAGAAAGAGAGAGAGAGGCGCTTATAAGAGCATATATATAGATATTCCTATGGGTATATAAATCTGTTTTTTCTCGTTGCGTGGGCATCGCATAAGCGACGAATCGCTTATGCGATGAACTCGTCGTCGCTTAAGCGACCTCTTCGTTGCTTATGCGACGACTTTAAAAAAAATTTAAAATCTCACGCTTATGCGACGTAAAGCATCGCTAGAATATTCGCTAAAAGCGTCGTATAAACGATGTACCACAGCGACGCCAGTAGCAACTATAAATAGCATCGCGTAAGCGACGAAAAAAGTCACTACTGGCGTCACTGTGCACCCAATGGTGCACCCAATGGCTATTAGTGGACTAGCCTGGGTATGGTAAAAAATGGTGTGCTGCCGATACGATGGGTGAGGGCTGACGAAGAGGTCCCTGAGTGAAGTACCACGACACCTAAGGAGGATCCTGGAGGGTTCTGACCAGGCGATGCATGGGCTCGCGGTGCTTAGGACACCCATACGTATGTCGTGGAAGATATATATGAATGTTGACGAAATGATTATTGTAATCTGTTACTGGATCCTATTGTTGCTGGTCCCAACGGAGAGTCCAGAGTGGTACTCTTTTTGTGAAACAAGGGATTGAATGGAAATTTTGAGTTATGAAATCTGTGACCATATCTGTTTTATCAATGGATTATTTTTATATTAAAGTTTCTGGAGAGATGGAAAACTCTCTCACTTGTAGCAAGAGTAGTATGATCCACGTGTAGCTCAATCCAATGGGATTTGCATCCCTTTCGGAGCTAGGGATTCAACCCGTACCGGTGCACAAAAGCTTATCCATTTGATGGAGAGAATGCTTATGGCCACCATCACATGACACTAGACTTAGCACACACACAAGCTCAACTTGCCCTCATTCTTACACACCCATTCATTCACAAATACAAGCAAGAGGAACACATTCACTATGCACACAAGCAAAGAGAAAGACCTCACTCCACTCCTATCTTCCTACAAGCATGCACACTCTCAAGCATCAAGCTTCCATGAAAGCTTCAAATCAATCCACATACTCAAAAATGAAATACTAAAAGCATGCATAAGAGTAAAATGATTAGAGAAGAGGATGAGAAAAGACTCATGACATTGCTATTGATTCAATGAAGAGATTTATCTCATACAAGATGTAGATGGGGTGAGAGAAGAGTCTTCACCTCTATGGAGAAGAGGGAGAGTAGCTCTCTCAAAGGAGCTCTTGCATGAACTTAGCCCAAAATGTACATAAGCTCTCAAATGAGCCACTTTTTATACAAAAACTCTAAAACTCCCAAAACTTTCCATGTGGGATTATTCTTAAGCCCACTCCCACACTCATCTACAACTTGGAACTCTTTACAAGAGCCCTAAAGAAGAATGTCACTTGTTTTCCTGCTTGCATCTTTGAGTTGCATCCTTGCATTGATCACCACTCGTCCATTCGTCACGCAACACTCCCCCCTTCCTATTTTGCGCACGTCCTCGAGCGCGGTAGAAGCAAAAGCTGCAAAAAACAATGGATACAAGTAAAGCCTTTTATTGAAAAAAAACCAGCAATGACAATTTCACATGTGAGCATACAAGTGAAAGGCTGATTAGAGTTTTAAAGAGTGCTAAAAGAGGTGAGTAAAAACTAGTCAAAGTGAGACTAAGTGGTAGATAGTGCTATGCAAAGGCAAGTGTGCTTATACACCGCAGGTTATGACCGCAGTCTCAATGTCCTACAAGTATTTAAGTTATTCCTAAGTGGCAAACCTACTCCTAAATATGAGTAATGGTGATTGGACCTCTTCTTCTTTTCTCTTTTTTTTTTTTTTCATTTGGTGTGTGTGTAAAAGATGATAAAGAGGAAGGTTCCATCCCAATAAGACCCAAGCAATGGCCAAGAGACCTCCGCCAAGAGAATCTAAAGGCCACTAAGTATCTCAAGGGTGACAGACCCTTTTCTTTCTTTTGACATAAGGAGTATCCCATGAAGATGAGGGCATCGGTCTCGAGGGCCCATAATGTACCCCAGAGTCCTACCAACATCTATCAAGGTGATAGAGTCCTTGAAGGTTTTTTTCTTAATCTCCTAGACGTCAGTGTTCACCCCATGGAAACCAAGGCATCGGCCCCAAGGTGCTAAGACAACCCCAGGTCCTACCAAGCATTCCACATGGCTGTAGACACGTCATGTCTTGATTCACTTGTATATATTTTTTATGATTTTCATAAATTTTTTATTAATCCTAGCACCTAGCCCATACCTAAGAGGTAGCTACCACTAGGGATAACTAATATACTTCCAGAGCATAAGAACTTGGCATACTCCATTGGTATATATCCTACACCGTCTTCAAATAGAAATACCTCCTACTAAGTCCTCTAAGAATCTAGAAATCACTCACCACATTTTAACAACTAATTTAAAACTTAAACCAGCCAACTGTGTGTGAACATGCAAACAATATATCCAAAAGTTAAAAGCACATAAAGAACAAAAGATTATGATTTGAATACACCTGTTGTAGTGCTTGTTGATGTTGTGCATTTGCATTGATGCATTGCTGATACTGATTGCTTCTCTTTGCTCCTTGTAGGCATTGCATGTCTCCCCCCTTCCTAATTTGTTTGCACGGTAGGTGGACTATTGGGGTGTGTTTGTATGCTATTTTTTAGCTGAGATCTCTGCAAAATGTTTATTAACAAACAAGAAAAGAAAAGAAAGGAATAAAATTTGTTATTGGTGCCACTCACCGAATATAGCCGAGGGAAAAAACCCAGTGGGAGAAAAGTGCCCTGGCTTGTTGATCTTATTGTGGAGTCGCTGAGCTTACCCTTGCACTGGTGGTGGATCCGTGTCCACTTCTACTGGAAAGATGGTTTCAATGACCTCAGGATGCAAGGACAACCCTGTACAAAAACCGACCTCTAGAGAAGGTGGTAGAGGAAGGAGTGCTTCCTCGCTAAAATATGGCATTGGTTCTATGGGAAGGTTAAGCAGACAATTTTGATTTTGGAATTGCTCAATGTAGGTACGCATAGTGATCCAAAATTGACATGTTGAGGCTTGGGGAAGGAGGGCTTGCAAGATAGGTGGTTGAAGTCATTTATGCATGTATCCCTCCACTGTTGTGCTTGATCCTCCTCAGGTAATCTACGTTGATTTGGTCCTCTTTTTGGTATTCTCACATTAAGAAGGTTATGGCGTTGGGGTGTAATTCCCACAATTTGTTTCATTAAGCCCGTGCCATATCGTCTAAAGTAAGAGCGGCATATCCAACAAATGTGTGAAGCTTCTCCTAATACGAGTCGTGCACACTCTTGACAATGTGGAAATGGGTGATGCTGTTGAAAGAATAAAGTGACAAAGTGATGCCCACAGCAATTTTCACCTAAGGGAGCATAAAAGTACCTAGAATGAGTTTGAAAAGGAGGAGCACTATAACCCCCGCAATGTCCAGGTTGAGAACCATCAGGGTCAATGTATGGTGGACATGTATAGCGCCAAGTATCCATCAGGAGGTATCTTATATTCCTTATCAGCTCCAGATCGTGCGCCGGCTCTGCATGTGCCTCCTCGCGGCGCGCCTTCTTCACCGCCTTGACCTTCTGATGCCGCCTCACAGCAGCTGCAGCGCCTCAGCACCCGTCCTTCACCGCCAGCCTGCAGCCGTCAAGTTTAACTGAGGCCCGGCCTTCGCTGCCTAGCCTTCGTCTGGCTCTATGCCTTCTTCTCCTTCTTGCGGCTCTGCTTTCTCAACTGCAGTCACCCGTCCTCTTTCTTCTCCGCCGGCCTCTGCTGCTGCTGCCGGCCAACAGCCTTCGCAATTGCCTCCACTCGGCCACTTCACCACCAGCAGCGCTTCACCACCTCCTCTGCGCCTCTGGCTTCTTTTCTTTCGCCTACTTGCACCCACTTCACATCCTTAGCTGCAGGTGACGATGCCTTCGAACCAGCTTATCCTTCGCCGCCCACATGTCCTTAGATGCAACCGCTGGTATTGCCTTCGCTAGCCAGCAGCAGCTGATGCCTTGCTTTCCACCCAATCGCCCTGCAGCAGCCGCCTCTCTACCCGACCTTCAATGGCTTTCACAGTCAGCTAGCCAACAGCTGACTCTCGCCGGCCAGTCAACTCACCGGTCTTCGCCTCTGCCGTCCGCTTCACCACCTCACACCTGAAGCTCGCCGCCTTCCTCCTTGTGCGCTTTTGCTGTTGCGCCACCGCCGCCTTGACTTTTGCTGCCCAGCCTTTGCTCTCTTCGCCAGCTCATTCGCAGCCAGGCGGCCACGTTCACAGCCAGGCTCTCCTTCACGTCTCCCACACAGTCAGTCTCCACGCCGGCCACCTTCACGCGGCCGCTCGCCTTCCACACCCCTTCTTCGCAACCGCCTCTCTCCACACGGCCGCCTTCCACTGTTGCAGCCCTTCTGCAGCTGCCACCTTGTGCCACCTACGTTGGCCACTGGTTGGCTTTTTTTTGTTTTTTTTATTTCACCGCCTAGCCTTTGCGCCCCGCCGACCACCTTAGCCTTAGATGCAACTCTTCTTGCTGCCGGCCTTCAACACCTCTTTTATTTTTTTTTACTAATTACATATTAGCAAAAAGCATGAAAGCATGAAACGACAAAAAACAATGAAGGTAAGCATAATGAACGGTACTTGGAAAAGCATAAAAGCAATAAAACATAAAAAACAATGCGGGAGAAACCTCAACCGCTCAATGGTTTTTTTCTTATCCTAACCTTATCCACTCACACCGGGATCGCACACCCAAACTTAACCTAATCACTCGATGGTTTTGCAACCAAAAGAGCAAATAGTGGTGGTTTCCACACACTCTCAACCGGATTTGAGTCTTCTCCCCGGCAGCGGCGCCAATGGAGAGACGGAAAACTCTCTCACTTGTAGCAAGAGTAGTATGATCCACGTGTAGCTCAGTCCAATGGGATTTGCATCCCTTTCGGAGCTAGGGATTCAACCCGTATCGGTGCACAAAAGCTTATCCATTTGATGGAGAGAATTCTTATGGCCACCATCACATGACACTAGACTTAGCACACACACAAGCTCAGCTTGCCCTCATTCTTACACACCCATTCATTCACAAATACAAGCAAGAGGAACACATTCACTATGCACACAAGCAAAGAGAAAGACCTCACTCCACTCCTATCTTCCTACAAGCATGCACACTCTCAAGCATCAAGCTTCCATGAAAACTTCAAATCAATCCACATACTCAAAAATGAAATACTAAAAGCATGCATAAGAGTAAAATGATTAGAGAAGAGGATGAGAAAAGACTCATGACATTGCTATGGATTCAATGAAGAGATTTATCTCATACAAGATGTAGATGGGGTGAGAGAAGAGTCTTCACCTCTATGGAGAAGAGGGAGAGTAGCTCTCTCAAAGGAGCTCTTGCATGAACTTAGCCCAAAGTGTACATAAGCTCTCAAATGAGCCACTTTTTATACAAAAACTCTAAAACTCCCAAAACTTCCCATGTGGGATTATTCTTAAGCCCACTCCCACACTCATCTACAACTTGGAACTCTTTACAAGAGCCCTAAAGAAGAATGTCACTTGTTTTCCTGCTTGCATCTTTGAGTTGCATCCTTGCATTGATCACCACTCGTCCACTCGTCACGCAACAGTTTCTAAGAGGAGTGTGTGTGCAACTGTTTTCTACAGCTAAAGTTAAGAAAGGCATTCAATTATGGGTGGGTGAGTACTTGTTTGGTTCTACTGATTCCAGTGGTAGGGTGGTGGCTAACCCATGGGCCGCATGGGGTAGGCTGGAATCAATGGAGTTTTAATAATCAAACTGAAAAATCTTAGGATTACGATAGGATTCGAGTAGCTAGTTAATTCCGTGATAAATTTCTCAATTCAGTGGGTCAACGGGGCTGTGCCTGATCTTGATTAGGGAAAAAGCGTTGAATTGCTCAGATGATCAAATATTATCAGCGATAGTTCCTTCTATCTGGTTTATTCAGGTGAAGGATAGTTTAGGTTTTGATCTCGTTAGAAAAATTTGTTAAGAAAATTCAAAAAGGTGGAATCGTCCCCACTTTCCGGGCATGGGAAATTTTCTCGGTTTCGGTTTTCGGAGTGACCACGAGCCTAGTCTCGTGCCCGGACATTCATGGGCGAGGCCTCGAGTGAGAAACCCGTGCATGAGGGGGTTGCTTCCGCTGAGTCCGGTGGTGCGTGGAGGGGGCAGAGGGACCTCACAGTTGGTATCAGAGCCTTGTTGAAATAGCTAATAAGGATAAACAAATTCTTATCAAAAATTGATAATAAAAACTCAAAAAAAGCATTTTTCATAATGTATTTTCATTCCGTAAGCTGTTTTAATGAAGAATTTTTAATCAAAGAAATTATTTTTATGGATGGAAGTTCCCTATTTATCTAGTATTCCCAACCTCACCTAGTCTATTTATCTCAAGATACGACTGCATTCGCCTTCGAGCATCTCATTTCTTCCACCTCAACTCGAACAAGCCGAGCAAGACTCGCACGCCATTTCGAGGATTTATATTTTCCTAACCCAGTGGAGAGACAACAGCATAAGTGGTTTGTAGGGCAGTATGTCCACGCCTCTTGCGACCTCTTGTGACCACCGTGCAATGCTGTGGCAGAGCCTCTCCTTGGCAATGATTCTGTTAAAGCTGAAAATGGTGCGTGGCATCATTCTATATCATTCGACGCCTCGGAATTTCAGACTTTCATGCCAAGTCTACAGACTCCTTAGTTGTTTTATTCCTAAGGAGAAAATAAAAGCTCCCTTGTCTGTAAGTGAACGTTTGTATCAGGGCATGGCTATGGCCCAGTACTGTCGTCTTACGCGACTCCCGAGGAGATTTTGAATTCTGGAGCCGAGCTACTCTACATATTGCAACTTTTATATAAATAAAGAAATGTTTTCCGGAGAAAAATTCCCTGTTGTATAAGTGATTGTTTATGGAAGATCTCATAAAGAAAAATCTGTTATCGGACATATGTCATAGATCTCCAATAAGATCATTGTCTTGTTTAAGAAATTGTTTTCTGAACCTCATAAATCTTAGGATCTCGTGGATGATATCAAAATAAAAATTTAAAAATACATAAATTTTTGGCAGAATCATGAGATGAGGAAATCGTGGCCGTCACTCTCTCTGAAGATGACGAGCTTGACCCTGGTGTTCGCAAGGCTCTTCCTACTAGGACTCAGCCAGGACTCAAAGGAGAAGGAGAGAACCTAGGCGAGGCTGTGGAGAAATGGGTGGAAGCCATGGAAGAATATTTTGACATCACAGGCTACAATGAGCGGAGCAAAATGGCTCTTGCCAGGCTGAAAATAGTGGAAACAGCCAGAGTAGCATGGAGGAACCACTGTGACACCAACCGTCTGGACAGACATACTCAGTCCTGGAACGACCTAAAACCTATTTTGAGAAAGAGATTTTGTCCCCCTGGATTTTTGGAAATCAAAATGAACGATTTCTTAGAGCTAAAGTAGGGAAGCAAAACTATCGAGGAATATCACCAGGCCTTTGCTATTCTACTCAAATATTTACCACCTCTAGATGAAGAACAACTCATGGCCAGGTTCATTCGAGGAATGAACGAACCCGTGGACACACTGGTCAAAAATGCCAAGCGAGTGTCCATGGCTGAAGCTGTAAGAATGGCAAAGGATTTTGCCAAAGCCTTTGTAGTAAAGGTCCCGCTGAAACCTGCACCCTCTAACTTTAAAAGATTCCAAACCCAAGGAAGTACTTCAAACTTTCCACTCCCAAAGAGGCAACAAGGCCCGAATCAGAATCAGGATGCAGGAAGATTCCAAAGTGAAGGAAGACCCTTCCCCCAGAATACTTTCTCAGGAGCCCCACCTCTTTCAAGAAATCAGAGGGATGAGCTCAGAAGTGAAAACCGATGTTTTGGATGCCAAGTTTTTGGTCACCAGCTAAAAGACTGCCCGACTCCTGCCATGTCAAGGGGACAGGGAAGTCAAGGACCCCGAGTTCAGAGACCAACTCCTTCATACCAATCTAATCAGGTTCCGTCTCGCCCAAGTTAGGGAAACCCCATAAGAACTCCTGCTCAGCCATCTGCCTCTGTCCAGAGTAACCTCAGAACTCCTTCCCAGAACTGGGGCAACCAAAGAGAAAGAGTCCCGCCTCAGACTGCATCAGCCAAAGCAGTCACAATTTCAGATGTAGTAGAAGAGGAAAGAGGGTAGATCTATGCTGCAATTGAAAATCAAGGGCCTAACCAGTCATCCATACTCCGACAGAGTATCAAGGTAAACCTTTTAAGCTTTTGATTGATTCAGGCAGTTCTCATTCATTCATTTCCTCTAGATGCTTGCGTAAGCTAATCTTAGATCAAAAATCAAGGAAACCTATGCAAGTTGAATTGGCAAGTGAGAAGATTCTTTTCACTTAGCTTGAAACAGAACGTATTCAGTTCAACCTAGATGGGAGTTTAGCTGACTGTCAATTCAGAGTTATACCTTTGGGAGTTTTCGACGGGATCCTTGGAGTGGATTGGCTCCACAAAAATCAAGTTGACATTCACTGTCATGATGGAACCATTTTCTTTCGTGGCCTTCACGGAAACAAGGTTCAAGGAACCGGAATTTCAGGATCCCCAAGTCTGCACAGTTAGTAAAGGCTTCTAAGTTATTAAAAGGACTTAGAAAGAAGCAGCGCATTTATCTTGTCAAAATGAATCCGGTAGACTCAAAGTTAAAAGCTAAAGAACCTAAATGGTTAAGTGATTATGATGATTTATTCCCAGCAAAATTAACAGAGATGCCTCCAATTCGAGAAGTAGATCATGTGATAGAATTGACCCCAAGAGCTCAGCCAGTAGCCCTGCGCACGTACAAAATGCCAGTTCCTGAAGCCATCAAACTCAAGGAGTAGCGTCTAAGATAGGTGTTAGAACAAGGGTTTGTAAGACCCAGTGTTTCACCTTGGGGTGCACTAGTTCTCTTTCAAAAAAAGAAAGATGGAACGCTTAGACTCTGTGTGTGGACTACAGAGGTCTAAATCAGTTAAGAATAAGTATCCTATTCCAAGAATTGATGAGCTTCTGGACAGGCTAAGTGGAGCCCAGTTCTTCACAAAGATAGATCTCAAATCAGGGTATTACCAGATCAGGATTAATGAGCAAGATATCCCGAAGACAGCCATCAATACTCGGTATGGGCATTATGAATTCACTGTCATGCCGTTTGGATTGACAAATGCCCCAGCTACATTCAATCACTTAATGTAAGACATTCAAGACATTCTCAGAGAATACGTGGATGATTTTGTTCTTGTTTTCTTTGATGATATTCTGATTTACTCAAAGAATGCAGCTGACCATGAAGCTCATGTGAGAAAAGTTCTTGAGATTCTAAGGAAGCACCAACTCTTTGCAAAAAAGAGCAAATGCACTTTCTCTGCCAACCATGTTGAATACTTGGGCTTTTTGGTATCCAAAGATGGAATTTCTCCAGATTCCGCAAAAGTCCAAGTAGTCATAGATTGGCCTGAACCAAAGACAGTGAAAGAAGTCAGAGGATTCTTGGGATTGACTGGTTGGTATAGAATTTTTATACCAAAGTATGCTCTCATAGTCTCCCCCCTGACTAATCTTCTCAAGAAGAATATTTATATACCAAATTATGCTCTCATATAGCCTCCCCCTGACTAATCTTCTCAAGAAGAATATTTTTATACCAAAGTATGCTCTCATAGCCTCCCCCCTGACTAATCTTCTCAAGAAGAATATTTATATACCAAAGTATGCTCTCATAGCCTCCCCCTTGACTAATCTTCTCAAGAAGAATATTCTGTTTCAATGGTCTGCCAGGTGCCAGAGTGCTTTTGATAAGCTGAAGACCACCTTGGTAACCAATCCCGTTCTGAAGCTACCAGATTTCTCTCTACCCTCTCTGAAGCTACCAAATTTCTCTCTACCCTTTGAGGTAGTAAAACTGATGCAAGTGGTTTTTCCCTGGGAGGTGCACTCATGCAGGAAGGTCATGCAGTGGCCTATGAATCCCAAAAACTCAGAACGCATGAGAGGAATTATGCTCTCCAAGACCTGGAACTACTTTCAGTAGTATATGCTCTGAATTTGTGGAGACATTATCTACTGGGACAAAGATTCACTTTGATGAGAGCTTAAAGTGGATCTTCACTCAGAAGGATCTCAACATGCGCCAAAGAAGGTGGATGCAGACCCTGTAGGAATTTGATTTTGAAATCAAGTACTCCCCAGGCAAAGAAAATGTGGTAGGCAACAGATCAAATCCTTTGATTATTGAAGCAAGAGAGAAAAGCATGCAGGATAGATTCTTTGGTCCTATTGCTACCCTACTTATGCAAGAAAACAAAACTCCACAGGAGTTAAACAGAGTTCAAGGGTATAGCCTGGATGATGGCATTATGTATTATAATCACAGGCTATGCATTCCCAATGATGAGGGAACCAAGGATCAAATTCTGAATAAAGCCCATGACAGCCTTATAACAGGACATCCAGGTTTCATCAAAACCTACATGTCTGTAAAGAAAAGCTTCTTTTGGATTGGTTTGAAAAAGGATGTACTGAATCATGTACGTCAATGTCTGACATGCCAGAAAGTCAAAAGCTGAAAGAGTAAAAATACCTGGGAAGTTACATCCATTGGACATCCCCCCAGATGAAGTGGGAATGTATCAATATGGATCCAAGTTGCCCATCTGATTCCAGTAAAAGAAACCTACACTACAGTAGATGTGGCCAGAGTGTTCCTCAAAGAAATCTTTAGATTGCATGGCCTACCCAGGAGAATAGTAAGTGATCGAGATCCCAAGTTTACTTCAAGGTTCTGGACTGCATTTTTCGAAGCAGTGGGAACTTTCTTGGATCTCAGCACAGCTTATTGTGAGGTGAAAAAAAGAAAAAAGAACCTCTGCCTCTATAGCCTTTCACCTCCCAAACTTGGAAACAATAACACAACGGAGGCACCACCAGTCACCGGCTGGAACACTTTCCACAATTCACCACACCACCCACACCCAAAAGACAGCACAAAATAGGGGCACCATAGACAAAGCAAACACCCAGCAATATATTCCCAGTAAAACACTTCATACAAGCTTCTCCCGACACATAAGCCTTACTCACACAATCATAAAAAGACTCGGGCCTGGATTTACTACCAAGGGAATTCCACCACGGCCACACCACCTCTGGAATTCAACCTTACGTCTGACGACCAAGCCTTTGCAACCACAAACATCAACACTCTGACCTGTCACTGCCGAGGATACACCACATCCCCAATCACCGCGAACCTCTTCACCTGCTTGCTGTGCCAATCACACCAGAAAGAACCCCGCCACTCTCACTTCAGAAGGCGCCCCACCAGCTAACCCTCAACTCTCTCTGCAGCCCATCACTTCTGTGTGTGTCGCCAGCAGGCAGCAGCTACCCAAACACTTCTCTCTCTCACTCTCTGTGCTGATCCTCTGCCAGTCACTTCCTCACTTCCTATTGCAGCTTCTCTGCAGTGCTACTGGCCCCACCAGCCAAGCAGCCACACTATCCTTCTCTTCTCTTCACTCGGCACCCGCTCATGCTGTCCATAGCCCTGTCTCCTGGGCGACCTCCTCACAGCCACCAGCCTTCCACCATACCCACAGCCACACGCTGTCCACCTACTTTCACTTCCACATCCAGCTCATTATCATCACCTCCAAGGCCTCCCAGTAGCTCTGTGCCAGCCTTTGAAGAAGCCTCTCTCTCCTTTTACAAGGCGGCCACCACCTCAAAAGCCGCCAGCTTGTCACCAGTCCTTCCTCGCGCAACCATACACGCCAACCACCAGCTGTTGTGCCAGCAGCAGCTGCTCTGCATAGCCAAACTCGTCTCTTGGCACCTATCAACCCTCTTGGCAGCTCCCCGTCGCTACACTAGCCCGGCTTCTCGTACACCCAAGGCGACCTTCTCTCGCTAGCCTGCGTGATGTGCCCCAGCTGCTCTTCGACGACCCTCTTGCGCCTCTCTGTTATAGACCTACGGCTGCACCCCAGCTTGTCAGCGCCCAAGAACCTTCACCAAGGGCCCTAGTCACTGTCAGCAGCTTCGCCAGCTCACCCCCAGGCGGCTCTCACTCGCCATTCGCTCTTCAGAATGACCAGAACCGCCTTCTCACCTGAGAGGCCTAGTTTTTTATAGGCGGCCACCCCACATCGTTTCTCTCCTCGCCAGCTTCTAGACGTTACGCTGGCGGCCACACAAAACCTCCACGTAGCTTTGCTTTTTTGGCCACTTCAATATTATCATTTTTTTCTATTTTGCCTAAAAGATGGCCAACATCTATGCCTTCCATTTCACACCAAAGCTCAAGGCAACATTGGCCCTTGCTTCAATTGCCCATACCTCCACACACCTTCAAATACAGCCTTCCAATGCCCACTTATACTTGGGACGTGCACACATTTCAAGGCGACTGATATCATCCCCAGCCAGCACACCAGACTCCGGACAGGCCTGTACAAGCCTACAACAAAAGCCATCCACCCTGTACACCTGGCAACGCATTCAAAGCCAACAAACTCTTCACACATGCCATGCATCCATATGTACACAAGCCCAAAACACCTTTCAGAAAAACGCCTGACATACTTTGCCAACCCCCCCATCTGCTAGAGCATTTATGCTCAGCAGAGCAGAAGCATAAAGTCCAGTAGCTATCCACCAGGATCAAAAGGAAAGAGCAACTCACCATTCCATTCCCCAATATCTTTGAAACACCATGGCTTCATCACTGCATACCAAACATCAATCATATGCATCAGAAAATCATTTCCGTCCACTTCACCCATAACAAACCTCCTCATCTTCAAAATCTGTGGCATTGCAGCATCTAGCATCCAATTCATCAACACCAGTGAAGGCTAGGCTCCAACATTTTGACCTTTCTGCACACAAAAATCCAGATCCTTTCCATCAACAGTGTCTACAAGCACTTCCAGCTCTTGTAATTTCATCTCTTCACAACCATACAACTCAACTGGCTCAG
The DNA here is from genome assembly GCF_041138505.1 of Cibotium barometz. Classification (NCBI taxonomy): domain Eukaryota; kingdom Viridiplantae; phylum Streptophyta; class Polypodiopsida; order Cyatheales; family Cibotiaceae; genus Cibotium; species Cibotium barometz. The sequence continues at coordinate 32,572,815 of NC_141092.1, read as the reverse complement.
AATCCTTGTCATCCATGGACTTTGCCTTTAGCATCTCAGCAACCCACATAGAAGCCTTTGTTACACTCTCAACCATGTCTGCATCCATGTCCACCTCTGGCTCCTGTTCATCAAGGCTAGCAACTTCCCAGATATCATCCTCAAGCACAATACTCTCATCACAACGCTCCTCATCAGCCAAATCTACATGCATACCTTTTTGAATGTTGCCAACCCCCCTAATATCATCGTCCAAAGACTCCCCAGCACATAATGCATTAAATGGAAAAACATCCATACCATTCATCGCGGGTACCAGACCATCATCAAGCTGTCCAAGAAAATCCATAATAATAGGATCTTCCTCCATGCTCTCCACATCTGCATCACAAGCCATCTTCACTTCATCACACGTCTCTACCCCATCCTCCTCCATTGCAGAATCTAGAAAAGAATCATCCTCAAAGCATCCTGTATCCAGCTCCTCTTCCTTCTTATCATCAGCCAATCCCAAGGCATCATCCTCTTTACTTCCATGTGCATGCATATCATCCAAATCCGAATGCAAATGATCTTCAATAGAACACTCCAAACCACTGTCATGAATAGCCACGACGTCCAAACCCAAAGAAGAATCCACTGGCAACTCCTTATCCTGCTTTTCATCCTGCTTCACTTGCTTTTCATCCACCTACACATGCTTTAAAGACTTTGGAAAAAAATCAGAAGGCACATAGAACATCCCCCTTTGTACCTGTATAGGCCTTTGAGGTTCCTGTCTAATCAAACTTTGCATAGGACTCTTATCCACCTCAACCAAATTCACATGCTTATCCCTTGCAGACACAACACCTTCATACAGATAAATACCCATCTCCATCTACTTCAAAATCTTGCCTTCCTTTTCCCTAGCAACCCTAACTGCATCATCGAATGACTTGGAATTCTTTAACTCAACCCTAACCTTCAAATGGGTTAACAAACCATCAATAAACAAGCTCTTCTTCAGAAACATAGGAGGAACTCCCTGCTTCAATGTCATACACCACTTACTCCACAAACATGTAAATACCTTCACAAAATCATCCAGTGATTGCCCACAAACCTGCTTCAAGATGCTCAACTCCTGCTAAAGCACACTTGAATCCTCCACTTGCTGAAAATGCTCCAAAAGGCCTTCTTTCAACCTGTCTAAGGTCAAAACACCATGTAGCTCACCTGCCGCATCCTGTGCTTCAAAATCCTTAAGCCAGCTTCGGGCATCTCTCTTCAAGAAAATCTTTACTAACCTCAGAACCTGCTCTTCATCTGTCACATGATTGCTAATGCATGCCAACTCCATCTGCTCCAAGAAGTCACACACATCTTCACCCTTCCTGCCATGAAACTCCGGATAAGACCACATCATGACAACCTGTAACAATCCCTGAGCTCTCATCAGTGGAACACATGCCCTTCTAGGCAAAGAACAACACCAGAGCTCTCCTCAATGGGACACACGCCCTTCTAGGCGAAGAACAACACCAGAGCTCTCCTCAGTGGGGGCACCAAAAGAATGTGACGTGAAAAAAAGAAAAAAGAACCTCTGCCTCTATAGCCCTTCACCTCCCAAACTTGGAAACACTAACACAACAGAGGCACCACCACCGGCTGGAACACTTTCCACAATTCACCACACCACCCACACCCAAAAGACAGCACAAAACAGGGGCACCATAGACAAAGCAAACACCCAGTAATTTATTCCCAGTAAAACACTTCATACAAGCTTCTCCTGACACAAAAGCCTTACTCACACAATCATAAAAAGACTCAGGCCTGGATTTACTGCCAAGGGAATTCCACCACGGCCACACCACCTCTGGAATTCAACCTTGCGTCTGACGACCAAGCCTTTGCAAACACAAACTCATCAACACTCTGACCTGTCACTGCCGAGGATACACCACATCCCCAATCACCGCGAACCTCTTCACCTGCTTGCTATGCCAATCACACCAGAAAGAACCCTGCCACTCTCACTTCAGAAGGCGCCCCACCAGCTAACCCTCAACTCTCTCTGCAGCCCATCACTTCTGTGTGTGTCGCTAGTAGTAGCAGCTACCCAAACACACTTCTCTCTCTCACTCTCTGTGCTGATCCTTTGCCAATCACTTCCTCACTTCCTCTTGCAGCTTCTCTGCAGTGCTACTGGCCCCGCCAGCCAAGCAGCCACACTGTCCTTCTCTTCTCTTCACTCGGCACCCGCTCACGGTGTCCACAGCCCTGTCTCTTAGTAGGCGACCTCCTCACAGCCACCAGCCTTCCACCATACCCACAGCCACACGCTGTCCACCTGCTTTCACTTCCACATCCAGCTCATTATCATTACCTCCAAGGCCTCCTAGTAGCTCTGCGCCAGCCTTTGAAGAAGCCTCTCTCTCCTTTTACAAGGCGGCCACCACCTCAAAAGCCGCAGCTTGTCACCAGTCCTTCCTCATACACGCCAACCACTAGCTGTCGTGCCAGCAGCTGCTCTGCATAGCCAAACTCGTCTCTTGGCGCCTGTCAACCCTCTTGGCGGCTCCCCGTCGCTACAGCAGCTCGGCTTCTCGTACCCAAGGCATCCTTCTCTCGCCAGCTTGCGTGCTGTGCCCCAGCTCGACGACCCTCTTGCGCCTCTCTGTTGTAGACCTACGGCGGCTGCGCCCCAGCTTGTCAGTGCCCGAGAACCTTCACCAAGGGCCCTAGTCACCGGCAGCAGCTTTGCCAACTCACCCCCAAGCAGCTCTCACTCCGTTTGCTCTTCAGAATGACCAGAACCGCCTTCTCACCCGAGAGGCTTGGTTTTTTCTAGGCGGCCACCCCACCTCGTTTCTCTCCTCGCCAGCTTCTAGACGTTACGCTGGCGGCCACACAAAACCTCCACGTAGCTTTGCTTTTTTAGCCACTTCAATATTATCATTTTTTTCTATTTTGCCTAAAAGATGGCCACCAGCTATGCCTTCCATTTCACACCAAAGCTCAATGCAACATTGGCCCTTGCTTCAATTGCCCATACCTCCACACACCTTCAAATACAGCCTTCCAATGCCCACTTATACTTGGGACGCACACACATTTCAAGGCGACTGAGTAACTGATATCATCCCCAGCACACCACACTTCGGACAGGCCTGTACAAGCCTACAACAAAATCCATCCACCTTGTACACCTGGCAACACATTCAAAGCCAAACTCTTCACACATGCCATGCATCCATATGTACACAAGCCCAAAACACCTTTCAGAAAAATGCTTGACTTTTATCACCCTAAGACTGATGATCAAACTGAAAGGGTAAATCAAGTAATCCAAGATGTTCAAACTGAAAGGGTAAACCAAGTAATTCAAGATATACTTCGGTCATGCTATGGCAGGGAACCCAAGAAGTGGCTAAGCTATCTTCACCTAGTCGAGTTTGCCTACAATGCTTCTTATCACAGAAGTATTGGGATGAGCCCTTTTAAAGTTCTGTATGGACAAGATTGCTTAACTCCATTAACTTGGTTCGACCCATTGATTAGGGTCGAGATGTCCAGACATATGCTTGACGACATGGAGCACCAGATGCAGTCAATTCGTAAAGATATTAAAGCTACCCAAGATCGACAGAAGCAGTATGCAAATAAGAAGAGGACAGACAGAAAGTTTGAAGAAGCAGATATGGTCTTCATTAGAGTACGGCCCAAATAAGAAGAGGACAGACAGAAAGTTTGAAGAAGCAGATATGGTCTTCATTAGAGTACGGCCCAAAAGAAGTTCTCTATCTCTTGGGAAGTACAAGAAGTTATCCCCCAAATATTGTGGGCCATATCTGATTACAAAGAAAGTAGGTGACTTAGCCTATGAGCTTCTTCTACCGCCTCATCTCAAAGTTCATAATGTATTTCATGTAAGCCTTCTAAAGAAATATGTGCCAAGCCCAAATCATGTGCTTGATGAGATGAAATCCTAACCTCTTCAACTGAAGGGCAGATGGAACTCCAACCTGAAGAAATTCTTGATGTTTGAGAAAAGATTCTCGGGAACAGAATTCTCAGAGAATTATTGGTAAAATGGAAGTTCTATCCTTTTGAAGATGCCACCTGGGAGAATGAAGTCGATCTTTGCGGGATTACCCCCAATTTGCAGGATGAGGGCATCTCGCGTTCTTCAAGTGGAAGAGAATGTAAGATTCCTCCCCAGCCTCTCAAGATGTCCAGCATCTTCCCTTGTAATCAAATCATTCTTCAGAAATATAAAAGATCTTGTTTCTACCAGTTTTGGCCTAGAGAGAGAAAATCTTCTAGAGAGTGGTAATTCAGTTTTTAAATATTTTTGGATGGAAAAATATCTCTTCTTATTAAAATAAGCTCCCTCGAAATAAAAGTTCAAAAATATTTTCAAAAGGTGCATTAGAAATCAAGTATAATCTGTTCAAGAGGCCTTATCCTGTCAAGATTTTTTCCAAAATTTTAAATTAAGGTTCCTATGGACCAATAAGATTCATCCAAATTTAGGGAGGAGATAAATGGAAGAATAAAAGGAAAATCTCCCAAAAATGAGTAAATACTCACATAAGATGAAGAGTTGACTAAGGACAAGGTTAATAGTTAAAAAAGAGAGATATTTAGAAGAAATGATGCATTTTTGACACCTCAGTATGGGGGAATTCCCTTCATGAAGGAGGCGCCTACTTCACATGTGTGGGTGAGTTTTAAACTCCCAAATAATGAGATATTTTTATCTCTCCTCTCTCCTGTTTCAACTAGATCCAAAAAGTGGACTAAATTGACCCAAAAATGGTCAAAATTTGACCAAACTGATCTGGAAAATTCTAGAATCAGTTGGCTTGGTTAAAATATCACTTTTTCCTATAAATAGAATCCTTTCCCTTTGTTGAAGCTCAATAGTGTTTTTGCACTATTACCCTACTTCTCCCAAGAGCCAAAAACTGTGAATTTACTCATAATTTATTAGTTTTGACCTTCCCTCTTCTGAAGATTGGTGGCCACTCTTGTTTCAAACAAAAGTAGATCCTTCAAATAATCAAGCCAAAGGAAAGCTCTCAAATTCTCCTTGTAAGTTGGAGATTCTCCTCTTTTCTATTTCATTTTATGGTTTTTTATGATTTTTGTCTTCTCTAAAATGAATATGATGTTATGCCTCATTGAAAAAAGGCATTCTCCTCTCTTCTTTAGTAAATCCAACCATTCTTTATCCTAGATGAATGATTAATGGATAAAATCAAGTTTTTCATAATGTTTCTCTTAAATAAGTAGAAAATGTTTACATTAGAATGATTTAAATACTCTTGGTGAACTTCTAATGAATTTTAGAGAGTTAAAAATTGAAAAATGGTCAGCCATACAAAGAAGGCTATGGCAAAATTTTCTAAAAATGTGTAAATAAGTTTTACTTTTTTTAAAATTCAAAAAGAGTAATCCCCATCGTATATGTATTCTTAAAGTGTTATTTTTCATCCTAGGTATAGAAAAATGCATACTAAAAATATTTTATTAATAAAGTGTTACTTTCTTTAGAGTTGAATTCTATGCATAGAAGGAAGCATATTGAAATTGTTTTTTGATTATAAAAGTGTTATTTTCATCATAAATGATTTTTATGCATAAATGGATGCATAAAAGAAATTCTTTTATATTAAAAGAGTGATTTTTATCATAAATGAATTGTATGCATAAATATATGCATAAAAGATTTTTTTTATATTAAAAGTGTGATTTTCATCATAAATGATTTTTATGCATAATTGGATGCATTAAAGAAATTCTTTTATATTAAAAGAGTGATTTTCATCATAAATAAATTGTATGCATAAATATATGCATAAAAGATTTTTTTATATTAAAAGAGAGATTTTCATCATAAATTATTTGTATGCATAAATATATGCATAAAAGATTATTTTTATATTAAAAGTGTGATTTTCATCATAAATGATTTTTATACATAAATGGATGCATAAAAGAAATTCTTTTATATTAAAAGAGTGATTTTTAGCATAAATGATTTGTATGCATAAAAGATTTTTTTATATTAAAAGTGTGATTTTCATCATAAATAATTTTTATGCATAAACATGCATAAAAGATAATTTTTATATATTAAAAGTCAGATTTTTATCTTAAATTATTTTTATTGATAAAAGAAATTTTTTTATATTAAAAGTGGGATTTTCATCATAAATGATTTTTATGCATAAACATGCATAAAAGATAATTTTTTTATATTAAAAGTGTGATTTTCATCATAAATGACTTTTATGCATAAATGGATGCATAAAAGAAATTCTTTTATATTAAAAGAGTGATTTTCATCATAAATGAATTGTATGCATAAAAGATTTTTTTATATTAAAAGTGTGATTTTCATCATAAATGATTTTTATGCATAAATGGATGCATAAAAGAAATTCTTTTATATTAAAAGAGTGATTTTCATCATAAATGATTTGTATGCATAAAAGATTTTTTTTATATGAAAAGTGTGATTTTCATCATAAATGATTTTTATGCATAAATGGATGCATAAAAGGAATTCTTTTATATTAAAAGAGTGATTTTCATCATTAATGATTTGTATGCATAAATATATGCATAAAAGATTTTTTTATATTAAAAGAGTGATTTTCATGATAAATGATTTTTATGATGATAAAAGTGTGACTTTCATCAGAATTGGATTTTATGCATAATTAGATGCATATAGAATTTTTATAATTAAATAAGGGTTCTCTTTAATCCTATGTTAATTTTCACAAAAATTGGAAAAATGAATAAGTAGATAATATGTGAGAGGAAATTCTACCGTTTTATATTCACTAAGATGGGAATGAGAAAATTCAAATAAACTATCAAAGTCGGAGATCGAGATAAATGATTATTTATTCCTCCTAGGAATTCATGTTTAGTTTAGAAATCTGTAAGCAAATAGTCAATGAACGAAATTTAGAAAAAGAGAAATTGAAATATTACCTTTCGAGGAAGATAGTTTAGGAAGAGCCTTTCTAGACTCAAACTCTGATTCAAACTTTTGACCAAGACCTAATTCCTTTGTCAGTTTCAATCAATGACGATGTGACCAGTTCAGAAAAAATGCACTCAAATCACCCACCGAATCTAAAACTAAGTTGAGACCTTTGATTTTGATCTGAGGATCAAGATTACACAATTTGAGAAATTCTGCTTGGGAATCCAGACCTGTGATCTAGAAGTATTGGGATACGGAATTAAGATATAACCATTGTATTCAAAACAAAATCAAAACTGAAAACTTGCATAAAAACCTTGTTTTCTTAAAGGACTGTCTTACGCCAGAATGCTGGAGGGAGTATTTGGCATATGTGTTTATCTAAGGGAAGTTCGATTTGCAACAACTGGCAGGGAGTGTTCAAGGGATAGCTCACGCAGCAAAAACATGCCCAGGTCCAGCGTGGATATGGTGAAATATGTGTTTATTTAAGGGAAGTTCGGTTGCAACAGCTGGCAGGGAGTGTTCAAGGGACAGCTCACGCGGCAAAAACATGCCCAAGTCTTGACCAGCCTGGGTATGGTGAAAAATGATGTGCTTTCGGTACGATGGGCGAGGGCCGACGAAGTGGTCCCTGAGTGAAGTACCAAGACACCTAAGGAGAATCCTGGAGGGTTCTGACCAGGCGATGCACAGACTCGCGGTGCTTAGGACACCCATGCGTATGTCGTGGAAGATATATATGAATGTTGACGAAATGATTATTGTAATCTGTTATTACTGGATCTCATTGCTGACCAGCTGGTCCCAACAACGAAGAGTCCATAGTGGTACTCTTTTTGTGAAACAAGGAATTGAATGGCTTCAACCCACTTCTCCACAGCCTCGCCCAAGTTCTCTCCTTCACCTTTGAAGGGTCCTGCTGAGTTCTGTGAAGAGCCTTGCAAACATTGGGGTCAAGCTCTTCCTCATTAGTGAGAGGGTCTAGCTATCAGCCCACGGTTTCCTTGCCTCACAATTCTGCCAAAAATGATACATTATTAAATTTTTATTTTGATTTCGTCAATGAGATCCTAAGACTTAAGAGGTTCAAAAAATAATTGTTTTAAACAAGATAAACGATCTTATTGGAGATCTATGACATATGTCCGAGTAATAGATCTTGCTTCTTTAATTCATCATATAATAAACAATCACTTATATAACATGGAATTTTTCCACAAAACATTTCTTTATTTATATAAAGGTTACAATATGTACATAGAGCACCTCGGCTCCAGAAAGTCAAAACCTCCTCGAGAAATGCATAAGACGGTGATACTGGGCTACAGACATGCCTCGATACAAACGTTCCCTTACTACCAACAAGGGAGCTACTATCTTCTCCTTGGAATAAAGCGGCTAAGAAGTCTGTAGATATGGCAGGAAAGTCTAAAATATCAAGGCGTAGGGTGATATAAAATAACACCATGAATCACTTTTAGCCTCATCAGAATCACGGCCAACGAGATATTTTCCCTCAGCATCAAGCATTGGTCGAAAGAGGCGTAGACATACTACATTGCAAACCACTTGTGCTGTTGTCTCTCCACTGGGTCTAGGAAATATAAATCCTCGAAATGGCTTTACGAGTCTCGCTCGTCTCATTCAAGTTTTAGAGTGAAAGAGATGAGATGCTCAAAGGCGAAAGCAGTCATGGGTGAGATCAGGACTATCGGATAAGTGTGGAACTTCCATCTATAAAACCAAATTCTTTGATTAAAAATCTTTATTAATAAAGCTTAAGGAATGAAAATACAATACGTAAATGCTCTTTCTATGTTCTTATTATAAATTTCTAATAAAAATTCATTTTTTCTTATTAGCTTTCAACAAAGCTCTGATACCACCTATGAGACCCCCGCCCCCTCCGCGATACCCCCTTTGAGGGCACTAGTGGAAGCCGCGTCAGCCTCTCACCACAGGGCAGGGATCCACACTTGGGGCCTCGCCCATAGATATCGGGGCACAAGAGACTAGCCCGACGGTTCGTCCGAAATCGGGCCCGAAAAAACTTTCCTCACCCGGAAGGCACGGGCGATTCCACCAGGGAAATCATCTAACGAGAGAATTGATCTAACGAATCAAAGTCTTAACTATCCAAACTGATCCGTCCTAACCCAAAAGTCACATGGTCTAGATCAAAGAAGAGACTTGCACTTGGTCCATAGAATCATCACTTTTTTCCTCCTTTAACGAGGCACAGCTGCTGATTCCCTCCCACAGAACAAGGGTCTTCCTAGGACTTAATCTAACTAACGTAACTTAATCGTAACTATTTGTATCACAGGAATCCCCCAATCCAGCCTAACCCCAACTGTCCCATGGGTTAGCTAACCACCCCCAACCATTGTATTGGTGGGATTCCTTTATAAAACTTTGGTAATGTTTTGCCCGAGTACTGAGGAAAAGTTAATCTAACTAACGTAACTTAATCGTAACTATTTGTATCGCAGGAATCCCCCAAGCTAGCCTAACCCCAACCGTCCCATGGGTTAGCCAACCGCCCCCAACCATTGTATTGGTGGGATTCCTTTATAAAACTTTGGTAATGTTTTTCCCGAGTACCGAGGAAAAGAGCTCCCAGTCCCCCTAGCCGGCGCTAGCAAAATTTAAGGTAGGCATACCACTTACACACCCAATATGAAATTGTCATTATAACAGATTCGGTTGTCTTTAAAACAATCTTTCCATGAAATTATAGTATTACTAATCATAATCCTCCAAAATATTGAGTCCATTGTTTACAAAATATATCATCCCAGACTCTCTGTTAAAGACGAGCTAGTCAACCAACAAGATCCAATATCAAATTTCAGTTCACAAAAGTAATTGTTTTTAGTTCATTTATATCTTCCTCAACGTACGCATGGGTGTCCTAGCAATCGCGAGCCCATGCATCGCCTCGTCAGAACCCTCTAGGATCCTACTTAGGTGTCCTAGCACTTCACTCAAAGACCACTTCGTTGGTCCTCGCCCATCGTATCAAAAGCACACCATTTTAACCATATCGAGGCTGGTCAAGACCTCGGCAGGCTTTGCCGTGAGAGCGACGTCCCTCGACGACTCCCTGCCACCACAGCTGTTTGCTAACAACGAGTCTCTTCTTAGTTAAAGACATACCAAATGCTTCCTCCAACATTCTAGCGTAAAACAATCCTTTAAAAGAAAACAGAGGTTCTAAGCAAGTAGAATTCTCGGTTCGAGATTGGTTCCACAAAACCCTTTTCCCATAATCCAGATTTTTTTAATGAGAATCATTGACCTCTCATCAAGGTAATCTACCCATCATTTGACTGAATTTACAACTAGATTCTTGGTGATTTTGGTTAAGGGAAAACTATGCTAATTCAACGGTAGTCTATTCTTTGTGTGTCAAGAATTGGAATTGGTTACGAGGTTTTGCTTGATTCAGATTCAAGAGATGGGCAAGTAGTTTATTGGCCTCCCCTCTCTTAGTCATGGTGGTCTAACCAAAATTATTTGGTTTACTTCTAACTTTGATTCCTAAGGATTTTCTTTTGATAATAATCTACTGAACTTCCAACCATAAGGAAAATTCCAAGTTTATGAATTTCATTCTTTCTTAACCATAATAGATTAAGAAATGGTTCTATATGAGAATATTGGATTTTTGTAAAAATACTCTTCTTCCATTAATCTAATTTTAGTTAAATATCAATTTGGTGATTTATCCACATAAAATATCTAAGAATATTCTTTCTACCAATTTAATTATCAACCCTAATTTTCTAGGTGGAATTATGGTGAAAATTCTTGTTTTGTCACCAAAATTTAGTTTAAACCTTTCTCTACTAAAATACCATAAAAACTCTTGTTTTAATTAAATATAAATATCCATTTTTTTGAATATGCTTAAAATTCATCTTTTTGCATTTAAATGATTGAATTCCAAATATCATGGTAATTCCTCTTTTATCATTTAAAAATTCTTAATCTAAAATTTTACTTCTTAAAATTAAATAAAAATATCTATTATTTTAAATATAGAAAAAATTCCTCTTTTACCATTTAACTACTTGGATCTCAATTATCATGGGAATTCCTCTTTTTGCATGAAAATAAATTTACAAAAATTTCTCTTTTCTTTTAATTAAATATTTATGTATAAATACTAAAAATTAATTTTCCATGAATATGATGAAAATCATTATTTTTATATAGGATGTCCAATCCTACAATATGGTAGGAAGTTCTCTTTTGCATTATGCATAAAATAAGGTATGTATTATTTTTTAAAAATTTTGCCATAGCTTCCTTGCTATTAAAGATAATTTTTTAATTTTTTCTTAAAAGAATAAAACATTGTAATGCAAATATGATAGAAGATCTATTCTTAAGCTTAAATCTAAACTATGAGTTTAAATCATAATTTTAACCATAATCATAAACTTAATTATGATTATTCTACTAGATTAAACTATTCCCATTATTTCTCTTTTCCCAAATTGATAGGATTATCTCTTTCCCATTTAGAATCAATTAAAATAGTTTTTAACTACTTATAAATAATCTAAAAGAATTAACCATTATTTTGTTAACATAAAAGCATAAAAATACCATTTTCTTATTATCTAGCTTAACAAGCTTAGAGTTTGGTTTTGAAATAAGGGTTTATCAATGAGAAGCATTCTTTTGCTAAAGAATCACCCATAGGAATGACTATTCTTTTTGAGAGAGAGATATACATATGAAAGCATTCTAATTAAGCATAAAGATTAACTTTTTCTTGATCATACATTAAAATTCTTAGGAAAAGTTTCATTTGAATTTAAAACAACCAATTAGAAAATTTCTCAAGCTTGAGAGGGGTTGAGAAGAGAAGTCATTTGAGAATATTAACAAAAAACCATAAAATTCATTCTTACCTCAAGGATTAGCTTGCTTCTTTTTCTAGAAGTGAAGCCCCCAACCAATCAATTGGTTTAGCAAGTGGAGAAGAGAGCTCCAAGAGTTGTTGAAGAGAGAGAGAAGCTCCAAGCTCCCCAAAAGTAGAAGATTTTTAAGGGATAATAGAAAATATGATTATTTTAATGTAATACTGGCATGGTATAGTTCACAGATGAGAATACAAAAGAATGAGAGTCTATTTACAGGTGAGGGAGGCCACTAACTGAGTCCAACTGGGTTCTAGAATTTTCCAGCTTCAGTTTGACTGAATTTGGATAAGATTTGGACCACTTTGGCTCTCCTTTTGATCCAGTTTTATCCAAGAGAGAGGAGAGATAAAAATATCACTTTGGCTCTCCTTTTGATCCAGCTTTATCCAGGAGAGAGGAGAGATAAAAATATCACAATTTTTTTGAATTAAAAACCCTTCCACACATATGAAGGAGGCGCCTACCTCAAAGGTCCCCATCTCCTTACCAAGGTGTCAAAAATTCATCATTTCTCTAAAATATCTCATTTTTTTAGTAATATCTCTTAATTTTTAACTAATAAACCTTGTACTCAGTCAACTCTTCATCTTATGTGAGCATTTACTCATTTTTGGGTATTTTATTTTATTCATTGGCTTTATCTCATCCCAACACTTGGATTAATCCTATTGGCCAATTGGAATCTTAATTGGACCATAATCCAGAAATTGCTGAAAATCTAGACACTTAGGTTAAGGTCCCTTATATCATTTTTAATTGATTCCTAAGGCACCTTGGAGAATTTATTTTGAACTTCTGTTTCAAGGACATATATTTTGATAATAGGAGAATTTTTATATCTAAAAATATCTCAATATTGAATTACATCTCTCTAGAATTTTTCTTCTCTCTAGGCAAAAACAAGGAAAAATAATATTTTCTTGAATTTTGAAATAGGGAATGATTATAGGGGATTGAGGTAAAAGCTTATTCATTATTCAGGCTGAGGAGGAATCTTACACGGAGGCACCAGTATGTAAGGTACAAATGAGTTCCAAATGCATGCAACACATTGGTGAGGCTGAGATCATTTCAGTATGGAAATATGAGGCCATGATAAAGAGGGAGTATCGAAAAAGACACCTTACTCAAAAGAAGGCTGAAGGTGCAAGCAATAGGGAGGAACCTACTATTGAAGAGGACATTCAAGCAAGGAAAAGGAGGTCTTCTGAGACCATTGTTTCACCACATTATCTCACAGTTGAGTGTTTATGGAAGAGAAGACCAAAAGGAAGTAATCCAAGCAGTTCTAAATGACAAATGCATTTTACAATGCGTACAAGATAAAGTTCATGATCACTCCTTTGATATTCTCTCTGCATTAGGATCTCCCTATAGGCGTTAAAGAATCCGGAGTCTAACGATGAGCTTTTCTTGAAACGTAGCGCTTTAACCATGCTTGTAAATGGGTTAATGCAACTTAATGACACCATAAACAAAGGTATCCATCTTATCGAAGTATCCAATCTACTTGGTATTCATCCATGGAACCTCTATGCTACTATGCTTAGAGTTGATAATGATGTTGGTGCTTCAAGCATGCTACAATTGGACTTATGTAAGAGACAATTGATGCATGGCAAGCTAGATGATGAGGTGAAGGAGATAGCTGTCAAGTTTTGGACAGAGCAAACGAGGGCTTCTCCAAACAAGAAAGACATCATTTGACGACGTACTGGCCGCAAGCAATACATTTGAGCATCCATTGCACTTGCTATAGATGAATCTCAGGTAATAAGGAGTCACAATCTTAACTTCCATTTCTATTGCCTGTTACTATGTGTTATGTAATGCATCCCACTTGCATCTATGATATTGCATGCAAAATAGCAATCAAAAGCATATGTGCTATTTGTGCTATATAGCACTTGTTTGTGTTAACTAATGTATAGCGCTTGTTTGTGTTAACTAATGTATAGCGCTTGTATATCTGCTATAGTCCTCAATGTGTGCTATATACTGCATTTTAGTAGAATGGGGTAACTGTCTGCTATTGTGTGCTAACCAGCATTCTATAGCAGATTATTCACAAGCAATTTACTAGCATGTTTGCTATTGTCTACTATTATGGTGCTATATAGCATACAAGATCATAGCATACTAGTTATTGTATAGCATACAAGATCATACTAGTTATTGTATAGCATACTAGTATGTGCTATTAAGTGTTATCCTATGCTATATAGCACAGTAAGCATGTTTGCTATTGTCCACTACCATGTGCTATCTAATGCTGTGCAGTGGCATGTGTGTTATTGACTAGTATTGTGTGCTCTATAGCAGTGAGGAGATTCACAAGGTGATGCACATCTTTGCTATGGTGTGCTATGGGGTGCTATTCTTTGCTACAATCCACATGCATCTTTGCTATGGTGTATACCACTTATTGCATAGCAGTTGCATCTGTGCTATTTCTTGCCATTATGTGCTATGTGCTATTATCCACTATTGTGTGCTATATAATGCATTGCACTGGCATGTGTGGTATTGACTGCTATTGTCTGCTATATATAGCATCCAAGACATATGTGCTATTATCCACTATTGTGTGCTATATAATGCATTGCACTAGCATGTGTGGTATTGACTGCTATTGTCTGCTATATAGCATCCAGGAGAATACCAGTTATTGCATAACACTTGCATATGTGCAATTGCTTGATATTCTATGCTATATAGCAATCAAAAGCATATGTACTATTATCAACTTTTTTACTAGCATGTGTGGCATTGACTGCTAATGTGTGTTATATAGCAGCCAAGAATACATCTGCTATTGTCTACTAGTATGTGTTACATAAGCCATAGCAATTGCACATGTGTTGTTGTCTTCATATGTGTGCTATGTAATGTATTGCACTAGAATGTGTGTTTTTGGTCCGCTATGTGCTATATAATGCATAGCAGAAGCATTTCTCTACTATTGCACTACGCTATACAATGCATTTCACACAGTATTATTATATGCTAGTGTGCTATATAGCTTATAGTTTTGAGTTACTTTAGGACATTGACAACTAATGCATATGTGTTATCTATAGACATAGTATTTCCTAAAGTTCAGAGAGACCCACCGAATAGTGAAGAATGGGCAAAGGTCTTTTGAGAAGATGAAACCATGGTTTGTAAGAAAGCTAAAAGATCGGAACACATGATGATGTGTGTACCACATACAAATGCTGTTCTTGAAAGATGCATACAACCAACTACATTCCAATGCTGCTGGTTTTCATGGGAGGTCATGTTCATGTGCCTGTGTGGCAAATGTGCAGCTACAGAGCACTCATTGTCTAGGATAACAAAACTATGGGAATCATGTGTATGTGCAAAGAATTAGGATTCAGCATTTCACAGGTACTAATGTTATATGGGCAAATGTGATAAATGCAGTGTGAAGAATATTCCCTTTTATCCATTTGAGCATCAAGAGACAACAAAAACAGTTGTAGTTCAAGTCTTTGAAGATGTTTAAATTCAAAACAAGAATGGTGAAACAAGGAAACGAAAGGTGTTGTCCTCTTGAAAGATCCATGCCCCCTCCGTGCAACGAATTCCGGGGTGCTAGCAACAGAAGTAGCACTTCTTGCATAGGGCAAAACCTCTCACTCGGGGCCTTGCCCACGGATATCTGGAAAAGAGACTAATCCCTTTGTTCTTCCAAAACCAAACCTAGAAAAAACTTCCCTCGCCTAGCAAACATAGGTGATTCCTCTAGGATATTTTATTCTAACGTAGTCAAGGTCATCACTAACAAAACTGATCGAACCAAACCCATAAGTCTCATGGTCAGATCAATGAAGAGTCTTGCACTTGGATCATAGAGTCCAACGCTTTTTTCCTCATCAATAGACATAGCCGTTGATTCTTTTTCATAGAACAAGGGTTATCCGAGATTTACTTCAACTATCGTAACTTAACAGAATTGAGTCTCATTTTAGGGATCCATCAGTCCAGCCTAACCCAATCCAATCCCATGGGTTAGCCAACCACCTAACCGCTATAGTGATAGGATCCATTAAGAAATTTGGTTATGTTTTGCCCTGAGTACCAGGGAAAAGAGTGCCCCCTAGCCGACGCTTCAAGAGGAAACTTCAAGATAGTCACACCACTTACACACCCAATATGAAATTGCCTATTTCACAGATTGAGCTGTCTTTAAAATAATCTTTTAATGAAACCATAGCACTCCAAAATATGCAGCTTGAACTCTAATTTCTAATCACTCCTTCATCAGTGTACCTATGGCATCATTCGCAACCATAACGCTCACCACCTGTTCACTCAGGGGTGAGCTAGGAACTATTAGCATCAATAGTTCCTAGCTCATAGTACCCCGCAATATGATCACATAAGAATATGATCACATAACGCTCACCACCTGTTCACTCAGGGGTGAGCTAGGAACTATTAGCATCAATAGATTAACACTTACTGCATAGCAGTTGCATCTGTGCTATTTCTTGCCATTATGTGCTATGTGCTATTATCCACTATTGTGTGCTATATAATGCATTGCACTGGCATGTGTGGTATTGACTGCTATTGTCTGCTATATAGCATCCAGGACATATGTGCTATTATCCACTATTGTGTGCTATATAATGCATTGCACTGGCATGTGTGGTATTGACTGCTATTGTCTGCTATATAGCATCCAGGACATATGTGCTATTATCCACTATTGTGTGCTATATAATGCATTGCACTGGCATGTGTGGTATTGAGTGCTATTGTCTGTTTATCCAGGAGGATACCATTGCATAACACTTGCATATGTGCAATTGCTTTCTATTCTATGCTATATAGCAATCAAAAGCATATGTGCTATTATCAACTTTTTTACTAGCATGTGTGGCATTGACTGCTAATGTGTGTTATATAGCAACCAAGAATACATATGCTATTGTCTACTAGTATGTGTTACATAAGCTATAGCAATTGCAAATGTGTTGTTGTCTTCATATGTGTGCTATGTAATGCATTGCACTAGAATGTGTGTTTTTGGTCCGCTATGTGCTATATAATGCATAGCAGAAGCATTTCTCTACACTTCAGTTATGTGCTATACAATGCATTTCACATAGTATTATTATATGCTAGTGTGCTATATAGCTTATAGTTTTGAGTTACTTTAGGACATTGACAACTAATGCATATGTGTTATCTATAGACATAGTATTTCCTAAAGTTCAGAGAGACCCACCGAATAGTGAAGATTGGGCAAAGGTCTTTTGAGAAGATGAAACCATGGTTTGTAAGAAAGCTAAAAGATCGGAACACATGATGATGTGTGTACCACATACAAATGCTGTTCTTGAAAGATGCATACAACCAACTACATTCCAATGCTGCTGGTTTTCATGGGAGGTCATGTTCATGTGCCTGTGTGGCAAATGTGCAGCTACAGAGCACTCATTGTGTAGGATAACAAAACTATGGGGGTCATGTGTATGTGCAAAGAATTAGGATTCAGCATTTCACAGGTACGAATGTCTTATGGGCAAATGTGATAAATGCGGTGTGAAGAATATTCTCTTTTATCATTGCATCAAGAGACAACAAAAACAATTGTAGTTCAAGTCTTTGAAGATGTTCAGGTTCAAAACAAGAATGGTGAAACAAGGAAACGAAAGGTGTTGTCCTCCTGAAAGATCCCTGCCCCCTCTGCGCAATGAATTCTGGGGTGCTAGCAATGGAAGTAGCACTTCTTGCGTAGGGCAGAACCTCTCACTCGTGGCCTTGCACACCACAGATATCTGGAAAAGAGACTAATCCCTCTGTTCTTCCAAAACCAAACCTAGACTTCCCTCGCCCAGTAGACATAGGTGATTCCTCTAGGATATTTTATTCTAACGTAGTCAAGGTCATCACTAACCAAACTGATCCAACCGAACCCATAAGTCTCATGGTCAGATCAATGAAGAGCCTTGCATAAATAGAGTCCAACGCTTTTTTCCTCATCAATAGGCACAGCCGTTGATTCTTTTTCATAGAACAAGGGTTATTCGGGATTTACTTCAACTATCGTAACTTAACAGAATTGAGTCTCATTTTAGGGATCCATCAGTCTAGCCTAACCCAATCCAATCCCGTGGGTTAGCCAACCACCTAACCGCTATAGTGATAGGATCCATTTAGAAATTTGGTTAAGTTTTGCCCTGAGTACCAGGGAAAAGAGTGCCCCCTAGCCGACGCTTCAACAGGAAACTTCAAGATAGTCACACCACTTACACACCCAATATGAAATTGCCTATTTCACAGATTGAGCTGTCTTTAAAATAATCTTTTAATGAGACCATAGCACTCCAAAATATGCAACTTCAATTCTAATTTCTAATCACTCCTTCATCAGTGCACCTATGGCATCATTGGCAACCATAACGCTCACCACCTGTTCAGGGGTGAGCTAGGAACTATTAGCATCAATAGTTCCTAGCTCATAGTACCCCACAATATGATCACATAAGAATATGATCACATAACGCTCATCACCTGTTCACTCAGGGGTGAGCTAGGAACTATTAGCATCAATAGTTCCTAGCTCATAGTACCCCGCAATATGATCACATAAGAAAATCCAAATGGACTCTCCATTGAAGATTAGCAGCAGCAAGATCAACCAACAAATCCATACAAAAGATCCATGGACTCATCCGTTGAGGACCAGCAAAGCAAGGACAATCAACCAGATCCATGCCCGAGTTCAGAAAATAACTCTAACACCTTGTTCCATTTTTCTTCCCCGATGCACGTGTGTATCTTTGGCGACCCAGAGCCCGAGCACCGTATGTTCAGCATCCTCTAGGCTCCTTTCGCAGGTCACCTAGCCCTTCACTCATAGGCCGCTTCCTTGGTTTCTCATCCACCGTATCGAAAGCTCAGCATTTAAATCGAACCGAGGCTGGTCAAGAACTCCGTCGACCTTGCTACACAAGACGTCCTCCATTAACTCTTCGTCACAACTGTTGCAACTTTATCACTTAGGTCTCCACGACTTCATTCACAAGATGGTCAAAATGCTTTCCCAGCATTCTTGACATAAAACAGTCATTTAAAAACAGGTTTCATAAATACAGTTTCTAACGAACTCTCATCTTTCATAAATACAGTTTCTAGTGAACTCTCATCTTTCCACATTCTTCCACATCATTTCTCGTTATTCCACATTCTTCTACATCAATTCACATTGCTTATTCCACATCCAGTCATATGTATTCCCATCGTCCTTCATCCATTCTCATCCAATCACATCATATTACGTCTCATCACATCTATCCTCATCACATCACATCACAACATATCCACATTGCATCTCATCCATTCATATCACATCACATCCATCTACATTCATTCAGATCCACATCACATCCACATACATTCATTCAGATCCACATCACATCCACATATCATCACATCACGTTCACATCTATTTGCATTACTTCACATCCATTCACATCTACCCAAGTCCCAATCACATCACATCTCATTTATCCACATCATATCTCATCCATTCATATCTAACCAAATCCACATCACATACATATATCATCACATCACGTTCACATCTATTTACATTACTTCACATCCATTCGCATCTACCCAAGTCCACATCACATCACATCTCATCTATCCACATCACATCTCATCTATCCACATCATATCTCATCCATTCATATCTAACCAGATCCACATCACATCACGTCCATTCATATCACATTCACTTCTCACCACATCTCACCTCATCCACTCACATCCATTCACATCCATCACACCCATTCAAATCCCACATTCATTCACATGCATATCTATCACATCACATCTCATTCTCATCCATTTACATCACATCACATCCTTTCACATATCATCACATCACATCCTTTCACATATCATTACATCTTATTCACATCTCATCACATCCACATCCACATCCACATCCATTTACATCACATCCACATCCACATCCATTTACATCACATCACATCTCATCCACATCCACATCCATTTACATCACATCACATCTCATCCACATCTGATCACATCCACATCCACATCCATTTACATCACATCACATCTCATCACATCCATATCCACATCCATTTACATCACATCACATCACATCTCATCCACATCCACATCCATTTACAAAAAATTAAATCTCATCACATCCATTTACATCACATCACATCTCATTCACATCGCATTCACATTTAGTACCGTTTTCTACTTTCGATACCGATAGGACTTTTCTAAGTTTCTGCCAATTGCTTGGCCTAGTTAAAGGTATTTTTTCTCGATGGATATTTTCATATTCTTTCTCAAATTTCTCAAGTGAAATATATTCAATATTCTTCTTTTGAGTAAAAGATTCATGGGATTTACAAAAATAAATTCTACCCATATTTCCCAGTAAAATTAATAATGCTCAAAATTTCACTTTTGATAAATACTCATAATTTGAATTATGCCAAAAATTACTCTTTTACATTTAGTTACTTGGATCTCTAGTATCATGGGAATTCATCTTTTTGCATAAAAATAAATTTACCAACAATTCCTCTTTTGACATTTCATTACTTGGATCTTAAATATCATGGGAATTCCTCTTTTTGTATAAAAATAAATTAAATTACCAAAATTTACTCTTTTCTCATAATCAATTGATTATGCATAATTACAAAAGAACTATTTCTCATGAATACAATGAAAATAATTCTTTTTGCATAGGATGTCCAATTCTAGAATATGGTAGGAAGTCCTCTTTTCGCATTATGCATAAAAATAAGATATGTATTATTTTCTAAAAATTTTACATATCTTCGCTGCTATTACTGATAATTCTTAATTTTTTTCTAAAAAATAAAAGCTTGTAATGAAAATATGATAGTAGTTCCTCTTTTATGCTTAAAATAAAACTATGAATTTAAATCATAATTTTAATCATAATCCTAAACTTAATTATGATTATCCCACTAGATTAAGCTCATTCCATTATGATTATCCCACTAGATTAAGCTCATTCCATTATTTCTCTTTTTCCAAATTGATAGGATAATCTATTTATTATTTAGAATCAATCAAAGTAGTTTTTTTAGCTACTTATAAATAATCTAAAAGAAATAACCATTATTTTGTTAACACAAAATCATAAAAATACCCTTTTCTTAATATCTAGCTTAACAAGCCTAGAGTTTAGCTTTGAATTAAGAGACTATCATTGAGAAGGCTATTCTTTTAGAGAGAGAGATTTACTTAAAGAAAGCATTACAAATAAGCATAAATATTAACTTTCTCTTAATTAAGCATTAAGACTTTAAGGGAAAGCTTGATTTGATTTAAAACAATTATTTAGAAAGCTTCTCAAGCTTGAGAGGGGTTGAGAAGAAGAAGTCATTGAGATAAATTGGAAAAAACCATAAAATTTGATTTTACCTCGAAGTTTGGCTTGAGACTGAGGGTCTATTTATAGGTGAGGGAAGCCACTAACCAAGTCCAATTGGGTTCTAGAATTTTCCAGATTCATTTGACTCAATTTGGATAAGTTTTAGACTAGCTTGGTTCCCTTTTGGATTTGGTTTGATCCAGGAGAGAGGAGAGATAAAAATATCACAATTTTTTTGAATTAAAATTCCTTCCACACATGTGAAAGAGGAGCCTACCTCAAGAGTCCCCCTTTCCTTACCAAGGTGTCAAAAATGCATCATTATTTCAAAATATCTCATTTTTTTAGTAATATCTTATTTTTTAAAACTAATAAACCTTATACTCAATCAACTCTTCATCTTATGTGAGCATTTACTCATTTTTGGGTTTTTTTTTATTGTTTGGATTTATCTCATCCCAACACTTGGATTAATCTAATTGGTCCATTGGAACCTTAATTGGACCATAATCCAAATATTTCTGAGAATGTAGACCCTTAGGCTAAGGTCCCTTATACTATTTTCAATTAATTCCTAACGCACATTAGAAAGTTCATTTTGAACTTCAGATTTAGGGAAAACCATTTTAGACACTAGGAGGTATTTTATACCCAAAGATATCTCAATTTTGGATTATCTCTCTCTAGGCCAAAACAAGGATAAACCAAGATCTTTCTTTTATTTCAGAGAGGGGAATAATTACAAGAACAAAAGGGGAGGTTCTTACACCTTTACACCTCAAAAGCTAAAGGTCGGATTCATCCTTTGGATAGCATTTTTGCTTATAACTTCAAGGTCTTAGATTTACTCGTATATATTGTGAATAAAGAGCTGCAAATATACCCATGGTATATACGGGTAGTCACGGTCCTTGGAGCTATAAGGTAAATACCATCATATCTAGGCCTCAAGCAAGTCAGGGATCTTATTACAATTGCAATACTTCCATCTGAAGACCCAATTTTTAATTTATGAATCTTCATTCTGGATATCAATTTGTATGAATTTCATCACACAATTACAATCTTTTACTGATACTTCATAAATTTTTGACATTTCTTGCTTCTTGGTTGATCCACTTTAGCCAATTCACTCTGATACTAACTGAAATATCCCTGCCCCTCTCTGCGCAATGAATTCCGGGGTGCTAGAAGCAGAGCGGAAGTAGCACTTCTTACGCAGGGCAGAACCTCTCACTCGGGGCCTCACCCATGGATATCCGGGGACAAGAGACTAATCCCTCGGTTCTTCCAAAACCAAACCTAGAAAAAACTTCCCTCGCCTACCAGATAGGCGATTCCTTCGGGATATTTTATTCTAACGTAGTCAAGCTCATTTTAGGGATCCATCAGTCTAACCGAACCCCATCCAATCCCATGGGTTAGACAACCGCCTAACGGCTATAGTGATAGGATCCATTTAGAAATTCGGTTATGTTTGCCCCGGGTACCAGGGAAAAGAGTTCCCAAGCCCCCTAGCTGGCGCTTCAAGCAAACTTCAAGATAGTCACACCCCTTACACACCCAATATGAAATTACCTATTTCACAGATTGACCTGTCTTTAAAATAATATTTTAATGAAACCATAGTATCACTGATCATAATCCTCCAAAATATCCAGCTTGAATTCTAATTTGTAATCACTCCTTCATCGGTGTACCTATGACATCATTGGCAACTAGAACGCTCACCACCTGATCACTCATCAGGGGCCTTTTCAATAGTTCCTAGCTCATAGTACCCAGCAATATGATCACATAGGAAAATCCAAATGGACTCTTTGTTGAAGAGCAGCAAGATCAACCAATAGATCCATATAAAAGAGCCATGGACTCATCCGTTGAGGACTAGCAAGGGCGACTAACCAGATCCATGTCCAAGTTCAAAAAACAACTCTAACACCTTGTTCCATTCTTCTTCCCCGAAGCACGCGTGGGTATCTTCGGCGACCCAGAGCCCGAGCACCGTATGGTCAGCACCCTTTAGGCTCCTTCGCAGGTCACCTAGCACTTCACTCATAGGCCACTTCCTTGGTCTCTCATCCATCGTACCAGAACCTTACCATTTAAATCAAACCGAGGCAATCCATTCACATCTAGCCAAGTCCACATCACATCACATCTCATCTATCCACATCATATCTCATCCATTCATATCTAACCAGATCCACATCACGTCCACATATAATCACATCACCCTCACATCTATTTACATTACTTTCACATCCATTCACATCTCCCCAAGTCCACATCACATCACATCTCATCTATCCACATCACATCTCATCTCATCTATCCACATCATATCTCATCCATTCATATCTAACCAGATCCACATCACATCACATTCACATCTCACCTCATCCACTCACATCTCATCACATCCATCACACCCATTCACATCCCATAATGTCATGCATTCACATGTATATCTATCACATCACATCGCATTCTCATCCATGTACATCACATCACATCGCATTCTCATCCATGTACATCACATCACATCCTTTCACATATCATCACATCTCATTCTCATACATTTATATCACATCACATCCTTTCACATATCATTACATCTTATTCATGTCTCCCCATCGTACCGGAAGCGCACAATTTAACCATATCGAGGCTGGTCAAGACCTTGATAGGCTATGTGTATGTGGAAGAATGGATATACATGTGTATTTATGGATGTGGATGTGTATGTGGAAGAATGGATATGGATGTGTATGTGGAAGTAGGAATGTGGATGTGTATGTGGAAGAATGGATATGGATGTGTACGTGGAAGAATGGATATGGATGTGTATGTGAAAGAATGAATGTGGATGTGTATGTGAAAGGATGTGATATCAATGTGAGTGAATGAATGAGATGTGATGTGATGATGTGAATCGGGATGCGAATGAATGAGATGTGATGTCATGCGAATCGGATGTAAATGTATGATATGGGATGTGAATGGATGATGATGTGATGTGAATCAGGATAAGAATGAATGAGATGAGATGTGAAATGAATGAGATGAGATGTGATGTAAATTGAGACAGATGTGAAATGAATGAGGTGTGATGGGATGTGAATATGGGTTGACGCGAGTGGATGAGATGTGATGAGAATAAATGAGGAAAGATGTGATGAGATGGAAAATGATGTGATTGGATCGGAGATGGAAAATGATGTGATTAGATGAGAATGGGTATACATATGAATTGGACATGGATTAAGTAATGTGGACGGATGTGAAACAATGTGAAAGACGAGAGTTCATTATAAGAACTATATTTATGACCTGTTTTTAAATGACTGTTTTATGTCAAAAATGTTGGGGAAGCATTTTGACCATCTTGTGAATGAGGTCGTGGTGACCTAACTGATAAAGTTACATTAGCTGACGGAGAGTCAACGAAGGACGTCTCACGTAGCAAGGTCGCCCGAGGTCTTGACCATGGCGAGCTTTCGATACCGTGGATGAGGGACCAAGGAAGCGGCCTATGAGTGAAGCGCTAGGTCACTTGTGAAGGATCCTAGAGGGTGCTGACCATACGGTGCTCGGGCTCTGGGTCACGGAAGATACCCACACGTGCATCGCGGAAGATATTGGAAGAACAAGGAGTAAGAGTTGTTTTCTGAAACCGGGCATGGATCTGGTTGATTGACCTTGCTGGTCCTCAACGAATGAGTCCATGGCTCTTTTATATGGAGCTGTTGGTTGATCTTGCTGATCTTCAACGGAGATTCCATCTTGATTTTTATAAGGGAATATATTGTCGGGTACTATGAGCTAGGAACTATCGAAAAGGCCCCTGAGTGGACAGGTGATGAGCGTTCTTGTTGCCAATGACGCCATAGATACACCGATGAAGGAATGATTGAAAATTAGGATTCAACCGGATATTTTGGAGGATTATGATCAGTGACACTATGGTTTCATTAAATGATTGTTTTAAAGATAGCTGAATCTGTGAAAAAGGCAATTTCATATTGGGTGTGTAAGTGGTGTGACTGACTTTAAACTTGCATGAATATCCGGCTAAGGGGGCCTGGGAACTCTATTCCGTGGTACCGCTAACCAAATTCCTAATTGGATCCCATCACTACAGTTGTTGGGTGGTTGGCTAACCCATGGAACGGGAAGGGGTTAGGCTGGACTGATGGATCCATAAAATTAGACTCAATTCTGTTATAGTACGATAGATGAAGTAAATCCCAGATAGTAATTATTCTATGGAAAAAGAATCAACGGCTGTGCCTCTTCATGGGGAAAAAAGCGTTGGTTTCTATGATCCAAGTGCAAGTATCTTCCTTGATCTGACCAAGTGACTCATAGGTTTGGTCGGATCAGTTTGGTCAGTAATGACCCTGACTACGTTAGAGTACAAATATCCTGGTGTACTCACCCGTGCTTTCTGGTAGGGGGAAGTTTTTCCGGGTTCGGTTTTTGAAGAACCAAGGGATTAGTATCTTGTCTAGATATCCGTGGGGGGTGAGGCCTCGAGTGAGGGATCCTGCCCCGTGCAAGGAGTGCTACTTCCGTGCAAGGAGTGCTACTTCCGCTGCTAGCACCCCCAAATCCGTTGCGTAGAGGGGGTAGGGATCTTTCAGCTAGTATCAAAGCAAATTGACTAAAGTGGATCAACTGTAAAGCCAAAAATGACAAAAAATTGTGAAGTAATAGTAAAAGGTTGTAATTGTGTGATAAAATTCATACAATTTGATATTTAGAATGAAGATTCATAAAATTGAAAGTGGGTCTTCAGATAAAGTACCGCAATTGTATGAAAATCCCTGACTTGCTTGAAGCCTAGTCATGATGGTATTTACCTTATAATTCTAAGGACCGTGACTACTCGTATATACCGAGGGTATAACTGCAGCTCTTTACTGGCAGTATATACGAGTAAATCTAAGACCTTGAAATTATAAGTAAAAATGCTATCCAAATGATGAATTCGAATGTGGTTGATATGATTTTAAGATTCTAGTTGAGAATTGATGAGTTGATTTAGATTCTGATTGAGATGATTCCTGAATTTTGGTTGAAAGGTGATCAATTGAACAAAGCCACAATGAGGATGAATGGGATGAGTCCCTGTGATGATGTTCGTAACTGGAATGATGATAATGATTTCAGCAAATCACTATGAGATTAGTGGATTGTGCTGTCAGATTGCTACTTTTAACACTTGACCCGGTGGATCAAGTTAAGGGATGACAAATTAAAAACCTACATAACTGAAACTTCCATGGAGGAGTGTTCAGATGGAATTTTTGGTCTGATGGACCATTATTGTGTTAAGAATGTGAATGATATGTTCTGAATGAATTGTTATCTGATAATGAGTTCTATATAAGGGATCTTTATCCCATGATTCTGTGGAGAGCTGACCAATCTAAAGAACCTCAGAATCAGTTGGATCTAAAGTCGGATTTGAATTGTAAATAAAAGGACTTAACAATAATTTTCGTATTGATAGGATCATGGATCGAGGTCGTCGTGGTAGGAATGATAACCCCCAACTCGATGAGGAAGAGCTCAACTTGGATGTTCGTAAAACTCTTCATAGATTGCAACCTGGACCTTTCAAGGGTGAAGGGGAAAACTTGGGTGAGACTATGGAGAAGTGGATCGAAGCAATGGAAGAGTACTTCGATGTCACCGGGTACAATGAGAAGAGCAAAATGGCTCTTGCAAGGCTGAAGATAGTAGAAACAACCAGAGTAGCACGGAGAAACCACTGCGAAACACTCAGACATGGAATGATCTTAAAATTCACCTAAGGAAGAGATTTTGTCCTCCCGGCTTTTTAGAAACAAAGATAAATGAATTCTTAGAGTTAACCCAAGGGAGGCGAACTATTGAAGTATATCACCAAGCGTTCGCTCTCCTCCTCAAATACTCACCACCGCTCGATGAAGAAGAGCTGATGGCCAGGTTCATTTGAGGATTGAATGAACCTTTGAATATCCTAGTGAAGAATGCCAAGCCAGATTCCATGGCCGAAGCAGTGTGGATGGCGAAGGATTTTGCCAAGGCCTTTGATGTCAAGGTCCCACCATCACCTTTCAAAAGGTTTTTAGCTCCAAAAGGTGATTCCAACCTTCCACCATCTAAGAGATATAAGGGTCAAGCCAAGGATATGGGAAGTGCCAGAAGGGAAGAAATGTCCTTTTCGCGGAACTCAATCCCTTGGAATTCAACTTGAGAAGTTCCAATCTTGAACAAGGGAGTGAAATGCTATAACTGTCAAGGATTTGGACATCACAGTATGGATTGCCCAACACCTTTTGGAACAAGGTTTTCAGGACGACAAAAAAATCAGGGATCAAGATTCGAGACTCTAGCTCCTTCCTTCAAGAGTAATCAAGTTTCTTTCCCGCCAAAATTAGAGAAATCCCATAGGTAGACTGTCTAACCAACCCGCAGTTTTAATCCAAGGTAATGCACAACCTTCGCCTCAAAATAGGGGAAGTCAAGGTGAGATGTTCCCAAATCGACCGTCCACTTCCAAGGCAATAACGGTGGAAGTGATTGAAGAAGAAGAAGAGGATGAAAGAGATCATACTCCACCTCTACGAGATGAGGACATCTCGCGTTTTTTTAAGTGGGGTAGGATGTAAGATTCCTCCCTCCAGCTTTTGAGGTGTACAAGTGTAAGAACCTCCCCTTTTGATATTGTAATTATTCCCCTCTTTGAAATAAAAGAAAGAGAGAAAATGTCTAGAGAGAGATAATCCAAAATTGAGATATTTTTTGATATAAAAATCTTCCTAGTGTCTAAAATGGTTTCCCTTGAAACAGAAAGTCA
This sequence comes from Cibotium barometz, assembly GCF_041138505.1. NCBI lineage: Eukaryota > Viridiplantae > Streptophyta > Polypodiopsida > Cyatheales > Cibotiaceae > Cibotium > Cibotium barometz. The sequence continues at coordinate 32,544,637 of NC_141092.1, read as the reverse complement.
AAAAGAACTTTCCAATGTGCATTTAGAATTAATTGAAAAGAAGTATAAAGGACCTTAGCCTAAGGGTCTAGATTTTCAGAAATTTTTAGATTATGGTCCAATTAAGGTTCCTATGGGCCAATAGGATCAATCCAAGTGGGGGGAGGAGGTAAATCCAATTTATAAAAGAAAGACCCCCCCAAAATGAGTAAACTCTCACATAAGATGAAGAGTTGACTAAGGACAAAGTTTATTAGAGTAAAAAACTATGAGTATTACTAACAAAATGAGATATTTTGGGTATAATGATTCAATTTTGACACCTTGGTAAGGAGAAGGGAGCTCTTCAAGGAGGCGCCTATTTCACTTGTGTGGTGGAGTTTTAAACTCAAAAATATTGTGATATTTTTATCTCTCCTCTCTCCTAGATCAAACCAAATCAAAAGGGAGCCAAACTAGGTCCAAATCTTGTCCAAATTCAGCCGAACTAAACCTGGAAAATTCTAGAAACTAGCTGGACTTGGTTAGAGGCCACCTATAAAGAGATCCTTAGCTCTTTGTAAAAAAATATGAGAACTATACCATGCCAGTATTATACTGAAATAATGATATTTTCTATTATCCTCTAAAAATCCTCTACAAATTGAAGAGATTGGAGCTTCTCTCTCTCTTCAATGTTCCTTGTTGACTCCAACAACATACAAAACCAATTGATTGGTTGGGGGCCTCTACTATGATCAAAGAATCAAGTAATTTAGGAGATAAAGTGTAGATTATTGTCTTCTTTTTCTTAAATCTCCAAATGTTTATCTTCTCAATCCCTCTCAAGCTTGAGAAGCATTAATTTGAATGGCTTTTGAATACTATTGAAGTTCTTTAATGTATTGTAATGAAGAAATACATAAATTTTTATTTATTCTTAATTTATAATGGTTTTTAAGCATTTATCTCTCTCCCCCAACAAAGAATGGTAATTCCTATGAACAATTCTCAATTCAAAGGAAGCTTCTCATGAAGCATTTCTCTAATCTAAAAGTAATTTCTATGCTTGTCAAATTAGAGGCCAAAAATAACCTTTTAATACTTTTATGCTATTTAATTTATGGTTAAATTAAGAATCAATCCATAATTGGATAATGATCCAATTAGTGGTTATTCTAGTCACATAAATAATACTAAGCTTTATTCTTTCAAATTTATTGAGAATTATCAGTAATAGCAACCGAGCTATGGCAAAATTTTTGAAAAATAAACACATAAATCATTTCCATTTATATTATGAAAAGAGGACTTCCTACCATATTCTAGGATTAATCATCCTAGATTAATTGAATGATTCTCATTATAATCATGGAAAATTTAATTTTTATGTTTATGCATAAATAGTAATTATAGCAAAAGAGAAATTTCTAGTAATTCATTTTTAATGTTAAAAGAGGAATTCCTATGACATTTGGAAATTCCATCATTGAGATGGAAAAAGAGAAATTCCTAGCATATTGAAATTAATGAGTGTTTTAATTAAATTCAAAGATGAAATTTAGATAAATTTATTTTATCTATAAGAAATATTTAAATGTTAAAAGAGGAATTCCTATGACATTTGGAATTCCATCATTGAGATGGGAAAAGAGAAACTCCTAGCATATTGGAATTAATGAGTATTTTAATTAAATTCAAAGATTAAATTTAGATATATTTATTTTATCTATAAGAAATATTAAATGTTAAAAGAGGAATTCCTATGACATTTGGAATTCCATCATTGAGATGGAAAAAGAGAAATTCCTAGCATATTGGATTTAATGAGTATTTTAATTAAATTCAAAGATAAAATTTAGATAAATTTATTTTATCTATAAGAAATATTTAAATGTTAAAAGAGAAACACCTATGACATTTGGAATTCCATCATTTAGATGGGAAAAGAGAAATTCCTAACATATTGAAATAATAGATATTTTATTTTAGATGAATTTATTTTATGAGAAATAATTGACGAAAAAAGAGGAATTCCCATAACATTGGAATGCAAATAATCAAATGCAAAAAGAGGAATTCCCATGGTATTTGAGATCCAAGAAATTAAATGGGAAGAAGAGGAAATTTGATTTTAATTCAATTTATGACTTTTTACCAAAAGTGAAAATATAGGTAGAATTGATTTCTACAAATCCCATGAATTCTTTTATTCAAAAGAGGAATATTGAATATAACTCAATTGAGGAATTGAGAAGGAATATGGAAATAGTCCTCGAGAAAAAGAACCTTTGATTAGGCTAAACAATTGGTAGAGATTTAGAAAAAGTCTCATTATCGATATCGAACTACAAAAAAGCTATTAAATGGGAATAGCATGTGAATGGATGTGATAAGATGTGTATGGGATGTGATAGGATGTGAATGGATGTGATAAGATGTGTATGGGATGTGAATGGATGTGATAAGATGTGTATGGGATGCGATAGGATGTGAATAAATGTAATAAGATGAAAATAGGATGTGATAAGATGTGATGTAATGAAATGGATGTGGATGTGAATAATGAGATGAGAGGATATGTGAAAGGGTGAGATGGGAAGTACATGGATGTGGAAGTGGATGTGTATGTGGAAGAATGGATGTGGATGTGCATGTGTAAGAATGGATGTGGATGTATGGATGTGGATGTGTATCTGGAAGAATGGATTTGAATGTATGAATGTGGATGTGTATGTGGAAGAATGGATGTGCATGTGTATGTATGGATGTGGATGTGTATGTGGAAGAATGGATAGGGATGTGCATGTGGAAGTATGAATGTGGATGTGTATGTATGGATGTGGATGTGTATGTGGAAGAATGGATATGGATGTGTATGTGAAAGTATGAATGTGGATGTGTATGTGGAAGAATGGATGTGGATGTGTATGTATGGATGTGGATGTGTATGTAGAAGAATGAATGTGGATGTGTATGTGGAAGTATGAATGTGGATGAGTATGTGGAAGAATGGATGTGGATGTTCATGTATGGATGTGGATGTGTATGTGGAAGATTGAATGTGGATGTGTTTGTGGAAGAATGGATGTGGATGTGTATGTATGGATGTGGATGTGTATGTATGGATGTGGATAAGTATGTGGAAGAATGGATATGGATGTGTATGTGGAAGTATAAATGTGGATGTGTATGTGGAAAAATGGATGTGAATGTGTATGGAGTGGATGTGTAGGTATGGATGTGGAAAAATGGATGTTGATGTGTATGTATGGAGTGGATGTGTAGGTATGGATGTGGATGTGTATGTGAAAGAATGGATATGGATGTGGATGTGTATGTGAAAGAATCCATGTGGATGTGTATGTGAAAGGATGTGATATCAATGTGAGTGAATGAATGAGATGTGATGTGATCTGAATCGAGATGTGAATGTATGAGATGTAATGTCATGCGAATCGGATGTAAATGTATGATATGGGATGTAAATGGATGATGATGTGATGTGAATCGGGATAAGAATGAATGAGATGAGATGTGAAATGAATGAGATGAGATGTGATGTGAATCGGGATAAGAATGAATGAGATGAGATGTGAAATGAATGAGATGAGAAATGAATGAGATGAGATGTGATGTGAATCGGGATAAGAATGAATGAGATGAGATGTGATGGGATGTGAATATGGGTTGATGCGAGTCGATGAGATGTGATGAGAATAAATGAGGAAAGATGTGATGAGATGGAAAATGATGTGATTGGATGCGAATGGGTATACATATGAATTGGATATGGATTAAGTAATGTGGACGGATGTGTAAAACAATGTGAAAGACGAGAGTTCATTTATGGGAACTGTATTTATGACTTGTTTTTAAATTATTGTTTTATGTCAAAAATGTTGGGAAAGCATTTTGACCGTCTTGTGAATGAGGTCGTGGCGACCTAACCGATAAAGTTACATTAGCTGCCAGAGAGTCAACGAAGGACGTCTCGCATAGCAAGGTCGGCCGAGGTCTTGACCAACCTTCATTTGATTTAAATGGTGAGCTTCCGATACGGTGGATGAGGGACCAAGGAAGCGGCCTATGAGTGAAGCGCTAGGTCACCTGCGAAGGATCCTAGAGGGTGCTAACCATACGGTGCTCGGGCTCTATGTCACCGAAGATACCCACACGTGTGTCGGGGAAGATATTGGAACAAGGCATAAGAGTTGTTTTCTGAAATCGGGCATGGATCTGGTTGATTGACCTTGCTGGTCCTCAACGGATGAGTCCATGGCTCTTTTATATGGAGCTGTTAGTTGATCTTGTTGGTTGATCTTACTGATCTTCAACGGAGATTCCATCTTGATTTTTATAAGGGAATATATTGTCGGGTACTATGAGCTAGGAACTTTATCGAAAAGGCCCATGAGTGGATAGGTGGTGAGCGTTCTGGTTGCCAATGATGCCATAGATACACCGATGAAGGAATGATTGGAAATTAGGATTCAACCGGATATTTTGGAGGATTATGATCAGTGACACTATGGTTTTATTAGATGATTGTTTTAAAGATAGGTGAATCTGTGAAAAAGACAATTTCATATTGGGTGTGTAAGTGGTGTGATTGGAATTGAATTTGCATGAATATCCGGCCAGGGGACCTAGGAACTCTTTTCCCTAGTACCCAGGACAAAACCTAACCAAATTCCTAATTGGATCCCATCACTACAGTGGTTGGGCGGTTGGCTACCCATGGGACTGGATGGGGTTAGGCTGGACTGATGGATCCGTAAAATGAGACTCAATTCTATTATAGTACGATAGATGAAGTAAATCCCAGACAGTAATTGTTCTATGGAAAAAGAATCAACGGCTGTGCCTCTAGATGGGAAAAAAGCATTGGTTTCTATGATCCAAGTGCAAGTATCTTCCTTGATCTCACCAAGTGACTCACAGGTTCGGTCGGATCAGTTTGGTCAATAATGACCTTGACTATGTTAGAGTACAAATATCCTAGTGGACTCGCTCTTGCTTTGCAGTAGGGGGAGTTTTTTCGGGTTCGGTTTTTGAAGAACCAAGGGATTAGTCTCTTGTCCGGATATCTGTGGGCGAGGCCCTGATGAGTGAGGGATCCTGCCCCGCACAAGGAGTGCTACTTCCGCTGGTAGCACCCCCGAATCCGGTTGCATGGAGGGGGTAGGGATCTTTCAATTAGAGCAATTCTAATCATAAGGGAAGCATCTACGTCTTCTTGTTGTTCAATTTATGATTATGATATCATGTTTTACAAGATTGATCTTTGTTTGGTAACAGTTTTGTGTAGGGTTGATTGGTTCTTTGATTATATGTTGCCTGCATGATTTTATAGCTCCACTTGTTGTAAGTAGAATTGTTTCTTAATCATGTCCTTAAAACCTGGTGCGTAGATGGTATAGTGCTGGTGAATCCTATCAAAACGGTTTGTCAAACGGAGTTTTGAGTCAAAAGTTAGGACAGTTCCGGCAAACTACATCTAAAACAGTAAAACGAATTCTTTGTGAGAGAAAACAGGTAGTTGTCTCTGAGTCGTAAAGCAAGATTTGATCGTCAAAGCTTTCTGTGAAAGCTTTAGACAGATGCTTGCTATACAAGCTACAATTAGATACAAAACATGCCTTGCAAGTTGCGTCATAACGTGGTGCTTTTTCTTAACGCGGTGCTTTTTCGTATTATTATTTTTGTCTTTTATGGACCTCTAAGTTTGCTTACGTGCATGAGACACAGGTCTCCACTTTGAGAGTTCTAATTTTGGTTCACGTTCTATTCTTTACACGATCACTTTATGCTCGTCGTCTGGTGCATGCCTATTTTTTGCTACGTTTCTCATATCTCATACATGGTCTCCAAGTTCTGCAATCTTATCTTGTACGTGTTCTTACAACCTGACATGGCAAACACCATACTTGTTAACGGATTTCCTTCTGGGCAGTGTTCTGTTCCTCTTTTGCAAGGCCAAGGATTTCTTGGTTGGAAATACAAGATCCTATTAATTTTGGAAGGAGACAAATTGGATATTGTTCTTGGTATTCTTGCATGTCCTCCTCAACCTATTGATCCACTTCAGAATGATGTTATTATTACCAAAGGTCCTATTTTTGAACAGTGGAAAATTGATCATGCACACTAAATTTGTCGTGATAAGGCTACTCGTGAGTATATACTTTCTGCCCTTAACGATTCACTCATGCTAGATGTTTATCCGTTATCCACATCATATGCTATATGGGACTATCTTATCACTATGTTTGAGAAGAAAACTATTACAAAGGTTCTGTATCTCCGTAATCTTTTGGGCAAGCTTCAATTCAAGGCAGGTACATCCATGTCTAGTCACATTGAATCATTCAAAGGTATTATGAATCAACTTTCTGCAAGGGATCCTATTCCTCGAACTTAATTGGTTACACACCTTCTTGATACGGTGAAGAATCCTTTGTATGATAATATTGTCACTATATTATCTAACAAGGATGGAATTGACTTTGAGCATACATGTATTTCTTTGATTGAATATTCTCAACGTCATGATCGTCAGACGTCAGTAACTCATGAAACGGTAATGATTTCCCAAGAGTACACAGAATCAGAGATAGCCTTTGCTGTCCGGAGATGTCCATTTCAGCAACGCCCTTCTTCCTCCTCCCAATTTACATCTCGTGGCTTCCAAAGAGGAGGTAATTCTTCTCGTTTGAGATTTTCTCAAAAGCGTTGTTCTTATTGTGACAAAACTGGTCACTTGGTATCTGAATGTTGCGCATGAGAGTACGATGAAGAACACGGTATTACAAATAAGAAACCTCCTTTATCAAGGGGTTCTTCCTCTTTTGCAACCTATGAATATTGTGGGAGCACAAGGCATTCATCCAGTCGATGCTTCAAGAGGCGTTATGATGAAGCTTGAAATCAAGCTTATGCTACTCAACAAAATCCTCATGATGAAGACAATGTTCATCAAGAGGCTAATTTGGTTCATTATAATGTCTCTCCAGAAAACGTACTACATGTTCGTGATGGTTCTCTCTTTATTGTTGATTCTGGCATTACTGGCAACATGACATATCAATTGCAATGGTTACACAATTATCATCCAATTTCTATCAAGAAAGTGGTTTATCTTGCTGATAATATAACTTGCCAAGTAATGGGTATTGGCGACTTGTATTTGGGAACTTCTTCCTCAACCAAAATACTGTGAGGAGTTTTATATGTCCTCAATTTACAAAGAAACTTATTTTCTATTGTGCGGCTTGTGGATCTTGGTCTATTTGTTGGATTTGATAATACAAAGTGTCACATCGAAAAGGTTGGCACCATTATTGCGGTTGCTCCTCGACATGGTAATCTCTTTGAACTTTCATTGAATGAGGATGTTGCAAATGTTGTTACAGCTCTAGGAGATCTGGATTGTAAGCTATGGCATCATCGGTTTTCTCACTCAAATTTCTCAAAGCTTCTTGATATTCATCGTCATCATGATCTTGTGAGAGGTATGGACCTCAAATCTCACCCGCATATGGGGATATGTGAATATTGTGCTCTAGGCAAACATCATCGTAAGCCATTTCCAATGTCTACAAATATTCATTCAAATAATCTTTTGGATCTCATTCATATTGATATTTGTGGACCCTTTCCTCCATCCAAGTCTTGCTACCGTTACTTCATTACTTTTATTGATGACTATTCACAGTATACAAATGTCTTTTTGCTTCAACATAAATCAAAAGCATTGGACACATTTAAGAGGTACCAAATATCTATGGAGAATCACACTGGTCGAAGATGTGGATGTGTATGTGAAAGAATGTGATGTGATGTAAAGAGATGTGATGTGACATGAATATATGTGGATGTGAAGTGATAGATATGAATGTATGGATAGATGTGAGTAGTCATACATGTGAACGATTGGATGGATGTGGATGAATGAGATGAGATGTGTATGAATGTGATATAATGTGGATAGAATATATGTAATGGGATGGTTATGAGAATGAATGTGGTGGATATGAATGAATGAATGTGGTGGATATAAATGAATGAATGTGATGTATATGAATGAATGTGATGTGATGGATGTAAATAGATGTGATGTAAATGAATGTGATGGACGTGAATAGATGTGATGTGATGTGAATCGGGATGTGAATGAATGAGATGTGATGCCATGTGAATCAGGATGTGAGTGAATGAGATGTGATGTAAATTGGGATAGATGTGATACGTGATGTGAATGAATATGATGTGATGAGATGTGGATATGGGTAGATGCGAGTGGATGAGATTTGATGCGGATAAATGAGAAAAGATGTGATGAGATGGAAAATGATGTGATGAGAATGGGAATACATATGAAATAAATGAAGATTGATGTGGAACAATGTGGAAAGACGAGAGTTCGTTATAGAAACTGTATTTATGACCTGTTTTTAAACGATTGTTTTATGTCAAAAATGCTGGGGAAGCATTTTGACTGTCTTGTGAATGAGGTCTGGAGAGACCTATCTAATAAAGTTGCAACAACATGGGCTGGACATTCCACATATTCTTCATCCTTTGGGCTCCGTTTGACCCTTCGGAACTGTAGTCAATGAGTTATTATTCAACTCTTACAAATCCACTCCCCCTTTCTTCAAACATTTACCCCACATCACTTCCTTTTTCAACACTCCCCCTCTCACTACCACCCTCGGGGGGTCACTCATAAATATGTATATATATTATATATATATATACATATATATATATAATATTTAATATATTCTTCGAAGTGATAATGGTGGTGAATATATTTCCAACTTATTTCATGATCATTGCATCAACCACGACATCCACATGAGTATACCATTCTATATTCTCCCCACAGAATGAAGTTACAGAGCGAAAGAATCGTACAATTTTGAATGCAATCAGATGTATGCTTATTCATTCTAGATTATCTCGCTCTTTTTGGGCAGAAGCAGTATTGACAGCCGTTTTTGTTCAAAATCATCTTCCAACTATTGCACCTTCTGGTAAGATTCCAATCACAGCTTGGACAGGCCAAACTCCTTCTATTGCATATTTTAAAGTCTTTGGGTGTATTGCTTATATTCATGTCTCAAAAGAGACACGACACAAGCTAGAACCTTCAGGTTTGAAGGTTATTTTTATTGGTTATTCTGACAACTCAAAGGGTTACAAGTTTTACGATCCAAGTTCTCAAAAGGCAATTGTTAGTCGAGACGCTATATTCAATGAGCAATTGATGGGAGGTTCGTGGTCCACAGATGATGCTGATGATACAAAAACATTACTCACTTCTTTTCCTTTTCTACTTTTGGACAATGATTTGCATGATGATGACAACACTCTTTTGATGGATATTCTCTTTTGATGGATATTGGAGACAAGTCTATTTATTGATGTTCATCCTACGGTTTCAAAGGAGACTGTTAAAGATCTTGATATCTATGTTGATCTTCCTATTGAACTTGAGCACGGTGCAAATCATGTATATGATGATGATGATCTTCCTATTGAACTTGAGCACGGTACAAATCATGTATATGATAATGATCTTGAAACCTTTAATCATGTATTGGCTGTTTGTGATATCCTTCAACTTATACAGAAGCTATGTCCTCTCCACAAAAGGAACAATGGAAGGAAGCCATGGAAGCTGAATATGAGTCTTTAATCTCAAAAGGTACATGGGTTCTTACCAATCTACCTTCTGATCGTACTCCTATCAAATGTAAGTGGATTTACAAAACTAAAACAAAGGCAGATGGATCCTTTGATAAATTAAAAGCTTGTTTAGTTGCAAAGGGATACTCACAAATTGCAGGGATTGACTATCATGACACTTTTTCACCGGTAGTTCGTAGTACAAGCATTCGAGTACTACTAGCTTTTGCAACTCAGTTTGTATTTGGAAATACATCAAATGGATGTTAAGACAACTTTTCTTAATGGAGACTTAAAGGAGGAAATATATATGGAGCAACCTAAAGGATTTACAATTCCCGAAAAGGAACATCTTGTATGCCAACTCCACCGTGCTTTGTATGGACTAAAACAAGCTTCACGATCATGGTACATCAAGATTTATCAATTTCTCACATCTTAGGGGTTTGTTTCTTGCTTCTCTGATCAAAATCTTTATATCAAGCGCAATGTGAATAACCATTTTGTGATATTGGCCCTTTATGTTGATGACACTATACTTGTGTCTAAAAATCTATCTTTCATGCAACAAGTAAAAAAGGTTTTATCCTCAGCCTTTGATATGGTGGATCTTGGCGACATCCATTCATGCCTTAGTATTCAAGTTCAAAGGTATCATCACAATGGTATTTTGCTTCTTTGTCAAACAAAGTTTATCCAAGATATTATTCAAAAGTTTGGATTGGCTACTGCACATCCGGCAAACACTCCTTGTCTTGCAAGCTCTACTAGGAGTACTTCTGCAAATATTGAGGCTGAATCTGTTGGTATTAGGAGTGAATTAACAAAACTAAGGAGGATCAAACATGGTTATAGTCATGGTTAGGTCATGATTATAACCATGATTAAGAGTGAATTAAGAAACACTAATGAGACATAGCTTGGGCATTATAATGGAAATACACGAGTTGAATCTTCATTAGCAAAGGCCTCTTATATAGGCAAGTAGTACATGACCACATGACATCACCTATGATGTCTTACAACCATAAGAGGCCATCTCCCCCATGTGGGTATGCCATCTCCCCCATGTGGGTATGCCTTAAATGAGAAATATTCCCTCTAGGCTATATTTGATGTAGGCGCCCTTTTGAGGAGGTGTCTTGAGTGAAGTAATCAAGATTACATAGCCCCTTTCAACCTTTGAATGGATTTGGATGATATATCCAACAAACCCTCCTTCAACCAAATCCATGACAATGCTACCTTTATGATGGCAATTCTAGGTTCTAGTTACAACATACAAGAACTAGTTATGATGACCATGCTGGTGCCCGTAGGTCTTATTCCAGTTAGGTTTACAATGCTAGCAATGATGGATGATGCTAGAATACCATAGTAAAGCTTACAATGAGATAGTTATGTTTAGGATGGAGAGGTTTTTAAACATGGTTTGGGCTATCCCTTGATTTTACTCAAAAGGCCCAATCTTCTTCGATAAAATTGGCCTCTTCGGAGGCCTCTTCTTGCAGCTCTTCTTTGTCTTGACTTGCGAGAAATGCCTTTTGTGCCTTTTGTTTGAAGAAACAATTTTCTTCAATATGATTGTCCTTGCCGCAGAATCCACAAGTCTTCTTCTTTCCTTTTGTGTCGATGAAGTTCTTCTTCTTGAAGTGTGACTTGTTGTTGGAGAAGTATGCCCCTTCCATTATCCCTATATTCTCTTGCTTCTTCTTGTACTCCTCAAGGAGTGCAGCTTCAATGGCCTCTAAAGTAGGATCCGGAAGATTCATAAGAGTTGACACTAAGTGCCCATATTCATCATAAGGCATGCTTTTCAATAAAACTGCAATGGCATCTTCCTCATCTATTGGTGCTCCTATTGTTGCAAGTTGTGACATTAGGCTTTTCATATAATTAAGATGAGTAGGTAAAGACTCAGAAGCTTTCTTTTCAAGTTTAAAGAATTGGATTTTCAGCCCTATCTTGGAATGCTTCCCTTTTGCCCCAAATAATTTCTCTAAGATTTCCCATGCTTCAGCTGAGTTGTTTGCAATGCAATTATGGCAAAAGCTTTCTCATCCCTAGGTAACCATCCTTGTTCACCATCTCTAGTGGTAGGTTTTTTCTCCTTTCCACTAGCAACTCCCCACAGGCCTTTCTTCATGAGAATAAATCTTACTCTAACTTGCCAGGTATGAAAGCCTATCCCATTAAACTTATCAACATGAAATGAGGATGTAGACATGATGATAAAGCAAGGTCTTACCACTTGAGTATCCCTCAAGGGCAGTGTCTAATGCTTTTACAAGATTAGATACCTTCACCAAATAGATGGAGGTTATTTATGAAAAATTCAGACCAATCATGCCCTCCTAAAACATTGTTTGCTCTTGAGTTGTAGACATTGTTTCTTACCCGTCTCCTCGGCTTTCTGCTTTTCTTCTTAGGCCTCAAATGTTGAATATTTGATGATTCAGCATCAGATGGTTCAGTCATTGTGATTCAAAAAATGATGTAAACAATATCATCATCACAATATAGTAATATCATCAAGTATATGGTGACCAATGTGATAATGCTTTCAAAACAACTTCCAAAAAATGGGTCACTTGGAGTACTTGAATGAGATAGAAGCCTAAGTCTGAATACAAAATGCCTTTAGCACCTTCAATAGCAATGACTTGAGGCCAGATTAAGCACTAATTACTAGTGATTAAGTGAGTTAATCATCCATGCTTTAACTGTTACCAAATGAACTTTCTGAGATTATGTCAGACCTGAAGCCACCAAACCACAAATCCATTCAAGAAACTGACTGCACAGGCGTGTTTGCAGCTATTGAAAACCCCCAAAGCCAAGGCGAATTAGAGAATCTTCTACTGGTTCAATCGGTGGATTGATTTCCCCCAAAAAAATTGGCGCCGGTTTCGCCTGCAATGCTGGCGTCTCTGCGCAAAATCCGCCTGATTCCTCCGAGCTGCAGCTTCTTTATGATGTTGAGAATACACGGTTTGAATCCCGTACGATTTCGTGGAGGCGACTGTGAGCTGTGGATGCTCCAAGGCAGCCCTATATTTCAGGCTATGAAATAGGAAGAGATAAGCTTATGATTAAGCTAATTAATCACTAATGATGAGGCAAATGAGAGGGATTAGGTTGTATTAATGTGGCTCTGATACCAAATGTTGGTATTAGGAGTGAATTAACAAAACTAAGGAGGATCAAACATGGTTATAGTCATGGTTAGGTCATGATTATAACCATGATTAAGAGTGAATTAAGAAACACTAATGAGACATAGCTTGGGCATTATAATGGAAATACACGAGTTGAATCTTCATTAGCAAAGGCCTCTTATATAGGCAAGTAGTACATGACCACATGACATCACCTATGATGTCTTACAACCATAAGAGGCCATCTCCCCCATGTGGGTATGCCATCTCCCCCATGTGGGTATGCCTTAAATGAGAAATATTCCCTCTAGGCTATATTTGATGTAGGCGCCCTTTTGAGGAGGTGTCTTGAGTGAAGTAATCAAGATTACATAGCCCCTTTCAACCTTTGAATGGATTTGGATGATATATCCAACAGAATCATTAGCTTTAAATCAACCCTATGCTAATCTTGTTGGTTGTCTTTAATTTGTGGACATGAGTACTCATCTTGATATTCTGTTTGCAGCAAATCTGTTAGGACAATACTTGTCCTCTCCATCAACAAGACATTGGTCTCAAGCTAAACGTGTTTTGAAGCACTTGAAGGGCACTGCAGATTTCGGACTTGTATATCACTGTCAAGAAGACATATCTTCATCAACTTCTTTTAATCTTTTGAGTTATTCAGATGCTGATTGGGCAAGCTCTAACTTGTCCATGCGATCCACCAGTGGTAATTGCTTCTTTATCAATGGCTGTTTGGTATCTTGGGCCAGCTCTAACTTGTCCATGCGATCCACTAGTGGTAATTGCTTCTTTATCAATGGCTGTTTGGTATCTTGGGCTAGCAAGAAACAACGCTGTATTGTAGTTTCTACTACAGAGTCTGAATATGTAGCTGCATCTTTAGCAGCTCGTGAATTGGTTTGGCTTCGACAATTGCTTTTGCTGATATTGGTCATTCTCCTTCCTCAAGCACTCCTCTTAGATGTGACAACCAAAGTGCTATTAGTCTAGCCAAGGACTACATGCAACATAGCAAGTCCAAGCATATTACAGTTCATTATCACTATGTTCAACATGAAGTAAGGAAAGGAACAATAATGGTAGAACATTGTCCAACTGATCACCAAAGGACACCATGACGCTCGGTTTACACTTTTGTAATCAGAACTTGGAGTTGCGGCGGCCTCTCTTTTTGGAGATTAGCACATCTCACGTCATGTCAATTTTGTCTAGACTTGTACATAGCCTATAGACTTTAGGACACTTCACACATTACTTCACATCATGCACATTTATTGTTGGAGTTATATATAGCTAGCTTATTGGAGCTATATATAGCTAGCCCTAAACTAACTCTAGGTCTTGCCTATATATGTGACTTGTGACTAATATGATTCATTCTTGTGGAGCGTATGTGGTGTCTCTTGTCTCGTCTCTCTCCCTCTCTCAACATATACCTACTTGAGCTATATATAGCTAGCTTGTTGGAGCTATACATAGCTAGCCCTAACTCACTCTAGGTCTTGCCTATATATATGTGACTTGTGACTAATATGATTCATTCTTGCGGAGCATATGTGGTGTCTCTTGTCTCATCTCTCTCCCTCTCTCAACATCCATTGACTAAAGAATCAAGCAAATTAAGAGGTAAAGTGTGGTTTATGGTCTTTTTTCTTAAATCTCAAAATGTTTCTCACTTCTCAACCCCTCTCAAGCTTTAGAAGCATTCAATTGAATGGCTCTTTAAGGCAATTGGAACTCTGTAATGAATTCTAGTGAAAAATCTTATAAATTTTACATTTATGCTTAAATTAGAATGTTTTTTAAGCATATCTCTCTCTGCCCCAAAGAATGGTCATTCCTATGACCTATTCTATATTCAAATGATGCTTCTCATGAAGCAATTCTCAAATCTAAAAGTGATTTCTATACTTGTCAAATTTGAGGCCAAATAAGTGGCTTTTTAATACTTTTATGTTATTTAATTTATGAAAAACTTAGGAATCAAGTCCATAATTGGATATTGATCCTAATGATAGTCATTCTATCATATGGTATTACTTAACTTTATGCTTTCAAAATTATTAAAAATTATCAGTAATACCAAAGCGAAACTATGATAATTTTTTTAAAAAATTAACACATAAATCATTTTCATTCATAATATGAAAGGACTTCCTACCATATTCTAGGATTAATCATCCTAGGTAAATTGAAAAATTCTCATCATAATTATGCAAGATTTGATTGTAATGTTTATGCATAAATAGTTGATTAGCAAAAAGAGGAATTTCTAGTAATTCATTTTTATGATGAAAGAGGAATTCCTATGACATTTGGAATTCCATCATTTAATGGGAAAAGAGAAATTCCTAGCATATTGGAATTATTGGATATTTTATTTAAATTAAAAGATGAATTTTAGATAAATTTATTTTATCTATTAGAAATATTTAAATGGTAAAAGAGGAATTCCTATGACATTTGGAACTCCATCATTTAGATGGAAAAAGAGAAACTCCTATCATTTGAATTAATGGGTATTTTAGTTTAGATGAAATTATTTTATGAGAAATATTTGATGATAAAAGAGGTATTCCCATGACATTGGAATGCAAATAATAAAATGCAAAAGAGGAATTCCCATGGTATTTAAGATCCAAGAAATTAAATGGAAAGAAGAGAATTTTTAGTATAATTTAATTTATGATTATTTATCAAAAAAAGTGAAAATATGGGTAGAATTGATTTCTGTAAACTCCATGATTTCTTTTATTCAAAAGAGAAATTTTGAATATAATTAATTGAGAAATTGAGAAGGAATATATAAATAGTCGTCGAGAAAAAGAATCTTTATCTAAGCCAAGCAATTGGCAGAAATTTAGAAAAAGTCCCATTATCGGTATCAAAGTAGAAAAAGTTACTAAATGGGAATAGGATGTGGAATGGATGTGATGAGATGTAAATGGGATGTGATAAGATGTAAATGGGATGTGATAGGATGTGAATAGATTTGATAAAATGTAAATGGGATGTGATAAGATGTAAATGAGATGCGATAGGATGTGAATGGATGTGATAATATGTGAATGCGATAGGATGTGAATGGATGTGATAATATGTAAATGAGATGCGATATGATGTGATAAGATGTAAATAGGATGTGATAAGATGTGTTGTAAATAGGATGTGATAAGATGTAAATAGGATGTGATAAGATGTGATGTAATGAAAATGGATGTGGATGTGAATGATGAGATGAGAGGATATGTGAAAGGGTGAGATGGGAAGTACATGGATGTGGATGTGGATGTGTATGTGAAATAATGGATGTGGATGTGTATGTGAAAGAATGGATGTGGATGTGGATGTGTATGTGAAAGAATGGATATGGATGTGTATGAAAGAAAGGATGTGGTGGATGTGTATGCGAAAGAATGGATGTGGATATGTATGTGAAAGAATGGATGTGGATGTGTATGTGAAATAATGGATGTGGATGTGTATATGAAAGAATGGATGTGGATGTGTATGTGAAATAATGGATGTGGATGTGTATATGAAAGAATGGATGTGGATGTGTATGTGAAAGGCTGTGATGTGATATAAAGCAATGTGGATGTGATGTGGTGTAAAGGGATGTGGATGTGTATATGAAAGAATGGATGTGGATGTGTATGTGAAAGGCTGTGATGTGATATAAAGGGATGTGGATGTGATGTGGTGTAAAGGGATGTGGATGTGAATGTGATGTAGATGTGGATGAGATGTGGTGTGATGAACAGAGATATGGATCTAATGTGATGTGGATGTGGATGAGATGTGATGTGATGTGAGGAGATGTGATGTGATGTGAATATATGTGGATGTGAATGTATGGATAGATGTGATGTGAGGAGATGTGATGTGATGTGAATATATGTGGATGTGAAGTGATAGATGTGAATGTATGGATAGATGTGAATAGCCATGCATGTGAATGATTGGATGGATATGGATGAATGAGATGGGATGTGTATGAATGAGGTATGATATGGATGTGATGTTATGTGGATAAAATGTATGTGATGGGATGGGGATACAATGAATGTGATGAATGTGGATGTGATGTCATATCATGTCATGTGAATCGGGATGTGAATGAATGAATCGGGATGTAAATGAATGATATGGGATGTGAATGGAGGAGATGTGATGTGATGTGACTCGGGATACGAATGGATGAGATGTGATGTGAAATGGATGTGATGAGATGTGATGTGAAGTGGATGTGATGAGATGTGATGTAAATTGGGATAGATGTGAATGGATGATATGTGATGTGAATGAATGTGATGTGAATCGGGATAGATGTCAATGAATGAGATGTGAGGTGAAATGGATGTGATGTGATGTGATGTGATGTGATGTGGATCGGGGTAGATATGAATGGATGAGATGTGAATGAATGTGATGTGATGAGATGTGGATATGGGTGGATGCGAGTGGA
Organism: Cibotium barometz; assembly: GCF_041138505.1. Taxonomy (NCBI): domain Eukaryota; kingdom Viridiplantae; phylum Streptophyta; class Polypodiopsida; order Cyatheales; family Cibotiaceae; genus Cibotium; species Cibotium barometz. Next base: position 32,527,348 of record NC_141092.1, on the reverse strand, counting down.
TGAGATGTGATGATAAATGAGAAAAGATGTGATGAGATGGGAAATGATGTGATTCAATGAGAATGGAAATACATATGAATTGGATGGAGAATAAATAATGTGGATTGATGTGGAACAATGTGGAAAGACGAGAGTTCCTTATAGAAACTGTATTTATGACCTATTTTTAAATGACTGTTTAATGTCAAGAATGTTGGGGAAGCATTTTGAACGTCTTATGAATGAGGTCGTGGGGGGAGACCTAACTGATAAAGTTGCAACATGTGACGGAGAGTCAATGGAGGACGTCTCACATAGCAAGGTCTCGGCCGAGGTCTTGACCAGCCTTGGTTCAATTTAAATGGTGAGCTTCCGATACGGTGGATGAGGGACCAAGGAAGCAGTGTATAAGTGAAGTGCTAGGTGACCTGCGAAGGATCCTAGAGGGTGCCGACCATACGGTGCTCGGGCTTTGGGTTGCGGAAGATACCCAGACGTGCGTTGTGGAAGATATTGGAATAAGGAGTAAGAGTTGTTTTTTGAAACCAGGCATAGATCTGGTTGATTGACCTTGCTGGTCCTCAACGGATGAGTCTATGTCTCTTTTATATGGGTCTGTTGGTTGATCTTGCTAATCTTCAACAGAGATTCCATTTTGATTTTTATAAGTGAATATATTACCGGGTATTATGAGCTGGAAACTATAGAAAAGGCCCCTGAGTGGACAAGTGGTGAGCGTTCTGGTTGCCAATGATGCCATAGGTGCACCGATTCAGGAATGATTGGAAATTAGGATTCAACCGGATATTTTGGAGAATTTTTATCAGTGATACTATGGTTCATTAAAAGATTGTTTTAAAGTCAGCTAATTGGATCCCATCACTACAGTGGTTGGGGGGGTTGGCTAACCCATAGGACTGGATGGGGTTAGGCTGGACTGATGGATCCCTAAAATGAGACTCAATTTTGTTATGGTACAATAGATGAAGTAAATCCCGGATTGTAATTGTTCTATGGAAAAGTATCAACGACTGCGCCTCTCAATGAGGAAAAAAACCTTGGTCTCAATGAGGAAAAAAGCATTGGTCTCTATGATCCAAGTGAAAGTTTCTTCCTTGATCTGGCCAAGTGTTTACAGGTTCGGTCGGATTAGTTTGGTTAGTGATGACCTTGACTACGTTAGAGTAAAAATATCTTGGAGGAATCGCCCGTGCTTTTTGGGCAAGGGAAGTTTTTCCGAGTTTGGTTTTGGAAGAACCGAGGGATTAGTCTCTTGTTCGGATATTTGTGAGCGAGGTCCCAACAAGTGAGAGGCCCTGCCCCACGCAAGAAGTGCTACTTCCACTGCTAGCACCCCCGAATTCATTGCGTAGAGGAGACAGGGATCTTTCAGCTTGTATCAGAGCGAATTGGCTAAAGTGGAACAACCGAAAAGCCAGAAATATCAAAAATTTATGAAGTACCAATAAAAGATTGGAATCGTGTGATGAAGTTCATACAAATTGATATTTTGACTGAAATTCATAAATTGGTAATTGGGTCTTCAAATGAAAGTACCGTAATTGTATGGAATCTTTGACTTGCTTGAGACCTAGACATGATGGTATTTACCTTATAATTCTAAGGACTGTGACTACCCATATATACCAAGGGTATAACTGCAGCTCTTTACTGGCAGTATATACGAGTAAATCTAAGACTTTGAAATTATAAGCAAAAATGCTATCCAGATGATGAATTCGAATGTGGTTGATATGATTTTAAAATTCTGGTTGAGAATTCATGAGTTGATTTGGATTCTGATTGAAAAATGATGATTCCTGAACTTTGGTAAACAGGCACACCGGAAGGTGAGACACTGGGTCTGACAAATCTCTACTCTAACACTTGTCTTAATTATTCCTTAAGTTCTATGTCTTCAGGGAGGGACTAGCATTTTGTATGCACGCTGGGCTACTGGTTGAGCTCCGGGGGTTAACTCGATCTCATGATCTACTTCGCGAGATGGAGGCATCTTAGTCAACTCTTCAGGGAACACATTTGCATACTCACTTAACCACTCTGGTTCTTTAGCCTTGCATTTTATGTCTACTAGATTCATCTTAACGACATAAACAGCTTGCCTCTTTCTAAACCCTTTTAACAATTTAGAAGCCTTGACTAGATGCAGCACTGGGGATTCAAAAATTTCAGTTCCTCAAACTTTATTCCCGTGAAGGTCAAGGAAAGAGATGGTTCCTCTGTGAGACAATGAATGTCAGTTTGATTCTTATGGAGCCAATCCATTCCAAGGATTCCATCATAGGACTCCCAAGGGTAGGACTTTGAAATAGCACTCTGTTACGTTCCCATCTAGACTAAACTAAGTAAGGTCTATCTCAAGGTGTGTGAAAAGAATCTTTCCACTAGCCAATTCCACTTGCATAGGTTTCCCTGATTTTTGATTTAGGACTAACTTACGTAGACATCCTGGGGAAAAAAAAGAATGAGTACTACGTGAATCAATCAAAAGCTTGAATTTCTTACCCTGGTACTCTGCTGGAGTCCGGAGGATAGAAAATTGACGGTTATTCCCGTGATGCTCTATTGCAGCATAGATCTGTCCTTTTTCTTTCTCCACTTTCTCAGCTATAGTGACGGCTCTAGCTACTGCAGTTTTAGGTGGAGCTCTCTCTCTTTGGTTTCCCCAATTCTGGGAGGGAGTTCGGAGACTGCTTTGCATGGAGGCTGCACGACGTTGAGTTGGCACTTTTCTGGGGTTGCCCCGATTTTGCCGCAGAGGACCCTGATTGGATTGATACAAAGGAGTCTGTCTCTGAATTCTGGGACCGTGGCTTCCTTGGCCCATAGAAGTAGACGGGAAATCCTTGAGCTGGTGCACAAACCCTTGACATCTGAAGCACCTGTTCTCACTTCGAAGCTCTTTTCCTCTACATTCTTGAAAGAGCTAGAGTTCTCGAGAAATAACTTCGAGGAAAAGTTCTTCCTTTATTCCTGAAACTTCTTGACTCTAGATTCTGGTTGGGACCTTGGTGTCTCTTTGGAGGTGGAAGGTTGGAACAGCTTCTCGGTGTCTGGAATCTCTTGAAGGATGAGGGAGCTGGCTTTGGCAGGACTTTAACAATGAAGGCTTTGGTGAATTACTTCGTCATTCTTATAGCTTCTGCCATGGAAACTCACTTGGGTGTTCTTCACCAGGGTGTCTAAAGGCTCGATCATTCCCCGAATGAACCTGGCCATAAGTTGCTCTTCGTCTAGCAGTGGTGAGTACTTGAGGAGAAGAGCAAATACCTGATAATATTTTTCAATGGTTTTGCTCCCCTGGTTTAGCTCTAAGAATTCATTCATCTTGGTTTTGAAAAATGCGGGGGGAGAAAATCTCTTCCTTAGATAGGCTTTAACATCATTCCAGGACTGGGTATTCCTATCCAGATGATTGGTGTTGCAATGGTTTCTCCATTCCACCCTGGCTGTTTCCACAATTTTCAACCTAGGAAGAGCCATTTTGCTCCTCTCGTTGTATCCGGTGCCTTCAAAATATTCCTCCATGTCTTCAACCCACTTCTCCATAGCCTTGCCCAGTCCCCTTCACCTTTGAAGGGTCCTGGTTGAGTTCTGTGAAGAGCCTTGTGAATGTCCGAGTCAAGCTCTTCTTCATCTCAGTGAGAGGGTCTGGTGGCTGAAAGATCCCTATCCCCTCCACACAATGAATTCAAGGGTGCTAGCAGCAGAAGTAGCACTTCTTGCGCGGGACAGGGTCCCTGACTCAGGGCCTTGCCCACCACCCACGGATATCCGGACAAGAGATGAGTCCATCGCATTCTTTCACATAGATCCACATCCATTCTTTCACATAGATCCACATCCATTCTTTCACATACTCATCCACATCCATTCTTCACATACACATTCACATCCATTCTTCACATACACATTCACATCCATTCTTCATACACATTTACATCCATTCTTCACATACACATCCACATCCATTCTTCACATACACATTCACATCCATTCGTCACATACATTCTTCACATACACATTCACATCCATTCGTCACATACACATTCACATCCATTCTTCACATCCATTCGTCACACACATTCACATCCATTGTTCACATACACATTCACTTCCATTCTTTACATCCATTCTTCACATACACATTCACATCCATTCTTCACATACATATTCACATCCATCTGATTCACATCGTATCTCATCACATCTATTCACATTACATTTCATTTTTATGCAAGTTTTCAGTTTGATTTTCTTTTGAATACAAGGAGTATTTCTTGAATCAGTATCCCCAAAACTTCTTGATTGGAATTCTGAATTTCATACCAAAATTCCTCAAATTCTATAACCTTGATCCACAGATCAATTCGAAGGGTCTCAAACTTAGTTTCAGATTTTGTGGAAGTTTTGATTATATTTTTTAAACTAGAGTCACACCTTCTTTCCTCAAAACTGACAAAAGAGTTTGGTCTTGGTCATAGTCTTATTCAAGGTTTGAGTTGGATAAGATTTTTCTTGATCTATCTTTCTCGAAAAGGTTTGATAATTTAATTTTCACTAATTTACTGAATTTCTTTCTTTGAATATTCACTTAACTGATTCCTAAATTAGTTACGAATTCCAATGATGAATAGATTAATCATTTATCTGAATATTTTGATCCCGATAGATTTCTTGAATTCTCTTTTTACAATCCGTGTGAATATAAAATGATATCTCTCAAAGTGGGGGTAATCTTTTGCCAACTCTTCTTCTTTCTCCCAGGTGGCGTCTTCTAGAGGGAAGAACCTCCACTTGACTAAAAACTCTCTGAGAACTTTTCTCTTGAGGACCTTCTCCCGAACGTGAAGGATTTCTTCAGGTTGGAGTACCATCTGGCCTTGAGTCGGAGAAATCAATTGTTCATCAAGTATGTGACTCGGGCTGGGTACATATTTCTTAAGAGAATTGACGTGGAATACATTATGTACCTTGAGATGGCGAGGCAAAAGAAGTTTATAAGCTAGATTTCCCACTTTCTTTATAACAGCATAAGGTCCACAGTATCTAGGAGAGAGCTTCTTGTACTTACCTAAAGATAAGGAACTTTTTTTTGGTCATACTCGAATGAATCTGACTCTTCAAACTCTCTTTCTAATCTCTTTTTGTCTGCATACTACTTTTGCCTATCTTGGGCTACCTTAATATCTTAACGGATCGATTGCATTTGCTGGGTCTATGTCATTAAGCTTTTGTCTGGACATTTGGACTATGATTAATGGGTTGGACCAAGTCAACGATGTAAGGCAATCTTGTCCGTACAAAGGTTTGAAAGGGCTCATCCCAATAATTCAATGATAAGAAGCATTGTAAGCAAATTCAACTAGATGCAAATGGCTTAACCACTTCTTGGGTTCCTGCCACAACATGATCGAAGGATATCCTCTATTACCTGGTTCACTCTTTGGCAATCTGGCCATCAGTTTCAGGGTGATAGGCTGTACACTGAGATCCAATAAAGTTCCTACTACTTCGAAGAATGCAGTCCAAAATTTTGATGTGAATTTGGGATCTCTGTCACTTACTATCCTCCTGGGTAAGCCATGCAATCTGAAGATCTCTTTAAGGAAAACTTTGGCAACATCCACTGGAGTATATGTTTCTTTCACTAGAATCACATGGGCAACTTTGGTTAGTCTATCAACTACCACAAAAATGGAGTTGTAACGTGATTGCACTGAAGGTAATCCAGTGACAAAGTCCATACTGATACATTCCCACTTCATCTGTGGAATGTCTAGAGGCCGCAATTTTCCTCGCATCTTGACTTTCTCTGCCTTCACTCTATGACACATTAAGCATTGTCGCATATGATCAAGTACATCCTTTTTGAGTCCAGGCCAAAAGAAACTTTTCTTCAGAGACATATAAGTTTTATGGGCTTCTCTCAGAATCCTTCCCTTTATTTCCTCGTCATTAGGAATGCATAGCTGATTATTATAATACATGCATCCTTCATCCAATTTGTACCCAAGAACTCGACTCATTTCCTAAGGATTCTTGCTTTCCTACATCAGAAGGGTAGAAATAGGGGCAAAAAATTTGTCCTGCATGATTTTCTCCCTTGCTTCACAAATTAATGGATTTGACACCACTTTAATGGATTTGACACCACTTTAATTGTAAGCAAGGCTGCTTTTCTACTGATGAGCACATCTGCCACCACATTTTCTTTCCCCAGCGGATACTTAATTTCAAAATCAAATTCATGTGCAGGGTTTGCATCCTGGACCATCTCCTTTGATGCATGTTGAGATCCCTTTGGGTGAAGATCCACTTCAGAATTTGATGATCTATCATCAAGGTGAACCTTTGTCCCAAAAGATAATGTCTCCACAACTTCAGAGCATAAACTACTAAGAGTAACTCCAAGTCATGGATGGCATAATTTCTCTCATGTGTTCTAAGTTTTCTGGATGCATAGACCACTACATGACCTTCTTGCATAGGAGTGCCGCATAAGGCAAACCCACTGGCATCAGTAATAACTACCTCAAAAGGTTTGGTAAAATCTAGCAATTTAAGGACAGGGTTGGTGGTTACTAAGGCTATCTTTAGTTTATCAAAGGCACTTTGACACATTGTAGTCCATTAAAAAAGGGTACTCTTCTTGAGAAGGTTAGTTAAAGGGGATGCTATCTGAGCATACCTAGGTATGAAGATCCTATACCATCCGGTTAATCCTAGGAATCCTCTGACTTCCTTTACTATCTTCGGTTCCGGCCAATCTACGACGGCTTGGATCTTTGCGGGGTTAGGAGAAATCTCATCTTTTGACACTATGAATCCCAAGTATTCCACCTGGTCACTCAATAGAAAAAGAACACTTGCCCTTTTTTGCAAAGAGTTGGTGTTTCCTTAGGATTTCCAAGACCTTGCGCACATGATCTTCATGATTAGTAACATTCTTTGAGTATACTAAGATATTATCAAAGAAGACAAGAAAAAAATCATCCAAGTATTCTCGGAGAATATCCTGCATAAGACGATTAAACATTGCCAGGGCATTAGTCAATCCAAACGGCATGACTGTGAACTCATAATGCCTATATATATCGAATGTTGTCTTTGGGATGTCCTGTTCCTTGATTCTGATCTGGTAGTACCCGAATTTGAGATCTATCTTTGTGAACATTTGGGTCCCACTTAACCAATCCAGAAGTTCATCAATCCTAGGGATAGGATACTTATTTTTAATTGTTAATTGATTCAATTCTCTGTAGTCAATACAAAGTCTTAACATTCCATCTTTCTTCTTTTGAAAGAGAACGTGTGCACCCTATGGTGAGACACTGGGTCTGACAAATCCTTGCTCTAACAGTTGTCTTAATTATTCCTTAAGTTCAATGGCTTTAGGGACTAGCATTTGTATGCACGTTGGGCTACTGGCTGAGCTCTGGGGGTTAACTGGATCTCATGATCTACTTCTCGAGACAGAGGCATCTTAGTCAGCTCTTCACGAAACACATCTGCATACTCACTTAACCACTCTGGCTCTTTAGCCTTGCATTTTATGTCTACTGGTGGATTCATCTTAACGACATAAACAGCTTGCCTCTTTTTGAGCCCTTTTAACAATTTAGAAGCCTTAACTAATTACAACACTAGGGATCTAGAAATTCCAGTGCCTTGAACTTTATTCTCATGAAGGTCAAGTAAAGAGATGGTTCCTTTGTGATAATGAATGTCAGTGTGATTCTTATGGAGCCAATCCATTCCAAGGATTCCATCATAGACTCCCAAGGGTAGGACTCTGAACTAGCACTCTGTTACGTTCCCATCTAGACTAAACTGAATAAGGTATGTCTCAGGGTGTGTGAAAAGAATCTTTCCACTGGCCAATTCCATTTGCATAGGTTTCCCTGATTTTTGATCTAGGACTAACTTACGTAGATATCCTGGAGAAATAAAATAATGAGTATTGCCTAAATCAATCAAAATCTTCAATTTCTTACCATGGTACTCTGATGGAGTCTGGAGGATACAAAATTGACGGTTATTCCCCTGATGCTCTATTACGGCATAGATCTGTTCTTTTCTTTCCTCCACTTCCTCAGCTATAGTGACAGCTCTAGCTGCTGCAGTCTCAGGTGGAACTCTCTCTCTTTGGTTTCCCGAGTTCTGGGAGGGAGTTTGGAGACTGCTTTGCATGGAGGCTATAGGCTGAGCTGGCACTCTTCTGGGGTTGCTCTGATTTTGGCGTGGGGGACCCTGATTGGACTGATACAAAGGAGTCTGTCTCTAAATTCTGGGACCCTAGCTTCCTTGTCCCATAGAAGGAGATGGGAAATCCTTGAGCTGGTGCCCAAACCCTTGACATCCAAAGCACCTGTTCTCACTTCGAAGCTCTTCCCTGTGCATTCTTGAAAGAACTTTGAGGGAAAGGTTTTCCTTCATTCCTAAAACTTCCTGACTCCAGATTCTGGTTGGGACCTTGGTGCCTCTTCAGAGGTGAAAGGTTGGAAGAACTGTCAGGTGTCTAGAATCTCTTGAAGGATGAGGGAGCTGGCTTTGCCGAGGACTTTAACGATGAAGGCTTTGGTGAAGTCCTTCACCATTCTTACAGCTTCTGCCATGGAAACTAGCTTGGCATTCTTGACCAGGGTGTCTAAAGGTTTGTTCATTCCCCGATAAATGTGGCCATAAGTTGCTCTTCGTATAGTAGTGGTGAGTACCTCAAGAGAAGAGCAAATGCTTGATGATATTCTTCAATGGTTTTGCTCCCCTGGTTTAGCTCTAAGAATTCATTCATCTTGGTTTCTAAAAATCCGGGGGGACAAAATCTCTTTCTTAGATAGGCTTTAACATCATTCCAGGACTGGGTATTCCTATCCAGATGATTGGTGTCGCAATGATTTCTCCATGCCACCTTGGCTGTTTCCACGATTTTGAGCCTAGCAAGAGCCATTTTTCTCCTCTCGTTGTATCCGGTGACATCAAAATATTCCTCCATGGCTTCAACCCACTTCTCCACAGCCTCGCCCAAGTTCTCCCCTTCACCTTTGAAGGGTTTTTTGCTAGTATTGGACTCGTGATCACCATCACCATCACTACTACCACCACCCGTGCCCCCACCTGCAACACCACCATCACCAATGCCACCACCCGTGCCCCCACCCGCGATCACGCCACTGCTCCTCTCAGCCTCTCGGCCTCCTGTCGAGCCACCTTTGTCATGGCGTCCTCGCCATATTGCTCCTGCATTAGTTAGTGAAATCAAATAAGAACATATTACAGTTAACATGAAAATAAACTACAAAACAAAACAGTGATACCCACAAGTGGATTTGGCCTGTCACACAGCAACAACAAGTGTCGCCTGCAAAGCGCGGTAGCCGTAGTATGTGGCGCACTCCATCTCCTGCGCCGTAGGTGCACGACCATAGTCTTCGGTCTGCATCAAGACAGAACCAAAGACTTATTGATTTCTTCATTCAATAATATTACCTTTGAAAGTTAAAACTATACTCACAAATGTGGCCACAAATCCATCTCGTCCCATCCGGCCTAGTCTAGATGTGTGACCAGCTTCTTGCAGTCTCTTTCGTGGTGCCGTCTATGTAAATTTGATTAAACAAAATAACATAGATTAGAGAATAGTTAGAATCAATCTAGCAAAGTTCATATTAATTCTAATATACGTTAGCAAAGGCACACACTTTCTGCTAGTGAGGAAAAGTGATGCGTAGGCGTCTCTCCTTGCGGAAGTATTGCCATGTCTCCATGCACATATCAGCCCTCCTCTTGTTTGTCTCCACCATACAGTAGCGTCTGTTTATTTTTCATATCACAATAGGCATTAGAATATACCATAGAACTTGTTAGATTTTAATGTTTTGTTTCTTTTATTGATTTTTTAATGTCGATCATTTGATAAATGACTCATGTTTTTATGGTACTTGAAAATCAAATTCGGACCAATCAGAGGGTACACCGCCACCTCCTACTAGTGGTGGTTGGGGTGCACAGAGTTCCAATACTGCACATGAACCCATTTACGATGATTTCTACTACGATGAGTCTATTATATGCTGGTGCGCTCGTTGTCATGGCACATATCGGAGGCCACGACGGTAGTGCTTTTCACATGAGATGACTCATGGTACTTTTGAGCGAGCACCACCACCTGAGGAGCGACATCGACCTATGGTATGTGACTGTTCTCCCTTAGTTTTATTATTGGTTATTTTATAAATCAAAGGCTCATATATAATGCAACCATATTATATATGTAGGTATATTCACTTGATGTGACGAGGATGACTTCACTATCAGTGGTGCACATGTCCCTCCCACACGGCACGGACAGCAGCTCGAGGTTTCTCTACATCCTCTACCTCCTGCTTTGTAGGCTAAGATGGGTGGAGATCATTCGTTGCCTACTCGTATAATGCAACCATATTATATATGTAGGTATATTCACTTGATGTGACGAGGATGACTTCACTATCAGTGGTGCACATGTCCCTCCCACACGGCACGGACAGCAGCTCGAGGTTTCTCTACATCCTCTACCTCCTGCTTTGTAGGCTAAGATGGGTGGAGATCATTCGTTGCCTACTCGTATGCATTCTCTAGTACAGACGTATGATCGAAGATGATACGGAGGATGGCAGAGAGGATCACTTCCTTTAGATAGAGTGGTTTTTAGCTTCTAGGGCAATCGCTACATGATTGCTCCGTCTACCCATCAGTGGAGCAGGACGAGGCCTCTTTATTGCATAGGATTTGCATGTGCCCCCTCGTTCAGAGGTCACCCTTATGTCTTTTTGTGGACCTATATATAGATGGGGTCCATGGCATCAGCTTACTCGCTACATTCGGAGCATGAGTACTTATGGGTTATGTCTCAATGCAGCCTCTCTTTCTGATAGAGGGATTACACATGCAGAAGGACAAAGACTCTATGTTGATGGAAGACCTTACTCTCAAGGAAACATAGCAGGTTTAATCAATAGTAGTCGAGGGATGAGTTCAAGAACCAATTGCACGTTTGTGGAGTGTGAGAATAGTCATGAACCAGGACATATGAGTAGGGATGTAGAAAGATACATAGTTGTCAATGCTATCAGATCATTACGTGCTGGTGATGAATTACTGATCAATTTTGGATGGCGTAGACCTCCACGAGCACCCTTAACAGATGAGGGTTGAGAGCTTCATTGTATACAATTCCTAATGTTATTTTGACCTCTTGTACCCTAATTCTACACTTTAATTTGCACCATGTTCTCTACTGTCTCTAATTTAATTTGATAATTGTCTTTTATTGTCTCTAACTATTTTGTATCTGTGATAATTATTGAATTCCATGCACATCTCTCTTTTCTTTTATATAGAAGCATGCTATTGATACAATCTTCTTTGCCTTCAAATATGTAGATTCCGGATTATGACATTGACAATATCACAAATCAACGTTCACATGACGTATCTCACATGTCAATAGAGTGCATGAGGATCCTACGCAGGAGTGATCCTAATGCGTATGCAAGACTAAAGAAACAATATTCTCAGGACTTTAATGGGCATGATGATATCTTTGATAATGACAATGGCATGTCTGATTTTATTGAGGATTGGTATCAAAATAATAGTGTGAGCGATATTCCTAATAACAACGAGAAGTATCTTCAAGAAGAAGCTCTAAAGCGTATCTACGCAGGAAGCCAACTGACATGACTCGGTGCAAGCTTACTTATTCTTAATCTTCAAAACCGTTTTGGATGGAGTAATCTATCCATTTCAGCACTTTTGAAGTATGTAATAATCTAACATATTTTTTGTTACATTCTAAACATGGTTGCTTCTTATTGATCATATTTTTAATGAACTTGCAGGTTGCTCTCTCAGAAGTTCTTGCCGACAAGCAATTCCCTTCCTGCATCACATGATGAGGTGAAGAAGATGATAAGTAGTCTTGGACTTGACTATTCTTCTATACATGCATGTCCTAACGATTGTATTTTATATAGAGGTCAGTATGAGGATGGTGTGACGTGTCCAAAATGTCAAATGCCTCGTTATAAAGAGGAGAAAGGTAAGGTCCCTAGAAAGGTATTGAGACATTTTCCCCTGGCTCCACGTATAAAACATATGTTCCAAAGTCCCGAATTAGCTAAGCTTATGACATGGGGAGCGGAGCACAAGAGCAAAGATGGAGTAATGCGAATTCCATCAGATAGTCCTGCATTTAGTCATATTGATTTGCGATGGCCAGATGTTGCAAAAGAACCATGCAATTCAAAGATGGGTGTAGCATTAGATGGCATGAATCCATTTTCAATGAGATCAAGTAAATGGTATACATGGCCAATGGTAGTTATTAACTATAATCTACCCCCGTATCTCAGCATTAAGAAAGAGCATTTAATGCTCTCTCTTAATTCCAGGAAAACGACAAGTTAAAGATGTGAATTTTTATTTGGCCCCTCTCATCGATGATCTTCAAGATTTGTGGAGAGGGATTGATGTCATGGATATGTCCGTCCAGAAGCATCGGTCACAAGACAGTTCATTGTTCGTGGAATTTTAGCATGGACTATCCACGACTTTCCAGGATATGGTTTTTGCTTAGGTAAATGGTTTAAATATAAATATTGTCTCATACATTTGTACGATGTTCATTGCGCTAATCATCTTTGTTATGTTTTCCATGCAGGGATATGTACCAAGGGTTATAAAGCTTGTCCAATTTGTGGTGATTGGTTGAGATTAACTTATAGCAAAAACCTCAACAAAAATATATATCTTCGACATAGAGACCATTTTTATCTGAAGATCATTATCTACGAGACAAAAGGCAAGCCATACATTTTAATGGAAAGGTACAAGAAGGGAGATGTCCAATACCAATGACACCGAAGGATTGGGATCTAAAGTGGACTGTTGGACCCGCTATCGATCCGGAGTCGGAGATCATAAGTGGCGATGATGATGACGCTTGTAAAGAAGAGAGCGAGAGGAAAATGTGCTCTAGCTCAAAGTCCTTCGATATGGTATACTTTGGAATATTGGAAGGATTTGAGGATATGTCATCTTCTTGATCCTATGCACATATTCAAGAACATTGGTCATTCGTTATGGCAACACCTCGTTGGCTTGAAAGACACAGTGGTAGCAAGAAATGACTTAAAGGATCCAAACTCAAAGCCCAATGTATGGCCACTTTATGATGAAACTCAACGAGCCTGCCCCATGGGTGCTCAATACAGAAGAGCTGGAGACTATCAACAGGAAGATTCAGTCGATTCGTACGTCTACATGATATGGAGCATCTTGTCGAAACGTGTTCACTCTAGATGACAAGAGCTTGTCTGGTTTAAAAACACATGATTGGCACAATTTTGTGAAGGTAAATCTATCCAGATCTTTGTAAGTATTTATTTTCTTGCATGTTTTGTTGATCGGATTAATCATGTATGCAGCATGTTCTACCCCTTGTTATTGATGGATGTACTACAAGAGGAGTATTGATATACATCAAGACCTGGGCAGGTTTTTGCCGCGTGAGCTGTCCCTTGAACACTCCCCGCTAGCTGTTGCAACGGAACTTCCCTTAGATAAACACATATGCCAAATACTCCCTCCAGCATTCTGGCGTAAGACAGTCCTTTAAGAATACAAGGTTTCTATGCAAGTTTTCAGTTTTGATTTTGTTTTGAATACAATGGTTATATCTTAATTCTGTATCCCAATACTTCTAGATCATTGGTCTGGATTCCCAAGCAAAATTCCTCAAATTCTGTAATCTTGATTCTCAGATCAAAATCACAGGTCTCAACTTAGTTTCAGATTTGGTGGGTGATTTGAGTGCATTTTTCCTGAACTCGACACATCGTCATTGATCAAAACTAACGAAGGAATTAGGTCTTGGTCAAAAGTTTGAATCAGAGTTTGAGTCTGGAAAGGTTCTTCCTAAACTATCTTCCTCGAAAGGTAATATTTCAATTTCTCTTTTTCTAAATTTCGTTCATTGATAGTTGCTTACAGATTTCTAAACTAAACATGAATTCCTAGGAGGAATAAATAATCATTTATCTCGATCTCTGACTTTGATAGTTTATTTGAATTTTCTCATTCCCATCTTAGTGAATATAAAACGGTAGAATTTTCTCACATATTATCTACTTATTCATTTTCTAATTTTTGCAGAAATTAACATAGGATTAAAGAGAACCCTTATTTAATTATAAAAATTCTATATGCATCTAATTATGCATAAAATCCAATTCTGATGAAAGTCACACTTTTATCATCTCATAAAATCATTTATGATGAAAATCACTCTTTTAATTAAAAAAATCTTTTATGCATAATTTATGGATACAAATCATTTATGATAAAAATCACACTTTTAATATAAAAGAATTTCTTTTATGCATAAAAATCATTTATGATGAAAATCACACTTTTAATATAAAAAAATCTTTTATGCATATATTTATGCATACAATTCATTTATGATGAAAATCACTCTTTTAATATAAAAGAATTTCTTTTATGCATTTATGCATAGAAATCATTTATAATGAAAATCACACTTTTAATATAAAAAATTTATCTTTTATGTATGTTTATGCATAAAAATAATTTATGATGAAAATCACTCTTTTAATATAAAAGAATTTCTTTTATGCATCCATTTATGCATAAAAATCATTTATGATGAAAATCTCACTTTTAATATTAAAAAATTATCTTTTATGCATAAAAATCATTTATGATGAAAATCACACTTTTAATATAAAAAAATTATCTTTTATGCATAAAAATCATTTATGACGAAAATCACACTTTTAATATATAAAAAATCTTTTATGCATATATTTATGCATACAAATCATTTATGACGATAATCACTCTTTTAATATAAACTAATTTCTTTTATGCATCCATTTATGCATAAAAATCATTTATGATGAAAATCACACTTTTAATATAAAAAAATCTTTTATGCATATATTTATGTATACAAATCATTTATGTGATGAAAATCACTACCTGGTGCCCTCAAAACAGCCCTAGTTCTCCTTACACTAGGAGTAACCATAGATGGAATGCCAAGCTCCTCATCAAGGCTCTACTCAGAGCCACTAGAGTCACCATCCACATATGAGTGACTTCGTGACAGATCAGGCACAAAAGATTGATCTACCTTTTTCTTCCCTTTTCGTGATACATGTGTACGTGCATCATTTCTCAACCTTCTTGACCGTGGGCTAACATTGGATCCACTGCTCGAGGACTCCCCATGTCCACTCAGCACCTGTGATTGCTGTTGTAAATGTGGTGCAACATCAGCACTTCTTGCACCTACATCTTCTATTTCCTTCACTACTAGTGCATACCAGCTACTCATCTCATCGAAGACAACATCTTTGCTTACTTGCATCTCATGAGTGGTAGGGTTTTGGCATCTATAACCTTTTTTCTCCATGGCATAACCAATGAAGATGCATTTCTCTGCCTTGTATCTAACTTTGTTCTCACTTCATCAAGAACATGTACATATGCAAGACACCCAAACACTCTCAAGTGAGACACATCCGGTCTTATGCCTATAAACTTCTGTTCATGAGTCATACCATGAACAGTTGGCAGTGAGTGTCCTGTTCATAATGTACACAGTAGTTGCCACTGATTCTTCCCAAAAGTAATGTGGCATATTCTTTTCAGCCATCAAGGCACGTGCCACTTCTGCAATGTGCCTGTTTTTCCTTTCTACAACACCATGCTATTTTAGAGTGTACCTGCACGTAAACTGCCTCTTGATTCCTTGCTTTCTCAGGAAATCACCTAGCTCACTAGAGAAATATTCTCCCCCACCATCTGATCTTAGGCATTTTATTTGCATGCATTTTTCCTTCTCGACCAAGGCTTTAAATCTCTGAAAGTGAGAAAACACCTCACTTTTCTCCTTCATGAAATAAACCCACACTTTCCTAGTGTGGTCATCAATGAATGTAACATAGTACCTACAACCTGCAATTGTTGCAGTCTTGGTTGGTCCCCATACATCTGAATGTATGACATCCAATGGCCTTGCACTGACATGCTTTTCATTTGGGAAAGCATGTTTGGCCTGCTTACCAAGTTGGCATGCTTCACATACCTTATACATACCGTCAACCTTAAACTTTGGCAAACCTGCAAGAATATTTTGGGCTTGCATAGACTTCAGTGCTATACATTCACATGACCAATGCGCTTGTGCCATATGTCAATATCTACAATGACACATGTTCCATGCGCAAACATGACTACCTTTATCTCAGACATGTTCACATCCAAAGTAAACATCTTGTCATTTATGTTACCCTTTGCAACCAAGTGACACATATTTTTGAAGTCTTCCACAAAATATTCTTGAGGATTAAACCTCACAACCATTTGTCCAACAGAAACCAGGTTCTTTGTAATATTTGAAACATGAAATACATCAGCCAAGTACTTCATTTTTCCATTCTGCATAGACAATGGCACTTTACCAACATGCGCAATGGGATGCATAATATCATCACCTATTTCTACATAACCTATTTTTTCCATTTTCTACATATCTCTAAACCACTCAGCATGACTGGTCATGCGGTTAGAGGTGCCAGAATCCACATACCATATATCTAGAGATCCTGACGCATCCCCTGTTATGGAACTAAGCATGTGCTGCATCACAAAGAGTTGCTCACTTCTGTCTCATCACCTCCATGTTTGCTAGATGATGTATAGTTGCCTACAACTTTCCACTTTTAATGTCATTCTACTTTTTACACTAGTCCTTTGCCATGTGTCCTGGTTTGCCACAGTAATAGCACTCTATGCTATTTGCATTTTGATTTCCTTGCCAACCGTCTCGGCCTCTTTGGCTCCCCCTTCCTCTAGATTGGTCTCTTTCACCTATGTATGATTGCTGCTATGAATCATTGGACTGTTGTTGTCCAGAATTCTGATTTCCTTGTCGGCCACCACCTTGGCGTCGACCACAGCCTCTACCTCTGCCTCTACCTGCATTAGAGTAGAAGGCCTATTTCGATGTGTTCTTGCTTTGTGAAGTAGAATCCTCACCTAAAGCCTTTTCTTCTATGATTAGCATAGATATCAAGTCCCAAAAGTTGGAAATATTCTCCCTAACTGCAATGGAGGTCTTGAATGACTTGTACTCTTTGCCAAGCCCATTCAGACAGACACTCCCCAAATCATCATCCTCCATTGATAGATTGATAGACCCAAGGGATTCAACAATGCCCTTGATCTTTAAGGCATATTTATTGATAGACATGCTTTTCTTTTCCACAGTATGCAACTCTTGCTTTAACTGCAACTTTCTTGCCTTTGTGTTAGTCTCGAACATCTGAACCAGATTCTGCCATACAACTTTTGGAGTGTTTGCATCATGTATGTGTTCTATCATAGTGTCTATGACACTAATTGAAAGCCAGTACACATGACTTTTCTTGCACCCTGATTCCAATCCTTGAATGCCTTTATATCTACAGGAGTGGCATTCTCCTCAGATAACTCTGGAGGCTTCTCATTGTCTCCTTCACATAATCCCAAAATCCTTTATCCACCATTAGGAAATTGGTCATTTATGAACTTCTAGGCATGGTTGTTATTCTTATCGAGCTTCTCACTAACAATCTGATTAATTTCATTGGACATGTTTTTCTATAGCAATCAAATAACCTACAAAAAGACAACTTCTGTAGGTTGGAGCAGCGGTACTTTAGCACAGCATGTGTGTCACCAAATGTGACCAAAGTACATGTACATACACCAAGTATCAAAAATCCATGTGAAAACCTTGTCTGTACTTTCAAAATGCACTGCTGCATTGCAATAACCAGATTTCAAGTAGAAATAGTTCTTTACCAAAACTTCGAGAAAACTACCAAAAATACCTCCTCCTGTAGTGACAAAACAGGGCCCGTAACGCACCAAAAATGCGAATCTGGCTGAAAAGTTTTATCCATTAGGATAATAAACCTTCCCTGTAGCTTTGCTCCCACGAAGACAGCTCCTCAATCGGAGATGTGTAGCTCCCCCTCAATCGGAGATGTGTAGCTCCTCAATCGGAGATGTGTAGCTCCCAGGGGGTGTTGTACCTAAACCAAGAAGGGGAAAAAGATGATGGTTCGCTTACCCGTGTAGTACCGCCTCCTTCCTTGCTTATTCTTGCCTCTTATTTTCCTCCTTAGCTCTCACACTAACCAGGTTCCGATACCATAAAGAGAATGTGGGGGAGAGGGAAAGCTTCAAAACCTAGCAAGTAAACACACACACACAAGAGAGAGCAAGACACAAGAGAGAGATGGATAGCAAAATTTTCTTATATCTTTCTCTTCTCTAACATAAAGATAAGAGTACAAACTATATGGGTTAGTACTCAACTACTACAACATACAAGGGTCGGTCCATAATGTGAACCCGACTAAATGAGCTGGCGCTATAACTATGCCAGTCTCCAGTAATCCAAAATGGCTATCACACAACTTGTCATCCCACTGGCCACATATCACCCATAATCTCACCGACCATGCTAGTGGTGTAGATGCGGAAGCTATCACACTTAGGCAAGTCATTAATCGATATCTCAACACACTCCACCAATCACCTTGTTTGGAAAAGCCATGTATGAAGGTTGATTTCAAGGTTTTGAAGTTGGTCTTGATCGCAGGCATCAATGTGTTGAACCATTGACTAGCTTTTCCCTCTAAAAGTATAGGTTCAACGCATGTACCTTGGTGGGATAGTTGAGATTTTCAAAGGCTGAAATTCACATCTTTGTTCAAACATTTGAATGAATTGAACAAGGTCTATTGTTCCGTCGTATTTACCCATAATTTTAAAAATTTGTATGGTGGTATTTCTATATGAGTCACTCAAACCGTATGTGTGCTCTTGTTGGAAGAGACTCAGTGAGTCCTTGGCCTACCCCCTTCCTAGACTAGTTAGCATGTCCAAGGTGTGGGCATCTAGGAAAGGATTTGTACTTATAAGATTTTTGGAGATGTTAGGTAAGGAACCAAATCCTGGTGGGATCGAAGTGATAGGGGGTATAAAACCCGATGACACGCTTGTTATAGGCATAGACAATGGTGTCCGGAGGTGCATTTGCAGCATGGATCTCAATGGCTCGAAGATGTCAGCCATTGGGTTCAGTACTTATGTGATCCCTGGTAATCCCTCCATCATAACCATATCATAGTGCCTAAATTCTCCTTAATGAGCAAACACAAGTTTTTTTTTTTGCTCTTTATATTTTCTCATAGCCCATTACAGCCTTAAGAGGCTTGGCGTTCTCTTCGTTGGGTTAAACGGGTGTCTGTTAGCCCTAAATAGCTTAGGTGCTATACGCATGTGAACGACCTCATAGAGATAATTTTCGAGAAAAAGCATCTGCTAGTAACTTCCCAGATGGAAGAGGGGGTCCTAAAACCTGTTTTCCATCACTGTCTCAAGAAGGAAAAAAAATTCAAGCATTTTTTCCCTGTCTTGCAGCACATTTCTGAGGGAGTTCCAAAAGAAATTTTTAAAAACTCTGTATGAGGGAGTTGTAGTATTTTTGGAGTACTACAACTTTGTTTTCCTGAGTCATCCATGATTTTGTTGTTTAGACCTTAAAAAAGTATCCCGAAAATAACTTGTCATCATTTTCGCGTTGTTTTTTTTTACGAATTCTTGTGGTTTTTGGACTGTTTTTTGCCTTGATTTTCGGGTCAAATTTTGAGGTAGCTGGTTGGAGGCCAAAATGGTTGATTTTTACGTTGGACGGTCAAGTCCAAAGTCGAAGAGCTTGGTGTCAACTTTTCGATGAGCCCTAGAGTGCCTTCATTGGATATACGATTTAGGAGATACGAGCCTCCAAACAGGGGTGTTTTTTAGAGTCTCTTTTTTTTAAAAAACCAACGGACTTGTTTTCATGAAACGGACTTCACGGGTTTTATAAATTTTGATTTTTTTTATGCGATTCTCGAGGACGTGAATCTTTTGGGCGTGAACTTTAGTTCCATGAAGTTGTAGGACATGGTTCACGTCGTGAACTTGACTTCACAGAACTATTAAATTTAAAATTTTTTAGCACGCGTACGATTTTCGAGAACGTGAATCTTTTGGGCGTGAACTCTAGTTCCATGAAGTTGCAGGGAAATGGTTCACATCGTGAAAACCGGACTTCACGAAACTATTAAAATCAAAAAAAAGTTAGAGTCTAGTGGGAAATACGAAATTTCCTTTTTGGGGGGGATATTTTTTTAATTTAAAATGAAAGGGATATGGGTATTTTTTCAAAAAGGTAAGTGGGAATCAAAAAATTCAACCTTTTAACACCCCTTACACCCTTCATAAATGACTCCCAAAATGGACAAATTGACATCTCATGAGCATCTACTCATTAAATGCTTATTAGCCTTAATGAGTTATGTAAAAAAAGTAATTAAGAATTAATCCTTTCACTAATCTTTTTCTCTTTTACATTAATCAAAGATTTTAATCAACCACTAATCTCAAATTAATTCACATAATTGAGCACATCATTGGAGAGAGCAAGGGGATGCTAATCTGAGCTATTCTACACCAAATCTCACACAAATCACCATCAAATCCACATCTTTTTCATGGAAAACCATTAATCAAGATAATGGGCAATGGGTTATGTGTAGATTAGAGGACAAAAAATGGAAAAAGCCAAGGGATGGCTCCCCGACAACGGTGCCAAAAATGTTATGGCTCACCCTAACCCTCCTTGAAACACACCCAAAAAGAGATTACCTGGTGAACCGCAACTTTCGTGAGGATCTTTCCAATGGCCGAGCTTGTAACCCTTGACGTTTCCAAGATCTACAACTCCTTAAAAATCAATTCCACCGTGCCTCCTATGAGCGTTGTTACACCTGCACTTCGGGTACTCGTCCCTCCTCTCACCTCACTTCACTCACACACACTCACTAGCATGCATTAGGGAGAGAGATTAGCAAGAGCAAGACTCAATTGCACAATGGGAGAGTCTGTTGTATTATGAGAGAAATTCACTTATATACATGGCCATAAGTTTTCACACTCACTTAAACTATGGCCGGCTGGGCACTTTAGGCTCATAAGAGGCCTAATGCTATTACAATGAATACTCTCATAATATATCCACGAAGTACATCACTTAGGACTTCATCCTAACTTGCTACCACACGCTCGTGAAACGGGAATAGCCATAAATACTCTGTTACACCATTACGAGTGCCCGTCCAAGTTGTAGCTTTGGACACTATTGCTTCATATCTTGAATGTATGACCCTTTGGTGTATCTACCGTGACTCCTTGATGTAAGATAATGGCGGTAGCTCTTGTTTACCCTAGAATTGGGTTAAAAACAATGCTATCTCTCTAGTCATGAATTGTGAAAAGAAAAATGGATTTTGTAGGGAGACTACAGTGGTGGATTTTCACATTCCTCGGTTTCCTCTATCTAACCCTCTTTCCAAACCTCTTGAGAAATTTTAACGTAAAGGTGAAGAAGCGAAGGAAAATGATTACAAGAGAATGGAAAGAAGACGAAATCAATAAAGAATAATAACAATGGAGATCAAAAGCCTCGTGTGATTATTTGTTAAAAGACATGACAACGAAGGACATTATGCATATGAGTGTCCAGAGAAGACAAAGAATCGACTTGCGACTGTGAACATGATTGAAGACGAAGATGAAGACAATTAACAAAATTAAGAGGGTACTCCAAATCAGGACTCCTACGGCTATTGAGGTAAGCCTCAAACTCATTCTTATATATTGTTCAATACGAAAATAAATTTAGAGGCCCTAGGTGACCTTATTGCTAAGCAAGAGAGAAAAACTTTTCAAAGGTATACTTTATTCATTTTTTAAATAGCCAATGGATAGAGCATAGTTAAAAATATTCAAATTTATTGGTAATGAGACTGATATGTATTTTCTGAATGCAAAAGAAAATAAATATTAGATAAATCACTATCAAGACTTGAGTTGATTAATAATGATGCACATATGTGTTTTGCCTGGTCGCCAAAGGATGTATGTAATTTATTGTTATTTCACAATGAACTAAATATATTTCAACTAAATACTTTATACAAAGTATTTTCTTTTCAATTCCAAAAGAAGGTGATTGAGTTGTTTGTGATACACGCTCGTATTACTGTTCGTAAAAGAGTACTCTTTTGCATGTCTGTGATACTTCAGGAATATTTATGTGATGGATAACTTATCACAATTAAATGTTAAGAGGGATTCTATTTGTGATTCATACTCTATACTAACTCTTTTCACTTACTAAATAAATATGCAACTGAGGTCAGTTTGCAACCCAAGCAAGAGGGATGTTACAAATAATCAAATTAACTATTTATCTTGGGTGACCCAAGTGTGGTATAAGAACTAAGACCGAATTCGATTGATTTTTTAGAGAGTGACCCAAGTTAGTTGTGAGTGAATTCAACTAGCTTTAACACATGTGAAATGTGCATATTAATTGATTAATTGGTTATGAGTGAATCCAATCAACTCAAAGACACGTGTGATGTGTGTAAAGATTATGTGAACTTGATTTGTGAAAGAATAGATCAACTCTAAGACACGTGTGATGCATGTAAAGATTATGTGAGTTTGATTGTGAGTGAACCCGATTAATTGCAAGACACGTTCGACGTGTGTGTAAAGACATTGTGAGTGAATCCAATGCAGGAGTGGATCAATTAATTATGTGTGATGCCATATGTGAAGTATGTAGATTACGTCAGTATTTATGTACGGGGTGTACCTTTTCAGATATATATTTTTCTAGGATTATTGTGATTAATTAGTTGTGTGAGTTGGTATGATATAGTCAAGATTAATATATCTAATCAACTATGTGCACATAGACTTATATTGTTTTGCTACATGTAAGTGATGATTGAATGGTGGCTTATAAGTTGATCATGGGTGGAACGTACATGCGTTGGACCACACAATGAAATATCTTGCTAGACATGTGATCACCTCTTAGATTTTCATATTTGGCATTTGTATTTTTGGAAGGCCTTAGCCTTAAACCTTTGTACAAACCAAATAGTATTTTCATACTTTTGGTAGGCCCAAAAGTCTAAAATTAGGGTTGCTATATTTTTGGAAGGAGCTTGTATGCTCAAAGACTCAAAAAGCTATTACGCTTTATTTTTTGAATAGAAAGCATTAATATATCTAAATATGGGTATGATGGGCCACACTCACGCAGAGGAGATTGAACCCAACCATGTATCGATGGTCACTTCTTCTCTATTTTCAAGCTTTAATGGTTTATGCTATTTTGTTGAATTGTTTATGTAAGGTTTTGGTCTTCAATTTGTGAAAAGTCTATGTTCTATTAATTTTTGTGTTTGAGTTTGAGTAATTCTACTCTAAGGTGTCCTAAGATCGTTATAGGATATATTGTATGATTATTTGTTAAACTCAAACCTTAAAAAACAAGCCAAAAATAATAATATTTTTTTCTAGGATATATTGTATGATTGTGTGCTGAACTCAAACCTTGAAAAACTAATAAAAAGGCCTAAAAGCTAAGCCTTATTGTTGATTGATGAGTTTTCAAACACTAAGAGTTGTGAATTTCTACCAAACTCAAGTGGTAAAGGTCATTTTCTAGGACCAAGAGGTCATGGGTTTTCAAAACCACATAAGGTGCTTCCTTGGCAGCATCACCTAGGTGGATTAAAAAATGCCTAAGGGGTAGTGAGAAATGATAACAATAGGAGGAGGATTTTGGGCTTGAGGCTAGTTGGAACAAAAAAAAAAAAAGAAGAGTTATGCATTTGTGATTTTAATTGCATATAGTAGGGAAATTAATTTTTCTGACTAGATATATAATTCTAAGGACAAGAGGTCTACTAGGAACACACCTCTTTGTTATTGGTTACTTGCCTTTGTTTCATACTTCTAGAAGTAACCCATACATGGGGATTCAAATCTTGATTAAATTTTCTTTGTAAAATGTCATAATTTTCGAGCCCATGCAAAGGAAATGCCATAATTTTCGAGCCCATGCAAAGGAAATGCTACTGAACTTCTATGTATACAGGTTTGGGGGAGGTTATTTTTCTTTTTCTACGCGTGTTATGCAACGTGAAGGATAAACCCTCCCTTAGGCCTTGAAAAACAGAGGATGAACGCCATGCGTGAGGCAACCAACCACCAACTGACCTTGGACTTGGTAGCGAAAAAGGACCGAGGTGACGTAGTGGATGACGTCCAATATCTATTATAAAGGGGTTGATGCCATTCATCCACTTAATTTCCTTTTACAGTAGAAGCGTGAGAGGAGAGATATCAAGCTTTCATGGCGAGCACCGGAGACAATCATGATGTTCAGCTTCTGGACGCTTGGGCCAGCCCCTACGTGATGCGCGTTCATGTGGCTCTTGCTGCCAAGGGCATCGCCTACACCAGCCTCCCCCAAGAGCTTGGGCCTAACAACAAGAGCCCCCTCCTCCTGCAATCCAACCCTGTTCACAAGAAGGTCCCCGTGCTCCTCCACAAGGGCAAACCCATCTGCGAATCCCTCATCATCGTAGAGTACATCGACGAGGCCTTCCCTTCCCCCCATGGCAAAGACTTGCTCCCCAAGGACCCCTACCACAAGGCCATGGCTCGTTTCTGGGCAGATTTCTGTGATAAAAAGGTAAGCATCTTAAGGCGGGGGCTAATTATTATAGCCAATATATTGTGCTAATCTTGCATTGAGAAGATACACTTGAACTAAGACCTCTAGTTATTACTGTGGGTGGACAGGTTCTTGAGGCTGTGTTGAAGCTTGTTCGGGGGCCAAGGGAGGAGTTTGGAGCAGTTATAGAGGAAAGCAAGGGATATCTGAGTACCTTGGAAGGGGCCTTTGCAAAGGAGCTTCCTTACTTCGGGGGCTCTCAAGTGGGCTTTGTTGATGTGGTGTTGGCCCCCCTCGTTGTGTGGCTGCCGGCATTGGAGTCTGTGGTAGGCCTTAAATGGGACTTTGAGAAGCTGCCTCGTTTTCACGCCTGGCTGAAGGCCTTTGAAGGCTCCCCTCTTGCGGCGTGCTTGCCAAACCCAGCTAAGCTCGCAGAGGTCGCCGAGGGAGTCAGAAAGAGACGATTCCCAAATGAATAAAGGACGATTCCCAAACGAATAAACTGAGCGCTTGACGTTCTATCTTGTAGGAAGAGTTTTAAAGACCCGTGAATAACTTGTGTTCTTCAAATCCATCATTTTCATTTGGCGCTTCTGATGCAAGTCCTCCAAAGCTTGACGTTTTGATCCTTTCTTTGTTGTAGTAATTAATGAGTTTTGTCCCTGAGTAACGTGTTCTTGCATGCCATCGTTTTCATTGGTGCTTTCTTGTCACAATGCAAGGCTTGCGCCAGAATCCACAGCACGTAACTTTGCTTTCTCGTCTTTTTACAAAGAATGTGTAGTGCTACAATTTAACTTAGCTACGTGTCTTAAATGTTGAAAACATCTCTCTCTCTCTCTCTCTCTCTCTCTATATATATATATATATATATATTATTATGGGACTCGTGCGTGATGCTATAGCATTGTTTGGAATGGAATATATATAGTGTTTAATTTTTGTATTTTTACACACATAAAGTAATTACAATTGTATGTGCATTTAAGAGCTTAAGAGCGCAAGTGTGAATTATAGAGGCAAAGACAAACATAATGCTAATGATTTTAAGAATCACCGTACATAGTTGGTAGTTCATCACTTTTACACGAAGAAAAATGCAACCAAAGTTTTTGGGAATTTAAGAATAGTCGGTATTCATAATTGGAAGTGTAAATTTCCTAAACAAAAATCTAAGTTTCAACAATTTTTGCAAAGGGTATCTCCTAATTTTTACTGAGCAGTTCAAAATCCAATATCGCCAATCGATTTAGGACCTTAAAAAAAGTATATTCAATTAGGAGAATTTAAAATTATAAAAAAAAGTACATTAACACGTAAAGATAGTAACTCACCACCATAATAATAACGTTCAGTTTTAGTGTCTCAGGAGGCAGCATGAAAAAAACATTACATATTATTGATGTCACAAAATGGCTCTTTATTGATGAATGTTAGGTAACATGTAAAGTCACAAAATTGTTGCTTCCTTTGCTCTCAAGCTACCTCTTCATAATAACGTCACTATCTATAGTAGCAAACATAATGCATGTTAGGTTTAAAATATAACACCATAAAAGTAATCAAGATGAAGGGAAAGGAGTATTCAATAGTGCACCCAAATCATGTCTTTTGCATTTGAATTTAAAAACCTCGCTTATGAAAGGCTTTCAGTGTTTTAGAAAGATATTTCTAAGGCTTGTGGAGTACCCAAACCTACTTCTTGGTTTTGTCAAAATTTTAATTATTAATTTTATCTGAGAGAGAGCATGCTCGATACATGTCCCCAATTTTCTGTTTTGTTCATCTCAATCATGCATTTCAACTGTGCTGATGGCTTTTTCCATGAGCTTGTTCAATGAACACGTTGATGATGATCAATTTGAAAATTTTAACAATTAAAAAAAAAGGATTCTAGGCCCTAACATTTCTATTAAACAAGAAATTAGGGAAATTACTATCTATTATCTAAACGTAGCTTTTAACACTTTGTCCCAATATTTTTAACATTAATTAGTACCATAGTCAAATGTGAATCAACATGATTAGTTTCAGCCATTTGTTTATTATAGCTGAATCATTATCTAAACGTATCTTTTCACACTTCATTGATTGCTAAAGCATGAACCCAATCTCATCAATGACAGCCTGCACTACTGCGATAACCCTAGCTCACCAATCGCAAGAAAGAAAAGGCAACATATGAAAGAAAAGGTAAGATAAGCAAAAGGTTAATTTTGTGCCTACAATAATAGATAGAATAGATACTTATCTAATTACATCTTGATCACTAACCTTCTCGCCTCCGGATGCTTAATCTAGTGCTCTTGGCTGTGTACCCTTGTAGATTGTTTCAAACCTTATGCAGCAACTCAAATGAATGAATTTTATGGTTGGTGTGTAGGTGATTGTGGCTGCTTGTCATCATCTTATGCAGCGTCAGAGAAAATGATTGATTTCAAAGAGAAAACGATTTGATTCCACGAAGAGAAAGCATCAGAGTTGCAGGTGCCAATGAAAATCGCTCTGATTGCCACATCAATAATAGATATAGATACATACATACATATATATATATATGTATATATATACATGTATACATGTATATATATACATATATATATATATATTTATATATATACATGTATACATGTATATACATACATGTATATAATATACATATATATATGTATATGTATATATATACATGTATACATGTATATTATATACATATATACATATATATATATATATGTATATATATATATATTATATATATATATATATGTATATATGTATATATATACATATATATATGTATATAATATATATATATACATATACATATATATATATGTATATAATATATATATATATATATATTATATACATATATATATATGTATATGTATATATATATATTATATACATATATATATGTATATATATACATATATACATATATATATATATATATATATATATACATATATATATATATATATATATACATATATATATATATATATATATATATATATATATATATATATTGCAAGCTTGATGTCAAGTTAGGTGTAAAATGTGTTGATGCATTAATATCTTGTTCATTTATCCACTAACCATTGTAGGTCCATCATTAATAAAAAATAAAAAAAGGGTCAATACATCGCTTGAAAAATCACATGTGCAACAATGCTTTCTTTCTCAAACCACTTTGCACAAAATTCTTTTGATTCTCTCAATCCTATGATCTATCAAATAACTGATATACAAAGTTAGTAGGTTCGCCTTGATTGTTTTAATTTTCTTCAAGAAATCAAGCCGTAATTGAATAGGAGTATACAAATGCAATTGTAACTCCACTAGTATAGTATATCAATAATATTGCCTCTTAAGATTCTAGGAATTTTCTTCCTATGTAGCACCCTTGTGTTCACTGGGACAACCTTTTCACATGATTTATTCATTCTTCTAGTGGTTTAATTTGTATATATGAGCTAGCTTGAATAAAACCATATGGGCTTGTATAAAATCAATGCAAGCCATTTGATGATCACATGGGTGCAAGTGCTACCAGCACAATTTTGAGACCACCATAAATAGCTATGCATAGAAGCTTAAATTACATAGAAGTCTGGGCAATTGGTCTCGTGAATGTGAGTGAGTTTAACCTAACAAGGAAAGCAAGGAAATGAAGTAGGATAAAGATAAATGTCCACAACCATAATTGTTGGAATTAGGGTTGCAGGAAAGCACACAAAGCTTGGAGAAGAAGAAGCAAGAATGCACACAACACAAAGTGTATTAGATTGTGTCAATGTACAAAAGATAAGTTAGCCCTAGAGTGATGGGCGTATATACAAGCCGGGGGAAAAAACCTCCTAAAGAGGGAAAAAGTGCCCCGGCGGTCCTAAGTGTGTTCACACACATCACTGCCTATATATATGGCAACAAATCCCCCCTGGGAGTGATGGTGTGAACGAGAGCTGGCACTCATGTATAGGGGAGTGCCATGCCCGAAGTAGATCAGTCCACAAAGGGGAGCAAGCCCAAAGCTTTGCGGAAAGCTTCGAACTTCTCACGAGGAAGTGCCTTTGTGAAAAGATCGGCGAGGTTGTCCTGTGTTGGCACATAGGTCAAGCTGATCTCTCCTGCTGAGAGTCTCTCCCTGACATAGTGATAATGCACCTCAATGTGCTTTGTGCGAGCATGAAAAACTGGGTTTCTCACAACTGCCAATGCGCTCTGATTGTCAGTGAAGATAGAGGTGGCAGACTCCTGTCCAACACCCAAGTCAGCCATAAGCCGTCTGAGCCACACACACTCAACCGTAGCTGTGAAAGCTGCCCTGTACTCAGCTTCACAACTAGAAGTGGCCACAGTAGGTTGCTTCTTGCTCAACCAAGATATGCATGAGCTACCGAGCATGAAACAAAAACCACTTGTGGACACTCTTGTGTCATAGCAACCCGCCCAATCTGAGTCCGAAAAAGCATGTAAATCTGGCGGCAATGATCCCCCCTTGGGATAAAACAACCCAAGATGTATGGTGCCACTCAAGTAGCGAAAGATGCGTTTAACTGCTTTCCAATGCTGAGACCCTGGGCTATGCATAAACCTGCTCACCTGTGAGACTGCAAACTGAATGTCTGGCCTCGTAATGCATACATAAATGAGGCAACCAACAGCTGTCTGATAGAGTGTGACATCAAAGTGATCTCCAGCATCATGAAGACTCAACTTCAAACCTGTCTCCATTGGAGTAGCAATAGGCTTGCAGTCTTCAAGGCCAAATCTCCGCAACAATGTCTCAATATACTTTGTCTGACACAAAGCAATACCTCCATCACACTGCTTAAATTGTATCCCCAAATAATGATGCAAATGCCCCAAATTTGACATCTCAAAAGAGGCATTCAAATCAGCCTTAAAATCAGCAATATGACTCTCATTTGGTCCTGTGAGCAGCATGTCATCGACATAGAGAGCAATGATTAGATGTACACCATCCACACGTTTAACATACAAAGTGCTTTCTGTTGGACTATTTTGAAACCCATGTGCAGTCAAATATGCATGTATCTTTTCATACCAAGCTCGTGGAGCTTGATTTAAACCATATAAAGTCTTTTTCAACCTACACACTTTGTGTTCCTGCCCTCTTTGAACAAAACCACGAGGCTGCGATACATACACCTCCTCATGCAAATCTCCATTCAAGAACGCAGTCTTTATGTCCAGCTGATGTACATTCCAACCATTATGAGCTGCCAATGCACAAATGCTACGAATGGTAGTCATACGACAAGTGGGAGCAAAGGTCTCATCAAAATCAATGCCCTTTTCTTGAGCATAACCCTTTGCAACAAGTCTAGCCTTATAGCGATCAACACTGCCATCTGGCTTTCGTTTCAATTTAAAAACCCACTTACATCCAATGGCCTTTTTACCAATAGGCAAATCACACAAAGACCATGTACCATTCTTCATTATAGCATCATATTCACTTTGCATTGCAGCCAACCAATTTTCTGAATTTTGTGCCTCATCAAATGAAAGAGGTTCTTCCTCTTCACACATACTAGACACAGCCAAAGCATAACAATCTGATGCATAAGAGGCATGCTGAAAACCTGAACGAGTACGACTAGACATAGGTGCATCAATCTTACTATCACGCAAGGTTTGCACCAGCCATTTAGGCATACCTCTAGCCTGCTCATTTTCAGCCCTATCCTCATGAATTACATCCTGTAAATCTGCATCAGAAATAGGCTGATCTATGATGTCGTTTAAAATCTGCATAGGCTGAATATTTGCCTCATTAGGACTTACATTTGAATTCCCACCTGTAAATAGAGGCAATAACGTATCAAATACATCCCGTGAGCTCACACCTGTCTCTTTGGTACATGATAACAAAGGCTGCACAGCATCTTCCACAAAAACAACATCTCGACTAATCAAGATACGCTTTGACTGTGGATGATACAATCTGTAACCCTTGCTCTCAGCACTATAACCAACAAAAATGCATTTGACAGCCTTATCATCCAATTTTCTGCGTTGTTGCACAGGCACTAAAGCATAGGCCAAGCAACCAAAGACACGCAAGTGACCAATAGAAGGCTTTTTGCCAAGCTTCGTATGGAGTAATAGACTGCAAGGCCTTAGTGGGACACCTATTGAGTACATATGTAGCACACATGACAGCCTCAAGCCAAAACGCATGTGGCAAAGCTTGGCTCTTGACCATACATCGTGCCATCTCCATAAGTGACCTGTTCTTCCTCTCAGCAACACCATTTTGCTGAGGGGTATACGGCACTGTACATTGGTGTTTTATCCCACGACTAGCCAGAAATGCATCAAACTCTTTAGACATGTACTCCCCCCCTCGATCAGTACGGAGGGTGCCCACAGTATAATTGGATACATTTTCAACCATAAGAAAAAACTGTTTGAAGCACAAAAACACTTCGGACTTTGCCTTCAGTGGATATACCCATGCATGCCTTGAGTAATCATCAATGAAAGTCACGAAGTACAAGTGTTTACCAAATGACGGAGTTTGCATAGGCCCACATACATCACTATGTACAAGCTGCAATTTGCGAGTGGCCCGCACAGAACCATCCTTTGGAAACGCAGAACGTTGCATTTTGCCCAAAATACAGCCTTCACAAACATGTTTCAATGGTGCCTCAAGAGGGGGCAATGAAACAACCATATCAAATTTCTGCAAACGCAGCAAACTAGCAAAGTTCAGATGACCAAAACGAGCATGCCATAGTTTTGCATCTGAAACTGCCTTTTCATCAGAAACTGCATTTGCTGAATCTTCCACACACTTGTCATAAGAATTGAGCCTATACAGCCCACGAAACAAGGTGCCAGATACAATAATCGTATCACCAGAAGTCAAATCATGAACAGTACATCTGTCATCCACAAATTTGACTACAAGTCCAAGTCTAGCAAGCGCGCAGAGACAGACAATAGATTCTTCTTTATCCCTGGCACATACAAAGCATCTGAGAGTGTGAAAGCGCTGCCATTTGCAGCAGTAAGCATAATTTTACCAATGCCCTTCACTGGGTAAGAAGCATTATTGGCACATGTGACAGTATTCCCGTTAGGGACAGCCTCAAGAGAAGTGAACATATCACGATGCGAGGTAATGTGCTTTGTAGCACCACTGTCAAAATACCATACATGAGAGTCAACAAAAACTGCCAAACATGCATCATGTACAGATGGGTCATACTGGCAATACACGCTAAACGCCCATTCTGTATCCTACACAACATTTGCAGAATCTGCATTTGTAGAAGCATCCGCTATTGTGGCTGCATTTGACTCTTTCTTCTTTGCCTCTTTAGCCTTTAGCTTAGGGCAATTCTTAATGGCATGATCATTTGCCTTACAATAGTTGCACCTGGTCTTTTTCTTGCCTTTATCAAGAGCCTTCTCAGACTTATTATTGCTACCTGTGGAAGGAGAAGAAGTTGCAGACCTACTAATAGGAGAAGAAACAGTGGAAGGGGCTGACTTACCACTTCTTCTTTGTTGCTGGGCAGCAATAAATGCTTGATCAACTGCACGCTGCCTGGCCCTGTTTTGCCTGGACTGTGCTTCTTGCAAGAGCTTGTTGACTAAAGTATCCTACTTGACAGCATCAGGTCTGTCCTCATTAAGAAGTCTCCACGTGGAAGCAAAAGTCTGATATGTCTCAGGTAAAGCATCAAGAACAGTCTGCACAAGAGAATGATCTGGAATAATCTCACCTGCAGAGATCAACTGTTCTTTGAGATCTTTAATCTCAGCAAGAAAAACATTCATGTCATCATCTTCCTGCATAATCTTCAATTCTAGCTCTTTACGCAGGTAAGCGATTTTTGCCTCATTACGACCTGCATACAATCCAGCTAGAATATCCCAAGCCTGTTTTGCTGTTTTAGCTGAACGAATATGTGGGGTAATGTTACGTTTGACAGAAAGTGCAATCAAGGCATGAGCCTGCGCATCTTTACCATCCCAACGAGCTTGTTCAGCAGTGGGTAAAGCAGCAGCAACAGTAGAGCTGCTAGAACCTGCAACATCCTCAACAGATCCTACATCCACAGAACCTGGACGTACATCCACACCCTACACAATGTTCCACACTCCTTTTGCAACCAAAACATGCTGCATCATGTATGCCCAAAGTGGGTAGTTGCTGTCTCCATCCAATTTGTCTTCAGCAGACAACATGCGAAATAAATCATTGCTGTTATCAGCCATGGCCACTGACTGAAACTGATGCAAAAGCTACCTGTAATGAAGCAAAGATTGAACAGAGAACAACTCATGCTATGTAGCACGGTCCACAATAGAATACGTATGCCTGTTTTGCAGAAAACTGCACTGTCAAAATTTCTGCAGAAAATGACGAAAACACTTGTGCAGAACTTGAAATGCAAAAACGGAGCCCGAAACGACCTCAGATGCAAATTCTGAGAACGCTAAGCCCTATGGGCTTATTTGCAGAGTATAGGGACCTGCAAGTGCTCATGAAAGCTCACCTCAATCGGAGAACGTGAGTCGGAGGGTGCTGGTGGCGTAGCCCTGGGAGCCGATGCCTGCTCTGATACCAATTGTTGGAATTAGGGTTGCAGGAAAGCACACAAAGCTTGGAGAAGAAGAAGCAAGAATGCACACAACACAAAGTGTATTAGATTGTGTCAATGTACAAAAGATAAGTTAGCCCTAGAGTGATGGGCGTATATACAAGCCGGGGGAAAAAACCTCCTAAAGAGGAAAAAAGTGCCCCGGCGGTCCTAAGTGTGTTCACACACATCACTGCCTATATATATGGCAACAATAATGGCCAAAACAACTAGGCAAAGGCTCATAATTATGGTCCCTTGCACCCTCATTGATGAGCTGCATCGAACAAGGCATTTACAAGCATAAGCTATTTCCACAATGTGAGTTTACTTTACATAAATATGTAAACTATACCATTATATTGTTCCATAAGCTATAGTGTGATACTTGCACTAGTAGACTAGAAAAGAAAGGGAAGATGCTAGTTTACCACAGGATGGTAAGGTGAAGTATCTTGTAAATGTACTTCATGTTTGGAACATTACAAAGAATTTGGTTTCTGTTGGCCCGATGATTGAGTAAGGTTTACAGATCTGGTTTAACCCTGATGGCTGCTATGTAAAAGACTTTAAAGATAAGTGCAAGAAAGGCAATAGAGTGAGCAAAATGTTTACATATTGGATGTAAATATGACTCAAGTGAGTGCTGCAATGTTTGCAAATGGTTTAGGAGTTGTTACAAATATAGACATTTGACATAAGATAATTGGGCATGTAAATGTGCAAAGAATGAAGTCTATGTAGACTAAACAAATTATGTTAGGAGTACTTAAATTTAAAGTTGAAGGTATGTAGAAAGTTTATAATTAAATAAAACATGTATTTCCACGATAGAAATGTGAAAAGGAATAGACTAGATGTTGTGCATTAAGATGTAAGATAATTGGGCATGTAAATGTGCAAAGAATGAAGTCTTTGCAGGCTAAACAAATTATGATAGGAGTACTTAAGTTTAAAGTTGAAGGTATGTAGAAAGTTTGTAAAGCATATCAATTTGGGAAGCAAATAAAACATGTATTTCCATGACATAAATGTGAGAAGGAATAGACTAGATGTTGTGCATTAAGATGTATGGGGTCCTGCGAGACGAAGACTATGTCTATGGGTGGCTGCAGGTACTACGTAACATTCATTGATGAGACCACATGAGGAAAGTGTGGGTGTATTTCATGAAGGAGAAGAGTGAAGTGTTCACTCATTTTCAGAATTTTAGAGTAATGGCTGAAAAACAAATAGGAAAGCATGTGAAAGCCTAAGGTTAGATGGAGGGGAAGAATACTTCTCCAATGAGTTCTCTGAATTCTTGCATGGAAGAATGGCATTTAGAGATAATTTACACATAGATACTCTCTGCAGCAAAATAGAGTTACTGAGTGAAAAAAACAGGCACATTGCAAAGATAGCACGAGCATTGATAGCATAGAAGAATATGCTGCATAGCTATTGGACTGAGGCTATGTCTACACTAGTTTATATCATGAACAGAACTCCTACTCTGCAGCCATACATGATGTAACTCTAGAGGAGAGGTTTACTAGCACGAAACGTGATTCAGCTCACTTGAAAGTTTTTGGATGTATTGCATATGTGCATGTGCTAGATGAGTTACGTACTAAGTTGGATCCAGAAGCAGAAAAATGTGTCTTTATTGGGTATTCCCTTGACCAAAAGGGATATAGATGTTATAATCCTGCTACACATGAATTGACGGTAAGCGTGTACATTGTATTTGATGAGATGAGTAGCTCATATGCTGCTAAAAATGATGTTGTTTTGGGACTGATGTTAGTGGAAATGTGGTTGCACAGAATGCAAGTTAGCAATCATAGTCATTGATCAGTAGACTAGGGGAGTTCTCATCTAGCAATTCTGTTGATAGACCATGGAGTGGTAGGTTGCGTCATAATACCAGTCCTGAAAATGTAGTTGATACATTACATAAAGGCAAAGAGAAAGTGATTGAGCCCTTGGTATGCCTGATATTTCTATACGGCATTCTCTTGTTGATGGAGATTCTAGTGGCTTAGAGATGAGCCTTGATGAGGAGCTTCAAGTTCCAGCAATGAGAACACCTGGTGTGAAGAAGGCTATGGAAGCCATGAATGCAAAGCTACAAAGATCTGGAAGAGTCAAAAACCTTGTGCAGAGGTTGACTTATGATGGTTATGTGGCACATCACTATGCTTATATGGGCAAAAGTTGTGTAGGTTATAGAACCAACATGTTTTGATGAGGCTATTGGAAATGTGTGTTGAAAGAAAGGTATGAATCAGGAGATGGATGCATTGTATGGAAATGAGACTTGAGATTTGGTGCCATTGCTTGAAGGCAAGAAAGCTATTGGTTGTAAGTGGGTGCATAAGGTGAAACATAACAATGATGGCAGCATAAGTTTGTACAAGGCTAGATTGGTAGCCAAATGATATGTGTAGATACATGGGATTGATTATAAGGAGACATTTGCCCCAGTTGCAAAGATGGCAACTGTGAGAGTTGTGATTGTGGTGGTTGCAGCTAAAGGCTCGTTTTTACATCAGATGGATGTAAAAAATGTGTTCTCGTATGGTGACTTGCAAGAAGAGGTGTACATGGATCAGTCACAAGGTTTTGAGGTGACTTGCAAGAAGAGGTGTACATGGATCAGTCACAAGGTTTTGAGGATACAGGTCACCCAGAGTATGTATGTAAGCTTTGTAAGGCCTTACATGGACTAAAGCAAGCTCCACGACCATGGCATGACAAGATTGCTTTGTATCTTGTCACTATTGGTTTTCATATGGCAGATGTAGATCACTCTTTGTATGGCTTTCATGGTGGACAAAACAAACTTTCTTTTTCACAAAATTCTAGAAAATTTTGCCATAACCTCCTTTGTATGGCTGACCATTTCTCATTTTTATCTTTCTTTTATTTAACTTAATTAACCCAATTTAGAATCATAGAATTTTAATCTACACAATTTTCTAAATTCAAGAGAGTAAACAATAAGAAGAGTTTAATTAATCACTTAGTTAATCTTTCTAGGATTAAGAAAGGTTGGAATGTAAAGAAGAGAAGGGGGTGGCCTTTTCATCAAAGGTATAGCATTTGAATTTAATTCAATCATTTGGAAATCATAAAAATCAAGAAAACCATAGATTTTTCATTAAAATTCATAAACAAAGTAAGAAAATTAGCTTACATGGAGCTTGTAAGCTCTCCTTTGGCTTGAGGGATGGAGGATTCTACTCTTGTTTGAAGCAAGAGTAGCCACCAATTCACTTTGGAGAGGATTACGCCAAAAATATTTGAATTATTAAAAAATTCAATGTAGATGGCTCAGGACACGAGTAGAGTAACAGTGCATAAACACCATTAAGCTTTTACAAAGAGAGAGGCTTCTATTTATAGGAAAAAGTGAGCCTCTAACCAAGGAAACTGATTCTAGAATTTTCCAGATCAATTTGGCCAATTTTTGACCATTTTTTGGTCATTCAGCTTATTTTTTGGGTCTAGTTTCCAGATCAATTTGCTCAATTTTTGACCAGTTCTGGGTCATTCATCTTATTTTTTGGATCTAGTTTTGAAACAAGAGAGAGGATAGATAAAAATATCTCATTTTATTGATTAAAAATTAGGAGTAATGATGAGAAAAGGGTGCCTACTTCATGAGGGCAGATCCCCACACTAAGGTATCAAAAATGCATCATTTCCTCTAAATATCTCAGTTTTTAACTAATATCTCTTAATTTTTTACTAACAAACCTTGTACTCAGTCAACTCTTCATCTTATATGAGCATTTACTCATTTTTGGGTATTTTCTTTCATTCTTTGGATTTATCTCATCCCAACACTTGGATTAATTCTATTGGCCCATAAGAACCTTAATTGGACCATAATCCAAAAATTTCTGAGAATCTGGACCCTTAGGCTAAGGTCCTTTATACCTATTTTCAATTAATTCCAATTGCATATTGGAAAGTTCTTTTTGAATTTCTGTTTCAAGAGAAACCATTTTAGACACTAAGAGGATTTTTATATCCAAAAATATCTCAATTTTGAATTACCTCTCTCTAGACATTTTTTCTCTCGAGGCCAAAACAGGATAAAATAAGATATTTCTTTTATTTCAGAGAGAGGAATAATTATAAGATCAGAAGGGAAGGTTTTTACACCTATACACCTCAAAAGCTGGAGGGAGGAATCTTATAACACTCTTGAGAAAAAACCCTAACATACACAAAATATTCAACAAATCGTCACTTATGTTTGAGGAAGGAGCTGCAACAAGATTCACCAAGAAGATGGAAGGCTCCAAATCAATGTGAAGCCAGCAAGCCCTGAACCTACTTTGGAAACAAACAATATTAAAACATGTATGTAATATTGAGGTTGTCTATTCCTACTGATTATTATAGAAAATAGGATCCATAAACACTTACTGGTTATTTTTTATGACTATTGCTATTTATTGTTATCAGCTGAACTATGAAAGAGAGTTATGTGTGAGAAATAGATATAAGTAAAGGAATGCTTTAATGTTTATTTTGGAAAAGACATGTGGGTTTAAGAGAAACGAACCTCGAAACCTTTTAAATGTTAAGAATAAAGAGAGAGAAATCATTAGGGTATTGCTTATTGTTCTTGTATAATTTTTGTCTTCTCTAAAATAAATATGATGTTATGCCTTATTGAAAAAAGGCATTCCCCTCTCTTCTTTAGTAAATCCAACCATTCTTTATCCTAGATGAATGATTAATGGATAAAATCAAGCTTTTCATAATGTTTCTCTTTGATAAGTAGAAAATGTTTATATTAGAATGATTTAAATACTCTTGGTAAATTTCTAATTAATTTTAGACAGTTAAAATTTGAAAAATGGTCAGCCATACAAAGGAGGTTATGGCAAAATTTTTTAAAATTGTGAAAAATAAGTTTTACTTTTTTTTTATTTCAAAAGAGTATTCTTAAAGTGTTATTTTTCATCTTAGGTATAGAAAAATGCTTACTAAAAATATTTTATTAAAAAAGTGTTACTTTCTTTAGAATTAAATTCTATGCATAGAAGGAAGCATATTGAAATTTTTATTTTGATCATAAAAGAGTGATTTTCATCATAAATGATTTGTATGCATAAATATATGCATAAAAGATATTTTTTTATATTAAAAGAGTGATTTTTATCATAAATGATTTGTATGCATAAAAGATATTTTCTTTATATTAAAAGAGTGATTTTTATCATAAATGATTTGTATGCATAAAAGATATTTTTTATATTAAAAGTGTGATTTTCATCATAAACAATTTTTATGCATAAATGGATGCATAAAAGAATTTTTTATATTAAAAGAGTGATTTTCATCTTAAATGATTTGTATGCATAAATATATGCATAAAAGATATTTTTTAATATTAAAAGAGTGATTTTCATCATAAATGATTTATATGCATAAAAGATATTTTTTTATATTAAAAGTGTGATTTTCATCATAAACAATTTTTATGCATAAATGGATGCATAAAAGAAATTCTTTTATATTAAAAGAGTATAAATGATTTGTATGCATAAAAGATTTTTTTATACTAAAAGTGTGATTTTCATCATAAATGATATTTATGCATAAATGGATGCATAAAAAAAATTCTTTTATATTAAAAAAGTGATTTTCATCATAAATTATTTGTATGCATAAAAGATATTTTTTTATATTAAAAGTGTGATTTTCATCATAAATGATTTGTATGCAGCATAAACATATGCATAAAAGATTTTTTTTATATTAAAAGTGTGATTTTCATCATAAATGATTTTTATGCATAAATATATGCATAAAGAATTTTATTTTTATTCCAAAAGAGTTATTCTTATCAATTTTGAGTTTATGCATAGAAAGATGCATAAAGAATTTTATTTTTAATTCAAAAGAGTTATTTTCATCAATTTTGATTTTATGCATAAATAGATGCATAAATAATTTTACTTTTAATCCAAAAGAGTTATTCTTATCAATTTTGATTTTATGTATAGAAAGATGCATAATAGATTTATTTTTATTTCAAAAGTATTATTTGCGTTGAAATTGAATTAATGCATAGATAGATGCATAAAAGATTTATTTTTCTTTTGAAAGTGTTATTCGCATTAAAATGGAATTTATGCATAGTAAAATGCATAAAAGGTTTATTTTTAATTCGAAAGTGTTATTTTCCTTAAAATTGAATTTATGCATAAATAGATACATAAAAGGATTTTTATAAAAGTGTTATTCCTACTAAAGTTGTCTTTATGCCTAATTAGATGCGTAAAGAATCTTTATATCAAAAAATTAGAATTCTCTTACATTCTATAAATAGATGTGATGAGATGTGATAGGAATTAGATAGATGTAAATGGATGGATGGAAGTGATATGAATCAGATAAATGCAGATGGATGAATGGATGATGTGGTTTGATGTGTGAATGATGTAGATCAATATAGATGGATGTATGGATGATGTGGTTTGATATGTGAATGATGTGGATTGATGTAAATGGATGAATGCATGATGTGGTTTGATGTGTAAATGATGTATATGAATGTGGATGGATGTATAGATGATGTGGTTTGATGTGTGAATGATGTAGATCAATATAGATAGATGTATGGATGATGTGGTTTGATGTGTGAATGATGTGGATTGATATAAATGGATGAATGGTTAATGTGGTTTGATGTGTGAATGATGTAGATTAATGTGGGTGGATGTAAATGATGTAGATTAATGTGGATGGATGTATAGATGATGTGGTTTGATGTGTGAATGATATGGATTGATGTAAATGGATGAATGGATGAATGGATGATGTGGTTTGATGTGTGAACGATATAGATTGATGTGGAAATGGATGTATGGATGTATGAATGTAGATGTGGATGTGGATGTGGATATGGATGTATGAATGTGGATGTGGATGTATGGATGTGGATATGGGTGTGTATGTATGAATACGGATGTGGAATTGGATGTATGGATGTGGATGTACGAATGTCAAGTGTAAGTGGAATAATGAATACGAATGTACATTAGGGAAAAGTTATCCTGGTGGAATCGCCCGTGCTTTCCGGGCAAAGGAAGTTTTTTTGGGTTTGGTTTTGGAAAAATCGATGGATTAGTCTCTTGTCCAGATATCCATGGGCGAGGCCCCGAGTGTGGGACCCTGCCCCGTGCAAGAAGTGCTACTTTCACTGCTAGCACCCCTAAATTTGTTGCGCGGTGGGGACAGGGATCTTACAGAGATAATCACACAAATGACACATTGCATCTACCGTCAAGAGGTGGCTCCTATTTCACAGAGGGAGATGCTACTAGTAGCTAAAGCATAAGAGAGACAAGTGTTTGAAGACCTCCATCAAACTTACTTGCATAACATGCAACTTCAAGGCAAGTTTGACCCACATTCTGTGACATTCTATCCAACTCCACAAAGCCCCCACCCCTCTTTGACACAAGCCTAACCAATGGGAGCCTCCACCTCAACCACCCCTCCACCCCCACCGAAATGACAACCCTCCCAAAAACCGCATTTTGTGACATTCTATCCAACTCCACAAAGCCCCCACCCCTCTTTGACACAAGCCTAACCAATGGGAGCCTCCACCTCAACCACCCCTCCACCCCCACCGACATGACAACCCTCCCCAAAAAACCTCTAAGAGGGCGAGATTCCACTACCCCCACCACTAGAGCATGATGAGGTTGACCCTCCGCACTCAACCCTCTTAACTCACGAGATCCCCTTGACCGCACACAGAGCTCAAGCAGGCAATTGCCATCCTGATCAGTCCACAACTCCATACAGAACCCATCACCCACATAATAGACAACATGGACATCCATGTCATACGTGCTTACCTTGAAGCCAAGCATCGTCAATGGCGGCACAAACACCTACCAAGTGAGTGCAAAGGATACCACCAGCCAACCGGCCACCACTGCTCGCCCCATCAAGTTTGAATTCATGGGTGAGTAGCTGGCCTGCAGCATGCACCCTTTCCTCTTCAAACCCTTCATCTAGAAAAATTATTACAACGTGCCCCACGCACTTCGCAGCAGCCCAAACTACCTCCCTATACACGAGGAGCAGAAGCAAAACCAAGCTGAAGTTCAACTTTCCTTAGTTCACTCCTTCAATGGTGCAGTAGCCTTGCAGGGAAGACACAATGATCCGGTGCTTCAACACCTTCGACATCAACAAAGGCACCTAGGGTTTGGCCTTCGACATCAACAAAGGCCCAACCCTCAAGCATATTTTTGGCTATCTATGAGCGAATCATGCGGATGACCACCCGATAGCTGCAGACCTTGAAGACATGATGGAGATGATCTGGACAAGCTACAAGGTCTTCCATCGAGCCCCTCCCCTACTCCAACCTCACATCATGACTCCATTTGAACCTACTCATTCTACTATAGTAGATAGATCTGGCCAGCTCTGAGGACGGACCTGCATTACGGAGGAGGGTATGTTAACCACTCTAGTTAACATTATCTTTAGCGTGGTTACACTCTTTTTAATCTATCTTTTGTAACCGCGCAATGTGCTTATCGTATAAGAGACATGGGATGACCGAGCTTACGGCTTGGGTAATTGCCGGTCATGAGGAATAGTTGTACATAGAGATAGAACGACTAGGAAGACTAGTTTTGGGCCCCTAATTGTAAATGGGCGGCCAACCATTGTAACTATGAGCTCTTGTATATACGTCATTTTATGAAATATGAAAAGGTAGAATCCCATTAGTCTCATTTGAGCTTGCCTCTTCTCTCTCTCTCTCTCTCATTTGAGCTTGTGGATGTATGTTAACTTGTGTTTTGCTTGCTTGCATGCTTGATTGTCGGTGTATATAAGTAGGGATGGTAATGCTCTCATTTCTCTTCTTCTCTACTCTCTCTTTGCTATCTACCAAGTCCCTTTGCATTCTTGTTGCATGAGGTGCAGGTTGATCTCTCCATAGCTCCCTCCTTGTAAGATTCCTCCCTCCACCTTTTGAGGTGTAAAGGTGTAAGAACCTCCCCTTTTGTTCTTGTAATTATTCCCCTCTCCTGAAATAGAAGAAAGATCTTATTTTACCATGTTTTGGCCTAGAGACAGATAATCCAAAATGAAGATATCTTTGGATATAAAAATTCTCCTAGTGTCTAAAATAGATTTCCCTCAAACAGAAGTTCAAAATGAACTTTCCAATGTGCATTAAGAGTTAATTGAAAATGATATAAGGGACCTTAGCCTAAGGGTCTACATTTCACAAATTTTGAGATTATGGTCCAATTAAGGTTCCAATGGACCACTTGGATTAATCCAAGTGTTGGGATAAGATAACTCCAAAAGAATAAAAGAAAATACCCAAAAATGAGTAAATGCTCACATAAGATGAGGAGTTGACTGAGTACAAGGTTTATTAGTTAAAAATTATGAGATATTACTAAAAAAATGAGATATTTTGGAATAATGATGCATTTTTTACACCTTGGTAAAGGGGGACTCTTGAGGTAGGTGCCTATTTCACATGTGTGAAAGGGTTCTTAATTTAAAAAAATTGTGATATTTTTATCTCTCCTCTCTCCTAGATCAAACCAAATCGAAAAGGGAGCCAAACTGGTCCAAATCTTGACCAAATTGAGTCAAACTGAACTTGGAAAAATCTAGAACCTAGTTGGACTTGGTTAGTGGCCTCCCTCAACTATAAATAGACCCTTAGTCACTTGTAATTAAATATTGGAGCTATACCATGCCAGTATTATATTAAAATAATCATATTTTCTATTATCTCTTAAATTTTCCTCTCTCTTGGGAGCTTGCAGCTCTCTCTCTCCACACCAACTCTTGGAGTTGCTCTTCTCCTCATGGTGGACCAATTGATTTGTCGAGGGCTTCAGTGCAATTAGAGAATTAAG
Source organism: Cibotium barometz (assembly GCF_041138505.1). Lineage (NCBI taxonomy): Eukaryota > Viridiplantae > Streptophyta > Polypodiopsida > Cyatheales > Cibotiaceae > Cibotium > Cibotium barometz. Next base: position 32,484,089 of record NC_141092.1, on the reverse strand, counting down.
CCACCAAACTTGGAGGTAAAATCAAAATTTTATGGTTTTTTTTCCAATTTTCTCAATAACTTTCTTCTTCTCAACCCCTCTCAAGCTTGAGAAGCTTTCAAAATGATTGTTTTAATTCAAATAAAGCTTTCCCTTAAAGTCCTAATGTTTAAATTAAGAGAAATTTAATCTTTATGCTCAATTGTAATGCTTTCTCTCTCTCTCTCTCTCTCTCTCTCTCTAAAAGAATAGCCATCTTTATGGCTAAATCCCTTGAAAAAGGATGCTTCTCAATGATAGTCTCTTAATTCAAAGCTAAAGTCTAGGCTTGATAAGCTAGAGATTAAAGAAAAGATATTTTTGTTGGAATTAGGATTGCAGTAAAGCACACAAAGCTTGGAGAAGAAGAAGCAAGAATGCACACAACACAAAGTGTATTAGATTGTGTCAATGTACAAAGATAAGTTAGCCCTAGAATGATGGGCGTATATACAAGCCGGGGAAAAAAAACCTCCTAAAGAGGGAAAAAGTACCCCGGCGGTCCTAAGTGTGTTCACACACATCATTGCCTATATATATATGGCAACAAATCCCCCCTGGGAGTGATGGTGTGAACGAGAGCTGGCACTCATGTATAGGGGAGTGCCATGCCCGAAGTAGATCAGTCCACAAAGGGGAGCAAGCCCAAAGCTTTGCGGAAAGCTTCGAACTTCTCACGAGGAAGCGCCTTTGTGAAAAGATCGGCGAGGTTGTCCTGTGTTGGCACATAGGCCAAGCTGATCTCTCCTTCTGAGAGTCTCTCCCTGACATAGTGATAATGCACCTCAATGTGCTTTGTGCGAGCGTGAAAAATTGGGTTTCTTGCAACTGCCAATGCGCTCTGACTGTCAGTGAAGATAGAGGTGGCAGACTCCTGTCCAACACCCAAGTCAGCCATAAGCCGACTGAGCAACACACACTCAACCGTAGCTGTGAAAGCTGCCCTGTACTCAGCTTCACAACTAGAAGTGGCCACAGTAGGTTGCTTCTTGCTCAACCAAGATATGCATGAGCTACCGAGCATGAAACAAAAACCACTTGTGGACACTCTTGTGTCATAGCAACCAGCCCAATCTGAGTCCGAAAAAGCATGTAAATCTGGTGGCAACGATCCTCCCTTGGGATAAAACAACCCAAGATGTATGGTCCCACTCAAGTAGCGAAAGATGCGTTTAACTGCCTTCCAATGCTGAGACCCTGGGCTATGCATAAACCTGCTCACCTGTGAGACTGCAAACTGAATGTCCGGCCTCGTAATGCATACATAAATGAGGCAACCAATAGCTGTCTGATAGAGTGTGATATCAAAGTGATCTCCAGCATCATGAAGACTCAACTTCAAACCTGTCTCCATTGGAGTAGCAATAGGCTTGCAGTCTTCAAGGCCAAATCTCCGCAACAATGTCTCAATATACTTTGTCTGACACAAAGCAATACCTCCATCACACTGCTTAAATTGTATCCCCAAATAATGATGCAAATGCTCCAAATCTGACATCTCAAAAGAGGCATTCAAGTCAGCCTTAAAATCAGCAATATGACTCTCATTTGGTCCTGTGAGCAGCATGTCATCGACATAGAGAGCAATGATTAGATGTACATCATCCACACGTTTAACATACAAAGTGCTTTCTGTTGGACTATTCTGAAAACCATGTGCAATCAAATATGCATGTATCTTTTCATACCAAGCTCGTAGAGCTTGCTTTAAACCATATAAAGTCTTTTTCAACCTGCACACTTTGTTTTCCTGCCCTCTTTGAACAAAACCACGAGGCTGCAATACATACACCTCCTCATGCAAATCTCCATTCAAGAATGCAATCTTTATGTCCAACTGATGTACATTCCAACCATTATGAGCTGCCAATGCACAAATGCTACGAATGGTAGTCATACGACAAGTGGGAGCAAAGGTCTCATCAAAATCAATGCCCTTTTCTTGAGCATAACCCTTTGCAAACAACAAGTCTAGCCTTATAGCGATCAACACTGCCATCTGGCTTTCGTTTCAACTTAAAAACCCACTTACATCCAATGGCCTTTTTACCAATAGGCAAATCACACAAAAGTGATGTTACGTTTGACAGAAAGTGCAATCAAGGCATGAGCCTGCGCATCTCCCAACGAGCTTGTTCAGCAGTGGGTAAAACAGCAGCAACAGTAGAGCTGCGAGAACCTGCAACATCCTCAACAGATCCTACATCCACAGAACCTGGACGTACATCCATACCCTGCACAATGTTTCACACTCCTTTTGCAACCAAAACATGCTGCATCATGTATGCCCAAAGTGGTAGTTGCTGTCTCCATCCAGTTTGTCTTCAACAGACAACCTGCAAAATACATCATTGTTGTTATCAGCAATGGCCACTGACTGAAACTGATGCAAAAGCTACCTGTAAAATGAAGCAAAGACTGAACAGAGAACAACTCGTGCTATGTAGCACGGTCCATAATAGAATACGTATGCCTGTTTTGCAGAAAACTGCACTGTCGAAATTTCTGCAGAAAATGACGAAAACACCTGTGCAGAACTTGAAATGCAAAAACGGAGCCTGAAACGACCTCAGATGCAAATTCTGAGAACACACAGCCCTAAGGGCTGATTTGCTGAGTATAGGGACCTGCAAGCGCTCGTGAAAACTCACCTCAATCGGAGAACGTGAGTCGGAGGGTGCTGGCGGCGTAGCCCTGGGAGCCGATGCCTGCTCTGATACCAATTGTTGGAATTAGGGTTGCAGGAAAGCACACAAAGCTTGGAGAAGAAGAAGCAAGAATGCACACAACACAAAGCTTGGAGAAGCAAGAATTCACACAACACAAAGTGTATTAGATTGTGTCAATGTACAAAGATAAGTTAGCCCTAGAATGATGGGCGTATATACAAGCCGGGGGAAAAAACCTCCTAAAGAGGGAAAAAGTGCCCCGGCGGTCCTAAGTGTGTTCACACACATCACTGCCTATATATATATGGCAACAATTTTCATGATTTTGTACTATTAAAATAATAGTAAATTCTTTTAGATTGTTTATGAGTAGTTGAAAACTACTCTAATTAATTCCAAATGAGAAATGGATTATGATCCAATTAAGGTTCCAATGGGCTAATTGGATTAATCCAAGTGTTGGGATAAGATAAATCTAAAATAATAAAAGAAAATACTTAAAAATAAGTAAATTCTCACATAAGATAAAGAGGTGACTAAGTACAAGGTTTATTAGTTAAAAATTATGAGATATTACTAAAAATGAGATATTTTGGAATAATGATGCATTTTTGACACCTTGGGAAGGAAAGGGGGACTCTTGAGGTAGGCTCCTATTTCACATGTGTGGAAGGGTTTTTAATTCAAAAAAATTGTGATATTTTTATCTCTCCTCTCTCCTGGATCAAACGAAATAAAAAAGGGAGCCAAACTGGTCCAAATCTTATCCCAATTGAGTCAAATTGAACGTGAAAAATTCTAGAACCCAATTGGACTTGGTTAGTGGCCCCCTCACCTATAAATAGACCCTCAATCATTTGTAACTAAATATTGGAGCTATACCATGCCAGTATTATATTAAAATAATCATATTTCCTATTATCTCTTAAATTTTTCTCTCTTTTCGGAGCTTGGAGCTCTCTCTCTCCACAACAACTCTTGGATTTTCTCTTCTCCTCTTGGTGGACCAGTTGATTGGTCGTGAGCTTCACTGCAATTAGAGAATCAAGCCAAACTTGGAGGTAAAATCAAAATTTGATGGGTTTTTTTTCAATTTTCTCAATAACTTTCTTCTTCTCAACCCCTCTCAAGCTTGAGAAGCTTTCAAAATAATTTTTTAATTCAAATCAATCTTTCCCTTAAAGTCTTAATGTTTAAATTAAGAGAAAGTTAATCTTTATGCTTGATTTTAATTCTCTCTCTCTCTCTCTCTCTCTAAAAGAATAGCCATCTTTATGGCTAAATCCCTTGAAAAAGGAAGCTTCTCAATGATAGTCTCTTAATTCAAAGCTAAACTCGGTTTGATAAGCTAGAGATTAAAGAAACGATATTTTCATGATTTTGTACTATTAAAATAATAGTAAATTCTTTTAGATTGTTTATGAGTAGTTGAAAACTACTCTAATTAATTCTAAATGAGAAATGTATTATCCTAACAATTTGGGAAAAGAGGAATGTTGATGTTAGCTTAATCTAGTGGAATAATCATAGTTTTGTTTAATTTTATGGTTAAAATTATAATTTAAATTTGTAGTTTGATTCTAAGCATAAAAGAGTAACTACTATCATATTTTCATTACAAGCTTTTATTCTTTCGAAAAAAATTTGAGAATTATCAGTAATAGCAACAAAGCTATGGCAAAATATTTAAAAAATAATAAATATCTTATTTTTATGCATAATGCTAAAAGAGGACTTCCTACCGTATTCTAGGATTGGACATCCTATGCAAAAAGAATGATTTTCATCATATTCATGAGAAATAATTTTTTGAAACTATGCATAATTAATTGATTATGAGAAAAGAGTAAATTTTGGTAAATTTATTTTTAAACAAAATGAGGAATTCCCATGATAATTGAGATCCAAGTAATTAAATGTAAAAGAGAAATTTTTGGTAAATTTATTTTTATGCAAAAATATAAAATTTTGTAAATTTATTTTAATGCAAAAGAAGGAATTTCCATGATATTTGAGATCCAAGTAATTAAATGGTAAAAGAGAAATTTTTTGGTATAATTCAAATTATGAGTATTTATCAAAAGTTAAATTTTGAGCATATTAATTTTATGGAAAATATGGATAGAATCGATTTTTTTAAATCCCATGAATCTTTTACTCAAAAAGAAGAATATTAAACATAATTCACGTGAGAAATTTGAGAAAGAATATGAAAATATCCATCGAGAAAAAGTACCTTTAACTAGGCCAAGCAATTGGCAAAAACTTAGAAAAGTCCTATCAGTATCGAAAGTAGAAAATAGTACTAAAAGTGGATGATGATGTGGAGCCAAATGAATGTGACATGATGTAAATGGATGCGATGTGATTAGATGAGATGTGAATGTGATAAGAGGAGATGTAAATGTGATGTGATACTATGTAAATGTGGTAAGATGTAAATGGGATGTGATAGATATGAATGTGATGTGATAAGATGTGAATGAGATGTGATATGATGTAAATGGATGTGGATGTGAATGTGATGAGATGTGGATCACATGTGATATGATGTAAATGGATGTGGATGTGGATGTGAATGTGATGAGATGTGAAAGAGATGTGATGATATGTGAAAGGATGTGATGTGATGTAAATGGATGAGAATGAGATGCGATGTGATCAATAAGCATGTGGATGAACGGATGGATGTGGATAGATGTGAAAAAGAATGGATGTGGATGAATGTGAGGAGCTGTAAATGGATGTGGGATGATATGGATAGATGTGGATGTGATGTAATGTGGATGGAATGAATGTGGTGTGATATGGATAGATGTGGATATGATGTAATGTGGATGGAATGGATGTGATGTGATGTGGATGGATGTGAACGAGATGTGATAAGATGAGGATGGATGTGATGAGGATGGATGTGACGAGATGTGAATGAATGTGGGATGTGAATGGGTGTGATGGATGTGATGAGATGTGGTGAGATGTGGTTACTCACATCCACATCCACTCACCACATCCACTCACCACATCTCATCACATCCACATCCACTCACCACATCTCACCACATCCACTCACATCTGGAAAATAAATTTCTAATGTGAGTGGATGTGGTGAGAACTTTTTGGATTATGGTCCAATTAAGGTTCCAATGGGACAATTGGATTAATCCAAGTGTTGGGATAAAATAAATCCAAAATAATAAAAGAAAATACCCAAAAATGAGTAAATGCTGACATAAGATGAAGAGTTGACTGAGTACAAGGTTTATTAGTTAAAATTTATGAGATATTACTAAAAAAAAATGAGATATTTTAGAATAATGATGCATTTTTGACACCTTGGTAAGGAAAGGGGGACTCTTGAGGTAGGCGCCTATTTCACATGTGTGGAGGGGTTTGTAATTCAAAAAAATTTATGATATTTTTATCTCTCCTCTCTCCTGGATCAAACCAAATAAAAAAGGAAGCCAAACTGGTCCCCAAATCTTGTCTCCTAATTGAGTCAAACTGAACTTGGAAAATTCTAGAACCCAGTTGGACTTGGTTAGTGGCCTCCCTCACCTATAAATAGACCCTCAGTCATTTGTAATTAACTATTGGAGCTGTACCATGCTAGTATTATATTAAACTAATCATATTTTCTATTATCTCTTAAATTTTTCTCTCTCTTGGAAGCTTGGAGCTCTCTCTCTCTCTCCACAACAACTCTTGGAGTTGCTCTTCTCCTCTTGGTGGACCAATTGATTGGTCAAGGGCTTCACTACAATTAAACTTCACTACAATTAAAGAATCAAACCAAACTTGAAGGTATTATATTAAAATAATCATATTTTCTATTATCTCTTAAATTTTCCTCTCTCTTGGAAGCTTGGAGCTCTCTCTCTCTCTCCACAACAACTCTTGGAGTTGCTCTTCTCCTCTTGGTGGACCAATTGATTGGTCAAGGGCTTCACTACAATTAAAGAATCAAGCCAAACTTGAAGGTAAAATCAAAATTTTATGTTTTTTTTTTCAATTTTCTCAATAACTTTCTTCTCAACCCCTCTCAAGCTTGAGAAGCTTTCAAAATGATTGTTTTAATTCAAATCAATCTTTCCCTTAAAGTCTTAATGTTTAAATTAAGAGAAAGTTAATCTTTATGCTTAATTGTAATGCTTTCTCTCTCTCTCTCTCTCTCTCTCTCTCTCTCTCTCTCTCTCTCTCTCTCTAAAAGAATAGCCATCTTTATGCTAAATCCCTTGAAAAAGGATGCTTCTCAATGATAGTATCTTAATTCAAAGCTAAACTCTAGGATTGATAAGCTAGAGATTAAAGAAATGATATTTTCATGATTTTGTACTACTAAAATAATAGTAAATTCTTTTAGATTTTTTATGAGTAGTTGAAAACTACTCTAATTAATTCTAAATGAGAAATGGATTATCCTAACAATTTGGGAAAAGAAGAATGTTGATATTAGCTTAATCTAGTCGGATAATCATAGTTATGTTTAATTTTATGGTTAAAATTATGATTTAAACTCATAGTTTGATTCTAAGCATAAAAGAGGAACTACTATCATATTTTCATTACAATCTATTATTCTATCGAAAAAAATGAGAATTATTAGTAATAGCAGGCAAAGCTATGGTAAAATTTTTAAAAAATAATAAATATCTTATTTTTATGCATAATGCTAAAAGAGGACTTTCTACCATACTGTAGGATTGGACATTCTATACAAAAAGAATGATTTTCATCATATTCATGAGAAATATTTTTTTTGAAATTATGCATAATTAATTGATTATGAGAAAAGAGTTAATTTTGGTAAATTTATTTTTAAACAAAAAGAGGAATTCCCATGATAATTGAGATCCAAGTAATTAAATGGTAAAAGATGAATTTTTGGTAAATTTATTTTTATGTAAAAAGATAAATTTTTGTATTAAAAAAATATAAAAAGAGGAATTTCCATGATATTTGAGATCCAAGTAATTAAATGGTAAAAGAGGAATTTTTGGTATAATTCAAATTATGAGTATTCAAAAGTGAAATTTTGAGCATTATTAATTTTATGAGAAATATGGGTAGAATCGATTTTTGTAAATCCCATGAATCTTTTACTCAAAAAGAAGAATATTGAATATAATTCACGTGATAAATTTGAGAAAGAATATGAAAATATTTATCAAGAAAAAGTACCTTTAACTAGGCCAAGCAATTGGCAAAAACTTAGAAAGTCCCATCAGTATTGAAAGTAGAAAACAGTACTAAAAGTGGATGTGGTAAGATGTGATGTGGAGGCAAATGAATGTGACAGGATGTAAATGGATGCGATGTGATTAGATGAGATGTGAATGTGATAAGAGGAGATGTAAATGTGATGTGATAAGATGTAAATGTGATGTAATAAGATATAAATGTGATGTGATAAGATGTTAATCTTTATGCCTAATTGTAATGCTTTCTCTCTCTGTCTAAAATAATAGTCATCGTTATGGCTAAATCCCTTGAAAAAGGAGCTTCTGAATGATAGTCTCTTGATAGGCTAGAGATTAAAGAAATAATATTTTTATGATTTTGTACTATTAAAATAATAGTAAACTCTTTTAGATTGTTTATGAGTAGTTAAAAACTACTCTAATTAATTCTAAATGAGAAATGGATTATCCTAACAATTTGGGAGAAGAGGAATGTTGATATTAGCTTAATCTAGTGGAATAATCATAGTTATGTTTAATTTTATGATTAAAATTATGATTTAAATTCATAGTTTGATTCTAAGCATAAAAGTGAAACTACTATCATATTTTCATCACAAGCTTTTATTCTTTCCAAAAAAAATTGAGAATTATCAATAATAGCATCAAAACTATGGTAAAATTTTTAAAAAATAATAAATATCTTATTTTTATGCATAATGCTAAAAGAGGACTTCCTATCATATTCTAGGATTGGACATCCTATGCAAAAAGAATGATTTTCATCATATTCATGAGAAATATATTTTTTAATAATTATGCATAATTAATTGAATATGAGAAAAGAGTAAATTTTGGTAAATTTATTTTTATACAAAAAGAGGAATTTCCATGATAATTGAGATCCAAGTAATTAAATGGTAAAAGAGAAATTTTTGTTAAATTTATTTTTATGCAAAAAGAGTAAATTTTTGTAAATTTATTTTTATGCAAAAAGAGAAATTCACATGATATTTGAGATCCAAGTAATTAAATGGTAAAAGAGGAATTTTTGGCATAATTCAAATTATGAGTATTTATCAAAAGTAAAATTTTTAACATTATTAATTTTATGGAAAATATAAGTAGAATTGATTTTTGTAAATCCCATGAATCGTTTACTAAAAAAGAAGAATATTGAATATAATGCACATGAGAAATTTGAGAAAGAATATGAAAATATCCATTGAGAAAAAGTACCTTTATCTAGGCCAAGCAATTGGCAGAAACTTAGAAAAGTCCCATCGGTATCGAAAGTAGAAAACAGTACTAATAGTGGATGTGATAAGATGTGATGTGGAGCCAAATGAATGTAAACGAATGTGACGCGATGTAAATGGATGCGATGTGATTAGATGAAGTGTGAATGTGACAAGAGGAGATGTAAATTTGATGTGATAAGATGTAAATGTGATGTGATAAGATGTAAATGTTATGCGATAAGATATGAATGTGATGTGATAAGATGTGAATGAGATGTGATGAGATGAGATGAGATGTGGATGAGATGTGATGTGATGTAAATGGAATGTGGATGTGAATGTGATGAGACGTGGATCAGATGTGATGTGATGTGATGTAAATGGATGTGGATGTGATGAGATGTGGATCAGATGTGATGTGATGTGATGTAAATGGATGTGGATGTGAATGTGATGAGATGTGAAAGAGATGTGATGATATGTGAAAGGATGTGATGTGATGTAAATGGATGAGAATGAGATGCGATGTGATAGATGTGCATGTGGATGAATGGATGGATGTGGATAGACGTGAATGAGAATGAATGAGATGTGAAAGAGATGTGATGATATGTGAAAGGATGTGATGTGATGTAAATGGATGAGAATGAGATGCGATGTGATAGATGTGCATGTGGATGAATGGATGGATGTGGATAGATGTGAATGAGAATGAATGAATGGATGTGGATGAATGTGAGGAGCTGTGAATGGATGTGGGGTGATATGGATAGATGTGGATGTGATATAATGTGGATGGAATGAATGTGGTGTGATATGGATAGATGTGGATGTGATGTAATGTGGATGGAATGGATGTGATGTGATGTGGATGGATGTAAACGAGTTGTGATAACATAAGGATGGATGTGACGAGATGTGAATGAATGTGGGATGTGAATGGGTGTGATGGATGTGAATGGATGTGATGAGATGTGAGTGGATGTGGGACGATGTGGTGAGATGTGAATGTGATGTAATGAGATGTGATGTGATGTGATGTGATGTGGATGTGGTTAGATATGAATGGATGAGATATGATGTGGATAGATGAGATGTGATGTGATGTGGACTTGGATAGATGTGAATGGATGTGAAGTGATGTAAATAGAATTGAATGGACTTGGGTAGATGTGAATGGATGTGAAGTGATGTAAATAGATGTGAATGTGATGTGATGATATGTGGATGTGTTGTGGATCTGAATGAATGTAGATGGATGTGATGTGATATGAATGGATGAGATGTGATATGGATATGTTGTGATGTGATGTGATGAGGATAGATGTGGATAGATGTGGATAGATGCCATGAGATGTAATATGATGTGATTGGATGAGGATGGATAGATGTGGATAGATGCAATGAGATGTAATATGATGTGATTGGATGAGGATGGATGAAGGACGATGGGAATACATATGACTGGATGCAGAATAAGCAACGTAAATTAATGTAGAAGAATGTGGAATAACGAAAAATGATGTGGAACAATGTAGAAAGATGAGAGTTTGTTAGAAACTGTATCTATGAAACCTATTTTTAAATGACTATTTTATGTCAAGAATGCTGGGAAAGCATTTTGACCAACTTGTGAATGAGGTCGTGGAGACCTAAGTGATAAAGTTGCAACACAGAGTCAATAGAGGACGTCTTACGTAGCAAGGTCAGCCAGGGTCTTGACTAGCCTCGGTTCGATTTCAATGGTAAGCTTCTGGTACGGTGGATGAGGGACCAAGGAAGCGGTCTATGAGTGAAGCACTAGGTGACCTGCAAAGAAGCCTAGAGGGTACTGACCATACGGTGCTCGGGCTCTAGGTCGCCAAAGATACCCACGCTTGCATCGGGGAAGAAAATGGAATAAGGAGTTAGAGTTCTTTTCTAAATTTGGGTATGGATCTGGTTGATTGGCCTTGCTGGTCCTCAACGGATGAGTCCATGACTCTTTTATATGGATCTCTTGGTTGATCTTACTGATCTTCAATGGATAGTCCATCTCGATTTTTCTTATGTGGTTATATTTCCGGGGACTATTAGCTAGGAACTATTGAAAAGTCCCCTGAGTGAACAGGTCGTGAGCGTTTTGGTTGCCAATGATGTCATAGGTACACTGATGAAGGAATGATTGGAATTTAGAATTCAAGCTGGATATTTTGGAGGATTATGATTAGTGATACTATGGTTTCATTAAAAGATTATTTTAAAGATAGCTGAATTTGTGAAACAAGAAATTTCATTAAAAGATTGTTTTAAAGACAGCTGAATTTGTGAAACAAGAAATTTCATTAAAAGATTGTTTTAAAGACAGCTGAATTTGTGAAACAAGAAATTTCATATTCGGTGTGTAAGTGGTGTGACTATCTTGAAGTTTGCTTGAAGCACCGTCTAGGGGGCTTGGGAACTCTTTTTCCTGGTACCTGGGAACTCTTTTTCCTAGTACCTGGGGCAAAACATAACCAAATTTCTAAATGGATCCTATCACTACAGTGGTTGGGTGGTTGGCTAACCCATGCAATTGGATGGGGTTACGCTGGCATGATGGATCCCTAAAATGAGACTCAATTCTGTTATGTTACGATAGATGAAGTAAATCCCAGATAGTCCTTGTTCTATGGAAAAGAATCAACGGCTGTGTCTCTTGACGAGGAAAAAGGTGTTGGTCTCTATGATCCAAGTGCGAGTCTTCCTTGATCTGACCATGAAACTTATGGGTTCAGTCGGATCAGTTTGGTTAGTGAAGACCTTGACTACGTTAGAATAAATTATCCTAGAGGAATCGCCTATGTCTGTTGGGCGAGGGAAGTTTTTCTGGGTTTGGTTTTGGAAGAACGGAGGGATTAGTCTCTTGTCCGGATATCCATGGGCGAGGCCCTGAGTGAGAGGTTCTTCCTTGCGCAAGAAGTGATACTTCTGCTGCTAGTATCCTAGAATTCGTTGCGCAGAGGGGGTAGGGATATTTCACTTCTTGCTCACTACCTAGCCATTGAATCTCTTCTTGGGTGACACAAGAAGAGGTGGAGTGAGCCCCTAGCGGCCTCACATAGAGGAGTTAACCCTCTTAGGATTGGCTAAGTGCAACTCTCCCGACTTGACCCTTGTATGTATCTCTCTTCTCTTCTCTTTCCTTCTTGTGTGCAAGGTAGCATGTTATCCTTAACACTCAAGCAATCCAAATGAGTCACAGAAGATGAACAGTCAGGTGCCAAGTTGGATGCTTCATTTTGGGAAGAAGTTTGGGTGTTGCTCACGTACTTCAAGGATATTTCTGTGTGGAGCTACACACCAAAATGAAAGGGATTGACCCCTGATTCTACTAGCATCAGATAAATTTTAGGGAAGATTGTTCCCAAGAAGAATCAGAAGAAGCTGAGAGTTTGTGTGCCACTACAATCTTAGACCCTGTCCCTTTTCCATTTACAGACTCCTTGCTAGATGTAGTAGCCGGCCATGAGATGTACTTCTTGGATGGATTTAGTGGCTACAATCAAGTCCAAATGGCACCGGAAGATCGGGAGAAGATAGCCTTCATCACCAAATGGGGAGCCTTTGCATCCCCAATGTCATGACGTTTGAGCTCAAGAATGCTCCCACCACATTCCAGTAGCAGTAGTTCAAGAGTTTTTGCCAAATATTTAACCAGCTTTATGGGGGTGTTCATTGATGATTTAAATGTGTCACGTAGGCTGTAATGCCTGTGACCGACGGCAGACTGGATGGCCATGTCCGGGGTTCAGTGGGAGAGGACGCCCATGCGGAGTCATGGGCGACCAGGCTAGTGTGGACGGCAGGCCACACACTATATAGCCTGGGGGATGAGGGGCAATCCTCATTCTTTCTCTATGGCTGGGTGGTGAGCCAGAGGCCGTCCCCTCCTGTGGTAACGCCCGTAGCGGCGTTACGGATATCTAACACTGGTATCAGAGCGTGGTTCGATGGGATCGTCAGAGTCCGCGCGTGAACGGGGGACCGGAGCCCACTCGATGGTTTTCATCCATAATCTTCTCACCCTTATCTCGAATGGAGGGTGTGGAGGGAGGCGGCCAAGGAAGAATGGAAGGGAAGAATTCTCTCTCTCTCTCTCTCTCTCTCTCTCTCTCTCTCTCTCTCTCTCTCTCTCCGTCACACACAGCAAGCAATGGAGGTAAGCAATTTTCGTTTTTTTTTCTTTTGTGCGTTGAAATTGTCTGCGTTGAATGGTTGCGAAGGAATCTCAATCTGTGTGGAAGGGGGGGGGCGCAAGCTTTGAAACAAACGAAGAGCCTATGGGGGGGGCGAAGAACAGCATGCCCCCACTGTGAAGATCAGCCCCACCAGCCCACGGCCACGTTGAAGAGCCTGAGGGGGGCGACTTGCGTTGAGTGGGGGGGGCGAAGAGCAGCCCCCAGCGAACACTAGCCCCACCAGCTCCCTCACGATTTGGACCTGCTGTGAATGGCCGAAGAGACTGCTCTGTGAATGGCCGAAGAGACTGTTGACCTGCGCTACCAACAAGGCTGTATAAGGCAAATGGCCTGCCCAGCAGGCTACGCAGGCGTGTGGAGCTGCCACTGTCGGCGAAGAGCCTAAATGTGTGACGACCACGTCTGGGGCGTAGAGCCCAGGCGATACGGCGCTGCAGCCAGGCTAGCCCAGGCGGCTAGCCAAGCACAGCGACGGCCAGGCCAGCCAGCCAGGCGGTGGCGCCGGCCAGCCAGCAAGGCCAGCCAGGGGCGGCGGCGGCCAGGCAGCCACAACGCCGGCCAGCCATGGGCGGCGGCGGCGGCCAACCACCAAATGCCACGAGCAAAAAAAAAAAGAAAAATATATATATATATATATATTTTAATTGTTGATTTTTAATTTATTAAAAATGAAGCGGCAGCGGGCGGCGGCCAGACTTGGCCCTAAGGACGCTCCCCACGGGCGGGCGGCCACGCCCGAAGCGGCAAGGGCCGGCCCGGCCCGTTATTTTATTTTATTTTTAAAAAAAAAACACAAAACAACGGCACACCCCACGAAACAAACCCACACGGCCGTCGTGTCGTGTGGTGGTAGTGCCCGTTTTCCACGAAGTAGACCCACCGCACACGGCCGTAGCGCCGCGTGCTAAGAGAGAGACAAATCCCACGGCTGTATAGTGCCGAGTCCTTTGAGAGAGAGCCGTTCTATGGCCGTTGTGCCTAGTGAACACGTCTATGGCCGTAGTGCCGCGAGGGTAGCACATGTGGTGATCACACATTTGGTTCAGAGAGACTAAATTTAAGCTGAGCATAGACTTAGTATTGACCATCAAAGTCACGTAGTTTGGCTATAGTGTAAATCTAAAACTGCGGTGTGTTCTACTTGGGCTAAGAGGACCGGTAATGGCGTCAGTTGTGCCCAAATTAGACGAAGTGCTTATTACGAGAAATCAAGGTAAGCCTAATTGATCCGTAGTGCTCGTAACCCTTCACAATCTTTTAACAGATGCTAGAAGATTGTGATAAACTTTGGCAACTGAGAACCATGTACAAGCGTAGTCTTGATGTGGTTATGCCTTGTGTCCAAACAAGTTGCTTACTGTTTGTAGCAACAAGAGAGCCTTGGTTCGTAGAGGCAAGCTGGCCCTAGTTGGTAGTAACAAAATACTGTCACTACTTGGGCCTAGAAGGTAGTGACTAGTTTGATTTAGTCACGTAGATTACCTTGTGAAAGTAATCCCTAAGGTGTGTATTACTTGGGATAAAGGGGCTAGCAGTGCTGCTAGTAGTACTCAACTGAATGGTTTATCTAGGAGTACTAATCTGAGGGATTAGCATACGCCTAGATAATAATAGCAGATTTAGGATTGATTTGTAAAAATCAAACGTAAATCTGAAGGGGTATAGTCTTGAGATGTAATGCTCAATGCCCTTATAGAAGTGATCGAAGAGAACTGTTCTTAAACTTACTAGCATGGTTTTCTCTTCTTTTTATTGCCATGCGTCGACATCCCACTGCTCGAGAGTTTGTGGTGATCTTTCGAGGGGGGAAAGAGCCTTTTTATATGTCACATCAATTGGTTTGGTGATAATTTGATGGTATGAGACATCAAATTCTCACGGAATCAATTGTAGTCTTGGTGGAATGGGCGCCAAGGCTTGTGCATGTAACTTGACTCTTTGGCAGGTCTATATGTACACTTGTCTGTAGTGATAAAGTGTGCAAGATAAAATTTGAACTTTGAAAATTACCAAATATCGCCATAAGTTGGGATAAAACCCAGTTTTACAGAGTTCGGAGAAGCTCTAGTTAGCAAGACCATGATGGTGTACTAGTGCTAACAGAGTGATTTAGTTCCGGAGTGATCTAAATCTAGAGGTTAGCAGTAAGACTAGTTTGGTTGGACAATTTCATGCATGGGGGACACCCTATAGCATTTTGCAAGCGTAGTCTTGCCTATGTTCAACATAAGCGTGCGATTGAGAGCACATTTTAGTTGCTACCATATGAATTTGGGAAATATATTACTTTCCTACATAAGCAATTGTAATATTGCATGACAGGCTATTTTGCTTACAAATTTCATGTGCGTGTAAACCCTATAAGTCGTATGACCCCTTGGGAATGAGTGGAGCATTCCATGGATTTAATAAGGTTTTACATGGCAATAGTGAGTAGTATCTCACTCCAGACGAGCCTGGTTGTTGTTAGTATCGGATCCGACATATGTAGTATCAGGCTGAGTTAGGATAGGAGGCTAAGCCGGAGAGCTTAGTGGTAAATCCTACTGTATCTGTTGAGTTTTGACTTAATCGGAGTGTTAAGAAGTAAACTCAAAGTCTGGGGCTGAACTGGAGTGTTCGGAGGCAGACATATCTTTTGTTAAATCGGAGAATTTAGCAAAAGATGAGCTTGGGGTGAACCATGGTACCCAGGAAAAAAGCTCTTCACACTAAAATAGTGCACAATAATTTTAGGGTGATAAAAATCCATCGTAGGAATGTTTTACAACTTTCCATAGATGATAGATGAAGACCATGTACTTTACGGAGTTAAAGTACATAGGTGGTGACTTCGGCGCCACATTTTTTGTAGGAAGTCACCAGTGGTGTGGTTAGGTCAGCCGAGACTCCACAAGACCTATGCACTAGTTTTTAAGTTGACCTCTATTAAGGACGTCCAAAAATTCGTGTTGTAATACCAGAAATTGTACTGTAATGTGCAATGGAGGGGTCAATCTGCGTAGTCACTTCTTAGCAGCAAGTGACTTAATCATCTTGTTATAGATGGTTGTATATGGTACTCCCACTCGGGGGAGGTATGCCATTGGGTACGGAGTTACTCAGAGACTAGTATGGAGCTACTAGTGTGATGATAGTGGTTACTCACTACTAATACATAACTGCTAATAACATTAAGATCCTCGAGTGAAAGATACTCTAGATCAACATTTTAAATTACTGAACCACAATCCATGAGTATCGAGGTACTCATAAATATGTTGCAATGCTCAAATCGAGGGACTGATTTGTTCGATGGTATGGAATAAGCAAAGAAAGTGGAGTAACTTAAAAGTTACACATCACTAGTCCTAGTGAGTTGTCGAGGTCATCCGTAGTTTGATGATCCCCTCTACCTAATCAGATAACATTCAATTTTGCAAGCCCTGGCATTTAATCCGTAGTGATTATGAGTTTGGTGTGACATATGGTTATGAAGTTCTTACAAGAGTACTCGTTTATTTGCTTGTCATATAGCTTGGTAGAGATTGCCACCTGTGATGGGTAGGTAGCTTTGCCGCTATAATGAGGAGGCAGCAAATAATGTTCTCATAGTTATACTTCATACCAACACCGAACAGGGATAGGATGAAATTCCTAAGTTCATCATCACAAAGTACTGTGATGTTTGCATTTATATTGAATGTATGATGTAATGAGACATTGGGCTTGTGTAATTACCATCAATTATAAAGCAACCTATGGCTTCGCAGTAAGCTCAGTCATTATCTGTGGATTAATAATGTGGTTATTAGTAGTTTGGAATTTTTCTTGATAGATGGTACAACCCACCCAAATAATTCATAAGTGTGTAACCGCTTATGAAGGGTAATAATATGCAACAATGAAGCACTTTGTTACAAGTGTGAAACCACTAATCTGTTGCAAAGCAGTTTATCAATAATACCACCATATGTGCGTAGACACTATACCACATCTTCGTTGGAAGATGTTTAAAATTTTCTTGGAAGGACTCAAGAATATAACATATGATATTAAACACGGTCTAGATTTGTTCTTGGACCTATGACACTAGCGCGAAGTCCGCTTGAGAGTAGAGTTTTTGAGGACAAAAACCTTTCTTGAGGGAAAGGAGGGATATCCTCAAATATCACATAAACTCAAATAGTTGTGTAAGTCCAGACAATACTTGAAGGAATGTGTTTGGTAATAGCAACAAAGAGTTGTAAGTGATTGGATGTAACTCCAGACACCCGTAGTGGTGCAAGAATCTTTATCAAACATCTCCACATACTATATGGTCTGCCCGCATATATAGTATGGCATAAGAGATAGGAAGTTTGATTGTTATATTTGAATGGAAATTTTCAAAAGTTACATTTACTCTGAGTTAGAGTGGACTTTAACCATCCGTAGATTGATGGTAGTTAGAAACTCAACAAGATTCTAGAGCATATGCTTGTGCAAAGATGTTACTCTAAGAGAGAAAGTATCTCTCAGCTTTGGAACTAATCCTTGTGATGCATGATTAGATTGGCTCTAGTTTATTTCTCCTATGGCCGTAGAGCTTTCCAAGGAGAAGTTTTAACAAGTTGGTGATGCAACATGTTAGCATAGTCTACAAATATCTAGTAGCATGGTCTTACAACTTGCGCTACTAGAGTGCTCTCTAGTACATTAGCTTCTGTGCTAATGACATGATGCAAAATCAAGGCATGAAATTTGCCTTAAGGTTTTGGTTGAAATACCAAATCATGGCTTGTGTGAGCATGATCCTGTCTTTACAGAGGTCTGGCGTGCTATACGCGCACGCACTTTGTCACAGCCGCGCCCACCTTCCTCGCCGGCATGTAATGCTAGTCCGGAGCGACTGGCCGTAGGTGCGGCGGGTAGCGAGGCGAGAGTTAGTCCGGAGCGGCTAGCCGAGCCTTCGGGGTATAGTTTTGATAGTCCAAGTGCGGGTCATCCTGGGATTCAGAAGACCTATGCACTAGTAAAAAGACAGTTTTATTGGCCTAGTTTGTTTAAGAACGTCCAGACTTATGTGCTGAAATGCAGTAAGTGCCAGGTCAATAAACATGAACGTCTTAAGGTTGGAGGACTACTCCATCGCTGGAGATTCCTCAAAGGAAATGGGAAAGCATTTCCATGGATTTCATTACCGGTTTACCCCGAATCGAGGGAATGACTCAGTGTGGGTGGTAGTGGACAGGACTAAAATGGCAAAGTTTATTGCCACGAAGAAAACTGTAAAAACGCCAGAGTTGGCAAAACTCTTTATTGAACATCTCTACAAGCTATATGGCCTGCCCACAGATATAGTGTCAGATAGAGATAGAAAGTTCAACAGCCACTTTGGGAGGAAGTCTTCAAAAGGCTGGATACTGCTCTGAGTATGAGTATGGCAGATCATCCGGAGTCTGATGGTCAAACTGACAGAGTTAACCAAATTCTAGAGGATATGTTGTGTTCTTATGTTAGTAAGAAGCAATCTAATTGGGAAGAGTACTTGCCCTTATTGGAGTTTGCCTATAACAACTCCAAACACTCAGCGATGACTGGATTTACACCATTCATGTTAATGTATGGATTCCAGCCGAGATCTCCGATGGTTGTAGGCCTAGAAAAGGAGAAGATTCAATCTGTCAAGGATTTCCTTGAAGATATGAATGATATGCTCAAAGCTGCACGCGAGAGAATTCGTAGCGCACAGGATCGCGCTAAAACATTTGCCTATAAAGGACGCAAACAAGTGACCTTTGCAGAAGGCGACTTTGTATTTTTAAAGGTTCCTGCGCAGTCAGCAACCATGAAAACGGGAAAGTGTGATAAACTTTCTCCTAGATATTGCGGTCCTTTCAAGGTCCTTAAGAAGATTGGGGACGTAGCCTACAAACTTGAGTTACCGGAGAGTTCTCAAGTTCATCCTGTCTTCCATGTCAGTAAACTGAAGAAATCAGTTCACGGGTTAGAGAACGCAGTTTCTCCAGAGATTTTGGTGGACTTGATAGAGCCACCAAAGATACCACATGAATCTGAAAAGATTCTATAGTATCGTGGACAGACAAACCCGACATAAAGTGTACCAGGAGGTACTTGTTAAATGGACAGATAGGGATGAGGAGTAGCAACCTGGGAACGCCGTAGTGCAATTTCCAAAAGGTTTCCCCAGTTTGTTTTCGAGGACGAAAACTCTTCTTAAGGGGGGGGTAATGTCACGTAGGCTATAATGCCTGTGCCGACGGCAGACCGGATAGCCATGTCCGGGGTTCAGTGGGAGAGGACGCCCATGCAGAGTCATGGGCGGCCAGGCTAGTGTGGACGGCAGGCCACACACTATATAGCCTGGGGGATGAGGGGCAATCCTCATTCTTCCTCTATGGCTGGCCAGAGGCCGTCCCCTCCTGTGGTAACGCCCGTCGGCGTTACGGATATCTAACAAAATGTCTTTGGAAAATCATCCCAACATCTGGTGGATCTCCAGCTGTGCTTGGCCAAATTTTGAGTTTCCAAACTGAGCCTAAATCCCGCTAAATGTGTCTGTTGTGCAAAGGAGTATGCTCCTTGGCCACATAGTATCTCAACAAGGCATTGTAGTAGACCCGACCAAGGTGGAGGTGATTTGCAAAGCCCCTATCCTGAAAAATTTGAAGGAACTAAGAAGGTCTTGAGGCAAGTCATATGGCACAGCTGAATGCTCCGCCATCTAGCGCATGTAGTAGTTCCCCTTAAACCACCAAATGGCACATATAAAAATGACATTGATCCAAAAGTTGAGGCAAGCCAACCTCGAATGGACGAATGAATGCGACATTTCATTTCGATGACTCAAGTTGATGCTATATAGTCCAAGCACCTAATTGGGAATTTCCATTCCATGTCTTCGCCGCGCCCGGATGCGTGAGATGTGGCAATAGAAAGTGTCCAAATGCAAGAGGCAAAAAAAAGGTTCTAGCCCGTATATACACTAGCTAGATATTATTATATGCTAAGCAAAATTACTCCACCACCACTCATAGGAAAGCACATGGCATGATCTACTCAGTTAACAAGTTTTGCCACTATTTGCTTAGCAACAAGTTCACCTTCCATGTGGATCATTCCACCTTGCTCTATCTCGTTGATAAAGTGGAGCTTTTGGCAGGCAAGGTGGATAGGTGCTAATCCTTCAAGAATTCAAGTTCAGCATTGTGCATACCCGAGGAGTAAGCCATGTAGTGGTGGATTACCTATCTTGCTTGGAATCTGGTGAAGCCCCGATCGGAGTAGCGGATGATCTACCTGATACGGAGGTGTTCATAGCAAAATCATTCACCCCGATTCCCCAGACATGGTATGATAAAATGCTGGCATTCGTGAACACATGTTTGATGATGGAAGATAACCTTTCTCGAGATTAGAGAAACCGGATAGTTGTCCAAAGATGATCTTTCCAAGTAATAGCCGGTCAGCTATATAAGGAGGACGTTGGTCAGATCCTTCAGAAGTGCATTCCATCTCATGAAAAAGAAGCTATCCATAGAGAATTCCATCAAGGAATCAAAGGAGGTCACTGTGCAAGAGAAGTAACCAAAAGGAAGATCCTCCAAGCCGGTCTCTAGTGGTTGATAGTAATCGATGATGCCTACAAATGGGCCAAATAGTGTGATGTGTGTTAGCACCTTGGCCAGACGACTGACAGAGACTGAATGCTGCATAATCTGATCCTTTCCCTGGAACCATTCCAAAAATGAGGCTTGGACTTTGTAGTCCCATTCAAATTGCCAACTTGATTCACCGATAACAAGTATATCCTGGTGGTCCACCGACTATAGCACCAAATGGGTGGAAGCTCGAGCCCTCCGAGAATACATGGCCAAGTCCACAACCAAATTCATTTATGAGATGATCATCACTTGTGCACATCCCAAGGAGGATTGTTCCATGTAGAATCTCTCCATGATCTAGAAAGGTCCAATCTACCTTAGATTTAGCTTCCCCGGATGTGGAACCATCCGTGACTCGAACAAGAGAACCAGATATTCTTATTTGAACAGTAAAATTCTAGAATGCCAGTCAACCCATTTTGATTTTCATCATAAATGATTTTTATGATGATAAAAGTGTGACTTTCATCAGAATTGGATTTTATGCATAACTAGATGCATATAGAATTTTTATAATTAAATAAGGGTTCTCTTTAATCCTATGTTAATTTTCACAAAAATTAAAAAAATGAATAAGTAGATAATATGTGAGAGAAAATTCTACCGTTTTATATTCACTAAGATGGGAATGAGAAAATTCAAATAAACTATCAAAGTCGGAGATCGAGATAAATGATTATTTATTCCTCCTAGGAATTCATGTTTAGTTTAGAAATCTGCAAGCAAATATTCAATGAACGAAATTTAAAAAAAGAGAAATTGAAATATTACCTTTCGAGGAAGATAGTTTAGGAAGAACCTTTCTAGACTCAAACTCTGATTCAGACTTTTGACCAAGACCTAATTCCTTTGTCAGTTTCGATGAGATCTACAAAGAAGATAAAGTGACTAACACACATAATAGAGTATGTACAAGTAGTCCATAATGTGAACCTGCTAAGAGGAGTGGAAAGATGTCGACTAATCGGTGTACTCCAGCTATAGAATCTCTGGCGAAGATATGTCAGTACTAGCTACCAAACCCGCCCAGTGATATAAATGTTGAATGGTCATGCAGGTGCCTCGTGAGTGTCAGCTCTCATGTTGAGCTTGCCATATCAACACTTCCCCTCAAGCTCCACTCCAGCTCATGAACTCCAAGCATATCTCGAAATCTGCAGAGCTTCTCAGCTCCAAAGGCCTTTGTGAAGATGTCAGCAACCTTATCCTCTGTGCTGATGTAGGCCAAGTCGATGTCGCTTGTTGTCAAGACTCTCTCTCTGATGAAGTGGTAATGTACCTCAATGTGTTTTGTCCACATTTTCCTTCTTTGCAGATGCATGTCGCTTCATATCTATAGCAGTCTTCTTTACAAAACACACCTTCTTTTTCTTTGATTCAATTTTTATTATGCTGAAAAGAAAGAACAAATCTTAGTACAACCCTACAACCCTACAACACTATCTACATGTGTTTTAAATATGAGTGGAAAAAATGAAATCATCTATCACCTTCATCAAGTACAATGTCTGGTGTGGAGCACCCACAATTCTTGGAGACCTACATTGAGTTAAAATCTTTATTTCCTTGTCTTTGCTTTTTGCATGGGGGAAAACATTCTTCATTGTTACTTTTTGTTGCTTTTTTACTGTCTGCATCAAATTCTCCTCAGCATACACGCTGTCATCTTCATCTAACTCCATAGCGCACTTCTCCTTTGTTTTTGCATCATTTAACGCGTCTTGTTCATCTTCTTGCTTGGTTTTCCACATGATGCTTGTGCCGAGGAGTTCTTGGCTTTTGGCAAAACAATTGAACAAGATTAAGTTATAAAATTACCATTGTTCATGAAGCGCATTTTCCCAAAATAGTATGTAGATCTTCTTCTCTTTACATGGTGAATCTGAAGGTGCCTTTGCAACTTGTACCATCAAATAACTGTAGGCTTCTCTAGCAAGTACAATGGGGAGATGCTTGCTTCTTCCACATATCTAACAATTGTGTACACTGGGAGATTTTGAGACACCAACTTCCACACAAAACACTCTCCCTCAACTGCAACCCCCTGATGTGGACAAAACCTAAGTCTTCTCCAGAAAAAATCTCGCCCTCCTCACAAGATCTATAGATACTTCAAGAGCCAAACCAACTGCCTACATCTCAAAATATCATATCGACAAAACACCATAGCCAAAAATTATGTGATAAATTTCTCATCACAACATAGCCATATTCACGCATAGCAAATATTATTATACAAAATCCTGTCACATATACTATCATAAAATCTTGGTAAAGTGAGATTATCAATCCAAAACATGTCTATGAGATCATGAAAGAAATTTGTGGGAAAATCTGTAAAGAATATGTGCACAACTTCAACTATTTCTTCTCCATAATGATGGAACCCACTCGCTTTCACTTTTTGTAGAAATATTGCAATTTTATAAAAAGATCAACATTTAAAAAAATATCAATTCACAAAATTTAAGCAAGATGCATGTGTAAATGGAAAGGTAAGTATAAACCCATCCTCTTGTGAAGTTGTCAAGTTCACAATGTCTGATAAGAGAGACATTACATGGCTTCTATTTGTGACACAAGCATCACCTTGAAAAACACACACTGAAAGAAAAAGAAGTTGTGATAATTTCCCTTTGGGAATCAACCACAACACAACAATGTCTCAAATACAAACATGAACTTGGAAAAGATAACGAAAATCATGTACCCGAAGTCATAAATGAAGCTTTCTTGGACTTCCTTTTTGCTGAGGATGAGGTTTGATTATTTGAGGATGATGTTTTTGAGCTCAAATAATCAAGCCTCTTCTTAACAAAAGATTCCACCACTCTACTTGTCGTATTTTCCCTTGCGTTTCTCTTAGATGCTGACCCCACCTCACCAAGATTCTCCAATTGATTTATGTGATGATTCTCTTAACAACAAAAAAAACTTCAAAAACATTAAAGACTTAAAAAACTTCTAGATACATGCCATTTTACTAATGCAATTCAAAGTAACTTTATAGAATATTGCTTCATCCCTTGGATACTCGCCTACTAGGTATTCCAACCATGAAGAGAAATACTCCATCTGTCATTCATTCATGCCTTGGTCTTGGATCCATTTTGGATGCATGCTTGTCTCCCTATCTATATTGAGCCATTCCTTTGTCACTTTGGGAAGACTTTCAAGAGTGGTATTGTCATGGATTTCAACCAACCACCTTATACATACAAACTTAGAATTTGTTAGAATTGAAAGCAAAAAAAGACATATCATGGTATTGCTAAGAGTATGAGATATTTCACCTACATAGGACATGCTTGGATGACTCCTCAAGCTCTAGTTGATTCTTTTCACCTTCTTTGTTCTTTAATTTCCCCCATAGCTCTACGAAAACCTTGTCTATGTGCAATGTTCATACACAAGACACCAATATACCTTCTTGCACATATGGATCCAAAATTTCTCTGCACTACTGTACCAAAAAGCAATATTGTCTTTCTACTGCTTTGTAGTGAACACCATATTTATTATTATCTAGGCGTATGCTAATCCCTCAGATTAGTACTCCTAGATAAACCATTCAGTTGAGTACTGCTAGCAGCACTGCTAGCCCCTTTATCCCAAGTAATACACACCTTAGGGATTACTTTCACAAGGCAATCTACGTGACTAAATCAAACTAGTCACTACCTTCTAGGCCCAAGTAGTGACAGTATTTTGTTACTACCAACCAGGGCCAGCTTGCCTCTACGGACCAAGGCTCTCTTGTTGCTACAAACAGTAAGCAACTTGTTTGGACACAAGGCATAACCACATCAAGACTACGCTTGTACATGGTTCTCAGTTGCCAAAGTTTATCACAATCTTCTAGCATCTGTTAAAAGATTGTGAAGGGTTATGAGCACTACGGCGCAATTAGGCTTACCTTGATTTCTCGTAATAAGCACTTCGTCTAATTTGGGCACAACTGACGCCATTACCGGTCCTCTTAGCCCAAGTAGAACACACCGCAGTTTTAGATTTACACTATAGCCAAACTACGTGACTTTGATGGTCAATACTAAGTCTATGCTCAGCTTAAATTTAGTTTCTCTGAACCAAATGTGTGATCACCACATGTGCTACCCTCGCAGCACTACGGCCACAGACGTGTTCACTAGGCACAACGGCCATAGAACGGCTCTCTCTCAAAGGACTCGGCACTACGGCCGTGGGATTTGTCTCTCTCTTAGCACGCGGCGCTACGGCCGTGTGCGGTGGGTCTACTTCGTGGAAAACGGGCACTACCACCACACGACACGACGGCCGTGTGGGTTTGTTTCGTGGGGTGTGCCGTTGTTTTGTGTTTTTTTTAAATTAAATAAAATAAAATAAAATAAAATAATGGGCCGGGCCAGCCCTCGCCGCTTCGGGCGTGGCCGCCCGCCCGTGGTGGGGAGCATCCTTAGGGCCAAGTCTGGCCGCCGCCGCTGGCTGGCCGCCTGCTGGGCTGGCCGCCCGCTTCATTTTTAATAAATTAAAAATCAACAATTAAAATATATATATATATATATATATATATATATATATATATTTTTTTTTTTCTTTTTTTCTTTGCTCGTGGCGTTTGGTGGCTGGCCGCTGCCGCCCCTGGTGGCTGGTCGGCGTTGTGGCTGCCTGGCCGTCGCCGCCCCTGGCTGGCTTGCGCCGCCGCCTGGCTGGCTGGCCTGGCCGCCGCCGCGCTTGGCTAGCCGCCTGGCCTGGCCTGGCTGGCTGGCCTGGCCTGGCCTGGCTGCAGCGCCGTATCGCCTAAGCTCTACGCCCCAGACGTGGTCGTCGCACATTTAGGCTCTTCGTCTCGACAGTGGCAGCTCCACACGCCTGCGTAGCCTGCTGGGCAGGCCATTTGCCTTATACAGCCTTGTTGGTAGTGCAGGTCAACAGTCTCTTCGGCCATTCATCACAGAGCAGTCTCTTCGGCCATTCACAGCAGGTCCAAATCGTGAGGGAGCTGGTGGGGCTAGTGTTCGCTGGGGGCTGCTCTTCGCCCCCCCCACTCAACGCAAGTCGCCCCCCCAGGCTCTTCAACGTGGCCGTGGGCTGGTGGGGCTGATCTTCGCAGTGGGGGCATGCTGTTCTTCGCCCCCCCCACCACAGGCTCTTCGTTTGTTTCAAAGCTTGCGCCCCCCCTTCCACACAGATTGAGATTCCTTCGCAGCCATTCAACGCAGACAATTTCAACGCACAAAAGAAAAAAAAACAAAAATTGCTTACCTCCATTGCTTGCTGTGTGTGACGGTGAGAGAGAGAGAGAGAGAGAGAGAGAGAGAGAGAGAGAGAGAGAGAGAATTCTTCCCTTCCATTCTTCCTTGACCGCCTCCCTCCACACCCTCCATTCGAGATAAGGGTGAGAAGATTATGGATGAAAACCATCGAGTGGGCTCCGGTCACCCGTTCACGCGCGGACTCTGACGATCCCATCGAACCACGCTCTGATACCAGTGTTAGATATCCGTAACGCCGCTACGGGCGTTACCACAGGAGGGGACGGCCTCTGGCTCACCATCTAGTCATAGAGGAAGAATGAGGATTGCCCCTCATCCCCCAGGCTATATAGTGTGTGGCCTGCCGTCCACACTAGCCTGGCCGCCCATGACTCCGCATGGGCGTCCTCTCCCACTGAACCCCGGACATGGCCATCCGGTCTGCCGCCGTCGGTCACAGGCATTACAGCCTACGTGACACATTTAAATCATCAATGAACACCCCCATAAAGCTGGTTAAATATTTGGCAAAAACTCTTGAACTACTGCTACTGGAATGTGGTGGGAGCATTCTTGAGCTCAAAGGTCATGACGTTGGATGCAAAGGCTCCCCATTTGGTGATGAAGGCTATCTTCTCCCGATCTTCCGGTGCCATTTGGACTTGATTGTAGCCACTAAATCCATCCAAGAAGTACATCTCATGGCCGGCTACTACATCTAGCAAGGAGTCTGTAAATGGAAAAGGGACAGGGTCTAAGATTGTAGTGGCACACAAACTCTCAGCTTCTTCTGATTCTTCTTGGGAACAATCTTCCCTAAAATTTATCTGATGCTAGTAGAATCAGGGGTCAATCCCTTTCATTTTGGTGTGTAGCTCCACACAAAAATATCCTTGAAGTACGTGAGCAACACCCAAACTTCTTCCCAAAATGAAGCATCCAACTTGGCACCTGACTGTTCATCTTCTGTGACTCATTTGGATTGCTTGAGTGTTAAGGATAACATGCTACCTTGCACACAAGAAGGAAAGAGAGAGAAGAGAGATACATACAAGGGTCAAGTTGGGAGAGTTGCACTTAGCCAATCCTAAGAGGGTTAACTCCTCTATGTGAGGCCGCTAGGGGCTCACTCCACCTCTTCTTGTGTCACCCAAGAAGAGATTCAATGGCTAGGTAGTGAGCAAGAAGTGAAATATCCCTACCCCCTCTGCGTAACGAATTCTAGGATACTAGTAGCAGAAGTAGCACTTCTTGCGCAGGGAAGAACCTCTCACTCAGGGCCTCGCCCACGGATATCCAGACAAGAGACTAATCCCTCCGTTCTTCCAAAACCAAACCCAGAAAAACTTCCCTCGCCCAACAGACATAGGCGATTCCTCTAGGATAATTTATTCTAACGTAGTCAAGGTCTTCACTAACCAAACTAATCCGATTGAACCCATAAGTTTCATGGTCAGATCAAGGAAGACTCGCACTTGGATCATAGAGACCAACGCCTTTTTCCTCGTCAAGAGACACAGCCGTTGATTCTTTTCCATAGAACAAGGACTATTTGGGATTTACTTCATCTATCGTAACATAACAGAATTGAGTCTCATTTTAGGGATCCATCAGGCCAGCGTAACCCCATCCAATTGCATGGGTTAGCCAACCACCCAACCACTGTAGTGATAGGATCCATTTAGAAATTTGGTTATGTTTTGCCCAGGTACCAGGAAAAAGAGTTCCCAGGCCCCCTAGACGGTGCTTCAAGCAAACTTCAAGATAGTCACACCACTTACACACCGAATATGAAATTTCTTGTTTCACAAATTCAGCTGTCTTTAAAACAATCTTTTAATGAAATTTCTTGTTTCACAAATTCAGCTGTCTTTAAAACAATCTTTTAATGAAATTTCTTGTTTCACAAATTCAGCTGTCTTTAAAATAATCTTTTAATGAAACCATAGTATCACTAATCATAATCCTCCAAAATATCCAGCTTGAATTCTAAATTCCAATCATTCCTTCATCAGTGTACCTATGACATCATTGGCAACCAGAACGCTCACCACCTATTCACTCAGGGGACTTTTCAATAGTTCCTAGCTAATAGTCCCCGAAAATATAACCACATAAGAAAAATCGAGATGGACTATCCATTGAAGATCAGTAAGATCAACCAAGAGATCCATATAAAAGAGTCATGGACTCATCCGTTGAGGACCAGCAAGGCCAATCAACCAGATCCATACCCAAATTTAGAAAACAACTCTAACTCCTTATTCCATTTTCTTCCCCGATGCACGCGTGGGTATCTTTGGCGACCTAGAGCCTGAGCACCGTATGGTCAGTACCCTCTAGGCTTCTTTGCAGGTCACCTAGTGCTTCACTCATAGACCGCTTCCTTGGTCCCTCATCCACCGTACCGGAAGCTTACCATTGAAATCGAACCGAGGCTAGTCAAGACCCTGGCTAACCTTGCTACGTGAGACGTCCTCCATTGACTCTGTGTTGCAACTTTATCACTTAGGTCTCCACGACCTCATTCACAAGTTGGTCAAAATGCTTTCCCAGCATTCTTGACATAAAACAGTCATTTAAAAACAGGTTTCATAGATACAGTTTCTAACAAACTCTCATCTTTCTACATTGTTCCACATCATTTTTCGTTATTCCACATTCTTCTACATCAATTTACGTTGCTTATTCTGCATCCAATCATATGTATTCCCATCGTCCTTCATCCATCCTCATCCAATCACATCATATTACATCTCATTGCATCTATCCACATCTATCCATCCTCATCCAATCACATCATATTACATCTCATTGCATCTATCCACATCTATCCACATCTATCCTCATCACATCACATCACAACATATCCATATCACATCTCATCCATTCATATCACATCACATCCATCTACATTCATTCAGATCCACAACACATCCACATATCATCACATTACATTCACATCTATTTACATCACTTCACATCCATTCACATCTACCCAAGTCCATTCAATTCTATTTACATCACTTCACATCCATTCACATCTATCCAAGTCCACATCACATCACATCTCATCTATCCACATCATATCTCATCCATTCATATCTAACCACATCCACATCACATCACATCACATCACATCACATCTCATTACATCACATTCACATCTCACCACATCGTCCCACATCCACTCACATCTCATCACATCCATTCACATCCATCACACTCATTCACATCCCACATTCATTCACATCTCGTCACATCCATCCTTATGTTATCACAACTCGTTTACATCCATCCACATCACATCACATCCATTCCATCCACATTACATCACATCCACATCTATCCATATCACACCACATTCATTCCATCCACATTATATCACATCCACATCTATCCATATCACCCCACATCCATTCACAGCTCCTCACATTCATCCACATCCATTCATTCATTCTCATTCACATCTATCCACATCCATCCATTCATCCACATGCACATCTATCACATCGCATCTCATTCTCATCCATTTACATCACATCACATCCTTTCACATATCATCACATCTCTTTCACATCTCATTCATTCTCATTCACGTCTATCCACATCCATCCATTCATCCACATGCACATCTATCACATCGCATCTCATTCTCATCCATTTACATCACATCACATCCTTTCACATATCATCACATCTCTTTCACATCTCATCACATTCACATTCACATCCACATCCATTTACATCACATCACATCACATCTGATCCACATCTCATCACATCCACATCCATTTACATCACATCACATCACATCTGATCCACATCTCATCACATTCACATCCACATCCACATCCATTTACATCACATCACATCTCATCCACATCTCATCTCATCTCATCACATCTCATTCACATCTTATCACATCACATTCATATCTTATCGCATAACATTTACATCTTATCACATCACATTTACATCTTATCACATCAAATTTACATCTCCTCTTGTCACATTCACACTTCATCTAATCACATCGCATCCATTTACATCGCGTCACATTCGTTTACATTCATTTGGCTCCACATCACATCTTATCACATCCACTATTAGTACTGTTTTCTACTTTCGATACCGATGGGACTTTTCTAAGTTTCTGCCAATTGCTTGGCCTAGATAAAGGTACTTTTTCTCAATGGATATTTTCATATTCTTTCTCAAATTTCTCATGTGCATTATATTCAATATTCTTCTTTTTTAGTAAACGATTCATGGGATTTACAAAAATCAATTCTACTTATATTTCCCATAAAATTAATAATGCTCAAAATTCCACTTTTGATAAATACTCATAATTTGAATTATGCCAAAAATTCCTCTTTTACCATTTAATTACTTGGATCTCAAATATCATGTGAATTCCTCTTTTTGCATAAAAATAAATTTACAAAAATTTACTCTTTTTGCATAAAAATAAATTTAACAAAAATTTCTCTTTTACCATTTAATTACTTGGATCTCAATTATCATGGAAATTTCTCTTTTTATATAAAAATAAATTTACCAAAATTTATTCTTTTCTCATATTCAATTAATTATGCATAATTATAAAAAATATATATTTCTCATGAATATGATGAAAATCATTCTTTTTGCATAGGATGTCCAATCCTAGAATATGATAGGAAGTCCTCTTTTAGCATTATGCATAAAAATAAGATATTTATTATTTTTTAAAAATTTTACCATAGTTTTGATGCTATTATTGATAATTCTCAATTTTTTTTGGAAAGAATAAAAGCTTGTAATGAAAATATGATAGTAGTTTCACTTTTATGCTTAGAATCAAACTATGAATTTAAATCATAATTTTAACCATAAAATTAAACATAACTATGATTATTCCACTAGATTAAGCTAATATCAACATTCCTCTTCTCCCAAATTGTTAGGATAATCCATTTCTCATTTAGAATTAATTAGAGTAGTTTTTAACTACTCATAAAGAATCTAAAAGAGTTTACTATTATTTTAATAGTACAAAATCATAAAAATATTATTTCTTTAATCTCTAGCCTATCAAGAGACTATCATTCAGAAGCTCCTTTTTCAAGGGATTTAGCCATAACGATGACTATTATTTTAGACAGAGAGAGAAAACATTACAATTAGGCATAAAGATTAACATCTTATCACATCACATTTATATCTTATTACATCACATTTACATCTTATCACATCACATTTACATCTTATCACATCACATTTACATCTCCTCTTATCACATTCACATCTCATCTAATCACATCGCATCCATTTACATCCTGTCACATTCATTTGCCTCCACATCACATCTTACCACATCCACTTTTAGTATTGTTTTCTACTTTCAATACTGATGGGACTTTCTAAGTTTTTGCCAATTGCTTGGCCTAGTTAAAGGTACTTTTTCTCGATAAATATTTTCATATTCTTTCTCAAATTTATCACGTGAATTATATTCAATATTCTTCTTTTTGAGTAAAAGATTCATGGGATTTACAAAAATCGATTCTACCCATATTTCCCATAAAATTAATAATGCTCAAAATTTCACTTTTGAATACTCATAATTTGAATTATACCAAAAATTCCTCTTTTACCATTTAATTACTTGGATCTCAAATATCATGAAAATTCCTCTTTTTATATTTTTTAATACAAAAATTTATCTTTTTGCATAAAAATAAATTTACCAAAAATTCATCTTTTACCATTTAATTACTTGGATCTCAATTATCATGGGAATTCCTCTTTTTGTTTAAAAATAAATTTACCAAAATGAACTCTTTTCTCATAATCAATTAATTATGCATAATTTCAAAAAAATTATTTCTCATGAATATGATGAAAATCATTCTTTTTGCATAGAATGTCCAATCCTACAGTATGGTAGAAAGTCCTCTTTTAGCATTATGCATAAAAATAAGATATTTATTATTTTTTAAAAATTTTACCATAGCTTTGCCTGCTATTACTAATAATTCTCATTTTTTTCGATAGAATAATAGATTGTAATGAAAATATGATAGTAGTTCCTCTTTTATGCTTAGAATCAAACTATGAGTTTAAATCATAATTTTAACCATAAAATTAAACATAACTATGATTATCCGACTAGATTAAGCTAATATCAACATTCTTCTTTTCCCAAATTGTTAGGATAATCCATTTCTCATTTAGAATTAATTAGAGTAGTTTTCAACTACTCATAAACAATCTAAAAGAATTTACTATTATTTTAGTAGTACAAAATCATGAAAATATCATTTCTTTAATCTCTAGCTTATCAATCCTAGAGTTTAGCTTTGAATTAAGATACTATCATTGAGAAGCATCCTTTTTCAAGGGATTTAGCATAAAGATGGCTATTCTTTTAGAGAGAGAGAGAGAGAGAGAGAGAGAGAGAGAGAGAGAGAGAGAGAGAGAGCATTACAATTAAGCATAAAGATTAACTTTCTCTTAATTTAAACATTAAGACTTTAAGGGAAAGATTGATTTGAATTAAAACAATCATTTTGAAAGCTTCTCAAGCTTGAGAGGGGTTGAGAAGAAAGTTATTGAGAAAATTGAAAAAAAAAACATAAAATTTTGATTTTACCTTCAAGTTTGGCTTGATTCTTTAATTGTAGTGAAGCCCTTGACCAATCAATTGGTCCACCAAGAGGAGAAGAGCAACTCCAAGAGTTGTTGTGGAGAGAGAGAGAGAGCTCCAAGCTTCCAAGAGAGAGGAAAATTTAAGAGATAATAGAAAATATGATTATTTTAATATAATACTAGCATGGTATAGCTCCAATAGTTAATTACAAATGACTGAGGGTCTATTTATAGGTGAGGGAGGCCACTAACCAAGTCCAACTGGGTTCTAGAATTTTCCAAGTTCAGTTTGACTCAATTAGGAGACAAGATTTGGGGACCAGTTTGGCTTCCTTTTTTATTTGGTTTGATCCAGGAGAGAGGAGAGATAAAAATATCATAAATTTTTTTGAATTACAAACCCCTCCACACATGTGAAATAGGCGCCTACCTCAAGAGTCCCCCTTTCCTTACCAAGGTGTCAAAAATGCATCATTATTCCAAAATATCTCATTTTTTTTAGTAATATCTCATAAATTTTAACTAATAAACCTTGTACTCAGTCAACTCTTCATCTTATGTGAGAATTTACTCATTTTTGGATATTTTCTTTTATTATTTTGGATTTATTTTATCCCAACACTTGGATTAATCCAATTCTCCCATTGGAACCTTAATTGGACCATAATCCAAAAAGTTCTCACCACATCCACTCACATCCAAAAATTTATCTTCCAGATGTGAGTGGATGTGGTGAGATGTGGTGAGTGGATGTGGATGTGATGAGATGTGGTGAGTGGATGTGGTGAGATGTGGTGATGAGTGGATGTGGATGTGAGTAACCACATCTCACCACATCTCATCACATCCATCACACCCATTCACATCCCACATTCATTCACATCTCGTCACATCCATCCTCATCACATCCATCCTCATCTTATCACATCTCGTTCACATCCATCCACATCACATCACATCCATTCCATCCACATTACATCACATCCACATCTATCCATATCACACCACATTCATTCCATCCACATTACATCACATCCACATCTATCCATATCATCCCACATCCATTTACAGCTCCTCACATTCATCCACATCCATTCTTTTTCACATCTATCCACATCCATCCGTTCATCCACATGCTTATTGATCACATCGCATCTCATTCTCATCCATTTACATCACATCACATCCTTTCACATATCATCACATCTCTTTCACATCTCATCACATTCACATCCACATCCATTTACATCATATCACATGTGATCCACATCTCATCACATTCACATCCACATCCATTTACATCATATCACATCTCATTCACATCTTATCACATCACATTCATATCTTATCACATCACATTTACATAGTATCACATCACATTTACATCTCCTCTTATCACATTCACATCTCATCTAATCACATCGCATCCATTTACATCATGTCACATTCATTTGGCTCCACATCATCATCCACTTTTAGTACTATTTTCTACTTTCGATACTGATGGGACTTTTCTAAGTTTTTGCCAATTGCTTGGCCTAGTTAAAGGTACTTTTTCTCGATGGATATTTTCATATTCTTTCTCAAATTTCTCACGTGAATTATATTCAATATTCTTCTTTTTGAGTAAAAGATTCATGGGATTTAAAAAAATCGATTCTATCCATATTTTCCATAAAATTAATATGCTCAAAATTTAACTTTTGATAAATACTCATAATTTGAATTATACCAAAAATTTCTCTTTTACCATTTAATTACTTGGATCTCAAATATCATGGGAATTCCTTCTTTTGCATTAAAATAAATTTACAAAATTTTATATTTTTGCATAAAAATAAATTTACCAAAAATTTCTCTTTTACATTTAATTACTTGGATCTCAATTATCATGGGAATTTCTCTTTTTGTTTAAAAATAAATTTACCAAAATTTACTCTTTTCTCATAATCAATTAATTATGCATAGTTTCAAAAAATTATTTCTCATGAATATGATGAAAATCATTCTTTTTGCATAGGATGTCCAATCCTAGAATACGGTAGGAAGTCCTCTTTTAGCATTATGCATAAAAATAAGATATTTATTATTTTTTCAACATTTTGCCATAGCTTTGTTGCTATTACTGATAATTCTCAAATTTTTTTCGAAAGAATAAAAGCTTGTAATGAAAATATGATAGTAGTTACTCTTTTATGCTTAGAATCAAACTATGAATTTAAATTATAATTTTAACCATAAAATTAAACAAAACTATGATTATTCCACTAGATTAAGCTAATATCAACATTCCTCTTTTCCCAAACTGTTAGATAATACATTTCTCATCTAGAATTAATTAGAGTAGTTTTCAACTACTCATAAACAATCTAAAAGAATTTACTATTATTTTAATAGTACAAAATCATGAAAATATCATTTCTTTAATCTCTAGCTTATCAAACTGAGTTTAGCTTTGAATTAAGAGACTATCATTGAGAAGCTTCCTTTTTCAAGGGATTTAGCCATAAAGATGGCTATTCTTTTAGAGAGAGAGAGAGAGAGAGAGAGAGAGAGAGAATTAAAATCAAGCATAAAGATTAACTTTCTCTTAATTTAAACATTAAGACTTTAAGGGAAAGATTGATTTGAATTAAAAAATTATTTTGAAAGCTTCTCAAGCTTGAGAGGGGTTGAGAAGAAGAAAGTTATTGAGAAAATTGAAAAAAAAAACCATAAAATTTTGATTTTACCTCCAAGTTTGGCTTGATTCTCTAATTGCAGTGAAGCTCACGACCAATCAACTGGTCCACCAAGAGGAGAAGAGCAAATCCAAGAGTTGTTGTGGAGAGAGAGAGCTCCAAGCTTCGAAAAGAGAGAAAAATTTAAGAGATAATAGGAAATATGATTATTTTAATATAATACTCGCATGGTATAGCTCCAATATTTAGTTACAAATGATTGAGGGTCTATTTATAGGTGAGGGAGGCCACTAACCAAGTCCAATTGGGTTCTAGAATTTTTCACGTTCAATTTGACTCAATTGGGATAAGATTTGGACCAGTTTGGCTCCCTTTTTTATTTCGTTTGATCCAGGAGAGAGGAGAGATAAAAATATCACAATTTTTTTGAATTAAAAACCCTTCCACACATGTGAAATAAGCGCCTACCTCAAGAGTCCCCCTTTCCTTACCAAGGTGTCAAAAATGCATCATTATTCCAAAATATCTCATTTTTAGTAATATCTCATAATTTTTAACTAATAAACCTTGTACTTAGTCACCTCTTTATCTTATGTGAGCATTTACTTATTTTTAAGTATTTTCTTTTATTATTTTAGATTTATCTTATTCCAACACTTGGATTAATCCAATTAGCCCATTGGAACCTTAATTAGATCATAATCCATTTCTCATTTGGAATTAATTAGAGTAGTTTTCAACTACTCATAAACAATCTAAAAGAATTTACTATTATTTTAATAGTACAAAATCATGAAAATTGTTGCCATATATATATAGGCAGTGATGTGTGTGAACACACTTAGGACCGCCGGGGCACTTTTTCCCTCTTTAGGAGGTTTTTTCCCCCGGCTTGTATATACGCCCATCATTCTAGGGCTAACTTATCTT
Source organism: Cibotium barometz (assembly GCF_041138505.1). Lineage (NCBI taxonomy): Eukaryota > Viridiplantae > Streptophyta > Polypodiopsida > Cyatheales > Cibotiaceae > Cibotium > Cibotium barometz. Next base: position 32,447,634 of record NC_141092.1, on the reverse strand, counting down.
TGTACATTGCAATCTAATACACTTTGTGTTGTGTGCATTCTTGCTTCTCCAAGCTTTGTGTTGTGTGCATTCTTGCTTCTTCTTCTCCAAGCTTTGTGTGCTTTCCTGCAACCCTAATTCCAACAATTGGTATCAGAGCAGGCATCGGCTCCCAGGGCTATGCCGCCAGCACCCTCCGACTCACGTTCTCCGATTAAGGTGAGTTTTCACGAGCGTTTGCAAGTCCCTATACTCTGCAAATCAGCTCTTAGGGCTGTGCGTTCTCAAAATTTGCATCTGAGGTCGTTTCGGGCTCCGTTTTTGCATTTCAAGTTCTGCACAGGTGTTTTCGTCATTTTCTGCAGAAATTTTGACAGTGCAATTTTCTGCAAAACAGGCATACGTATTCTATTATGGACCGTGCTACATAGCACGAGTTGTTCTCTGTTCAGTCTCTCTGTTCAGTCTTTGCTTCATTACAGGTAGCTTTTGCATCAGTTTCAGTCAGTGGCCATGGCTGATAACAACAATGATGTATTTTGCATGTTGTCTGCTGAAGACAAACTGGATGGAGACAGCAACTACCCACTTTGGGCATACATGATGCAGCATGTTTTGGTTGCAAAAGGAGTGTGGAACATTGTGCAGGGTATGGATGTACGTCCAGGTTCTGTGGATGTAGGATCTGTTGAGGATGTTGCAGGTTCTAGCAGCTCTACTATTGCTGCTATTTTACCCACTGCTGAACAAGCTCGTTGGGATGGTAAAGATGCGCAGGCTCATGCCTTGATTGCACTTTCTGTCAAACGTAACATCACTTTTGTGTGATTTGCCTATTGGTAAAAAGGCCATTGGATGTAAGTGGGTTTTTAAGTTGAAACGAAAGCCAGATGGCAGTGTTGATCGCTATAAGGCTAGACTTGTTGTTTGCAAAGGGTTATGCTCAAGAAAAGGGCATTGATTTTGATGAGACCTTTGCTCCCACTTGTCGTATGACTACCATTCGTAGCATTTGTGCATTGGCAGCTCATAATGGTTGGAATGTACATCAGTTGGACATAAAGACTGCATTCTTGAATGGAGATTTGCATGAGGAGGTGTATGTATCGCAGCCTCGTGGTTTTGTTCAAAGAGAGCAGGAAAACAAAGTGTGCAGGTTGAAAAAGGCTTTATATGGTTTAAAGCAAGCTCTACGAGCTTGGTATGAAAAGATACATGCATATTTGATTGCACATGGTTTTCAGAATAGTCCAACAGAAAGCACTTTGTATGTTAAACGTGTGGATGATGTACATCTAATCATTGCTCTCTATGTCGATGACATGCTGCTCACAGGACCAAATGAGAGTCATATTGCTGATTTTAAGGCTGACTTGAATGCCTCTTTTGAGATGTCAGATTTGGGGCATTTGCATCATTATTTGGGGATACAATTTAAGCAGTGTGATGGAGGTATTGCTTTGTGTCAGACAAAGTATATTGAGACATTGTTGCGGAGATTTGGCCTTGAAGATTGCAAGCCTATTGCTACTCCAATGGAGACAGGTTTGAAGTTGAATCTTCATGATGCTGGAGATCACTTTGATGTCACACTCTATCAGACAGCTGTTGGTTGCCTCATTTATGTATGCATTACGAGGCCGGACATTCAGTTTGCAGTCTCACAGGTGAGCAGGTTTATGCATAGCCCAGGGTCTCAGCATTGGAAGGCAGTTAAACGCATCTTTCGCTACTTGAGTGGGACCATACATCTTGGGTTGTTTTATCCCAAGGGGGGATCCTTGTCGCCAGATTTACATGCTTTTTCGGACTCAGATTGGGCTGGTTGCTATGACACAAGAGTGTCCACAAGTGGTTTTTGTTTCATGCTCGGTAGCTCATGCATATCTTGGTTGAGCAAGAAGCAACCTATTGTGGCCACTTCTAGTTGTGAAGCTGAGTACAGGGCAGCTTTCACAGCTACGGTTGAGTGTGTGTGGCTCAGCTGGCTTATGGTTGACTTGGGTGTTGGACAGGAGTCTACCACCTCTATCTTCACTGACAGTCAGAGCGCATTGGCAGTTGCAAGAAAGCCAATTTTTCATGCTCGCACAAAGCACATTGAGGTGCATTATCACTATGTCAGGGAGAGACTCTCAGAAGGAGAGATCAGCTTGGCCTATGTGCCAACATAGGACAACCTCGCCGATCTTCTCACAAAGGCGCTTCCTCGTGAGAAGTTCGAAGCTTTCCGCAAAGCTTTGGGCTTGCTCCCCTTTGTGGACTGATCTACTTCGGGCATGGCACTCCCCTATACATGAGTGCCAGCTCTCGTTCACACCATCACTCCCAGGGGGGATTTGTTGCCATATATATATAGGCAGTGATGTGTGTGAACACACTTAGGACCGCCGGGGCACTTTTTCCCTCTTTAGGAGGTTTTTTTCCCCGGCTTGTATATACGCCCATCATTCTAGGGCTAACTTATCTTTGTACATTGACACAATCTAATACACTTTGTGTTGTGTGCATTCTTGCTTCTTCTTGTCCAAGCTTTGTGTGCTTTCCTGCAACCCTAATTCCAACAAAAATATCTTTTCTTTAATCTCTAGCTTATCAAGCCTAGACTTTAGCTTTGAATTAAGAGACTATCATTGAGAAGCATCCTTTTTCAAGGGATTTAGCCATAAAGATGGCTATTCTTTTAGAGAGAGAGAGAGAGAGAGAGAGAGAGAGAGAGAGAGAAAGCATTACAATTGAGCATAAAGATTAAATTTCTCTTAATTTAAACATTAGGACTTTAAGGGAAAGCTTTATTTGAATTAAAACAATCATTTTGAAAGCTTCTCAAGCTTGAGAGGGGTTGAGAAGAAGAAAGTTATTGAGAAAATTGGAAAAAAAAACCATAAAATTTTGATTTTACCTCCAAGTTTGGTGGCTTAATTCTCTAATTGCACTGAAGCCCTCGACAAATCAATTGGTCCACCATGAGGAGAAGAGCAACTCCAAGAGTTGGTGTGGAGAGAGAGAGCTGCAAGCTCCCAAGAGAGAGGAAAATTTAAGAGATAATAGAAAATATGATTATTTTAATATAATACTGGCATGGTATAGCTTCAATATTTAATTACAAGTGACTAAGGGTCTATTTATAGTTGAGGGAGGCCACTAACCAAAAGTCCAACTAGGTTCTAGATTTTTCCAAGTTCAGTTTGACTCAATTTGGTCAAGATTTGGACCAGTTTGGCTCCCTTTTCAATTTAGTTTGATCTAGGAGAGAGGAGAGATAAAAATATCACAATTTTTTTAAATTAAGAACCCTTTCACACATGTGAAATAGGCACCTACCTCAAGAGTCCCCCTTTACCAAGGTGTAAAAAATGCATCATTATTCCAAAATATCTCATTTTTTTAGTAATATCTCATAATTTTTAACTAATAAACCTTGTACTCTTTCAACTTCTCATCTTATGTGAGCATTTACTCATTTTTTGGGTATTTTCTTTTATTCTTTTGGAGTTATCTTATCCCAACACTTGTATTAATCCAAGTGGTCCATTGGAACCTTAATTGGACCATAATCTAAAAATTTGTGAAATGTAGACCCTTAGGCTAAGGTCCCTTATATCATTTTCAATTAACTCTTAATGCACATTGGAAAGTTCATTTTGAACTTCTATTTGAGGGAAATCTATTTTAGACACTAGGAGAATTTTTATATCCAAAGATATCTTAATTTTGGATTATCTGTCTCTAGGCCAAAACATGGTAAAATAAGATCTTTCTTCTATTTCAGGAGAGGGGAATAATTACAAGAACAAAAGGGGAGGTTCTTACACCTTTACACCTCAAAAGGTGGAGGGAGGAATCTTACAAGGAGGGAGCTATGGAGAGATCAACCTGCACCTCATGCAACAAGAATGCAAAGGGACTTGGTAGATAGCAAAGAGAGAGTAGAGAAGAAGAGAAATGAGAGCATTACCATCCCTACTTATATACACCGACAATCAAGCATGCAAGCAAGCAAAACACAAGTTAACATACATCCACAAGCTCAAATGAGAGAGAGAGAGAGAGAGAAGAGGCAAGCTCAAATGAGACTAATGGGATTCTACCTTTTCATATTTCATAAAATGACGTATATACAAGAGCTCATAGTTACAATGGTTGGCCGCCCATTTACAATTAGGGGCCCAAAACTAGTCTTCCTAGTCGTACTATCTCTATGTACAACTATTCCTCATGACCGGCAATTACCCAAGCCGTAAGCTCGGTCATCCCATGTCTCTTATACGATGAGCACATTGCGCAGTTACAAAAGATAGATTAAAAAGAGTGTAACCACACTAAAGATAATGTTAACTAGAGTGGTTAACATACCCCCCTCCATAATGCAGGTCCGTCCTCAGAGCTGGCCAGATCTATCTACTATAGTAGAATGAGTAGGTTCAAATGGAGTCATGATGTGAGGTTGGAGTAGGGGAGGGGCTCGATGGAAGACCTTGTAGCTTGTCCAGATCATCTCCATCATGTCTTCAAGGTCTGCAGCTCTATCGGGTGGTCATCCGCATGATTCGCTCGTAGATAGCCAAAAATATGCTTGAGGGTTAGGCCTTTGTTGATGTCGAAGGCCAAACCCTAGGTGCCAAACCCTAGGTGCCTTTGTTGATGTCAAAGGTGTTGAAGCACCGGATCATTGTGTCTTCCCTGCAAGGCTACTGCACCATTGAAGGAGTGAACTAAGGAAAGTTGAACTTCAACTTGGTTTTGCTTCTGCTCCTCGTGGAAAACATTTCACGTCCACCACTGTCTTCATATAGGGAGGTAGTTTGGGCTGATGCGAAGTGCGTGGGGCACGTTGTAATAATTTTTCTAGATGAAGGGTTTGAAGAGGAAAGGGTGCATGCTGCAGGCCAGTTACTCACCCATGAGTTCAAACCTGATGGGGCGAGCAGTGGTGGCCGGTGGCTGGTGGTATCCTTTGCACTCACTTGGTAGGTGTTTGTGCCGCCATTGACGATGCTTGGCTTCAAGGTAAGCGCGTATGACATGGATGTCCATGTTGTCTATTATGTGGGTGATGGGTTCTGTATGGAGTTGTGGACTGATCAGGATGGCAATTGCCTGCTCGAGCTCTGTGTGCGGTCAAGGGGATCTCGTGAGTTAAGAGGGTTGAGTGCGGAGGGTCAACCTCATCATGCTCTAGTGGTGGGGGTAGTGGAATCTCGCCCTCTTAGAGGTTTTTTGGGGAGGGTTGTCATGTCGATGGGGGTGGAGGGGTGGTTGAGGTGGAGGCTCCCATTGGTTAGGCTTGTGTCAAAGAGGGGTGGGGGCTTTGTGGAGTTGGATAGAATGTCACAAAATGCGGTGTGCATTTCTAGCTGCAATGATAAAAAGGGTGGTGAGGGTGGGGTGGGTGAGGGAGGTGGTGTGGGAAAATGAATGGGGGAAGAATAAGGTTGGGAATGGAAGAGTGGGAGGGTGGATGTGCCAGAGGGGTGTGGGGATGGTGGGGGTTAGGTTTGGGTTTGGGTGCAGGTATGGATATGGGTATGGGGGAAAGAGGAACCAGGTGGTAGAGGGGGAGGGGGGGAGGGGAGGATTGTGGGGGTGAGGGTGGGGGTGGGAGACTATCGTGGTCATCGTCACTGCCATCTTGGTCATCAGGGGCAGGAGCTGCTTCGATGGCATCCGTTGGGCCATGGGCTCTAAAAAATGCTTCTGCAGCTTCAGCTTCTTTGAAGGATAATTCAATGTGGAATGAGATGTGTGAATCATTGAACTCGCAGATGGCAGTGCCGGCCATCACTTGCATCTTCTTGTGGCACCTCTGGTATAACACAAGAAGGCCCTAACTAGAATAGGGGGGAAGAGGATACGCGCAGAGGGAGAAGTAATCATTGTTCACCACATGCCAGCCCATATCTTGTAGATAAGGTAAAGCATCTGTCATCCTCTGAGAGGGGTATGGGTATGGGCAAGGAACAGATAGGTCTTTAGTTGGGTTGGAGGGGAAGCCAAATTGGAGAAGGTGACATCAGCTGAGGACGATGGTTGGAGAGGGTGGGAGGGCAACTAGTAGAAGTCATGGGGGTGGTTTAAAGAGATAAGGCCCTAAAAAAAAAGTGGGGGATGAGGGTGATGCTGGAGATGGGGAGCGTGGTGAGGAGGTACATGTAATTCTGTTGGGAGAGAGGCTCATCCAAGTAGAGGTTGTGCTGGGAGGTTGAGCCGGATGCTCCTGAAGTGGAGGTCAATGAGTAGTATGGAGAGGGAGCTCTATGGCTGTAGTATCCATCAAATAATAATCCTTTAGATCCATAGTGCTGGAGGAAGGAGCAGAGGGGGTGGAAGGGGGCTGTGCTGCTTGGGCTTCTACTTTGCCTATAGTTTCTCCATCTGGTGGATGGTGTCATGTGAAATATCAAGTATCGCTAAAAGTCCATCTGGGTTTACTCAAGGGCCTCCTCTGTAGCCTTCGCTCAATCTTTGGCTTCATGGGCAAGGTTCTCCACCATGATGGAAAGTTCATGGTGTTCCTGTGAGCAGCTTCATGGGCCTGTTGTAATTTTCGATGAGGTCAGTGATTTTGGTGAGGGCATGCCCAAGCTGTTGTGTCTGTTCGTCAAACTTGCCTTGAAGTTGCATGTTATGCAAGTAAGCTTGATGGAGGTCTTCAAACACTTATCTCTCTTATGCTTTAGCTACTAGTAGCATCTCCCTCTGTGAAATAGGAGCCACCTCTTGACGGTAGATGCAATGTGTCATTTGTGTGATTATCTCTGTAAGATCCCTGTCCCCACCGCGCAACAAATTTAGGGGTGCTAGCAGTGAAAGTAGCACTTCTTGCACGGGGCAGGGTCCCACACTCGGAGCCTCGCCCATGGATATCTGGACAAGAGACTAATCCATCGATTTTTCCAAAACCAAACCCAAAAAAACTTCCTTTGCCCGGAAAGCACGGGCGATTCCACCAGGATAACTTTTCCCTAATGTACATTCGTATTCATTATTCCACTTACACTCGACATTCGTACATCCACATCCATACATCCAATTCCACATCCGTATTCATACATACACACCCATATCCACATCCATACATCCACATCCACATCCACATTCATACATCCATATCCACATCCACATCCACATCTACATTCATACATCCATACATCCATTTTCACATCAATCTATATCATTCACACATCAAACCACATCATCCATTCATCCATTCATCCATTTACATCAATCCATATCATTCACACATCAAACCACATCATCTATACATCCATCCGCATTAATCTACATCATTTACATCCACCCACATTAATCTACATCATTCACATATTAAACCACATTAACCATTCATCCATTTATATCAATCCACATCATTCACACATCAAACCACATCATCCATATATCCATCTATATTGATCTACATCATTCACACATCAAACCACATCATCTATACATCCATCCACATTAATCTACATCATTTACACATCAAACCACATCATGCATTCATCCATTTACATCAATCCACATCATTCACATATCAAACCACATCATCCATACATCCATCTATATTGATCTACATCATTCACACATCAAACCACATCATCCATTCATCCATCTGCATTTATCTGATTCATATCACTTCCATCCATCCATTTACATCTATCTAATTCCTATCACATCTCATCACATCTATTTATAGAATGTAAGAGAATTCTAATTTTTTGATATAAAGATTCTTTACGCATCTAATTAGGCATAAAGACAACTTTAGTAGGAATAACACTTTTATAAAAATCCTTTTATGTATCTATTTATGCATAAATTCAATTTTAAGGAAAATAACACTTTCGAATTAAAAATAAACCTTTTATGCATTTTACTATGCATAAATTCCATTTTAATGCGAATAACACTTTCAAAAGAAAAATAAATCTTTTATGCATCTATCTATGCATTAATTCAATTTCAACGCAAATAATACTTTCGAAATAAAAATAAATCTATAATGCATCTTTCTATACATAAAATCAAAATTGATAAGAATAACTCTTTTGGATTAAAAGTAAAATTATTTATGCATCTATTTATGCATAAAATCAAAAATGATGAAAATAACTCTTTTGAATTAAAAATAAAATTCTTTATGCATCTTTCTATGCATAAACTCAAAATTGATAAGAATAACTCTTTTGGAATAAAAATAAAATTCTTTATGCATCTATTTATGCATAAAAATCATTTATGATGAAAATCACACTTTTAATATAAAAAAAATCTTTTATGCATATGTTTATGCTGCATACAAATCATTTATGATGAAAATCACACTTTTAATATAAAAAAATATCTTTTATGCATACAAATAATTTATGATGAAAATCACTCTTTTAATATAAAAGAATTTTTTTATGCATCCATTTATGCATAAATATCATTTATGATAAAAATCACACTTTTAGTATAAAAAAATCTTTTATGCATACAAATCATTTATGATGAAAATCACTCTTTTAATATAAAAGAATTTCTTTTATGCATCCATTTATGCATAAAAATTGTTTATGATGAAAATCACACTTTTAATATAAAAAAATATCTTTTATGCATATAAATCATTTATGATGAAAATCACTCTTTTAATATAAAAAAATATCTTTTATGCATATATTTATGCATACAAATCATTTAAGATGAAAATCACTCTTTTAATATAAAAAATTCTTTTATGCATCCATTTATGCATAAAAATTGTTTATGATGAAAATCACACTTTTAATATAAAAAATATCTTTTATGCATACAAATCATTTATGATAAAAATCACTCTTTTAATATAAAGAAAATATCTTTTATGCATACAAATCATTTATGATGAAAATCACTCTTTTAATATAAAAAAATATCTTTTATGCATATATTTATGCATACAAATCATTTATGATGAAAATCACTCTTTTATGATCAAAATAAAAATTTCAATATGCTTCCTTCTATGCATAGAATTTAATTCTAAAGAAAGTAACACTTTTTTAATAAAATATTTTTAGTAAGCATTTTTCTATACCTAAGATGAAAAATAACACTTTAAGAATACTCTTTTGAAATTAAAAAAAAGTAAAACTTATTTTTCACAATTTTAAAAAATTTTGCCATAACCTCCTTTGTATGGCTGACCATTTTTCAAATTTTAACTGTCTAAAATTAATTAGAAATTTACCAAGAGTATTTAAATCATTCTAATATAAACATTTTCTACTTATCAAAGAGAAACATTATGAAAAGCTTGATTTTATCCATTAATCATTCATCTAGGATAAAGAATGGTTGGATTTACTAAAGAAGAGAGGGGAATGCCTTTTTTCAATAAGGCATAACATCATATTTATTTTAGAGAAGACAAAAATTATACAAGAACAATAAGCAATACCCTAATGATTTCTCTCTCTTTATTCTTAACATTTAAAAGGTTTCCAGGTTCGTTTCTCTTAAACCCACATGTCTTTTCCAAAATAAACATTAAAGCATTCCTTTACTTATATCTATTTCTCACACATAACTCTCTTTCATAGTTCAGCTGATAACAATAAATAGCAATAGTCATAAAAAATAACCAGTAAGTGTTTATGGATCCTATTTTCTATAATAATCAGTAGGAATAGACAACCTCAATATTACATACATGTTTTAATATTGTTTGTTTCCAAAGTAGGTTCAGGGCTTGCTGGCTTCACATTGATTTGGAGCCTTCCATCTTCTTGGTGAATCTTGTTGCAGCTCCTTCCTCAAACATAAGTGACGATTTGTTGAATATTTTGTGTATGTTAGGGTTTTTTCTCAAGAGTGTTATAAGATTCCTCCCTCCAGCTTTTGAGGTGTATAGGTGTAAAAACCTTCCCTTCTGATCTTATAATTATTCCTCTCTCTGAAATAAAAGAAATATCTTATTTTATCCTGTTTTGGCATCGAGAGAAAAAATGTCTAGAGGGAGGTAATTCAAAATTGAGATATTTTTGGATATAAAAATCCTCCTAGTGTCTAAAATGGTTTCTCTTGAAACAGAAATTCAAAAAGAACTTTCCAATATGCAATTGGAATTAATTGAAAATAGGTATAAAGGACCTTAGCCTAAGGGTCCAGATTCTCAGAAATTTTTGGATTATGGTCCAATTAAGGTTCTTATGGGCCAATAGAATTAATCCAAGTGTTGGGATGAGATAAATCCAAAGAATAAAAGAAAATACCCAAAAATGAGTAAATGCTCACATAAGATGAAGAGTTGACTGAGTACAAGGTTTGTTAGTAAAAAATTAAGAGATATTAGTTAAAAAATGAGATATTTAGAGGAAATGATGCATTTTTGATACCTTAGTGTGGGGATCTCCCCTCATGAAGTAGGCACCCTTTTCTCATCATTACTCCTAATTTTTAATCAATAAAATGAGATATTTTCATCTATCCTCTCTCTTGTTTCAAAACTAGATCCAAAAAATAAGATGAATGACCTAGAAATGGTCAAAAATTGAGCAAATTGATCTGGAAACTAGACCCAAAAAATAAGCTGAATGACCAAAAAATGGTCAAAAATTGGCCAAATTGATCTGGAAAATTCTAGAATTAGTTTCCTTGGTTAGAGGCTCACTTTTTCCTATAAATATAAGCCTCTCTCTTTGTAAAAGCTTAATGGTGTTTATGCACTGTTACTCTACTCGTGTCCTGAGCCATCTACATTGAATTTTTTAATAATTCAAATATTTTTGGCCTAATCCTCTCCAAAGTGAATTGGTGGCTACTCTTGCTTCAAACAAGAGTAGAATCCTCCATCCCTCAAGCCAAAGGAGAGCTTACAAGCTCCATGTAAGCTAATTTTCTTACTTTGTTTATGAATTTTAATGAAAAATCTATGGTTTTCTTGATTTTTATGATTTCCAAATGATTGAATTAAATTCAAATGCTATACCTTTGATGAAAAGGCCACCCCCTTCTCTTCTTTACATTCCAACCTTTCTTAATCCTAGAAAGATTAACTAAGTGATTAATTACTCTCTTAAATTTAGAAAATTGTGTAGATTAAAATTCTATGATTCTAAATTGGGTTAATTAAGTTAAATAAAAGAAAGATAAAAATGAGAAATGGTCAGCCATACAAAGGAGGTTATGGCAGAATTTTCTAGAATTTTGTGAAAAAGAAAGTTTGTTTTGTCCACCATGAAAGCCATACAAAGAGTGATCTACATCTGCCATATGAAAACCAATAGTGACAAGATACAAAGCAATCTTGTCATGCCATGGTCGTGGAGCTTGCTTTAGTCCATGCAAGGCCTTACAAAGCTTACATACATACTCTGGGTGACCTGTATCCTCAAAACCTTGTGATTGATCCATGTACACCTCTTCTTGCAAGTCACCATACGAGAACACATTTTTTACATCCATCTGATGTAAAAACGAGCCTTTAGCTGCAACCACCATAATCACAACTCTCACAGTTGCCATCTTTGCAACTGGGGCAAATGTCTCCTTATAATCAATCCCATGTGTCTACACATATCATTTGGCTACCAATCTAGCCTTGTACAAACTTATGCTGCCATCATTGTTATGTTTCACCTTATGCACCCACTTACAACCAATAGCTTTCTTGCCTTCAAGCAATGGCACCAAATCTCAAGTCTCATTTCCATACAATGCATCCATCTCCTGATTCATACCTTTCTTTCAACACACATTTCCAATGGCCTCATCAAAACATGTGGGTTCTATAACCTACACAACTTTTGCCCATATAAGCATAGTGATGTGCCACATAACCATCATAAGTCAACCTCTGCACAAGGTTTTTGACTCTTCCAGATCTTTGTAGCTTTGCATTCATGGCTTCCATAGCCTTCTTCACACCAGGTGTTCTCATTGCTGGAACTTGAAGCTCCTCATCAAGGCTCATCTCTAAGCCACTAGAATCTCCATCAACAAGAGAATGCCGTATAGAAATATCAGTCATACCAAGGGCTCAATCACTTTCTCTTTGCCTTTATGTAATGTATCAACTACATTTTCAGGACTGGTATTATGACGCAACCTACCACTCCATGGTCTATCAACATAATTGCTAGATGAGAACTCCCCTAGTCTACTCATCAATGACTATGATTGCTAACTTGCATTCTGTGCAACCACATTTCCACTAACATCAGTCCCAAAACAACATCATTTTTAGCAGCATATGAGCTACTCATCTCATCAAATACAACGTACACACTTACCGTCAATTCATGTGTAGGATTATAACATCTATATCCCTTTTGGTCAAGGGAATACCCAATAAAGATACATTTTTCTGCTTCTGGATCCAACTTAGTATGTAACTCATCTAGCACATGCACATATGCAATACATCCAAAAACTTTCAAGTGAGCTGAATCAGGTTTCGTGCTAGTAAACCTCTCCTCTAGAGTTACATCATGTATGGCTGCAGAGTAGGAGTTCTGTTCATGATATAAACTAGTGTAGACATAGCCTCAGTCCAATAGCTATGCAGCATATTCTTCTATGCTATCAATGCTCGTGCTATCTTTGCAATGTGCCTGTTTTTTTCACTCAGTAACTCTATTTTACTGCAGAGAGTATCTATGTGTAAATTATCTCTAAACGCCATTCTTCCATGCAAGAATTCAGAGAACTCATTGGAGAAGTATTCTCCCCCTCCATCTAACCTTAGGCTTTCACATGCTTTCCTATTTGTTTTTCAGCCATTACTCTAAAATTTTGAAAATGAGTGAACACTTCACTCTTCTCCTTCATGAAATACACCCACACTTTCCTCATGTGGTCTCATCAATGAATGTTACGTAGTACCTGTAGCCACCCATAGACATAGTCTTCGTCTCGCAGGATCCCATACATCTTAATGCACAACATCTAGTCTATTCCTTCTCACATTTATGTCATGGAAATACATGTTTTATTTGCTTTCCAAATTGATATGCTTTACAAACTTTCTACATACCTTCAACTTTAAACTTAAGTACTCCTATCATAATTTGTTTAGCCTGCAAAGACTTCATTCTTTGCACATTTACATGCCCAATTATCTTACATCTTAATACACAACATCTAGTCCATTCCTTTTCACATTTCTATCGTGGAAATACATGTTTTATTTAATTATAAACTTTCTACATACCTTCAACTTTAAATTTAAGTACTCCTAACATAATTTGTTTAGTCTACATAGACTTCATTCTTTGCACATTTACATGCCCAATTATCTTATGTCAAATGTCTGTATTTGTAACAACTCCTAAACCATTTGCAAACATTGCAGCACTCACTTGAGTCATATTTACATCCAATATGTAAACATTTTGCTCACTCTATTGCCTTTCTTGCACTTATCTTTAAAGTCTTTTAGATAGCAGCCATCAGGGTTAAACCGGACCTGTAAACCTTACTCAATCATCGGGCCAACAGAAACCAAATTCTTTGTAATGTTCCAAACATGAAGTACATTTACAAGGTACTTCACCTTACCATCCTGTGTGGTAAACTAGCATCTTCCCTTTCTTTTCTAGTCTACTAGTGCAAGTATCACACTATAGCTTATGGAACAATATAATGGTATAGTTTACATATTTATGTAAAGTAAACTCACATTGTGGAAATAGCTTATGCTTGTAAATGCCTTGTTCTATGTAGCTCATCAATGAGGGTGCAAGGGACCATAATTATGAGCCTTTGCCTAGTTGTTTGGGCCATTATGGTTGTGGACATTTATCTTTATCCTACTTCATTTCCTTGCTTTCCTTGTTAGGTTAAACTCACTCACATTCACGAGACCAATTGCCCAGACTTCTATGTAATTTAAGCTTCTATGCATAGCTATTTATGGTGGTCTCAAAATTGTGCTCGTAGCACTTGCACCCATGTGATCATCAAATGGCTTGCATTGATTTTATACAAGCCCATATGGTTTTATTCAAGCTAGCTCATATATACAAATTAAAGCATGCATAATATCTTTTCATAAGGGCCATCATGGAGCTAAGAATAAGAGCATGCATACATAAGAGATATGCATAGTCCCTTATGCAAAGTTTAAGAGCTATGCATACCACTAGAAGAATGAATAAATCATGTGAAAAGGTTGTCCCAGTGAACACAAGGGTGCTACATAGGAAGAAAATTCCTATGTAGCTTAAGAGGCAATATTATTGATATACTATACTAGTGGAGTTACAATTGCATTTGTATACTCCTATTCAATTACGGCTTGATTTCTTGAAGAAAATTAAAACAATCAAGGCGAACCTACTAACTTCGTATATCGGTTATTTGATAGATCATAGGATTGAGAGAATCAAAAGATTTTTGTGCAAAGTGGTTTGAGAAAGAAAGCATTGTTGCACATGTGATTTTTCAAGCGATGTATTGACCCTTTTTTTATTTTTTATTAATGATGGACCTACAATGGTTAGTGGATAAATGAACAAGATATTAATGCATCAACACATTTTACACCTAACTTGACATCAAGCAATCACATCAAGCTTGCAATATATATATATATATGTATATATGTATATATATACATATATATATGTATATAATATATATATATACATATACATATATATATATGTATATAATATATATATATATATAATATATATATACATATATATATATGTATATAATATACATATATATATGTATATATATACATATATACATATATATATATATAATATATATATATATATATATATACATATATATATATATGTATATAATATACATGTATACATGTATATATATACATATATATATATATGTATATTATATACATGTATGTATATACATGTATACATGTATATATATACATATATATATATATGTATATATATACATGTATACATGTACATATATACATGTATATGTATGTATGTATCTATATCTATTATTGATGTGGCAATCAGAGCGATTTTCATTGGCACCTGCAACTCTGATGCTTTCTCTTCGTGGAATCAAATCGTTTTCTCTTTGAAATCAATCATTTTCTCTGACGTTGCATAAGATGATGACAAGTAGCCACAATCACCTACACACCAACCATAAAATTCATTCATTTGAGTTGCTACATAAGGTCCGAAACAATCTACAAGGGTACACAGCCAAGAGCACTAGATTAAGCATCCGGAGGCGAGAAGGTTAGTGATCAAGATGTAATTAGATAAGTATCTATTCTATCTATTATTGTAGGCACAAAATTAACCTTTTGCTTATCTTACATTTTCTTTCATATGTTGCCTTTTCTTTCTTGCGATTGGTGAGCTAGGGTTATCGCAGTAGTGCAGGCTGTCATTGATGAGATTGGGTTCATGCTTTAGCAATCAATGAAGTGTGAAAAGATACGTTTAGATAATGATTCAGCTATAATAAACAAATGGCTGAAACTAATCATGTTGATTCACATTTGACTATGGTACTAATTAATGTTAAAAATATAGGGACAAAGTGTTAAAAGCTACGTTTAGATAATAGAAAGTAGAATAGATAGTAATTTCCCTAATTTCTTGTTTAATAGAAATGTTAGGGCCTAGAATCCTTTTTTTAAATTGTTAAAATTTTCAAATTGATCATCATCAACGTGTTCATTGAACAAGCTCATGGAAAAAGCCATCAGCACAGTTGAAATGCACGATTGAGATGAACAAAACAGAAAATTGGGGACATGTATCGAGCATGCTCTCTCTCAGATAAAATTAATAATTAAAATTTTGAAAAAACCAAGAAGTAGGTTTGGGTACTCCACAAGCCTTAGAAATATCTTTCTAAAACACTGAAAGCCTTTCATAAGCGAGGTTTTTAAATTCAAATGCAAAAGACATGATTTGGGTGCACTATTGAATACTCCTTTCCCTTCATCTTGATTACTTTTATGGTGTTATATTTTAAACCTAACATGCATTATGTTTGCTACTATAGATAGTGACGTTATTATGAAGAGGTAGCTTGAGAGCAAAGGAAGCAACAATTTTGTGACTTTACATGTTACCTAACATTCATCAATAAAGAGCCATTTTGTGACATCAATAATATGTAATGTTTTTTTCATGCTGCCTCCTGAGACACTAAAACTGAACGTTATTATTATGGTGGTGAGTTACTATCTTTACGTGTTAATGTACTTTTTTTTATAATTTTAAATTCTCCTAATTGAATATACTTTTTTTAAGGTCCTAAATCGATTGGCGATATTGGATTTTGAACTGCTCAGTAAAAATTAGGAGATACCCTTTGCAAAAATTGTTGAAACTTAGATTTTTGTTTAGGAAATTTACACTTCCAATTATGAATACCGACTATTCTTAAATTCCCAAAAACTTTGGTTGCATTTTTCTTCGTGTAAAAGTGATGAACTACCAACTATGTACGGTGATTCTTAAAATCATTAGCATTATGTTTGTCTTTGCCTCTATAATTCACACTTGCGCTCTTAAGCTCTTAAATGCACATACAATTGTAATTACTTTATGTGTGTAAAAATACAAAAATTAAACACTATATATATTCCATTCCAAACAATGCTATAGCATCACGCACGAGTCCCATAATAATATATATATATATATATATATAGAGAGAGAGAGAGAGAGAGAGAGAGATGTTTTCAACATTTAAGACACGTAGCTAAGTTAAATTGTAGCACTACACATTCTTTGTAAAAAGACGAGAAAGCAAAGTTACGTGCTGTGGATTCTGGCGCAAGCCTTGCATTGTGACAAGAAAGCACCAATGAAAACGATGGCATGCAAGAACACGTTACTCAGGGACAAAACTCATTAATTACTACAACAAAGAAAGGATCAAAACGTCAAGCTTTGGAGGACTTGCATCAGAAGCGCCAAATGAAAATGATGGATTTGAAGAACACAAGTTATTCACGGGTCTTTAAAACTCTTCCTACAAGGATAGAACGTCAAGCGCTCAGTTTATTCGTTTGGGAATCGTCGTTTATTCATTTGGGAATCGTCTCTTTCTGACTCCCTCGGCGACCTCTGCGAGCTTAGCTGGGTTTGGCAAGCACGCCGCAAGAGGGGAGCCTTCAAAGGCCTTCAGCCAGGCGTGAAAACGAGGCAGCTTCTCAAAGTCCCATTTAAGGCCTACCACAGACTCCAATGCCGGCAGCCACACAACGAGGGGGGCCAACACCACATCAACAAAGCCCACTTGAGAGCCCCCGAAGTAAGGAAGCTCCTTTGCAAAGGCCCCTTCCAAGGTACTCAGATATCCCTTGCTTTCCTCTATAACTGCTCCAAACTCCTCCCTTGGCCCCCGAACAAGCTTCAACACAGCCTCAAGAACCTGTCCACCCACAGTAATAACTAGAGGTCTTAGTTCAAGTGTATCTTCTCAATGCAAGATTAGCACAATATATATTGGCTATAATAATTAGCCCCCGCCTTAAGATGCTTACCTTTTTATCACAGAAATCTGCCCAGAAACGAGCCATGGCCTTGTGGTAGGGGTCCTTGGGGAGCAAGTCTTTGCCATGGGGGGAAGGGAAGGCCTCGTCGATGTACTCTACGATGATGAGGGACTCGCAGATGGGTCTGCCCTTGTGGAGGAGCACGGGGACCTTCTTGTGAACAGGGTTGGATTGCAGGAGGAGGGGGCTCTTGTTGTTAGGCCCAAGCTCTTGGGGAACGCTAGTGTAGGCGATGCCCTTGGCAGCAAGAGCCACATGAACGCGCATCACGTAGGGGCTGGCCCAAGCGTCCAGGAGCTGAACATCATGATTGTCTCCGGTGCTCGCCATGAAAGCTTGATATCTCTCCTCTCACGCTTCTACTGTAAAAGGAAATTAAGTGGATGAATGGCATCAACCCCTTTATAATAGATATTGGACGTCATCCACTACGTCACCTCCGTCCTTTTTCGCTACCAAGGCCAAGGTCGGTTGGTGGTTGGTTGCCTCACGCATGGCGTTCATCCTCTGTTTTCCAAGGCCTAAGGGAGGGTTTATCCTTCACGTTGCATAACACGCGTAAAAAAAGAAAAATAACCTCCCCCAAACCTGTATACATAGAAGTTCAGTAGCATTCCCTTTTCATGGGTTCGAAAATTATGGCATTTCCTTTGCATGGGCTCGAAAATTATGACATTTTACAAAGAAAATTTAATCAAGATTTGAATCCCCATGTATGGGTTACTTCTAGAAGTATGAAACAAAGGCAAGTAACCAATAACAAAGAGGTGTGTTCCTAGTAGACCTCTTGTCCTTAGAATTATATATCTAGTCAGAAAAATTAATTTCCCTACTATATGCAATTAAAATCACAAATGCATAACTCTTCTTTTTTTTTTTTTTTGTTCCAACTAGCCTCAAGCCCAAAATCCTCCTCCTATTGTTATCATTTCTCACTACCCCTTAGGCATTTTTTAATCCACCTAGGTGATGCTGCCAAGGAAGCACCTTATGTGGTTTTGAAAACCCATGACCTCTTGGTCCTAGAAAATGACCTTTACCACTTGAGTTTGGTAGAAATTCACAACTCTTAGTGTTTGTAAACTCATCAATCAACAATAAGGCTTAGCTTTTAGGCCTTTTTATTAGTTTTTCAAGGTTTGAGTTCACAATCATACAATATATCCTAGAAAAAAATATTATTATTTTTGGCTTGTTTTTTAAGGTTTGAGTTTAACAAATAATCATACAATATATCCTATAACGATCTTAGGACACCTTAGAGTAGAATTACTCAAACTCAAACACAAAAATTAATAGAACATAGACTTTTCACAAATTGAAGACCAAAACCTTACATAAACAATTCAACAAAATAGCATAAACCATTAAAGCTTGAAAATAGAGAAGAAGTGACCATCGATACATGGTTGGGTTCAATCTCCTCTGTGTGAGTGTGGCCCATCATACCCATATTTAGATATATTAATGCTTTCTATTCAAAAAATAAAGCGTAATAGCTTTTTGAGTCTTTGAGCATACAAGCTCCTTCCAAAAATATAGCAACCCTAATTTTAGACTTTTGGGCCTACCAAAAGTATGAAAATACTATTTGGTTTGTACAAAGGTTTAAGGCTAAGGCCTTCCAAAAATACAAATGCCAAATATGAAAATCTAAGAGGTGATCACATGTCTAGCAAGATATTTCATTGTGTGGTCCAACGCATGTACGTTCCACCCATGATCAACTTATAAGCCACCATTCAATCATCACTTACATGTAGCAAAACAATATAAGTCTACGTGCACATAGTTGATTAGATATATTAATCTTGACTATATCATACCAACTCACACAACTAATTAATCACAATAATCCTAGAAAAATATATATCTGAAAAGGTACACCCCGTACGTAAATACTGACGTAATCTACATACTTCACATATGGCATCACACATAATTAATTGATCCACTCCTGCATTGGATTCACTCACAATGTCTTTACACACACGTCGAACGTGTCTTGCAATTAATCGGGTTCACTCACAATCAAACTCACATAATCTTTACATGCATCACACGTGTCTTAGAGTTGATCTATTCTTTCACAAATCAAGTTCACATAATCTTTACACACATCACACGTGTCTTTGAGTTGATTGGATTCACTCATAACCAATTAATCAATTAATATGCACATTTCACATGTGTTAAAGCTAGTTGAATTCACTCACAACTAACTTGGGTCACTCTCTAAAGAATCAATCGAATTCGGTCTTAGTTCTTATACCACACTTGGGTCACCCAAGATAAATAGTTAATTTGATTATTTGTAACATCCCTCTTGCTTGGGTTGCAAACTGACCTCAGTTGCATATTTATTTAGTAAGTGAAAAGAGTTAGTATAGAGTATGAATCACAAATAGAATCCCTCTTAACATTTAATTGTGATAAGTTATCCATCACATAAATATTCCTGAAGTATCACAGACATGCAAAAGAGTACTCTTTTACGAACAGTAATACGAGCATGTATCACAGACAACTCAATCACCTTCTTTTGGAATTGAAAAGAAAATACTTTGTATAAAGTATTTAGTTGAAATATATTTAGTTCATTGTGAAATAACAATAAATTACATACATCCTTTGGCGACCAGGCAAAACACATATATGCATCATTATTAATCAACTCAAGTCTTGATAGTGATTTATCTAATATTTATTTTCTTTTGCATTCAGAAAATACATATCAGTCTCATTACCAATAAATTTGAATATTTTTAACTATGCTCTATCCATTGGCTATTTAAAAAATGAATAAAGTATACCTTTGAAAAGTTTTTCTCTCTTGCTTAGCAATAAGGTCACCTAGGGCCTCTAAATTTATTTTCGTATTGAACAATATATAAGAATGAGTTTGAGGCTTACCTCAATAGTCGTAGGA
This sequence comes from Cibotium barometz, assembly GCF_041138505.1. Lineage (NCBI taxonomy): Eukaryota > Viridiplantae > Streptophyta > Polypodiopsida > Cyatheales > Cibotiaceae > Cibotium > Cibotium barometz. The sequence goes on along the minus strand of NC_141092.1, from coordinate 32,427,244 downwards.
GTCCTGATTTGGAGTACCCTCTTAATTTTGTTAATTGTCTTCATCTTTGTCTTCAATCATGTTCACAGTCGCAAGTCGATTCTTTGTCTTCTCTGGACACTCATATGCATAATGTCCTTCGTTGTCACGTCTTTTAACAAATAATCACACGAGGCTTTTGATCTCCATTGTTATTATTCTTTATTGATTTCGTCTTCTTTCCATTCTCTTGTAATCATTTTCCTTCGCTTCTTCACCTTTACGTTAAAATTTCTCAAGAGGTTTGGAAAGAGGGTTAGATAGAGGAAACCGAGGAATGTGAAAATCCACCACTGTAGTCTCCCTACAAAATCCATTTTTCTTTTCACAATTCATGACTAGAGAGATAGCATTGTTTTTAACCCAATTCTAGGGTAAACAAGAGCTACCACCATTATCTTACATCAAGGAGTCACGGTAGATACACCAAAGGGTCATACATTCAAGATATGAAGCAATAGTGTCCAAAGCTACAACTTGGACGGGCACTCGTAATGGTGTAACAGAGTATTTATGGCTATTCCCGTTTCACGAGCGTGTGGTAGCAAGTTAGGATGAAGTCCTAAGTGATGTACTTCGTGGATATATTATGAGAGTATTCATTGTAATAGCATTAGGCCTCTTATGAGCCTAAAGTGCCCAGCCGGCCATAGTTTAAGTGAGTGTGAAAACTTATGGCCATGTATATAAGTGAATTTCTCTCATAATACAACAGACTCTCCCATTGTGCAATTGAGTCTTGCTCTTGCTAATCTCTCTCCCTAATGCATGCTAGTGAGTGTGTGTGAGTGAAGTGAGGTGAGAGGAGGGACGAGTACCGGAAGTGCAGGTGTAACAACGCTCATAGGAGGCACGGTGGAATTGATTTTTAAGGAGTTGTAGATCTTGGAAACGTCAAGGGTTACAAGCTCGGCCATTGGAAAGATCCTCACGAAAGTTGCGGTTCACTAGGTAATCTCTTTTTGGGTGTGTTTCAAGGAGGGTTAGGGTGAGCCATAACATTTTTGGCACCGTTGTCGGGGAGCCATCCCTTGGCTTTTTCCATTTTTTGTCCTCTAATCTACACATAACCCATTGCCCATTATCTTGATTAATGGTTTTCCATGAAAAAGATGTGGATTTGATGGTGATTTGTGTGAGATTTGGTGTAGAATAGCTCAGATTAGCATCCCCTTGCTCTCTCCAATGATGTGCTCAATTATGTGAATTAATTTGAGATTAGTGGTTGATTAAAATCTTTGATTAATGTAAAAGAGAAAAAGATTAGTGAAAGGATTAATTCTTAATTACTTTTTTTACATAACTCATTAAGGCTAATAAGCATTTAATGAGTAGATGCTCATGAGATGTCAATTTGTCCATTTTGGGAGTCATTTATGAAGGGTAAAAGGGGTGTTAAAAGGTTGAATTTTTTGATTCCCACTTACCTTTTTGAAAAAATACCCATATCCCTTTCATTTTAAATTAAAAAAATATCCCCCCCAAAAAGGAAATTTCGTATTTCCCACTAGACTCTAACTTTTTTTTGATTTTAATAGTTTCGTGAAGTCCGGTTTTCACGATGTGAACCATTTCCCTGCAACTTCATGGAACTAGAGTTCACGCCCAAAAGATTCATGTTCTCGAAAATCGCACGCGTGCTAAAAAATTTTGAATTTAATAGTTCTGTGAAGTCAAGTTCACGACGTGAACCATGTCCTACAACTTCATGGAACTAAAGTTCACGCCCAAAAGATTCACGTCCTCGAGAATCGCATAAAAAAAATCAAAATTTATAAAACCCGTGAAGTCCGTTTCATGAAAACAAGTCCGTTGGTTTTTTAAAAAAAAGAGACTCTAAAAAACACCCCTGTTTGGAGGCTCGTATCTCCTAAATCGTATATCCAATGAAGGCACTCTAGGGCTCATCGAAAAGTTGACACCAAGCTCTTCGACTTTGGACTTAACCGTCCAACGTAAAAATCAACCATTTTGGCCTCCAACCAGCTACCTCAAAATTTGACCCGAAAATCAAGGCAAAAAACAGTCCAAAAACCACAAGAATTCGTAAAAAAAACAACGCGAAAATGATGACAAGTTATTTTCGGGATACTTTTTTAAGGTCTAAACAACAAAATCATGGATGACTCAGGAAAACAAAGTTGTAGTACTCCAAAAATACTACAACTCCCTCATATAGAGTTTTTAAAAATTCCTTTTGGAACTCCCTCAGAAATGTGCTGCAAGACAGGGAAAAAATGCTTGATTTTTTTTTCCTTCTTGAGACAGTGATGGAAAACAGGTTTTAGGACCCCCTCTTCCATCTGGGAAGTTACTAGCAGATGCTTTTTCTCGAAAATTATCTCTATGAGGTCGTTCACATACGTATAGCACCTAAGCTATTTAGGGCTAACAGACACCCGTTCAACCCAACGAAGAGAACGCCAAGCCTCTTAAGGCTGTAATGGGCTATGAGAAAATATAAAGAGCAAAAAAAAAAACTTGTGTTTGCTCATTAAGGAGAATTTAGGCACTATGATATGGTTATGATGGAGGGATTACCAGGGATCACATAAGGACTGAACCCAATGGCTGACATCTTCGAGCCATTGAGATCCATGCTGCAAATGCACCTCCGGACACCATTGTCTATGCCTATAACAAGCGTGTCATCGGGTTTTATACCCCCTATCACTTCGATCCCACCAGGATTTGGTTCCTTACCTAACATCTCCAAAAATCTTATAAGTACAAATCCTTTCCTAGATGCCCACACCTTGGACATGCTAACTAGTCTAGGAAGGGGGTAGCCCAAGGACTCACTGAGTCTCTTCCAACAAGAGCACACATACGGTTTGAGTGACTCATATAGAAATACCACCATACAAATTTTTAAAATTATGGGTAAATACGACGGAACAATAGACCTTGTTCAATTCATTCAAATGTTTGAACAAAGATGTGAATTTCAGCCTTTGAAAATCTCAACTATCCCACCAAGGTACATGCGTTGAACCTATACTTTTAGAGGGAAAAGCTAGTCAATGGTTCAACACATTGATGCCTGCGATCAAGACCAACTTCAAAACCTTGAAATCAACCTTCATACATGGCTTTTCCAAACAAGGTGATTGGTGCAGTGTGTTGAGATATCGATTAATGACTTGCCTAAGTGTGATAGCTTCCGCATCTACACCACTAGCATGGTCGGTGAGATTATGGGTGATATGTGGCCAGTGGGATGACAAGTTGTGTGATAGCCATTTTGGATTACTGGAGACTGGCATAGTTATAGCGCCAGCTCATTTAGTCGGGTTCACATTATGGACCGACCCTTGTATGTTGTAGTAGTTGAGTACTAACCCATATAGTTTGTACTCTTATCTTTATGTTAGAGAAGAGAAAGATATAAGAAAATTTTGCTATCCATCTCTCTCTTGTGTCTTGCTCTCTCTTGTGTGTGTGTGTTTACTTGCTAGGTTTTGAAGCTTTCCCTCTCCCCCACATTCTCTTTATGGTATCGGAACCTGGTTAGTGTGAGAGCTAAGGAGGAAAATAAGAGGCAAGAATAAGCAAGGAAGGAGGCGGTACTACACGGGTAAGCGAACCATCATCTTTTTCCCCTTCTTGGTTTAGGTACAACACCCCCTGAGCTACTGAGGGGGAGCTACACATCTCCGATTGAGGAGCTACACATCTCCGATTGAGGAGCTGTCTTCGTGGGAGCAAAGCTACAGGGACGGTTTATTATCCTAATGGATAAAACTTTTCAGCCAGATTCGCGTTTTTGGTGCGTTACGGGCCCTGTTTTGTCACTACAGGAGGAGGTATTTTTGGTAGTTTTCTCGAAGTTTTGGTAAAGAACTATTTCTTCTTGAAATCTGGTTATTGCAATGCAGCAGTGCATTTTGAAAGTACAGACAAGGTTTTCACATGGATTTTTGATACTTGGTGTATGTACATGTACTTTGGTCACATTTGGTGACACACATGCTGTGCTAAAGTACCGCTGCTCCAACCTACAGAAGTTGTCTTTTTGTAGGTTATTTGATTGCTATAGAAAAACATGTCCAATGAAATTAATCAGATTGTTAGTGAGAAGCTCGATAAGAATAACAACCATGCCTGGAAGTTCATAAATGACCAATTTCCTAATGGTGGATAAAGGATTTTGGGATTATGTGAAGGAGACAATGAGAAGCCTCCAGAGTTATCTGAGGAGAATGCCACTCCTGTAGATATAAAGGCATTCAAGGATTGGAATCAGGGTGCAAGAAAAGTCATGTGTACTGGCTTTCAATTAGTGTCATAGACACTATGATAGAACACATACATGATGTAAACACTCCAAAAGTTATATGGCAGAATCTGGTTCAGATGTTCGAGACTAACACAAAGGCAAGAAAGTTGCAGTTAAAGCAAGAGTTGCATACTACGGAAAAGAAAAGCATGTCCATCAATAAATATGCCTTAACACTAGTTTGGTACCAAAACAGGACACTTGAGTGTCCTTTTTTGGGGGTTGCGAAAAAAAATCAAACTCTTAATGTAGGCTTTAAAAACCAAACTGCTTCATTGGGCATGTAGAACATAACCCTATGCTTATGTAAAAAATGCTAAACATATAAAATGCCTTTTTATTTGGAAGTACATAAGCAACAAAGTAGCATATGTCTTGAAAATGAACATTTTTCAGGATTTTTCAGGATTTTTCCAAATATGCAAGCATCATTCTCTCAAAAAAAAAATCCAATGATATCAATAGCATTTTTCCCAAGATATTTAGAAGTTCACCAAAAAAATCATTTTCCTTTCCTAGAATTTTTTCCAAAAAAGTTGCATAAAATCAGCAAAAGTAACGCGTATTATCAAAACTCAATCACGCCACTAAAAAAAATTGTAGCCCTATCAATGAGAATGTTGATTATTGGTTTTCATGCTTGAGATGAGATAAATAAGCCATAATTTGATGTGTATGACACTAACTTAGCCTCCACTTAAGTAGGTTCTTATCGCCTAGTTCTAAAAAAACTGTAAAAAACAAAAATACAAAATTTGATCATCTTTTTTCAAAAACTAATCATAACTATGCTTGCACAAGTAGTCTACACTTATAGTTACAACAAATAATGCACTTACACAGCTTTTCCCTTTGATGAAAATCAAAATTAGGCTCATAATTAGACATTTTATGTATTAAAAACAGGTTGCGCAAAAGGCCATGTATGAGAAGAGGACCAAAAAGTGGCTCTAAAGTTTTGGAAAATTCAAAACAAAGTAGTATTTACCCTATATAACATGGGTGCACCTCAAGTTTTACATTATTAGCTTGCATATGGAAGGAGAAAAATTCATGCTCCACCTGTATAAAAAACATCATTTCAATATTAGCGAGTCAAAAATTTATCCAATAATTATTGTTTGATGATTCCAAGATTTAGTTTACATCATGGGCTTTCCATCAAGCCAAGTTTCATGATCAAACTATGTCCCTTCTAAAAGTTATGTACAAATTACTACTATTTTGAAAACAGTAAAAATCATGCGTTTTATCAGCATGTGTCTAAGAAAATTAAAATATTGCCTTGCAAAAGCTAAGAAAAGTGCAATTTAAAAAATCTCAAAATTTTTTTGGGTCTTAAGGAACATCTGTGGATGTTAAGCATTTCAAAACTCTTAATAGATTGCCCACAAAAATTCAAGAAAAATGCTAACTTTCAGGACACTTTAGTGTCCTCAGGACACTTTAGTGTCCAATTACAGAACTAGTGTTAAAGATCAAGGGCATTGTTGAATCCCTTGGGTCTATCAATCTATCAATGGAGGATGATGATTTGGGGAGTGTCTGTCTGAATGGGCTTGGCAAAGAGTACAAGTCATTCAAGACCTCCATTGCAGTTAGGGAGAATATTTCCAACTTTTGGGACTTGATATCTATGCTAATCATAGAAGAAAAGGCTTTAGGTGAGGATTCTACTTCACAAAGCAAGAACACATCGAAATAGGCCTTCTACTCTAATGCAGGTAGAGACAGAGGTAGAGGCTGTGGTCGATGCCAAGGTGGTGGCCGACAAGGAAATCAGAATTCTGGACAACAACAGTCCAATGATTCATAGCAGCAATCATACATAGGTGAAAGAGACCAATCTAGAGGAAGGGGGAGCCAAAGAGGCCGAGACGGTTGGCAAGGAAATCAAAATGCAAATAGTATAGAGTGCTATTACTGTGGCAAACCAGGACACATGGCAAAGGACTAGTGTAAAAAGTAGAATGACATTAAAAGTGGAAAGTTGTAGGCAACTATACATCATCTAGCAAACATGGAGGTGATGAGACAGAAGTGAGCAACTCTTTGTGATGCAGCACATGGTTAGTTCCATAACAGGGGATGCGTCAGGATCTCTAGATATATGGTATGTGGATTCTGGCACCTCTAACCGCATGACCAGTCATGCTGAGTGGTTTAGAGATGTGTAGAAAATGGAAAAAATAGGTTATGTAGAAATAGGTGATGATATTATGCATCCCATTGCGCATGTTGGTAAAGTGCCATTGTCTATGCAGAATGGAAAAATGAAGTACTTGGCTGATGTATTTCATGTTTCAAATATTACAAAGAACCTGGTTTCTGTTGGACAAATGGTTGTGAGGTTTAATCCTCAAGAATATTTTGTGGAAGACTTCAAAAATATGTGTCACTTGGTTGCAAAGGGTAACATAAATGACAAGATGTTTACTTTGGATGTGAACATGTCTGAGATAAAGGTAGTCATGTTTGCGTATGGAACATGTGTCATTGTAGATATTGACATATGGCACAAGCGCATTGGTCATGTGAATGTATAGCACTGAAGTCTATGCAAGCCCAAAATATTCTTGCAAGTTTGCCAAAGTTTAAGGTTGACGGTATGTATAAGGTATGTGAAGCATGCCAACTTGGTAAGCAGGCCAAACATGCTTTCCCAAATGAAAAGCATGTCAGTGCAAGGCCATTGGATGTCATACATTCAGATGTATGGGGACCAACCAAGACTGCAACAATTGCAGGTTGTAGGTACTATGTTACATTCATTGATGACCACACTAGGAAAGTGTGGGTTTATTTCATGAAGGAGAAAAGTGAGGTGTTTTCTCACTTTCAGAGATTTAAAGCCTTGGTCGAGAAGGAAAAATGCATGCAAATAAAATGCCTAAGATCAGATGGTGGGGGAGAATATTTCTCTAGTGAGCTAGGTGATTTTCTGAGAAAGCAAGGAATCAAGAGGCAGTTTACGTGCAGGTACACTCTAAAATAGCATGGTGTTGTAGAAAGGAAAAACAGGCACATTGCAGAAGTGGCACGTGCCTTGATGGCTGAAAAGAATATGCCACATTACTTTTGGGAAGAATCAGTGGCAACTACTGTGTACATTATGAACAGGACACTCACTGCCAACTGTTCATGGTATGACTCATGAACAGAAGTTTATAGGCATAAGACCGGATGTGTCTCACTTGAGAGTGTTTGGGTGTCTTGCATATGTACATGTTCTTGATGAAGTGAGAACAAAGTTAGATACAAGGCAGAGAAATGCATCTTCATTGGTTATGCCATGGAGAAAAAAGGTTATAGATGCCAAAACCCTACCACTCATGAGATGCAAGTAAGCAAAGATGTTGTCTTCGATGAGATGAGTAGCTGGTATGCACTAGTAGTGAAGGCAATAGAAGATGTAGGTGCAAGAAGTGCTGATGTTGCACCACATTTACAACAGCAATCACAGGTGCTGAGTGGACATGGGGAGTCCTCGAGCAGTGGATCCAATGTTAGCCCACGGTCAAGAAGGTTGAGAAATGATGCACGTATACATGTATCACGAAAAGGAAAGAAAAAGGTAGATCAATCTTTTGTGCTTGATCTGTCACCAAGTCACTCATATGTGGATGGTGACTCTAGTGGCTCTGAGTAGAGCCTTGATGAGGAGCTTGGCATTCCATCTATGGTTACTCCTAGTGTAAGGAGAACTAGGGCTGTTTTGAGGGCACCAGGTAGTGATTTTCATCACATAAATGATTTGTATGCATAAATATATGCATAAAAGATTTTTTTATATTAAAAGTGTGATTTTCATCATAAATGATTTTTATGCATAAATGGATGCATAAAAGAAATTAGTTTATATTAAAAGAGTGATTATCGTCATAAATGATTTGTATGCATAAATATATGCATAAAAGATTTTTTATATATTAAAAGTGTGATTTTCGTCATAAATGATTTTTATGCATAAAAGATAATTTTTTTATATTAAAAGTGTGATTTTCATCATAAATGATTTTTATGCATAAACATGCATAAAAGATAAATTTTTAATATTAAAAGTGAGATTTTCATCATAAATGATTTTTATGCTCAAATGGATGCATAAAAGAAATTCTTTTATATTAAAAGAGTGATTTTCATCATAAATTATTTTTATGCATAAACATACATAAAAGATAAATTTTTTATATTAAAAGTGTGATTTTCATTATAAATGATTTTTATGCATAAATGCATAAAAGAAATTCTTTTATATTAAAAGAGTGATTTTCATCATAAATGAATTGTATGCATAAATATATGCATAAAAGATTTTTTTATATTAAAAGTGTGATTTTCATCATAAATGATTTTTATGCATAAAAGAAATTCTTTTATATTAAAAGTGTGATTTTTATCATAAATGATTTGTATCCATAAATTATGCATAAAAGATTTTTTTAATTAAAAGAGTGATTTTCATCATAAATGATTTTATGAGATGATAAAAGTGTGACTTTCATCAGAATTGGATTTTATGCATAATTAGATGCATATAGAATTTTTATAATTAAATAAGGGTTCTCTTTAATCCTATGTTAATTTCTGCAAAAATTAGAAAATGAATAAGTAGATAATATGTGAGGAAATTCTACCGTTTTATATTCACTAAGATGGGAATGAGAAAATTCAAATAAACTATCAAAGTCAGAGATCGAGATAGGGTGGTTGCAGGATCAGGGTGCCCAGTTTTGTCCACTCAAGCACCCTGTAAATAGTAAAAAAACAGGCATTTATTTACCTTTAGTGGCCAATCTCTCCTAGCTAACGAAGGAATTTCCTTTCAAGTTCTTTTGTTGGAACGTCACATGCAAAGTTGGGAATATAGTTTCATAATCTAATTAAGCATTAGATAGTTAAAAGTCCTCATTTCCTTAGGTACAAGCTCAATGTATACACCATGTCCCAAATTTGGACTGGTTCCATAAAATGCTAATATCTTTCACATATAAACTCATATGAGATTTCCACTTTGCATCTTAGATCTTCACATAATATAGAGCTTAACTTGATTTTTTGAGAAATTTTTAAGCTATTTGTCTATTTTCTTTAAATATTTCAAGGTCTTTAACGTGTTATAATATATGCCACTTTTTGCACCCACAATAACTACCACTTAAAAATGCATAATCTTGTAGATCAAAAGAGTGGTAGATAGTGAGACATTGGTAGAATGTGATGGTTAGTCAAAATTGCAAATCCAATGGTTTGATTTTTAATGATCTCTTTTCTAAAATTCTTCCAGGCTATCAGAAGACCTGCAAATACTAATAATCTAATTAGTAAAATTACATTTTTGATGTAAATCATCTAAAACCTATAAGGACTAGTGTACTTGTATTGGTGCATCTATGGAAAAAAAATTAGATCACTCTAAGTATGAAAAGATCATTTTTTTATTGTTTTATCATATTTTTGGTTAATTTTGATAAATTAGACTAATTTATATTAATTTAAGTTATATTGGGGTTAAATTTGAGTGTATGTGTATTTTCTATTACTTTCTTGATCTCGTTTGAAGTACCTTTCTCCCCCAAATTTTTTGTCCAAGAATTGTCCCAGTCCAGCATAAACTGGACAAAACTGGACACCCTGATCTTGCAACAACCCGATAAATGATTATTTATTCCTCCTAGGAATTCATGTTTAGTTTAGAAATCTGTAAGCAACTACCAATGAACGAAATTTAGAAAAAGAGAAATTGAAATATTACCTTTCGAGGAAGATAGTTTAGGAAGAACCTTTCCAGACTCAAACTCTGATTCAGACTTTTGACCAAGACCTAATTCCTTCGTTAGTTTTGATCAATGACGATGTGTCGAGTTCAGGAAAAATGCACTCAAATCACCCACCAAATCTGAAACTAAGTTGAGACCTGTGATTTTGATCTGAGAATCAAGATTACAGAATTTGAGGAATTTTGCTTGGGAATCCAGACCAATGATCTAGAAGTATTGGGATACAGAATTAAGATATAACCATTGTATTCAAAACAAAATCAAAACTGAAAACTTGCATAGAAACCTTGTATTCTTAAAGGACTGTCTTACGCCAGAATGCTGGAGGGAGTATTTGGCATATGTGTTTATCTAAGGGAAGTTCCGTTGCAACAGCTAGCGGGGAGTGTTCAAGGGACAGCTCACGCGGCAAAAACCTGCCCAGGTCTTGATGTATATCAATACTCCTCTTGTAGTACATCCATCAATAACAAGGGGTAGAACATGCTGCATACATGATTAATCCGATCAACAAAACATGCAAGAAAATAAATACTTACAAAGATCTGGATAGATTTACCTTCACAAAATTGTGCCAATCATGTGTTTTTAAACCAGACAAGCTCTTGTCATCTAGAGTGAACACGTTTCGACAAGATGCTCCATATCATGTAGACGTACGAATCGACTGAATCTTCCTGTTGATAGTCTCCAACTCTTCTGTATTGAGCACCCATGGGGCAGGCTCGTAGGTTGTCTCACGTTGAGTTTCATCATAAAGTGGCCATACATTGGGCTTTGAGTTTGGATCCTTTAAGTCATTTCTTGCTACCACTGTGTCTTTCAAGCCAACGAGGTGTTGCCATAACGAATGACCAATGTTCTTGAATATGTGCATAGGATCAAGAAGATGACATATCCTCAAATCCTTCCAATATTCCAAAGTATACCATATCGAAGGACTTTGAGCTAGAGCACATTTTCCTCTCGCTCTCTTCTTTACAAGCGTCATCATCATCGCCACTTATGATCTCCGACTCCGGATCGATAGCGGGTCCAACAGTCCACTTTAGATCCCAATCCTTCGGTGTCATTGGTATTGGACATCTCCCTTCTTGTACCTTTCCATTAAAATGTATGGCTTGCCTTTTGTCTCGTAGATAATGATCTTCAGATAAAAATGGTCTCTATGTCGAAGATATATATTTTTGTTGAGGTTTTTGCTATAAGTTAATCTCAACCAATCACCACAAATTGGACAAGCTTTATAACCCTTGGTACATATCCCTGCATGGAAAACATAACAAAGATGATTAGCGCAATGAACATCGTACAAACGTATGAGACAATATATATATTTAAACCATTTACCTAAGCAAAAACCATATCCTGGAAAGTCGTGGATAGTCCATGCTAAAATTCCACGAACAATGAACTGTCTTGTGACCGATGCTTCTGGACGGACATATCCATGACATCAATCCCTCTCCACAAATCTTGACGATCATCGATGAGAGGGGCCAAATAAAAATTCAGATCTTTAACTTGTCGTTTTCCCGGAATTAAGAGAGAGCATTAAATGCTCTTTCTTAATGCTGAGATACGGGGGTAGATTATAGTTAATAACTACCATTGGCCATGTATACCATTTACTTGATCTCATTGAAAATGGATTCATGCCATCTAATGCTACACCCATCTTTGAATTGCATGGTTCTTTTGCAACATCTGGCCATCGCAAATCAATATGACTAAATGCAGGACTATCTGATGGAATTCGCATTACTCCATCTTTGCTCTTGTGCTCCGCTCCCCATGTCATAAGCTTAGCTAATTCGGGACTTTGGAACATATGTTTTATACGTGGAGCCAGGGGAAAATGTCTCAATACCTTTCTAGGGACCTTACCTTTCTCCTCTTTATAACGAGGCATTTGACATTTTGGACACGTCACACCATCCTCATACTGACCTCTATATAAAATACAATCGTTAGGACATGCATGTATAGAAGAATAGTCAAGTCCAAGACTACTTATCATCTTCTTCACCTCATCATGTGATGCAGGAAGGGAATTGCTTGTCGGCAAGAACTTCTGAGAGAGCAACCTGCAAGTTCATTAAAAATATGATCAATAAGAAGCAACCATGTTTAGAATGTAACAAAAAATATGTTAGATTATTACATACTTCAAAAGTGCTGAAATGGATAGATTACTCCATCCAAAACGGTTTTGAAGATTAAGAATAAGTAAGCTTGCACCGAGTCATGTCAGTTGGCTTCCTGCGTAGATACGCTTTAGAGCTTCTTCTTGAAGATACTTCTCGTTGTTATTAGGAATATCGCTCACACTATTATTTTGATACCAATCCTCAATAAAATCAGACATGCCATTGTCATTATCAAAGATATCATCATGCCCATTAAAGTCCTGAGAATATTGTTTCTTTAGTCTTGCATACGCATTAGGATCACTCCTGCGTAGGATCCTCATGCACTCTATTGACATGTGAGATACGTCATGTGAACGTTGATTTGTGATATTGTCAATGTCATAATCCGGAATCTACATATTTGAAGGCAAAGAAGATTGTATCAATAGCATGCTTCTATATAAAAGAAAAGAGAGATGTGCATGGAATTCAATAATTATCACAGATACAAAATAGTTAGAGACAATAAAAGACAATTATCAAATTAAATTAGAGACAGTAGAGAACATGGTGCAAATTAAAGTGTAAAATTAGGGTACAAGAGGTCAAAATAACATTAGGAATTGTATACAATGAAGCTCTCAACCCTCATCTGTTAAGGGTGCTCGTGGAGGTCTACGCCATCCAAAATTGATCAGTAATTCATCACCAGCACGTAATGATCTGATAGCATTGACAACTATGTATCTTTCTACATCCCTACTCATATGTCCTGGTTCATGACTATTCTCACACTCCACAAACGTGCAATTGGTTCTTGAACTCATCCCTCGACTACTATTGATTAAACCTGCTATGTTTCCTTGAGAGTAAGGTCTTCCATCAACATAGAGTCTTTGTCCTTCTGCATGTGTAATCCCTCTATCAGAAAGAGAGGCTGCATTGAGACATAACCCATAAGTACTCATGCTCCGAATGTAGCGAGTAAGCTGATGCCATGGACCCCATCTATATATAGGCCCACAAAAAGACATAAGGGTGACCTCTGAACGAGGGGGCACATGCAAATCCTATGCAATAAAGAGGCCTCGTCCTGCTCCACTGATGGGTAGACGGAGCAATCATGTAGCGATTGCCCCAGAAGCTAAAAACCACTCTATCTAAAGGAAGTGATCCTCTCTGCCATCCTCCGTATCATCGAGGTAGAGGATGTAGAGAAACCTCGAGCTGCTGTCCGTGCCGTGTGGGAGGGACATGTGCACCACTGATAGTGAAGTCATCCTCGTCACATCAAAAAGTGAATATACCTACATATATAATATGGTTGCATTATATATGAGCCTTTGATTTATAAAATAACCAATAATAAAACTAAGGGAGAACAGTCACATACCATAGGTTGATGTCGCTCCTCAGGTGGTGGTGCTCGCTCAAAAGTACCATGAGTCATCTCATGTGAAAAGCACTACCGTCGTGGCCTCCGATATGTGCCATGACAACGAGCGCACCAGCATATAATAGACTCATCGTAGTAGAAATCATCGTAAATGGATTCATGTGCAGTATTGGAACTCTGTGCACCCCAACCACCACCAGTAGGAGGTGGCGGTGTACCCTCTGATTGGTCCGAATTTGATTTTCAAGTACCATAAAAACATGAGTCATTTATCAAATGATCGACATTAAAAAATCAATAAAAGAAACAAAACATTAAAATCTAACAAGTTCTATGGTATATTCTAATGCCTATTGTGATATGAAAAATAAACAGACGCTACTATATGGTGGAGACAAACAAGAGGAGGGCTGATATGTGCATGGAGACATGGCAATACTTCCGCAAGGAGAGACGCCTATGCATCACTTTTCCTCACTAGCAGAAAGTGTGTGCCTTTGCTAACGTATATTAGAATTAATATGAACTTTGCTAGATTGATTCTAACTATTCTCTAATCTATGTTATTTTGTTTAATCAAATTTACATAGACGGCACCACGAAAGAGACTGCAAGAAGCTGGTCACACATCTAGACTAGGCCGGATGGGACGAGATGGATTTGTGGCCACATTTGTGAGTATAGTTTTAACTTTCAAAGGTAATATTATTGAATGAAGAAATCAATAAGTCTTTGGTTCTGTCTTGATGCAGACCGAAGACTATGGTCATGCACCTACGGCGCAGGAGATGGAGTGCGCCACATACTACGGCTACCGCGCTTTGCAGGCGACACTTGTTGTTGCTGACAGGCCAAATCCACTTGTGGGTATCACTGTTTTGTTTTGTAGTTTATTTTCATGTTAACTGTAATATGTTCTTATTTGATTTCACTGACTAATGCAGGAGCAATATGGCGAGGACGCCATGACAAAGGTGGCTCGACAGGAGGCCGAGAGGCTGAGAGGAGCAGTGGCGTGATCGCGGGTGGGGGCACGGGTGGTGGCATTGGTGATGGTGGTGTTGCAGGTGGGGGCACGGGTGGTGGTAGTAGTGATGGTGATGGTGATCACGAGTCCAATACTAGCAAAAAACCCTTCAAAGGTGAAGGGGAGAACTTGGGCGAGGCTGTGGAGAAGTGGGTTGAAGCCATGGAGGAATATTTTGATGTCACCGGATACAACGAGAGGAGAAAAATGGCTCTTGCTAGGCTCAAAATCGTGGAAATAGCCAAGGTGGCATGGAGAAATCATTGCGACACCAATCATCTGGATAGGAATACCCAGTCCTGGAATGATGTTAAAGCCTATCTAAGAAAGAGATTTTGTCCCCCCGGATTTTTAGAAACCAAGATGAATGAATTCTTAGAGCTAAACCAGGGGAGCAAAACCATTGAAGAATATCATCAAGCATTTGCTCTTCTCTTGAGGTACTCACCACTACTATACGAAGAGCAACTTATGGCCACATTTATCGGGGAATGAACAAACCTTTAGACACCCTGGTCAAGAATGCCAAGCTAGTTTCCATGGCAGAAGCTGTAAGAATGGTGAAGGACTTCACCAAAGCCTTCATCGTTAAAGTCCTCGGCAAAGCCAGCTCCCTCATCCTTCAAGAGATTCTAGACACCCGACAGTTCTTCCAACCTTTCACCTCTGAAGAGGCACCAAGGTCCCAACCAGAATCTGGAGTCAGGAAGTTTTAGGAATGAAGGAAAACCTTTCCCTCAAAGTTCTTTCAAGAATGCACAGGGAAGAGCTTCGAAGTGAGAACAGGTGCTTTGGATGTCAAGGGTTTGGGCACCAGCTCAAGGATTTCCCATCTCCTTCTATGGGACAAGGAAGCCAGGGTCCCAGAATTTAGAGACAGACTCCTTTGTATCAGTCCAATCAGGGTCCCCCACGCCAAAATCAGAGCAACCCCAGAAGAGTGCCAGCTCAGCCTATAGCCTCCATGCAAAGCAGTCTCCAAACTCCCTCCTAGAACTCGGGAAACCAAAGAGAGAGAGTTCCACCTGAGACTGTGATGACCCCTGGATCGAAGTCATTTTTAGCAATTTTTAGGGTTTAAATAGGGTCAATTATGGTTATTTTAGGTGCATTTTCGTGGTATTTGAGAGCATATGTGTGTGGAGTGTCATGGTATTTGCATGCATTATGATGGTCGATGTTGTTCATTGGTGGAAGCAATTGCATGGGAATGATGAGACGATTAATATTATTTTGTAGGTAGAAGAGGTTGTATGTAAGTAGGTAGAGAGAAGAGAGAGATCGAGGGGAGAGGACGAGAGTTAGTGTGGTTATGTGGGTACAAATTTGTAGACCTTAATGTGGGTAGAAATGAAAAATTCCAAATTAAAAAAAATGAAGGGGTGGGTAGTTTTAGCACCCGTTGGCACCCTCTTGAGAGAATAGAAGAGAGAGAGAAAACGTTTTTTTCTTTCTGGCTAGCGTGAAGAACACGAGGAGGAGGAGGAGGAGGAGGAGGAAGAGAAAGAAAAAAGAGAAAGAAAAAAAAAGAAAGAAAGAAGAAAAAGAAAAAAGAGAAAGAAAGAAGAAAAAGAAAGAAAAGAAAGAAGAGAAAGAAAGAAGAAGAAGAAGAGAGTTCACGAGAATAATGAGTAGAGAGAGAGAAGAAAGAAAAAAAGTTTTGAAGTGTGAAAGAGAGAGAGAGTAAAGAGTAGAGTAAAGTGAAGATTAGCCAACTGTGGAGTGCAGTGATGCTGTTGTCTGCTGAAACATGGAAGTGTTGAAATATCGGTTCTTTCTTGGAAACAATTTAAAACAAAATCATTTTAATATTAAATTTCTTTATTCAGTTTAAAAAGTGAAGTTGTGTCTTGAAGATCTATTGGGGTCGTAGTTTGTTTTTTTTCCATTTGTATGTCCGTGTGGGTGTGTGTTTCTAGGAGTTAGGCTCTGTGTGGTTGTTATCTAGGATGCATTCATTGTTTTAGTGGATATTTAGTGCGTTGGACTAGAGAGTGGGAAGGCAGGACATTTTTGGTGCGTTCGCCGGGAAACCACTAGCTATTTAGTAGCTACGGGATATCTCGGCGCATATATTTTGCGTGTGAGAACCCGGGTTTAGGAGTTCAAAAAAAAAAAACAAAAAAACAAACAAAAAACAAACCCAAAAAAAAAGAAGGAAAAAAACGGCACGACCCCTAGGATCAGAAGAACTTAGGAGTGGCCGCGATGAGTTAAATGAGAGAGGGACATTGGTAAACACATGTGATTTTTTGGAGAGTTTTGCTAACTGGGTTCCGTACGAAGATGAACGACAAGAGTGGGAGGACATATTCATTCAAGAATATTACCCACAGTTTCCTAGTGATGTGATACGTAAGATCAAGGCCACGTATTGCAAGGATTATCTTAGATCCATAGAGCCCTTTGGTTTGTTCCATGCACCAATTTGGTGGAAGTGGTTTATCAAGGCAATTTTAAGGTCCATCAAGCTAGATAATCCAGAGAATCATGAAGAACCTCAGGAAGTAAGAAGTGTATGAGTGAGTCTACTCAGGGTCGAACAATTGACCCAAGACAAGCAAGGGACTTCTATTGGGGTCGTAGTTTGTTTTTTTTCCATTTGTATGTCCGTGTGGGTGTGTGTTTCTAGGAGTTAGGCTCTGTGTGGTTGTTATCTAGGATGCATTCATTGTTTTAGTGGATATTTAGTGCGTTGGACTAGAGAGTGGGAAGGCAGGACAGACTGCAGCAGCTAGAGCCGTCACTATAGCTGAGGAAGTGGAGGAAAGAAAAGAACAGATCTATGCCGCAATAGAGCATCAGGGGAATAACCGTCAATTTTGTATCCTCCAGACTCCATCAGAGTACCATGGTAAGAAATTGAAGATTTTGATTGATTTAGGCAATACTCATTATTTTATTTCTCCAGGATATCTACGTAAGTTAGTCCTAGATCAAAAATCAGGGAAACCTATGCAAGTGGAATTGGCCAATGGAAAGATTCTTTTCACACACCCTGAGACATACCTTATTCAGTTTAGTCTAGATGGGAACGTAACAGAGTGCTAGTTCAGAGTCCTACCCTTGGGAGTCTATGATGGAATCCTTGGAATGGATTGGCTCCATAAGAATCACGCTGACATTCATTATCACAAAGGAACCATCTCTTTACTTGACCTTCATGAGAATAAAGTTCAAGGCACTGGAATTTCTAGATCCCTAGTGTTGTAATTAGTTAAGGCTTCTAAATTGTTAAAAGGGCTCAAAAAGAGGCAAGCTGTTTATGTCGTTAAGATGAATCCACCAGTAGACATAAAATGCAAGGCTAAAGAGCCAGAGTGGTTAAGTGAGTATGCAGATGTGTTTCGTGAAGAGCTGACTAAGATGCCTCTGTCTCGAGAAGTAGATCATGAGATCCAGTCAACCCCCAGAGCTCAGCCAGTAGCCCAACGTGCATACAAATGCTAGTCCCTAAAGCCATTGAACTTAAGGAACGATTAAGACAACTGTTAGAGCAAGGATTTGTCAGACCCAGTGTCTCACCATAGGGTGCACACGTTCTCTTTCAAAAGAAGAAAGATGGAATGTTAAGACTTTGTATTGACTACAGAGAATTGAATCAATTAACAATTAAAAATAAGTATCCTATCCCTAGGATTGATGAACTTCTGGATTGGTTAAGTGGGACCCAAATGTTCACAAAGATAGATCTCAAATTCGGGTACTACCAGATCAGAATCAAGGAACAGGACATCCCAAAGACAGCATTCGATATATATAGGCATTATGAGTTCACAGTCATGCCGTTTGGATTGACTAATGCCCTGGCAATGTTTAATCGTCTTATGCAGGATATTCTCCGAGAATACTTGGATGATTTTTTTCTTGTCTTCTTTGATAATATCTTAGTATACTCAAAGAATGTTGCTAATCATGAAGATCATGTGCGCAAGGTCTTGGAAATCCTAAGGAAACACCAACTCTTTGCAAAAAAGGGCAAGTGTTCTTTTTCTATTGAGTGACCAAGTGGAATACTTGGGATTCATAGTGTCAAAAGATGAGATTTCTCCTAACCCCGCAAGGATCCAAGCCGTCGTAGATTGGCCGGAACCGAAGATAGTAAAGGAAGTCAGAGGATTCCTAGGATTAACCGGATGGTATAGGATCTTCATACCTAGGTATGCTCAGATAGCATCCCCTTTAACTAACCTTCTCAAGAAGAGTACCCTTTTTTAATGGACTACAATGTGTCAAAGTGCCTTTGATAAACTAAAGATATCCTTAGTAACCACCAACCCTGTCCTTAAATTGCTAGATTTTACCAAACCTTTTGAGGTAGTTATTACTGATGCCAGTGGGTTTGCCTTATGCGGCACTCCTATGCAAGAAGGTCATGTAGTGGTCTATGCATCCAGAAAACTTAGAACACATGAGAGAAATTATGCCATCCATGACTTGGAGTTACTCTTAGTAGTTTATGCTCTGAAGTTGTGGAGACATTATCTTTTGGGACAAAGGTTCACCTTGATGATAGATCATCAAATTCTGAAGTGGATCTTCACCCAAAGGGATCTCAACATGCATCAAAGGAGATGGTCCAGGATGCAAACCCTGCACATGAATTTGATTTTGAAATTAAGTATCCGCTGGGGAAAGAAAATGTGGTGGCAGATGTGCTCATCAGTAGAAAAGCAGCCTTGCTTACAATTAAAGTGGTGTCAAATCCATTAAAGTGGTGTCAAATCCATTAATTTGTGAAGCAAGGGAGAAAATCATGCAGGACAAATTTTTTGCCCCTATTTCTACCCTTCTGATGTAGGAAAGCAAGACTCCTTAGGAAATGAGTCGAGTTCTTGGGTACAAATTGGATGAAGGATGCATGTATTATAATAATCAGCTATGCATTCCTAATGACGAGGAAATAAAGGGAAGGATTCTGAGAGAAGCCCATAAAACTTATATGTCTCTGAAGAAAAGTTTCTTTTGGCCTGGACTCAAAAAGGATGTACTTGATCATATGCGACAATGCTTAATGTGTCATAGAGTGAAGGCAGAGAAAGTCAAGATGCAAGGAAAATTGCGGCCTCTAGACATTCCACAGATGAAGTGGGAATGTATCAGTATGGACTTTGTCACTGGATTACCTTCAGTGCAATCACGTTACAACTCCATTTTTGTGGTAGTTGATAGACTAACCAAAGTTACCCATGTGATTCTAGTGAAAGAAACATATACTCCAGTGGATGTTGCCAAAGTTTTCCTTAAAGAGATCTTCAGATTGCATGGCTTACCCAGGAGGATAGTAAGTGACAGAGATCCCAAATTCACATCAAAATTTTGGACTGCATTCTTTGAAGTAGTAGGAACTTTATTGGATCTTAGTGTACAGCCTATCACCCTAAAACTGATGGCCAGATTGCCAAAGAGTGAACCAGGTAATAGAGGATATCCTTCGATCATGTTGTGGCAGGAACCCAAGAAGTGGTTAACACTAGTTTGGTACCAAAATAGGACACTTGAGTGTCCTTTTTTGGGGGTTGCGAAAAAAAATCAAACTCCTAATGTAGGCTTTAAAAACCAAAATGCTTCATTGAGCATGTAGAACATAACCCTATGCTTATGTAAAAAATGCTAAACATATAAAATGCCTTTTTATTTGGAAGTACATAAGCAACAAAGTAGCATATGTCTTGAAAATGAACATTTTTTAGGATTTTTCAGGATTTTTCCAAATATGCAAGCATCATTCTCTCAAAAAAAAAATCCAATGATATCAATAGCATTTTTCCCAAGATATTTTGATAGCATACATCAGTCCAAGGAGGTAGAAGTTCACCAAAAAAATCATTTTTCTTTCCTAGAATTTTTTCCAAAAAAGTTGTATAAAATCAGCAAAAGTAACGCGTATTATCAAAACTCAATCACGCCACTAAAAAAAATTGTAGCCCTATCAATGAGAATGTTGATTATTGGTTTTCATGCTTGAGATGAGATAAATAAGCCATAATTTGATGTGTATGACACTAACTTAGCCTCCACTTAAGTAGGTTCTTATCGCCTAGTTCTAAAAAAACTGTAAAAAACAAAAATACAAAATTTGATCATCTTTTTTCAAAAACTAATCATAACTATGCTTGCACAAGTAGTCTACACCTATAGTTACAACAAATAATGCACTTACACAGCTTTCCCCTTTGATGAAAATCAAAATTAGGCTCATAATTAGACATTTTACGTATTAAAAACAGGTTGCGCAAAAGGCCATGTATGAGAAGAGGCCCAAAAAGTGGCTCTAAAGTTTTGGAAAATTCAAAACAAAGTAGTATTTACCCTATATAACATGGGTGCACCTCAAGTTTTACATTATTAGCTTGCATATGGAAGGAGAAAAATTCATGCTCCACCTGTATAAAAAACTTCATTTCAATATTAGCGAGTCAAAAATTTATCCAATAATTGTCGTTTGATGATTCCAAGATTTAGTTTACATCATGGGCTTTCCATCAAGCCAAGTTTCATGATCAAACTATGTCCCTTCTAAAAGTTATGTACAAATTACTACTATTTTGAAAACAGCAAAAATCATGCGTTTTATCAGCATGCGTCTAAGAAAATTAAAATATTGCCTTGCAAAAGCTAAGAAAAGTGCAATTTAAAAAATCTCAATTTTTTTTTGGGTCTTGAGGAACATCTGTGGATGTTAAGCATTTCAAAACTCTTAATAGATTGCCCACAAAAATTCAAGAAAAATGCTAACTTTCAGGACACTTTAGTGTCCTCAGGACACTTTAGTGTCCAATTACAGAACTAGTGTTAAGCCATTTGCATCTAGTTGAATTTGCTTACAATGCTTCTTATCATTGAATTATTGGGATGGGCCCTTTCAAACCTTTGTACGGACAAGATTGCCTTACATCGTTGACTTGGTCCAACCCATTAATCATAGTCCAAATGTCCAGACAAAAGCTTAATGACATAGACCCAGCAAATGCAATCGATCCGTTAAGATATTAAGGTAGCCCAAGATAGGCAAAAGTAGTATGCAGACAAAAAGAGATTAGAAAGAGAGTTTGAAGAGTCAGATTCATTCGAGTATGACCAAAAAAAAGTTCCTTATCTTTAGGTAAGTACAAGAAGCTCTCTCCTAGATACTGTGGACCTTATGCTGTTATAAAGAAAGTGGGAAATCTAGCTTATAAACTTCTTTTGCCTCGCCATCTCAAGGTACATAATGTATTCCACGTCAATTCTCTTAAGAAATATGTACCCAGCCCGAGTCACATACTTGATGAACAATTGATTTCTCCGACTCAAGGCCAGATGGTACTCCAACCTGAAGAAATCCTTCACGTTCGGGAGAAGGTCCTCAAGAGAAAAGTTCTCAGAGAGTTTTTAGTCAAGTGGAGGTTCTTCCCTCTAGAAGACGCCACCTGGGAGAAAGAAGAAGAGTTGGCAAAAGATTACCCCCACTTTGAGAGATATCATTTTATATTCACACGGATTGTAAAAAGAGAATTCAAGAAATCTATCGGGATCAAAATATTCAGATAAATGATTAATCTATTCATCATTGGAATTCGTAACTAATTTAGGAATCAGTTAAGTGAATATTCAAAGAAAGAAATTCAGTAAATTAGTGAAAATTAAATTATCAAACCTTTTCGAGAAAGATAGATCAAGAAAAATCTTATCCAACTCAAACCTTGAATAAGACTATGACCAAGACCAAACTCTTTTGTCAGTTTTGAGGAAAGAAGGTGTGACTCTAGTTTAAAAAATATAATCAAAACTTCCACAAAATCTGAAACTAAGTTTGAGACCCTTCGAATTGATCTGTGGATCAAGGTTATAGAATTTGAGGAATTTTGGTATGAAATTCAGAATTCCAATCAAGAAGTTTTGGGGATACTGATTCAAGAAATACTCCTTGTATTCAAAAGAAAATCAAACTGAAAACTTGCATAAAAATGAAATGTAATGTGAATAGATGTGATGAGATACGATGTGAATCAGATGGATGTGAATGTGTATGTGAAGAATGGATGTGAATGTGTATGTGAAGAATGGATGTAAAGAATGGAAGTGAATGTGTATGTGAACAATGGATGTGAATGTGTATGTGAAGAATGGATGTGAAGAATGGAAGTGAATGTGTATGTGAAGAATGGATGTGAATGTGTGTGACGAATGGATGTGAAGAATGGATGTGAATGTGTATGTGACGAATGGATGTGAATGTGTATGTGAAGAATGTATGTGACGAATGGATGTGAATGTGTATGTGACAAATGGATGTGAATGTGTATGTGAAGAATGGATGTGGATGTGTATGTGAAGAATGGATGTAAATGTGTATGAAGAATGGATGTGAATGTGTATGTGAAGAATGGATGTGGATAAGTATGTGAAAGAATGGATGTGGATCTATGTGAAAGAATGGATGTGGATCTATGTGAAAGAATGCGATGGACTCATCTCTTGTCCGGATATCCGTGGGTGGTGGGCAAGGCCCTGAGTCAGGGACCCTGTCCCGCGCAAGAAGTGCTACTTCTGCTGCTAGCACCCTTGAATTCATTGTGTGGAGGGGATAGGGATCTTTCAGCCACCAGACCCTCTCACTGAGATGAAGAAGAGCTTGACTCGGACATTCACAAGGCTCTTCACAGAACTCAACCAGGACCCTTCAAAGGTGAAGGGGACTGGGCAAGGCTATGGAGAAGTGGGTTGAAGACATGGAGGAATATTTTGAAGGCACCGGATACAACGAGAGGAGCAAAATGGCTCTTCCTAGGTTGAAAATTGTGGAAACAGCCAGGGTGGAATGGAGAAACCATTGCAACACCAATCATCTGGATAGGAATACCCAGTCTTGGAATGATGTTAAAGCCTATCTAAGGAAGAGATTTTCTCCCCCCGCATTTTTCAAAACCAAGATGAATGAATTCTTAGAGCTAAACCAGGGGAGCAAAACCATTGAAGAATATTATCATGCATTTGCTCTTCTCCTCAAGTACTCACCACTGCTAGACGAAGAGCAACTTATGGCCAGGTTCATTCGGGGAATGATCAAGCCTTTAGACACCCTGGTGAAGAACACCCAAGTGAGTTTCCATGGCAGAAGCTATAAGAATGACGAAGTAATTCACCAAAGCCTTCATTGTTAAAGTCCTGCCAAAGCCAGCTCCCTCATCCTTCAAGAGATTCCAGACACCGAGAAGCTGTTCCAACCTTCCACCTCCAAAGAGACACCAAGGTCCCAACCAGAATCTAGAGTCAAGAAGTTTCAGGAATAAAGGAAGAACTTTTCCTCGAAGTTCTTTCTCGAGAACTCTAGCTCTTTCAAGAATGTAGAGGAAAAGAGCTTCGAAGTGAGAACAGGTGCTTCAGATGTCAAGGGTTTGTGCACCAGCTCAAGGATTTCCCGTCTACTTCTATGGGCCAAGGAAGCCACGGTCCCAGAATTCAGAGACAGACTCCTTTGTATCAATCCAATCAGGGTCCTCTGCGCCAAAATCGGGGCAACCCCAGAAAAGTGCCAACTCAACGTCGTGCAGCCTCCATGCAAAGCAGTCTCCGAACTCCCTCCCAGAATTGGGGAAACCAAAGAGAGAGAGCTCCACCTAAAACTGCAGTAGCTAGAGCCGTCACTATAGCTGAGAAAGTGGAGGAAGAAAAAGGACAGATCTATGCTGCAATAGAGCATCAGGGGAATAACCGTCAATTTTCTATCCTCCTGCAGAGTACCAGGGTAAGAAATTCAAGCTTTTGATTGATTCACGTAGTACTCATTCTTTTTTTTCCCCAGGATGTCTACGTAAGTTAGTCCTAAATCAAAAATCAGGGAAACCTATGCAAGTGGAATTGGCTAGTGGAAAGATTCTTTTCACACACCTTGAGATAGACCTTACTTAGTTTAGTCTAGATGGGAACGTAACAGAGTGCTATTTCAAAGTCCTACCCTTGGGAGTCCTATGATGGAATCCTTGGAATGGATTGGCTCCATAAGAATCAAACTGACATTCATTGTCTCACAGAGGAACCATCTCTTTCCTTGACCTTCACGGGAATAAAGTTTGAGGAACTGAAATTTTTGAATCCCCAGTGCTGCATCTAGTCAAGGCTTCTAAATTGTTGAAAGGGTTTAGAAAGAGGCAAGCTGTTTATGTCGTTAAGATGAATCTAGTAGACATAAAATGCAAGGCTAAAGAACCAGAGTGGTTACGTGAGTATGCAAATGTGTTCCCTGAAGAGTTGACTAAGATGCCTCCATCTCGCGAAGTAGATCATGAGATCGAGTTAACCCCCGGAGCTCAACCAGTAGCCCAGCGTGCATACAAAATGCTAGTCCCTCCCTGAAGACATAGAACTTAAGGAATAATTAAGACAAGTGTTAGAGTAGAGATTTGTCAGACCCAGTGTCTCACCTTCCGCCGGTGTGCCTGTTTACCAAAGTTCAGGAATCATCATTTTTCAATCAGAATCCAAATCAACTCATGAATTCTCAACCAGAATTTTAAAATCATATCAACCACATTCGAATTCATCATCTGGATAGCATTTTTGCTTATAATTTCAAAGTCTTAGATTTACTCGTATATTATACTGCCAGTAAAGAGCTGCAGTTATACCCTTGGTATATATGGGTAGTCACAGTCCTTAGAATTATAAGGTAAATACCATCATGTCTAGGTCTCAAGCAAGTCAAAGATTCCATACAATTACGGTACTTTCATTTGAAGACCCAATTACCAATTTATGAATTTCAGTCAAAATATCAATTTGTATGAACTTCATCACACGATTCCAATCTTTTATTGGTACTTCATAAATTTTTGATATTTCTGGCTTTTCGGTTGTTCCACTTTAGCCAATTCGCTCTGATACAAGCTGAAAGATCCCTGTCTCCTCTACGCAATGAATTCGGGGGTGCTAGCAGTGGAAGTAGCACTTCTTGCGTGGGGCAGGGCCTCTCACTTGTTGGGACCTCGCTCACAAATATCCGAACAAGAGACTAATCCCTCGGTTCTTCCAAAACCGAACTCGGAAAAACTTCCCTTGCCCAAAAAGCACGGGCGATTCCTCCAAGGTATTTTTACTCTAACGTAGTCAAGGTCATCACTAACCAAACTAATCCGACCGAACCTGTAAAACACTTGGCCAGATCAAGGAAGAAACTTTCACTTGGATCATAGAGACCAATGCTTTTTTCCTCATTGAGACCAAGGCTTTTTTCCTCATTGAGAGGCGCAGTCGTTGATACTTTTCCATAGAACAATTACAATCCGGGATTTACTTCATCTATTGTACCATAACAAAATTGAGTCTCATTTTAGGGATCCATCAGTCCAGCCTAACCCCATCCAGTCCTATGGGTTAGCCAACCCCCCCAACCACTGTAGTGATGGGATCCAATTAGCTGACTTTAAAACAATCTTTTAATGAACCATAGTATCACTGATAAAAATTCTCCAAAATATCCGGTTGAATCCTAATTTCCAATCATTCCTGAATCGGTGCACCTATGGCATCATTGGCAACCAGAACGCTCACCACTTGTCCACTCAGGGGCCTTTTCTATACTTTCCAGCTCATAATACCCGGTAATATATTCACTTATAAAAATCAAAATGGAATCTCTGTTGAAGATCAGCAAGATCAACCAACAGACCCATATAAAAGAGACATAGACTCATCCGTTGAGGACCAGCAAGGTCAATCAACCAGATCTATGCCTGGTTTCAAAAAACAACTCTTACTCCTTATTCCAATATCTTCCACAACGCACGTCTGGGTATCTTCCGCAACCCAAAGCCCGAGCACCGTATGGTCGGCACCCTCTAGGATCCTTCGCAGGTCACCTAGCACTTCACTTATACACTGCTTCCTTGGTCCCTCATCCACCGTATCGGAAGCTCACCATTTAAATTGAACCAAGGCTGGTCAAGACCTCGGCTGAGACCTTGCTATGTGAGACGTCCTCCATTGACTCTCCGTCACATGTTGCAACTTTATCAGTTAGGTCTCCCCCCACGACCTCATTCACAAGACGTTCAAAATGCTTCCCCAACATTCTTGACATTAAACAGTCATTTAAAAATAGGTCATAAATACAGTTTCTATAAGGAACTCTCGTCTTTCCACATTGTTCCACATCAATCCACATTATTTATTCTCCATCCAATTCATATGTATTTCCATTCTCATTGAATCACATCATTTCCCATCTCATCACATCTTTTCTCATTTATCATCACATCTCATCCACTCGCATCCACCCATATCCACATCTCATCACATCACATTCATTCACATCTCATCCATTCATATCTACCCCGATCCACATCACATCACATCACATCACATCACATCCATTTCACCTCACATCTCATTCATTGACATCTATCCCGATTCACATCACATTCATTCACATCACATATCATCCATTCACATCTATCCCAATTTACATCACATCTCATCACATCCACTTCACATCACATCTCATCACATCCATTTCACATCACATCTCATCCATTCGCATCCCGAGTCACATCACATCACATCTCCTCCATTCACATCCCATATCATTCATTTACATCCCGATTCATTCATTCACATCCCGATTCACATGACATGATATGACATCACATCCACATTCATCACATTCATTGTATCCCCATCCCATCACATACATTTTATCCACATAACATCACATCCATATCATACCTCATTCATACACATCCCATCTCATTCATCCATATCCATCCAATCATTCACATGCATGGCTATTCACATCTATCCATACATTCACATCTATCCATACATTCACATCTATCACTTCACATCCACATATATTCACATCACATCACATCTCCTCACATCACATCTATCCATACATTCACATCTATCACTTCACATCCACATATATTCACATCACATCACATCTCCTCACATCACATCACATCTCATCCACATCCACATCACATTAGATCCATATCTCTGTTCATCACACCACATCTCATCCACATCTACATCACATTCACATCCACATCCCTTTACACCACATCACATCCACATCCCTTTATATCACATCACAGCCTTTCACATACACATCCACATCCATTCTTTCATATACACATCCACATCCCTTTACACCACATCACATCCACATTCCTTTATATCACATCACAGCCTTTCACATACACATCCACATCCATTCTTTCATATACACATCCACATCCATTATTTCACATACACATCCACATCCATTCTTTCATATACACATCCACATCCATTATTTCACATACACATCCACATCCATTCTTTCACATACATATCCACATCCATTCTTTCGCATACACATCCACCACATCCTTTCTTTCATACACATCCATATCCATTCTTTCACATACACATCCACATCCACATCCATTCTTTCACATACACATCCACATCCATTCTTTCACATACACATCCACATCCATTCTTTCATACACATCCACATCCATTATTTCACATACACATCCACATCCACATCCATGTACTTCCTATCTCACCCTTTCACATATCCTCTCATCTCATCATTCACATCCACATCCATTTTCATTACATCACATCTTATCACATCCTATTTACATCTTATCACATCCTATTTACAACACATCTTATCACATCCTATTTACATCTTATCACATCATATCGCATCTCATTTACATATTATCACATCCATTCACATCCTATCGCATCTCATTTACATCTTATCACATCCCATTTACATTTTATCAAATCTATTCACATCCTATCACATCCCATTTACATCTTATCACATCCCATTTACATCTCATCACATCCATTCCACATCCTATTCCCATTTAGTAACTTTTTCTACTTTGATACCGATAATGGGACTTTTTCTAAATTTCTGCCAATTGCTTGGCTTAGATAAAGATTCTTTTTCTCGACGACTATTTATATATTCCTTCTCAATTTCTCAATTAATTATATTCAAAATTCCTCTTTTGAATAAAAGAAATCATGGAGTTTACAGAAATCAATTCTACCCATATTTTCACTTTTTTTGATAAATAATCATAAATTGAATTATACTAAAAATTCTCTTCTTTCCATTTAATTTCTTGGATCTTAAATACCATGGGAATTCCTCTTTTGCATTTTATTATTTGCATTCCAATGTCATGGGAATACCTCTTTTATCATCAAATATTTCTCATAAAATAATTTCATCTAAACTAAAATACCCATTAATTCAAATGATAGGAGTTTCTCTTTTCCCATCTAAATGATGGAGTTCCAAATGTCATAGGAATTCCTCTTTTACCATTTAAATATTTCTAATAGATAAAATAAATTTATCTAAAATTTATCTTTTAATTTAAATAAAATATCCAATAATTCCAATATGCTAGGAATTTCTCTTTTCCCATTAAATGATGGAATTCCAAATGTCATAGGAATTCCTCTTTCATCATAAAAATGAATTACTAGAAATTCCTCTTTTTGCTAATCAACTATTTATGCATAAACATTACAATCAAATCTTGCATAATTATGATGAGAATTTTTCAATTTACCTAGGATGATTAATCCTAGAATATGGTAGGAAGTCCTTTCATATTATGAATGAAAATGATTTATGTGTTAATTTTTTAAAAAAATTATCATAGTTCCGCTTTGGTATTACTGATAATTTTTAATAATTTTGAAAGCATAAAGTTAAGTAATACCATATGATAGAATGACTATCATTAGGATCAATATCCAATTATGGACTTGATTCCTAAGTTTTTCATAAATTAAATAACATAAAAGTATTAAAAAGCCACTTATTTGGCCTCAAATTTGACAAGTATAGAAATCACTTTTAGATTTGAGAATTGCTTCATGAGAAGCATCATTTGAATATAGAATAGGTCATAGGAATGACCATTCTTTGGGGCAGAGAGAGATATGCTTAAAAAACATTCTAATTTAAGCATAAATGTAAAATTTATAAGATTTATCACTAGAATTCATTACAGAGTTCCAATTGCCTTAAAGAGCCATTCAATTGAATGCTTCTAAAGCTTGAGAGGGGTTGAGAAGTGAGAAACATTTTGAGATTTAAGAAAAAAGACCATAAACCACACTTTACCTCTTAATTTGCTTGATTCTTTAGTCAATGGATGTTGAGAGAGGGAGAGAGATGAGACAAGAGACACCACATATGCTCCGCAAGAATGAATCATATTAGTCACAAGTCACATATATATAGGCAAGACCTAGAGTGAGTTAGGGCTAGCTATGTATAGCTCCAACAAGCTAGCTATATATAGCTCAAGTAGGTATATGTTGAGAGAGGGAGAGAGACGAGACAAGAGACACCACATACGCTCCACAAGAATGAATCATATTAGTCACAAGTCACATATATAGGCAAGACCTAGAGTTAGTTTAGGGCTAGCTATATATAGCTCCAACAAGCTAGCTATATATAACTCCAACAATAAATGTGCATGATGTGAAGTAATGTGTGAAGTGTCCTAAAGTCTATAGGCTATGTACAAGTCTAGACAAAATTGACATGACGTGAGATGTGCTAATCTCCAAAAAGAGAGGCCGCCGCAACTCCAAGTTCTGATTACAAAAGTGTAAACCGAGCGTCATGGTGTCCTTTGGTGATCAGTTGGACAATGTTCTACCATTATTGTTCCTTTCCTTACTTCATGTCGAACATAGTGATAATGAACTGTAATATGCTTGGACTTGCTATGTTGCACGTAGTCCTTGGCTAGACTAATAGCACTTTGGTTGTCACATCTAAGAGGAGTGCTTGAGGAAGGAGAATGACCAATATCAGCAAAAGTAATTGTCGAAGCCAAACCAATTCACGAGCTGCTAAAGATGCAGCTACATATTCAGACTCTGTAGTAGAAACTACAATACAGCGTTGTTTCTTGCTAGCCCAAGATACCAAACAACCATTGATAAAGAAGCAATTACCACTGGTGGATCGCATGGACAAGTTAGAGCTGGCCCAAGATACCAAACAGCCATTGATAAAGAAGCAATTACCACTGGTGGATCGCATGGACAAGTTAGAGCTTGCCCAATCAGCATCTGAATAACTCAAAAGATTAAAAGAAGTTGATGAAGATATGTCTTCTTGACAGTGATATACAAGTCCGAAATCTGCAGTGCCCTTCAAGTGCTTCAAAACACGTTTAGCTTGAGACCAATGTCTTGTTGATGGAGAGGACAAGTATTGTCCTAACAGATTTGCTGCAAACAGAATATCAAGATGAGTACTCATGTCCACAAATTAAAGACAACCAACAAGATTAGCATAGGGTTGATTTAAAGCTAATGATTCAGCCTCAATATTTGCAGAAGTACTCCTAGTAGAGCTTGCAAGACAAGGAGTGTTTGCCGGATGTGCAGTAGCCAATCCAAACTTTTGAATAATATCTTGGATAAACTTTGTTTGACAAAGAAGCAAAATACCATTGTGATGATACCTTTGAACTTGAATACTAAGGCATGAATGGATGTCGCCAAGATCCACCATATCAAAGGCTGAGGATAAAACCTTTTTTACTTGTTGCATGAAAGATAGATTTTTAGACACAAGTATAGTGTCATCAACATAAAGGGCCAATATCACAAAATGGTTATTCACATTGCGCTTGATATAAAGATTTTGATCAGAGAAGCAAGAAACAAACCCCTAAGATGTGAGAAATTGATAAATCTTGATGTACCATGATCGTGAAGCTTGTTTTAGTCCATACAAAGCACGGTGGAGTTGGCATACAAGATGTTCCTTTTCGGGAATTGTAAATCCTTTAGGTTGCTCCATATATATTTCCTCCTTTAAGTCTCCATTAAGACTTGTACTACGAACTACCGGTGAAAAAGTGTCATGATAGTCAATCCCTGCAATTTGTGAGTATCCCTTTGCAACTAAACAAGCTTTTAATTTATCAAAGGATCCATCTGCCTTTGTTTTAGTTTTGTAAATCCACTTACATTTGATAGGAGTACGATCAGAAGGTAGATTGGTAAGAACCCATGTACCTTTTGAGATTAAAGACTCATATTCAGCTTCCATGGCTTCCTTCCATTGTTCCTTTTGTGGAGAGGACATAGCTTCTGTATAAGTTGAAGGATATCACAAACAGCCAATACATGATTAAAGGTTTCAAGATCATTATCATATACATGATTTGTACCGTGCTCAAGTTCAATAGGAAGATCATCATCATCATATACATGATTTGCACCGTGCTCAAGTTCAATAGGAAGATCAACATAGATATCAAGATCTTTAACAGTCTCCTTTGAAACCGTAGGATGAACATCAATAAATAGACTTGTCTCCAATATCCATCAAAAGAGAATATCCATCAAAAGAGTGTTGTCATCATCATGCAAATCATTGTCCAAAAGTAGAAAAGGAAAAGAAGTGAGTAATGTTTTTGTATCATCAGCATCATCTGTGGACCACGAACCTCCCATCAATTGCTCATTGAATATAGCGTCTCGACTAACAATTGCCTTTTGAGAACTTGGATCGTAAAACTTGTAACCCTTTGAGTTGTCAGAATAACCAATAAAAATAACCTTCAAACCTGAAGGTTCTAGCTTGTGTCGTGTCTCTTTTGAGACATGAATATAAGCAATACACCCAAAGACTTTAAAATATGCAATAGAAGGAGTTTGGCCTGTCCAAGCTGTGATTGGAATCTTACCAGAAGGTGCAATAGTTGGAAGATGATTTTGAACAAAAACGGCTGTCAATACTGCTTCTGCCCAAAAAGAGCGAGATAATCTAGAATGAATAAGCATACATCTGATTGCATTCAAAATTGTACGATTCTTTCGCTCTGTAACTTCATTCTGTGGGGAGAATATAGAATGGTATACTCATGTGGATGCCGTGGTTGATGCAATGATCATGAAATAAGTTGGAAATATATTCACCACCATTATCACTTCGAAGAATATATTAAATATTATATATATATATGTATATATATATATAATATATATACATATTCATGAGTGACCCCCCGAGGGTGGTAGTGAGAGGGGGAGTGTTGAAAAAGGAAGTGATGTGGGGTAAATGTTTGAAGAAAGGGGGAGTGGATTTGTAAGAGTTGAATAATAACTCATTGACTACAGTTCCGAAGGGTCAAACGGAGCCCAAAGGATGAAGAATATGTGGAATGTCCAGCCCATGTTGTTGCAACTTTATTAGATAGGTCTCTCCAGACCTCATTCACAAGACAGTCAAAATGCTTCCCCAGCATTTTTGACATAAAACAGTCGTTTAAAAACAGGTCATAAATACAGTTTCTATAACGAACTCTCGTCTTTCCACATTGTTCCACATCAATCTTCATTTATTTCATATGTATTCCCATTCTCATCACATCATTTTCCATCTCATCACATCTTTTCTCATTTATCCGCATCAAATCTCATCCACTCGCATCTACCCATATCCACATCTCATCACATCATATTCATTCACATCACGTATCACATCTATCCCAATTTACATCACATCTCATTCACTCACATCCTGATTCACATGGCATCACATCTCATTCATTCACATCCCGATTCACATCACATCACATCTATTCACGTCCATCACATTCATTTACATCACATCTATTTACATCCATCACATCACATTCATTCATATACATCACATTCATTCATTTATATCCACCACATTCATTCATTCATATCCACCACATTCATTCTCATAACCATCCCATTACATATATTCTATCCACATTATATCACATTCATACACATCTCATCTCATTCATCCACATCCATCCAATCGTTCACATGTATGACTACTCACATCTATCCATACATTCATATCTATCACTTCACATCCACATATATTCATGTCACATCACATCTCTTTACATCACATCACATTCTTTCACATACACATCCACATCTTCGACCAGTGTGATTCTCCATAGATATTTGGTACCTCTTAAATGTGTCCAATGCTTTTGATTTATGTTGAAGCAAAAAGACATTTGTATACTGTGAATAGTCATCAATAAAAGTAATGAAGTAACGGTAGCAAGACTTGGATGGAGGAAAGGGTCCACAAATATCAATATGAATGAGATCCAAAAGATTATTTGAATGAATATTTGTAGACATTGGAAATGGCTTACGATGATGTTTGCCTAGAGCACAATATTCACATATCCCCATATGCGGGTGAGATTTGAGGTCCATACCTCTCACAAGATCATGATGACGATGAATATCAAGAAGCTTTGAGAAATTTGAGTGAGAAAACCGATGATGCCATAGCTTACAATCCAGATCTCCTAGAGCTGTAACAACATTTGCAACATCCTCATTCAATGAAAGTTCAAAGAGATTACCATGTCGAGGAGCAACCGCAATAATGGTGCCAACCTTTTCGATGTGACACTTTGTATTATCAAATCCAACAAATAGACCAAGATCCACAAGCCGCACAATAGAAAATAAGTTTCTTTGTAAATTGAGGACATATAAAACTCCTCACAGTATTTTGGTTGAGGAAGAAGTTCCCAAATACAAGTCGCCAATACCCATTACTTGGCAAGTTATATTATCAGCAAGATAAACCACTTTCTTGATAGAAATTGGATGATAATTGTGTAACCATTGCAATTGATATGTCATGTTGCCAGTAATGCCAGAATCAACAATAAAGAGAGAACCATCACGAACATGTAGTACGTTTTCTGGAGAGACATTATAATGAACCAAATTAGCCTCTTGATGAACATTGTCTTCATCATGAGGATTTTGTTGAGTAGCATAAGCTTGATTTCAAGCTTCATCATAACGCCTCTTGAAGCATCGACTGGATGAATGCCTTGTGCTCCCACAATATTCATAGGTTGCAAAAGAGGAAGAACCCCTTGATAAAGGAGGTTTCTTATTTGTAATACCGTGTTCTTCATCGTACTCTCATGCGCAACATTCAGATACCAAGTGACCAGTTTTGTCACAATAAGAACAACGCTTTTGAGAAAATCTCAAACGAGAAGAATTACCTCCTCTTTGGAAGCCACGAGATGTAAATTGGGAGGAGGAAGAAGGGCGTTGCTGAAATGGACATCTCCGGACAGCAAAGGCTATCTCTGATTCTGTGTACTCTTGGGAAATCGTTACCGTTTCATGAGTTACTGACGTCTGACGATCATGACGTTGAGAATATTCAATCAAAGAAATACATGTATGCTCAAAGTCAATTCCATCCTTGTTAGATAATATAGTGACAATATTATCATACAAAGGATCCTTCACCGTATCAAGAGGGTGTGTAACCAATTAAGTTCGAGGAATAGGATCCCTTGCAGAAAGTTGATTCATAATACCTTTGAATGATTCAATGTGACTAGACATGGATGTACCTGCCTTGAATTGAAGCTTGCCCAAAAGATTACGGAGATACAGAACCTTTGTAATAGTTTTCTTCTCAAACATAGTGATAAGATAGTCCCATATAGCATATGATGTGGATAACGGATAAACATCTAGCATGAGTGAATCGTTAAGGGCAGAAAGTATATACTCACGAGTAGCCTTATCACGACAAATTCAGTGTGCATGATCAATTTTCCACTGTTCAAAAATAGGACCTTTGGTAATAATAACATCATTCTGAAGTGGATCAATAGGTTGAGGAGGACATGCAAGAATACCAAGAACAATATCCAATTTGTCTCCTTCCAAAATTAATAGGATCTTGTATTTCCAACCAAGAAATCCTTGGCCTTGCAAAAGAGGAACAGAACACTGCCCAGAAGGAAATCCGTTAACAAGTATGGTGTTTGCCATGTCAGGTTGTAAGAACACGTACAAGATAAGATTGCAGAACTTGGAGACCATGTATGAGATATGAGAAACGTAGCAAAAAATAGGCATGCACCAGACGACGAGCATAAAGTGATCGTGTAAAGAATAGAACGTGAACCAAAATTAGAACTCTAAAAGTGGAGACCTGTGTCTCATGCACGTAAGCAAACTTAGAGGTCCATAAAAGACAAAAATAATAATACGAAAAAGCACCGCGTTAAGAAAAAGCACCACGTTATGACGCAACTTGCAAGGCATGTTTTGTATCTAATTGTAGCTTGTATAGCAAGCATCTGTCTAAAGCTTTCACAGAAAGCTTTGACGATCAAATCTTGCTTTACGACTCAGAGACAACTACCTGTTTTCTCTCACAAAGAATTCGTTTTACTGTTTTAGATGTAGTTTGCCGGAACTGTCCTAACTTTTGACTCAAAACTCCGTTTGACAAACCGTTTTGATAGGATTCACCAGCACTATACCATCTACGCACCAGGTTTTAAGGACATGATTAAGAAACAATTCTACTTACAACAAGTGGAGCTATAAAATCATGCAGGCAACATATAATCAAAGAACCAATCAACCCTACACAAAACTGTTACCAAACAAAGATCAATCTTGTAAAACATGATATCATAATCATAAATTGAACAACAAGAAGACGTAGATGCTTCCCTTATGATTAGAATTGCTCTAATTGAAAGATCCCTACCCCCTCCATGCAACCGGATTCGGGGGTGCTACCAGCGGAAGTAGCACTCCTTGTGCGGGGCAGGATCCCTCACTCATCAGGGCCTCGCCCACAGATATTCGGACAAGAGACTAATCCCTTGGTTCTTCAAAAACCGAACCCGAAAAAACTCCCCCTACTGCAAAGCAAGAGCGAGTCCACTAGGATATTTGTACTCTAACATAGTCAAGGTCATTATTGACCAAACTGATCCGACCGAACCTGTGAGTCACTTGGTGAGATCAAGGAAGATACTTGCACTTGGATCATAGAAACCAATGCTTTTTTCCCATCTAGAGGCACAGCCGTTGATTCTTTTTCCATAGAACAATTACTGTCTGGGATTTACTTCATCTATCGTACTATAATAGAATTGAGTCTCATTTTACGGATCCATCAGTCCAGCCTAACCCCATCCAGTCCCATGGGTAGCCAACCGCCCAACCACTGTAGTGATGGGATCCAATTAGGAATTTGGTTAGGTTTTGTCCTGGGTACGAGGGAAAAGAGTTCCCAGGTCCCCTGGCCGGATATTCATGCAAATTCAATTCCAATCACACCACTTACACACCCAATATGAAATTGTCTTTTTCACAGATTCACCTATCTTTAAAACAATCATCTAATAAAACCATAGTGTCACTGATCATAATCCTCCAAAATATCTGGTTGAATCCTAATTTCCAATCATTCCTTCATCGGTGTATCTATGGCATCATTGGCAACCAGAACGCTCACCACCTATCCACTCATGGGCCTTTTCGATAAAGTTCCTAGCTCATAGTACCCGACAATATATTCCCTTATAAAAATCAAGATGGAATCTCCGTTGAAGATCAGCAAGATCAACCAGCAAGATCAACTAACAGCTCCATATAAAAGAGCCATGGACTCATCCGTTGAGGACCAGCAAGGTCAATCAACCAGATCCATGCCCGATTTCAGAAAACAACTCTTATGCCTTGTTCCAATATCTTCCCCGACACACGTGTGGGTATCTTCGGTGACATAGAGCCCGAGCACCGTATGGTTAGCACCCTCTAGGATCCTTCGCAGGTGACCTAGCGCTTCACTCATAGGCCGCTTCCTTGGTCCCTCATCCACCGTATCGGAAGCTCACCATTTAAATCAAATGAAGGTTGGTCAAGACCTCGGCCGACCTTGCTATGCGAGACGTCCTTCGTTGACTCTCTGGCAGCTAATGTAACTTTATCGGTTAGGTCGCCACGACCTCATTCACAAGACGGTCAAAATGCTTTCCCAACATTTTTGACATAAAACAATCATTTAAAAACAAGTCATAAATACAGTTCCTATAAATGAACTCTCGTCTTTCACATTGTTTTACACATCCGTCCACATATCCAATTCATATGTATACCCATTCGCATCCAATCACATCATTTTCCATCTCATCACATCTTTCCTCATTTATTCTCATCACATCTCATCGACTCCATCACATCTCATCTCATTCATTCTTATCCCGATTCACATCACATCTCATCTCATTCATTTCTCATCTCATTCATTTCACATCTCATCTCATTCATTCTTATCCCGATTCACATCACATCTCATCTCATTCATTTCACATCTCATCTCATTCATTCTTATCCCAATTCACATCACATCATCATCCATTCACATCCCATATCATACATTTACATCCGATTCGCATGACATTACATCTCATACATTCACATCTCGATTCAGATCACATCACATCTCATTCATTCACTCACATTGATATCACATCCTTTCACATACACATCCACATGGATTCTTTCACATACACATCCACATCCATATCCATTCTTTCACATACACATCCACATCCATACCTACACATCCACTCCATACATACATATCCACATCCATTTTTCCACATCCATACCTACACATCCACTCCATACACATTCACATCCATTTTTCCACATACACATCCACATTTATACTTCCACATACACATCCATATCCATTCTTCCACATACTTATCCACATCCATACATACACATCCACATCCATACATACACATCCACATCCATTCTTCCACAAACACATCCACATTCAATCTTCCACATACACATCCACATCCATACATGAACATCCACATCCATTCTTCCACATACTCATCCACATTCATACTTCCACATACACATCCACATTCATTCTTCTACATACACATCCACATCCATACATACAC
The DNA here is from genome assembly GCF_041138505.1 of Cibotium barometz. Taxonomy (NCBI): domain Eukaryota; kingdom Viridiplantae; phylum Streptophyta; class Polypodiopsida; order Cyatheales; family Cibotiaceae; genus Cibotium; species Cibotium barometz. Next base: position 32,388,805 of record NC_141092.1, on the reverse strand, counting down.
ATCCACATCCATTCTTCCACATACACATCCACATTCATACTTTCACATACACATCCATATCCATTCTTCCACATACACATCCACATCCATACATACACATCCACATTCATACTTCCACATGCACATCCCTATCCATTCTTCCACATACACATCCACATCCATACATACACATGCACATCCATTCTTCCACATACACATCCACATTCATACATTCAAATCCATTCTTCCAGATACACATCCACATCCATACATCCACATCCATTCTTACACATGCACATCCACATCCATTCTTCCACATACACATCCACTTCCACATCCATGTACTTCCCATCTCACCCTTTCACATATCCTCTCATCTCATTATTCACATCCACATCCATTTCATTACATCACATCTTATCACATCCTATTTTCATCTTATTACATTTATTCACATCCTATCGCATCCCATACACATCTTATCACATCCATTCACATCCCATACACATCTTATCACATCCATTCACATCCTATCACATCCCATACACATCTTATCACATCCATTCACATGCTATTCCCATTTAATAGCTTTTTTGTAGTTCGATATCGATAATGAGACTTTTTCTAAATCTCTACCAATTGTTTAGCCTAATCAAAGGTTCTTTTTCTCGAGGACTATTTCCATATTCCTTCTCAATTCCTCAATTGAGTTATATTCAATATTCCTCTTTTGAATAAAAGAATTCATGGGATTTGTAGAAATCAATTCTACCTATATTTTCACTTTTGGTAAAAAGTCATAAATTGAATTAAAATCAAATTTCCTCTTCTTCCCATTTAATTTCTTGGATCTCAAATACCATGGGAATTCCTCTTTTTGCATTTGATTATTTGCATTCCAATGTTATGGGAATTCCTCTTTTTTCGTCAATTATTTCTCATAAAATAAATTCATCTAAAATAAAATATCTATTATTTCAATATGTTAGGAATTTCTCTTTTCCCATCTAAATGATGGAATTCCAAATGTCATAAGAGTTTCTCTTTTAACATTTAAATATTTCTTATAGATAAAATAAATTTATCTAAATTTTATCTTTGAATTTAATTAAAATACTCATTAAATCCAATATGCTAGGAATTTCTCTTTTTCCATCTCAATGATGGAATTCCAAATGTCATAGGAATTCCTCTTTTAACATTTAATATTTCTTATAGATAAAATAAATATATCTAAATTTAATCTTTGAATTTAATTAAAATACTCATTAATTCCAATATGCTAGGAGTTTCTCTTTTCCCATCTCAATGATGGAATTCCAAATGTCATAGGAATTCCTCTTTTAACATTTAAATATTTCTTATAGATAAAATAAATTTATCTAAATTTCATCTTTGAATTTAATTAAAACACTCATTAATTCCAATATGCTAGGAATTTCTCTTTTTCCATCTCAATGATGGAATTTCCAAATGTCATAGGAATTACTCTTTTAACATTAAAAATGAATTACTAGAAATTTCTCTTTTGCTATAATTACTATTTATGCATAAACATAAAAATCAAATTTTCCATGATTATAATGAGAATCATTCAATTAATCTAGGATGATTAATCTTAGAATATGGTAGGAAGTCCTCTTTTCATAATATAAATGGAAATGATTTATGTGTTTATTTTTCAAAAATTTTACCATAGCTCGGTTGCTATTACTGATAATTCTCAATAAATTTGAAAGAATAAAGCTTAGTATTATTTATGTGACTAGAATAACCACTAATTGGATCATTATCCAATTATGGATTGATTCTTAATTTAACCATAAATTAAATAGCATAAAAGTATTAAAAGGTTATTTTTGGCCTCTAATTTTACAAGCATAGAAATTACTTTTAGATTAGAGAAATGCTTCGTGAGAAGCTTCCTTTGAATTGAGAATTGTTCATAGGAATTACCATTCTTTGTTGGGGGAGAGAGATAAATGCTTAAAAACCATTATAAATTCAGAATAAATGGAAATTTATGTATTTCTTCATTACAATACATTAAAGAACTTCAATAGTATTCAAAAGCCATTCAAATTAATGCTTCTCAAGCTTGAGAGGGATTGAGAAGATAAACATTTGGAGATTTAAGAAAAAGAAGACAATAATCTACACTTTATCTCCTAAATTACTTGATTCTTTGATCATAGTAGAGGGCCCCAACCAATCAATTGGTTTTGTATGTTGTTGGAGTCAACAAGGAACATTGAAGAGAGAGAGAAGCTCCAATCTCTTCAATTTGTAGAGGATTTTTAGAGGATAATAGAAAATATCATTATTTCAGTATAATACTGGCATGGTATAGTTCTCATATTTTTTTACAAAGAGCTAAGGATCTCTTTATAGGTGGTCTCTAACCAAGTCCAACTAGTTTCTAGAATTTTCCAGGTTTAGTTCGGCTGAATTTGGACAAGATTTGGACCTAGTTTGGCTCCCTTTTGATTTGGTTTGATCTAGGAGAGAGGAGAGATAAAAATATCACAATATTTTTGAGTTTAAAACTCCACCACACAAGTGAAATAGGCGCCTCCTTGAAGAGCTCCCTTCTCCTTACCAAGGTGTCAAAATTGAATCATTATACCCAAAATATCTCATTTTGTTAGTAATACTCATAGTTTTTTACTCTAATAAACTTTGTCCTTAGTCAACTCTTCATCTTATGTGAGAGTTTACTCATTTTGGGGGGGTCTTTCTTTTATAAATTGGATTTACCTCCTCCCCCCACTTGGATTGATCCTATTGGCCCATAGGAACCTTAATTGGACCATAATCTAAAAATTTCTGAAAATCTAGACCCTTAGGCTAAGGTCCTTTATACTTCTTTTCAATTAATTCTAAATGCACATTGGAAAGTTCTTTTTGACTTTTTGTTTCAGGGGAAACCATTTTAGACACTAGGAAGATTTTTATATCAAAAAATATCTCAATTTTGGATTATCTCTCTCTAGACATTTTCTCTCTTTCTTTTATTTCAAAGAGGGGAATAATTACAATATCAAAAGGGGAGGTTCTTACACTTGTACACCTCAAAAGCTGGAGGGAGGAATCTTACATCCTACCCCACTTAAAAAAACGCGAGATGTCCTCATCTCGTAGAGGTGGAGTATGATCTCTTTCATCCTCTTCTTCTTCTTCAATCACTTCCACCGTTATTGCCTTGGAAGTGGACGGTCGATTTGGGAACATCTCACCTTGGCTTCCCCTATTTTGAGGCGGAGGTTGTGCATTACCTTGGATTAAAACTGCGGGTTGGTTAGACAGTCTACCTATGGGATTTCTCTAATTTTGGCGGGAAAGAAACTTGATTACTCTGGAAGGAAGGAGCTAGAGTCTCGAATCTTGATCCCTGATTTTTTTGTCGTCCTGAAAACCTTGTTCCAAAAGGTGTTGGGCAATCCATACTGTGATGTCCAAATCCTTGACAGTTATAGCATTTCACTCCCTTGTTCAAGATTGGAACTTCTCAAGTTGAATTCCAAGGGATTGAGTTCCGCGAAAAGGACATTTCTTCCCTTCTGGCACTTCCTATATCCTTGGCTTGACCCTTATATCTCTTAGATGGTGGAAGGTTGGAATCACCTTTTGGAGCTAAAAACCTTTTGAAAGGTGATGGTGGGACCTTGACATCAAAGGCCTTGGCAAAATCCTTCGCCATCCACACTGCTTCGGCCATGGAATCTGGCTTGGCATTCTTCGCTAGGATATTCAAAGGTTCATTCAATCCTCAAATGAACCTGGCCATCAGCTCTTCTTCATCGAGCGGTGGTGAGTATTTGAGGAGGAGAGCGAACGCTTGGTGATATACTTCAATAGTTCGCCTCCCTTGGGTTAACTCTAAGAATTCATTTATCTTTGTTTCTAAAAAGCCGAGAGGACAAAATCTCTTCCTTAGGTGAATTTTAAGATCATTCCATGTCTGAGTGTTTCGCAGTGGTTTCTCCGTGCTACTCTGGTTGTTTCTACTATCTTCAGCCTTGCAAGAGCCATTTTTCTCTTCTCATTGTACCCGGTGACATCGAAGTACTCTTCCATTGCTTCGATCCACTTCTCCATAGTCTCACCCAAGTTTTCCCCTTCACCCTTGAAAGGTCCAGGTTGCAATCTATGAAGAGTTTTACGAACATCCAAGTCGAGCTCTTCCTCATCGAGTTGGGGGTTATCATTCCTACCACGACGACCTCGATCCATGATCCTATCAATACGAAAATTCTTGTTAAGTCCTTTTATTTACAATTCAAATCCGACTTTAGATCCAACTGATTCTGAGGTTCTTTAGATTGGTCAGCTCTCCACAGAATCATGGGATAAAGATCCCTTATATAGAACTCATTATCAGATAACAATTCATTCAGAACATATCATTCACATTCTTAACACAATAATGGTCCATCAGACCAAAAATTCCATCTGAACACTCCTCCATGGAAGTTTCAGTTATGTAGGTTTTTAATTTGTCATCCCTTAACTTGATCCACCGGGTCAAGTGTTAAAAGTAGCAATCTGACAGCACAATCCACTAATCTCATAGTGATTTGCTGAAATCATTATCATCATTCCAGTTACGAACATCATCACAGGGACTCATCCCATTCATCCTCATTGTGGCTTTGTTCAATTGATCACCTTTCAACCAAAATTCAGGAATCATCTCAATCAGAATCTAAATCAACTCATCAATTCTCAACTAGAATCTTAAAATCATATCAACCACATTCGAATTCATCATCTGGATAGCATTTTTACTTATAATTTCAAGGTCTTAGATTTACTCGTATATACTGCCAGTAAAGAGCTGCAGTTATACCCTCGGTATATACGAGTAGTCACGGTCCTTAGAATTATAAGGTAAATACATTCAGAGATGGGTTTTCCCTTGTGGAGGAGCACGGGGACCTTCTTGTGAACAGGGTTGGATTGCAGGAGGAGGAGGCTCTTGGGGAACGCTAGTGTAGGCGATGCCCTTGGCAGCAAGAGCCACTTGAGCACGCATCACGTAGGGGCTGGCCCAAACATCCAGTAGCTGAACATCATGATTGTCTCCAGTACTCGCCATGAAACCTTGAAAGTTGACACCCTTCCTCTCTCTCTCTCTCTCTTCCTCTCTCCTGTATAGCCTTTCTAATTAATTGGTAAACGGAGGTAGTAGTAGTAGTGGTGGTGGTGAAGGGATTATACAATCCATCGCCCTTTATAAGAGACACCCTTTTCTCTGACGTCATCCACTGCATCACTTAACATCGCCCGACCTTATTAAAAGTTCAGGTTTACGTGTCCCTAAGGCCACTATAGATTCCAATCACCTATGTGGGTGATTTTATGAGTTTGTGGGCCTCTAAACCAACTCATATTCAAGTTTCCATTCAGTTCTGTCCCATACGAACCCCCTCAGACAACCCTTTTTTAATCACCTTAATATTATTACTTGGATGAGTGCGGAGGCTTGTTTATCTAATTCGCTACTTCATAAAATATTTTGATATGTTACATGATCCAATTATGGTACTAATTGACAATCCCTTTACTTTACGATTCCATCCGTACTAACTCATACCTTAAAAATCTTTCTCGATTAGTATCCGAATCAAATTATGTTTTTGTATATGAGCTCTTGGGACTAAATGCAAATTTTTTATTAGAATAGATTCTCAAAACTGAATCTTATTTCTCTAGACTAATTTTTCTCTCTAGCTTTTCTTCTCAATTTATGGACTGCTTGGTTAATAAAAAGCTGGAGAGAGAGAAATTAGTCAAGAGAAAGAAGATCCAATTTCAAGAATCTATTCTAATAAAAAAATTTCATTTAGTCCCAAGAGCTTGTATATAAAAATAGAGTTTGATATAGATACCAATCGCAAAATATTTTTAAGGTATGAGTTAGTATGGATGAAAGCGTAAAGTAAAATGGTCAATCATAGATGATTCAATTCCTAGTGCAAGGAGACTAAGATCATCAGTGTTTGCTATACTTGTATCCAACTCTCCCAATGCGCAAAATCACTGGACTAAAGTGCTAATCACTAAGGGCACATGGATCCTTATGCAATCAATGAAGAGAAGAAAGAAAAGCAATAAGAATACATTTAGGGTGTTATGGAAAGGAAGAGTGAAAGACTTCAAGATAGATACTGGAAGGACAACCATCACAAGGAAGTCCTAGTGCAGCACATAATGAGCTTGTGCTTGAGAATCTAGATGACATAAAATTGCCCTCGCATAGACCAAAATATAAGTTAATCTATCGCTTGTCAATCTTTCATTTTCTCATAATGGTCTAATGAACTTTGTAAATTGTCCACGTCTATGGTTGCAAATGTGTACCCCTCATCATATGAGGAGTGGGAGCCATTTTAGTGCATCATTGGAACTATGAATGTGGTTCACGCACACATTGGTCAGCTACTACAGTATAAGGGAAGGAGCAACAAAAGCCTTGTAGATGCAAGAATCTTTTTCTACGATCATTTCTACCATCTACTAAACAAGAAACACAATCGTTGGCCGCTTGGAAGAGCTACCTTTGTTGCAAGCTGAGTGGAACTACATGGATTGGCCTATTCCAGACCCCTCAGTAATGGAGTCAGCAAAGAGCAAGCTAATCAAGGATGTACAATGCTCTCTACGAGGGAGCATTCCAACTCGTGTAGTAAAAATTATTATTTACCTATACGAATTACTATGTTCGTGGAACATTTTAGTTTATTTCAGGTGAAGATAGCAAGAACCATTCTTGTCTGCAAAGATTTGGACACATTCCTCTTAGCAAGGCTTCTTGATGAGGGATGGCCGAGTAAAGTTTTTGACGATATCCATTGTAACATTGCACTGGAGACAGTAGTTGCCAAGTACATGATTGCAACTCAAACTCTTATCTTGTCCTTCTGGTATAGAAGGTCCCATTACATCAATGGAGAGTTAGTACCAATGGATCAGGAAGCCACAAGTGCAATGGACAACAAAGTCATAGACATTGGAGTGATTGATGAAGCTTCAACAGTGGTGACAATTATTTCTATACAAGAGAAATGCAATTAACAAACAGGTAAGGAAAGATATCGTCGAAGAATCCTTGCAAGACATGCCGGCACACTTTAATTTCATTCACAATGGAAGAAAGGTCCTCCTTAGAAGGGAGTGACTAATACAATGTAAAGAATTGGGTAACACATTCAAGATCATTCCTACTTGACAATACCCACTCCAATGTACTCTTTTGACATAATTAATCAAGTCTATCTTGTTAATGACACTCCTACTTGACATTACAAAGTTGAATGTACTCTTTTAACATAATTAATCAAGAGCCTTTTGTTCAATGCAGTACTTTCAAAAAACAAGACAATGTATACTATGTTCCAAGACACATTACTTGAGTGAGAATAGAATAGTTGAAGACATTACATTACAAAAAAGGATTTCTCATTACATAATCTTGTACTAAGTCTTTTGATTTATACAATCCATCTAAATATGGAATCAATTGTTCTTCCAAATCAACATCATATACATTACCTTCGAAAGGAAGGGGTGATATCCATGTTCCAATGGAATTGTACATAGCCTTCTCAGGGGTATCATCAATTAATAATGTATTTGTGGGACTATACGGGTGTTGGATATCCACATAGCGCTTCATAAGTAAGGGCACCCTAGGTTTGTTGGGATGAAAAACACCTGGGTCAATGTAACAGTGCCACTGGTCATATACAAAATACAATTCTGTTTCCTCAATCTTAGATTCTCTCAAAACTAGCGTGACAAGAGGCCTCAAATTATGCATCATCATTAAGGACTAGATGGCCAATCTAAAGTGCTTGGTTACAAAGTTGATAAATTGATATAGTTTGGGCCTTAGCATAACATGCATTTCCCCAACTTTGTAATTCCCTGTAGCACTTGGGCCAAAGCTCTTGGGATATCTTTTGAGCAGCAATCCATTAACATCCAAGATGATAAGCCTCCTCAGTGTCTGGAACCATTATTGACATGATTCTAATCAGTCTGAATATGATTCTAATCAGTCTGAATATGATTGAAATGATTCTAATCAGTCTGAATATGATTGAAACTTATAATCATTGTTAAGGGATAAAAATAGCTAATAGAAACAATTCTTAAAATTGAGTTGGTTTTATTACACTAGATAAATTAGGCTTGGGATCTTCATCAGGCTTAGGATCCTCACTAGCCTTAGTATCCTCATCAGACTTAGATTCTTCATTGTTCACCTCCCTACTAGGTCCCAGCTCGGCCTCTATAGTCTGCTTTGCGTCTGTCTTCTCTTCAGGCTTTGGCTCTGCCTCTTCAGCTTACTCTACCTCATCAGCCTTGGGATGTTCAATGTTAACCTCCACATTGGACCTTGTCTCTACCTCTATGTGCTCAGAGGGCTTTGGCTCGCCCCTAATAGGCTGAAGGAGCACCTCGACGTCTGCAAGATCGGGGAATTCCGGCTGGTTCTCCTCAGACATCTCTGTGCTATTCTTTCGTATTAATCGTATCATGGTCACTATGTACCGCTCCACATAGTTCCTATCATAATTCTCTAATGCGGTTTGAAAAAACAAAATTTACAATGTCAAACCACAAATCTAGCTAAATCAATGTCCACCAATGTCCACCTGATGATTCTTCCACTTACCTTGGACATGAAGGGATTCATGGAGAAGAGACTCTCGAGAATATATTCTGCATGTATTATCGATCACCATACACAGGAGTGTGAGTCTCCTTTCTTGGGCACTTGAACAAGCTTGACCTCCTCTGATTTGTACAGTTCATAGTCTCCATATAGGGAACCAAGAACATGAAGAAGCCTTTTTATACACCTGCATAATAAATAAGCTTTCACAATACGATACATTTCCAACTTCAAGGAGCCGGATACTAGAGAAAGGTGCTTTGAATGTTTACTTACAGGCCTAACTCAGGATGTGATCTTGGTACTGAATTAAGAGTCCACATGATTCTCTTATCCAATTCTATAAAACAGCAAGGCTCCAATGGTTCCTGCAAAAGCAAAAATATCTAAAACTAAGGCATCCCCTATCTATTAGATGCATATAACTAACAAGATAGAGGAGTAACATATCTTGATTTTTATGGAAAAAAATAATACGATAACCTCCAGCATGTTCAAATAGGTGAACCACTTTTGAATCTCTTGCTGGGAAGTACTCCTTCTTCTTAGCAGTGGTGAGAGCTAAGAGTTAAGAATAAACACCTAAGAGTGGCTCTCACGTGGAAGCTGGCACTTTATTAAACTGCAAAAACAAGGGTAACTCATTCAGGAAAAAGGGAAGAACTAAAGACGGAAGGACCATATCATCAGAAAATGCAATTTGCATACCTACTTTAAACAGACGTATAGGATAGTATATGTGATATGTGATGTCCTATCCATCAAAGTTCTGACATCCATGATGTCAAGAGAGAGCTGTCACTCACCATCTTCCATATTCACGAAGACAAAAATGCCCCTCTGCAAGTTCTTTAGTATCTCCAGATTGGCTAACTCCAACTCTTCTGTTTCTTTGATGTACTATTCTTGGAGATTCTTTGGGTTCGTTTTTACTTGTTGATCCTTATCTTTTCTTGCCTTCTACTCTTCCTCCCGTCTGGCCTCTTGTTCTGCCCTGGCTCTAGTGTTAATATCATGGGGAATATCTACAATTTTAATTTTATCCTCAGGAGCTCTTGTTCGTGGAATCATGAGGATGTTTTTCATCTTTGGGTCTATAAGCTCTACAGGGTGCAGAAGCTTCTCATACCTCCACACCTAAGCCTCTTCAATGTCTCACGAGTCACCATCCAAATATATCTACCTGCTCAATCTCTCATCAATATTTATGTAGATTACAAAGCTTTGAAATAGATATGAAGATAGGACACTACTTTATAAATTGTGAGATCCAAATCTTGTATTGAAAATGATGTTATATTGCTTTGTCAAATAATAAGTCCTTTAATATTTGTTGAGCAAGAAATTTAAAAATCACTCATCCATAAGGGCTAATAAACTTCTCTCTCATGTAAAATCACTCATTCATAAGGGCTAATAAACTTCTCTCTCATGTAAAATCACTCATTCATAAGGGCTAATAAACTTCTCTCTCATGTAAAATCACTCATTCATAAGGGCTAATAAAATTCTCTCTCATGTAAAATCTCTTATGGGTGGAGCCTTAGCAACAACTTCTCCCTAATAGAGTGGTAGTTCCTTTCAGGATAGAAGTGTGTATTACCCAAAAAAGACTCTTGTACCCAATCTCTAATACTGATCTTTCTCTCCTAATGGGCTTGACACCCTTATGGGTTTGATATAACTAATATTTCTCTCTTGATAGGCTCACCATTATGTATTTAATCCATATAAGTCATTTAACAACTCAACAATAATCTTTGCCATTTCCAACTAAGGTCTAAGATGAGTTTTACCTCTTTTCTTTCACCTTCCCATAGGACTTCTGTGATTGTACATGATGTTTACGTGTCCCTAAGGAAATTGGAGATTCCAATTATCTATAAGGGTGATTTTATGAGTTTGGGGGCCTATAAACCAACCATATTCAAGTTTCCTTGAATTTTTGTCCCATATATGAACCCCTCACACAACCCTTTTTAAATTATTATTACTTGGATTAGTGCGGAGGCTTGTTTATCTATTTTGATGCTTCCTAAATTTTTTTGATATGTTAAATGATCCAATTGACCATCCTTTACTTTACGATTTCATCCGTACTAACTCCTACCTTAAAAATCTTTCTCGATTGGTATCTAAATCAAATTCTATTTTTATATGCAAGCTCTTGGGACTAAATGCAAATTTTTTATTAGAATAGATTCTTGAAACTAGATCTTCTTTCTCTCAACTAATTTTTCTCTCTCAGCTTTTTATTAAACAAATTAACTTCCCGGTTTATGGACTTCTCCGTTTATGGAGGTAGTAGTAGTAGTGAAGCGATCATCCACGCCATCACCCTTTATAAGAGACGCCCATTTATCTCACATCTTTCACTGCATAACTTCACACCACCTAGCATTATTTAAAGTCCAAGGTTGAAATAAATGTTGTGATGGAGAGAGAGAGAGAGAGAGAGAGAGAGAGAGAGAGAGAGAGAAAGAAATGCACTCATAATGGAGTACCACATGCACTCAAGGGAGTGCCACAGTAGCCATGGAATCTGAAGCTCCAAGAAAGTAGGATTTGATTAGTAAAATGATTATTCGACTCTAATTACAATTTTTTCACTTATTTACTTGCCCACCTTTTCACACTTTTTTAATGTTGGGCCCCTACGCTTGCCCAGCCATATCCAAGCCCACCATGGGCTTCCCTTATGTCCAAACCGTGCGTAAAGTTCTTACTCAAGCCCAAGACCAAACCCCCTTCATTACAAACTATCCCCACCCAAAGGTTTCGTCCTCGAAACCATGTATGGAGAAATGTATGGGCATTTGCAAATCTTCTTGACTTCCCTCATGAATGCGGAAGTACATTCATTGCAATCCCAAAAGGTATCTCACACAAGAGAAATCTATATACTTCCTTGAATCATCAACATATTGCTTCATTTGATTTTGTGCCTTAGGCATGTTATCCTTGCACCTTTGCAATATTGTACACATCTTCTCAATCTCCTCTTTGGCTTGAGGATTCACCTTTTTCTCATTGAATGCAATAGAATGTATATGCACCTTATACTCATAAATGGCTTCAAATGGAGACATGCCAATACTCATGTGATAGGTGTTGTTGTGACAAAATTCAGCTAGGTGCAACCATCTATCCCATGAAGCTTGGGTGTCATAACAATAGTGTCTCAAATAGATTTCTAGCCACTTGTTGACCCTCTCAGTTTGGCCATCCATTTTTGGGTGATAGGCCGTACTTGGGGTGGGTGTAGTCCGCATGGAATATAAGGCACTCTTTCAAAAATGGCTCGTGAACTTGGCATCCCTATCGCTTACCACTTGCTTAGGAATTCCATGTAACCTAAACACATGCTCCATGAATTTTTGAGCCACCATAGAAGCTATATATTGCACCTTTGTGGGTATGAAATGAGCTACTTTTGCCAATCTATCAACTACTACATATGTGCTATTCCACCCTTGCTTAGTAGTGGGCAGCTCGGTAATGAAATCCATGGCTATGTATGTCCACTTCCCTTCCAAAATAGGCAATGTTTGCAACAATCCTCTCAGAAATCGGTTGAGATCCTTGTTCTGTTAGAAAGGAAAACACTTTTGCACATAGTCATGCACATTATTCTAAAGACCTTTCCAAAGGAAACTCTTCCGTATCTTATCATAGGTCTTGAACACTCTTGAATGACCCACCATGGGTGAAGAGTAAATCTCTTGAATGATTTTCAGCTTGAAGGATGAGTGAGAAACCAAATAGACCTTTCCCTTTTGTACCAAAGCAACCTATTGCGCACCTCAAAATGTGGATATTTATCACATAACTCTTGCTATAGTTTCTGAAACAATGGACCATCCATGTCATCCACCAAATACTCTTCTTGTATCTCATGAATCCAATTATGATGCACCTCCGAAATGGCATGTATAGTGCATCCGCCAAACGACATTGCCCTTTCCCACCATGTAAGAGATCTCAAAGTCATAGTTTTGCAAGGTAGCAAGACATCTCTTTTGCTTTGGAGAAAGGTTTTGTTGGGTGAGGAAATATTGGAGTACCCGATGATCGGTCTTTAGGTAGCAAGACATCTCTTTTACTTTGGAGAAAGGTTTTGTTGGGTGAGGAAATATTGGAGTACCCGATGATCGGTCTTTATGTTGAAATGCCCACCATACAAAGAGTGATGCCACTTTTTCTTGATCATAAACATGAAGCTCCTTCTCCTTCTTGATGAGCTTTCTACTCTTATAAGCAATCACCCCATGCTCTAAATATAACATGACACCAATTTCTCTCCCACTTGCATTAACCCATATAGTGAAATCTTAGAAAAATCAAAACAAACCAATATTGGGGATGAAATTAGTGCTTCCTTGAGCTCTTAGAAGCTCTTATTGGGAACAACATCCCAAAGAAAATGCTTCCATCTTAAGCCTATTGTGGTAAGCGGGGCTACCATGTGAGTATAGTAGCATATGAACCTCCTATAAAATGATGATAGTCCCAAAAATCCCCTTAGTTGAGTAGTGTTGTTGGGTGTAGGCCACTCTTTTACACATTATACCTTCTTGGGATGAATCTTAATGCCATCATCACTAAAAGAGACGGGGCCATTATCCACGTCTTTTTCGATGTTTTAGAACTAAGCTCAAAATCCCCAAAACATCAAAATATGCATGGAAAAAAAAGTCAAAATACTCATTGATACATGCATCAAAAAAGGCGTTGAAATAAACATGTTTTTCCACTCTTATTTTGACGAATTTTTCCACGAGTATTTCAATTGCCAGTTCCACGCTTATTTCGAGTGCTATTTTGCAATGGATGTTTTGATTGCTATTCCGACGACTATATCGACTACTATTACGATGATTTTTTTGATGGATGCACGAAACTTTTGACGCTTTCGATGGATGCAAGAAACTTTCAACTTTTTTTCGATGCAGGAAACTTTCGATGCTTATTTCGACGCGTGCAGGTATAAGTTTTTTTGGCATAATGGTGCATCCTGCTACATGCATCCAGCTACAAGACTGTAGCTGGATGCACCATTATGGCAAACTTATAGAGTACCAAAGGCAACTGTACTCTGATGTGAAGAACGAAGCAAATTTGTTAGAAAAGTTGGAGTGCCATAATGTTTTTGACATTACAAAGTAGCTACATTGTACACAAGTGCAAACAATGGCCAAATTATATTTCAAGATGTGAAATTTATATATCAAAGACCATATTACAAGCTTTGATGAGATAAGCCAAAATTGCATAAAGTAGTTGCAGAAAATTGCATACAAGCTATACTCATCGATGAGCAAAATTGCATAAAGTAGTTGCATACAAGCTATACAAGCTCAAACAAAGATGTTAGTTGAACAAAATACGTTTGTATAAGAGGAAAGACATGGGCAAGGCCACTCTATGTGGAGCCCTCACTCAAGATCAGGTATTGGTCCCTGCAAAAACTATACAAGATGCTTTTTTTGGTATACAAAACAACGATCTAACATGACATGGCAAAGCAAGTATACAAATCATAAGGTTAAGGCTTGCTACACTTACCATATCTACAATGCGTCCCCAATTGAGATTGGTGCCTTCTTGCTCAAGCTTCGCCAAAAGAAAGTACGTGTTATGGTGGCGGCGAGCAATGTCCTCTCTTCTCTCGTTTCCAGCCGACCAACCACTTGATTCTAAAAGTACCAAAACAATAAGATAAGCGTTGATACTTACAAAGTAGACATAACATCAAATGAAACATACAAGATAAGCATTGATACTTATAAAGTAGACATGGAATGCGTCCCAACTGCCGCTTCCATGGTGAGAGCTTCCTACGCTCTCCATTCAGGCTTTCGCCACATCCTCTTGTTGCTTGTAGCGTTGGGGATTTCTTGCATACTTTTGCTTCTCCTCTTCCAATCCTTGGTACTAATGTACCAAGGCTTCTCACCCCCTGCCTTCACTCTCCTAGTCACATCTCCCCGCCAATGTTTCATAATGTCCACCATGTGGTCCTTTATCTACCTTATGGGGATAACACCACTACTGATGGCCGGCTTGTACTCATCCTTGATTTGATTAATGACTCTATCTTTCTTAGCTTTATCCAACTTTGGCCATAAAGTCATAAAGTCATTTTCAAAGACAATGTGGCAAAGCTCGCAAATGCGACTCTTCATCTCTTGCCTGTGACATTATCCAAAACCACATTGCCATTGACAATTGTGTAATATTTTTCCCATCGGGCAGGTGTGGGCTGTGTGTCAAAATGTCACGATCGCGAGCATGGAGTGCTTTTGGTGCTAAATGGGGAAGAACACTCACGTGGGGGTGTAGACCCATCCGTGCTCCCACTTGGACAATAACTGCCTCCACCTCCACCACTCGAGAGTTGTCCGTGTGAGTGTTGGACAAGCGACTTGAGGGAGGGGTTCTGGCAGCTCTTCATGGGGTTTCTACAGGTGAACTAGGGTTAGCGATGGTGGTGCCCAATGGTGCGGTCTAAGTGCCCACCCCTCCCCCAAAATATTATTGTGCCATCGCTCTTTGCTCGGGCGTGCTTATGCTAAAAAACCCATAAACTGGTCAGGCGACATGGCATATGGAGAGAAGGATGGAGAGTAAGTTGGTGTCTCATTTGGAGTGCGAGACATATTTCTACACACACATAACAAAGCCCACATGGGCACTTGAATAAGAGCATACACATGAATAAGAGTACACATCTTATAACACACAACACACGCACATGTAACCTAGAGGAGAGGGGAGGGAGGGCAAAGAAGGAGGCGAACCTGCTTGAGTGCTAAGGAGGTGGAGAAGTGCTTGGGGAGAGAGAGAGAGAGAATCTACAAAACAAAAACATTCGTTATCTCTCAACCCTGATACACACACATCTCACAACCAAGGGGATAGGGGAGGGAGGGCAAAGAAGGAGGCAAACCTGCTTGAGTGGTAAGGAGGTGGAGAAGAGCTTGGGAGAGCAAGAGAACCTGCAAAACAAAGAACAAAAAAAAAACAAAAACAAAAACACTCATTGTCCCTCAACCCTGATACACACACATCTCACAACCAAGAGGAGAGGGGAAGGAGGGCAAAGAAGGAGGCGAACCTGCTTGAGTGGTAAGGAAGTGGAGAAGAGCTTGGGAGAGAGAGAGAACCTACTACAAAACAAAGAAGAAAGCTAAAAACAAGAAAATTACCCCTAATCACACACACATAAATTTTACAACACATGTACATGTAACCAAGAGGAGAGGGGAGTGAGGGAAAAGGAGGGGTACCTGATGAGGTAGCAAAATGCATGCACACAAACAAAAACGTAGAAAAAAGAGAGGTTCTATTTTATTGTATAAACCTGTGCCGTCGATTTTGATACATGCATGGAAATAACCATGGAAAAAAGCGTCGAGATCATGGTGGAAAAAAGGGTCAAAAAGTTAGTGGAAAAGAGCATGGAAATAAGCATCGAAAAAATAAAATCTTCATGGTCTTTTTGACGGATATTTTGACGCTTTTTTTCACACTATTTCAATGTCCTTTTCCACACAGTTATTTCCACGACCTGTTTGATGCTTATTTCAATGATCGCTACTTTTCATTCAAATTCAAAATCTTTCCAGATCTTACGCGCCCTCGACATTTCAAATTACCTATCACCAACTACCAGCCTCCACAAATACTTAAGGGAGGATTCCCATCCAAAAATAAGCATTTGTTCCCATTGCAAATCAATATGGAAACCATGGACGATGCCACACTCTCAAATTTTGTTGATTTAGAGGAGAAGACACTTTGCCCATATACTCGCTGCAAATACCAAGTGGCTCGACGTCGACAAATTTGCAATGATCATACAAAAAAATGGGGAATATTTCCGATGGAGCGATTGGAACATCTAATTAGTGGCAATGCACGCTTCAATAATGACGAACTAGTGGATATGGCCTGAACGATAGAGACCAACAAGAGTAGCCACAAACGAGGTGATCCAAAAACCCAAGGAACTTGAGGCGGATTCGGAGCAAATACTAGAACATGACATGGATGACATGATAAATGCCTTACGCGATGGAACAGAAGATCGTGGTTTGGAACACCAAGGGGTAGAAGAAATCACACGACATGTGGAATACACTTCCCAAGAAGAGAAAGAACTACGCAGGCTTGCCCGTCTTCCACTATATCATGGAGCACATGTGTCTGTTTTACGCGCTTGCCTATCCATATTGAACTTGCAATCAACTTTTGGATGGTCTGATATGAGCGTATCAAAACTTTTTGCGTAAGTGATGATATCATATGCAATTAGTGAGTTATGTACCTTTATATGCATTTTCTTAGCCTGTCTATTCTGTATAATAGCTTATTGAAACATCAAATATTTTCAAAAGATAATGAGATACCAGTGCGAGCAAAAACAATGTTGCACTCGATTGGCATGGACTACAACACACACCATGCTTGTCCAAATGATTGTATTCTTTATCGACAAGAATATAACAATGCAGTACAATGTCCGCATTTTGGTACATCGAGATATAGACAAGATGTGCAAGGAGAAAGGAGGGTACCACCAAAAGTTTTACAACACTTTCCCATCATCCCTGAGATTAAAACAATGTTCAAGTACAAATCCATTGCAGGATTAATAACTTGGCATCGTAACACTAGATCCACGGGATAGTGTTATGCGTGTGCCCACATATTCCCCTGAATGGAAGTACATTGAAGCGAAGTGGGTGGCCTTTCAGGAGGAGGCTCACCATATTCGACTTGGACTAGTGATGGATGGAGTGAATCCATTTGGTCTACGAAGTTCATCATGGAGTACATGGCCTGTTTGTCTAGTTATCTTTCACCTTGGCTAGCGATTAAAAAAGGGCATCTTTTATTGTCTTTGATAGTTCCTAGAAATTACAAGGTGAAGAACATGGATGTGTATTTAGGTCTTTTAGTTGAGGAGCTTCGTGTTCTATGGGAGGGCATTGAAGTTCATGATATTTCCAAAAGCTTTGGACAACATGCGCTAACATTGAGGGGAATACTTATGTGGACTATGCATGATTAGCGTGGCTATGGAGAGTGCTCAAGTAATATTGTAGCTTGTTAACATATTATGTTAAATCATGATTTTCATCCAAAATTACCTACTATAATCTTTTTTGATGTTCTACAGGTCTTTCAGTGTCAGGGTATAATGGATGTCTATTATGTGGGTTGTAACTTGAGGCTCGGTACTCAAAGTCTATGAAGAAGACAGCATACGAGGGCCATAAGAAGTATCTTCCAGACCATCCTTTGCAAGGTTGTTGCAAGATCAGGGTGTCCAGTTTTATCCAGTTTATGCTGGATTGGGACAATGCTTGGAGAGCAAATTTTGGGGGGCAAAGTACTTAAAGTGAGATCAAGCAAATAATGTAAAATATGCTTGCCCTTAAATTAACCAATAAAACTTAAATTAATATAAATTAGTCTAATTAATCAAAATTAATCAAAAATATGATGAAATGATAAACAAATGATCTTTCCATACTTAGAGTGATCGAATTTATTTTTCCATAGATGCACCATTACAAGTACACTAGTCCCTATAGGTTTTAGATGATTCACATCAAAAATGTAATTTTACTAATTAGATTATTAATATTTACAGGCCTTTTGATAGTCTGGAAGAATTTTGAAAAAGAAATCATTAAAAATCCAACCATTAGATTTGCAATTTTTACTAACCACCACATTCTACTAATGTCTTAGTATCTACCCACTCTTTTGATCTACAAGATTGAGGATTTCAAGTGGTAGCTATTGTGGGTACAAAAAGTGGCGTATATTATAACACTTTAAAGACCTTGAAATATTTAAAGAAAATAGACAAATATCTTAAAAATTTCTCAAAAAATCAAGTTAAGCTCCATATTATGTGAAGATCTAAGGTACAAACTGGGAATCTCATATGAGTTTATATGTAAAAGATATTAGCATTTTATGGAATCAGTTCAAATTTGGGACAGGGTGTATACATTGACTTTGTACCTAAGAAAATGAGGACTTTTGACTATCTAATGCTTAATCAAATTATGCAACTATATTTCCAACTTTGAATATGATGTTCCAACAAAAGAACTTGAAACGAAATTCCTTCATTTTCTAGGAGAGATTAGCCACTAAAGGTAAACAAATGCCTGTTTTTTTACTATTTACAGGGTGCCTGAGTGGACAAAATTGGGCACCCTGATCTTGCAACCACCCTGCATGAGGTATTTCTAGGGAGGTTTCCTCGCATATGGAAGAGCAGTGATTGGAGGACCTTATGGGAGTTGGATCCAACCTACACACCTCCAAGAATGAAGCATTTATCCATTTCCATCAGCTTCCATAATACTGGAATGACCTTCGATAGTGAACCATCTTCTTGACCCAATGCACATTTTCAAGAATACCGAGGCTCTTTGCAAAACCATCATAGGAGAAAAGGAGAGCAAGGCACAATGAGATGATTTACAAGAGGTTCAATGCATGTAACATTTATGGGCCCAAAATAGACTAGATGGGAAGGTGAAGCTACCAAAAGCACCTTGGGTCATGTCAAAGGAAGAGCAACGGCGTGTAAAGAAGTGCATTAGTGAGTTTCATACCCCTACAAGATGCGTGCATTTCTTGAAGGGAGCATTTACAAAGGACGATGAGCTTAGTGACTTGAAGAGTCATGATTGCCAAAAATTCTTGCAATTTGTGCTTCCTATAGCCATCAAGGATTACCTCAATGATGACATTAGAGCAACAATTTACAAAATTGGTAGAGTGGTGTGTTGGATATCAAGGAAAGAGATTAGTAGAGACACATTGGAAGCAGCATGGTTAAACTCCATCGAGGCTGTTATAATGGCTAAGAAATACTTTCCAACAAGTATTTTAACCGTTCAATTGCACTTGCTAGTTCATGTGGTTGATGAAGTTGCTGTGGGCTAGGGTTGTCCACCATAGCTGATGGATGTTTTTCTTGGAGAGATTTATGAAGACGCTTAAAGGATTTGTTCGTCAAAGATCTAGTCCTGACGGTAGTATGGAAGCGGGATGGCTTGTTCAAGAATCACTTGTATATATAACTAAATTTCTCAGTACATCTGATCCCGATATGCCAAGATTATGGACACAAGAAGAAGATGATCGACTAGTTGGGGAAGAGCCACAAGGGAAAGGCTTGTGAGAACAATGGATATAGCATTGTGTGAGAAGATCAATAAATTTTGCATCTTAAACTCACATGCTATGGAGAAATGGATCGAGAGATACAACTTGGTGAAGGCTGAAAGGGACCAAGCTCGTTTAAGTTTTAGGAGTCGAACAACCTGCACACTACCGTACCCAACAGAACTTGTACTTCTTCCAAACTTTCCTTCTAATAAATCGCTCGAGCAAACCATACTGCAAGCTAAACGCAATTGTGAATCAATAAGTGATGAGAAGGAGGAGCTTGCATATGGTTGTGATTTCCATGTATGTGAGTTTGAGATATAAGTTTAGGTCATGTGGACGTCACTTTCGAGTAGAAGGAATAAATAAAAAAGAGAAGAACATTTGATTGTGTGGTGTGAAGGCTAATTTCATGCAAGAAAGTCATTCAAGTGCAAGTGATGCAAATACTGAAGTAGGCATGCTAGATTATTGTGGAACAATCCAAGATATTATCAAGGTTGGATTCAGAAAGTTTGATATGTTCATTTTTGATATGAAATGGTTCAAGTTGGTAGCTCAAGGGGCACCAGTAACTATACACAAAGACAAGTGTGGATTTCTTCAAGCAGATCGCACAAAGATATGGACTAACCAAAGAGACACATTTGTGCTACCAGAGCACTGTGAGCAAGTCATCTTTGTCGAAGACCCGACAGATCATAAATGGTTGTTTGTGATCCAAATAAATCCATGTGGAAAACAAATATTTGCAGAGGTGAAAATAGCAGTTGACTATTTGCCAGATGCTGAGGAACTCCCCCCAGATCATGTGATGGTTGAGCATACACCACTAGCACCTACTGAACAATAAGAAGAACAAGAAGAAGACATAATAGTTGAGTAAGTAGGTGAGACTTAGGATCGAATGAAGGTGCACTCATTGAGCAAATACATCTTGAACGAGAAACAAACACTAGAGATAATCTAGACGAAGAAGAGATTCAAGCTGAGTATGATCATGATGCATCGACAGCTCTCATGCTAGAGCTAGAAGAGGATGACGACATGCGTGAATCACCTTCTACTACTACAAAAGACAATCAGTTCCACCAATTGACAACAATGATCGAGTATTTCTAGAAATAGATTTATTTGGAGCCATGGATCTCGCTGAGGACGAGCAAGTTGATGATTAACTTTAATTTCATTGTAAAATAGGACACTTTCTTAATTGCATGGATGAGGAGTAGGAGCTAGCATTTGTTCTCCTTCAAAGAGCGTGATGAAAGTTCTACCCTCCTCTCTCCCTCGACCCCCTCTCTCTCTCTCTCTTTATCTCTCTTTCTCTCTGATCTCTCTCTCTAGCTCTCTCGCTGTTTCTCTCTCCCTCTCATGGACACATATGCTTGCAAAGAGGTATAAAGAGAAGGCTAAAACACACCCTAGGATGGAAACTAGCAAATATTATATATAAATTCAAATTTATAAAAAATAATTTTTCGACAGTTATTTCGATGCACATATTGACGCCTATTTCGATGCCTATTTCGATAGTTATTTCGATGCCTATTTTTACGCACATATCAACGACGCGACCACACATGGAAACTAAGCGTCGAAAAATAATGATTCTCTTGTAGTGCGTTGCTCACAATGTAACCCAAGTATTCCACCTCTTGTGACATAAATGTGCACTTGCTTTGTTTGGCAAACAACTTGTGCTCTCTCAACACTTTCAACACTTGTTGCATATGCATCAAGTGCTCTTCCCTTGACTTTCTATACACAAGTATGTCATGAAAGAAGATGAAAACTAGTTTGTAGAGAAATGGCTTCAAAACTTAGTTCATAAGAGCTTGAAATGTGGCCAGGGCATTTGATAATCGAAAAGGCACAACCATGAATTGAAATAGACCCCGTTAAGTCTGGAACGCCATCTTAAACTCATCTCCTCTTTCATCCTTATTTGATGATACCCAGACTTGAGATCTACCTTGGAGAAATATTTTTCTCCTTTTAACTCATCAAGTAAATCATCAATCATTGGAATGGGATATCCATTCTTTATAGTGATCTTGTTGAGATCCCTATAATCAATGCACATTCTATAAGATCCATCCTTCTACTTGACCAACAAAATGAGCGGGGCGAAGGGTGATTGGCTTTGTTTTATGAACCCCATTTCCAGAAGTTTCTCCACTTGCTTTGCCACCTCTTCTTCTTTGATACCAAGCAGCACAAATTGTGCATTTATTTCTATCTCTCTCTCTCAATAACTACAATGGTATCAAAGCTATGTCTTTGATCTATTTCCACCTTACTTTCAAGAAAATTCTTGGTTTTCTTAAATTTCTTGATCAAGAAATGGGACTTAATGATCTTACTAAAGGGAATTGATCCTGCTTGAGTAGAATTAATATTTTGATTCACACTTTTCTTAAGCTTTTGGGGACATGGATGGTAGAGGACTAGATTCTTCCTCCCCTAAATTTTAATCTTGGGACCAAAATTGGAGAAAAATTGTTAATCTTGATTAGGGAGTTAATCCAAAATATTTTACTTGCTCCTAATCTTCTTGCTTCATGTTGGGAGAAATTAGGGATTCAATCTCACAGATTAGCAAGCATTACCTTAGGGTTTTGTTGGTCATGAGCTTTCTCTTCAAGTTGATCAAAAGAAACCTCTGATTTTCCATAGCTTACATGGCCACCTTTGCATTCTTCAACAACCTGTGTTTTTTGTAAACAAACACATTTAATAGGCATTTAGTGTTGCTTTGCTAAGCCAAGCTAAGATTAGCTAAGGCCTATGCACCATTAGAAGCTTAGAACCTTGGCAATGGCATGATATATAATCACTTGGGAGCTTCACAACTTGGCACTCTGCGTGCATGTTTTTCAGGTTGAAATCACTTTTATTTCCAATGATTAGTGATTATCCAAGCTTAAACAAGTCGTAAGTAATAATATACACATAACAAGCCTTACTATTAAGCCTATTCTTGGTGATTTTGATTGTGGAGGAGGCGGCGGCCAGCAGAAACTATCCATTTCTTTCTCTCTCTCTCTCTCTCTCGCTCTCTCTCTCTCTCAATCACTACAGAGAGAAAGAAATGCACTCATAATGGCATACCACATGCACTCAAGGGAGTACCACCATAGCCATGGAAGCTTGCAGCTCCAATAAAGTATGATTTGGTTAGTAAAATGATTAGTTGACCCTAATGACAATTTCTTCACTTATATACTTGCCCACCTTTTCACACTTTATTAATTTTGGGGCCCCACACTTGCTCGGCCAAATCCATGCCCATGGGATTCCCTTATGTCCAAAGCATGTCCAAAGCATGTCCAAAGCATGTCTAAAGCTCTTACTCAATCCCAAGACCAAGCCCCCTTCATTACAAACCATCCCCACCAAAAGGTTTTGTATGGAGCAACGTATGGGGGGCTGTTGGAAATATTCTTGACTTCCCTCAGAATGCGAAAGTACATTCGTTGCAATCCCAAAAGGTATCTCACACAAGAGAACTCTAAATAGAGATGTCCACTTATTTTGTGTACATATGCAGTGCTCCCTAGGATGTCCATAAGCCCACAAAGTCTTGTTCAGCTTTGATTGGTTAGGGATAAAGTACACTAATGGCCATGCCTATCCATACAATAAATTTACAACAATGACACCCTTCATACCACGTATATAGCTGTCCAAAAACATCATGCAACTGTACCCACTTTATCCATTGTGATCCATATCTTGTAAGAGCTCCGGATGGTCTTTCATGAAACCTTTGAACTACCAAGATTCGTTTTCATTAGGCAATCCTCTCCACTTCACAAGATACTCAACAATAGACCTATTACAAAGGTGTCTGTCCCTCATTACAATCAGCTTCTCTGCCACATATTAAATTATTCCCTCTTCATCCATAGGTGGCACTTCATCAACCACTTCTAATTAAGGTCCCAAATACTTCTTCAAATGTGACACGTGAAACACATTCTGGATCCTCATGGTGCTAGAGGGTAACAACAATTGGTAGGAAACCTCACCTATTCTTCTCAACACCTTGTAAGGTCCATATAAAAGCGATGATCAAGCTTTGTATTGTTGTCTCCCTTGAATGAAGCATACCTTGACTTATGGATTCTCAAGAATACATAAAAGGGAAGTGGACATACATAGCCATGGATTTCATTACCGGGCTGCCCACTACTACTAAAAGCAAGGTTGGAATTACACCTATGTGGTAGTGGATAGATTGACAAAAGAGGCTCATTTCATACCCACAAAGGTGCAATACATAGCTTCTATAGTGGCTCAACAATTCATGGAGCATGTGTTTAGGTTGCATGGAATGCTTGAGCAAGTGGTAAGCAATCGGGATGCCAAGTTCACGAGCCATTTTTGAAAGAGTGCCTTTTATTCCGGACTACACTCACCCCAAGTATTGCCTATCACCCAAAAATGGATGGCCAAACCGAGAGGGTGAATAAGTGGCTAGAAATCTATTTGAGACACGATTGTTATGACACCCAAACTTCATGGGATATATGGTTGCACCTAGCTGAATTTTGTCACAAACAACACCTTTCACATGGGTATTGGCATGTGTCCATTTGAAGCCATGTATGGGTATAAGGTGCATATACCTTCTATTGAATTCAATGAAAAAAAGGTGAATCCTCAAGCCAAAGAGGAGATTGAGAAGATGTGTGCAATATTGCAAAGGTGTAAATATACGATGTCTAAGGCACAAAATCAAATGAAGAAATATGCCGATGAGTCAAGGAAGCATGTGGTTTTCAAAGAAGGGGATTATGTATTCTCGAGAATCCATAAGTCAAGGTATGCTTCATCCAAGGGAGACACCAATACAATGCTTGATCAATCACTTTTATATGGACCTTACAAGGTGTTGAGAAGAATA
The DNA here is from genome assembly GCF_041138505.1 of Cibotium barometz. Lineage (NCBI taxonomy): Eukaryota > Viridiplantae > Streptophyta > Polypodiopsida > Cyatheales > Cibotiaceae > Cibotium > Cibotium barometz. The sequence continues at coordinate 32,364,029 of NC_141092.1, read as the reverse complement.
GGTGAGGTTTCCTACCAATTGTTGTTACCCTCTAGCACCACGAGGATCCATAATGTGTTTCATGTGTCATATTTGAAGAAGTATCTGCTGGGACCTTAATTAGAAGTGGTTGATGAACTGCTACCTATGGATGAAGAGGGAATGATTCAATATGTGGTGGAGAAGGTGATTGTAGTGAGGGATAGACACCTTCATAATAGGTCTATTGTTGAGTATCTTGTGTAGTGGAGAGGCTTGCCTAATGAAAATGCTTCTTGGCAGTTCAAAGGTTTCATGAAAGACCATCCGGAGCTCTTACAAGATATGGATCACAGTGGATAAAGTGGGTATAGTTGTATGATGTTTTTGGATAGCTATATGCGTGGTATGAAGGGTGTCATTGTTGTAAATTCACTGTATGGATAGGCATGGCCATTAGTGTACTTCCTCACTAATCAATCAAAGCTGAACAAGACTTCGTGGGCTTATGGACATCCTAGGGAGCAGTGCATATATACACAAAATAAGTGGACAGCTCTATGTGGAATTCTCTTGTGTGAGATACCTTTTGGGATTACAACAATGAATGTACTTCCGTATTCATGAGGGAAGTCAAGAAGATTTCCAACAGCCCATACGTTGCTCCATACATGGTTTCGAGGTCAAAACCTTGCGGTGGGGATGGTTTGTAATGAACGGGGCTTAGTCTTGGGCTTGAGTAAGAGCTTTAGACATGCTTTGGACGTAAGGGAAGCCCATGGGCATGGATTTGGGCGGGCAAGTGTGGGGCCCCAAAATTAATAGTGTGAAAAGGTGGGCAAGTATATAAGTGAAGAAATTGTAATTTGGGTCAACTAATCATTTTACTAATCAAATCATACTTTATTGGAGCTTCAAGCTTCCATGGTTATGGTGGTACTCCCTTGAGTGCATGTGGTATGCCATTATGAGTGCATTTCTTTCTCTCTGTTAGTGATTGAGAAAGAGAGATAGATAGATAGATAGAGAGAGAGAGAGAGAGAGAGAGAGAGAAAGAAATGCATAGTTTATGCTGGCCGCCGCCTCCTCCACAGTCAAAATCACCAAGAATAGGCTCCATATTAAGGCTTGTTATGTGTATAATGATTACTTAGGACTTGTTTAAGCTTGAATAATTGGCTAATGAGACTAGAAATAAAAGTGATTTCAACTTGAAAAACATGCACGTAGACTACCGAGTTGTGAAGCTCCCAAGTGATTATATATATCATGCCATTGCTAAGGTTCTAAGCTTCTAATGGTGCTTAAGCCTTAGCTAAGCTTAGCTTGGCTTAGTAAGGCAACACTAAATGTCTATTAAACGTGTTTTTTGCAAAAAACGGGCTGTTGAAGAATGCAAAGGTGGCCATGTAAGCTATGGAAAATCAGAGGTTTCTTTTGATCAACTTGAAAAGAAAGCTCATGACCATCAAAACCCTAAGATAATGCTTGCTAATCCCTGAGATTGAATCCCTAATTTCTCCCAACATGAAGCAAGAAGAGGAGCAAGTAAAACATTTTGGATTAACTCCTTAATAAAGATTAACAAATTTTCTCCAATTTTGGTCCCAAGATTAAAATTTAGGGGAGGATCCCTCAGAATCTAGCCCTCTACCATCCATGGCCCCAAAAGCTTAGGAAAAGGGTGAATCAAAAGATTAATTCCACTCAAGCAAGATCAATTCCCCTTAGCAAGATCATTAAGTCCCATTTCTTGATCAAGAAAATCAAGAAATCCAAGAATTTTCTTGTTGAAAGTAAGGTGGAAATGGATCAAAGACATAGCTCTGATCCCATTGTAGTGATTGAGAGAGAGAGAGAGAGAGAGAGAGAGCGAGACATAAATAAATGCCCAGTTTGCACTACCTGGTATCCGAGCAAAAGAGGTGGCAAAGCAAGTGGAGAAACTTCAGAAAATGGGGTTCATAGAGAGAGAGAGAGAGAGAGAGAGAGAGAGAGAGAGAGAGAGAGAGAGAGAGAGAAATGCATAGTTTGCACTGGCCACCTCCTCCATAGTCAAAATCACCAAGAATAGGCTCCATAGTAAGGCTAGTTATGTGTAAAGTGATTACTTAGGACTTGTTTAAGCTTGAATAATTGCTAATGACTGGAAATAAAAGTGATTTCAAAACATGCACTGTAACATACCCATTGTAAATAACAATGTACTTGCTTCAGAGTTGAAAAATATAACTTAGTTTGTCATTTTTACGATTAAAAAACTTCTATTTTTGGAAAATGAGCCATTTTTGCTTAGAAATTTGTAATTTTGAATCCAAATTTGAAATCTACGCGTAATTTTGCGCTTAAAATAGTTTTTTCTGAACTAAAAACGGGCACCCGGAATGGGTTTAATTAAGCTTTTAAGCCTTTAATCTGCGAACTTCCGACCAAAAATAGTAACTATCCAGGCGTCTAATCAACGAACGGAACACGCCCCCATTGTCATGGGGCAAGGCTGGACATTTTCGTCAAAAAATATTTTTGACCCCCCCCCGGCGGGGGACGACGGCGGGCAGCCGGCATGGGTCCCACCACACGGGCGCCGCCCGTGAAAAAAACCGACAATCCGCTCGGGACACCCAAGCATGTACACGACCTAGATGCACCCTCCAGCACACCCCTACACTTACCCCCTCCTCCCAGAACCCTCTATCCACAGGTGTCGCGCTCTCTCTCTCTTGGGGACACCTCCACCCCCATGTGTCACACTTTCTCTCTCCTCGAGACACCTCCACCCCCAGGTGTCTCACGCCCACACTCTCTCCCGGACACCTACACCACCCAGGTGTCACCTTCCCGCACCCGGACGTCCACCCTCCAGCACCTATAAAAGGACCCTCCCAGCCCCCTTCTCCAGACAAGCCCCCAGCAAGCCCTTACGCGCAAGCCCTCTCTCAAGCTCTAGGACATGTCCTACACTCTTCTCCCCCCCCGTGTGAATAGACTTAAAGTGTGCCTCCCCTCCAACCCTTGCCTTACTCTTCCCTAGGCCTCCCTAGACGTACACTCTTCTCAAGAGCTCTCCAAGTTAGGGACACCCTCTCAATTTCCCCCCCCATATGCGGCGACTTAAACTTAGGCTAAGAGGTCGTTCCTACCCTTAAGCCCAACAAGCTTTTCCTACCCCAAACGGACTCCGTTTTCAAATCCGTTTGAACCAGTAGAATTCTCTCTTTTCTCTCCACGCTCCCAACCTCTTATATTCACCTCGTTTTCTCTCTATCCTCTTAAAACTCTAGTGCTCCTATGGCACCGACGAATTGAAGAACCACGCATTGCCCAAGGAGGGAATGAAGTAAATCGCGTCCCTGCAATCGACTTCGCCCCTCTTGAAGTGAATAGGCATGAAAACGATAACCAGGTTGGTCATTTAACAAGTTTAAGTAAAATTCTCTCTTATGAAGCTTAATACAAAGATTCGAAATAATAGGAAAGGAACCAAGGTTAAACCCCTAGTATAGATGGCCTAAAGTATCTTATGGTTACTCTTAAGTAAAGTTATAGGAAAATAATCTTGCTTTTGAATCATTGTCTTTCCGAAACGATGGTTTTTGTTAATGTGTGAATTCATTGAATAAAGGCTATGTCTCTTTTTATTGGATATACTGCTGGTTTATTGCTAACATGCAGGTACAACTTCCCCCCCCCTAGCTAACTCCGTGCTTGCCTGTGTAGCCGGGCGGAGGATATAGCAAGGCCGGGAGTCGGCCCAGGGCAATCCCCTCCTATGCCACTGGGAATTGGTTTTCACCACCAGGGTGATGTATATATGCTGCCTAGTTCTGTGGGTCCAGGCTAGTGCGGTGACTTAACCCCCACCTCATGAGGAGACGTCCCCTCCGAAGAGCGAGAGGGTTTGGTACAAGCGTCATACCTGAGGGGGTGACAGGACGGCTTGGCCCTCATCGGCTAGCTGACGACGAGGGGAGACGGTCTGTGAGGTTTACCCAGCTGGTTGAGGTTGGAAGATCGAATTCTAGATCATCGATGTGGTTGTGGTTGTGGTTGTGGTTATGGTTATGGTTATGGTTTGGACATGAAGTTTGGATTGGAATATCGGCCCGGTTTCAGGGTCTTTGTAAATATTTTTCACTGTAAGTATGTTCGTTGATTTCAATGTTGTGCTAAGGAAGATTTTCTTTAAGGAATCAAGTGTAATTAATTAACAAAGGAATTTGTTTTTAAGTGTTTCACAGTGTGGTAGGACTTAATTATAAAATAATTGAATGGGTGAGTGTGTGGAAAGTGGGAGAATGGATGCCCTGACGGTACCATTCTAAGGATGGGTGGACCCGATCAGTCGGGTAGCTTTCTACTAGTCGTAACCTACGATACTTAGGGAATAGTAGAGTCATGAACAAGACTTGTTTTAGGGGACCGAGCCAGCGGCCGTGCCTCATGAATACGGGGGAAAAAGGCATTGGCTTCCTTGAACCAAGTGTGGGTCTTGTTCCATCTCCACGCACATTTCGTGCTGGGGATTAGAATTTCCTTTAGGATGACTATGCTTCCCTTGCGAGATAGAGTTAGGTCCGTCCATTTGCTCGTAACCTCGTATTTCTACGAGATCGAGGTGTCGTCAATCGGAAAATAACATGAGACTTGACCGCCTATCAAAAGGATTCCCCTGCCCTACGGGCGGGGGCCTTACATGCACACAGATTGCCGAGTTGTAAAGCTCCCAAGTGATTATATATATCATGCCATTGCCAAGGTTCTAAGCTTCTAATGGTGCTTAAGCCTTAGCTAAGCTTAGCTCAGCTTAGCAAGGCAACACTAAATGCCTATTAAACGTGTTTTTTGGAGAAAATGGGCTATTGAAGAATGCAAAGGTGGCCATGTAAGCTATGGAAAATCAAAGGGTTTCTTTTGATCTACTTGAAGAGAAAGCTCATGACCATCAAAACCCTAAGGTAATGCTTGCTAATCTCAAAGATTGAATCCCTAATTTCTCCCAACATGAAAGCAAGAAGAAGAGGAGCAAGTAAAACATTTTGGATTAACTCCCTAATAAAGCTTAATAATTTTTCTCCAATTTTAGTCCCAAGATTCAAATTTAGGGGAGGATCCCTCAGAATCTAGTCCTCTACCATCCATGGCCCCAAAAGCTTAGGAAAAGGGTGAATCAAAAGATTAATTCGACTCAAGCAAGATCAATTCCCGTTAGCAAGATCATTAAGTCCCATTTCTTGATTAAGAAAATTAAGAAATCCAAGAATTTTCTTGAATGTAAGGTGGAAATGGATCAAAGACACAGCTCTAATACCATTGTAGTGACTGAGAGAGAGAGAGAGAGTGAGACATAAATAAATGCACAATTTGTGCTACCTGGTATCAGAGCAGAACAGGTGGCAAAGCAAGTGGAGAGACTTCTAAAAATGGGGTTCATAAAACGAAGCCAATCACCTTTTGCCTCAGTCATTTTGTTGGTGAAGAAGAACCATAGATCTTATAGAATGTGCATTGATTATAGGGATCTCAACAAGATCACTAATAAAGAATCGATATCGCATTCCAACAACAATTAATGATTTACTTGTGATAAGTTGAAAGGAGAAACATATTTCTCCAAGATAGATCTCAAGTCTGGGTATCATCAAATAAGGATGAAAGATAGAGATGAGTTTAAGATGGCATTCCACACTGAACGGGGTCTATTTCAATTCATGGTTGTGCCTTTTGGATTATCAAATGCCTTGGCCACATTTCAAGCTCTTATGAACAAAGTTTTGAAGCCATTGCTTTACAAATTAGTTTTCATCTTCTTTGATGACATACTTATGTATACAAGGGAAGGGCACTTTGATGCATATGCAACAAGTGTTGATGAAGGTGTTGAGACAGCTCAAGTTATTTGCCAAACAAAGCAAAGTGCACATTTATGTCACAAGAGGTGGAATACTTGGGTCACCAAGTGAGCAATGATTGCATTAAGATGGATCTCAAGAAGGTATAATGTGTAAAATATTGGCCTACACACATTAACACTACTCAACTAAGGGGATTTTTGGGACTATCATCCTTTTATAGGAGGTTCATATGCCACAATGCTCACATGGTAGCCCCACTTACCGACGAATAAGCTTAAGAAGGAAGCATTTTTTTGGGATGTCGTGCCCAATAAAAGCTTCTAAGAGCTCAAGGAAGCACTAATTTCATCCCCAATATTGGTTTGTTCTGATTTTTCTAAGCCTTCACTATATGGGTTGATATGCAAGTGGGAGAAAAATTGGTGTCGTGTTATATTAAGAGCGTGGGTTGATTGCTTATGAGAGTAGAAATCTCACCGAGAAGGAGAGGGAGCTTCATGTATATGATCAAGAAATGTTGGCCATTTTGCAGACCGTGAAGACGTGGCATCACTATTGTATGGTGGGCATTTCAACATAAAGACAGATCATTGGGTACTCAAATATTTCCTCACACAACAAAACCTTTCTACAAAGCAAAAGAGATGGCTTGCTACTTTGCAAAACTATGATTTTGAGATATCTTACACGACGAGAAAGGACAATGTTGTTGCGGATGCACTATACATGCCATTTCGAGGTGCATTATAATTGGATTCATGAGATACAAGAGGAGTATTTGGTGGATGACATGGCTGGTCCCATGTTTCAGAAATTATAGCAAGAGTTATGTGATGAATATCCATATTTTGAGGTGCACAATGGGTTGCTTTGGTACAAGGGAAAGATTTATTTTGTTTCTCACTCATCCTTCAAGATGAAAATCCTACAAGAGACGCACTCTTCACCCATGGCGGGTTATTTAGGAGTGTTCAAGACCTATGATAAGGTACGGAAGAGTTTCCTTTGGAAAGGTCTTTGGAAGAATGTGCATGACTATGTGCAAAAGTGTTTTCCTTGCTGCTAACAAAAACAATAATCCCAACCAATTTCTGAGAGGATTGTTGCAAGCACGCCTGTTCTAGAAGGGAAGTGGACATACAAAGCCATGGATTTCATTACCGGGATACTAAGCAAGGGTGGAATAGCACATATGTGGTAGTGGATAGATTGACAAAAGCGGTTCATTTCATACCCACAAAGGTGCAATATATAGCTTCTATGGTTGAATAGCACATATGTGGTAGTGGATAGATTGACAAAAGCAGTTCATTTCATACCCACAAAGGTGCAATACATAGCTTCTATGGTGGCTCAACAATTCATGGAGCATGTATTTAGGTTGCATGGAATGCCTAAGCAAGTGGTAAGCGATAGGGATGCCAAGTTCATGAGCCATTTTTGAAAGAGTGCCTTTTATTCCATGCGGACTACACTCATCCCAAGTATCGCCTATCATCCAAAAATGGATGGCCAAACAAACCGAGAGGGTGAACAAGTGGCTGGAAATCTATTTGAGACACTATTGTTATGACACCCAAGCTTCATGGGATATATGGTTGCACCTAGCTGAATTTTGTCACAACACCTATCACATGAGTATTGGCATGTCTCCATTTGAAGCCATATATGGTTATAAGGTGCATATACCTTCTATTGAATTCAATGAGGAAAAGGTGAATCCTCAAGTCAAAGAGGAGATTCAGAAGATGTGTGCAATATTGCAAAGGTGCAAATATACGATGTCTAAGGCACAAAATCAAATTAAGAAATATGCCGATGAGTCAAGGAAGAATGTGGTTTTCAACAAAGAAGGGGAACAGGTAATGGTTGCAACAATCCTCTCAGAAATTTGTTGGGATACTTGTTTTGTTAGCAAGGAAAACACTTTGCACATAGTCATGCAATAACCTTTCCAACAAAGGAAACTCTTCCGTATCTTATCATAGGTCTTGAACACTCCTAAATGACCCGCCATAGGTGAAGAGTGCATCTCTTGTAGGATTTTCATCTTGAAGGATGAGTGAGAAACCAAATTGACCTTTCCCCAAAGAAACCCATTGGGCACCTCAAAATGTGAATATTCATCACATAGCTCTTGCTATCATTTTTGAAACATTGGACCAGCCATGTCATCCACCAAATACTCCTCTTGTATCTCATAAATCCAATTTTGATGCACCTCCGAATGGCATGTATAGTGCATCCGCAACAACATTGTCCTTTCCCACCGTGTAAGAGATCTCAAAATCATAGTTTTGAAAGGTACCAAGCCATCTCTTTTGCTTTGGAGAAAGGTTTTGTTGGGTGAGGAAATATTGGAGTACCCGTGATCAGTCTTTATGTTGAAATGCCCACCATACAAAGAGTGATGCCACTTCTTCACAGTATGAAAAATGGCTAGCATTTTTGGATCATAAACATGAAGCTCCCTCTCCTTCTCGATGAACTTTCTTCTCTCATAAGCAATCACCCCATGCTCTTAACATAACACGACACCAATTTCTCTCCCACTTGCATCAACCCATATAGTGAAGGCTTAGAAAACTCAAAACAAACCAATATTGGGGATGAAATTAGTGCTTCCTTGAGCTCTTAGAAGCTCTTATCGGGCACAACATCCCAAAAAAATGCTTCCATCTTAAGCCTATCCTGGTAAGCGGGGCTACCATGTGAGCATAGTGGCATATGAACCTCCTAGAAAAGGATGATAGTCCCAAAACTCCCCTTAGTTGAGTAGTCTTGGTGGGTGTAGGCCACTCTTTTACACATTATACCTTCTTGTTGGGATCCATCTTAATGCCATCATTGCTCACAATGTGACCCAGTTATTCCACCTCTTGTGACATAAATGTGCACTTGCTTTGTTTGGCAAACAACTTGTGCTCTCTAAACACCTTCAACACTTGTTGCATATGCATCAATTTCTCTTTTGTTGACTTGCTATACACAAGTATGTCATCAAAGAAGATGAAACTAATTTGTAGATGAATGGCTTCAAAATTTTGTTCATAAGAGCTTGAAATGTGGCCAGGGCATTTGATAATCCAAAAGGCACAACCATGAATTGAAATAGACCCCGTTCAGTCTGGAATGCCATCTTAAACTCATCTCCATCTTTCATCCTTATTTGATGATACCGAGACTTGAGATCTATCTTGGAGAAATATTTTTCTCCTTTCAACTCATCAAGTAAATCATCAATCATTGGAATGGGATATCCATTCTTTATAGTGATCTTGTTGAGATCCCTATAATCAATGCACATTCTATAAGATACATCCTTCTTCTTCACCAACAAAATAAGTGAGGCGAAGGGTGATTGGCTTTGTTTTATGAACCCCATTTCCAAAAGTTTCTCCACTTCCTTTGCCACCTCTTCTACTTTGATACCAGGTAGCGCAAACTGTGCATTTATTTCTCTCTCTCTCTCTCTCTCTCTCTCTCTCTCTCAATCACTACAATGGTATCAGAGCTATGTCTTTGATCCATTTCCACCATACTTTCAAGAAAATTTGTGGAATTCTTGGATTTCTTGATTTTGTTGATCAAGAAACGGGACTTAATTTGCTAAAGGGTATTGATCTTGCTTGAGTAGAATTAATCTTTTGATTCACCCTTTTCCTACCTTTGTGTCTATGAAGAAAATGAAGAGATAGTTGAAGAGTTTATGCCTTGTTTACATGCTACAACTCACTCATCAAGAAGAGGATAATGGGCTACAAATACATGATGAAGGGATGGATTCCTTGTTGCAAGAGTACAAAGATGTGTTTCAGGCACCCAAATGCTTGCCACCTACTAGAGACATTGACCATGCCATAGAGCTTTAGAAGGATGCAAAACCAATCAATAAGCCTCCTTATAGGCTTTCAAATGTTGAGTGGGAAGAGGTGGCAAAGTAAGTGAAGGAAACTTTGGAAATGGGGTTCCTACAACCAAGTCAGTCACCCTTCGCCTCACCCCTTTTGTTGGTGAAGAAGAAAGATGGATCTTCTAGAATGTTCATTGATTATAGGGATCTCAACAAGATCACTATAAAGAATCAATATCCCATTCCAGGGATTGATGATTTACTTGATGATAGTTGAAAGGAGTAACATATTTCTCCAAGATAGATTTCGAGTCCGGGTATCATTAAATAGATTTCGAGTCCGGGTATCATTAAATAAGGATGAGAGATGGAGATGAGTTTAAGATGGCATTCCGGACTAAATGGGGTCTATTTTATTACCGGCCTTCCCACTACTAATAAGCAAGGGTGGAATAGCATCTATGTGGTAGTGGATAGATTGACAAAAGAGGCTCATTTCATACCTACAAAGGTGTAATATACAGCTTCTATGGTGGCTCAACAATTTATAAAGCATGTGTTTAGGTTGCATGGAGGAATGCCTAAGCAAGTGGTAAGCGATAGGAATGTCAAATTCATGAGCCACTTTTGGAAGCTTTGATTCCATGGGGACTACACTCACTCCAAGTACCGTCTATCATCCACAAACAGATGGCCAAAATGAGAGGGTGAACAAGGGGCTCGAAATCTATTTGAGACACAATTGTTATGACACCCAAGCTTGATGGGATAGATGGTTGCACCTAGCTGAATTTTGTCACAACAACAACATTAGTATTGGCATGTCTCCATTTGAAGCCATGTATGGGTGTAAGGTGCATATACCTTCTATTGAATACAATGAGGAAAAGGTGAATCCTCAAGCTAAAGAGGATATTGAGAAGATGTGTGCAATATTGCAAAGGTACAAGGATAACATGGCTAAGGTACAAAATAAAATGAATCAATATGCCGATGAGTCAAGGCTCGAAATCTATTTGAGACACAATTGACACCCAAGCTTGATGGGATAGATGGCTGCACCTAGCTGAATTTTGTCACAACAACAACATCTATCACATTAGTATTGGCATGTCTCCATTTGAAGCCATGTATGGGTGTAAGGTGCATATACCTTCTATTGAATTCAATGAGGAAAAGGTGAATCCTCAAGCTAAAGAGGATATTGAGAAGATGTGTGCAATATTGCAAAGGTACAAGGATAACATGGCTAAGGTACAAAATAAAATGAATCAATATGCCGATGAGTCAAGGAAGCATGTAGTTTTCAAAGAGGGATTATGTATTCTTGATAATCCCTAAGTCAAGGTATGCTTCATTGAAGGGAGACACCCATACAAAGCACGATCATTGCTTTAATGGACCTTACAAGATGTTGAGAAGTGTGAGACCCCTCTACCCCCTTCGCACACTAGATTCCCGGTTGCTAGTTGCGGAAGTAGCTTCCTCTTGCGCGGGCAGGGTTTCCCACTCGGGGCCTCACCCTCGACTGTTCGGGCACTAATCTGGTGGTCATTTCGAAATCGAAACCAATAAAATTTCCCTTACCCGGAAAATGGGGACGATTCCACCTTTTTTATTTTCTTAACGGGTTCAAGAGATTAAACTATCCTTCACCTGAATAAACCAGATAGAAGGAAAACTATCACTAACTTAAGTTGAAGAAATCAACGCTTTTTTCCTAACCAAAATCAGGCACAGCCGTTGATCTAATCATCTGAGCAAATCAACGCTTTTTTCCTAACCAAAATCAGGCACAGCCGTTGATCTACTCATTTGAGAAATTCTTCAGGGTTTTATTTAACTAGTCGAATTCTAAGCATATTCCTATTATTTTAATTTAATTATTAAAACTCCACTAATTCCAGCCTAGCCCCATCCGCCGACCCATGGGTTCCAACCACTGGAATCGGTAGAACTGGACAATTACTCACCCACCCATAATTGAATGCCTTTCTTAACTTTTGCTTTTGAATACAGATGCACACACACTCCTCTTTAAAACTTTAACATATAAAATAATCCATTGACAAACAGTTATTGGTTATAGATATCATAACTCAAAATTTCCATCTAGTCCCTTGTTTCTCAATAAACAGTGTCACTCTGGACTCTTCGTTGAGACCCACTTCGTTGAGACCCACTCGCAGCAGAGCAAGATCCAGTAACAGATTACAATAATCATTTCGTCCATGATACATATCTTCCACGACATACGCATGGGTGTCCTAGGCACTGCGAGCCTATACATCGCCTGGTCAGAACCCTCTAGGGTCCTCCTTAGGTGTCCTGGCACTTCACTCAGGGACTGCTTCGTCAGCCCTCACCCATCGTAGCAGAAGCACATCATTTTTCAACCATACCGAGGTTGGTCCAGGCTTTGCCGCATGAGCCGTCCTTTGATGAACACTCCCGGCCAGCTGTTGCAACCGAACTTTCCTTAGAAAAACGTATACCAAATGCTCCCTCCAAGCATTCTGGCGTAAGACAGTCCTTTAAGAAAACAAGGTTTCTATGCAAGTTTTCAGTTTGATTTTCTTTTGAATACAATGAGTATTTCTTGAATCAGTATTCCCAAAACTTCTCGAACGGAATTCTGAATTTCATGCCAGAATTCCTCAAATTCTGCAACCTTAATCCATAGATCGATTTGAAGGGTCTCAAACTTAGTTTCAGATCTGGTGGGAGTTTTGTGGGTATTTTTCTAAAGTGGTCACATCTTCTTTCCTCAAAACTGACGAAAGAGTTGGTCTTGAAAGAGTTGGTCTTGGTCATAGTCTGATTCAAGGTTGGAGTCGGATAAGATTTTTCCTGAACTATCTTTCTCGAAAAGGTTTGATAATTCAGTTACTATTTTACCAAATTTCTTTCTTTGAATCTACACTTAACTGATTTCTAAATTAGCTATGAATTCCAATAATGAGGAATAAATTAATCATTTATCTGAATAATTCAATCTTGATAGATTTCTTGAATTTTCTTTTTAAAAACCGTGTGAATATAAAACGATAGAAATTTTCTTTTTACAAACCTTTATCCAAAATTTTTAGAAAATCTGGACCCTTAGGCTAAGGTATTTTGTGCACATTATAATTTATTTCTAATGCACCTTAGGAATTTCTTTTTAAACTTCTATTTCGGGGAAATTTATTTTAATAAGAAGGGATATTTTTCCATCCAAAGATATCTAAAAATTGAATTACCTCTCTCTAGAACATTTTCGCTCTCTAGGCCAAAACAGGTAGAAACAAGATCTTTTATTTTTCTGAAAAGGGGATTGATTACAAGGGAAGAAATTGGACATCTTGAGGGCTGGGGAGGAATCTTACATCCTCTCCCACTTGAAAAACATGAGATTCCTCATCTCGCAAACTGGGGGTAATCCCACATCAGTTCGGCTTCTTTCTCCTAGGTGGCGTCTTCAAAAGGATAGAACTTCCAATCGACTAATAATTCTCTCAGAATTCTGTTCCTGAGAATCTTCTCTCAAACCTCAAGAATTTCTTTAGGTTGGAGTTCCTTCTGCCCTTGGGTTGAAGAAGTTAAGAGTTCATCATTAAGTACGTGATTCGGGCTCGGTACATACTTCTTAAGTAGGCTGACATGAAATACATTATGTGCTTTGAGATGAGGAGGTAGAAGAAGTTCATAGGCTAAGTCACCTACTTTCTTTGTAATCAGATATGGTCCACAGTATCTGGGGGATAACTTCTTGTACTTCCCAAGAGATAGAGAACTTCTTTTGGGACGACGTACTCAAATGAAGACCATATCTGCTTCTTCGTCAAATTTTATGTCTGACCTCTTCTTATTTGCATAGTGCTTCTGTCTATCCTGGGCAGCCTTTATATCCTTGCGGATTGATTGTATCTGCTACTCCATGTCATCAAGCATCTGTCTGGACATCTCGACCCTAATCAATGGTGGGTCGGACCAAGTTAATGGTGTTAAGCGGTCTTGTCCCCATACAGGGTTTATCCCGATACTTTGGTGATAAGAAGCGTTGTAGGTGAATTCGACTAGGTGCACATAGCTTAGCCACTTCTTGGGTTCCCTGCCCCCACCCCACAGGCTTCTTTTACCTCCTCATCTCAAAGTTCATAATGTATTTCATGGAAGTCTTCTATAGAAATATGTGCCAAACCCAAATCATGGAAAGACGGTAAAACTTCAGTGGCAAGTTACCATTGGCTTCTAGGTTACGCTAGCTCCTTCCTTTATATAAGTCGTAACTTTTACTTGTCGCTCATAGTAATCTTACTTCCATCAATCTCCTTTCTTTCTTAATATCCTTCATGGCTTGGCAACAGGAATTAGTTTTATCCATGATGATTTCTCACCTTCAAGACTCAAGCAAGTTTGTGAAGAAGGATTTTATAGCACTGTATGAGCACTCACTTTTCCCTCACTTGGGAACTTCTGTAGCTTAGACCAAATGGCGGACCTATCAAGACATAACTAGGGTAACACCCTGGGGTCAGCAGCACTTTCGTAACAATGTCCGCTTGGCCATGGTTATTGAAGCTTTGGGTTTGGGTCCCCGATACTACTGCGTCATGAGATCAAGGCATCTTGGGTTTTCTGAGCGGGTCTTCTTACTGGCGTGTTTTCTTCCTCATCAGAAGATACGCCTTTACCCCGTTTTTGGCTTGCCTCTCAGAGGTCCTTTTTTAGATCACCTCATACCACTGAGATAGGTGCGGCAATAACCAATAGAATTATTCCCATAGATGAGTTACCTTATACGTGCGTAGCTTGTGAGTGCTGCTTTTGTGATCATATGATGGACAGGTTTATGGAAGTGTAAAGAGTTCTTTTATCTTTACTGTATATGTTCCAAGAATGAATAAAGTTTAAATCTTGTTCTTGTCTTGACCCTTACTCTCTTTGAGACTTTTTTATTTGGTGGTTAATCTTAATTAAATTTTTCTCTAAGTCTCATATTCGTGCATCTTGTGAAATTACCCCCAGTTTGCGAGATGAGAACATCTCGCGTTTTTCAAGTGGGAGAAAATGTAAGATTCCTCCCCAGCCTCTCAAGATATCCAGCATCTTTCCCTGTAATCAATTCCCTCTTCAGAATTATAAGAGATCTCGTCTCTGCTTGTTTTGACATAGAGAGAGAAAATATTCTAGAGAGAGAATATTCAAAATTTTTAATATTTTTGGATAGAAAATTATCTCATCTTATTAAAATAAGTTCCCCTGAAACAGAAATTCAAAAAGAACTTTCCAATGTGCAATTGGAATTAATTAGAAATGGGTATAAAGGACCTTAGCCTAAGGGTCTAGATTTTTAGAAATTTTTGGATTATGGTCCAATTAAGGTTCCTATGGGCCAATAGCATCAATCCATGTGTAGGGAGGAGATAAATCCAATTTTGTAAAAGAAGATACCCAAAAATGAGTAAATGCTCACATAAGATGAAGAGTTGACTATGTACAAGGTTTATTAGTAAGAAACTATGAGTAATATCAAAAATATGAGATATTTTGGGTATCCAAAAATGAGTAAATTCTCACATAAGATGAAGAGTTGAAAATGTACAAGGTTTATTAGTAAAAAACTATGAGCAATATTAAAAATATGAGATATTTTGGGTATCCAAAAATGAGTAAATGCTCACATAAGATGAAGAGTTGAAAATGTACAAGGTTTATTAGTAAAAAACTATGAGCAATATTAAAAATATGAGATATTTTGGGTATAATGATTCCATTTTGACACATATGTAAGGAAGGGGAGTCCATTAAAGGAGGTGCATATTTCACATGCTTAAATGAGTTTTAAACTCAAAAATAATGTGACATTTTTATCCCTCCTCTCTCTTGAACCAAACCAAATAAAAAAGGAACCAAACCGAATCAAAAAGGAACCAAACTAGGTCCAAATCTAGTCCAAATTCAACCAATCTGAAATTGGAAAATTCTAGAAACCAGTTAGCTTTGGTTAGAGCCTCCCTCTCCTATAAATAGAACATGAATCCTTTGAAAAAAAGGAGGAGAATTTTACTATTCTAGAACTATGCTCAAATAATGCTAATATTTACTATTCTCTAAAATTCTCTCTAATTTGTAAGAAATTGGAGCTTCTCTCTTTCTTCAATCTCCATTGGTGGCTCCATCAACATACTAAACCAATTGATTGGTTGGGGGCCTCTACCGTGAACAAAGAATCAAGCAATTTGTAAGGTAAGTAGTGAACTTTGAGCTTTTCTATAATCTCTCAATGTTTCTCTCTTCTCAACCCCTCTCAAGCTTGATAAGCTTAATTGGAATGGTTTTTGAATGCTATTGAAGTAATTAATGAATGATAGTAAAGAATTACATAAATTTCCATTTATGCTTAATTCTAATGGTGTTTATGTAATATCTCTCTCTCACTCAAGAAATGGTCATACTCATGACCTATTCTTAATCCAAATGAAGCTTTTCATAAAGCTTTTCTTTAATCCAAGATTAATCTATGCTTAAGACCAAATTAATGGCTTTCCCTATGCTTTTAGTTTATGTATTTCATGAATGTTGATGATCTAGCCTAGAATCCATCAATTTGTGGCCCATTATCTTGCTAATCACTTGGCTAATTAGGACTAGTAGAAAATTAATATTTTCACCTCTTTTTCAACTAACCTGTGCACCCCCAGCCAATGGAGGAGATCTCTCTCCCTTCACACATAACCATTGCGCAAGCCCTTTTCGAGACTCATACTAGACTCAAGGGCCTACACTCAGCTCAAAGCAATCAAAGAAATTCAGCGTAGAACGGCGGTGGCAACGCGATTTGTAGGCGCCAAATTTTTTTGGGAAAAAGCTCCATGCGATGTACCCGCTTTAAATTGGTCTAATTCTAGCTAGGCCCGGGGGTTTTCAAGCATGCTCTACAAGGCTGGTAAAGTCAGAATTTGATTTGATCAAGTCTACAGTGAGATCCAAGCTCTTCATCAAATCTACAGGTGACTTTGGTAAAACAGAGATTAAGCATTCAATGTCTGGTCAAATCTTGTGTTTCTTGGCTTAATCCTCTACTAGACTAATTGCTATTGATGGCCTTGAAAGCATTTGAGCTCATTTGAACTCTAAGGCCTCAGATCTAGGCTCCCCGCATGCTCTGTTTTTTGCACACAAAACAGAGGATTAATCAATGCTAATCACTGTATTTTGGTGCAATTGAGGGTTCAAATTAACCATTAGGTATCTAGTACAGATCCCTATAACTTCAGATTACAATTCGGAGATGGTTTGATACTCCAACCATTCCGTACAAATTGGTTACCCTTGATTTAATGTAATTTCTGGTGATTTTATGCTGATAAATCTGTTGTAATCATCTCTTTAACACCAGATTGAGTTGTAAAAGGGTAGACACTGCCCTTGAATCTTGAAATTGGATCAAGAGGTAAGACCCCCTTCACATCATCATGAGTACAGCACAAGAGATAGCCAAATTTAATGGGGAGCAGTTTTACACATGGCAGACAAAAACCATGTATCTGCTCATGAGGAAAATTCTATGGGGGCTAGTTGACGGAAGAGATGAATGCCCATAGGTGAGAGGGAAAAATGAGTGGAAGAGAAGGAATGAAAAAGCATTGGGACGTATTGCACTCAGTTTAAATGATGAAATCATTCATCACATCACAAGGATACAATGGGCAAAAGATGCATGGGATGAACTCAAATTATTATTTGGCACACAAGCTAAAAATTCAAAGATAAATCTATTAATGCAATTCTACAAATTGGATATGAAGGAAAAGTACTCTCTTCCATTGCTTCAATCCACTTCTCCATAGTCTCGCCCAAGTTTTCCCCTTCACCCTTGAAAGGTTGGAGGCTGCGATCTATGAAGAGTTTTACGAATATCCAAGTTGGGCTCTTCCTCATCGAGTTGGGGGTTATCATTCCTACCATGACGACCTCGATCCATGATCCTATCAATACGAAAATTCTTGTTAAGTCCTTTTATTTACAATTCAAATCCAACTTTAGATCCAACTGATTATGGGGTTCTTTAGATGGGTCAGCTCTCCACAGAATCATGGGATAAACATCCCTTATATAGAACTCATTATCAGATAACAATTCATTCACAACATATCATTCATATTCTTAACGCAATAATGGTCTATCAGGTCGAAAATTCCATCTGAACATTCCTCCATGGAAGTTTCAATTAAGCAAGTTCCTAATTTGTCATCCATTAACTTGATCCACTTAACAGTAGCAATCTGACAGCACAATCCACTAATCTCATAGTGGTTTGCTGAAGTCATTATCATCATTCCACTTACAAACATCATCACAGGGACTCGTCCCATTTATCCTCATTATGGCTTTGCTCAACTTATTGCTTTTCAACCAAAATTCAGCAATAATCATTTTTCAATCAGAATCCAAATCAACTCATCAGTTCTCAACCAAAGTTGTAAAATCATATCAACCACATTCAAATTTATCATCTAGATAGCATTTTTGCTTATAATTTTAAGGTCTTAGATTTACTCGTATATACTGCCACAGTAAAGAGCTGCGGTTATACCCTCGGTATATACGGGTAGTCATGGTCCTTGGAATTATAAGGTAGATACCATCATGTCTAGGCCTCAAGCAAGTAAGGAATTCCATACAATTGCGGTACTTCCATCTGAAGACCCACATTCAATTTTTTCAATCTTCATTCTGAATATCAATTTGTATAAATTTTATCACACAATTACAACCTTTTACTGTTACTCCACAATGTTTTTTTCATTTTTGGCTTTTCAGTTGATCCACTTTAGTCAATTCGCTCTGATACCAGCTGAAAGATCCCTGTCCCCTCCGCACAATGGATTCAGGGGTGCTAGCAGTGGAAGTAGCACTCCTTCCATGGTGCAGGGTCCCTCACTTGGGGCCTCGCCCCACGGATAGCTGGACAAGAGACTAATCCCTTGGTTCTTCTAAAAGCGAACCGAAAAAACTTCCCTCGCCCGGAAAGCATAGGCGTTGCTCCATGATATTTTTTGGCTCTAACGCAGTCAAGGTCATTACTGACCGAACTGATCCGACCGAACTTGTAAGTCGCTTGGTCAAATCAAGGAAGAAACTTGCACTTGGATCATAGAGATCAACACTTTTTTCCCCATCGCTCGAGGGGCGCAGCCATTGATTCTTTTCCACATAACAATTACTATCCGGGATTTACTTCATCTATTGTAAGAAACTTGCACTTGGATCATAGAGATCAACACTTTTTTCCCCATCGAGGGGCACAGCCATTGATTCTTTTCCATAGAACAATTACTATCCGGGATTTACTTCATCTATCGTACTATAATAAAATTGAGTCTCATTTTACAGATCCATCAGTCTAGCCCATGGGTTAGCCAACCGCCCAACCACTGTAATGATGGGATCCAATTAAGAATTTGGTTAGGTTTTGTCCCGGGTACCAGGGAAAAGAGTTCGCAGGCCCCCTAGCCGGATATTCATTCAAATTTAACACTAATCACACCACTTACACACCCACACTTACACACCCAATATGTAATTACCTTTTTTTCACAGATTCAGTTATCTTTAAAACAATTCGTTAATGAAACCATAGTGAAACCATAGTGTCACTGATCATAATCCTCCAAAATATTTGACTAAATCCTAATTTCTAATCATTCCTTCATCGGTGTACCTATGGTATCATTAGCAACCAGAACACTCACCACCTGTCCCTCAGGGGCCTTTTCGATAGTTCCTAGAGCTCATAGTACCTGACAATATATTCACTTATAAAAATCAAGATGGAATCTCCGTTGAAGATCAGCAAGATCAACCTAACAGCTCCATATAAAAGAGCCATAAACTCATGTGTTGAGGACCAGCAAGGTCAATCAACCAGATCCATGCCCAGTTTTAGAAAACAACTCTTACTCCTTGTTCCAATATCTTCCTCCATGCACATGTGGGTATCTTCGATGACCCAGAGCCCGAGCACCGTATGGTCAGCACCCTCTAGGATCCTTCACAGGTGACCTAGCGCTTCACTCATAGGCCGCTTCCTTGGTCCCTCATCCACTGTACCGGAAGCTCACCATTTAAATCAAATCGAGGCTGATCAAGACCTTGGTCGACCTTGCTACGTGAGACATCCTCCGTTGACTCTGTGTCAGCTGTTGCAACCTTATCAGATTAGGTCTCCACGACCTCATTCACAAGACGGTCAAAATGCGCCTCTAGCATTTTTGACATAAAGCAGTCATTTAAAAACAGGTCATAAATACAGTTTCTATAATGAACTCTCGTCTTTCCACATTGTTCCACATCAATCCACATTACTTAATCCACATCCATTTCATATGTATTCCCATTCTCATCCAATCACATCATTTTCCATCTCATCGCATCTTTCCTCATTTATCCTCATCAGATCTCATCCACTCGCATCTACCCATATTCACATCTCATCACATCACATTCATTCACATCTTTTCCATTCGTACACATCTATCCCGATTCACATCACATCATTTTCCATCTCATCGCATCTTTCCTCATTTATCGTCATCAGATCTCATCCACTCACGTCTACATATATTCACATCTCATCACATCACATTCATTCTCATCCCAATCACATCATTCTCCATCTCATTGCATCTTTCCTCATTCATCTACCCATATTCACATCTCATCACATCACATTCATTCACATCTTTTTCATTTGTACACATCTAGCCCGATTCACATCCCATCACATCACATTCATTCACATTACATATCATCCATTTACATCTATCCCAATTTAAATCACATCTCATCACATCCATTTCACATCACATCTCATTCATTCACATCCCGATTCACATGACATCTATCACATCCATTCACATGCTATTCCCATTTAATAGCTTTTTCTAGTTCGATATCGATAATGGGACTTTTTCTAAATTTCTATCACTTGATTGTCCTAATCAAAGGTTCTTTTTCTCGACGACTATTTCCATATTCCTTCTCAACTCCTCAATTGAATTATATTCAATATTCCTCTTTTGAATAAAAAAATTCATGGGATTTGTAGAAATCAATTCTACCCATATTTTCACTTTTAGTAAATCATAAATTGAATTATACTAAAATTTTCTTTTCCCATTTAATTTCTTGGATCTCAAATACCATGGGAGTTCCTCTTTTTGCATTTGGTTACTTGCATTCCAATGTCATGGGAATTCCTCTTTTTTCGTTAATTATTTCTCATAAAATAAATTCATCTAGAATAAAATATCCATTATTTCAATATGCTAGGAATTTCTCTTTTCCCATCTAAATGATGGAATTCCAAATGTGATAGGAATTCCTCTTTTAACATTTAAATATGTCTCATAGATAAAATAAATTTATCTAAATTTCACCTTTGAATTTAATTAAAATACTCATTAATTCCAATATGTTAGGAATTTCTCTTTTCCCATCTCAATGATGGAATTTTCAAATGTCATAGGAATTCATCTTTTAACATTTAAATATTTCTTATAGATAAAATAAATTTATCTAAATTTTATCTTAAAATACTCATTAATTTTAATATGCTAGGAATAAAATAAATTTATCTAAATTTTATCTTAAAATACTCATTAATTTCAATATGTTAGGAATTCCAATATGCTAGGAATTTCTCTTTTCCCATCTCAATGATGGAATTTCCAAATGTCATAGGAATTCCTCTTTTAACATTAAAAATGAATTACTAGAAATTCCTCTTTTGCTAATTACTATTTATGCATAAACATAAAAATCAAATTTTCCACGATTATAATGAGAATCATTCAATTAATCTAGGATGATTAATCCTAGAATATGGTAGGAAGTCCTCTTTTCATAATATAAATGAAACTGATTTGTGTTTATTTTTCTAGAAATTTTGCCATAGCTCCGCTGCTATTACTGATAATTCTCAATAAATTTGAAAAAATAAAGTTTAGTATTATTCATGTGACTAGAAGAACCACTAATTGGATCATTATCCAATTATGGATTGATTCTTAATTTTACCATATATTAAATAGCACGATGCACAGGCTCGTGGTGCTGCTTAGGATACCCATGCGTATGTCATGGAAGATATATATGTATGTATGATGACGAAAAAAAAATATTGTGATCTGTTTACTGGATCTCGTTGTTGCTGACCAGCTGGTCTTGACGGCGGGGAGTCCAGAGTGACACCTGTTTTTGAGAAATAAGAACTGGAAGGAAATTTTGAGTTATGATATCTGTAATCAATAATTGTTTGATAATGGATGGTTTTATAAGTTAAAGTTTAAAGAGGAGTGTGTGCATATTTGTATTCTAAAGCAAAAGTTAAGAAAGGCATTCAATTATGGGTGGGTGAGTACTTTTCTGGTTCTACCAATTCCAGTGGTTGGGCGGTGGCTAACCCATGGACCCATGGGCCGGATCAGAAGAGTTTTAGTAATAAAATTGATTAATAGGAATACGCTTAGAACTTGAGTAGTTAAATAAAAACCTGAAGACTTCTCAAATGAATAGATCAACGGCTGTGCCTGATTTAACTAGGAAAAAAGCATTGATTCCTTCAAGTTAGTCTGTAATAGTTTCCCTTCTATCTGGTTTAATCAGATGAAGGTTAGTTTAATCTCTTGACCCCGTTAGAAAATTCGTTAAGAAATTCAAAAAGGTGGAATCATCCCCGTTTTTCGGGCAAGGAAAATTTTCTTGGTTTAGGTTTCGAAACAACCACCAGATTAGTCTCGTGCCCAGACATTCAAGGGCGAGGCCCCGAGTGGGAAACCCTGCCCCGCGTAAGAGGAAGCCACTTTTGCTGCTACCCAACAGGGAATCCGCCGATGCGTAGAGGAGACAGTGGGATCTCACAGTTGGTATCAGAGTGCTATTGTAAATTATTGAAACAGCACTAGAAAGTGCCTAAAATTCTAAAGTAAATCAGCCAAAAAAATGTTTCCACTTGCTAGGATTATGTTTGAAATGAATTCATAAATTGAAAACTCATAAATTGAATTAGATTTTTAGATGGATACCCCAAATTTGTCTAGCATTCCTGGACTTTCTGAGAGTCAGGATATGATCGCCTTTGCCTTCGCACATCTCGTCAACTATGCTACAACCCGTGTAAGCAGAGTGAGGCGGCTTGCCCGTCACTTTGAGGATCTATACTTCCCTGATCCTATAGAGCGATGTCGGTATATGTGGTTCTCTCGAGGAAGATGTATTAATATCAATACCAATCACCGTCAGAGACTCGGGCAAAATATTTCCTTAGCCATGATCTTGATAAGGCTAGGGGTTGTTCATTATGTACATCTCTTTAATCATTCACCCACGAATTTTAGAATTTATTGCCGAGTTTTTAGGCTTCTTAGCTGCTTTATCCCTAGAAGTAGAATTAAAGCACCTCTTTCATCAGTGATGAATCATGTTTATCATGGCATGTCTCCTTCGCAGTTTTGCTTCTTTATGCATACGTGATTGAGGCAGTGACTTTGGAGCCATGATGCTCTATGTATATATCTCAAACTTTTGATAATAAACGATGTTTTGCAAAAAAAATCCAAATTGTTTTCATGATTGTGAAAATGGTTAACAAAATCATCAGAGTAAATCTTGTTTCAAGATGTATGATGAAATAATTATCTGTTTAAAGAATAAATTGCAAAAATTAAATAATCATAAATCGATTATTAAAGTTAAGTTCACGAAAATCTCGTTTTGTCAAAATCATGAGGCACGCGGCCCATGCAAGGCAACCGGATCCTCTAACCGATGAGGAAGAGTTAGATCCGGATGTTCGTAAAGCCCTGCACAGATCCCAACTTGGTCCCCTTCAAGGGTGAAGGGGAATAGTTAGGTGAAGTAGTGGAAAAGTGGATTGAGGCAATGGAAGAATACTTTGATGTAATTGGCTATAACGAGAGAAGCAAGATGGCTCTTGCCAGATTAAAGTAGTGGAAAAGTGGATTGAGGCAATGGAAGAATACTTTGATGTAATTGGCTATAACAAGAGAAGCAAGATGGCTCTTGCCAGATTAAAGATTATGGAAACGGCCAAGGTCGCATGGAGGAACCATTGCGAGACAAACCCTCTCGACAAAAATACCCAGACCTGGTCAGATTTTAAAGCATACCTCAGGAAAAGGTTCTGTCCTACTACGGGCTTCCTGGAAACCAAAATGAATGAATTCTTGGAATTGAAGCAGGATAGCCGGATAATTGAAGAGTACCATTAGGCCTTTGTCCTTCTTCTCAAATATTCCCCACAATTGGATGAAGAGCAGCTAATGGTGGCTAGATTCATTCGAGGAATGAATGAACCATTGGACACCTTAGTGAAGAATGCCAAACGTGTCTCAATGGCCGAAGCTGTAAGAATGGAAGAGGACTTTGCCAAAGCTTTGTTGTTAAGATCTCACCAAAGCCTGCACCCTCAAACTTTAAAAGATTCCAAACCTGAGAAGTACTTCAAACTTTCCACCCCCAAAGAGGCACCAAGGCCCAAATCAGAATCAGGATATTGGGAGATTCAGAAGTGAAGGAAGACCCTTCCCACAGAACACTTTATCAGGAGCCACACCTCTTTCAAGAATTCAGAGGGATGAGCTCAGAAGTGAGAACCGGTGTTTTGGATGTCAGGGTTTTGGTCACTGCTGAAAGACTACCCGACTCCTACCATGTCAAGGAGACAAGGAAGTCAAGGACCGAGAGTGCAAAGACCAACCCCTTCCTATCAGTCAAATCAGGGTCTATCTTGCTACAATCATTCAAGAACTGGGGTAACCAAAGAGAAAGAGTTTTGCCCTAATCTGTAGCAGCCAGAGCAGTCACAATAGCAGAAGTAGTGGAAGAGGAAAGAGGATAGATCTATGCAGCAATTGAAAACCAAGGGCCAAATCGTCAATTCTTTGTCATCCATACTCTAGCTGAGTATAAGGGTAAGTCATTCAAACTTTTGATTGATTCAAGCAGTACTCATTCATTTATTTCCCCTGGATGCTTGCATAAGCTAGTCTTAGATCAGAAATGAGGGAAACCTATGCAAGTTAAATTGGCCAATGGGAAGTTCCTTTTCACTCACCACATGAGACAGATTGTATTCAGTTCAATCTAACTGACTGTCAGTTCAGAGTCCCCAAGTCTGGAATTAGTAAAAGCTTCTAAGTTACTAAAAGGACTTAGAAAGAAGCAGCTCATTTATGTTATCAAAATGAATCCGGTAGGCACAAAGTTAAAAGCTAAAGAACCTAAATGGTTAAGTGAATATGATGATTGATTCCCAGTAGAGCTAACAGAGATGCCTCCAATTCGGGAAGTAGATCATGTGATAGAATTGACCCCCGGAGCTCAGCTAGTAGCCCAGCACACATACAAAATGCCAGTTCTTGAAGCCATCAAACTCAAGGAATAGCTTAGACAGCTGTTAGAACAAGGGTTTGTAAGACCCAGTGTTTCACCTTGGGGAGTGCCAGTTCTCTTTTAGAAAAAGAAAGATGGAATGCTAGGACTCTATGCAGACTACAGAGGTCTTAATCAGTTTGATAGTTAAGAATAAGTATCCTATCCCCAGAATTGATGAGCTTCTAGATAGGATAAGTGGAGCCCAGATCTTCACAAAGATAGATCTCAAATCAGGGTATTATCAGATCACGATTAATGATCAAGATATCCCCAAGCAACCATCAATACTCGGTATGGGCACTATGAATTTATAGTCATGCCATTTGGTTTGACAAATGCCCCAGCTACATTCAATCGCCTAATGTAGGACATTCTCAGAGAATACTTGGATGATTTTGTTCTTGTTCTCTTTGATGATATTGATTTACTCAAAGAATGCAGCTGACCCTGAAGCTCATGTCCAAAAAGTTCTTGAGATTCTAAGGAAGAAGCAACTCTTTGAAAAAAAAAGCAAATGCACTTTCTCTGCCGACCATGTTGAATACTTGGGCTTTCTGGTATCCAAAGATGGAATTTCTCCAGATTCCGCAAAAGTCCAAGTAGTCATAGATTGGCCTGAACCAAAGACAGTGAAAGAAGTCAGGGGATTCTTGGGATTGACTAGTTGGTATAGAAATTTATACCAAAGTATGCTCTCATAGCTTCCCCCTTACTAATCGTCTCAAGAAGAATACCCCGTTTCAATGGTCTGCCAGGTGCCAGAGTGCTTTTGATAAGCTGAAGACTGCCTTGGTAACTAATCCCATTCTAAAGTTACCAGATTTCTCTCTACCCTTTGAGGTAGTAGTTGATGCCAGTGGTTTTGCCCTGGGAGGTGCACTCATGTAGGAAGGTCATATGAATCCCAAAAACTTAGAACGCATGAGAGGAATTATGCTGTCCACCATGACCTGGAACTACTTTCAGTAGTCTATGCCCTGAAGTTGTGGAGACATTACCTACTGGGTCAAAGATTCACTTTGATGACAAATCATCAGAGCTTAAAGTGGATCTTCACTCAGAAGGATCTCAACATGTGCGCCAAAGAAGGTAGTGCGGTAGATGCAGACCCTGCAAGAATTTGATTTTGAGATCAAGTATCGCCCAGGCAAAGAAAATGTGGTAGCAGATGCCCTCAGTAGAAAAGCCTCCTTGCTTGCAATTACTATAGTGTCAAATCCTTTGATTAATGAAGCAAGAGAGAAGGTCATGCAGTGGCCTTTGAATCCCAAAGACTCAGAACGCATGAGAGGAATTATGCTATCCACCATGACCTGGAACTACTTTCAGTAGTCTATGCCCTGAAGTTGTGGAGACATTACCTACTGGGTCAAAGATTCACTTTGATGAAAAATCATCAGAGCTTAAAGTGGATCTTCACTCAGAAGGATCTCAACATGCGCCAAAGAAGGTAGATGCAGACCCTGCAGGAATTTGATTTTAAAATCAAGTACCACCCAAGCAAAGAAAATGTGGTAGCAGATGCCCTCAGCAGAAAAGCCTCCTTGCTTGCAATTACTATAGTGTCACATCCTTTGATTAATGAAGCAAGAGAGAAGATCATGTAGGATAGATTCTTTGGCCCTATTGCTACCCTACTTATGTAGGAAAGCAAAACTCCTCAGGAGTTGATGAACCGAGCTCAAGGGTACAGCCTGGATGATGGAATTATGTATTATAATCGCAGGCTATGCATTCCCAATGATGAGGGGACTACGGGTCAAATTTTGAATGAAACCCATGACAGCCTTATTGCACGACATCCAGGTTTCATCAAGACCTACATGTCTGTAAAGAAAAGCTTTTTTTGGCCTGGTCTAAAAAAGGATGTACTTAATCATGTACGTCAATGTCTGACATGTCGGAAAGTCAAAGCTGAGAGAGTAAAAATGCTTGGGAAGTTACATCCATTAGACTTCCCCCAGATGAAGTGGGAATGTATCAGTATGGATTTTATTACTGGATTACCTTCACTGCAATCAGGTTACAACTCCATCTTCATGGTTGTTTGATAGACTAACTCTGAGATCCCACTGCTCCCTCTGTGCACTGAATTCCCGGATGGTAGCAGCAGGCGGAAGTAGCTTCCTCTTGCACGGGGCAGGGTTTCTCACTCGAGGCCTCACCCTCGAATGTCCCGACACCAGACTAAGCTGGTGGTCATTTCAAAAACCGAAATCGGAAAAATTTTCCCTGCCCGAAAAACGGGGACGATTCCACCATTTTTATTTTCTTAACAAATTTCTCTAACGAGGTCAAGATACTGAACTAACCTTCATCTCATTAAATCAGATAGAGGGAAACTATTACAGACTTAACTTGAAGGAATCAATGCTTTTTTCCTAATTGAATCAGGCACAGTCGTTGATCTATTCATGAGAGAAGTCTTCAAGCTTTTAATTAACTACTCAAGTTCTAAGTGTATTCCTATTGATTAATTTTATTATTAGAACTCTATTGATTCCAGCCTAACCCCATCCGGCCCATGGGTTAGCCACCGCCCAACCACTGGAATTGGTAGAACACCAGACAAGTACTCACCTACCCATAACTGAATGCCTTTCTTAACTTTTGCTTTAGAGTATAGATACGCACACACTTCACTTTAAACTTTAACTTTTAAAACAATCCATTGACACAGATGTCATAACTCAAAATTTCCATTCAATCCTTGTTTCTCACAAAATAGAATCACTTTGGACTCTCCGTTTGAGACCATCAGGTTAGCAACGAGATCTAGTAATAGATTACAATAATTTTCTTGTCTCATCATACATATATATATCTTCCACGACATACGCATGGGTGTCCTAAGCACCGCGAGCCAGTGCATCGCCTGGTCAGAACCCTCTAGGATCCTCCTTAGGTGTCCTGGCACTTCACTCATCAGGGACTGCTTCATCGACCCTTGCCCATCGTATCAGAAGCACACCATTTTTCACCATACCTAGGCTGGTCAAGACGTGGGCAGGTTTTTGCCGCGTGAGCTGTCCTTTGAACGCTCCCCGCCAGACCAAACTTCCCTTAGAAAAACACATATACCAAATGCTTCCTTTAGCATTCTGGCGTAAGACATTAAGAAAACAGGGTTTCTATGTAAGTTTTCAGTTTTGATTTTCTTTTAAATACAATGAGTATATCTGAATTCCGTATCCTAAGACTTCTAGATTACAGGTCTGGATTCAAGCAGATTTCCTCGAATTCTGTAATCTTGATCCTTAGATCAAAATCAAAGGTCTCAATTTAATTTCAAATTCGGTGGGTGATTTGATTGAATTTTCCTGAACTGGTCACATCATCTTTTCTTGAAACTCACGAAGGAGATTAAGTCGTGTGGTCATAGTCTGATTCAGGGTTCTCCCTGAACTATCTTTCTTAAAGGGTAATATTTCAATTATACTACTTTATTGAATTTCATTCATTGAGTATTTTGCTTAGCTGAATTCAAAACTAAAAACGTATTCCTATGAGAAAAAAATTAATCATTTATCTAAAATTGTGACTTCGATAGATCTTCTGAATTTTCTCATTACCATCCTAGAAAATATGAAACAGTAGAATTTTCCTTCACAGAGTATTTACTTATTCATTTACCAATATTCATGGAATTTAAAAAATGATTAAAGAGAACTCTCATTTTGATATAAAAAATTCTGTATGCATCTATTTATGCATAAAATCCAACTTCTATGGAAATAACACTTTTATAAAAAATAAAATCCTTTTATGCATCTATTTATGCATAAAAATCAAATTTGATGAAACTAACACTTTTATAATAAAAAAATTTCTTTTATGCATTTATTTATGCATAAAAATCCATTTTGATGAAAGTAACACTTTTATAATAAAAAAATTATTTTATGCATCTATTTATGCATAAAAATCAATATTGATGAAAGTAACACTTTTATAATAAAAAAATTCTTTTATGCATAAAAATCAATATTGATGAAAGTTACACTTTTATAATAAAAAAACTCTTTTATGCATCTATTTATGCATAAAAATCAATAATGATGAAAGTAACACTTTTATAATAAAAAAACTCTTTTATGCATCTATTTATGCATAAAAATCAATATTGATGAAAGTAACACTTTTATACTTAAAAAAAATCTTTTATGCATCTATTTATACATAAAAATCAATATTGATGAAAGTAATACTTTTATAATAATAAAAATTATTTTATGCATCTATTTATGCATAGAAATCAATATTGATGAAAGTAACACTTTTATAAAAAAAATTCTTTTATGCATCTATTTATGCATAAAAATCAATATTGATGAAAGTAACACTTTCATAATTAAAAAATTCTTTTATGCATCTATTTATGCATAAAATCAATATTGGTAAAAGTAACACTTTTATAATTAAAAAAATATCCAATATGCATCTTTCTATGCATAGAATTTAAATCTAATGAAAATCACTCTTTTATAATAATAAAAAATAACCAATATGCATCTTTCTATGCATAGAATTTAATTTTAATGGAAATAACACTTTTATAATAAAAATATTTCTACTATGTATTTTTCTATGCTTAGAATGAAAATAACACTTTTAGAATACACAAACGGTGGGGATTACTCTTTTTGAATAATAAAAGATAAAACTTATTTCACAAAATTTAAGAAAATTTTGCCATAACCTCCTTTGTATGGCTGACCATTTTTCAAATTTTCCTATCCTTAAGTCACTTAAAAATTATCCCCAAATGGTTTAAAGCATTCTAAATTAATCAAAATCCACTTTTAAAAGAGAAATAATATGAAAAGTTTAATTCCAGCAATTAGATTACTTATCTAGGATAAAGAAAGGCTGAATTTAAGAATGAGAGAGGGGGAAAGCCTTTCCAACAAGGCATAGAATCATTTTACATTTCAAGAAAACAAAAATTAGAAAACTATTAAAAAAAAGAATAAAGAGAAAGTAGGATTTCTAGCTTACATGAATTTCTCAGAGCTTTCCTTTGGCTTTGATGGTTTGAGGGATCTACTCTTGTTTGCAAAAAGAGTGGCCACCAATTCTTTAGAAGAGGGAATGGTCAAAAACTAATGAATTATTAAGAAATTCATAGTTTTTGGCTCCGGGGAGGAGTAGAGTAGCAGTGCATAAAACACTATTAAGCTTCAACAAAGGGGGAGGCTTCTATTTATAGGAAAAAGTGAGCTTCTAACCAAGCAAAGTGATTCTAGAATTTTCCAGATCAGTTTGGTCAATTTTCACCATTTTTGGGTCAGTTTAGCTTACTTTTGGGAACTAGACTTGAATTAGGAGAGAGGAGAGATGAAATATCTCAATATTTGAGAATTTAAAACTCCACCACACATGTGAAATAGGCACCTCCTTCATGAGGGGGAATACTCTGAGGTGTCAAAAAATAATTTTTTTAGTATTTCCTTTGTTCCTTAGTCCACTCTTCATCTTATGTGAGTATTTACTCATTTTTGGGGTGGATTTTCTTTATTTCTTCTATTTATCTCCTCTCTACATTTGGATGAATGTGATTGGTCCCTCATAACCTTAAAATCTGGACCCCTAAGATAAGGCCTTTTGAACAGATTATAATTGATTTCTAATGCACCTTCTTTTTGAACTTCTATTTTGGGGGAATTTATTTTAATAAGAAGAGATATTTTTCCATCCCAAAATATCTAAAATCTGAATAATCTCTTTCTAGAATATTTTCTCTCTCTAGGCAAAAAGAGGTAGAAACAAGATCTTTTATATTTCTGAAGAGGGATTTGATGACATCTTAAGGGGCTGGGGAGGAATCTTACACTAACCAAAGTTGCCCATCTGATTCCAGTAAAACAAACCTACACTGTAGTGGATGTGGCCAGAGTGTTCCGCAATCAGATTGCATGGCCTACCCACCAGAAGAATAATAAGTGATCGAGATCCCAAATTCACGTCAAGATTTTGGGCCGTATTTTTTGAAGCAGTGGGAACTTTCTTGGATCTCAGCATAGCTTACCACCCCGAGACCGATGGTCAAAAAAAAGGGTAAACCAAGTAATCAAAGATATACTTCAGTCATCATGCTGTGGGCAAGGAACCCAAGAAGTGGCTAAGCTATCTGCAACTAGTCAAGTTCGCCTACAATGCTTCTTATCACCGAAGTATCGGGATGAGCCCTTTCAAAGCTCTATATGGACAAGATTGCTTAAGTCCATTAACTTGGTCCGACCCACCATTGATTAGGGTCGAGATGTCCAGACAGATGCTTGATGACATGGAGCAGCAGATGCAGTTAATTCGCAAAGATATAAAAGCTACCTAGGATAGACAGAAGAAGTATGCAGATAAGAAGAGGATAGACAGAAAATTTAAAGAAGCAGATATGGTCTTCATTCAAGTACGTCCCAAAAGAAGTTCTCTATCTCTTGGGAAGTACAAGAAGTTATCCCCCAGGTATTATGGGCCATATCTGATTACAAAGAAAGTAGGTGACTTAGCCTACGAGCTTCTTCTACCTCCTCATCTCAAAGTACATAATGTATTTCATGTTAGCCTACTTAAAAAGTATGTACCAAGCCCGAATCATGTGCTTGATGATGAAATCTTAACTTCTTCAACCCAAGGGCACATGGAACTCCAACCTGATGAAATCCTTGATGTTTGAGAGAAGGTTCTCATCAAGAACAAAATTCTGAGAGAATTATTAGTCAAATGGAAGTTCTATCCTTGTGAAGATGCCACCTAGGAGGAGAAAGAAGCTGAACTCTTGCGGGATTACCCCAGTTTGCGAGATGAGGACATCTCGCGTTTTTCAAGCGGGAGAGAATGTAAGATTCCTCCCCAACCCCTCAAGATGTCCAATATCTTCCCCTGTAATCAATTCCCTCTTCAGAATAATAAAAGATCTTGTTTCTACCTATTTTGGCTTAGAGAGAGAAAATGTTCTAGAGAGAGATTATTCAATTTTTAGATATTTTTGAATAGAAAATATCTCTTCTTATTAAAATAAATTCCCCTGAAATAGAAGTTCAAAAAGAATTTGAGAAGGTGCATTAGAAATAAATTATAATCTGTTCAAAAGGTCTTATCCTAAGGGTCCAGATTTTGTAAAGATTTTAGATTAAGGTTCTTATGGACCAATAAGATTGTAGGGAGGAGATAAATTGAAAAATAAAAGAAAAACCCCCCAAAAATGTGTTAATGTTCACATAAGATGAAGAGTGGAATAAGAGTGGACTAAGGACCAAGGAAAATAGTTTTAAAAAACTTATTTTTGACACCTCTCAGTATAGGGATTCCCTCTCATGAAGTAGGCGCCTTTTTCTCATCATTGCTTTTCAATTTCAAATCAATAAAATTAGATATTTCATCTCTCCTCTCTCCTAATTCAAAACTGGATCCAAAAAGTGAACTAAACTGAACCAAAAATGGTCAAAAATTGACCAAGCTGATCTGAAAAATTCTAGAATCAGTTTGCTTGGTTAGAGGATCAATTTTTCCTATAAATAGAAGCCTCCCCCTTAGTAGAAGCTTAATAGTGTTTTATGCACTCTTACTCTACTCCTCCCCCAGAGCCAAAAACATTGAATTCATTGATAATTCACTTGTTTTTGACTATTTCCTCTACAAAGAATTGGTGGCTACTCTTGATCCAAGCAAGAGTAGAACCCTCAATCCTTCAAGCCAAAGGAAAGCTCACAAAACAGAAATTCTGCTTTTTTCTAATTATATTCTATGGTTTTATGATTTCTTGCTTCTTTTAATTTGAAATTGGATGTTATGCCTTGATGGAAAGGCTTCCCCCTTCTCTTCATTGAATTCAACCCTTCTTTATCCTCCAAGATGTGTAATTAAATAAATAGAGTTAAACTTTTTGTATTCTTTTCTGTTAAAAAAATGAAAATTGGTTAAATGAAAGTGCTAAATTCATCTTGGGGTAAATTCTAACTAGATTTAGAGTGTAAAAATTGAAAAATGGTCAGCCATACAAAGGAGGTTATGGTAAAAATTTTCTTAAATTTTATGGAAATATGTTTTATCTTTATATTATTCAAAAAGAGTAATCCCCTCCGTTTGTGTATTCTAAGTGTTATTTTCATTCTATGCATAGAAAGATGCATAATGGAAATATTTTTATTGTAAAAGCGTTATTTTCATTAGAATTAATTTCTATGCATAGATGCATATTGGATATTTTTTTATTATAAAAGTGTGATTTTCATTAGATTTAAATTCTATGCATAGAAAGATGCATATTGGATATTTTTTTATTATAAAAGTGTGATTTTTATTAGATTTAAATTTTATGCATAGAAAGATGCATATTCGATATTTTTTTATTATAAAAGTGTGATTTTCATTAGATTTAAATTCTATGCACAGAAAGATGCTTATTGGACATTTTTTATTATTATAAAAGTTTTATTTTCATTAGATTTAAATTCTATGCATAGAAAGACGCATATTATTTTTTTATTATAAAAGTGTGATTTTCATTAGATTTCAATTCTATGCATAGAAAGATGCATATTGGATATTTTTTAATTATAAAAGTGTGATTTTCATTAGATTTAAATTCTATGCATAGAAAGATGCATATTGGATATTTGTTTATTATAAAAGTGTGATTTTCATTAGATTTAAATTCTATGCATAGAAAGATGCATATTCGATATTTTTTATTATAAAAGTGTGATTTTCAATAGATTTAATTTCTATGTATAGAAAGATGCATATTGGAAATATTTTTATTTGTAAAAGCGTTATTTTCATTGGAATTGATTTCTATGCATAGAAAGATGCATATTGGAAATATGTTTAAAGTGTTACTTTCATCAATATTGATTTTTATGCATAAAATGATGCATGAAAGAATTTTTTTAATTATAAGTGTTACTTTCATCAAAATTTATTTTTATGCATAAAGTGATGCATAAAAGAATTTTTTATTATTATAAAAGTGTTACTTTCACCCATATTGATTTTTATGCATAAAGTGATGCATAAATGAATTTTTATATCAAAATTAGGGTTCTCTTTAGTTCTATGTTTAATTTCCATGAATAATTGATAAGTGAATAAGTAAATACTCTGTGAGAGAAAAATCCTATCGTTTCATATTCACTCGAATGGTAATGAGAAAAGTAAATAATTGAATAATTGAATAATTGATAAGTGAATAAGTAAATTACTCAGTGAGAGAAAAATAAATAAATTTTCAAGTGAAAAGTAAATAATTTCCATGAATAATTGATAAGTGAATAAGTAAATACTCTATGAGAGAAAAATCCTATCGTTTCATATTCACTCGGATTTCACTCGGATGGTAATGAGAAAACTCAGAAAGAAAAACTATCAAAGTCGAAATTTCAGATAAATGATTAATTTATTCTTCATAGGATTTCATGATTAGTTTAGAAATCAATTAAGCAAATATTCAATGAATGAAATTTAGAAAAATAGTAATTGAAATATCACCCTTTTGAGAAAGATAGTTTAGGAAGAACCTTACTAGACTCAAATCCTAAATCAGGCTATGACTAAGACCAAACTCCTTTGTGAGTTTCAAGGAAAGATGATGTGACCAGTTCTTCAACAAAAATACACTCAAATCACCCACCAAATCTGAAACTAAGTTGAAACCCTTTGAATTTGATCTGAGGATCAAGGTTACAGAATTCGAAGAATTGTGTTTGGAATTCAGACCTGCGATCTAGAAGTCTCTGATACGGATTTAAGATATACTCATTGTATTCAAAAGAAAATCAAAATTGAAAACTTGCATAGAAACCCTATTTTCTTAAAAGAGGACTATCTTACGCCAGAATGCTAGAGGGAGCATTTGGTATATGTGTTTTTCTAAGGGAAGTTCGGTTGCAATAGTTGCTAGCTGGGGAGTGTTCAAAGGATGGCTCATGCAGCAAAAACGTACCCAGGTCTTAACCAGCCCTGGTATGGTGAAAAATGGCATGCTTCCGGTATGATGGGCGAGGGCCGATGAAGCGGTCCTTGAAAGAAGTGCTAGGACACCTAAGGAGGATCCTAGAGGGTTCAGCCCAGGCAATGCATGGGCTCGCGGTGCTTAGGACACCCATGCGTATGTCGTGGAAGATATATATATGTATGATGATGAATTTTTTTTAAAATTTATTGTAATCTATTACTGCATCTCGTTGCTGACCAGCTAGTCTCGACAGAGAGTCCAGAGTGACACCCGTTTTTGAAAAACAAGAACTGGAAGGAAATTTTGAGTTGTGATATCTGTAATCAATAATTGTTTGACAATGGATGGTTTTATAAGTTAAAGTTTAAAGGAGAGTGTGTGCGTATCTGTATTCTAAAGCAAAAGTTAAGAAAGGCATTCAATTATGGGTGGGTGAGTACTTGTTTGGTTCTACCAATTCCAATGGTTAGGCAGTGGCTAATTGGGGTTCGGCTGGAATCAGTAGAGTTTTAATAATAAAATTAATTAATAGGAATACGTTTAGAACTCGAGTAGTTAAATAAAAACCCGAAGACTTCTCAAATGAATAGATCAACGGTTGTGTCTGATTCAATTAAGAAAAAAGCGTTGATTCCTTCAAGTTAAGTCTGTAATAGTTTCCCTTCTATCTGGTTTAATCAGATGAAGATTAGTTTAGTCTCTTGACCCCGTTAGAAAACTCGTTAAGAAATTCAAAAAGGTGGAATCGTCCTCATTTTCCGGGCAAAGGAAATTTTCTCGATTTCGGTTTTGAAACGACCACCAGATTAGTGTCGTGCTCGGACATTAGAGGGCGAGGCCCCAAGTGGGAAACCTGCCCCATGCAAGAGGAAGTTACTTCCGCTACTACCAACCAGGAATCCATTGTGCAAAGGGGGCAGTGGGATCTCACAAGAGGGATTTCGATTTCTCAACGAAAGCTAAGGAGGCAAAAGCGCCAACTCCTCTGCTTTTTCTGACACAGAGATGCAGAAGAAGAAGAAGAAGAAGAAGCAGTAGCAAGTTCTTAGCACTGACATGAAGGAC
This sequence comes from Cibotium barometz, assembly GCF_041138505.1. Lineage (NCBI taxonomy): Eukaryota > Viridiplantae > Streptophyta > Polypodiopsida > Cyatheales > Cibotiaceae > Cibotium > Cibotium barometz. The sequence continues at coordinate 32,327,902 of NC_141092.1, read as the reverse complement.
AAGAAGGAGGAAATTGTTGAGAGCAATGATCTTGCCTTAGTTGATGAGAAACTTTTCGATTTGGTTTGTAACGCTGGAGCTGTTGATGACTTTCACATTATTGTTTGCTGAGATGTTTAACAAGCCTTTGCCAGTAGAGTAAATTTTGGACCAGCATGCATAGTACCTATCGGAATAGAGCGACGGCTTTAAAAAATTAGTATTCAAAGGAAGTTCAAAGGAAGGCTATTGCTAAGGGATGAGGCTTATGTGCACTTTGCTGGATTGTGCAGGAAGCAAGAAGGCAAACAGTTTTTTATACAAGAAGTACCAGGAACTCCCATCTTTCTACAAGCCTACTTGGTGTACCATGCACATGAGTTGCTGTAGGCTGTTGTATGAGCCATTGGGATTCCTCTGCTACTTGCACTGCCTCAATAAAGAGCTTCTTGAAAGTGGTGAAGAACTGCTCTATGAAGGTACTACTGAAGATGAGATTCCCTAAGAAGATGAGTTACATTCTCAAGAGGTAGAAGTTGAGGAAGAGATACAGTTAGTATAGGAGGAAGAGGAGGCAAAGTCTATGGATATTGTTGCTCTTAAGACGTGCACAATACATAGACCTCTGGATGTAGATCTGCATCGCTGAGGAAGATTCATTTGAAGAAGAAACATCATGCACATCAAACCCACTAGTTTGAGACACACAATAACAAAAATAGACTTCTTCTATTTGATTACTATGCTCCAAAAAAGAGAGTTCGGCATTACATATGAGTGGTGTTGGGGGTACATCACGTTTCCCAATAAGTAAAACATGCTTACCATTGGCCTCAAACGTAAACGTATTATGTTCATAACTCCTTTTGAGTGATGACCCTAACACATACAACCACTCCCGTCCTAAGATGACATCCACACGAGACATATTCATCACTTGGAAGTCAAGAACCATAGTGTGTTCTTGCACAAACACAGGCACTTGCCGTACTAGAGTATCCCACACATCGTGATCATCCCCCTGAATGGTGGACACCACATAACGATGAGAACTCTTTGTCTCCGGCAACTTTAATTTCTTAACACTAGTTTGGTACCAAAACAGGACACTTGAGTGTCCTTTTTTGGGGGTTGCAAAAAAAAATCAAACTCCTAATGTAGGCTTTAAAAACCAAAATGCTTCATTGGGCATTTAGAACATAACCCTATGCTTATGTAAAAAATGCTAAACATATAAAATGCCTTTTTATTTGGAAGTACATAAGCAACAAAGTAGCATATGTCTTGAAAATGAACATTTTTCAGGATTTTTCAGGATTTTTCCAAATATGCAAGCATCATACTCTCAAAAAAAAAATCCAATGATATCAATAGCATTTTTTCCAAGATATTTTGATAGCATACATCAGTCCAAGGGGGTAGAAGTTCACCAAAAAAATCATTTTCCTTTCCTAGAATTTTTTCCAAAAAAGTTGTATAAAATCAGCAAAAGTAACGCGTATTATCAAAACTCAATCATGCCACTAAAAAAAATTGTAGCCCTATCAATGAGAATGTTGATTATTGATTTTCATGCTTGAGATGAGATAAATAAGCCATAATTTGATGTGTATGACACCAACTTAGCCTCCACTTAAGTAGGTTCTTATCGCCTAGTTCTAAAAAAACTGTAAAAAATAAAAATACAAAATTTGATCATCTTTTTTCAAAAACTAATCATAACTATGCTTGCACAAGTAGTCTACACCTATAGTTACAACAAATAATGCACTTACACAGCTTTCCCCTTTGATGAAAATCAAAATTAGGCTCATAATTAGACATTTTACGTATTAAAAACAGGTTGCGCAAAAGGCCATGTATGAGAAGAGGCCCAAAAAGTGGCTCTAAAGTTTTGGAAAATTCAAAACAAAGTAGTATTTACCCTATATAACATGGGTGCACCTCAAGTTTTACATTATTAGCTTGCATATGGAAGGAGAAAAATTCATGCTCCACCTGTATAAAAAACATCATTTCAATATTAGCGAGTCAAAAATTTATCCAATAATTATCGTTTGATGATTCCAAGATTTAGTTTACATCATGGGCTTTCCATCAAGCCAAGTTTCATGATCAAACTATGTCCCTTCTAAAAGTTATGTACAAATTACTACTATTTTGAAAACAGCAAAAATCATGCGTTTTATCAGCATGTGTCTAAGAAAATTAAAATATTGCCTTGCAAAAGCTAAGAAAAGTGCAATTTAAAAAATCTCAAATTTTTTTTGGGTCTTGAGGAACATCTGTGGATGTTAAGCATTTCAAAACTCTTGATAGATTGCCCACAAAAATTCAAGAAAAATGCTAACTTTCAGGACACTTTAGTGTCCTCAGGACACTTTAGTGTCCAATTACAGAACTAGTGTTAACTAATGCATAGTTCAAGAAATTGTGCGTGGCACCATCATCAATGAGAATACGTAGTTTTTCCATCGCTTCAATTGGAGTTCGCTTTTGAAGGTAATCCGTTCTCTATTTGTAAGCACGTGCATACCATGGCCTCAGCGGAACCGTCTCATGTTCACTTCGATTTTGAGAATGATATGCATGCTGTTAGTGAGGCACACCCTTTGGGTGGTGGTGTGGGTGATTCGCGACAAGCCGTTGCGCCTGATCGAGATGACAACATGACTGATGCCGAAGGGGGTGCGAGTCCACAATAGATGATTATGGTTTGGTAGACACGGTAGAGTTTGGGCGTCTCACTTCAAGGGTAGTTACACTTGAGCGCACTATAACAAATGTCAATACCAATCTCACAAACATGAGCACGCTTTTTACTGAATTTATGGCACGTTTTGCAAGTGGATCGACGGCAAGTGGAGGGCCTATTCCGATAGTTATGCGTCCTCTTGTTCCAAATCCTATAGTAGAATCTATTGCACCATCTGCAACGCAGAAAGGGGCTATGTTGAAAAACGTGAAGCCGCCTGTGTTTAAGGGAGAGGAGCGCGATCATAACAAGGATGCGGTCCATACATTTTTACACAAGTGGACGGACTTGCATCGCTTACGCCGCACTCCCGCTCTGCTGTTATGGTCACTGAGACGAGTCTCACACTTGAAGGTAAAGCCTACAAGTGGTGGATGAGTCTACCTATTGAAACTCGCCCTAAGACTTGGGAGGAGTTTGCGGCAGCATTTAAAAAGGAGTTCTTACCGCAAAACGAGAAAGATCGGAGTTGGACAGCGTGGGACAAGTGCAAGATGGAAGGTCTTACACTTAATCAGTATGTGTCCAAATACCGTGAAGTCATTCTCAAGCTAGATGGTTTGGACGACTTTCAAAAGGTTCGTGGGTTTGTTAGAGGCCTTAATAAAGAATATTAGGCAAAGGTTAAAACCCAATATCCTAAAACTTTGGAAGCGGCTATCCAAAGTGCCCTTATCTTTGATGACACCATGGATAAGAAGGGCATGGATAGACCGGCCAAATTCAATGGCTCGCAATTTAATGCTAATAAGCGTAAACTTGCCAGCAATTCTACTGAAAACACAAAGAAGTCTAAAGGGTCAAGTGGTCCGTTGTCTCCACAAGACTTTGAACGGGCCAAGAAGGAGAAACTATGTTATCATTGCTTAGGTAGTGATCATGAGAAGAAAAATTGTCCACAGTTGCCTCGCAAGAATAAGGATAAGGAGAAGGTCAAGGAGAAGGCTGTACACATGGTGCAAACACTTTCCTTGGATGCTGATCCTAAGTATTCTGCGGTAGAGGTTTCGCACACTGCCAAGATGCATGAGTGTAATCTCACTGCATCTATGTGGCAAGAGACAGTTGGACCACATGATTTGGTCCGTATGCATGGCTCCATTTATGGTCATCGAGTACGTATTCTCATTGATGATGGTGCCACGCACAATTTCTTGAACTATGCATTAGTTAAGAAATTAAAGTTGCCGAAGACAAAGAGTTCTCATCGTTATGTGGTGTCCACCATTCAGGGGGATGATCACGATGTGTGGGATACTCTAGTACGGCAAGTGCCTGTGTTTGTGCAAGAACACACTATGGTTCTTGACTTCCAAGTGATGAATATGTCTCGTGCGGATGTCATCTTAGGACGGGAGTGGTTGTATGGGTTAGGGTCATCACTCAAAAGGAGTTATGAACATAATACGTTTACGTTTGAGGCCAATGGTAAGCATGTTTTACTTATTGGGGAACGTGATGTACCCCCAACACCACTCATATGTAATGCCGAACTCTCTTTTTTGGAGCATAGTAATCAAATAGAAGAAGTCTATTTTTGTTATTGTGTGTCTCAAACTAGTGGGTTTGATGTGCATGATGTTTCTTTTTCAAATGAATCTTCCTCAGCGATGCCTTCTTTCTCTTTACCTTCTTCTAAAATCTCTTTAAATAATCTTAAACAACCAGTTAATGCTTTGTCTTTGCAACAACTGTTACAAGAATTTAAAGATATTTTTCCTAATGAATTACCAGAGGGTTTGCCACCCGAACGAGCTTTGCCTCATCGCATTGATGTCGTTCCGGGCACCAAACCAATTAGTAAGCCGTCCTACAGGCTTAGTGCGACTGAAGCAGCTGAGGTGGAACGTCAGCTTGCTGACTACCTTAGTAAGGGCTTCATTCGCCATAGTGCTTCACCATGGGCATCGCCCATTCTTTTGGTGAAGAAAAAGGATGGATCCATGCGCATGTGTGTGGATTATCGCTCCTTGAATGCGGTAACCATTAAGAACAACTACCCGCTACCTAAGATAGATGAGTTGTTTGATCAACTCAAAGGTGCGAAGTATTTTTCTAAAATTGATTTACGTTCAGGATATCATCAAGTGCGTATTAACGCTGATGATATAACCAAGACTGCGTTCCGAACTCGCTTTGGACACTATGAGTTTTTGGTTATGCCGTTTGGGCTTACTAATGCCCCGGCAACGTTTATGACGCTTATGGATAGCGTACTAAGGCCGTACTTAGGCAAATTTGTCATTGTCTTTCTTGATGACATTTTGGTCTATAGTTCGACTTTAGAAGAGCATTTGGAACACTTACGAAAAGTTTTTCAGTTACTCCGCGAGAATGCACTTTACGCGAAAGAAAGTAAGTGTGAATTTCTCAAGGATAGCATACAATACCTAGGTCATGTAATTTCTGCAGACGGAATTGCTATGGATGCTAGTAAGGTTGATGCTATTATGCGATGGCCAACACCTCGAAGTAAGGAAGAACTTCAAATCTTTTTGGGAATGGCAGGATTTTATCGCAAATATGTGAACGGTTATGCAAAGATTGCCGCTCCCATGACTGATCAATTGAAAGGTGCGGCAATTACCTTTCAATGGCATGAGGAGCAACAACGTAGCTTTGATAAGCTTAAAGTTGCTTTGGCTACAGCTCCCATCTTGGCAATTGTGGATCCTCAAAAACCATTTGTGATTGAAACGGATGCCAGTGCTAAGGCAGTGGGTGCGGTTCTCATTCAAGATGGTCATCCTGTTGCCTATGAGAGCAAGAAGCTCAATCGTGCTCAACAAAACTACTCAGCTTACGAGCGTGAGCTCTTTGCCATCATATATGCCTTACAAAAATGGCGACATTACTTATATGGTGCGCAATTCGAGCTTGTTTTTGATCACGAAAGCATAAAGTGGTTTATGAACCAAACAGATTTGCAGGGTCGAAAGGCCAGATGGGCTGAGATCCTTCAGGAGTATGATTGCAAGCTACGCTATCGCAAAGGATGTTACAATATTGTAGCTGATGCTTTGAGTCGTATGCCGGAGATTAATTCGCTGCTATTCACAGAGTTGAAAAGCGAATTGTTAGAATCTTTACGAGGCAAATGCAAGCAGGATTCAATATACTCAAAGGTGTGGAATCATGTTCAAATGAGGGGTCCCTCTCACTCAAACGGTAGTGTTTCCAGTTCTTCCACACATGGTTCTTCTTTATCACAAGATGAACTACAGCGATGGAAAAACTTTTCCATCGATGATGGATACTTACTCCACAAGGGGAGAGTTTGTGTTCCATTGGACTTAGACACTAGGCGCCAAATTCTTTTTGAGTGTCATGATAGTCCAAGTGCAGGTCATGCGGGCATTCGCAAAACGTATGCTCTCGTAAGAAAGCATTTCTATTGGCCTGGACTTCACAAGGAAGTTAGTGACTATGTTTTGCAGTGTCAGAAGTGTCAAGTGAACAAAGCAGAACGTCTTAAAGCTGGCGGGTTACTGCATCCATTAGAGATTCCTGACGGAAAGTGGGAAAGTATCTCTATGGATTTTATAACGGGCTTGCCCACAACGAATCGTGGACATGATGCCATTTGGGTAATCGTGGATCGATTAACCAAGCTTTGTCGGTTTGTGCCTACTAAGAAAACAGTTACAACTCCAGAATTGGGATGCCTTTTCGTGGAGAATGTTTACCGACTTTATGGCTTACCATCCAACATTGTCAGTGATCGCGATCGCAAGTTTAACAGCCATTTTTGGCGAGCAGTATTCAGTAAGTTGGGTACTATGTTGAACCTTAGTACAGCTGATCATCCGCAAACAGATGGTCAGACTGAACGGGTTAATCAAGTGCTGGAAGATATGCTTCGGGCATATGTCAGCAAAAAACAATTTGATTGGGAGTCTTATTTGCCTATTCTTGAGTTTGCTTACAATAGTGCAAAGCATGTCTCGACAGGCTTTAGCCCTTTCATGTTGATGTATGGTTTTCAGCCACGTTCACCTCGGTGGGACTGGCGAATGAGAAAATCAGTCAGGTTAAGGATTTTATCCAAGACCATATGGTTATGTTGCGCCTTGCACGATTAAATGTTCATCAAGATCGTTACAAGAAGTTTGCAGACCAGAAACGTAGGCCACTTCACTTTCAAGAAGGTGATTGGGTGTTTCTGAAGGTACCAGAAAACTCCACCAGTTTAAAAACGGGTCCCGTACCAAAATTGTCGCCCCGATTTTGTGGACCGTTTAAGATACTCAGGAAGGTGGGCCCAGTAGCCTATAAACTTGAGTTACCAGCACATTCCAAGGTTCATCCCATCTTTCACGTAAGCCGTTTGAGGAAACGCCTTATGGGTCATGAAAGGCCGGTGGATGATTCTTTCTTGGTAGAATATGTGGAACCCCCAATACTGCCTCATGAACCAGAAAGAGTATTGGATTATCACATGTTACGTACTCGCCACCAAGTTCGGAAACAAGCTCTTATCAAGTGGAAGGACCGTCCAGAGGAAGGCTCCACTTGGGAAAACATTAGTGTGATGAGGAAACGTTTCCCCACTTTTGTTTTCGAGGACGAAAACTCTTTTCGAAGGGGGGAGTAATGTCAGGACTATGGTCCTACGGAAGTCGAACCCTAGCATAAGTTAATAGCTTTCGGAGTCTCGAGAGTATTATTAGTGCTAGCGGGGTTCAGGGGTTAATGGGCGTTAGGGTTTGGTCGATGTGTGTACACATCTAAGTTAGCACGGCTCTTAAGTAAGATGGGCGACCGGGCTAGGAGGTGTGGACACAGGCCAGGGTTTTGGTATAAAACCCAACGAGAAACCCTAACTCGTCATTATATGGTTGGGAGGTGAACCGACTTCCACCCTCTCTTCTTCTCCACGCCTAGGCTATGGCGGCTTGAGGAAGACGCAGCCGTAGCGGAGGCGTTACACAAGTACAGTCTTTTTCCCTGATTTGACTATGGGACTTACGGGTTTTGTCAGATGAGCTCAGTTAGTTAAGGCTTTTGACTACGTTAGGGAAAAGTTATCCTGGTGGAATCGTCCGTGCTTTCCGAGCAAGAGAAGTTTTTCCGAGTTCGGTTTGGAAGAATCGAGGAATTAGTCACCTGTCCGGATATCCGTGGTGGACGAGGCCCCGAGTGTGGGACCCTGCCCCGTGCAAGATGTGCTACTTCCACTGCTAGCACCCGGAATCCATTGCGCGGTGGGGAAAGGGATCTTACAGTTGGTATCAGAGCCAATTTGGCTAATGAGGATCAACCGAGAAGCCAAAAATTACAAAATTTTATCAAGGAGCACTAAAAGGTTGTAATTGTGTGATAAATTTCATACAATTTGATATTCAAACTGAAATTCGTAAATTGGTAATTGGGTCTCCAGATGGAAGTACCGCAATTATATGGAATCCCTGACGTGCTTGAGGCCTAGACATGATGGTATTTACCTTATAGTTCCAAGAACCATGACTACCCGTATATACCAAGGGTATAACTACAGCTCTTTACTGGCAGTATATACGAGTAAATCTAAGACTTGAAATTATAAGCATTAATGCTATCCAGATGATGAATTCGAATGTGGTTGATATGGTTTTTTTTTTCGGTTGTGAACTAATCAGTTGATTTGGATTCTGATTGAAAAATGATGATTCTTGAAATTTGGTTGAAATGTAATAAGCTGAGCAAAACCACAATGAGGATGAATGGGACCCTGTGATGATGTTCATAACTGGAATGATGTTAATAACTCCAGCAAATCACTATGAGATTAGTGGATTGTGCTGGCAGATTGCTGTTGTTAACACTTGACCGAGTGGATCAAGTTAAAGGAGGTCAAATTAAAATCTGCATAAATGAAAAATTTCCATGAAGGACTGTTCAAATAGAAATTTCAATCTAATGGAACATTATTGTGATAAGGAATTGAATGTTATGATCTGAGTGAATTGTTATTTATTAATGAGTTTTATATAAGGGATCTTTATCCCAGGATTCTATTTGGGTTTACCAAAATATAAGGAACCCATAATCAGTTGGATCTTAAGAAAAAGAATTCTCCTCTAGTTTTGCGAGATGAGGACATCTCGTGTTTTTTAAGTGGGGTAGAATGTAAGATTCCTCCCCAGTCTCTCAGGATGTCCAGTATCTTTCCCTGTAGTCAAATCCCTCTTCAGAAATATCAAAGATCTTGTTTCTAGCTGTTTTGGCCTAGAGAGAGAAAATATTCTAGAGAGAGATTATCTAGATTTTGAATATTTTTGGGTAGAAAAATTTCTCATCCTATTAATATAAGTTCCCCTAAAACAGAAGTTGAAAAAGATTTCCAGAAGGTGCATTAGAAATCAAGTATAATCTGCTCAAGAGGCATTATCCTGAGGGTCAAGATTTTTTTGAAATTTTAAATTAAGGTTCCTATGGGCCAATAAGATCAATCCGTGTGTGGGGAGGAGATAAATCCAATTCGTAAAAGAAATTATCCAAAAATGAGTAAATGCTCACATAAGATGAAGAGTTGACTATGTACAAGGATTATTAGTAAAAAACTATGAGTATTACTAAAAAAATGAGATATTTTGGGTATAATCATTCCATTTTGACACATATGTAAGGAAGGGGAGTCCCTTCAAGGAGGTGCATACTTCACATGCTTTAATGAGTTTTAAACTCAAAAATAATGTGATATTTTTATCTCTCCTCTCTCTTGGATCAAACCGAATCAAAATTAAGGAACCAAACTAGGTCTAAATCTAGTCCAAATTCAACGAAACTGAAATTTGGAAAATTCTAGAAATCAGTTGGTCTTGGTTAGAGCCTCCCTCTCCTATAAATAGAACCTGAGTCTTTGTAAAAAAATAGGAGAGTTATACTATGCCAAAATTATGCTAATTTTTACTATTCTCTAAAATTCTCTCCAAATTGAAGAAATTGGAGCTTCCCTCTTTCTTCAATCTCCATTGGTGACTCCATCAGCACACCAAACCAATTGATTGGTTGGGGGCCTCTACCGTGAACAAAGAATCAAGCAATTTGTAAGGTAAATGGTGAATTTTGATCTTTTCTATAAATTCTCAATGTTTCTCTCTTCTCAACCCCTCTCAAGCTTGAGAAGCTTAATTGGAATGGTTTTTCAATGCTATTGAAGTTAATTGATGAATGGTAGTAAAGAATTACATAAATTTTCATTTATGCTTAATTCTAATGGTTTTTATGTAATTTCTCTCTCTCACTCAAAGAATGGTCATTCTCATGACCTATTCTCAATCCAAATGAAGCTTTTCATAAAGCTTTTCCTTAATCCAAGATTAATCTATGCTTGAGGCCAAATTAATGGCTTTTTTCTATACTTTTAGTTTATGTATTTCATGAATATTGATGATTCAATCCATTATGGGTTAATGATCCAATTAGGGATCATTCTAATCATTCCCTTAATGATAAGCTTTATCCTTTAAATAATTGAGATTTATCAATCATAGCAGCGGAGCTATGGTAAAATTTCTGTAAAAATTACACATAAAATAATTTCATTCAAAGCATGAAAAGAGGCCTTCCTACCATATTCTAGGAATTATCATCCTATATTAATTGAAAGAATTTCATTGTAATCATGAAGAAATTGATTTTTATGTTATGCATAGTTGATGAATTAAGAAAAAGAGGATTTCTAGTAATTAAATTTTATGTTAAAAAGAGTAATCCCCATCGTATGAGTATTCTTAAAGGTTTATTTTCATTCTAGACATAGAAGAATTTATACTAGAAATATTTATTTATAAAAGTGTGATTTTCATCATAATTGATTTTTATGCATAAGTAGATGCAAAAAAGAAATTTTTTTAATATATTAAAAGTGTGATTTTCATCATAAAGGATTTTATGCATAAATTAGATGCATAAAAGAAATTCTTTTATATCAAAAGAATGATTTTCATCATAAATGATTTGTATGCATAAACATATGCATAAAAGATGTTTTTTATATTAAAAGTGATATTTTCATCATAATTGGATTTTATGCACAAATTAGATGCATAAGAGAAATTCTTTTATTCTAAAACTGTAATTCCTCCTAAATTGGATTTATGCATGGAAAGATGCATAAAGAAATTGTTTTAACCCAAAAGTGTTATTCTCATCAATTTTGATTTTATGCATAGAACGATGCATAAAGAATTTTATTTTAAATTCAAAAGAGTTATTCTTATCAATTTTGATTTTATAAATAGAAAGATGCATAAAGAATTTTATTTTTAATTCAAAAGAGTTATTCTTTTCAATTTTGATTTTATGCATAAAAAGATGCATAAAGAATTTTATTTTTAATTCAAAAGAGTTATTCTTATCAATTTTGATTTTATGCATAGATAGATGCATAAAAGATTTATTCTAAAAGTGTTAATTTCATTAAGATGAAAATTTATGCATAGAAAGATGTATAAAAGATTTATTTTTATTTCGAAAGTATTATTCTCATTAAATTGGAATTTATGCATAGTAAAATGCATAAAAGGATTATTATAAAAGTGTTATTCCTACTAAAGTTGTCTTTATGCCTAATAAGATGTGTATGAGAAGTGATAGGATGTGATAAGATGCGTATGAGATGTGATAGGATGTGATAAGATGTGTATGAGATGTGATAGGATGTGATAAGATGTGTATGAGATGTGCTAGGATGTGATAAGATGTGTATGAGAAGTGATAGGATGTGATAAGATGCATATGGGATGAGTTAGGATGTGATAAGATGAGTTAGGATGTGATAAGATGTGTATGGGATGAGGTAAGAAGTGTATCTGATGGGATAAGATGTATATGGGTTGTGATAGGGCGAGAATGGATGTGATGTAAAAGAATAGGTGTGAAAGCGTATGTGGTTATATGAATGGGAATGTAGAAATGGATATATGGATGTGGATGTATGAATGTGAATGCGGATGTGAATGTATGATATAGATGTATGGATGTGGATATGGATGTGGATATATGGATGTAGATATGAATATGGATGTAGATGTGAAAATGGATGTATGGATGTAGATGTGGATGTGGATGTATGGATGTGGATGGATGTATGAATATGGATGTGTATGTATGGAAGTGGTATGAATGTAGATATGGATGTATGAATGTAGACAGTGGAATGTGGATAAGGATATGGATGTAAGAATGTGGATGTATGTGAATGTGAATGTGGATGTGTGAATGTGAATATGGATGTGGATATGGATGTATGGATGTGGATGTATGAATGTGAACGCGGATGTGAATGTATGATATGGATGTATGGATGTGGATATGGATGTATGGATGTATGATATGGATGTATGAATGGATGATATGGATGTATGGATGTAGATGTATGGATGTGGATGTATGAATGTGAATGCGGATGTGAATGTATGATATAGATGTATGGATGTAGATGTGAATGTGGATGTAGATGTGAAAATGGATGTATGGATGTAGATGTGGATGTGGATGTGGGTGTGGATGTATGAATATAGATGTGGATGTATGGATGTGGATATGGATGTGTATGTATGAATGTGGATGTAAGAATGTGGATGTAGATGTGAAAATGGATATATGGATGTAGATGTGGATGTGGATGTATGGAGGTGGAGGTGGATGTATGAATATGGATGTGGAAATGGATGTATCGATGTGGATGTATGAATGTGGATGTGAAAATGGATGTATGCATGTAGATATGAATGTGGAAGTATGAATGTGGATGTGGATGTGGATGTATGAATGTGGATGTGGATGTGGATGTGGATGTATGAATGTGGATGTGAAAATGGATGTATGGATGTGGATGTGAAAATGGATGTAGATGTGAATGTGGATGTACGAATGTGGATGTGTATGTGGAATAATGAATGCAAAAATGTATGTGAATGGATATGAAGTCGATATGAGCAAATGGATGAGATGAGATGTCATGTGAATCAGAATGTGAATGAATAATATAAGATGTGAACGAATGAGATGTAATGAGAAATGGATGTGATGAGACGTAATGCCAATTAAGAAAGACAGGAATAGATGTTATGTGAAGTGAATGAATATGGTGTGATGGGATGGAAAATGATGTATCAAGAATGAATACACATATGATTTGGAATTGGGTTAAGTAATATGGATTGATGTGGAACAACTTGGAAAGATGTGAGTTCATTATAGAAACTGTATTTATGACCTGTTTGTAAATGACTGTTTTATGTCAAGAATGCTAGGGAAGCATTTTGACCGTCTTGTGATTAAGGTCGTGGAGACCTAACTGATAAAGTTGCAACTGCTGATGAAGAGTCAATGGAGGACGTCTCGCATAGCAAGGTCGGCCGAGGTCTTGACCAACCTCGGTTTGATTTAAATGGTGAGCTTCCGGTACGGTGGATGAGGGACCAAGAAAGCGGCCCATGAGTGAAGCACTAGGTGACCTACGAAGGATCCTAGAGGGTGCTGACCATACGGTGCTCGGACTCTGGGTCGCCGAAGATACCCACACGTGCGTCGTGGAAGATATTGGAACAAGGAGTAAGAGTTATTTTCTGAAACCGAGCATGGATCTAGTTGATTGACCAACGGATGAGTCCATGGCTCTCTTATATAGATCTATTGATTGATCTTGCTGATCTTCAACGAGGATTCCATCTTGATTTTTATATGTGAAAATATTTCTGGGTACTATGAGCTAGGAACTATTGAAAAGGCCCCTGAGTGAACAGGTGGTGAGCGTTCTGGTTGCCAATGATGCCATAAGTACACCAATGAATGAATGATTGGAAATATGGATTCAACCAGAGATTTTGAGGATTATCATTAGTGACATAATGGTTTCATTAAAGGATTGTTTTAAAAATAGCTGATGCTGAGAAAAAGGCAATTTCATATTGGTTGTGTAAGTGGTGTGACTAGTTTTATGTTTGGATGAACTTCCAGCTAGGGGGCATGGGAACTCTTTTCCCTGGTACCCGGGACAAAACCTAACCAAATTCCTAATTGGATCCTCTCACTACAGTGGTTGGGCGGTTGGCTAACCCATGGGACTGGATGGGGTTAGGCTTGACTGATGGATCCGTAAATCGAGACTCAATTTCTGTTTAGTTCGATAGATGAAGTAAATCCCGGACGAAAAATGTTCTATGGAAAAGAATCAACGGCTGTGCCTCTCAATGAGGAAAAAAGCGTTGGTCTCTATGATCCAAGTACAGTCTTTTTCCCTGATCTGACTATGGGACTTTACGGGTTCGGTCAGATGAGCTCAGTTAGTTAAGGCTTTTGACTACGTTAGGGAAAAGTTATCCTGGTGGAATCGTCCCTGCTTTCCAGGCAAGAGAAGTTTTTCCGAGTTCGGTTTGGAAGAATCGAGGAATTAGTCACCTGTCCGGATATCCGTGGGCGAGGCCCCGAGTGTGGGACCCTGCCCCGCGCAAGATGTGCTACTTCCGCGGCTAGCACCCCGAATCCATTGCGCGGTGGGAAAAGGGATCTTACAGATTATGAGAAACAGTAATTTACAAGATAAAAATGCCTTTAATCATGTATAAAAATACATTATTTATCATCCAATGCATCAGAATTGCTCTTGAAGGGCTGGGAAGTTGTTCTGGCACTACTCCCCCAGGCTCCCAGGGTCATTTCTGATGCATTCACAAAAACATTGATGGTACAAACTAAAAAAAACAATGATATACTTGATGAAAATAAGTTTGCAAAAATTATATTGTATTTATAATAAGAAATGATACATCATCTTTACAAAAGCTTTCTTGCAAAAATTATATTGTATTTATAATAAGAAATGATACATCATCTTTACAAAAGCTTTCTTACAATATTGAGCTTCCTTCTCTTGTTATTGGGCAGAGTGTGCTCAAGGAGGAGTGATTGGGCTATTTCTTGAGGATCCTCTATGCCTATGCTTTTGGCTATACCTATACGAGCAAAAAGCTTACCCCTAAATCCAGAACCAAAAACATCAAAAGCAAGGGATTTTTTAATTAGAACTATACATTTGGTGCTCTATGCCATAAAGGCTACACAAAGCACCTTAGAGAGGGATTTCAAAAAGAAGAGAGTGAAGGCAGATTGAGGGGTGTAGTGCCTATGGATAATGGTGATGCCATCCACAGGAAGTCGACCAAGATAATGCGCCAACGTAGCATCATGTCCATGGACTTTGGCCTGGTCTCTGCTGTCGCCGCCTCTCCCTCCCAGCAAATGCGTCAATTTCAACCACCCTCTACAATCAAAGGAAAAATAAAATTATTTTCCTGTACATAATTACAAATGTTTTTAGGTTGTAAAAGGTTGATTACCTCTTGCTCAATGTCTTCTTTTGCCAAAGTGCTGGTGGGGGCAGAGAGGTCAATCGAGGACTTAGCCTCATCCTTTTTTGGTGCTTTGGTCTCCTCCATTGCTCCAGCAGCAAGGGTATCCTTTTCAGCCTCCTCTAGCTTGTCTTGTAAGGTTGTGAATTCCTCCTCTGGAACTAGGGCTTGCTCCGCGGTCTCAGCCACAATTTCCTTGACCAAAGCAACTGTCTCTGCGATAGATTCTCCAAGGGGTAATATAGCACTATCTAGGTGAAGACTGAGGTTGGACGTATCAAGGTCCACCTCACATCGCGTGCATATAATGCCCAGGCATTCATCCATTCTCAAGCCAGCTGTCTTTTCAAGATCATGAAGAAATAAGTATTCTTCACCTTCCACCACAATGGTGCTCAAGAGATTGATCTCAAGCTCTAGCAGCACCTTGCTCTCCTGGTGTGGGGAAGATGGCCCTGCATCTTCTACTATAGTGGGCTGTTCAGCTGCTGCAGATTGTGCACCCTCTGGAAAGTGCTCTGATGCAAGCTGCTCTTCTACACCAGCACTCGTTCCTACTGCCTTCACTTCCTTGTCATCCCTCAAATACCCTGCCAACTGCAATGCAGGCATCTCTACCTCCTCATCCGAATCCTCATCGCTGATGAGGAACGCAAAAGTGGCGAGCCACGAGAGGAACCTAGTTCCTAAATTGCCCTTCCCCAACCTCTTCACCTCATCCGAATCCTCATCGCGCGATGAGGAACGCAAAAGTGACGAGCCACGAGAGGAACCTAGTTCCTAAATTGCCCTTCCCCAACCTTTTCACCTCCTGCTTATTGAAGGTACAGTAAGCTCTTGCGAGGATGGAGATGTCGATGAAGCGTTCAAGGTGCTGGATGTAGAGGCGGGCATATTGTTGAATGTACTTAAGCAGCTCAACAGGCACCCATCGATCATTGGGGCAATGGGGAAAGGAGATGGAGTGGGGAGCCAAGTATTGCTCCATGTATGCAATCTACGTCTCATAATGTTGGGATGCAAGGACGAGCAACTTTTCAAAGTGAATTTCACGAGAGAACATGACAAAGAGCTCGCTCTTGCCCGCCCGCCCACAGGGTGGTGGAGAGGAACTCACAGAAGTTGTCAAAGTGGGTAGCCATGTGAATGCAAAGAGATAGTGTGAGCTCGTGCTTGGTTTCTATCGCGTGAAAATGAGAAAGAAGGTAGCTTTGGCTATTTATAGTTAAAATTTAAAGTTTGGCCTTTTCACACTAGACTTCTAGACAAAAAAAATACAGTTTGCAAAAATATTAAGATTTCAATTAAATAAAAATTGGTTAAAAAAGAGCCTGCTACAAAATTACAAGCATGTCATCTAATCTAAAATTGTTATAATGTCTTCATTTTTTTCCCCTCTTGTGACATTTACTTCTTGTTGATCTCCATCTCCTTGTTGACTTGAAAGCTTGTCATCACCTTCACCTTGATCCTGAAACTCTTGCCCCTCACGTGCATCAGAACAGAGGCTATTTTTCCATATATTGAGTTCATCTTCAAGCTCTTCCACATGCCTACTATGTGTTGGTAGGGCTATGCACCTTGCTGCTGAAAATTCAAGGTCCCCCATTTGCCATGATTCTGAGACCATGGTTGTCCCCTCCTTACGCTTCCCAATCTGTAAAAATATAGAAAGTGGCATAATAACCAAAAAGTGTAAGGGTTAACTCTAGACATGTAATGGAATCAGATATACCTTTCTTCTCATCAACTTGAAACTTGACTCTTCCACATTGTCAAAGCCCATGATGCTAAAGTGTTGGCGCAGGTTTGCTAGGCTCCAATGCTTGCTTGCTGCCACACTCGCTCAATCCATCCATTTTGCATCATCACAGCTGCCTCAATAGGCATAATTTCTTCTTCTGAGGCCTTAAGTGGGATCCATGTCCTGTGCTTTTGCATCCATCTTTGGTAATGCAAACGCATGTACAAAATAGAGCGTGTCTTTAAGAACCTGAAAGACACTGTAGAATCTACTACTTTGCACTTGTACACATCACCTTGATGTGACCCCTCATTAATCTCCCAACCCTCTCCTAGTAATCCTTGAATGAGGTCAGACCGTACCTCCTTATTATAAATATACATTATTTTTGTTTGGTGCATTGGCATGGAATTGAACATGTGACAAAAACATGTAAAGGACAAAACCAATTTAGCCCTACTGACCTAGATGCCTTTGAAAACTTGAGTGATGTCTTGATATCACTTACCATCTTAAACTTTAAGCATAAGATGGTCCAAGCATTAGGTTTGGGCCATTCGGGATTGTTAAGAGGGGGGTTGGGGATCTCTTCTAGCTTGCCAAATAAACCTGGTTTTTTATCTACAAAATATGAGTGAGAAAAGAAAAAGATATTGTTTTGTACAAGATCACTTGGGCTTTGAGATACAAACATTGCCTCTCCAAAGGATGCATGCATAGCATAGAAAACTCCAGTGAGGCTTTGTAGTGGTTGTTCCTCAACATAATTAGAGGGAAAAATATCTGCAGAGAGACATAAGAAAATGGAGAATCATAAGAAAATTTGAAACAAAAAATCCAATATTAGCATGTTGTTAAAGCTATGTTTATGTTACACTGACAATTTGAAGGAAACCTTGGTCGTTAGCCTTGAATGTATAGGTCTCCAAGGGTATACACATGTTGCACTATGGCAACCAGTCCTTCCTTCTTAGTATGCTTGAAGCCTTGTAGCCACCCTTTCCAATGATGTAGCATATTCCCCAATTTGACGCACTCGATGTGGTCCCTTAGAGCTTGGCTGCATGTAGACCCAAGCCCCAACCCTGAATCTTGTTGGAGTCCAAACTTTTCTTATCTCTTGTGTTATGCAGCATAAGCTCTTCCACCTTCTCACTAGGTCTTCTCACATTACTGGAAGAGGCCATGGTGGTAAGAAAAGAGAAGAAGGGAAAAGAAAAGTTCGTTTTACAATAGAAGAGTGGAGAGGAGAGAAAGTTCAGGGTTTTCAGTGCAGCAATGGAAAGCTTAAAAGAGGGTTAGAGTTTGAGAATAGGCTTCCTGAACCTAGGGTAGACTAAAGAGGGATAGAGTTTCTGCAGCAACAACGGAGAGGAAGGGAGCTTGAGAGAGAGAGAGAGAGAGAGAGAGGGAGATTGAGAGGGAGGGAGCTTGAGAAGGAGGGAGAGCTTGAGAGGGATGGAGTTTCTACAGCAATGGAAAGCTTACAAAAGGAAGAAAGAGGGAGAGGGAGCTTGAGACTGATGAGGGAGCTTGACAAGGAGGGAGAGCTTGAGAGCTATGGAGATTCTACAGCAATGGAGAGCTAGAAGAGGAAGAAAGAGGTTCAAAATGAGCTTTCCAAACCTAGAGTATGTTGGGTATGACATGATAAATGCCTTACATGATGGAATAGAAGATTGTGGTTTGGAACACGAAGGGATAGAAGAAATCACAAGACATGGAATACGCTTCCCAAGAAGAGAAACAACTATGCAGGCTTGCTCGTCTTCCACTATATCGTGGAGCACATGTGTCTGTTTTACGTAAGTGAGGCTCAGGTGGATTAGGATCGGATGAAGGTGTACGCATTGATCAAACACATCTTGACACTAGAGATAATCCAGAAGAAGAAGAGATTCAAGCTGAGTATGATCATGATGCATTGACAGCTCTCATGCTAGAGCTAGAAGAGGATGACGACATGGATGAATTACCTTCTACTACTACAAGACAACCGGTTCCACAAATTGACAACAATGATCGAGTATTTCTAGAAATAGATTTATTTGGAGCCATGGATCTCGCTGAGGACGAGCAAGTTGATTTGGGCAGCCGGACACTCAAAATAGTCGAGTTATTTTGCAAGCTAGAACTTCATTTGGACGAGCAAGTTGATGATGAACTTTAATTTCATTGTAAAACAAAGCACTTTCTTAATTGCACCTTAGTGATAAGGAGGAGGAGCTAGCATTTGTCCTCCTTCAAAGAGCATGATGGCAGTTCTACCCTCCTCTCTCCCTCGCCCCCCCTCTCTCTATCTCTCTATCTCTCTAGCTCTCTCTCTCTCTCTCTCTCTCTCTCTCTCTCTCTCTCTCATAGACACATGCTTGCAAAGAGGTAGAAAGTGAAGGCTAAAACACATCCCAAGGTGGGAACTAGCAAATATTATATATAAATTCAAATTTAAAAATAATAATTTTTCGACTGTTATTTCGACGCATATTTCAACGCCTATTTCGATGCACATATCGACGACGCGACCAAGCGTGGAAACTAAGCATCGAAAAACAATGATTGTCTTGTAGTGGCCAAGGAAACTACAAAAAACTCTAAAGGCCACCTTTCAATGTTTGTAAAGGGACACTCACAAGAAATTTCAAACATTTTCCCACTACAATTGCCACTTTGCTAATACAACAACATCATGAGCTTCTGCGGGCGAGGTCTAGCATACCTAGCTCAGTGCAGTGGGGGGCAAGGGGCTGCCAGCCCCAGGAACGGGACCGACAGACCCCTTGCCTGCCCACTACACTTAGCTAGGCAGGTATGTGGAGCCTTGTCTGCAGAAGCTCATGATGTTGAGCTATATAGGGAAACATAAGGGAAAAGGGGCCTCTTTCCCACCAGAGAAAACGCCCAAAACTTCTTGTGATTGTGACATAAAGCAAGAACTTTTGTGCTGACTTGACTGCCAAAAATACCATACGATTGGACAAAAATAAAACATGGCTGGACAATGAAAAAGGTACCCAATACATACAAAATGGGGTATCCTAACTGACACAGACACAAATTTGACTACTAGCAACCCTCTCAAATCAATAATGCGGCATCGAATTGAGGGAGTTGGCAAAGAGCTTTGGTGAAGTGGACTACTTGATTTTCCTCTGTCTTGTAACAGCTGAGCATAATCACACCATCCACAATCTTCTCACCAACAAAGTCATATTGGATCTCAGTGTGCTTAGCCGTATAATGAAGCACCAGGTTCTAGACAACTCTTATTGTCACACAAGATGGTGCTAGGCTTCTTCTATATGAAGCAGAGATCCTCGAGAAAATCCCAGAGCCACACCTCCTCACATGTACCCAAACATGCAGCTCTATACTTGGCCTCACATGTACCAGTCCGAATATGTTCGTCCCCTTCATTGAACTTCGTCATTTACCCCCCCCCCTCAATGGGCCCCTCATTGAACTTCGTCATTTACCCCTCGGGGGATTGAGAATGCCACAGTCTGGTGTCACCTCAGATATTGAATGATGCGCAATCCTGTCTACCAATGTGACTTCACTGGTTCATGAAACCAGCTAACAACGCGACCAAGAAGCAAATATCCATTCGCATGTTCAAAAGCCAAATCAAGGATCCTCATGAGCCGATACCTTCGTGTTCAGCTCCATAGGAGTTGAAATAGGCTTGCAGACTTCCATCCCACCCAAACGCTTCCAAGAGATCCTTCACACACTGCTGCTGGAAGACAATGGTCCCTCTCTGAGTCTGCCACAGCTCCAATCCTAAAAAGAAATGGTGTAAGTCCATGTTAGTCATCTCACTTTCTGCAAGGCAATGTTAGTGTTTGCAATGTGCTCTACATTGATGATGGTCTGAAACGAGCAAGTCATCTACATACAGGACTATCAACATGTTTGCTCTCTTCTTTTGGAAGATGTAGAGGTTTGGATCAAAGTAACCTTTTCAAACGATGAATGAATCTATATTGTCATCCAAGCGTTGGAAACCTGCATGAGTCGATACAAAGTCTCTTCAACCTATAAACCATGCCTTTTGATCCTTGGAGTTGGAAGCTTGGAGGTTGTTCCACTTAAGCCTCCTCCCTAATATCGCCGTTAAGAAATGCAGACTTGACATCCATCTAGTAAATTTGTCATTTCTTCTTAACTGCCACCGCAAGAACTATTTGAATAGTGGTCATCCGCGAACTATAGGAGCAAAGGTGTCTTCAAAGTCGATGTCGACTCTTTGAGCATACCCCTTGGCTACAAGTCTAGCTTTGTGTTTGTCTAAAGTGCCATCACTATGACAATTGGTCTTAAAACCCCACTTGACTCCAATGACCTTCCGCTTTTGTGGTTTGGGCTCCAATGACCTTCCGCTTCTGTGGTTTGGGAACAAGTTCCCATGTACCATTTTCTTAGTAGCATCAATCTCTGCTTGCATTGCTTGCTTCCACTTTTCTTGTATGAGGAATCTCCAACATTGGTTGGCTCTCGTTTTTGCATGGCTTTACACAAAAGGTCATAATTCAGTTGCAAGTACTCTCGTGTCGATTCCTTTCCCCCGTAACCAATATGATCGCCTAGGGTGGTCCTCTTGAATCCATTCGTGAGGAATCCCTGCACACTAGAGTCTCTCAATGTGGAGGAATCTTGAACTCTCAACATGTTTTCTAGTCTTCTGGCACAACATCATCATGCTCATGGTCTCTACCGACTTCTTGGCATGCCAAACCTACTTCCTGGTCTTCTGGCACACAGCATCATCATGCTTATGTGCAAATCTTATTCATTGCTTTCATGAAACACCTCATTTGGTTCCTCAAAGACATCTCTCAAGATATGTTGCTACCGATCAACTACTGTTAATGGAAGCACTTCTTGGACTTGGGAATCCAAATTTCTACTCCGAGTCTTTGGCACATGTACTCTGATGTGAAGAATGAAGCGAATTTGTTGGAAAAGTTGGAGTGCCATAACATTTTTGACATTACAAAGTATGTACATTGCACACAAGTGCAAACAATGGCTAAATTATATTGCAAGGTGTAAAATTTACATATCAAAGACCATATTACAAGCTCTGACGAGATGAGCCGACATAGTATGGTATGGAAAACCAAAATGGTTTTTATACTCGATGACCAAAATTGCATAAAGTAGTTGCATACAAGCTGTACAAGCTCAAACAAAGATGTGAGCTAACCAAAATATGTATGTACAAGAGGAAAGAAATGGGCAAGGCCACTCTATGCAGAGCCCTCACTTAGGGTCAGGTATTGGTGCCTGCAAAAACTATACAAGATACTTTTTTTTTGTATACAAAACAACGATCTAACATGACATGGCAAAGCAAGTATACAAATCATAAGGTTAAGGCTGGCCACACTTATCATATCTGTAATGCGCCCCCAATTGAGGTTGGCTCCATCTTGCTCAAGCTTCTCCAAAAGAAAGTACATGTTTGGGAGCGAGCAATGTCCTCCTCTTCTCCCGTTGTGCCGGCCGACCAACCACTTGATTCTAAAAGTACCAAAACAACAAGATAAAGCATTGATACTTACAAAGTAGACATAACATCAAATGAAACATACAAGATAAGCATTGATACTTACAAAAAGTAGACATGGAATGCATCCCAACGGCCACTTCCAAGGTGAGAGCTTCCTACACTCTCCATTCGTGCATTCGCCACATCCTCTTGTTGCTTGTAGTGTTTGGGGATTTCTTGCATACTTTTCCTTCTCCTCATTCCAATCCTTGGTGCTGATGTACCCCCCTGCCTTCACTCTCCTAGTCACATCTCCCCGCCAATGTTTCATGACGTCCACCATGTGGTCCTTTATCAAGCTTATGGGGACGACATCACTACCGATGGCCAGCTTGTACTCATCCTTGATTTGATTAATGACTCTCTTTCTTAGTTTTATCCAACTTTGGCCATAAAGTCATTAGCAAAGACAATGTAGCAAAGCTTGCGAAATGCGGCTCTTCATCTCTTGCCCGACATCATCCAAAGCCAAATTGCTATTGACAATTGTATAATATTTTTTCCCATTGGGTGTGGGGTGTGTGTCGAAACATCGCAAGATGATCGCGAGCATGGAGTGCCTCTGGCCCTAGTAGATGGGGAAGGACGCTCACGTGGGGACGTAGACCCATCCGTGCCCCCACTTGGACAACAACCACCTCCACACCTCCACCACTCGAGTGTTATCCTCTACGAGTGTTGGACGAGCAAGGGAGGGGTTCTGGCAGCTCTTCGTCGGGTTTTTATTGGTGTACTAGGGTTAGCGGTGGTGGTGCTCGATGGTGCGACCAAAGTGCCCGCTCCTCCCCCAAAATATTGTTGTGCCATCGCTCTTTGCTCGGGCGTGACTTGTGCTAAAAAACCCATAAACTGGTCAAGCGACATGGCATATGGAGAGAAGGATGGAGAGTAAGCCGGTCTCTCATTTGGAGTACGGGACATGTTTCTACACACACATAACAAAGCCCACATGGGCACTTGAATAAGAGCATACACACGAATAATATCACACATCTCACAATATACAACACACGCACATGCAACCAAGAGGAGAGGGGAGGGAGGGCAAAGAAGGAGGCAAACCTACTTGAGTGGTAAGGAGGTGGAGAAGAGCTTGGGAGAGAGAGAGAGAACCTGCAAAACAAAGAATACAAAAAAATAAAAACATTCATTATCTCTCAACACACACACACATATCTCACAACCAAGAGGAGAGGGGAGGGAGAGCAAAGAAGGAGGCAAACCTGCTTGAGTGGTAATGAAGTGAAGAAGAGATTGGAAGAGAGAGAACATGCAAAACAAAGAACAAAGCAAAAAACAAAAACATTCATTATCCCTAATCACACACACACATCTCACAACCAAGAGGAGAGGGGAGGGAGGGCAAAGAAGGAGGCAAACCTGCTTGAGTGGTAAAGAAGTGGAGAAGACCTTGGGAGAGAGAGAACTTGCAAAACAAAGAAAAAAGCAAAAAACAAGAAAATAATCCCTAATCACACACAGTTATTTTACAACACATGTACATGTAACCAAGAGTAGAGGGGAGTGAGGGCAAAGGACAAAAATGTATAAAAAAAAGCGAGGTTTTGTTTTACTGTAAAAACTTGCACTGTCGATATATGCATCGAAACAACCATCGAAAAGGTCGTCGAAATCAAGGTGGAAAAAATCGTCAAAACATTGGTCCAAAAAATGTGGAAAAAAAATCAAAAACATAAATTTCCCACGCTTATTTCGACGGATGTTTTGACGCTTTTTTCCACCCTGATTTTGACAACCTTTTCCACAATTATTCTGACGACCTTTTTGACGCTTATTTCGACAATCGCTACTTTTCATTCAAATTCAAAATCTTTCCAGATCTTACGCACCCCCGACATTTCAAATTCCATATCACCGACTACCACCCTCTACAAATACTTAAGAGAAGACTCCCCTCAAAAAATAAGCATTCGTTCCTATTGCAAATCAATATGGAAACCATGGACGATGCCACACCCTCAAATTTTGTTGATTTAGAGAGAGAAGACACTTTGCCCATGTACTCGCTGTGCAAATACCAAGTGGCTCGACGTCGACGAATTTGCAATGATCATACAAAAAATGGAGAATATTTTTGGTGGAGCGATTGGAATATCTAATTAGTGGCAATGCGCGCTTCAGGAGTGACGAAGTAGTGGATATCCGGCCTGAACAATGGAGACCAATAAGAGTAGCCACAAACGATGTGATCCAACAACCCTAGGAACTTGAGGCGACGGATTCGGAGCAAATACTAGAACATGACATGTATGACATGATAAATGCCTTACACGATGGAACAGAAGATCGTGGTTTGGAACACGAAGGGATAGAAGAAATCACAAGACATGCAGAATACGCTTCCCAAGAAGAGAAAGAGCTACGCAAGCTTGCTCGTCTTCCACTATATCGTGGAACACACGTGTCTGTTTTACGTGCTTGCCTATCCATATTAAACTTGCAATTGACGTGGAAAATAAATATTTGAAGAGGTGAAAATAGCAGTTGACTGTTTGCCAGATGTTGAGGAACTCTCCCCAGATCATGTGATGGTTGAGCATACAGCACTAGCACCTATTAAACAACAAGAAGAACAAGAAGAAGACATAATAGTTGAGGAAGTAGGTGAGGCTCACACTAGATTAGGATCGGATGAAGGTGTACGCATTGATCAAATACATCTTGAACGAGAAACAGACACTAGAGATAATCCAGAAGAAGAAGAGATTCAAGCTGAGTATGATCATGATGCATTGACAGCTCTCATGCTAGATCTAGAAGAGGATGACGACATGGATGAATTACCTTCTACTACTACAAGACAACCGGTTCCACAAATTGACAACAATGATGGAGTATTTCTAGAAATAGATTTATTTGGAGCCATGGATCTCGCTGAGGACGAGCAAGTTGATGATGAACTTTAACACTAGTTTGGTACCAAAACAGGACACTTGAGTGTCCTTTTTTGGGGGTTGCGAAAAAAAATCAAACTCCTAATGTAGGCTTTAAAAACCAAAATGCTTCATTGGGCATGTAGAACATAACCTTATGCTTATGTAAAAAATGCTAAACATATAAAATGCCTTTTTATTTGGAAGTACATAAGCAACAAAGTAGCATATGTCTTGAAAATGAACATTTTTCAGGATTTTTCAGGATTTTTCCAAATATGCAAGCATCATTCTCTCAAAAAAAATCCAATGATATCAATAGCATTTTTCCCAAGATATTTTGATAGCATACATCAGTCCAAGGAGGTAGAAGTTCACCAAAAAAATCATTTTCCTTTCCTAGAATTTTTTCCAAAAAAGTTGTATAAAATCAGCAAAAGTAACGCGTATTATCAAAACTCAATCACGCCACTAAAAAAAATTGTAGCCCTATCAATGAGAATGTTGATTATTGGTTTTCATGCTTGAGATGAGATAAATAAGCCATAATTTGATGTGTATGACACTAACTTAGTCTCCACTTAAGTAGGTTCTTATCGCCTAGTTCTAAAAAAACTGTAAAAAATAAAAATATAAAATTTGATCATCTTTTTCAAAAACTAATCATAACTATGCTTGCACAAGTAGTCTACACCTATAGTTACAACAAATAATGCACTTACACAGCTTTCCCCTTTGATGAAAATCAAAATTAGGCTCATAATTAGACATTTTACGTATTAAAAACAGGTTGCGCAAAAGGCCATGTATGAGAAGAGGTCCAAAAAGTGGCTCTAAAGTTTTGGAAAATTCAAAACAAAGTAGTATTTACCCTATATAACATGGGTGCACCTCAAGTTTTACATTATTAGCTTGCATATGGAAGGAGAAAAATTCATGCTCCACCTGTATAAAAAACATCATTTCAATATTAGCGAGTCAAAAATTTATCCAATAATTATCGTTTGATGATTCCAAGATTTAGTTTACATCATGGGCTTTCCATCAAGCCAAGTTTCATGATCAAACTATGTCCCTTCTAAAAGTTATTTACAAATTACTACTATTTTGAAAACAGCAAAAATCATGCGTTTTATCAGCATGTATCTAAGAAAATTAAAATATTGCCTTGCAAAAGCTAAGAAAAGTGTAATTTAAAAAATCTCAATTTTTTTTGGGTCTTGAGGAACATCTGTGGATGTTAAGCATTTCAAAACTCTTAATAGATTGCCCACAAAAATTCAAGAAAAATGCTAACTTTCAGGACACTTTAGTGTCCTCAGGACACTTTAGTGTCCAATTACAAAACTAGTGTTAATTTCATTTGTAAAACAAAGTACTTTCTTAATTGCACATAAGTGATAAGGAGGAGGAGGAGCTAGCATTTGTCCTCCTTCAAAGAGCATGATGGCAGTTCTACCCTCCTCTCTCCCTCCCCCCCCTCTCTCTCTCTCTATCTCTCTTTCTCTCTGATCTCTCTCTCTCTCTCTCTCTCTCTCTCTCTCTCTCTCTCTCTCTCTCTCTCTCATAGACACATATGCTTGCAAAGAGGTAGAAAGTGAAAGCTAAAACACACCCCAGGGTGGGAACTAGCAAATATTATATATAAATTCAAATTTAAAAATAATAGTTTTTTGACTGTTATTTTGACGCCGCATATTTCAACGCCTATTTCGACGCACATATCGACGACACGACCAAACGTGGAAACTAAGCATCGAAAAACAATGATTGTCTTGTAGTGGTGCCAAGGAAACTGCAAAAAACTCTAAAGGCCACCTTTCGATGTTTGCAAAGGGACACTCACAAGAAATTTCAAACCTTTTCCCACTACAATTGCCACTTTGCTAATACAACAACATCATGAGCTTTTGCGGGCGAGTGTAGCACACCTAGCGCGGTGCAATGGGGGTCAGGGGGTTGCAAGCCCCAGGAGGGGGGCCGACAGCCCCCCTGCCCACCACCACACTTAGCTAGGCAGGTATGCGGAGCCTCGTCTGTAGAAGCTCATGATGTTGAACTATATAGGGAAACATAAGGGAAAAGGGGCCTCTTTTCAACCAGAGAAAATGCCCAAAACTTCTTGTGATTGTGACATGGAGCAAGAACTTTTGTGCTGACTTGACATAATCAAAAGTGGCCTGCCAAAAATACCATACGATTGGACAAAAATAAAACATGGTTGGACAATGAAAAAGGCACCCCATACATACAAAAAATGGGGTATCCTAACTGGCACAGACACAAATTTGACTACTAGCAACCCTCTCAAATCAACAATGCGGCATCGAATTGAGGGAGTTGGCAAAGAGCTTTGGTGAAGTGGACTGCTTGGTTTTCCTCTGTCTTCAACAGCGAAGCATAATCACACCATCCACAATCTTCTCACCAACAAAGTCATATTGGATCTCAGTGTGCTTGGCCCTATAATGAAGCACCAGGTTCTAGACAACTCTTATTGTCACACAAGATGGTGCTAGGCTAAACAAACACAAGATGGAACCCCTTGGATACAATTCTAGCTTTGTGTTTGTCTAAAGTGCCATCACTATGATAATTGGTCTTAAAACCCCACTTGACTCCAATGACCTTCCGCTTCTATGGTTTGGGAACAAGTTCCCACATACCATTTTCTCAGTAGCATATGGTTCTACCTCTCCACCACACCATTCTCAGTTGGTGTACTTGTATTGGCAAGCTCTCACTTTATGCCATTGCACTGTTGTTGCAACTGCCTCACCCCAACGCTTCTTTGAAAGGCTTCTTTGTTTAAGCATTGTCCTAGGCATCTCCACCGCGATATGGTTCTACCTCTCCACCACACCATTCTTAGTTGGTGTACTTGTATTGGCAAGCTCTCACTTTATGCCATTCTTGTACAATATTGGACCATCTCATTGGAAGTAAACTACCCTCCTTTGTGAGCACACACTATTCTGACCAGTTGACTCGACTCCTTTTCCACAAGAGTCCACCAATCCTTAAAATGGGGAAAGCCCAAGTAAACTTGTTGTAGTCATTAACTAGCAGCATAAATTACTCTACACCACCAAGAGACTTCCACCACATTGGCCCCAAAATTCAATGTGCACCGACTCCAATGGCTAAGTAGCCCTCCTACTTCCCTCCTTCGAAAAAGACTCCCTGTGTTCTTTGCCTCTAACACAGAAGCTACAACTACTTTACTTTGGCCTTCTACCATTTGCTCACGAGAAGCTCGATGTAAAGCATCATAGTTCAGGTGGCCAAATCAATCATGACATGCAGTCGAGGTAGAGGTTGTCCATGGACTACTTGCCCATCTACACATGTGAGGCATGGCTCGGGGAGCTCATTAGTAGTTGTTGAGGTAGAGGTTGTGCATGGACTACTCGCCCATCTACACACGTGAGGCATGGCTCGGGGAGCTCATTAGTAGTTGTTGCAAGAGAGGAGAATCTTGTTGCAGACCTCAAGGAGCCTAAGTACGATGAGGAGGGCAATGTCCTTATTGAGGGTGATTTTGTGTTCATCTCTTAAGCGG
The DNA here is from genome assembly GCF_041138505.1 of Cibotium barometz. Classification (NCBI taxonomy): domain Eukaryota; kingdom Viridiplantae; phylum Streptophyta; class Polypodiopsida; order Cyatheales; family Cibotiaceae; genus Cibotium; species Cibotium barometz. The sequence continues at coordinate 32,299,079 of NC_141092.1, read as the reverse complement.
GACAACTCTAGCGAGGTCATTTCTTCCCCTCTCCATAATGATACCTCTCAAGACGAGTCATGACTAGATGGCCTCTGACTCTAGCCTCTCCATGATGTATCATCTAGACTTCCAGCTTTTCATTTTGTCACTAACTCTAGTCTTTTTTGCCCTCGTGCCTCGACATATTGTGCCATCAATGTAATGATTTACCCCCTTACTTCGCTCATTGTACTAGCTATGTTTTGATTTATGACTACTCTTAGCTTTGGAGGTCACTAATTTTTTAGTAAATTTACACATCTTAAAAGTGAACCGTACCTCTATCGAACTTTTTTCCCCATATTTATAAATCCCAATTTTGTTCCAAATTTTCAAACCGTTACTTTTGTACCTCACAACTATGGATCAACCAGAAGTGGATACGATGGAAGAGATCTTGGAGCCTCAGCAAATTGTGATGCATTTAGCAGCAAGTTATAAGAACTAAATTTTGAGTGCAATTTAGAGCATTCTCAAAAACCATTAAAAATGCATTCAATTTAATCTGTCTAAAAAAATTAAGATCATTTTGCCAACTCTTGGAGGACAAACATTCATGGGTCGAGCAAATCATTCCATAAATATATAAGGTAACCTTAGCCTATGCATTTTCTCACGATTCATCAAGCACAAGTGTGTTTTCTTTCTCTCTCCTCTCTGTACTTGAAAAAGAAGAAGATCGCGCACACCCACAAAAGAGGCACTTCAACACGCGCGCTTACGCATACGAAAACGCGCACACACACACATCAACAATTTCAGCAGAACTCAGCCTCACGCACATCAACATTTTCAGCAGCACCTTCCCGCATTCCCGCGCAATTCCTGTAGAAGCCCGCAAACAGTAGACATTGCCCCGGCATTGTCAAGCTGCGTAACATCTACATAATCAAGCATTTGTAGGCTAGGTAGCCTGTGGGTTACCGTATACATCCCGCTCTCATTTTCGTAACGTTTCGTCTATTTACGTTGCACAGTTACACTCAGCGACCATTCGGCTTACATGTGTTTGGTGAAGTTAATTTTCTTTACGAGTTCCCTTTATGTTGAAGTCTTCTTTAACGTTATGGCAAAGTTTGGGTTGTGCGCACTTGTCATTAGAAGGGATCTCTCTCTCTCTATCGCTCGTAGTTTCTCTCTATGCCTTGAGTATTCAAGTAAAGTAATATCTCTACTCATTACACATCTTTCGAGTGAAGGCTCAGTCACATTTCAGTGTTATCATTTATGGAATCAAGCTATACAATACTTATAGTAGTTAGTAGTATATAGAGTTGCATTTTTAACCTAAATAGTAAGATATATCACCATTACATTCAAAAAGTCATAAACTGACATACCTTATTCATACACCTATTGTTTATTAATTGCGATGAAACTCAACATAGGTCATTGTTATACTATTATGAAGCTAAGAAAAGCATGTTGTGGATTTTTTTCAAATCCCACCTTCCTCATATTTTTCAAAATTTAGTTCGTGCTTTCTTTTCTCGAACAAGAGCCCAAAAAGAAAGCTACCAAACCCCTACACTCAACAAGAGCACTTTACAATGTAGGCCCCCATACCAACCACTTATCCGAGTTTAAACCATAAGACTTGAACCCACCACCTCTCCTTTAATGCACACTTGTACGGGAATGATTAAGGAGACGACTTCATCTCTTTAATGCAAATTTTTACCAAAGGTCCACTTCGTGTTAATAGATCACTTTCATAACAGCCTTAGGTTAATAGATGAAACTAAGTCAAAAAGTGCAAGGAAGGCTTGTAAAAGGATCTCTCAAATCTATACAAGATAAAGAAAGAGTGCCTACCTCTTCACGTGGAGAAAGGAGAGGGAGAATTTTTGAAAAGGAGAAAGGAGAAGGGAAGACAAGTGTTTGGGGGTTTCTTTCCCACAGGCCTAGGTGCATTGAGACTCACAATTAGTTGTCACCATCAAACCATTTACTCATTGAATGAGTTTCTTATATATATATATATACACACACACACACACACACACATGATACATTAGAAAGAAAATTTCCCACCCCTCCCCCCTCCTCCTCACACACACACACACATACATATCTTCTAGTATTATATTATATACATGTGTAAGATAGAGAATATACATACACACACATATATATATTATATATGTATGTGTATCTATAGGTATGTAAGCATGTATATATAAATAGATTTATATATATATCGATGTACACACATGTATGTTCACACACACAACACACAGACTCAAGCACATGATACGTGCACACGCATATAAACACATACACACACTCGCATGCATGGACACATGTGTATGCGTGTGAGTGTGCCCACCCCTCACCCCTCCTCCTCACACACACACACACACACACATACATATCTTCTAATATTATATTATGTGCATGTGTAAGAGAGAGTATATACATACACACACACACATATATATTATGTGCATGTGTAAGAGAGAGAATATACATACATACACACATGTATATATATTATGTATGTATGTGTGTCTATAGGTATGTAAGCATGTATATATAAATAGATTTATATGTATGTCCACGCACACACATGTATGTTCAAGACACAAGCACATGATACGTGCACACACGCATACAAACACACATGCACACACTTGCACGCATGGACACACGTGCAATACATAAAGATATACACACTTGCACACACACTCAAGCTTGCAAATACACACGTGTATACATGCACACAAGCACATAAATACACTCACATACACAAGTATATGTGCACACACATGGATATGCTCACACTCACACACGTATATGCACCTACACGTGCACACACATAAATGTACACACGAGTATATTCACATGCTCACACACACGTACATGCAGACACTCGCTATGGATACACATAAATAAAAACATACACACCATGTACACACACACAACACATACACACTAACACATACACACAATCAAGACACTTGCATGACACATGCACATGTGAAGACATTACACAATCACACATATGTGTATGTGCACATAATCACACTTATATGTATGTAAAAGAGAAGACAAAAGACATTGTATATAAGATACACTTATTTAAGAGTGAACACGCCTCATCATACATCCCCACGTATTAAAATTTAATATTAAAAATATATATTTATATGTGTTTATTTATTTTATAAATGCACATGTATATATAGGTATACGTCTCTAAATATAATAAAACATAATATTATAGATAATATATATTTACATGTGGGTGTGTGTGTGTGTGTGAGAGAGAGTGTGTGTGTGTGTGTGCACGTGTGGATGAGAAAGAACTGTGTTTGTGTGTGTGCATGAATGTATGTAAGAGAGAGAGAGAGAGAGAGAGAGATTCTATATGTGGGAGAGTGTGTGTGAGAAGAGAGATAGCTTAAATGTGTGTGTGACTGGAGAGAGAGAGAGAGAGAGAGAGAGAGAGAGAAACACAGAAAGAGACAGAGCCATAGAAGTCTATGTGTGTGAGTGTAGGGGGGGAAAGAGTGTGTGTTTGCATTAGTACATATGCATGTGTGTACATGTGTGTACATGTGTGTGTGTGAGAGAGAGAGAGAGAGAGTTTCGATATTTGTGAGTGTGTGCATGTGTATGTGAGAGAAAGAGAAAGTGCATGTACATGTACATATGTGTGTGTGTGTGTGTGTGAGAGAGAGAGAGAGAGACATGTAAGATGCATTTATTTGAGAGTGAGCACACCTCACCACTCATCCCTACCATTAAAATTTAATCTAAAATTTAATTAATTAAAATTATATATGTGTGTGTAAATCTATTTAAGCATGTGTGTGTGTGTGTGTGTGTGTGTGTGTGTGTGTGTGAGAGAGAGAGAGAGAGAGAGAGAGAGAGAGAGAGAGTTTCTGTGAGGGAGTGTGTGTGAAGAGAGAGGGAGTGTGTGTGCATGAGAGAGAGAGAGAGAGAGAGAGAGAGAGGTAGATAATTTCTATGTAGGATATAGTTTGTGTGGGAGGGGAGAGTGTGTGTTTGCATTAGTGTATGTGCATGTGTGTGTGTGTATGAGAGAGAAAGAGAGAGAGGCAGAGAATTTCTACGTAGGAGATGCATAAAAGATATTTTTTATATTAAAAGTGTGATTTTCATCATAAATGATTTATATGCATAAATAGATGCATAAAAGAAATTCATTTATATTAAAAGAGTGATTTTCATCAAATGATTTGTATGCATAAACATATGCATAAACGATATTTTTTATATTAAAAGTGTGATTTTCATCATAAATAGATTTTATGCATAAATTAGATGCATAAGAGAAATTCTTTTATTCTAAAAGTGTAATTCCTACTAGATTGGATTTATGCATGGAAAGATGCATGAAGAATTTATTTTAATCCAAAAATGTTATTCTCATCAATTTTGATTTTATGCATAAATAGATGCATAAAGAATTTTATTTTTATTCCAAAAGAGTTATTCTTATCAATTTTGATTTTATGCATAGAAAGATGCATAAAGAATTTTATTTTTATTTCAAAAGAGGTATTTTCATCAATTTTGATTTATGCATAGAAAGATGCATAAAGAATTTTATTTTTAATCCAAAAGTGTTATTCTCATCAATTTTGATTTTATGCATAAATAGAGGCATAAAGAATTTTATTTTTATTCCAAAAGAGTTATTCTTATCAACTTTGATTTTATGCATAGAAAGATGCATAAAGAATTTTATTTTTAATTCAAAAGAGTTATTTTCATCAATTTTAAATTTATGCATAGAAAGATGCATAAAGAATTTTATTTTTAATTCAAAAGAGTTATTTTCATCAATTTTGATTTTATGCATAGAAAGATGCAGAAAAAATTTTATTTTTAATTCAAAAGAGTTATTCTTATCAATATTGATTTTATGCATAGAAAGATGCATAAAAGATTTATTTTTATTTCGAAAGTATTATTTTCATTGAAATTAAATTTATGCATAGTTAGATGCATAAAAGATTTATTTTTATTTTGAAAGTGTTATTCTCGTTAAAATAAAATTTATGCATAGTAAAATGCATAAAAGATTTATTTTTATTTTGAAAGTGTTATTCTCATTAAAATGGAATTTATGCATAGTAAAATGCATAAAAGGTTTATTTTTAATTCGAAAGTGTTATTTTCCTTAAAATTAAACTTATGCCTAAATAGATGCATAAAAGGATTTTTATAAAAGTGTTATTACTACTAAAGTTGTCTTTATGCCCAGTTAGATGCGTAAAGAATCTTTATTTAAAAAAAAAGAATTCTCTTACATTCAATAAATAGATGTGATAGGAATCAGATAGATGTAAATGGATGGATGGAAGTGATAGGAATCAGATAGATGTAAATGGATGGATGGAAGTGATAGGAATCAGATAGATGTAAATGGATGGATGGAAGTGATATGAATCAGATAAATGTAAATGGATGAATAAATGAGGATGTTTGTGAATGTGAATGTGAATGTGAATGTGGAATGTGGATATGGATGTATTAATGAGGATGTGGATGTGGATGTATAAATGTGGAAGTGGAAATGGATGTGTGGATGTATGAATGTGGATGTGGATGTGGATGTATGAATGTGGAATGTGGATATGGATGTATGGATGTGGATATGGATGTATGGATGTGAACGTGGATGTGGATGTATGAATGTGGAATGTGGATATGGATGTATGGATGTGGATATGGATGTATGGATGTGAATGTGGATATGGATGTATGAATGTGGAAGGTGAATATGGATGTATGGATGTGGATGTAGATGTGGATGTATGAATGTGGATGTATGGATGTAAATATAGAATGTGGATGTGGATGTATGAATGTGGATGTGGATATGGATGTATGAATGTGGATGTGAAAATGGATGTATGGATGTGGATGTAGATGTGGAAATGAATGTATGAATGTGGATGTGGATATGGATGTATGAATGTGGATGTGAAAATGGATGTATGGATGTGGATGTAGATGTGGAAATGAATGTATGAATGTGGATGTGGATATGGATGTATGAATGTGGATGTGAAAATGGATGTATGGATGTGGATGTAGATGTGGAAATGAATGTATGGATGTGGATGTGGATATGGATGTATGAATGTGGATGTGGATGTATGGATGTGGATATGGATGTATATGTATGAATGCGGATGTGGAATTGGATGTATGGATATGGATGTACGAATGTGGATGTGTATGTGGAATAATGAATGCGAATGTGTATGAGACGTCGATATGAGTGAATGGATGAGATGTGATGACATGTGAATCGGGATGTGAATAAATGATATGTGATGTGAATGAATGGAATGTGGAATAAGTAATGTGGACTGATGAGGGATAATGTGGACTGATGAGGGATAATGTGGAAAGACGAGAGTTCATTATAGAAACTGTATTTGTGACCTGTTTGTAAATGACTGTTTTATGTCAAGAATGCTGGGAAAGCATTTTGACGGTCTTGTGATTAAGGTCGTGGAGACCTAACTCTGATAAAGTTGCAACAGCTGACGGAGAGTCAACGGAGAACGTCTCGCGTAGTATGGTCGGCCGAGGTCTTGACCAGTCTCGGTTCGATTTAAATGGTGAGCTTCCGGTACGGTGGATGAGGGACCAAGGAAGCGGCCTATGAGTGAAGCGCTAGGTGACCTGCGAAGGATCCTAGAGGGTGCTGACCATACGGTGCTCGGGCTCTGGGTCGTCGAAGATACCCACACGTGCATCGTGGAAGATATTGAATCAAGGAGTAAGAGTTGTTTTCTGAAACCGGGCATGGATATAGTTGATTGACCTTGCTGGTCCTCAACGGATGAGTCCATGGCTCTTCTATATGGATCTGTTGGTTGATCTTGCTGATCTTCAACAGAGATTCCATCTTGATTTTTATAAGTGATTATATTGCCGGGTACTATGAGCTAGGAACTATTGAGAAGGCCCCTGAGTGAACAGGTGGTGAGTGTTCTGGTTGCCAATGATGCCATAAGTACACCGATGAAGGAATGATTGGAAATAAGGATTCAACCAGAGATTTTGAGGATTGTGATCTGTGACATAATGGTTTCATTAAAGGATTGTTTTAAAGATAACTAATGCTGCTGAGAAAAAAGGCAATTTCATATTGGGTGTGTACATGGTGTGACTAGTTTTATGTTTACATGAACATCTGGCTAGGGGACCTGGGAACTCTTTTCCCTGGTACCCGGGACAAAACCTAACCAAATTCCTAATTGGATCCCATCACTACAGTGGTTGGTGGGCGGTTGGCTAACCCATGGGCTGGACTGATGGATCCGTAAATCGAGACTCAATTTTCGTTTAGTTCGATAGATGAAGTAAATTCCAGACAAAAATTGTTCTATGGAAAAGAATCAACAGCTCTGCCTCTCAATGAGGAAAAAAGCGTTGGTCTCTATGATCCAAGTACAGTCTTTTTCCCTGATCTGACTACGGGACTTACGGGTTCGGTCAGATGAGATCAGTTAGTTAAGGCTTTTGACTACGTTAGGCAAAAGTTATCCTGGTTGAATCGCCCGTGATTTCCGGGCAAAGGAAGTTTTTTCGGGTTCGGTTTTGGAAAAACCGATGGATCAGTCTCTTGTCCAGATATCCGTGGACGAGGCTCCGAGTGTGGGACCCTGCCCTGCACAAGAAATGCTACTTCCACTGCTAGCAGCCCTGAATTTGTTGCGTGGTGGGGATAGGGATCTCACAAAAGCTATTGGCTGTATGTGGGTGTATAAGGTGAAACATAACAATGATGGTAGAATAAGCACGTACAAGGCTAGATTGGTAGCCAAAGGATATGCATACATACATGGGAATGATTATGAGAAGATATTTGTCCTAGTTGCAAAGATGGCAACTGTGAGAGTTGTGATTGCGGTGGCTATAGCTAAAGCCTAGTTTTTACATAATATTGATATTTCAAGAATATTATATTTATCATTATGTTGAAAGTAGCCGGAGCATTAGTCAAACTGAATGGTATAAATAAAAACTCATAATGACCAGTTTCGGTTAGTCTTGCTAAAGACTTGGGCTCCCTTAAGCTTATCTAGCAAGTCATCCACTTGAGGTATCAAATATCAATTCTTGATAGTAATCTTGTTTAGTACACGATAATCGATACACAATTGACTTTTTTTTGTTGGGACAGTCTTACGCGAGGTTTCCTTCCTTGTGACATTTATAACATCTGAAGATTCGATTCTTTGGTTGACCATTTGAGGATTTGTTGTTGTTGTCCTTTTGAGCATCTCCTTCAGTCACATCTTCACTCTTTTGCATCCTGGATTTATTAAAAGTACCAGAAGGGAAAGAAGATCTAGTAGACTTTGTAAAATAATTATCTTACACCCTGAAATCTCGATATAGACGTTTTACGTTTTGAATTTAAGGCGAGGTCCATAGCAGTACTAAGGTCATGTGGATGAAACATATTAATGTCATCTCTAATGGTAGACTTAACCAGTAATGAATTTCTTACGTTGCTCTTTTTCCTTGACTTTTTCAATTACTTAAACTTGTAAAAAAATATCCTAAAATTTATCAATATCAGCTTGGACATTCTCTTTATCAATCTGGCATAGAGTGTCCCATCGTTGACGTGCTTTAGCTTTGTATTGAGATGGTAGAAAATGTTTGTTTAAGAGTTTTTAGTACTCTTTCCATGTTGAAGGTCTATGTTCACCTTATTTGATCACATTCCACCATAAGGGAATACATTTGATCAAGTGATTATAAGCACATTTAATTTTATCCTTTTATGAGAACTTTTCATGAGAGAAATAGTCATCTAGTTGGCTAATCCATGCAATAAGAACTTGTGCATCCTTCTTGCCATCATAGTTTTGGAAAAAAAATGCCTTTCAGTTGATTCGTGACTCTTTCGAGAATTTTGAGCACGCAAGGTAGCTTTAACAGTGCGTCTAACATGAGCACTTCCCTCCTTGTCTGAGTCAGAAGAGTTGGAAGAATCACGTTTATGTTTGAAATGCTTCAGTTGACGCTCTGATTTGCATCGGAGTTCTTGCTCATTGGCAATTTGTTGTTGAAGTGCTAAGATTTGTTCTTGCATTGTTGGGGGTGTAGGTAAAGTAGCCATTGCAAGTAAATACATAAAGACAATGCAATTTAATAGCGCAAATAAAAGAGGATGGGAGACTTAGCTCTTGAATTCGTCGTCCAATATTTGTCTTAGATACCGTCCTCCAAGAATTTTACGAAAGACAATACTTCTTTGATGCCGAAAATTTAATAGCAAGAGGCTTCCAATATTTCGAAAAAAGAGTTAGAATCTTTTTTTTCCTGAATTTTTTCGGTAGGTCCTGAATTTTTCCTACAAATCTGGAAGTCTGAATTAAAAAAAAAAACTTTTGTTGAGCTCTCTTTGCTCTTAGACCCCTTTGGAAATATTTTAAAGGTAAACTTTTAAAGCTTTTATAAGCTTTATAGTAGAAAGCTTACTATAAAGCTTATAGTTATAAGCTTTTCTTTGTAAATCTTATTAAGCTTTGAAAAACAAAACGACGATTGTAAAACAAGAACCGGCGGACTGGGCAATAGAACAAGAGGGCATCTTCACCGATTTCCGCCCACCGCCCGCAATTAGAAGAAAAGGAGTCCTCTTTCTTTTTGGTGTAAGGCTTTATTATTAAGCCTTGTGAAGCTTTATTAAGCTTTTTTGTTTAATGGTGCTTTTCTTTCTTCTTAATAAGCAGCTGACTTCACTATGCAACTGCGAAGAAACAAAAGAAGAATAATTCGTGATGCCGCCCTTCATTGATTGGAGAGAATAAATTTTTATTTGGCTCAATTGTGCAAGCTTGATTTCATTCCAATTAAATCAACTTTTTAATTCCAAAAAAGAAAAAGGATTGAGGAGCTCAAACCTTCTTCAAAATCTCATTCAATCCATCATAGAGAGGGTTTGGAGCATTGGGAAAACCCACTTTTAAAGAAAAAGGTGGTTTTATGGTTTTTTTTTGGGGAATGGTTTGCCACCCCCTTTATCCTTAATCCTTTGGTCTTTTGCCCTTTCATAATAGATCCAACTCTTTGAAAAACCTTTGAATTACTATTATGCAACTCTTTGAAAAACCTTTGAATTAAGCTTTTAAGCTTTTAATTCTTGTCTCTATCTTCCTAGATCTAGCTTTAATACCACTCTATTATCCAGATCTAGCTCTCTATCTTCCTAGATCTAGCTCTAATACCACTCTCAGGGATCTATTTTTCTAGAAAGATAGAATTTTAAAGAAACTTTCAAGAATTGATTTGATTCAAATAATTCATCAAACACCACATGCTCAACATATTCAATAATTGAGAGAAAAACAAATAAAAATACTTATCTCACAAAGCACTACTTCAAGATTGGGTGCAATCGTCCCCCCTAATGTGCGTATGGCCTATTTTCCTCACACATCAGTATTTACAAGATACTTTATTCCAAATTAGGCCATAGCCTCTAAAAATACAAAAAGGTACACGACATTCTCTTATATTAAAAAATAGAGTACCCATAAATGGAGGCTAGGGTTTAAAACATATCACGCTTTACAAAATATTAAAGATCACGTTTCTGCTTCATAAACTAAGGCTTTCCAAAACGTGCATAAGCTAGCACAAGTATATACAAATCTTGTTTACAAAAATAAATTTATGCAATTCCTCCTCATTGTTTTTAGAATCCTCTTCACCTATAAAGAAAACCAACAATAAATTGGTGAAACAAATATTCCATAAGCATACAAAAACCATAGCCACACACATGTTTGCCAGGCGTAAGTAACCCAGGAATCACCCCTCCATAGAACCCAATTAAAACAAACATTGGAGACCCCAAATATACGTCAATATATCCACAAGACGTATTAATATTTATAATGGCATCACCCATGATATTAACATAATTTGGCTTGATGCAAAGACAATCCACGCGTCCTCGAACTATCTAAGAGGGTAGAATAATATTTTTAAGATGGCTTAAAATATGATCCCATAACAAGCATCTAAACCTTTCACTCTACCATAGTCTTGATTTAAAAGAGCTACATCCAAGATAGGACCAGTCAAGCCAACAAACTGATCATAACCTTCAAAAGCATCTTCCTTACTTTAAGAAAACTAGCACACTAAAGAGTTGGGCTCCACCACTGCATGGTGCATCTCTCACAAAATCTATTGTGCCCATAAATAGTTTGTTCCATCCCTGTACATTGTTTAAGGCTTCTTGCAGATGCATAACATCAGTGATCTTTAAGAATGTAAGAAATACGTATTGTGAGAGACTTGTACCACCAGTGATAGCCATGATGCCATTCAATAACTGTAAAAGCCTCTCCACACTCCATTGCATCTCCCTTTTGCAGGACCCTCTATGTTATCCAAAATAAATAATCCAATGGGCATTGGATCAATGAAGTAGCAAGAAAGTACTTGCCCTTCATCTCCAAGCTCACCATAGGAACACACCAAGGATAATCATTAGAAGCCGACACCTGTTTGCTGACAATGATAATCCATTGAATGTATTTTTTTACATCCAAAGGGAGCTATGGGATAGCCTTTCCAACTTGCAACTTAGCCTTTATCCATTGTTCACACTTTCGTGCAGCAGATGATAGACATTGGCATTGACATTATAAGATGCAGTCAACTCTTCCCAATTGCGGCACTTCTTTGCACCATCCAATTTACTAAATTCAATATAGTTACTCTTGGATGACTTTATCCTCCTTCATTAGTGTTACACGATCTGCCATGTCAATCTTGTCCTTAGAAGTAATCTTGAAAATCAAGATCATTCCCGCTTTTAGTTCGGATTGGATGATCTTCACCTCCTCATCTCCTAGGTGGCACAAGCATCTAAATTAAGAAGGGTTAGGATTTTTTCAACACTTCCTATAAATTTTTAGCCAGGTAGTAAAGATCTTGTCTGAATAAGCAACCATGTGTGACTATTTCTGTCCAAAGTAGGCACCCATTGATGTTTCTACACGCAATGAATTTCTACAAGTATAAATTTTTAGCCAGGTAGTAAAGATCTTGTTTGAATAAGCAACCATGTGTGACTACTTCTGTCCAAAGTAGGCACCCATCGATGTTTCTACACGCCATAAATTTCTACAAATATAAATGAACAAACAAAAAGTAAGCAATAAGAATATCCAAATTCTAACTTATCTATAAAATTCAAATAATCTAGAAAACATAAGAAACAATTACTTATATCCCAATTTGAGCAAGAGAATGTCCCTCTAGGAAACACAAGATAATCTAGAGTGACCCTTGGACCAAGCTACCACACACATATGGGAATATAGATTGGCCCTAGTGCTAAGCTACCAATAACAAATCTAGCTACCACACACAAGGCAATCTACTAGCTTGGCCCTAGGGCCAAGCTAGGGCCAACACAAATCTAGATTCTCTTGCAAGGGTTACTCTTTCTATGCACATGTACAGATGGGCTGAAGCACCATCCTACAGTGCAATCTTGAGACAATGTTACTAGGGAAGACAAGAGAATCTAGCTACCACACACAAAAGAATCTAGGGCAAAGCTACCATGAACAAATCAGCATCATCTTTGCTGGCACCTTGGCCCCAGGGCCAATATAATAGCAAAGATGGTGTTTCTCTGATGGTCGCTTGGCACTAGGGTCAAGCTAGCAAAGGGCATGGTGTTTTGTTCTTAGAAGCTGGGCACTAGGGCCAATCTAGATTCTCTTGCAAGGTCACTCTAGATTATCTTGTGTTCCTTGGGGCCATTCTAAAGTACATCAAGATACAAGGGAGTAGAGAATGACCCTAAGAAACACAAGATAGTCTAGCTTGGCCCTAGATCAAAGCTACCATGAGCAAATCTATATCATCTTTGCTGGCAGCTTAGCCCTAGGGACAATCTACCAACAACAAAGATGGTGTTGCATTATTGATGATAGCTCTACCAACAAAGAGACTATAGATTTGTTCATGGAACCTTGGCCCTAGTTAGAGAGCCAAGCTAGATTCTCTTGCAAAGGTAACTCTTGCCATGCCCATGCATAGATGGGCCCAAGGACCATTCTACCATGCAATCTTGAGAAAATGGCTCTAAGGAACACAAGAGAATCGAGCTACCACACATAAGAGAATATAGCTTGGCCATAGGAACAAGCTACCAGTAAAGAGGATATAGATTTGTTATTGCTATCTTGGTCGTAGTGCCAAGCTAGATTCTCTTGCAAGGTAGCTTGGCCTTAGGAACAGATTATATTCCCTTTTAAGGGTCACTCTTGGCATGCATATACATTGATGGCCCCAAGAGCCATTCTACCACACAGGAGAATCTAGCTACTACCACACAAGTAAATCTAGCTTGGCCCTAGGGCCAAGCTACCATGAATAAATCTACATCATCTTTGTTGGCCCTAGGGCCAATCTAGATTCTCTTGCAAGGTAGCTTGGCCCTAGGGCCAAGCTATCACTAAGAGAATATAGATTTTTTCTTGGTAGCTTGGCCTTAGGTCCAAAATAAATTCTCTTGCAAGGGTCACTCTTGCCATGTAACACATGAATAGATGGACCCAAGGGCCATTCTATCATGGAATCATGAGAGAATGTCTCTAGGGAATACAAGAGAACCTAGGTTGGCCCTAGGTCCAAGCTACCATGAAGAAATCTACATCATCTTTGATGGCAGCTTGGCTTGGGCTAATATACCAACAAAGATGGTGTTTCTTTGTGGATGGTAGCATGGCCATAGGGCCAATCTACTAGCAAAGAGGATGTAGATTTGTTCATGGTAGCTTGGCCCTAGGTACCATGAGCAAATCTACATCCTCTTTGCTGGTAGATTGGACGTATGGCCATGCTACCATTAACAAACCAACACCATCTTTGCTGGAAGCTTAGCTTGGGCCAATATACTAGCAAGAAAGATGTAGATTTATTCATGGTAGCTTGGCCCTAGGTACTTGGCCCTAGGGCCAAGCTAGATTCTCTTAGAAGGGTCACTGTTGCCATGCACACGTAGAGATGGAACCAAGGGCCATCCTTCCGTATAATCTTTAGAGAATGGCATTAGGGAACATAAGAGAATCTAGCTTAACTCTGGGGCCAAGATACGATGACAAATCAACATCTTGCTGGCAGCTTTGGCCCTAGGGCTACTCTAGCTCAGCAAAGATGGTGTTGCTTTGATGGTAGCTTGGCACTAGGGCCAAGTTTATAGAATGGCCCTAGGGACATTCTAAAGTACATTGTGTAGGCCCAAGGGCCATTATACCATGAACAATCTTGATATTTAATGCATGCACATGTAAATATTGTCCCTAGGGACATCCTAAAATTCCTCATCATGGGTGCTATAATGGACTTAGGCCCTAGGGCTAAGCTACCACAGCAAAGAGGATGTTGATTTATTCTTGGTAGCTATATTTTCTTGCAACGGTTCCTCTAGATTATCTTGAGTTATCTGGACCATTCTAAAGTATATCAAGATACAAGGGAGTAGGGATGGCCAAGTGACCATGAGAAAATCTACATCATCTTTGCTGGCAACTTGGCCCTATAGTGCCAATCTGTTAGCAAAGATGGTGTTGCTTTTTTGAAGGTAGCTCTATCACAAAAGAAGATGTAGATTTGTTTATAGAAGCTTAGCCCTTGGTATCTTGTCCCTCAGACCAAGCTAGAATCTCTTGCAAGCGTAAATCTTGCCATGCACATGCATGGTGTTAAAACCCTAAGATCTCTCTAGATAATTGTTATACATAAACATGTATAAATCAAGCATAAACTCATCCACCTGACCACGCCCAAGGGATGCAGACATGAATTATAAAATGAAGTACATCATACCTTTACCTTGATGTCCCATACCATCAAGAGGTATAACTCCAATCCAGCAGCATGTAGCTACAGTGTGAAATGGTAGGTGAGTAGTTAATGATCCTCTACACAAGAGAGCATAACATAACCTAGCCTCAAGATAACATCCAGAGACCATAGCCTAAGCCTCAAGCCTCAAGATAACATAGTCTTAGCCTCCTTTTATTTTTTGACCCAGAAAATTAGAAAATCCATTAAAATTATAAATTTTCATTGGATTTGAGAATAGCAAAATTGGAAATTTCATGACGATGGGATTCTCAAGAGAAATTAGGAATATTCTAGAAGTTATTTTTTAGAAATCATAAAAATTGGTATTTTTAAAATATCAATGGTATTTTGGTAAAATTATTTGCTAAAAATTTTCTAAAAAAATATACGTTTGGAACGCCATAAGATAGGATTGGTGGAATTTAAAATTATCATATTTTGAGGCCCTATAAAAGTAGGGAAAATTAGAAAAAAATCATGATAATTCTTTTTCTTGAGAATTTAATATTTTTGAGAGTTATTTAATGTTGAAGTACATTTTCTCATCTTGACATTAGATAGATACGGGTTATTCACATATTATTAATACAATTGTACCTCGTATTAGTAGTTATTTCTATTTGGATTAATTTTAAACGATATTTTCATGATTTTTTACCATTGTTTAGCCATTCTTTTTGGACATGTTCCTTAATTTCTTCAATGATGGCTAGAATCTATGTTCAAAGTGTATCTCACCTTTGCATAATTTTCCACGATAATTTATTTTACACTTTTTTAAGTGTGATCTATACTTAATTTCTTAAGCCTAAGACAAATTATATCATGGGTCAGTTGATCGGTTTATTTTGGTAGATTTTATTGGATGTTTTCCAAGTTTTATATGGACTCAGCAGGTTCTGCCTAGATCACTCAAGTGTCTACGGGTTTTTCAATGAGTGTAACACACATGTGTTTTCACTTCCTTGCTTTGGAGTTTTTCTTGAACAACAACACGTTCATATACTCCGGATTGATGAGTTGGCCATAAATTTTAATACTTCTTTTTGCATGATTGATGACCATTAGATGACATGCATTGATTTTTATGATCAACTATGGTTTTCATGGATTTGAGAAGCTTCTATGCTTTTATCCATGGTTTTATAAGGATCTTTAGATCTTTTGGATAATTTCATGTGCTTTGAGGGTAGCATTTGCCTTCGTCTTGATCAAATGTATTCCCTTATGGAGTGTATTGCTTGTACTCTTGTACGTATTGCAACTCGGATACCTAGTTGCTTATGTATCTAGGTGAGTTACTTTTCTACCCTAGCTTTAGTGTGTTTATTGGGTAGTTATCATTAGAAAGGCGCCAATAATTCAAAATTCTTTTCTAATGATGTACTCGAAAAAGAGTTATTCCTTGATGTGGTCTCAAGTATATAGAGACAGGTTTTAGTATGTGAAAGTCTGGGATAAGGCCATCTTATTCCTTTTATACAGGATTTTATTCATATTTCCTAGACGGCATACTAGGAGTTTCAAATTGATAAGGTATGTATGGGTGGTATCATGGTGGTATGGGACGCTAGTAGCGATCCCTCACATATATTATCTTACGGGATAATTTGGGTTCAAGATTGTTGCTTTGCTTACATCACTTAGCATGTTGACCTCAACATTCAAAGACAATCTCATTTTCTAAATTCATTTAAAGTTATTGTGTGGGCATTCTCTAGATAAACTTCTTTTATCAATAGCTTGCATGTTTTGATGAGTATAATCTCGTCGGCATTTTCATTTGTTGAAATCTCTTTCTTTAGAGCTCAACAAGTTTATCTTGTTGTGTTCGGATGATTAAGGAAATTTGAATTTTTCCTTTGTTAGCATTTCTTTCACTAGTTCCGTACTTTAGGTGATTTATACAGTCAACTTGATGGTTTACAGATGAACATATGTGACTCATCGAGACGTTGATGGCTCTCTATGTTGAAATGGGTAACTCGGGATGCCGATAACTCCATGAGCAGATGTGGGTACGTCGAGTCACCGATGGATATATGGTTCCTGCTATTATAATGCCATGTTTTCCTACTTTAATCCGAATGGAAACTACTTTGAATATGAATTGCTCTGATCATCCGTAGTAGTCTGATGGGAAAACAGAGCATATGAGTCAGATTGTAGAGGATATGCTTCGTACATATGTCTCTGGAAAAGCATCAAATTGGAAAAAATATCTTCCAATGATGGAATTTACCTATAATAGTTTTAAACATAGGGCTATTGGTCTTGGCCCGTTCATGCTTATGTATGGGTATTAACCCAGGGCACCTATTGATGTCAGTCTTAAGGACATTGAGCTTGATGCATCGAGGGATTTCTTGCATGAAATACTGATCGAAGCTCGGAATTCTATCAAGAGTTTTGAGGATAGGGCATAGTTTTATGCTGATAGAGAACACTCATCTCACCACAAATTGCTGACACCAAAAACTCCACGTGAAAGTGCTAGAAAGTTGTTCATGACGTGAACCATTTCCCTGCAGTACATCACTCGCGAATCGCTGCCATTGTCGAAAATCATGGGATTACATTCCAAAAATAGAAACCCTTATCTTGACACATCTGAACACGGGACAACCTGCCAAAATTTGGAGCACGTGAAAGTGCATTAGACTTTCACAGCATGAACCATTTCTGAAGCGGTTCACAGTGTGAAACAGTTACTATATCACAACGTGAAAGAAATCCTGCACGTTCACGACATGAAGGCCAAAACTGACGGATTGACAAAACTAAGGCTGTGAGAGTCAGCTAAAGAAAGGGAATTTCACTAAAAGAAGGAATTTAATCTTGAGGAGGAAAATTGTTGAGCACGTGAAAGTGCAGGAAAACCGTTCATGATGTGAACCATTTTCCTGCAGTTTCATGATGTGAAACTAATCCTACCGTTTCACGACGTGAAACATTCTCTGCTAGTTCACGCCTCCTGAACAGAGCGATAGAATCAAAAATTGAATCAATTTGGGTTGATTAATGGCTTATCAAATCATACATACATGCACTTAAGATCTGGAAAACTCATCAAAGACGATCTTACGCTTGACGATAGTGCATCAAATCATCTTGGAACTTTCTAGCAAAGAAGTGTGGAATTAGGACATTCCACAAGCACAAACTTGAGTGTTTTGAGAAACCTGACCACCGCAGAAACTAGCAGTGTGAAGAATCCATGATGGAAGAAGGGTTGAGATACGCTAGGTTTGGGGAAGGAGATAAACCACACTCCCCAACCAAGTCTAGTGGGATCATTGATATTGCCCGGGGATTTTTCGATCTTCAAACTAGTCATGATGAAGAAGCGCAATCTACGGGCATAGGTCTGTCAACTAGCGCTAGACTTGGTCCAAGACAAGAAGTGCCATTCCAAGCGTTGAATTCTAGGCTGTCAAATACTGGCACCCCTCGAATTCAACGAGATATGGAAAGTGCAGCTAGGACAGGTCAAATATTCTTTCCCACAATCGAGGAAGTGGAATTGGACCTCCAACGAAGTCAGGTAGAATGACAACTCCGAGAATTAAGCTTAAGGAAAAAAGAGCTTGATACTCGTAGGGCAAGAGTTGAGAGAAAGGAGACAGGAAGTGTTAACCCACTCCAATCACGAGGAAAAGAACCTGAAATTGCTATAGGTAGAAGTGATGGAGAAATTCCGAACTTGGAACCCATCAATTGATGAGGAATCCGGAATGGAGGAAGGTTTACAACCAGATAAGAACAGGGAAACATAGCTAACTTGGTTGTATAAGTAGAGGACTGACTCTATACCAAGAAGGATATTGAGTTAATGATCAATCACCCTACATTCTTACAAGACATGGATCTCTTAATTACACAAAGATGCATAGAGGCTACTATTAGGGAATCCCACCAAGGTACCACAAACTGGACCAATCCATGAACCCGAGAGATACCTAGAAGAGCCAATTCAAGTAGGGGACGAGGTCTAGGAAGGGGGGAGCAGATCCACAAAGACCTAGAAACGATCTAGCCATGGACCTTAATGTGGCCACAAGGGCAGACTTGTTAAACACGGCAGCAGAGATGGGTAGGGGGATGGTCATGGAACTAGGCTCTACTCTAGAACCCCGACCTTCCCCATATAATTTAAAAACTTTTACAAAAGTTCTCTGGGGATGGGGATCCTATCCAACATGTAGAGATTTTTGAACCTACATATGAAACCTGGGGACCGATCATCAGTAATGTGACCATGATACATGCCTTCTCTCGCTGACCTTAGAGGGAAAAGCTCATCAGTGGTTTAGAACCCTTAAGCTTGAGGACAAAGTAAATTTTACAAGATTAAAGAATGCTTTTGTGCTCAGCTTTGCACGCCTGGTGGCAGATGGAGCCTTGTGGCACAACTACATAATATAAAACATAAGGAAGATTAGTCGATGAGAGACTATGTCTCTCGTGTGCCTAAAGCACTTAAATTCAAGATGCAAACTTCGAGAAAGGTTGACAGATGATTAATTGTTACCTTATTTTTCAGGAGAGGGGTTAGGGACCATAAAATACATGATTATCTGGTAGTAGCCCTCGTAGTAGCCCGGCCAGCTACTCTTGATGCATGCCTCAAATTGGCAATCGAATATGAAGATAACATGTTAGAATTGCCACAACCCGAAGATGTTATAACATCTACAACAACCCATGACTTTGCATGTCTCCAGTCATCAAGAAATTGGAACTCGAAGAAATAAAGTTAGACATATGACTGTGAATGAGCTCAGCAATGCCATATTAGAAAAATTAAAGGTTAGGGAAGGAAGAGAGACGTCAGGGCATGGGCATAGTCACCTTTAGCCCCGCAGGCAATTGGTGTGGTTCTCCATGTGTAGACTAAATCATACCACCATGAATGTCCACAGTTAAGGGCAAGACCATTACTTTATTGTGCGCACTGTGTAAAATTAGGAAATCATGACACATCAATGTGTAGATTTCCAAGGTTTCAAAATGTGGCACAACTACCAGCAAATAGAGCCCCATTGGCTTTGCCGGCACCACCTATGCAGATCACTACCATTTCTAGACAACCCAACTCTTTCTACTTACCTCGGGGGATGTTCCGGGTACAAGACGCTTTGCCCCACCACTAGTTCTACCACCACAATCACCACAGGCTAAGATCAATCAAGTAGTGATTTCAGAAGATGTTGAACTGGTGCACAAATTAGAACTTAGTGGGGAATACTACAAGGACATGAGTTAGGTCACGCTAGAATACTATGTCCTACAGAATAACACGCTAGTACCTGTGTTTCAAACCATGGTATAGTGGAAGGGCAAGGAAATAAACTCAAATGTGAGAAGAGGACCTTTACAATGTTATGGCTATGGTTGGCCACATCGAGTAGCCGAATGCCCAAACAAGAATATGAGTCATACACACCAACCACAACAAGTGGTGACCACCTCCAATGACATGCCACCAGTGCTCACCTGCACTAAATGTGGAATTGATCATTTGATCAAAGATCGTCCCTACTGTGAGAAAGTGGTTCCACTTCTATTGCTAATCAGGCCACCATTCGTACCATTAGTGTACAATCTAGGAAGATCACACCGCTCAATGTGCTAACATGAGCTCAAGCTCAATTAGGTGACAAGGGAGGAAACTGAGTGGATGCGACTATTTCCAGTTTTGGCCGCAGGAGAAGAGTGAAGAAATTAGGAAAGGGAGACACACACGTTATAATACAAGACGGATCCGAAGAAGATACAATTGATACCGGATCCACACAATCAAGAAGGGGGTCAAGGGATCAATTTGGGAGGACTAGACCTGGGAAAGCAAGGAGAACAACCAGCAACTCCAAAGGGGGTTGGTGAGTATCCCAATGCCAACGAAGCAATAAGGAAGTTAGAAGGTGCCAAAGCCTTAGTCGAAGAGTACCAACAACTTCATGAAACTAAGCCAAGGGCCAAACGAGTAAGGGATACCATCTACCATGAGATGAACTGGTCAAAAATGCCAAGCCAGTGTCCATGGCTGAAGCTGTCAGAATGGCGAAGGACTTTGCCAATGCTTTCATCGTAAAAGTCCTACCAAAGCCAGCTCCCTCATCCTTTAAAAGATTTTAGACACTGGGAAGTTCTTCCAACTTTTCGCCTCCAAAGAGACACCAAGGTTCTAACTAGAATGTGGAGACGGGAAGCTTTAGAAATGAAGGAAGACCTTCCCCCCCAAGTACATTCTCAGGAACTCCGGCTCTCTCTAGAATGCAAAGGGAAGAACTTCGAAGCGAGAACAAATGCTTTGGATGTCAGGGACTTGGGCACCAGCTCAAGGATTGCCCATCTCCTTCGGTGGGCCAAGGAAGCTAGGGTCCCAGAGTTCAAAGACCGACTCCTTCATTTCGGCCCCCAACGAGGGTCCCATGCGCGAGAATCAGGGTAACCCAAGAAGAGTGCCAACTCAGCCTCCTGCAGCCTCCATGAAAAGTAGTTTTTGAACTCCCTCCCAGAATTGGAATAACCAAAGAGAGAGAGTTCCACCTCAGACTACAGTAGCCAGAGCAGTTCACCATAGCTGAGGAAGTAGAGGAAGAGAAAGGACAAATCTATGCAGCAATTGAGCATCAAGGGAATAACCGTCAATTCTCAGTCCTCTAGACTCCAGCAGAGTACCAGGGTAAGAAATCCAAGCTTTTGATTGATTCACACAGTACTCATTCTTTTATTTTTCCAAGATGTTTGCGTAAATTAGTCCTAAATCAAAAATCGAGGAAACCTATGCAAGTGGAATTAGCCAGTGGGAAGATTCTTTTCACTCACCTTGAGATTGACCTTATTCAGTTTAGCCTAGATGGGAACGTAGCAGAGTGCCAGTTCAGAGTCCTACCCCCCTAGGAATATATGATGGAACCCTTGGAATGGATTGGCTCCAAAAGAATCAGGCTGACATTCATTGTCACAAAGGAACCATCTCTTTCCTTGACCTTCACGGGAATAAAGTTCAAGGAATTGGAATTTCTGGATCCCCAGTGCTGCAATTAGTCAAGGCTTCCAAATTATTAAAAGGGCTCAGAAAGAAGCAAGCTGTGTATGTCGTTAAAATGAATCCAGGAGATATAAAATGCAAGGCTAAAGAACCATAGTGGTTAAGTGAGTATGCAGATATGTTTCCTGAAACGCTGACTGAGATGCCTCCATCTCGTGAAGTAGATCATGGGATCGAATTAACCCCCAGAGCTCAGCCAGTAGCCCAATGTGCATACAAAATGCCTGTCCCTGAAGCCATAGAACTTAAGAAACAATCAAGACAACTATTAGAGTAGGGATTCGTCAGGCCCAGTGTCTTACCTTGGGGTGGGCCCGTTCTCTTTCAAAAGAAGAAAGATGGAACGTTAAGACTCTGTATTGACTACAGAGGATTGAATCAATTAACAATTAAGAATAAGTATCCTATTGCTAGGATTGATGAACTTCTAGATCGGTTAAGTGGGACCCAAATGTTCACAAAGATACATCTCAAATCCGGTTACTACCAGATCAGAATCAAGGAGAAAGACATCCCAAAGACAGCATTCAATACTCGCTATGGGCATTATGAGTTCACAGTCATGCCGTTTGGATTGACTAATGCCCCGGCGACATTCAATCGTCTATGCAAGATATTCTCAGAGAATACTTGGATGATCTTCTGTGATGATATCTTGGTATACTCAAAGAATGCTGCAAACCATGAAGATCATGTGCGCAAGGTCCTAAAAATCCTAAGGAAACACCAACTCTTTGCAAAGAAGAGCAAATGTTCTTTCTCTGTTGACCAGGTGGAATACTTGGGATTCATAGTGTCAAAGGTTGGGATTAAGATCCAAGGGGGGTTTTTTTTTGCGAGCTTTTTTTGTTGAGCTTTTTGGAGCAATGAACAAGGAGTCCGAGCTTTGCAAAGGACCATGAACTTACTATGAGCTTTGTAAAGGACCAAGAACTTACTTACATATAAATAACAAGCTTTGAAAGATCAACAATATAAATTTCAGTCTTTTAAAGATCTAGTCCATAAAAATATTAATTACAGTCTTTTGATCCACATCATACTTATTGATATAATTACATATATTCATATACCTATCTAAATTCATGCACCTCATACATATACACATACAAAATATACATATACATACATACATGCAAGAGCTACCTACATACTAACATATATACATACATACATACATACATACTTTCTTTCTTACTTAAATATAAAAAACAATCCTTTAAAGATAAAAAATGTATATATCGATCTTTAAAGTTCCAAACCATGAAAATCTCGATTACAAAGTCTTTTGATCCACATCATACTTATTGATATAATTATATATATATATATATCTACCTAAATTTATACACCTCGTACATATACATATATACATACAAGAGCTACCTACGCAGCACTAACATATATACATACATTACATACATACTTTCTTACTTACTTAAATATATAACACAATCTTTTAAAGATAAAAAATGTATATATTGATCTTTAAACTTCCAAACCATGACAATCTCGATTACAAAGTCTTTTGATCCACAAATTATAGCATTCTTCTACGTGTCATCCCAACCTAATGAGAAATCTCCCAGACATGCTTTGGCTACCTCCATGTCATTCTCTATCCCCATATAGTGCCTTTTTAACTCTTGGCATGCACGTCCCAAGCCTCCACATCCTACAAAAACGTCCAAGACACCATCTCCTTCACTTGAGAAGGTCTCCACTAGCCACCTACAATGAAATGCAATCATAAACGTGCATCTAAGTATTTTGAAAAAGTAGCTATGAAAATGAACAGAATGAAAATTGTCTCACCTAAAGAACATAGGAGATCTTTCTGCACCACCTCGAATGTAGCGCTCCAAGATCATCGTGCGTTGGAATGGATGCTTCTTATTCTTCTCAAAAATGAAATTTCATTGAGCGTTGAATAACTTCTTTGAAACATTTTGCCTAGCCTCACGATCAATAATAGGGACATGGCAATTTACTTGATAGAACATACTAAGCGCCAATGTATCCACCTACCATAACGAGAAAACATTATGTTTGGATATCCATACCACATAACATGTATACATAAAGGGAAATATTTGAGAGATTATGACTTACCCATTCTCCATTCTCATACAAATAACTTGATTCCACATGAACAGACATTGTTCGATGCATGACCAATCCAACTTTCTTTCCCATGGAATATATTTTAGGAAGTTGATCCATTAGACTCAAACACACAAACCAACCCTAATTAGCCACAAACAAAGCAACAAAACTGAGTGTGGCACGTATCAATGATGAAGAAACTTGATTCCATGAGGGACACCCATCTATATCTACATCAACAACCTATAAACTTGTAGGAAAGTCAGCCCATACGAGGTGAGCCACTGTATCTGAGGGAGCACCTCTATGAGATAGAGCCTTGGGAATCTTCATCAAGAATTCTTCCACACTACATAAAAGATTTATGATGTTTGGTTTTGGTAAGTATAACTTGAAAAACTAATTATATGGTGAAATTATTGTTTTTACCTATCTGAGCCCTCCGAAAGAGTGTGGATGTCTACCAGCAATATGTGTGAAGAACATCTCTCACCTGCAAGTAAACAAGACAAAAAATGAGATGCATTGCGAAAGCACACACTTCTCAAAATAAATTTGCGATGGAAAGTACTCTTACTAGTCATGT
Organism: Cibotium barometz; assembly: GCF_041138505.1. Lineage (NCBI taxonomy): Eukaryota > Viridiplantae > Streptophyta > Polypodiopsida > Cyatheales > Cibotiaceae > Cibotium > Cibotium barometz. The sequence goes on along the minus strand of NC_141092.1, from coordinate 32,274,423 downwards.
CCATGATGTCATGTTTTCCTGACACCTCCCCCTCTTGAAGATGCTCTCTGGAGGGTCTCTCTCTTGATCTTCATTTGTGGGGTCTCCCTCTTGAACATCATGCATAATGTCAAGATGTCTCTTTGTTCGTCTCTCACGTTGCACTTGAGATGATGTAGATGTATGCTCTTGGTGTGATTGTGGCACTCATGACAGTGGTGTGGATGGTTTTGGGGCCACGCGCGAGGATCTAACTACTGGAGATTGGGTCAAGTTTGTTGGCTGCGGGGAAGGTATTCTAGAGTCTTCTTGAGTTGGGGGCTCTCTTTCAAGCTCAGATTGGCAATTCTTAAAGTCTTCAAGAAATAGATCAAGATAATTTAGTAAAAAGGCAGAAATCCACAGACCAGATGTATATGTATCTATGTATATGTATATGTACATGTATATGTATGTGTATATGCATATGTATATGTATATGTATGTAGGTATGTATCTATGTATATGTATGTGTATGTTTATGTATGTAGGTATATGTATCTATTTATATGTATATGTATGTAGGTATGTATATATCAAAACTTAACAACGTTTCTTTAAAATTTGATATGTATCTATTTATATGTATACTCCTAACGCAAGACCTAGCTCTATGCATGAGAACTCTTTCACTTTCTACATGAGATCTATCCATGGGAGCTCTTATAATAATGCAAGATATAGCTCTATGTATAAGAGCTCTTATAATAATTAATGCAAGATCTAACTCTATGCATGCGATCTCTATGTATGAGAGCTCTTAATGCAAGAATTAGCTCTATGCATGAGAGCTCTTTCACTCTATACATGAGATCTATCCATGGGAGCTCTTATAATAATGCAAGATATAGCTCTATGCATGAGATGTATGTAAGAGAGCTCTCATAATAATGCAAGATCTAACTCTATGCATGTGAGATCTATGTATGAGAGCTTTGAATGCAAGACCTAGCTCTATGCATGAGAGCTCTTTCACTCTATACATGAGATCTATCCATGGGAACTCTTATAATAATGCAAGATATAGCTCTATGCATGCAAATTACCTTGCGTGGTCTTGGCAAGGAATACAAATCTTTTGAAACATCTATCTTAGTAAGGAGTACAGGTTTACCGGACTTTGATGAGTTGGTTTCACTCTTGCTGGTTGAGGAAATCAAACTCAGTGATTCATTTCTGGATGCATCTACTAGCCATGATGATAATGGTAGAAATCAGGCCTTTTATTCTCAGAGAGGTTTTAGAGGCAGGGGGAGATTTGCATCACGTGGACGTGGTGGTAATGGTCGTGGATGGCAGGACAGGTCACCACAGTAGAATTTTTAGCCTTCATATGGTGCTCGAGGTGGTCGTGGATATGCATCTCAGCGAGGCAGAGGTAACCCCCATGGTAGAGGACGTTGGCAAGGCCAACCAAATTCTATGCAAGATGTGGAATGCCATTATTGTGGCAAATTTGGTCATATGGCGAGAGATTGTTTCCGCAAACAGAATGATTTGAGAGGGGGTAGAGCACAACGTGGTGGTCATTATGGTGGAAATTATGCATAACATGGTGGTGGAAACTATGCATCAAGCAGTAATGATGGCACTGCAAATCATTTGTTTGCCATGAAACATGTTGTGGGATCGATGATGACAAATGCTGAGAATGATGAAAGATGGTATATGGACTCAAGAGCATCAAACCATATGACTTGTCATGGTGAATGGTTTGAGCATATGAAGCCTATGGATGTAAAAGGCTATGTGGAGACAGGTGATGATACCCAGCATGTCATTACACATGTTGGAAGTGTACCATTGGTGATGATACCCAGCATGTCATTACACATGTTGGAAGTGTACCATTGGTTATCCACAATGGTCAAACAAAGTCTATGTCAAATGTATTGTACATGCCTTCTATCACAAAGAGCTTGGCCTCAGTTGGTCAAATGGTGGAACAGGGATTACAGGTTCGTTTCAACGAGCATGGTTGATTCGTTGAGGACTTCAAACATGGATGTAGAGTCATTGCTAAAGGCAAGAAAGAAGGCAGATTGTTTAAGCTGGATGCTGGAATTCCTGAGCTAAAATCAACCATGTTCTCCAAAAGCAGGAATGTGGTACAGGACATTGATATGTAGCATAAGAGGATTGGACAGGTCAATATACAGAGATTAAAGAACATGCAAACAAGAGGCATTGTCAGTGGATTGCCTAGATTCAAATATGATGGGAATATGCATGTTTGTGAAGCCTGTTAGTTTGGAAAGAAAGAAAGATTGAGATTTCCTAGAGAAGGAAATATGAGTAGCAGGCCACTTGAGATAGTAGACAGTGATATATGGGGTCCTGCACAAAATCCATCTATCAAAGGCAGTCTATACTATGTGACATTCATAGATGATTTCAACAGGATGACATGGATATACTTTCTCAGAGAGAAGAGTGAAGTGTTGGAAAAGTTCATGGATTTCAAAGCTTTTGCAGAAAAGCAATATGGCTCTTGGATTAAATGTTTGAGAACAGATGGAGGTGGTAAATACACCTCAAAAGCTTTTGAGCATTTCTTGAGGAAGCATGGAATAAGAAGACAATTGACTTGCAGGTATACACCTCAGCAGAATGGTGTGGCTGAGAGAAAGAATAGAGTCATATGTGAAGTGGCTAGGGCGATGCTCAATGAAAAGAGCATGCCAAATTACTATTGGGCAGAAGCATGTGCTACTGCAGTGTATATACTGAACAAAACACCTATAGCAGCCATTCATGGAAGCATGCAAAGATGTGGCTTACAGGTTATAGGCCCCAGACATTGGACACCTCAAAGTTTTTGGATGCATAGCTTATGTACATGTGCCTAATGAAAGAAGGAGGAAGTTGGATCCTAAGGCAGAGAAATGTGTATTTGTTGGATATGCACAGGATCGAAAGGCATACAAATGTTATAATCCACAAACTAGACAAGTGGTCATCTCATGAGATGTGGTGTTTGATGAGCTTGCTAGTTGGTACAAAGCAAAAGATGAGGGTGTCATTGAGTCACTTAAGGCTGATGTGCCTGTGAACTTGCCACAAGCAAGTTCTAGTTCTACTTCTATGTCTGGGGCCAGCAGCAGCAGAGGCTGAGAGTAGCAGTGTACGTCCATGGTCAGGACGTTTGAGGCATGAGAGTGTGAGCACTAGGAGTAGTGCTATGGATAAAGGAAAGAAGAAGGTCGAAGGAATCGGAATCACAGGTTATGAGTCATCTAGTTCAGAGAGTTTGGATGAGGAGCTTAGCATACCTGTTTTACGCACACCTGGTGCTAGGCAGGACAGATATGTGCCACCACATGCTAGAGTTACAGGTGTACAGAGTGACCCACGTGCATTGCGGAGATCCTAGAGAGTCAGATATCCAGTTGACAGATTGACATATCGAGATTTTGCTATGCACTATGCATATATGACATCTATGGTGAAGCATGTGGAACCTACATGCTATACAGAGGCTATTGGAGAGCATGTATGGGAGAAAGCAATGGATGTAGAGACGGACGCATTGGTCTATAATGATACATGGGATTTGGTTGCATTACCAAAGGACAAGAATGTTATTGGCTGTAAATGGGTTTACAAAGTGAAGTGCAAATCTGATGGTTCTATTGAGAGACATAAAGCAAGATTGGTAGCAAAAGGTTATGCACAGACTCAAGGATTGGACTATGATGAGACGTTTAGTCCAATGGCTAAGATGGGCACAATGAGAGCAGTCATTGCTATGGCTACAGCTAATGGCTGGGAAATGCATCAGATGGATGTCAAAAATGCATTTCTAAATGGAGATCTTCAAGAGGAAGTGTATATGGCACAGCCAGAAGGGTATGTACACCCAAGATATCCCACTCACGTATGCAAGTTGAAAAAGGCATTGTATGGTCTGAAGCAAGCACCTCATGCTTGGAGTGATAAGATGAGCAGATATCTTATCTCACTTGGTTTTCAGATTTCTACAGCAAATTCTTCACTCTATGTGAAGAAGACAGAGCATGGGATTGTTTTACTCGTCATCTATGTGGATGACTTGATTATCACAGGTGATCATGGTGCAGATGTGATGCATGTCAAGAAAGCTTTGAGTGGGCAATTTGACATGAAAGATCTTGGTGAGTTGAGATACTTTCTTGGAATTGAAGTGGTCAAAGATCATGCAGGTACATGGTTAGTACACCGCCAATATGCATTGGATATGTTGGCAAAGTATGGCATGACAGGGTGTAAACCTATGAGTACACCTTTGGAGCAAAATGTGAAGTTGCAGGCTGATTATGGTGATGAGCTTGATGATCCATCTATGTATAGAAAGATGGCTAGTAGTCTCATATACATGACTATTACACGCCCGGATTTGAGTTATGCTATGGGGCTAGTAAGCCAGTTTATGCAGAGTCCCAGAAAACCACATTTGGATGCAATGAGACACATCATGAGATATGTGAAGACCACTGCACATTATGGTCTACTTTATAAGAAATCTTGGACATACATGGCTACACAGATGCTGTTGATTAGGCAGGTAGTGCATATGACAAGAGGTCTAGACACTTGGAAGTACTGTGGTGAGTTGGAGTAGCAAGAAGCAACCTACAGTTGCTTTATCCAGTACAGAGGCTGAATACAGAGGTGCAGCCATTGCTACTTGTGAGGCAGTATGGTTAAAGGGTCTCTTGGCAGATTTGGGTGAGCCTATTGATGGCAAAGTTGTCATTCATTGTGACAACATGAGCAGTACATAGTTGGCCAAGAATCCAATATTTCATACGAGGACCAAACATATAGAGGTCCATTATCATTTTGTCAGAGAGAAGGTGCTGGATGGTATAGTTGATCTACAGTATGTGAAGACTGATGAGGAGGTGGCAGATATCTTTACAAAGCCACTTAGCAGCAGGGAGAAGTTTGAGTACTTCCGTACTATGTTGAGAGTACATGGGATGAGCTTGAGGGGGAGTGTTGAGAGCCTTGATATCCCAAGCTCATCTACATCTTCATCGGCAGTACATCATGAGCTTGAGAGGGGCTATTGAGATTCAAGCTCGATGTCAGTGTGAGCCAGCTATGCTATGTGCTGGCATGTTAGGTAGGAACATGTGTGAGACATAAATGACCGCGTGTCCAGCTAGTCATAGTGTGTGGACATTAGCTAGGGTTAGATGTGTGTGGACACAACTCATAGTGTGTGGACATTAGCTAGGGTTAGATGTGTGTGGACACAACTCATAGTGTTGTGTGTATTTTGGATTAGTGCATTATGCTTTGTGTGAGTGGATATGGCTTCCCTCTATGGTTAGGGTTTGCAATATACATTAGGGTTTGCTCATGTGTGTGTGTCTCCTCCCCCTCTAGCGTTCTTTCAACAAATCGTACATGTGAACGATTGGATGGATGTGGATGAATGAGATGAGACATGTATGAATGAGATATGATGTGGATAGATGTGATGTGATTTTATGTGGATAGAATGTATGTGATGGGACGGTGATGAGAATGAATGTGATGGATATGAATGAATGGAGGTGATTTAATGTGGATAGAATGTATGTGATGGGACGGTGATGAGAATGAATGTGATGTGATGGATGTAAATGAATGGAGGTGATGTGATGTGAAATGGATAGATGTGAGTGAATGAGATGTGATGTGAAATGGATGTGATGTAAATTGGGATAGATGTGAATGGATGATATGTGATGTAAAACGAGATAGATGCGAATGAATGAGATGAAAATGATGTGATTGGATGAGAATGGAAATACATATGAAATGGATGTGATTGGATAAGAATGTGAAACGGGATAGATGTGAATGAATGAGATGAAAATGATGTGATTGAATGAGATAAAAATGATGTAATTGGATGAGAATGGGAATACATATGAAAATGATGTGATTAGATGAGAATGGGAATACATATGAAATGGATGTGGATGAAATAATGTGGATTGATGTGGAACAATGTGGAAAGATGAGAGTTTGTTATAGAAACTCTATTTTTGACCTATTTTTAAATGACTGTTTTATGTAAAGAATGCTGGGGAAGCATTTCGACCATCTTGTGATGAATGAGGTCCTGGAGACCTAACTGATAATGTTGCAATAACTAACGGCGGGTCAACGGAGGACGTCTCGCGTAGCAAGGTCGGCCGCGGTCTTGACCAGCCTCGGTTCGATTTAAATGGTGAGCTTTTAGTACAGTGGATGAGGGACCAAGGAAGCGGCCTATGAGTGAAGCGCTAGGTGACCTGCGAAGGATCCTAGAGGGTGCTGACCATACGGTGCTCAGGCTCTGGGTCACCAAAAATACCCACTCGTGCGTCGGGGAAGATATTGGATCAAGGAGTAAGAGTTGTTTTTTGAATTCAGGCATGGATCTGGTTGATTGACCTTGCTGGTCCTCAATGGATGAGTCCATGGCTCTTTTATATGGATATGTTGGTTGATCTTAGTGATCTTCAATAGAGATTCCATTTTGAATTTTATAAGTGAATATATTGCCGGGTACTATGAGCTAGGAACTATCGAAAAGGTCCTTGAGCGGACAGGTGGTGAGCGTTCTGGTTTGCCAATGATGCCATAGGTACATCGATGAAGGAAAAAATTAGAAATTAAGATTCAAACAGATATTTTGGAGGATTATGATCAGTGATACTATAGTTTTATTAAAAGATTGTTTTAAAGTTAGCTGAATCTGTGAAAAAGAAAATTTTATATTGGGTGTGTAAGTGGTGTGACTAGTTTTAAGTTTGCATGAATATCTAGCTAGGGAGCCTGGGAACTCTTTTCCCTGGTACCTGGGACAAAACCTAACCAAATTCTTAAATGGATCCCATCACTACATTGGTTGGGCAGTTGGCCAACCCACGGGATGGGGTTAGGCTAGACTAATGGATCCCTAAAATGAGACTCAATTCTGTTATGGTATGATAGATGAAGTAAATCTCAGATAAAAATTATTCTATTGAAAAGAATCAATGGTTGTGCCTCTCAATGAGGAAAAAAGTGTTGGTATCCAAGTGCAAGTTTCTTCCTTGATCTCACTATGAGCTTTACGGGTTTGGACAGATCAGTTCAGTTAGTTAAGGCTCTTGACTACATTAGAGTAAAAATATCTTGGAGAAATTGCCCGTGCTTTCTGGGCAAGGGAAGTTTTTTCGGGTTCGGTTTTGGAAGAACTGAGGTACTAGTCTCTTGTCCTGATATACATGGGCGAGCCCCTAAGTGAGGGACCCTGCCTTACGTAAGAGCTGCTACTTTCATTGCTAGTACCCCAGAATTCGCTGCACGGAGGGGATAGGGATCTTTCAAGCTAGGTGAGCAGTCCGCCTCTTTTGGTGTGCACTGGTCACTCCTCCCTTTGTGTCCGCGACGCGCTCCTGGCCTTAACTGGCTAGGACATGGATTTGACGATGTTACTTGAAAAAATTAGAGTGCTTAAAGCAAGCCTATGCTCTGAATACATTAGCATGGAATAACACGATAGGACTCTGGTCCTATTTTATTGGTCTTCGAGATCAGAGTAATGATTAATATAGGGACAGTTGGGGGCATTCGTATTTTCATTGTCAGAGGTGAAATTCTTGGATTTATGAAAGATGAACTAGTGCGAAAGCATTTGCCAAGGATGTTTTCATTAATCAAGAACGAAAGTTGGGGGCTCGGATGATCAGATACCGTCCTAGTCTCAACCATAAACGATGTCGACTAGGGATTGGTGGATGTTACTTCGATGACTCCGCCATTACCTTATGAGAAATCAACGTTTTTGGGTTCCGGGGGGAGTATGGTCACAAGGCTGAAACTTAAAGGAATTGATAGAAGGGCACCAGTAGGAGTGGAACCTACGGCTTATTTGACTCAACAAGCAAAAACTTACCAGGTCGAGACATGATAAGGATTGACAAATTGAGAGCTCTTTCTTAATTCTATGGGTGGTGGTGCATGGCTGTTCTTAGTTAGTGGAGTGATTTGTCTGGTTAATTCCGTTTACGAACGAGATCTCAGCCTGCTAACTAGTTACATGAAGGATCCTCTTCATGGCCAACTTCTTAGAGGGACTATGGCCATTTAGGCCATGGAAGTTTGAGGCAATAACAAGTCTATGATGCCCTTAGATGTTTTGGGCCGCACGCGTGCTACACTGATGAATTCAACGAGTTTACCACCTGGGCCGATAGGCCGAGGTAATCTTTTAAAATTTCCTGATGGAGATAGATCATTGCAATTATTGATCTTCAACAACGAGGAATTCCTAGTAAGCATGAGTGATCGGCTCGCGTTAACTACGTCCCTGCCCTTTGTACACTATGGGCCCAGGTAATCTTTTAAAATTTTATCGTGATGGGGATAGATCATTGCAATAATTGATCTTCAACAACAAGGAATTCCTAGTAAAAGCGCGAGTCATCGGGTCGCGTTAACTATGTCCCTGCCCTTTGTACACACCTCCCATTGCTACTACCGATTGAATGGTCCGGTGAGGTTTTCGGATCGAGACGACGCTGGTGTTATGGTTTGGCTCACCTCCAAGAGATAACTCTACACATTCATCTAATGGATAAGCAATAGAACACAACCGTCGTGGGGTACTTACCAATGCTTCGATATCGAGTCCCTTGAGGCCTCGAAGCTCGCTTTGTAAAGCTCCAAACTCCAAGCTCCACCTCCACTCTTTCACCATGGAGTCGCTCACACCATCACATAGACCAATCACACTCTCTCTCTCTCTCTCTCATACAAGCATAAACACACAAGCATGAAAGAGAAACAATGCTAGAATGCTCTCACTCCTCACTCTCTCACAAGCACAAGGGGAGAGCTCTCAATAGCACAAAGGGGATTGTATCCTTTTCATAATGAGAAATTGCCCTTATATACAATTGGCCCTTATTCACACTTGGGTGCCCAAAACTTACTAACTAGGCCTTGCGTGGCCAATATCTCATAATGTACAACCTTTGTAGTGCCTTTACATGACACTTATTAATGTCCTCAGTTGAGGATCATGTTGTTAATCCGAATGGGATTAACTTTCCCCCCTTCTTGATGTAGGTTCTGTCTGTAGAACCTGTTACCGAGGTCAGAAGACTTGGTCACCAAATTCATGTCGGTAGAAGTTGCATCTGGACTGGAGTTTCTGGAGTGTTTGACAAAATGCCGAGTGGGACTTACAGAAGCTGGTGTCAATCATGTCTTCAAATGTCAGATGCATATAAGCTGGAAGACATCTTAAGCGCTAGTGATACAGCAACATCCCTCTGTCTGAAGGCCCTTTGTTCATGTCGAACTGTAGATGCTGCACTTCAAAGCCATAAGGTTCTTTAGGTTGATCTATGAGTACCACCAATAACTTCATGAACCTAAAACTGGCCATAATTGTAGGGTCAGGTATTCTACGCCAAGCCTTGATCCATGTGTCAGCAGTTGTTGTCTTTGTTCTCGAATATTCCCAAATGTTGCTGGATTGAATATAGGAAAGTTGTAGTAGACATGAGAATCCCTACTTTTGGCATCCTTGAACTCCAGCGGCATCCACCTTCTCTTGATAGGCATGTATAGTGGATCCACGCGCAGTGCTAGCGGTGCACTCATGTAAACTCTGCTGTATTCTTGCACTGTTAAAAATTCTTATCTCCATGTAGGTTGGAATCCAAAATCTGGCAATTGTGGTGCTTCTTCATTTGTGTGAATGGTGGTGTATCCGCCTCTGCACAGGATGTCGCTTCCTCCATCTTCTGTAAACAATAGTAGCTGATCATGAATGTGACCAAGCAAATTTCCAGTAAGTGAGAGAGAGGAGGGTTTGCTAGCTTTGTGTGTTTTGCGACATTGGCCCATAATGTTCCTTCCCCTGCCCCAACGGAAGTAATTCTTCTAATTCCAGATGGGTGGCATGAAGAGGATATGGTACATAGTGTTGCCTTATGGGTGTGACTGCCGAATAAGCTTCTGGTAGAGTCTGGCAGGTGGGATTGGAAGGGGTAATCTGCATCAACACTTTGAATATGAGTGTCAGATGTAATAGTGGATTGCCTTGTTGGATAAAGGTACAACATTATCACGTGGAGGTAGATTACGTACCTCACGAGGTTGCTATGGTGGAGATGGTATAGGTGCCAATATCTCCTTGGGGGAGAGAGTGCTAGTGGGAAAATCTAATTATGGTGGAGAGAAGGAAAAGTAGATACATTCAGCTTGGGAAGAGTTAGTAGGTGGCGCGCTAGGATAAGGATTAAGCAGCCTACTGGCGATATTAGAATACATAGGGTAAGTGTTTTTGAAAAATGAAGATGGACCCTCATCTTGGCCTTGACCAGAGCTAGGGGGTGGGTGACTAGGTTTATGAGCTTTAAAAAAGTTTTGAATTTCAGGGATTTCTTTGTTATCAACATCCAGGTAATTTATGTGAGTGGCATCAATATTATAGCTTATGTTTGTGACCATAGCCTCTAAATGCTTGTGTATATTAGTGTAGAGCTTAAGGATGCCAATCGGGTGATATAAGGTAGACTCACAAAGATTTAAATGTTGGTGAGTATTATATACTTCTAACCACCCGACTAATTAACTATTGATAAGTATTAGCTACCACCTCTCGTAGTTGGGTGGCGTCGCTGGTATGCCATCAATCTAGAAAAAACAGGTTGAGTTTGTCAACATTGGGATAGAAGAAGATGTCTTGCGGGTTAGTCAATATAAGATCTCCCCTCAAAATTCCCATAAATTATTGTTGGGTCAGCATCTTTTTCAGTATTTTGTTTAATAAGGGTTAATTCTCCTAGGACTATTTCTTGAGCTTAGTTGATATCATATTGAAGTAATGAGAGTGTTATTGTAGATAAAAACAAGGTAAGAGTTTGAGGCCCAATTTGATTCAATTTGTGATTCTATCGCTCTGTTCAGGAGACGTGAATTAGCAGAGAATATTTCATGTCGTCTCGTGAAACAACAGGACTCGGTTCACATCGTGAAAGAATGGTTCATGTTATGAATTATTTTTCTACACTTTCAGGTGCTCAACAATTTCCCTCCTTAAGATTAAATTCCCTTATTCAATCAAATTCCCTTCTTTAGCCGACCCTCACAACCTTATTTTTGTCAATCCGTCGGTTTTGGTCTTCACGTGAAACAGCACGATTTCTTTCACGTCGTGAAACAAAAAGTGTTTCACGCCGTCAATTGCTTTGGAAATGGTTCACGTCGTGAAAGTCTACTGCACTTTCACGTGCTCCAATTTTTAGTGGGTTGTACCATGTCAGAGGTGTCAGGATAAGGGTTTCTATTTTTGGAATGTAATCCTGTGATTTTTGGCAATAATTTGGGCACTTATTTTTTGAGCGACTCGCGGCGTGAAATTGTTGGAAAATGGTTCACGTCAAACAAGTTCGTGCACTTTCGTGTGGAGTTTTTCACGTCGGCAATTTGTAGTCTTGGGTGCATAATACTTATCCAAATGATAAAAATTAGATTGTGCCAATGCTAAGGAATGAAATGCAAGTTCGTGGCTCAATCAATGGTCCCTTATGTTTTTTATTTTTTTTAATTTTTTTTGGAAAAAAGAAGAAAACAACACCCAGCCTACTTCTTCACGTTGGTGTTTTTTGTGATGCTAACATCATTTTATCAAGAGTAACCAATGAATTCTTTCCTAAACTACTATCCACAACATTCACAGCACCAAAACTATAACTTTTTTCTCAACCACACACACCTTATCCTTTCATTTCCAAACAATGCAATACCAGAATGCAAAGGCAACAATGAATACTATGCAATGGGATCTAAAATGCAAAGAATATGGAAGAAACAAAGGTGTTTCCCTAGCAGCGGTGCCAAAAATGTTTTGGTTTGCCTCACCTCCAAGAGAGAACTCTACACATTCATCTAATGGATAAGCAATAGAACACAACCATCATGGGGTACTTACCAATGCTTCGATCTTGAGTCCCTTGAGGTCTCCAAGATCGCTTTGCTCCAAACTCCAAGCTCCACCTCCACTCTTTCACCATGGAGTCGCTCACACCATCACATAGACTAATCACAGTCTCTCTCACTCTCTCATACAAGCATACACACAAAATCATGAAAGAGGCACAATGCTAGAATGCTCTCACTCCTCACTCTCTCTCACAAGCACAAGGGGAGAGCTCTCAATAGCACAAAGGGGATTGTGTCCTTTTCATTATGAGAAATTGTGTTATATACAATTGGCCCTTATTCACACTTGGGCGCCCAAAACTTACTAGCTAGGCCTTGGGTGGCCAATATCTCATAATGTATAACCTTTATAGTGCCTTTACATGAAACTTATTAATGTCCTCAATTGAGGATCATGTTGTTAATCCGAAACGCTGATGGTTCGCCCGCGCCGCCGGTGACATTGGGAGAAGTTCATTAAGCTTTATCATTTAGAGGAAGGAGAAGTCATAACAAGGTTTCCGTAGGAGAACCTGCGAAAGGATCATTGACACACGTCCGATGAACACCACCAATCGTGGACGTACTGGGAGGGGCCGCACCTGGAGGTGCGATCACCCACGCCTTGTCCCCGTTGTCGTGATGTGGGCGGTATCGCTGGGCAAGTGCGAGACTTCTGGCTGTGAGAGTAACTTCTAATCCCAGCAAGGAAACAAAACATAAAACTCTTCAAGGGGCATAAGTCATCTCCATTTTGGATGACATGTACATGTGCCAATTCGCTTCAAAACATTCCCAAATTCAACTTGATGATTGCACATAAGTTATGTGTCAAGATCATGTGACCAGTTCCAAGCATAGATCTCCTGACCCTTTATCCAAGTGCTTCATACATAACACATGTAGGCATAGCACAATCTTCAAAAGATTTCCATATACATGTGACCATTCACATCACATACTGCCAACATCACCATTTCAAGATGACTCTTGATTTCATGAAAACCTGCTTTCAGATTCCAACAACTCTCACAAATTCCAGAAAAACTCTCCAATTTCTAAGGCCATAAGTAATAAGGCTTTTACCAAGAGTTTTTATTTTTGAGGCAATTAAAGCCTTAAAATCTAAACCTTTACTAAGGAATTATGATTTTTTTGAAATCGAATCCATAAAAAAAAAGCTTATCTTTGTTTTACAAAAATCGAATTTCATGTCATCTTCATGAGCTTCTACGTCGAAATTTCTCCTTGCATGAAATCGGGTAGCAGTTCGCTTCATTTTTTGAAATTTTTAGAAAGCGTATCACTAAATGAAGCTTCAATTACTCTCTAATTCAAACCCCTACAAGGCTTGAACAGAAGCTATATTCCCCAAATAAGATAATCTGCAAAATCGAGCTCTGGTTTTTTTTCCCTCCCTTTTTTGTATACTTTTTTTTTTCATATCCCCGTCACCCTGGTTTTTTCTCTGATTTTTCCCGCAAGGGATTCCGGCCGAATTCCCTTTTGCAGCCAAAAACTCACGTTTCCCCAAAATGAAAATGCATTGTGCCTCCTTTTTTTTGCTTAAAATTCGGATATTCCCTTTTTTTTAAAAATGCCTTCGTATTTTTGCCACACAAGCCACCACCTTCGAATCTTCGCGTCTGCAGCTGCTGCCTCTGCTAGGCGGTCTTCCACTCCTTCGCTTCTGTCTACTATAGTAGGGATCACCTTCAAGTTGAGGAACTCATCCCAGAGAACTATCCAGCAGCCCATGTTACAAATAAAGAATCTTCTGAGAGTTACGCCTGGGAATCCTTTCCATCACGAGAATGTAGCCATCATCTGTAACGACTTGAATGGCCTCTTATGGATAGCCAGGCTCAGTAATAACATCTTCACATGAACGTGCATCGACATTCATCGCTGGCGGCAGCTTTGCTTTCATAACTGAAGGAGCAGGATCTGAATCACCAAGCGTGGCTGTCTGAACCTTCACTGAGTCCTTATCCTCCTTGCTATGCATATAGAGCTGTCTTGTGATGAGAAGCTTCAAGGTCTGTAAAGGTAAAAGGCAGTACAGCAACACTTTCTGTACTACGTTAAATACTCTCTCAATGAAAAGCTCCACAACAAGTTGCAAATCCTCAATTACTCCACGCCTCCTCTCATCTTCCTTTTAATCACCTCAATTTTTGGCCTTATTTCATAGCCTGAAGCAGTCGTTGCTGGAGACATTGGCAAATGTGTATATGCCCCCATCGGGGTATAAGATGAAAACGGCTCAGGAGCTCCATAAGATGCCATTATGGACAATTAGAGAGCTGATGATTAGAAAAGCACGAGAATCCGCTGCAGTTGTTGATGTTCTCAAAGCCTCTTTTTGAAGCTCTTCCTTTAAGCTCTTAATACTTAGAAGATCTACCTCATACTGTGCAAGGACGAGCTCACAAGCCTTCAACTCTGCCTCAGCTGCCCTTAGTTCTTCTCCCATCAGCAATGTAAATGTTTCCTCTGGTGATGTAACCTTTACATTCTCTGCATTTCTAGCATCTTTTAAAGCTTCTATCATCCTAGAAGAAACGTTCATAATGCCATTTTGCATGGATGCATCTTCAACCATATTATCTACTCCCTCTCTAGAAGTGATCAGTTGCTGGTCCTTCAGTCTTTCTTATGCCTCCATCAAGATCAAAAACTGCAACTAATCCCTCTTTATTATTAGCCCCATAAGAAAGTGATGCTGCTTTTGGTTCATTGATAATTCGTGCTACCTCAAGGTTTACCATAAGCATAAAAACTCCATGATTCACACCACACTTATGTACAAAGGCTTCGAGACCTGGCTCAGTCTCGGTTCGTCTTATTGAACCTCATTTACAATATGAACATATGTACATAGGCATCATAGAATGACTCATGTCATGGCACTTAATCCCATGCATCTAGATTTATATTTAATGGCCTCACATGCATGGTTTCACACCATAGACGTGCCATGGCACGATATCCGCCCCCTCTAAACCTGCACATCCTCTGGTATGTGCCAAATCATCATCAAGATCCACATATATCTGGATGTCAACTTCATCTTCTACAATACCAGGAAGATCATCCTCTTCCTCTTCAACCATATTTATGCTATCACTATCAAGTCTCTCATCTTGAGTCTCCTGCGAATCAAAAGGATCACTGTCATGCCTTCTTTTAAACATCTTGATCCTTTTGCCTGCTACAAGATTCTTTATCTCTGTTTCGTCAAGCTCACACAGGGTATACGTGGCATTTCCATGCACATGCTTGACAATGTAAGGGCCAAACCATCTTTTTGCAAACTTCCTTTGCACAGTGAACTTGTTGTCAAGACTACTATCATACATTAGGACCCAATCACCTTCTTCAATGGGTTTTGGCCGGAGTCTGTGTCTTCTAACAAATCTTTCTTTATTTTTCAACCTTGCATCTTTCAAACGAGTTTTAGCAAGCTCTACATCTTCAGGCCTTCTCTCCAACTGCCTCATTCGCAATGCAAGGAGGTCTTCCCTGTTCAATTCTTCCACCCAGGGTAATACATTCCAAGTTGGAACTACTTCTTCAACTAGCATTACTGGCTTCTGACCATATATTACTTCTGCAGGCATGTATCCTGTCACTGAGCTATGAGTTGTACGGTCTGTTGAGATATCGAGCTCGTCTAGTGAGGCGGTGGACACTGATGACCCGCCTAGGGGATAGGCCCCACACTTACACCACTGGCATGGTTGGTGAGATCTTGGGTGATATGTGGCCAGTGGGATGACAGGCTGTGTGACAGCCACTCCAGAGACTGGCATAGTTATAGCGCCAGCTCATTTAGTTGGGTTCACACTATAGAGAACCTGTGTATGTATTGGTTGAGTACCTTTCATATTGGGTGTACTCTTATCTTGTATATGGTGTGTTGAGTGTTGAGTAGAGAAGAAGAAGATTTTCAGCCTCTCACCTTGTGTGTTCTCTATTAGGGTTTTGTGAGTGTGTGTGTGCGCTTGCAAGAGCTCAAGATCTCTTCCCCCCTGCATCTTTTCATGGTATCAGAGCCTGGTTCATGCTAAGGGCTGAGCTGCAAGCAAAGGAACCACAGGAAGCGGTACGAGGGTAAGAGCTTCAACTACTCTTCCCTATTGTGTTGGTGACTACACCCTTGTCGGGAGCTCTACGGGAGGCACCAGCAAACGGTCTCTGATTGAGGAGCTTTCTTCACGGGAGTAAAGCTATTGGGCAACTATACAGTCCTATTGGACTACGTTTTTTGGGCCAAAAACGCGTTTCGGGCGCGTCTGGACCTCCGTTTTTCAGAAAACAGGCGATTTCGAGCACTGCGGGTAAGTCATCGATTCTCTGCAGAACTCTGTTTTAAGAACTGCAGGAAGACAGATTGACTGTGCAGACACTGTGGGTGCTGCAAAGAGGTGTACAGTTGCCATTGGGTGTATGTATGCACATTGAAGTCACTGGTTGTGACATTTGAGAGTACTACAGTACCGCTGTGCAGAAAATATAGCACTTTCTGCAGAAAAACCAGAGTGCAGTTTCTGGTAAAATTGTGTGTTTGGCAAGATGTCTAATGATGGCATAACACAGATTGTGGCTGAGAAGCTTGACAAGAATAACTTCCATGCTTGGAGGTTCAGGTTGACGAATTTCCTAATGGGAAAAGGCTATTGGGACTACATAGAAGGTGAGCATGAAGAGGCACCGGAGATACCGGATATAAATCCGACTGCTGCTGCAGATGTGAAAGAGTTTAAAGACTGGAACCAAGGAGCCAGGAAGGTTATGTATTGGCTTTCCATTAGTATACAGGACACCATGATTGGGCACATTCAGGATGCCAAGTCCCCCAAGGAGGCGTGGGACACCTTGGTAAAGCTTTATGAAACAAATACCAAGGCACGTAAGATACAGTTGAAGAATGAACTTCATACTGTGGAGAAAAAGAGCATGTCTGTGAATGACTATGCGTTGAAGATAAAGGGTATTGTGGAATCCCTTGCATCTATTGGTGTGTCAGTAGATGATGATGATAAGGTGGAGGTCTGTCTACGTGGTCTCGGGCCACAATACAAGGCGTTCAACATTCCCAACTTTATAGATTTGGTGTCTAAAGAGAAGAGCTTGGGTGAAGACCAACAGTCCTCACAAAGTAAAAACAGTTCAGAGCAACAGGCCTTCTACACGAGTTCAGGAAGAGGACGAGGTAGAGGAGGCCGTGGACGCGGTCAAGGAGGTGGCCGAACAGGTAATCAGAATTATGGTCAGCAGAGCAGCAACAACAATAACAGTCCCAGAATCAACAACAACACGCAGGTGGAAGAGGCAAATTCAGAGGCAGGGGGAGTCAAAGAGGCCGTGGAAATTAGCAAAGGCAATATAATGATGCACGTGAATGCTATTATTGTGGTAAGCCTGGACATGTGCAGGCAGAATGTTATAAGAAGCAGGCTGACATGCAAAATGGGAAAGTGCAGCAAAACAACTATGCATCCTCCAGCAGAAATAATGAAGATAATGAAAGGTTGTTTGTTATGCAGCATGTCGTGAATGCCATGTCTGAAAATGTTGATGCAGCACAAAAAGATAATGTATGGTATGTGGATTCAGGCGCTTCGAACGACATGACGAGTCATGGGGAGTGGTTCAAGGAGATGAAAAACCCGAAAAGACCAGGTTTTGTGGAAACAGGGGATGACACTGCTCATCCAATTGCCCACGTTGGAGATGTGACATTATCTATGCAGGATGGCAAAGTGAAGTACCTTGCAGATGTACTTCATGTACCGAACATAACAAAGAATCTGGTTTCAGTTGGCCAGATGATTGAGCAGGGTTTGCAGGTTCGGTTTAACCCTGATGGGTGTTATGTTGAAGATTTCAAAGACAAGTGCAGGTTGGTTGCAAAAGGCAACAGAGTGGGCAGAATGTTTACGTTGAATGTAGACATGCCTGAAATGAGTGCTGCGATGTTTGCAAATGGTTCAGGAATTGTTACAGACACAGACATTTGGCATAAAAGGATTGGACATGTGAATGTGCAGAGATTGAAGTCTATGCAGACTAAAGGAATTGTGACAGGGCTGCCAAAATTTAAAGTGGAAGATACGCATAAAATCTGTGAAGCATGCCAATTTGGGAAGCAAACAAAGCATGTGTTTCCACGTAACAGATATGTGAGCAGAAATGCACTAGATGTTGTGCATTCAGATGTATGGGGTCCTACGAAGACCATATCTATGGGAGGCTGCAGGTATTATGTGACTTTCATTGATGACCACACAAGAAAAGTGTGGGTATATTTCATGAAGGAGAAGAGTGAGGTGTTCACTCACTTTCAGAATTTCAGAATTTTGGTTGAAAAGCAAACAGGGAAATATGTAAAGTGCCTAGGGTCAGATGGAGGGGGAGAGTACTTCTCCAATGAGTTCTCTGAATATTTGAAGAAGAATGGTATTCGGAGACAGTATACATGCAAATACACTCCGCAGCAAAATGGAGTTGGTGAGCGAAAAAACAGGCACATTGCTGAGATTGCGCGAGCATTGATGGAAGAGAAGAATATTCTGCATTGCTATTGGGCTGAGGTTGTTTCTACAGCAATATACATCATGAACAGGACTCCAACTGCAGCCATACATGATGTAACTCCAGAGGAGAGGTTTACTGGCAGAAAACCAGATTTGTCTCATCTGAAAGTTTTTGGATGCATTGCATACGTGCATGTGCCAGATGAGCTGAGAACTAAGCTGGATCCGAAAGCTGAAAAATCTGTGTTTATTGGATATTCCCTTGAGCAAAAGGGATACAGGTGTTATAATCCTGCTACACGTGAGTTGAGGGTAAGCAGGGATGTTGTTTTTGATGAGATGAGCAGCTAGTATGCTGCTGAAAAAGAAGCTGTTGGGGCTGATGTGAGTGGAAGTGTGGTTGCACAGAATGCAGGTCAGCAATCACAGTCTTTGAGTGGACCAAGAGAGTCCTCATCTAGTGGGTCTGTTGATAGACCATGGAGTGGCAGGCTGCGTCATAATACCAGCCCTGCAAATGTGATTACTACATCATGTAAAGGAAAAGAGAAAGTGGTCGAGCCCCTGTATGCCTGACATTTCTGCAGGGCACTCTCATGTTGATGGAGAGTCTAGTGGCTCAGATATGAGCCTTGATGAGGAGCTTGGGATCCCAGCTATGAGAACACCTGGTGTAAAGAAGGCTATGGAAGCCATGAATGAAAAGCTGCGAAGATCTGGGAGAGTGAAAAATCCTATGCAGAGATTTACCTATGATGGTTATGTGGCACATCACTATGCATATATGGCAAAGGTTGTGCAGGTTGTTGAGCCCACATGCATTGATGAGGCTATTGGAAATGTGTGTTGGGAGAAAGCTATGGATGAGGAGATGGATGCACTATATAGAAATGAAACTTGGGCTTTAGTGCAATTGCCTGAAGGCAAGAAAGCCATTGGATGCAAGTGGGTGTACAAAGTTAAACATAACAGTGATGGAAGCATAAATAGGTACAAGGCTAGATTGGTAGCCAAAGGATATGCGCAGACATATGGGATTGATTATGAGGAAACTTTCAGCCGAGTTGCCAAGATGGCAACGATGAGAGTTGTGATAGCAGTGGCTGCGTCAAAGCAATGGTCTTTACATCAGATGGATGTAAAGAATGCATTCTTGCATGGGGATTTGCAAGAAGAGGTGTATATGTTGCAGCCACCTGGTTATGAGGATGTGGGTCACTCCGAGCATGTTTGCAGGTTGAAGAAAGCCTTGTATGGCTTAAAGCAAGCACCAAGAGCATGGTCTGACAAGATTTCTGAATATCTTGTCACTATTGGCTTTCATGTAGCCAATGCAGATTTCTCACTGTATGTGAGACATGGTGATAGAGGAGTTGTGCTTGTTGTCATCTATGTAGATGACTTGATCATTACGGGGGACCATGATGCAGAGATCTTTGATGTAAAGATCTTGCTTAGACAGAAGTTTGAGATGAAGGACCTGGGGGAGCTCAGATATTTCTTGGGCATTGAGGTGATTAGGTCACCACATGGTATTGGATTACTACAGAGACAGTATGGCTTGGACATGTTGTCCAAGTATGGTATGACAGGCTGTAAGCCTATTTCTGTGCCGTTGGATCAGAATGGCAAGTTGAGTGCAAATTCAGGAGAGATCTTGGAGGATCCTACTATGTACAGGAGCATAGTAGGAAGTTTGATCTACATGACGATCACCAGACCAGATTGGAGCTATGCTGTTGGGTTGGTGAGTCAGTTTATGCAGGTTCCACGGAAACCGCATTTGGATGCAGTAAGACGCATACTGAGGTATGTGAAGTCTACTTTGCATTGTGGACTATTCTATGAGACTGGGACAGAGATATATGTACATGGGTACACAGATGCTGATTGGGTTGGTAGTATCTCAGATAGAAGATCTACCAGTGGATTCATGTTTTCTTTGGGGAGTGCTACTGTGACTTGGAGCAGCAAGAAGGAGCCTACGGTTGCTCTATCGAGTACAGAGGCCGAGTACAGAGGAGCTGCTATGGCAGCATGTGAGGTAGCTTGGTTGAGAAAGCTACTTGCAGATTTGGGTCTATCAGTGGATAGACAAGTTGTCATTTTCTGTGACAACATTAGCAGTATACAGTTGGCCAGGAACCCAGTCTTTCATGCTCGTACGAAGCAAATAGAGGTCCACTACCACTTCGTCAGAGAGAAGGTCTTAGCAGGAGACCTTGACCTTGTTTATGTCAGCACAGAGGATCAGGTAGCTGACATCTTCACCAAAGCATTGGGTACAGAAAAGCTCCGCACATTCAGGGCTTCGCTTGGTGTACATGAGATGGAGTTGAGCTCGAGGGGGAGTGTTGAGATATCGAGCTCATCTAGTGAGGCGGTGGACACTGATGACCCGCTTGGGGGATAGGCCCCACACTTACACCACTGGCATGGTTGGTGAGATCTTGGGTGATATGCGGCCAGTGGGATGACAGGCTGTGTGACAGCCACTCTAGAGACTGGCATAGTTATAGCGCCAGCTCATTTAGTCGGGTTCACACTATAGAGAACCCATGTATGTATTGGTTGAGTACCTTTCATATTGGGTGTACTCTTATCTTGTATATGGTGTGTTGAGTGTTGAGTAGAGAAGAAGAAGATTTTTAGCCTCTCACCTTGTGTGTTCTCTATTAGGGTTTTGTGAGTGTGTGTGTGCGCTTGCAAGAGCTCAAGCTCTCTTCCCCCCTCCATCTTTTCACGGTCAGCCCATAAAGCATATGGTAGCAGCCTTGGCCACTCTCGCATTCTTCCTCTGCATGCCTTAGCCAAAGCTTTAATGATTGGAGGATGTCCTCGCTCACTTTTACCATTGCCCTCAGGGTTGTAAGCACATGTTAGGGCCAATCTGATGCCAATTCTAGAAAAGAATTCCCTTGCTTCTTCAGCATCTAGCTCACCCGTGTCAGCTATTATTTTTCCAACACAACCATACCGGCAAATCACATCTTCCAAGAGAAATTTGCATACTGTTTCCGTGCTCTTTATTCTAAGAGCACGCCCTTCTACCTGATTTGTCAGGTCTTCTCTTGCAAGTACTACGTACCGCATCTGCCAGATTCCCAAGGGCATTATAACTAGATCCACTACCCATTTGTAGTGCATGGCAAGTGGGTAGGTTGGTTCCAGGCCATCACGATGTCGCACATTCGAGTACATTTGACATACCATGCATGTTTCCACATATTGGGATACATCCTTGTACATTCCTTTCCACCAATATCTTTCCTTTATTTTGGTAAAGGTGGCCCACACGCTTCGATGTCTAGCCCAGAGACTCTCATGGAATTCTTTCATGAGCTTCCCTTGAGTCTCTTTATCACATATAGCATTCCTCTGCTTAGGATGCTTCCACAGGTATCCATTCTTTAGAAAATACCCATATGCCTTTCTGCGGATCCTCTTGAATTCTAAGTCAGACCAATTTTCCTGCCTTGCCAAGGTACTCTCAAGTATTGGCCAATAAGCAACCAATCTCCTTCATACATTTCCTCAGTAAAAGACTCAAGTGCATTTGACAAGGAAGCATGGTCCCCTTTGCAAGTGCAGTAGTATAGAACTTTGTGCCTACATCATCAATGTCACTAATCATCCCTTCTTCATCTTCATACCTGGCCCTTGATAGCATATCTGCAACTGGGTTATCCTTCCCTGCAATATGCTCAAACTCGGGATTTAGTGACTTGATATAGGCAATCCACCTGAGCATAGCGATATCTAGAGTGGTGCAGCTTGCAATCATCCCAAGGAGTGGCAAGCAGTCAGTTTCCACAAGCACGGATGCCCCAATGAGATATTCTTTTTCACATTTTAAGGCAGTAACTACTCCCCATAACTCCCTTTTGATCTACGGATAATTTTGTTGGCGAATGCTTAGTACCTTTGCTCCAAAACTGATTACATACCTATGATCATCCTCATCGTCTTGCCCTACTGCTCATCCTATCCCAATAGGACTAGTATCAACTGTTACAATCACAGGCCTGCCACACTCATAATCTACCTTCCTTAGAGTAGGTGAGGTTTGGAGCAAACATTTCAGCTTCCGCATAGCTTTACTATGTGCAGCATTCCATAAAAATCTCTGATTTTTCCTCAAAAGTTGGTGGAGAGGATCTGCTACATGTGCATAATGTGGGATCCATATAACATAAAAGACACATGCACCAAGAAATCTCCTCACCTCTGTAACATTAATGCATATCTCTTTCATTCTTTGTATTGCATCTATCTTGGTTGGACAAGGTCGGTGTCCATTAGTATTACAAAGATGCCCCACGATTAGTACTTCACCAACCCCAAACACTGATTTCATTCCAGACAAAGTAAGATTCACCTCTTCAAGCCTGGATAGGATTTTGTCACAATCTTTTATATTATTTGCCACAAATTTGCGGCATCCCTTCAAATCCAAATCCCCATCTTTATCTTTCTCATCACAGCCTTTTATGGGCACATCATCCAAAAAAGACATAGTTATTTGCGGAATGAAGTCTTGCAAGTCTTTATTCATATCATTAATCATATGTGCCATTGAGTTGGTGGCTCCCTGTGGTAAGGTGCACATCCTTACCAAACCCAAAGGAGTTTTCATTGTGGTCAAGTCCCTACTTTGTATATCCAGCTGGAACTGATCATATCCCGAATACAGATCACCCATAGAGTATATAGCTTTCCCTGCAAATGCTTCTGCAAACTTGTCCACAATCGGACCTGCTCCCACATTCCTGATTGTGACCTTGTTTATAGGTTGCATGTCTTGAATGAAGCGCAATGCTCCATTTTTCTTTGGTACGGTAAACCATCTGTTGGAGTATGGAGCACATGATGGCTCCAAAATCCCCATCTTGATCTTTTCTTTTAGTAATTCCATCAGCTTTGGCAAGAGGGCTTTTGGTACTGGAATCGACCGCAGGTTCCAGGGCACATGTGGAACAGTGAAGATCACCATTGGTGCTATTACGCTTGGATCAACACAGCCTACTATCTCATGCAGCTGAAAAGCAAAGGCCTTCCCATGTTTTACAAGCATCCCCTCAAAGCATTCCTTTTCAACTGGCAACAGAAAATCCTTTTCACCAATCTTCAGCTCTTTTAGGGTTTCCTGTGTAAACTTATGCCCAATTTTCTTCGGATCTCTGAGATTCGGTCGCATAGAGGCTTCATCTATTTTCTCCTTGCTTCCTGGTGGCAAGGGCAAGGCAACTGGTTTCACCTTCTTTGCAACCGTTTTATACTTTGTATCAACACGAGCATCCATCTCACAATACATGTTTTTACATTCCATTCCCTCAAATTCCCGGATTATATCATACATCCCCATAGATGACACTTTTACCATCTCATTTCCACCCTGTAAGCATGCGTTTTTCATGGCAGAAAGCTCATCCATAGTATCCACAAATGACACCTCATCAAGCACACCTGAAATAAACTCATTTTTCTCCAAAAGACCACACTGCTCAAGACTTTTTTGTACATTTTGTACATATCGATGCATACCACGCTTCAAATCCTTGCTTTTTACAAAGACTATTGACCCATAGCTAGAAAATCTCTGAAAGTTTGCTGAAAAGTTATTTACATCGATTGAGTCCGGCGAGAACTCATTGCCCCTTGTACCATTGCAATCCCGCTTTACAATGGCACCTGGCCAAAATCCCTCATCTCCCTGTAGTTCATGAATTCTTTGTTTATCTTTGGGAGTGACTGTTCTCGAAGAGACTCGCGGTTCCTTTCATGTGGTTAATACAAACTGTCAAGAACTGAACAGCTTTCTTGCCATCTTTGCTCCTTATTCTTGCATATGCTGAGCCATCATCCAAGACTTTTGTCTCCATCCTCACAGCTGTAATATAGGGTTGCCCAAGGATAAGGGGATACGATGACATCTCCTGGACGAAGAAGTTCTGATCATCTTTCACATCCCCTATAGTTACCCTTACATTTGGACAGGCTGTATAGAGCTCTCCAGATGAGTTATTAGCCGCTTTAATCATCCACCCGTGATCTACATCCATTGGCCACTTACATTTGTTGTAGAGGTTTTTAGCCATAAGATTTATTTCAGACCCATGATCGATTAAGGCAACATACGGCTCTTCCAAGTCTCCTATCTTGACAAGGGTTTCAGTAGTGGCCCTTGCCCAATGGTTCCTGGAGTAATGACTTTTTGCAAGAACTTCTTTTTCATCACCCTCATCCACAAAGCACACTTGTCGTGCCCCTCCAGTAGAGTGACTACATTCCACCACATTCTCTCTCTCTTCCTTTTGCTGTACCTGTACTCCATGAGTCTTGGAAGTGCTTGTCTCCCCCTGTGATGGAATAGATTCAATTATGGACTGCCTTTTCCTTCGTATAATATCAATTATCTCATCATGGAATTCTTTCTTTACAATTCCCAAGACTTCCCCTAGTGTAAATTCCACCCTACTGTTTAGAATCCTCTCTTCTAGCACCTTTTTGAGGTCCGTTTGCGGCTTCAATATCGGATTGGAGCTTATAGAGCGGACTTTTCCCTTTACCCTTCTCCTTCTCATGCTTCATCTTTGCTGGCACTTCTTCCATTGATACTTCCTGTGGAGGCTGATTTTGCGGGCGGAGGCACATGTGATGGCCCAGGGTCCTTCTTTCCACTACCACGGGTGACCCTTTTTGATGGCCCTCCTTCCTCATTTTCCCTCTTACGCTTTTCCTCAACCTGTGCCTCATTATTATGGCATTTTGCAATATAGGCATGAACAGATAGAGAATCCACAGGTTCTTCCCAGCCAGTCTCAAGACGTATACAGTCTCCTGCCTCATGAAAAGCCTGCTTAGACACCTTCTTTGACGCAATTAGCTCCATTGTTGATGGCCAAAAATCTTCATTCTCATAGTCTTCATCTTTCTCAGATTCCTGCTTTGATTGACCGGCCTTTAACCCATAGGTTGCTGCCTCAACCATAGAGATGGCATGGCTAGCAGCAGCCATATCCTCAACCAGCTTTTTCATCCCTCCTTTCCCAAAGTTTGTGCTTAACGGAAGACCAGTCTCTGTAAGGTGGATTTTTCCATCTTTGAAAAATACAAGTTGGTTTCTGAGGGCTTCCTTATAGCTAGCACAATCTTTTTTCGCATGTTCTGGGTCATCACACCATATACATCTGAATGTAAACCCTTCTTTGCTTTGAGGCCTTTGCATAGAAGCCTGCCCTAATGGTAGCCCTTTTTCCTCAATCCTGGACATCTTCAGTTTTAGGTCTCGCATGCCCTTAATAAGCTCATCCATCGGCCCTTCTACCTTTGGGATTGCAGCAGCTGGATTTGGTAGATTCTCAGGGGTAACAACAGTTATAGGAGTTGCCGAGCTCATCACCATTTTATCCCTCCTTTGCTGCCGCTTTGCTAGCATGGTGACTGCATCCTCAACATCATTACAATCATTCTTTAGCCCCTGCTCTGTATCCTTATCCTCAAGGAGAATTTCCAGTTTTTCTTGGAGATCTTTCCCAGCTGCTTGTAAGAAGAGCTCTGTTTTTTCCCTGTCTAAGGCTGTCCGCTCTATCCTTGACAGCTAGGCATAGCGCTTCTCAAACTCTCTTAGCAACTCTGTGGCAGAAATTCCAATTTTGGGTTTTGTAATCCATTCCAAGAAAGTTCGCTTGGTCACCCGCTCGGAATCCTCCATCAAATATTCATCCTTCAAAGCAAGCTTGAACTCCTCCCAATTTCTGCCACCATGTGCTGCCTGTAATCCTCTTATGCGCTCTCTTATTTCAGGAACACATACCAGCTCAAAGCTTCGAACCATATCCTCCTCAGTCACCCTGTTTAGGTCCATTTCCTTTGTGTAATTACGCAGGTACTTTGTGATGTCTTTACCATCAAATTGATCCACCTTTTTCACGATTGACTTCAGTGCTTTTGTCGTGGAAATTTGCCCCCTCTCAGTCGCTTGCTGCTATTGCATATACATAGTAAACATCTGAAACATTTGCATAACCCCAGGGTCAAAACGAACCCCTTGTCCCTCAGGATATGAAAAAAAAAGTATGCAGAAAAGAGAGGGAAAAAAAACCAGAGCTCGATTTTGCAGATTATCTTATTTGGGGAATATAGCTTCTGTTCAAGCCTTGTAGGGGTTTGAATTAGAGAGTAATTCAAGCCTTGTAGGGGTTTGAATTAGAGAGTAATTCAAGCCTTGTAGGGGTTTGAATTAGAGAGTAATTGAAGCTTCATTTAGTGATACGCTTTCTAAAAATTTCAAAAAATGAAGCGAATTGCTGCCCGATTTCATGCAAGGAGAAATTTCGACGTAGAAGCTCATGAAGATGACATGAAATTCGGTTTTTGTAAAACAAAGATAAGCTTTTTTTTATGAATTCGATTTCAAAAAAATCGTAATTCCTTAGTAAAGGTTTGGATTTTAAGGCTTTAATTGCCTCAAAAATAAAAACTCTTGGTAAAAGCCTTAATACTTATGGCCTTAGAAATTGGAGAGTTTTTCTAGAATTTGTGAGTTGTTGGAATCTAAAAGCAAGTTTTCATGAAATCAAGAGTCATCTTGAAATGGTGATGTTGGCAGTATGTGATGTGAATGGTCACATGTATATGGAAATCTTTTGAAGATTGTGCTATGCCTACATGTGTTATGTATGAAGCACTTGCATAAAGGGTCAGGAGATCTATGCTTGGAACTGGTCATGATCTTAACACATAACTTATGTGCAATCATCAAGTTGAATTTGGGAATGTTTTGAAGCGAATTGGCACATATACATGTCATCCAAAATGGAGATGACTTATGTCCCTTGAAGAGTTTTATGTTTTGTTTCCTTGCTAGGATTAGAAGTTACTCTCACAGCCAGAAGTCTCGCACTTGCCCAGCGATACTGCCCATGTCACGACAGCTTTTTGGTGAACCCGACGTGAAACTGCTGGGGTGAGAGTTAGTGGTGAAATTCACAGTGCAAGCTATGGCTGAAATCTTCTCAAGAAGAATATCCCGCTTTAATGGTCTGCCAGGTGCCAGAGTGCTTTTGATAAGCTGATCGCCTTGGTAACCAATCCCGTTTTGAAGTTGCAAGATTTCTCTCTACCCTTTGAGGTAGTAATAACTGATGCCAGTGGTTTTGCCCTGGGAGGTGCACTCATGCAGGAAGGTCATGCAGTGGCCTATGAATCCCAAAAACTCAGAATGCATGAGAGAAATTATGCTGTCCACGACTTGGAACTACTTTTAGTAGTATATGCCTTGAAGTTGAGACATTACCTACTGGGTGAAAGATTCACTTTGATGCCCTAAAGTTGAGACATTACCTACTGGGTAAAAGATTCACTTTGATGACAGATCATCACAGCTTAAAGTGGATCTTCACTCAAAAGGATCTCAACATGCGCCAAAGAAGGTGGATGCAGATCCTGAAGGAATTTGATTTTGAAATCAAGTACCGCCCAGGCAAAGAAAATTTGGTAGCAGATGCCCTCAGCAGAAAAGCCTCCTTGCTTGCAATTACTGTAGTGTCAAATCCCTTGATTATTGAATCAAGAGAGAAGATCATGCAGGATAGATTCTTTGGCCCTATTGCTACCCTACTTATGCAGGAAAGCAAAACTCCACAGGAGTTGAACCGAGTTCAAGGGTATAGCCCTGGATGATGGAATTATGTATTATAATCGCAAGCTATGCATTTCCAATGATGAGGGAAAAGGGTCAAATTCTGAATGAAGCCCATGATAGCCTTATTACTGGACATCCAAGTTTCATCAAAACCTACATGTCTGTGAAGAAAAGCTTCTTTTGGCCTGGTCTAAAAAAGGATGTACTTAATCATGTACGTCAATGTCTGACCTGTCAGAAAGTCAAGGCCGAGAGAGTAAAAATGTGTGGGAAGATGTTTCCTCTTGGTGATGTAACCTTGGCATTCTCTGCATTGCTAGCATCTTTTAAAGCTTCTATCATCCCAGAAGAAACGTTCATAATGCCATTTTGCATGGATGCATCTTCAACCATATTATCTACTCCCTCTCTAGAAGTGATCAGTCTGGTCCTTCAGTCTTTCTTATGCCTCCATCAAGATCAAAAACTGCAACTAATCCCTCTTTATTGTTAGCCCCATAAGAAAGTGATGCTGCTTTTGGTTCATTGATAATTCGTGCTACCTCAAGGTTTACCATAAGCATAAAAACTCCATGATTCACACCACACTTATGTACAGAGGCTTTGAGACCTGGCTCAGTCTCGGCTCGTCTTATTGAACCTCATTTACAATATGAACATATGTACATAGGCATCATAAAATGACTCAAGTCATGGCACTATATCCCAGGCATCTAGATTTATATTTAATGGCCTCACATGCATCGTTTCACACCATAGACGTGCCATGGCACGACACCATGCCCCTGAGCCAAGATAAAGTGGGCGAGATGCCACGCTGGGGCCTCCTGTTGGCCGCGTAGTGGGGTGCGGGGAGAGGGACGCCTCCCCCCACCTCCGCCATGAGGGCATCCCCCCTTCTTTGTGCCTCTTGGCACACGAGGGCGCTCAATAAACCTCCCCCCCCTTTTAGGGTGGGGTGCATGAGGCGCACTTACAATAACCGAAGCCAGAATGAGATTCCTCCCTCCGAGAGATGATCGAAATATGTAGCAACAACTCTTAGCAAACAGATATCTTGGCTCTTACAACAACGATGAAGAATGCAGTGAAATGAGATATGTAGTGTGAATTGCAGAATTTCACGAATCATCGAGTCTTTGAATGTAACTTACACCCCTGGCTCGTCCAAGGGCTTGTCTTCCTGAGCGTCCACACAACCCCCATGCTAAGCCCCCCTCCTCCTCCCACGCGGTGGATCGAGGGGCTCGCATGGCAGAGGTGGTCGTCCGAGCACACCTCCCCCTCCTCGCCTCCCCCCTTGGGGGCGGCGATGGATTATGGACTAGATACTATGACATCCCCACTTACATCATCAGTGCCAGAACTTGGTATCGATGTATTCTCCCACACAAACACACACATAAGAGAGTACAATCATATGAAGGTCTGTGTGCTAAGTTTGTGTTAGGGCTCCGGAGATGAATGCAGACTCGGTCATAATGAAGTCTAGCACTAAGGGAACAATAAATAGAAAGAATTAATACAAGAAAAAGGAGGTTGATAATCATATGCACCACTGAAGATAGGAATGATTAACACAATATCAAATGGTTGCAACTCAGATGAAAAATTAACAATGTGAAATTTGCATGTCTACTAAATTCTAATAAAGCTTAAATGTATATCTAGATGAATCCAAGAAGAAGCCCAAACTCAACTTATAAGAAAATGCAGGTTATAAACTCATGGTAGTCATCCATAAGACTATATAGCCATTAGCTCCATCATGCATAGTATGGACTAGATACTATGACATCCACACTGAAGTCATCAATGCCCAATAGTTGGTGTAGAACTTGATATCAATATATCCTCCCACTCACATAAGAGCATACATTCATACGAAGATATGTGTGCTAAGTTTCTGTCAGAGCACCATGGATGCAAGGTAGACTTAGTCATAATGAAGCCTTGCACTGTTGTTGCAACTGCCTCACCCCAAAGCTTCTTTAAAAGGCTTCTTTGTTTAAGCATTGTCCTAGGCATCTCCACCGCGATATGGTTCTACCTCTCCACCACACCATTCTCAGTTGGTGTACTTGTATTGGTAAGCTCTCACTTTATGCCATTCTTGTACAATATTGGACCATCTCATTGGAAGTAAACTACGCTTCTTTGTCAACACGCACTGTTTTGACCAGTTGACTCGATTCCTTTTCCACAAGAGTCCACCAATCCTTAAAATGGGGAAAGCCCAAGTAAACTTGTTGTAGTCATTAACTAGCAACATAAATTACCCTACACCACCAAGAGACTTCCACCACATTGGCCCCAAAATTCAATGGCTAAGTAGCCCTCCTACTTCCCTCCTTCGAAAAAGACTCCCTGTGTTCTTGGCCTCTAACACATAAGCTACGACTACTTTACTTTGTTCCCACATCAAGTAGGCCTTCTACCATTTGAGCTCGATGTAAAGCATCATAGTTCAGGTGGCCAAATTAGTCATGACATGCAGTCGAGGTAGAAGTTGTGCATGGACTACTCGCCCATATACACATGTGAGGCATGGTTGGGGGAGCTCATTAGTAGTTGTTGAGAGAGAAGAGAATCTTGTTGCAGACCTCAAGGAGCCTAAGAACCCACCTAAAAATCGCTTTCTTCATTGGTTACTATCACATCTCCTCTCTGTCCAACTCAAGAACTAAAAGATTCTCTCTCTCTCTCTCTCTCTCTCTCTCTCTCTCTCTCTCTCTCTCTCTCTCTCAGTCTCTCCCTCTAAAGCCCTTCTCTGATTGCAGTAGGTCTCTCTTTTAAGCTTCTCTTTGGGATCCAAGCTATCTACCATCTTCCATTGTGTCTGCTATGGCATTCACAGAAATAACAAACACCTCAAATTCATCACGAGTGACGAAGGTAGACTTGCATATTCACATCTTGAATGAATATGCACCTATTAGAAAAGAACGTCTAAACGCATAGGAGAAGCAAGAAAGAAGACAACAGGGTCATTATAATGTGGATCTTTGGGTTGATGGGTATTTATATCCTAATGATCCTTCTTCAAATTTCTCTCCACCTTTCACAAGCCTATCCTCATTCATTCATTTTGTTATAAAGGGTGAGAATGGGCTCCTTGGATATTACAAACGCTTAAGTATATGTGATGCATGGAAGGTTCAATTTCTAAACTCACAAATTCATAGCTTGCAAGTCACTTTGAGTAGTGTGCAACAAGCTCTTAAAATTGCACAGAATAATGTTTTACAACTACAGAGAGAGGGCAAAGAGAAAGAGGACCACATCCTCAAGTTACAGGATACAATCTCGTGTATGAAGAGCACACCCATGGGATCCAAAGAGCAAAAGAGGACAATAAACAACATTCAGACACTTGCAATTGGTGGTGGTGATCTCAAGCGAAGAATTCATGCAGCAAGGTTTGTTTGATTTTTGGTTATAAGTTATTTTTATTAGAGTGTATCTCTTGTTTGATTTTTTTCATTAACTGTTAATTCATTATATAATATTGGTGCATCTCTTGTTTGATTTTTTTCATTAACTATTAATTCATTATATAATATTGCTACTATAAGTAATATTTGTTAGTTCATTTTACAGGACCTTTCTTAAAGATGCATGTGGTGATAATGGTCCTCAAGATGATATTGGAGATATGTTACGTAGGTGCATGCAAAAACATGCGTGTGGTGATAATGGTACTCAAGATGATATTGGAGATATGTTACGTAGGTGCATGCAAAAACATGACATTCTTTCCATAGTTCATTATAAGACCTTTCTTAAAGATGCGTGTGGTGATAATGGTCCTCAAGATATTGGAGATATGTTACGTAGCTGCATGCAAAACATGACATTCTTTCCATAGTTCGAGATCCACGCTACAAGAAGGTACGACAGATACTTGCAAATGAGATAATGAAAGATATAACTAACATTTTAGGTATTGAGAAAGTTCAGAATACATGCGATGAAGTGGGCATAAGCACAAAAGGATACGAGGCTCTCCATCAATTACTGCAAGATACACTTCGCAAACAAGGCATCACACGAAATATTTTTCCTCCCCCAAGAAGATTAAGATTAGCAAAGAGGACATGCAATGAAGATGTGCAACGAAAGATTGGAGAGTACCACTGCGTCAATGATGTGCTGACCATTAGAGCTTGGGGAAAAAAGCGAGGCAACAATGGTAATATTGTGGTTCCTTACAACGAGTTCAACAATATATTTGCTGATCTACAACATCTTCAGAAAGTTATGATCTTATTATATGGATTACCTAATATTTGTAAGTAACTTTTATCTCTTGCAAAGTAGTTGAAAAAGTCTATGAAAAATCAAAGCTTATTTAATTTTGTTTGTCACGCAAGGTGACAAAGTTAGCTTTGTGTTGAAAATGGATGAGTGTCAGATTGTGAAAGGAAAGAGGATAGAGCGAATGAGTATCACACTCATGAATGAGGCTATGGCATATGCAAAAAGTTCACAGTTATCGTCTTTTCTCAGTGAAGACACATTTGAGGGGAATACTGAGATCAACCAAACTCCTGAGATAGGGAGAGGCGCAAGCTAGACCTTCTCTCATATAGTGTCCAATTTGAGAAAGAGATATGGTGGCTTGGGGCATTTGAAGTACCAAAAGAGACACATGAAGTTCTCGCTTGGAGATTTGATAGGATATCTTGGATCATTAGGAATTTTTTGGACCCAAAAAGGGCCTCCTAAGGATTCCTAATTTTAAGGGATTAGAGCTTAAAAAGATGGGCTTAAGGGAGACAATGGCTATGATGACCCCTATTTTTTACCTTGCCACATCAGCCATACCCCCCTAGTTTCACTTTTTAAAGGGAATATTCTCATACTCTCTCTCTTACTTTTTGACTTTTCTCATACTTTCTCTCTTACTTTTTGAATTTTTTATCTTCACTCTCTATAAATTGAATCTTTCTTGTCAGTTTGAAATATCCTTTCTCATTAACTCCCACCATATCTCCCTTCCACATCAGCAAAACATTCTCATATTTAGGTGGGCCCCAAAAAGCCAAAAAAAATATTTTTTTTTAACATTTTGAGGTGGAAAAAACACCACCGAACCAATATGTATGATGAAAATAAAATTTTTCCTCCAAAAAGCTTGTAATTCAAGGGTCACGTCAGAAGCCTGTCAGGAGCCAGTACATCCATAACTAACTGTCAGGTCCCCACAACCCCATAAACATAATTAACTGTCAGATCTCGAAATTGTGTGGGGATCCCAAAAATTATTATTTTTTATTTTTTCTTATAAATGTAATTTATTGATTACTCTGCTGCTGCCGCCGCCTCTCCCAGCAAATGCGTCAATTTCAACCACCCTCTACAATCAAAGGAAAAATCAAAATATTTTCCTATACATAATTACAAATGTTTCGAGGTTGTAAAAGGTCGATTATTACCTCTTGCTCAATGTCTTCTTTTGCCAAAGTGGTGGTGGGTTCACAGAGGTCAATCGAGGACGTAGCCTCATCCTTTTTTGGTGCTTTGGTCTCCTCCATTGCTCCAGCAGCAAGGGTATCCTTTTTAGCCTCTAGCTTGTCTTGTAAAGTTGTGAATTCCTCCTCTGGAACTAGGGATTGCTCCTCGGTCTCAACCACAGTTTCCTTGACCAAAGCAATTGTCTCTGCGATAGATTCTCCAAGGGGTAATATAGCACTATCTAGGTGAGGACCGAAGTTGGACGTATCAAGGTCCACCTCACATCGCGTGCATATAATGCCCAGGCATTCATCCATTCTCAAGCCAGCTGTCTTTTCAAGGTCACGAAGAAATAAGTATTCTTCACCTTCCACCACAATGGTGCTTAAGAGATTGATCTCAAGCTCTGGCGGCACGTTGCTCTCCTGATTGGGGAAGATGACCCCGCATCTTCTACTATAGTGGGATGTTCAGCTGTGCAGATTGTGCACCCTCTAGAAAGTGCTCTGATGCAAGCTGCTCTTCTACACCAGCACTCGTTCCTACTGCCTTCACTTCCTTGTCATCCCTCAAATACCCTGCCAACTGTAATGCAGGCATCTCTACCTCCTCATATGAATCCTCATCGTCACTGATGAGGAATTCAAAAGTGGCGAGCCACGAGAGGAACCTAGTTCCTAAATTTTTCTTCCCCAACCTCTTCACCTCTTGCTTATTATTGAGGGTACAGTAAGCTCCTGCGGGGATGCAAATGTCGATGAAGCGTTCAAGGCGCTGGATGTAGGGGTGGGCATATTGTTCAATGTACTTAAGCAGCTCAACAGGCACCCATCGATCATTGGGGCAATGGGGAAAGGAGATGAAGTGGGGAGACAAGTATTGCTCCATGTATGCAATCTGCGTCTCATAATGTTGGGACGCAAGGGCGAGCGACTTTTCAAGCCGACTTCACGAGAGAACATGACAAAGAGCTCGCTCTTGCCCGCCGCCCATCTCCACCGGGTGGTGGAGAGGAACTCACAAAAGTTGTCAAAGTGGCTAGCCATGTGAATGCAAAGAGATAGTGTGAGCTCGTGCTTGGTTTTTATCACGTGAAAAATGAGAAAGAAGGCACCTTTGGCTATTTATAGTTAAAATTTAAAGTTTGGCCTTTTCACACTAGACCGCTAGATAAAAAAATTACAGTTTGCAAAAATATTAAGATTTCAATTAAATAAAGATTGGTTAAAAAAGAGCCTGCTACAAAATTACAAGCATGTCATCTAATCTAAAATTGTTACAATGTCTTCATTTTTTGCCCCTCTTGTGACATTTACTCCATGTTGATCTCCATCTCCTTGTTGACTTGAAAGCTTGTCATTGCCTTCACCTCAATCCATAAACTCTTACCCCTCACGTGCATCAGAACAACAGAGGCTATTTTCCCATATACTCAGTTCATCTTCAAGCTGTTCCACATGCCTACTATGTGTTCGTAGGGCTATGCACCTTGCTGTTGAAAATTCAAGGTTCCCCATTTGCCATGATTCTGAGACCATGGTTGTCCCCTCCTTACGCTTCCCAATCTATAAAAACATAGAAAGTGACACAATAACCAGAAAGTGTAAGGGTTAACTCTAGACATGTAGTGGAATCAGATATACCTTTCTTCTCATCAACTTGAAACTTGACTCTTCCACATTGTCAAAGCCCACGATGCTAAAGTGTTGACGCAGGTCTGCTAGGCTCCAATGCTTGCCTGCTGCCACTCGCTCAATAAATCCATTTTGCATCATCACAACTACCTCAATAGGCATAATTTCTTCTTCTGAGGCTTGAAGTGGGATCCATGTCCCGTGCTTTTGCATCCATCTTTGGTAGTGTAGACACATGTACAAAATAGAGCGTGCCTTCAAGAACCTGAAAGACACTGTAGAATCTACTACTTTGCACTTGTACACATCACCTTGATGTGACCCCTCATTAACCTCCCAACCCTCTCCTAGTAATCCTTGAATGAGGTCAGACCGTACCTCCTTATAAATATACATTATTTTTGTTTGGTGCATTGGCATGGAATTGAACATGTGCACAAAAACATGTAAAGGACAAAACCAATTTAGCCCTGCTGACCTAGATGCCTTTGAAAACTTGAGCGATGTCTTGATATCACTTACCATCCTAAACTTTAAGCATAAGATGGTCCAAGCATCAGGTTTGGCCCGTTCGGGATTGTTAAGAGGGGGGTTGGGGATCTCTTCTAGCTTGCCAAATAAACCTGGTTTTTTATCTACAAAATATAAGTGAGAAAAGAAAAAGATATTATTCTGTACAAGATCACTTGGGCTTTGAGATACAATGAGGCTTTGTAGTGGTTGTTTCTCAACATAATTAGAGGGAAAAATATCTGCAGAGAGACAAGAAAATGGAGAATCATAAGAAAATTTTAAACAAAAAATCCAATATTAGCATGTTGTTAAAGCTGTGTTTATGTTACACTGACAATTTGAAGGAAACCTTGGTCGTTGGCCTTGAATGTACAGGTCTCCAAGGGTATACACATGTTGCACTATGGCAACAACCAGTCCTTCCTTCTTAGTATGCTTGAAGCCTTGTAGCCGCCCCTTCCAATGATGTAGCATATTCCCCAGTTGACACACTCGATGTGGTCCCTTAGAGCTTGGCTGCATGTAGACCCAAGCCCCAACCCTGAATCTTGTTGGAGCCCAAACTCCATTCTCATCTCTTGTGTTATGCAGCACAAGCTCTTCCACCTTCTCCCTAGGTCTTCTCACATTACTGGAAGAGGCCATGGTGGTAAGAAAAGAGAAGAAGGGAAAAGAAAAGCTTGTTTTACAACAGAAGAGTGGAGAGGAGAGAAAGTTCAGGGTTTTCAGTGCAGCAATGGAAAGCTTAAAAGAGGGTTAGAGATTGAGAATAGGCTTCCTGAAGACTAAAAAGGGATAGAGTTTCTGTAGCAACAACGGAGAGGAAGGGAGCTTGAGAGAGAGAGAGAGAGAGAGAGAGAGAGA
The DNA here is from genome assembly GCF_041138505.1 of Cibotium barometz. Taxonomy (NCBI): domain Eukaryota; kingdom Viridiplantae; phylum Streptophyta; class Polypodiopsida; order Cyatheales; family Cibotiaceae; genus Cibotium; species Cibotium barometz. The sequence goes on along the minus strand of NC_141092.1, from coordinate 32,237,809 downwards.
GAGAGAGAGAGAGAGGGATATTGAGAGGGAGGGAGCTTGAGAAGGAGGGAGAGCTTGAGAGGGATGGAGTTTCTGCAGCAATGGAGAGCTTAGAAAAGGAAGAAAGAGGGAGAGGGAGCTTGAGACTGAGGGAGCTTGACAAGGAGGGAGAGCTTGAGAGGTATGCAGTTTTTGCAGCAATGGAGAGCTTAGAAGAGGAAGAAAGAGGTTCAAAATGAGCTTTCAAAACCTAGAGTATGTTGGGGGGAAGTTTGAGAGGGAACACACTTTTGGGAAAAAATTAAAAATTTTCAATTTTTAGGGTTTTTCATCTGCGCAATTCTAGGTGGGGGAACCTCTAAGTTTGGGCCCAAGAGGTAGGGGGACAAGAGTAGTAATAAGGCCCCATTAGCAAACCAAAGCCTAGGCCCCCTAGGATCAAAGAAGTCAAAAATATGCACCTAGCCCTCTTCCTATTGGTCCATTCCTAATCAAAAGTTAATCCAAGAGGCCCTCTTTGGGTCCAAAAAATTCCTAATGTCACCATTGTCATCAAAGCAGAGATTCAAAGAGAAAAACTTGAGCTAGAGGTCAAGGGCGCTTATACAGTAGATTGGCATTTGGGGGGTGACCTGAAGACAATAAAGTGCTTGCTTGGGTGTCCAGAAGGTGCCAACACCGCAAATCCTTGTCCGTGGTGCATGAGAATGGTGAGGGAAAACAAACAAAAGTTGGGAAAGAAGAGGATGCTTGAGAATCAAGATATTGAGCATGACCCCATGGACAATATTGCTGGCAATTGGGTTGGAGGTGTCTTGCCTACTGCCAACATGCTAGCTGTGCCAAACAGCAGGCATTTGCGAGACCCAGAATGGAATCCTATAATTCCATTTGGCCTGAAGAATGTCCACTTCTGTACACTGCATGCATTCATGCGTGTGTTTGACCGTTTGCTCAAGTGTCACAGATTATGCATTTACCATGCAAGGCAAAGAACGACAAGAAGAAGCTCTTCATAAAAGTAGAGCAACTACTCAACTCAATTGGGTGCCATGGTGGCAATGTGCAGATTACTATTAATAAAAATACCTCTGGCATGAATCATGAGGTTGCACAACAAGTGTTCAATCATGAGTGCCCAAGACTCAACCGAGCCTTGGAACTTGTGGAAGGATTTATGCAAATGTACAACATTTGACTGCACCAATTCAAGCCTTGTAATTCTATGTGAGAAGGTTTGGTTAGACTTCAATAAGATGGTGAAACTTTTGACCAAAGGCAGGATAACCACAAAGGAGCAACAAAAATTTCAGGACGAGCTTTCTAATTTTACGAAATCCATGGTTTATACTACATGGTAAACACATTTGCTCCTTCCTACACTGAATATTAAGAAATGAGTATGAATAACTATTGACTCTCTTAATTTTTTTGCAGCACATTCTTTATGCTCATGGTGCATACTTCATGAATAAGTATGGTTCTCTAGACATGTGGAGCACACAAGGAATGGAGAAATCTCACTATCAAGCTAGAGGAGTATATTTTAAAAACACCCGGCATGGAGGAGGGAAGACTCGTACAAATTACCTCAAGGAGATGTTTAACTGGTTTTACAGATACACTTTTGGGCGAAAATTATCCATGGAAAGGACACGTATGAGTAATCTAGCAAGGGTAACACGAAATAATGCCAAACAGAGAAGATCACTAAAGTGGAAAGCTAGCACAAGACCAGCATGTCATGCAGCATGGAGATCTTCACGAAGACACATAGGAAGAATTTGGAAGTAGAAACAACACTTTGAAATTGAAAGTATTTGGAATAAAGTTGAAAACATTTTTGACTTAGGAAGTAAACATTTAAAAGAAAGTTGTAAAGCTTTTTGACTTGAAAATAAAAAATAATTGCACCATTCCATTATATTGAAGATTTACAGTGAAAATATTTACAATGAAAAGTGCTGAATGTTCTTGAGTCTCTTCTCTTCTTGCTCCCCCTCTTCAGTAGATTTTGTCTCTATAATGCAAAAACCTCCGACTATAGCCCTTGAGTGACTTTACATCCTCCACTCCTGCACCTAGGACATAGCTTGAATAACATAGAAAATAACCTGGTCGAGAAGGCAAAAAACCAGGGCCGTATCCAAAGATATGGATGGCAGCACACTTCTCTATATGCATGACCTTATGTATATTATAAGGTATAAATGCATACCTTGTATACCTAGATAGGGCTTTTAGTAAAGGAGTGGAATCTCCGCATCCCTGGAGTACTTGCTATGATATATAATAAATATATTTTTGTCAATAGAAGAGACGTAGTGTGGAAGAGCGGCATCTTGCCCAACTCTTACACGACCAGCACCACCTCGTCCTCCAAGAAATCCATCGGCGTCGTCAAGCTCTATCTGCATTGACAAAGAACTAGGAGGGAACAAACTAAAGTAAGAAATAATTCAAACAGACTGAAGTAATAAGAATTGAACCAGACAAACTAAAGAAATAATTTATTCAGGTAATAGAAGTAATAATTTACCTTCTGGTTCTCATCCTCCTCCAACTTCACTGCATCCCAAAGGTTGATGGAGCCCTCTTCATTTTCTTGGTCAAGTTTGGGAATAGGTTCCTTACCAAACTCAAAAATGCCCATATCCTGTTGAAGGGCTTGAAATTCTTCCTCTAAAGAAAGAGAAGCTTCATTCTCCTTGGCTTTTTTAAAGCACAAGGACATTGCTTCTCGGGCCTCTAAGAAGTTTTCAGTCACTTATGTGTCCAATGCAAGAAATTCATCCTTATGCTCATTCTCTACATCAAGAACACCGGACGCAGCTTCACAACCATCTGCTATTATAGCAAGACATTAATCCTCCCTAAAATTGTAGAGTTTTTGAATGTGGGAGAGGAGGAGGTAATACTTCCCATTAATTAGGAAGGACGTAGCCCAGGCATGACAAAATTGGAAGTCAATCGCTCCCCATGGACGGATGACGTTCCTTCATCTCAATGATGGTGGAGGCCTTAAACTCTGCCACATCAAAATTTGTGTTGAGAAGTTCCTCCTCCTTCTCGGACACAAGTTCTAGGACCTCTTCTTCTGCAAATTGAGCACTTGAAATAAAGGACTGTTCTGATTTATCAGTCCTTCCTAAAAGCTCCTCTTTTGTGTAATCCTCCTTATCAGCATGAAGAAAGAGATAGGCAACAAACCCAAAATGATATTCTAGCAACCTGCATTTCTTGCCATGCATTGGGCACATGTCAACACAAATCTTGATACGTTGATCATCTGAGTAAGTGTCCCACCTCTTCGACATGCTTAAATTTTGAGACGAGGTGACTATGAGGCTTGACATGTGGACATACGTAATCGACCCATAAGAGACAGTCCCTCCATCGACCAACCTGGAATAGTCTGTCCACTCTCCCTCCAGGGATGTCCTTGATAATCTCCTCCTGACTAAAAGGAACGTTGAACGTAGGCTCTACATGGCAAAGGGATTTCTCCTGCCCAGCCCTCCTCACCAAATCAAATAGATGCTCTCTGACGCTAGGCTCGTCCTTAATCTCCTCCAGCAATAAATCATCCACATCATTTGCAGCATTGTACAAGTGAGAACCCTTAACCTCCATCGCTTCTCTGATCCAGGTGGAATCCGTTCACCGTGTGATAAGGGAAAAGCAACGACGCAGGAATGCACCTATCGCACCATGGATGGTATGGCCGTGGAAAAAGCTAACTCGCATCGTGGTGGACGCACCATGGATGGTATGGAAAGCGAGAAAATTTCAAGGGCAGAGAAAAGCAAAAAAAAAACTCGCACCATCTTTATATAGGTCAAATAATAGGGCTGATGTCACATGATTGAGGATCGAATGCCATATGTCAAAGGGCTTACGTCATCGTCGATTCAAGAATTGCCATGTGTAGGGCTGATGCAGTCAATGCATGATTCCATTTTGCTCTATAAAGGAGGAATATTTTCTTTTCCATGATTTTTTCTTTCACAGTTTTTTTTACGATTTTTTCCAATTGCGTTTCTCCACACTTTACTCATGCAGCTAACTGAATCCATCCATCCCAGCAATTGTTTCAAGCACCTATAAGTTTTTCTCTCTCTTCCCCTTTTCTTTCACTCATTCCATTCACGGTGTGATATGGCAGTTCTCCATGTTTTCAAATCGACATATTGCTCCATGGATAGTTGTGTGAATTTTATTGATAAGTTCTCTCTTCCCCTTTTCTTTCACTGATTTTGTTCACGGTGCGATATGGCTATTCTCCATGTGAAATCGAATCGACATATTTCTCCGTGTGGACGGTTGGGTGAATTTTATTGATAAGAGATTTCGTTCATGGTGCGATATATCTATTCTCCATGTTTTTGAATTGAAATATCGCTCCGTGAGACAGGTCTGAAAATTTTGTTGATAAGTTCTTGTTTCGTTCACCGTGCAAAAAGAACGTTGGTCCACACCATTTGGATTCCCCTTATTGCGCGGTGGATAGTGGTCATGTGACTTTGTTGATAAGTTCTTGTTTCGTTCACCATGCAAAAAGATCATTGGTCCACATTTGGATTCCCCTTATTGCGCTGTGGATGGTGCTAATTACTCTGCATAAAACAGACCGTCAGGAGAATTTCAGTGCCAGAGCCAGATCCAGTGCCGAATCTAGTTCTGATTCCAGATATTCCAAAGAAAATTCCAAAGGATGTCTTAAGTGAACCTATTCTTCCTAATGTCAAACCCAGCACCAGCAGGAACATTTCAAAGGCCAGGGTCACTTTGCAGAGGTTAAAATTTTTTTTGCAAAGATAAGGAAGGCACAGGCGGCTGTTAATCTCCTCATCCCCAAAGCTCCTTTCTTGAGGATTGTCAGATCCATAAGCGATAGAATAAAGTGAAAAGGTTACTTTAAATGGCAGAGTAGCGCCCTCGCATGTCTTCAAGAGTCATGCAAGGACTTCCTTATAGACTTATTAAATGATAGTAACATTTGTGCTGCCCATGCTAGGAGGGTCACACTAATGGACAAGGACATGACATTAGTAAGCAGAGCTAGGTATAGGCATGATAAGTTCACGTGACCTCTACCATTTAGGGATAGGAAGGCAACAGAAATCCTCTCCATTCCTCCTGCTTTGAAGAGAAACAGGGCTTTTGACAAGGTGGTTATTGAAGAGGTGATAGCACTAGGTCCACAAGGGCTTAAGAGGCTTGTAAAGGGAGCGGATCTGAAGGGAAAAGAGACATTAATAGAAGAGAATGTCGATACGGATGATTTGCAAGAAAACCTTCTAAAGTTGGAGGGAGAGGATAAGATAGACTTAAGGCGGTGCCCGGTCAGATTATATGCAATGTCTCATATAGCGTCGCGCAGGAGGAGTACCTCCATATTGCTCTTTTATATGCTCGTTGAAAAGAATAGAGGGATCAATGATAGTATTGTGCTTATTTGATTAAGGTATGTACTCTTCGCCTTTTTTTGAATGCTTTCTTATTTTGATTTCTTGTTCCCTTTCCTAATGTTTTTAATTCAATCTGCAGGGTACTGTTGAAAGAGCTTTTGCCATACCAGGCAAAGCAAGTATATATTTGTGATCCTTTGGTATCAACTATCCTGATTGACCGATCAAGGTCTGAAGAGGACCTTGCTCCTTATATCCAGGGAGTTAGTCCGAGTACCTACTTTGTTGTGCTGCCATATATAGAGAGAAGTATGTATTTTCTTTGGATTTCAAGCTGTTGATGGAATTTAAGTTATTAGTTGCCTATGTTAGGTTTCCTATATTTTTTGTTTACTTTCTCAATTTGAGAGGGCACTGGTCTGCTTGTTTAATAAATGTGGTGAAATGTCAGACAATTTTTATAAATATCCTTCTCGGAATGCACGGACAGTCTAAATTGTAAGTCATTATACTTTATATCGTTTCCTTCTTGCTTCCTAATTGTTGATTGTAAGTCATTCTTTATATCATTGACTTTAGGGCAAGTAAGAGGGTGATTGCATTGATTGAAACTCTATGTCCTGAATTGAAAAAGGATATAGAGTGGAAATTTCCCAACCAACCTGTTCCTATGCAAAAGGATTTGCACTCTTGTGGCTGGCACGTAGTCGCAAATTTCTGGAAGGTCCTCCTTTCCAAGTATACTAATTTTGATAGCTGTGTAAGTTTCTTGTGTCACTATAATATAATTTCTCTATGTTCATTTCATGATAGATCCCGCATTATTCTAATTGACTTTTATGTTATTTTGTAGTCTGTTTGCTCAGATGAGTTCTAGCTATGGAGTGTGCAGGCAAAGGCAATAAACATTATTCTCAATAATGCAATTATGCCTGATGACCCTGACTTCCCACTTCCACCAATTGTTGCTGGCACTAGTGCATCAAAGAAGAGAAAAAAGATGTCGTTTCATTCCCCTATTAAGCATTTCAGCTTTAAACAAGGAGTCCCTGAGAAGGGAAGCAAGGGCAAGGCAAAGAGGAAGCTTCCATTCCACAGGCAAGGGCAAGGACAAGGCAGGCAAGGTGCCAACAAAGGGGACAAAGGAGGAGGCCAAGGTGCCAAAGGGGCTGAGTCAAAGGAGGAGGCCAAGGCTGAGTTAGAGGAGGCCAAGGCTAAGGCTACAGAGCCCGAAACCCCTTAGAGGCATTTTGTATATGTCTAGAGACAACGTTGTAAAGATTATGTATTTTTATTGAGCTCGACTTATATTTGTATAAACATTCTATATTTTTATTGAGCCCTACTCATTATTGTATTTTGTGAGTATTGTGCTTTTCCATAATAAAATAGATTGTTGAGAATTTTTATTCTCATAACTTATCTTTAGTTAAAACTGAATTTTAAAGACGTTTGCTTCAAAATCGCTATGAGTACTTTGTAGAGTAGACACATATCCATGTAGAAATTTTTCATCACATTAGTCATTGCTAAGATACAACAGTTCAGTACAAGTCTTACAATGACTTCTATTGGACATAAGTCCCTCGATACAAGACCTTTCTAATTCTGCATGGTAGATTTTTCCTCCGTCTTCTTCTCTGGATTGTTCATCTGAAGAATTCTTTGATGCACCTCTTTGGCTTCAACTATCAGTTCATCTACATCTTCAAGGTCTTTCTTGAAGCTTTCAGATATCTAGATAGGTTGATCATCTGTATCCCTAACAGAGGAATAGGAGTCATCATCAGAAGAAATAACTAAAATAGTTGGCCTAGCAACCTTGCTAGGAACAGTCCTCTCATTTGAAGAATTTGCATCCATGGGTGACTTTTGTACAAAGCTTATAAGTTGTAAGATATTATGTTCTCAATTCCCTTATGGACTGGTCTTTATATACTATTTTGGATGGACTCTAAAACCATCAACATAAAAAAACCATGTGCTATAAATCTGTGGGCCACTAAACCATTTTGGAATAGAAACCCTAGTACCTACACTAAGCTAATCGTTATTGTGCACATACAAAATAGCTTTAGAGTAAATTTGTTGAGTTATAACTTTAATATAAAAATCTAAATTCATAGCTGTTACAAGACAAAAATTCATTGCTCAGTACACTTTTTTGAGGGCAAGGACTTTACAAAATTAACATACTTGAACTAAGACTCACAGATCGAGAGGGCTTTGCAAAATTAACATACTTGAACTAAGACTCACAGATCGAGAGGGCTTTGCAAACTTCAAAGACCCTTGTATATAATAAAGCATCTAGAATTGGCCATTCTATAGAAGAAAGGGGTGGAGATGTGGTTATTTGTAGCTTACCAAACCCACCGTCCTACTTTAGCACCAAATAGGAGTGCCCATAAAAGAAGACCTTTTTTGTAAGAAGTTATGTACTTGTTTTACAAGAAAACATTGCCTGACCAATGTCTGCATCATGCAATGCTTGAAATGTTCCGATAAAGCTTTCCAATGGTTTCTCCTCTACCATGGTTGAAGGAAAAATATTTACAAACAAGAAATAAGTTGACTTAGATTGAAACATCTCTGTCAGAAAATCTCGCATGCCTCTTTATACCTATGATACTTACAATTGTATGTGGAAATCGAGTTTGTTGGGGCGAAGATGGATATCTCGTGCTGTGTAAACATGTTGTACCGTGGCCACTAGTTTTTCATTGCTTGCCTTCTTGAAGCCTTGTAAACGACCTTTCCAATGGTGCTCCTGTACATTTCATCGTCGAACTCGGTGAGGCCCGAATGCAGCAGGCTGTAGATAAACCCAAGCGCTCTTACGATATGCCTCTCCCACCCAAGCACCATCATCGTCCTTCTTGTTGTGCAAGGATATCTCCTCAATCTCGTCTTTTGGTCTTCTTGGTGCGGCCATATCTTCTTGGAAGCTAGAGTAGAAAGGTTAGGATTAGAGTAAAAAGGAAAGAGATGTGCAGACAAAGGTTTTACGGGAGCCTTGAAGATGAAAGAGATGGAGCTCCGAGAAGGGAGGGAGATTAAGATGGAGGAGAAAGTTTAGGGTTTCGGGCTTTGATGGTTTCATTAGGGTTGGGCAAATGAGATAGAGATGGAAGAGAAAGGGAGGAAGAGTTTAATTTGGACGTTCAAGAGGAAAAGCGGACTTGAAAATGAAATTTTTGATTACAATGAAATTTGAGATGGCTTTTTGGGGGGAAATGTGAGTTTTTTGGGGATCTCTTGTCACTCTATTACGCAAAGCTTTATTGAAAACTGGCGAGGCATGACAATTCTCCTCCCAAAAACTTTCTATCAAGGCTCTAGTGGTTTCATCTAGTAGGTGATCATGCCTAGCTACACGACCACTACTCGCCCACAAAGCACCAACCTCATTGGCATCTAAACTTTGTCGTCTAATAGACCCAACTCTAAGTGTGTGTGGTGCTATGGAAAGGATGTGAGATGTGGCACTCACCTTACCCTTCATTTGGGAGCTACTTATGGTTGCCACAATAGTCCATTTGAGCAGCCAAAGTGTCCGCAGAGTTCCTCTTCTTGTTAACTGTATAGGAACGACGAACACTTTGTAGCACCGTAAGGCCAACTCTCCTCTCTCTTTGACCTCCAATGTCAGAAAGCGCCCTGCAGTTGGCCATGTTGGAGCACATCGATCAAAGCATCAAGAACACATGCCTGTGATGATGAAGGCGTGAGATCTTTAAAATAGGAATGGAAGATTGCATGGGCATGATGATGCGCCCCTGACTTTGATAGTTCTTTCCTATCCACACAATGGGCACCCACCAAAGGAGGGGGGGTGGGTTCTTGTGAAGAGAAGGGGGCTCAGGAAGGGCGGGTTCATGTGGATTATCTAAACTAAGGGATAGTGGGGGGCAAGAGGGTGGAGGAAGAGGAAGCAGAAGAGGAGGAGCAAGGCTTGGATCATCATCAATGGAAGATGTTGCTTGTTGATGTGCTCTCCACTCTCTCTTTCTCTCAGGAGCTACCCTTTTCCTCTCATCCTCTTGAACTTGGTGGACGGCGGAGGAAAGTCTAGTCCTATCATGTTTTCAACTCCTACGACTTTGAGAAATCATTCTCAAGAAGACTAAGAGAGAAAAAATTATGAACGCTCAATGATGGGATAGTACTAGAGATAAGTGTGGGATAGAACTAGAGATGTGTGGTGATTATATAGGAAAAATAGGTTATCCACTTCAAATCTCATTGGATTTTCTATCTAAGATTGATTGGATAATTAAGATAAACATAAAGATAATTAAAGATAAACCATTATCCACTTAAAAATTAATATTATTAATAATGTTTATCAACAAGTCTAAATATTTATCATTATACTAGATATATAAATATATCTTTTATTTTATAATTATATAACTGTATTTTCTTTTAAAATGTATTTTTTTAAAAATTTTATTCAAAGGTTTATCCTACACATAAATTATTTTCAAGAAATAATAAATTTTTTAAATTAAATTTTTTAAAATTTTTTAAATTAAATAACATGAACTTTAAAAAGAATACTATTTATCTAATTCTAAAATATAATCCTTTAAAATTAGTGATTTTAAATTCTTCTATATTAATAAGTTATATATATTTTATTATTTAAAATTTAATATTTTATTTCTTTTTTTTAATACTAAAAATATACTAAATTAACTTTTTTAAAAATATATGTTTGAAAAAATAGAAAGGTGGGAAGGAGGTACCACGTGTCACATGCGCGCATGACAAGTGGCAATTTCTTGACATGTGGTACTATTATGGCTGATGTGGCATGCCATGTCACCAAGTGCGACGTGGCATGCAAAGGTGGCAAGAAGATGAGGCATTAATGATGACTAAGATGATGAGGTGGGGAGTCAACTAGGTTGACCATGTTGACATGAAGGGTGGAGGTGGCAAGGTGAGGTGGCAAGCTGCTTATGTGGATCCTCTCAAAGCTGATGTGGACATAAAGTGGCATGCATGTATAAGATTTGTGTCTACCCAAGCCTCACACATGGAATGATATCTAGGCTTTGAAGTTTACCAAGCCTAGATTTCCAAACCTAACTTGGATTGGTTTTAGACTTGAAAAGGGGAGAGTGGACACAATATGGAAATTTTCACTTGGGAGGATTGAAAATGGACCTTCCCATACTCAAATTAAGCCAAATGTTTTTTAATAAATTGATTGTGATAAGTATATTGATCCCTAGACTTTTTAGATTGAAAGATTAAATATTTGATTTCCTAGAATTAAATTACAATTGACTTATAGGGCCTCCGACAACCATAACAAATTTTCCAGAGTATTTTAATCTAGATGTGTAAGGCTCCATTGATTTGAAAAACCACGAGTCAATTGATTCATCAATCCTGATTTTTGTTCTACAATTCAATTTTAAAGCTGAAGAACTATAAGCAAATACATGTGGTGGGACCATCTATGTCGAGGAGGGGGTGCATGTAAGCCTAGACTTTACCATGTCTATGTGCAATACTATGCTCTCCAGCATAAGGGACCTTGAATCTACCATCATCTCGTGAAAGCTCCAAGCTCTTCTCTACCACCATTCTAAAATCCCTAAGCTCCTCTCTTTTTCCTTTGTACACAAAGACAATGTCATGAGCGAATATTGCATCTCTCATCATCCTTCGCATGTCCTCCAAATAATTATAACTAGAGTTTATTCTACAGTACCTTTAGACATACCATATCTCAACATCCTTCACATGTACTCTAAATAATTATAACTAGAGCTCATTCCTACACTACTCTTAAATATACCATCACCTACATTCATGATAATGGCTATCTGGATCAAACATCAACATATGCATACTATGAATTTTTGCCACCAACACATATGTACATGATATAGGCTACAATTTCTTCTCGCCACCCTTATCCATATTATATAACAAGAATTTCTTTCATGAAAACAAATGCTTATGTGGGTTGAAATTTACACCCATAGGCTATATGATGTTTGCCTCTAAAATTATCCCGCCAAAAAAATATTTCAATTTTCTACTCTTTTAACATGCTTAGGTTTACTCAGAGCCTCCATAGTTACCATCTTCTACATTTATATATAGGAATTGAAGTCTACCTTTACACACCTATAAGTTGACCTCTTTAAACTCTTAGCATTGGTTGTATATCATGTCCACTATCTACTTATAAATAATAGAGCAAATAATTATGTCATGCAGACTGTCAAGGTAAGTATATACTAAAGGCTTTGCTATTTGGGTCTAGAAATAGACTCAAGGATGTTTGTAGAACTTTTCATAAATTATGGAGCTTATGTTGTTATGTATTCTAATATTTTTTAAGCGCTTGTCAAATAATGTGCATATTTATGCATAGAGGTAGAATTTGTCCCAAGAAAGTCCATTAAAAAAAGTGTCTTATATTCATGAAATTTATAAAATATATTTTTAAAAAAAATATTGATATTTCTTTAAGCTATGTAGACTCCTATATCATTTTGTAAGTTAAGTTTATTCTTATGTCACAAACAGCAGCATTTTATAAATCTACGAAGGTCACACATGTTCTCAATCTTGAAAAAATAGCAAAATTCATGTTATTTTTAAATTTATACATGGTATTCTAGATGTGGTTTCAGAAAACTATGGTTTCAAGCCATTTTTGAGATTTCACATATTTTGGGAGAGGGAATCTTTTTAGGTAACCCTCATCGGTTACCTATTTTGTTCACAACAGTGTTTCATGACGTTATCTTTAGAGGCAAATTATTTATTAACTTAGTAGGATTTTTCTTGTTGGTGATTTGGTTGAGGCAATTCTGCTCTGGTAGGTAGTTTTTATTTTTAAAAGCTATGTAGCCCCACCCGTAGCCTCCCTTGTGCTCCATGCGTGAAGTGCGCGCCTAAGTGTGCTCAAAGGACTTCATCCCCTTAGTATATAGAAGCAGCTTATTCTACATAATGGCTCTTTAGCAAGAGCTATGTTCATTTCTAGGGCTTGAGATTTCCTTCTGATCCATGTTCCTAGACATGAAACAAATAATGTAGTGGTCAATGTGCAATCATGCATAAGTTTTCTACAATTCATTGTTTGTATAGTTAGGGTCTCTTGTAGCAGCTGAATTATTCACTGTGGTGACAACTTATTACAATATCTTTATTTTTGAATTTAGGTTGCAATGTTGGTTTCTTTGTTAGTTAAAAAATAATAAAAATAAAAATGATGTTGCTTTGTGCCTTTTTTTTTGGTTATTGGGGAGGTGTACACACACGTGTGCGTGCACACACACACACCCACACCTCCCCTTGATCATCTCAAGCAATGTTCAAGCCCATGACTCGGGGCTTGGCAATGAAGCACTTCATTAATAGGTGCTAAAACATGGGAAAATAAAGAGTGTAACCACGAATATATCTATACGCCCCATACTACAGTCCTTTACATTTCTCATGTATGATGTCATATAGTTTTTTTTTCCTTTTTTAATATAAATGCATGCCCGAAGGCGGTTTTTATTATGCACATGGGAGGTCACGAACACACACACACACACGCACGCACGCATCCTCCCATGGCTAGGCATCTATCGGGATAGCGTAGCAGGGCTTGAGCCCACGACCTGTGGGGGTTAGCACTCAAGCACCTTACCAACTACGCTATCACCCCCGATGATATGTATAATGTCATAAAGTTGTAGCTCGCAATTCAAATATAAACAAACTCAAAACACCATTTAAAATCAAACAAATTCCAAGTCAAGATATGTACACAATGTGTCACGTGAACACACAATTTAGGAAAAACTTAAAAGAGAAAGCAATGACAGCGCAGATTTGAGACTGAAGATTGACATCATTAGAGCGTTAGCTGTTGCTGCAAGCCAAGAAGATTACAACATTTTTTGTGCAATTACGTATTGTGAAGATCGTTCCCAATACTCATCAAAGAAAGGTTTTTGTCTAAAAAGAAACATTTTGTAACATTTCAAACAAATGTGGCAGAAACATGATTCATTGCATTTTTCTACTATTGTTCTCTTTAAACTGTAAATGATTTCAACTCCATGAATGCGGAGTTTTGTTATCTGTTGTTGTTAAGGTATTACAATGTGGATTGTCAAAATGACCCAGGTCTTCACACACTTGGGTTGAGTGTATGAATATGTGCTAAAATGGCCTCTTGCTTGAGCATGTGAAGCAGAACTTTCGAAGAACAAGACAACCACTACTTTGGAAGATGGGATTCAAGATGGTTACTCTAAATTCTACGATTCAAAATGCCAAGTAATGTGCCTTGTGAAAAATTAGACATAAAAAGCCTGTTTGCTTCAAGCCAAGTAGTGTACAATTTTACGTGTGGAAGTATGGATTTTGTAGATTGCTTACCAATACACATCAAAGAAAGGTCTATGTCTAAAAAGAATTTTTTTAACATTTCAAACATGCTAAGGTTTGTTTTTAAAAAAAATTGTGTTCATATAAAATTTCAAAATTTTGATACTGTGTTTAGTGCCAGAGCCCATAAAACTCCACATTTACACTTCAAAGAGAACCATAGCAGCCCCATGAAACATGTTTCTTTCATTGTTTTGAAGGGAATACAATGAGGTTTGCCAATGGGGTCTTAGCAAAATTGGGTTGAGTGTGTGCATGTGCTTAAATAGCCTCATAGAGCTTGAGCCTGTGAAGCAACAACAAAATTATGAGTGTCAAGGTGGTCATATAAAAATTTGCATTTCGAAATTCAATTTGGCCACAAAGAAATTTGCCTTCTGAAAGAGTATAGCTTGGGAAGTGCTTCTTGTGGTCAAGTGATTATGAAGTATGTGATCTACAAGTTTGAAGTATACAAAATTTTCAAGAGTGGCTTGACTCGCAAAACTTTTTTTTTATACATTATCTCTTTGATTTACCTGATATGCAAATTTATGCAGCTCCTTTTTACATTTGAACCTCTCCACGCTCAGAGTTACTCTTAAGTTTTCCTCTTGTAATATGTACTTATGCATGCATCTACTTTTCTTCAATTACCTTAGGTACTTCTTGCCACAAGTGATTGCAGCTACTTGCATTCTACACAATATTTGCATTGACTTTAATGTAGAGGTTCACCCAAGGGGTCTTGCAAGAGACATCTGAGAGCAAGTCAATGCCTCGGGATGCGCCATAACTAGAAACTCTTGGTTTGAATATATGAAAGCCGGCATCATGTAAAACTTGTGCTTCATTAATGATTTCTTTGTTTTCATTCTTGTTTGCTAAATGCATATCGTTTCTTCAGTCTTGAGAGAGAGAGAGAGAGAGAGAGAGAGAGGAAAAGTGATCACATTTTGAGCTAGGCTTCGAGGAAGTCTTCATGTTGATGGCCCCTTCTTATAATGTTCCATATGTGTACTCATGTATAGTTGTGCTTCCATAAAGTCCTCTCACATCCAAGAGAAAAAGCTATCATATTAAGGTTGGAAACCAAATGTTAAAAGCTTTTGTAAACCTCTCACATCCAAGAGCAAAAGATATCATGAAATTTCCCTATCCTCTTAGTCAAAACCATAAAGAAGTGGGCCTATCTAAAGCTACTATATGTTTATGCCAATTCACCATATGAAAGTAGGAACATTACTTTAATAATTTCGATGAAGGGATAATGGATAATTCACTTACTTATGGTGATGTACTAAAGGGAGAAAGTAATAGAAAGTTATATCACTAGTCATTTTGATTCACATGTACACATGAACTAGTCATGAACTAATCACATGTAGACATGAACTAGTCATGAACTAATCACATGTAGACATGAACTAGTCATTTTGATTTACATCCAAATTGGATCCTTTAAGAATAAAGCACACATATACATTGAATGGACAAAAAATGCAATGGAAAGAAATAGCTTTATTTAACTTCCAAGATAAGCAAGGTACATAGCTTTATTACTTTCTCCCTTTAAGAACAGTATATAGCTTACACAATAATACTATTTTTATTGGTGATGTGATCAATTGATCTACAATCTTGTAAAATTCTCTCAAATCTCTCTCTCTCTCTTATATGATGTGATCACTGATCTATAATATTTGCACTCACATGTATGATCTCTCACAAAATGCACTAAAGGTATAACTTCTATGAATCTACATGGGCCATTCTTGTTTCCTATCAATTAAGAAATTAGGCATACAAACTTAAGAAAGGGTATACCTTGATTTAACGTGAAAAGGATATACCTTGATTTAACGTGAAAAAGGTATACCTTGATTTCACACACACACAATCTAAGTTGTAGAACTCTAAGGGGTCCTATAATTAAAAAGCATTGTACAAGTAAACTAGACAATTAAAAAGATCCAAAGTTGTAGAGACTTATCAATAAGGGAGGGTGACACAAAGAGTACACATAGAGTACTGTCCTAAATCTCACAATAACTACAAACAGAAATACAAAGTCATAAAACTATGAGATCCATGCATCACTTGCAATCATTTCAAGTCAGTTCACAAGATGCTAAGATAGCTTGTTAGTACACAGTATATGCATCATTTCAAAACAAGACAGTGCTTCCCCATAGCTTTCATAAGACCATATGTAGATAAAATAAATAGATTTAAACTTACAATTTGTGACACAAAAAGAGTACAATGCTAAAAATAATAACATGGTGGTTGCAAGATGAGGTTATCTAGTTTCATTTAGTGGGCGCCCTTGGCTTTAGCCTGAAAACAAGCATTTTTTCAAGAAGAATAGGCTATCTCTCTTAGTTAGCCAAGGAGTTTCACTTCTTATTGTTAGATTTTCAATTATAATCTCAAAAAGTAAGCAAAATGAGGTCATTTTTTTAATGTCAATTTTTGTAAGAAATGTATAAAGTGCCCAAAATATTATCATTTTTTGGTAGTGTTGTACGCATGCGTAGACTACTTTTTAAAAAGAGGTAAAAAAAACTAAATTTTTTGATGGAATCTTTAAAAGATGCCAAATTTTTCTTGTTTTTAGAAAATATTACCTATTTTATCCACAACAATGTTATGAATAAAGAAACTCCCTTTCAGCGATTTTGAACCTTTGTTATACACAACAAAGTAAGTCACTAGCAACCGTTCACAAAAGCTTAGACCATAGTTTTTTCATACGTCTGACATACGACATACGCATATGGGTATGAAAGTATGTTTGAAGTATGGTATTTTCTCATCATCTGAAACATACGCAAGCCCTCACAAGAAGTTTTAGGCAAATTCCCACTACAATTCCCACTTTACCGATTACGACAACATCATGAGCTTCTGTAGAGCATAGGTACTGCATACATAGCTAGGTGTGGTTGGGGCCAAGGAACTACAGCATAGTCACAAGGGAATGTTGTTCCATACCATTGGAATGAGGGAACGTGTTCCATAGAGTTGGTCGTTCCCATTTCAAATTGCCCCTTAGAATTGAGTAAAGAATGTAAGTGAACAATGTGTCATTCAAAACATATCCATAGAGTTGGTCGTTCCCATTTCAAATTGCCCCTTAGAATTGAGTAAAGAATGTAAGTGAACAATGTGTCATTCAAAACATATCTAAAGTTACCATAGTCTATAATGAGATAGTTTGAGGCTCTTTCTTTAATTTCCTATTTTCCTAAGTCTTTGCACATGCATAAGACACATTTATCATCACATTCTTAAGGTGACATGGCGTCCCCATTCCCGTTCCCTATTATTCAATCTCACGTTCCCGTTCCAAACAACCATCCGTTCCCCAAAGTGTTCCCGTTCCCTTGTGACTATGGACTACAGGCCCTGCCCGGGGTGGGGGGCGAGCAGTCCTCTACCCCCAACCGCACCTAGCTAGGTATGTGGTGTCTTCTCTAGAGAAGCTCATGATGTTGAATACTACAACAAAAATCTAAGCGCATCTATATTCATTGAGGGCAAGTATGCTTTTTTTTTCATATGCATCCATACACCGTACGTTGCACACGTCTACATGGTGAAACATACGAGTATGCCAAAAACTATGGCTTAGACAATGCCTTTGAGGATGATACAAAAAAGAATCAATGAGTGGAAAACAAAATTTTCGTACCACTAAAACTAGTGTGGCACATCAACTTGATCTGCTGAGAGACAATCTAAGGTTGCAACTTGGTGTGTAGTCACCTTTACAAGAGAGGCATTTGTGAAAATGAGAATGAAAAGCGGCACTAATTTTTACTTTTTTTTAAACCTCAAGTCCCTCCGGCTTACCATCCATTTACTAAATCATCACGAGACGACGACCTCAAAAGAGTCATAAATTTCCTCCCTTAATAAACACCCTCAACACAGGTGTATAGCACCTGAAGGGCCACATTTAGAGGCATACCCCCCTTATGGAACAAACTAGCAGCACCCACTTTTTAAGGCCCAATCTCACTAGTCACATTGTAGATACTAAAACTCCCCAAGTATGACCAGCCCATCAGACTGTATTACCTACCTTTAACTTTTTGGCCTTTGCTTTCTTCAACTTCTTCTTTGGTGAACGTTTACCCAAAGCTTCTGCCGTGCAACACGACTCTTGGTTGTGCTGCCATGATCATGCCTATCAAGTATTTTCTCCGGTACACATTACCATCGGTTGTTGTCAAAACCTGTTTCTCATCCTTTGCTACTATCAACATCATGTGTCTTCAGCAAATTATCTGACAACAAATGAATCTTGTTGGCAAGCAGCAGACCATACAACACATGCATGACAAAATATGTTCGGACTTACTTTTCACATAACATGCCACGAGACACGTAAGATGAGCTTTGATCTCTGCCTCCATAACAGGGCTCGCATCATCTCCATCTTAAACCCGTATATGCAGCCATCTGAAGATGCACTAGCTACATCATATGAAACGGTCTCTAATGGTTGATCTGCAGCCCAGACACGAAGTCCCCGTACTCTGTTCGTGTGTGCATTCTTGATTGAAAAAGCAAGCTTTACACTCCGTGTATCCCATGCCCTGATAATGCGCTCTTCTCCTCCTGTAAACAATACAGCATCCTGGCCAAAAATGTAGAAAACATCACAAAATCATGAGACCGAGAAGATGCACAACAATGCAGACAACACCTTTTTAAGAAAGGGGGGAACACAAGTAAAATACACAAATAAAAGAGGGTGGTCTGATATTACGAGTGCTGCCAAAATTTGTTGTGGTGGATAACAAACATTATGTACTCTTATCTCACATTCAGATTATTTTTAGTCTTAGGGAAGATTTTGTTCTATGTTGAGGAAGAGATACAGTTAGTATAGGAGGAAGAGGAAGCAAAGTCTATGGATATTGTTGCTCTTAAGACGTGCACAATACATAGACCTCTGGATGTAGATCTCTTTAAAGTGGACTAGTGTGGTCTGGTATTACGAGTGCTGCCAAAATTTGTTGTGGTGGATAACAAACATTATGTACTCTTATCTCACATTCAGATTATTTTTAGTCTTAGGGAAGATTTTGTTCTATGTGCTATTGCCAATTTTTAGGAAGAGAGAAGTGGATTTGTTTCAGAAGACGACAGTGATGACTTAGCTTTGGAGGAAAATTACAATAGTAAAGAGTGTCTTAGCATATGTTTGAGCAAAGAACAGAAGTTCAAACATGATGGCTTTGTGCCAGAGGATAAGACCTTCATGGAGCTTTAGGCCAAATATGGCTATGATAAGTTGAATGACTCCACAAAGGAATGGATAAGCAGAGTAGGATAAGATAGCAAAAGTTCTATTAACCTTTGGCAAGACCAATTGTTCGTGTGATAGATGAGACTCAGGTTCTCTCTCTCTCTCTCTCTCTGTCTCTCTCTCTCTCTCTCTGAGTGTGAAAGTGATATGTAGATTTATGTTTCCTTAATTATTTTGTTTTGCAGAGTACATTTGAAGTCAATGTGACGAGTTCTTACAGTGGCATAAAAGAGAGTACTGTGGCCAAGACGTGCGGCTCTCTCTCACTACCTACACAAATTGTCTACGGCAAAGATGATAATCTACCACAATGCCATGAGCCAGGAAGGGAGAGTTGCAAATTTTTTATTCAAGACATTGTCCCTGTTCCTAGGTGGAACAATTATTCCAAAAAGTTATGAGAAGATTATTTTGATAGAGAAGTCCATTGCCTTAGAAATTTTTGGATGCTACCTTGGTTATGCCAGCACCCGAAGGGGTTACTTTCATACCTATGCTACTGTAGCATTGTCTCTAGGAATAGAGAACCCACAGGAACTAGAAGAGTCTGGGAAACACCGTTTGCTAAGGTATAAACAAAAGCCAAAACCATGGGAATTACAAAAGTCATTAGAATGGAAAGATACATTGTAAAAGACTTATGTGTTACATCTATCTGTCCAGCAAAATGATTAACAAGAACCTTTTGTTCTCTCCATTTGTTTTGTACTTGTATGGCATCTGAGTTTTTAAATGCTTCCGAACGCTTCAATCTCTTCCTTTCCATATGTCTGAGTGTCTGCATCAGTTTGGATGACCTCAAGGTTTCTTTTTTGTGTAGTTGTTGTAGTATCCTTCTATAGAACCATTAGAACACTTCTTGTAGGCTGTTTGCCTTACTTTTTCCACCACCATGTTGTGTGTGCCTGAACTATGCATTTCGAGCCATATAGTGTGATTTCTCAAGTCCTTGTATGTTCCAAATGCTAGGATCTCCGTACTTGTTGATAAAGTAAGGCATGTGGTTCTAGAGAATATGCTACATAAGAAAACATACAATGTAAGTTGTATCGAGGGCTAGGAAACAATAGTAAGGTAGAAACATACCATGTAGTGTGTAATGTTGGTGTCAGTCCAAACAGCTCTGAATGCTTTTTTGAATGCTTGTAAGTTGTCTTGAAAGCTCTTTTTGTCTTGCTGGGAGTAGTTGACTATCTCACACATTTGGATCAAAAAAAGGATTCATGGTCCTATTTTTTGACCTCAAATGAACTTAGCCACCAGAGTTTTGTCTTAGACTACACAAGCTAAAATACTTTGGATCATCCCTACTGCAATTAGAAAGAGCCCTATTCATAAGTGTTATTGTGACCCTTTCCATCTTTTTCTCCTTGATAATCTCGCACTCATCAAGCTTGATGACAAATTAAAGTACACCTCCTATCTCCTCAAATGTAATATCATAGAACTCCACCATTCTCTTTTGCAAGAGCTCCAAGTCCATGAATATATTGTTGTGTTCATTGTAGAATATGCTGCCACCTTCTCCCTTAAACTCTCCTCTAATGTGGTATGAGTGACCAACATAGTAAAGCTACTCTGTGTTTAATTCCTCCCTATGTCTCCAAACTTCTATAGGTGTTGGAAGTAGCTTTGCTTTAATGCCTTTGGCCTGAAGGAGTGATGACACTGACTTGTGGATGGCACTATAACCCTTACAACTGACTCCACTTGAATCCATGGCAGGTTGAATATCCGTAGCCAAAACTATATTGTTGGTTACAAATTCATCCACTATATCTTGTTGAACCACCTTGAACTTCTTCTCTTTTATCATTTCTCTTGCCATTCTTAATGTCACAAATGATTTCAATTGCTTTGTTGGATTAAGATTGGGATTGATATTCTCTTTGTCAGGATGTATGGCAACCCTACAAATACAGCACTACTCATTACTAACATAGAGAACATGTAAATCACAAAGCAGCCCAGTAAATAAAATAATATTAACTGCTAACATAAAAGACATGTGAATGGGAATGCATTGAGTGCAATCTTACCTTATGGCTTGGATTCTCTTCTTCAGGCCTCCAGAACCAAGCCTCAAGTTCTCCACGTTTTTAAGCTTTCTTCTCCGTATGCGCGGTCCAATGATTGTGTCTTTTTCTCTATATTTGCGGAGGTCACTTCTTAGTCTATTGATTTGATGCTCTTGTTCTTCCAATCTAACTTTATGTATCTTGCATTCACTAGACAAGCCAAGAAGCTCAGTTGCTAAATGTTGTGAATAATGCCTCTCTCTTTCTTGCATGTAAGAAATTAACTTGCAATATCCTAGTAAGCCTTTGGCGCCATCACCTGCAAAACGCAAGAGAGTTGTGGGATTTGAAAAGGGAGGATGTGAAGCAGTACGGGGGTCAATAGGATAGATGGAGCCATCACACCAAAGGTCTATGTGTTGCTTCCCCGACAACCTCATATGATCTTTGACATCTGATGAGAACAATAGTTGACCACTTCTGCGTTTTTGAATGGGCACATACACACGATCTAGATCAATGTGCAGATGGTACTTTCTCTTAATGCTTTCATGATTAGATTCTTCAATAGAATGAGTGTGTACATGGTTGTTCTCCATTGAAGTGTTCTAGAAATGAGTAAGTATACTATATGAGGCAGAGTGAAAGAATATGACTCGCTATGGTGAGTGAAGGCTTGCATTTGTCTTTTGAAATTGGAGATGAAGTTCTAATTCCCTCCAAACTGTCTTCTGTGTGCAATAACATCCTCCTGAACTAACTTTATTCTTGTAGTTTTGAATGTATCATTTCAAAGAAGGTTCCAACAATCCTTAAGACGGCCGCCTAGGAGAAAATTTACCTCTTTGGCTCAAAGACTACACTTTTATGACTTTTACGTTCTCTTTATTTTAACATTTCTAGATTTTTTCTAGAGAGAGAAAATAAGAATCAATGATTTTCTTACAAGGCCCTACAAATGACCCCCAAAATGTCCTAATAGCTTGCGTCATTCTGCATCCGACTGGGGCGCACCCACAACCTCCATTCACTTCCCTCCGAACAATTTCAAGCACTTTGTAACTATCTTTTCAAAGTCCTTTTCATATTTCCCTCACGGTACTTGTTCACTCTATCGGTATCTTGCCCATATTTAGCCTTGGATGGAATCTACCACCCACTTAGGGCTCCATTCCCAAACAGGCCGACTCATCAACGGTGCCTCATGAAGTGATAGGGTCCAAGCTTAACGGGGCTCTCACCCTCTTTGACGCTCCTTTCCAGGGGACTTGGGTCCAGTTCGTTCAGAGAGGGGATGCCTCTCCAGACTACAATTCACATGGCAAGGCCACAATTTTCAATCTGGGCTCTTTCCAGTTCGTTCACCGCTACTAGGGAAATCCTTGTTAATTTCTTTTCTTCTGCTTAGTGATATGCTTAAACTCAATGGGTAGCCTTGTCTGATCTGAGGTTCGTGCGTTAGATTACAATTGAGGAGGGGCACTCATCCCACTCCCCTCTCGCAAGCCCTTTCTCGACACACTGGCATCGTCGCGCCGGTGAGCCGACCGCATAAGCCGTTCCTAACCGATGCACATAGCATCGAAAGGGAGCATTGATCACCCTTGCGGGGCCGATTGTCGCCCAGTGCTATTGATACATTTTAGCAGCACGATGATGCTATGTCAAAAGACCAGGAAGTAGGTTTGGCATGCCAAGAAGTTGGTAGAGACAATGAGCATGATGATGTTGTGCCAAAAGATCAGAAAACATGTTGAGAGTTCAAGATTCCTCCACATTAAGAGACTAGTGTGCAGGGATTCCTCACGAATGGATTCAAGAGGACTACCCTAGGCGATCATATTGGTTACGGGGAAAGGAATCAATAGGAGAGTACTTGCAACTGAATTATGGCCTTTTGTGTAAAGCCATGCAAAAACGAGAGCCAACCAATGTTGGAGATTCCTCATACAAGAAAAGTGGAAGCAAGCAATGCAAGCGGAGATTGATGCTACTGAGAAAATGGTACGTGGGAACTTGTTCCCAAACCAGAGAAGCGGAAGGTCATTGGATGGCACTTTAGACAAACACAAAGCTAGACTTGTAGCCAAGGGGTATGCTCAAAGAGCCGAGACACCTTTGCACCTACAACGGGGATGACCACTATTCAAATAATTCTTGTGGTGGCAGTTACAAAGAAATGACAAATTTACTAGATGGATGTCAAGTCTGCATTTCTTAACGGCAATATTAGGGAGGAGGCTTATGTGGAACAACCTCCAAGTTTCCAACTCCAAGGATCAAAAGGCATGGTTTATAGGTTGAAGAGACTTTGTATCGACTCATGCAGGTTTATAGGTTGAAGAGACTTTGTATCGACTCATGATGGTTTATAGGTTGAAGAGACTCTGTATCGACTCAAGCAGTGTGTGAAGGATCTGTTGGAAGCGTTTGGGTGGGATGGAAGTCTGCAAGCCCATTTCAACTCCTTTGGAGCCGAACACGAAGTTATCGGCTCATGAGGATCCTTGATTTGGCTTTTGAACAGCCGAATGGATATTTGCTTCTTGGTCGCGTTGTTGGCTGGTTTCATGAACTAGTGAAGTCACATTGGCAGACAGGATTGTGCATCGTTCAATATCTGAGGTGACACCAGACTGCGGCATTCTCGCCGAGGGGGGGGGGGGGGCAAACAATGAAGTTGAATGAAGGGGATGAACATATTCAGACTGGTACATGTGAGGCCAAGTATAGAGCTGCATGTACGGGTACATGTGAGGAGGTGTGGCTCTAGGATTTTCTGGAGGATCTCTGCATCCTATAGAAGAAGCCTAGCACCATCTTGTGTGACAATAAGAGTTGTCTAGAACCTGGTGCTTCATTATAGGGCAAAGCACACTGAGATCCAATATGACTTTGTTGGTGAGAAGATTGTGGATGGTGTGATTATGCTCAGCTATTACAAGACAGAGGACAACCAAGCAGTCCACTTCACCAAAGCTCTTTGCCAACTCCCTCAATTTGATGCCGCATTGTTGATTTGAGAGGGTTGCTACTAGTAGTCAAATTTGTGTCTGTTACAGTTAGGATACCCCATTTTGTATGTATGGGGTGCCTTTTTCATTGTCCAACCATGTTTTATTTTTGTCCAATCGTATGGTATTTTTGGCAAGCCACTTTTGATTATGTCAAGTCAGCACAAAATTTCTTGCTCCATTTCACAATCACAAGAAGTTTTGGGCATTTTCTCTGGTGGGAAAGAGGCCCCTTTTCCCTTATGTTTCCCTATATATTTCAACATCATGAGCTTCTGCAGACAAGGCTCCGCATACCTGCCTAGCTAAGTGCGGTGGCAAGCAGGGGGGGCTGTCGGCCCCCCTCTTGGGGCTGGCAGCCCCCTACCCCCCACTGCACCGTGCTAGGTATGCTACACCTCGCCTGCGTGCAGAAGCTCATGATGTTGTTGTATTAGCAAAGTGGCAATTGTAGTGGGAAAATGTTTAAAATTTCTTGTGAGTGTCCCTTTGCAAACATCGAAAGGTGGCCTTTAGAGTTTTTTTGCAGTTTCCTTGGCCACTACAAGACAATCATTGTTTTTCGATGCGTAGTTTCCATGCTTGGTCGCGTCGTCGATATGTGCGTTGAAATAGGCGTTGAAATATGTGTCAAAATAACAGTTAAAAATTTATTATTTTTAAATTTGAATTTATATATAATATTTGCTAGTTCCCACCCTGGGGTGTGTTTTAGCCTTCACTTTCTACCTCTTTGCAAGCATATGTGTCTATGAGAGAGAGAGAGAGAGAGAGAGAGAGAGAGAGAGAGAGAGAGATTAGAGAGAAAGAGAGATAGAGAGAGAGAGAGAGGGGGGCAAGGGAGAGAGGAGGGTAGAACTGCCATCATGCTCTTTGAAGGAGGACAAATGCTAGCTCCTCCTCCTTATGGTGCAATTAAGAAAGTGCTTTGTTTTAAAATGAAATTAAAGTTCATCATCAACTTGCTCGTCCTCAGCGAGATCCATGGCTCCAAATAAATCTATTTCTAGAAATACTCCATCATTGTTGTCAATTTGTGGAACCAGTTGTCTTGTAGTAGTAGTAGAAGGTAATTCATCCATGTCGTCATCCTCTTCTCGCTCTAGCATGAGAGCTGCCAATGCATCATGATCATACTCAGCTTGAATCTCTTGTTCTTCTGGATTATCTCTAGTGTCTGTTTCTCGTTCAAGATGTATTTGATCAATGTGTACACCTTCATCTGATCATTATCCAATGTGAGCCTCACCTACTTCCTCAACTGTTATGTCTTCTTCTTGTTCTTTTTGTTGTTTAATAGGTGCTCAACCATCACATGATCTGGGGAGAGTTCCTCAGCATTTGGCAAAACAATCAACTGCTATTTTCACCTCTTCAAATATTTATTTTCCACGTCGATTGCAAGTTCAATATGGATAGGCAAGCACGCAAAACAAACACATGTGCTCCACGATACAGTAGAAGACGAGCAAGCTTGCGTAGCTTTTTCTCTTCTTGGGAAGCGTATTCCACACATCTTGTGATTTTTTCTATCCCTTCATGTTCCAAACCACGATCTTCTGTTCCATCCTGTAAGGCATTTATCATGTCATACATGTCATGTTCTAGTATTTGCTCTGAATCTGCCTCAAGTTCCGATGGTTGTTTTTTCACCTCGTTTGTGGCTACTCTTGTTGGTCTCCATTGTTGAGGCCGGATATCCATTGGCTCATCACTCTTTGAAGCGCGCATTGCCACTAATTAGATGTTCCAATCGCTCCACCAATAATATTCTCCATTTTTTTGTATGATTATTGCAAATTCATTGACGTCGAGCCACTTGGTATTTGCATAGCGAGTACATGGGCAAAGTGTCTTCTCCTCTAAATCAACAAAATTTGAGGGTGTGGCATCGTCCATGGTTTCCATATTGATTTGCAATAGGAACAAATGCTTATTTTTTGAGGGGAATCCTCAAGTATTTGTGGAGGGTGGTAGTCGATGATATGGAATTTGAAATGTCGGGGGTGCGTAAGATCTGGAAAGATTTTGAATTTGAATGAAAAGTAGCAATCGTCGAAATAAGCGTCAAAAAGGTCGTGGGAATAATTGTGGTGGAAAAGGTCGTCGAAATTAGGGTGGAAAAAAGCGTCGAAACATCCATCGAAATAAGCATGGGAAATTTATGTTTTTGACTTTTATTTCCACGTTTTTTCGACCAATGTTTCGATGATTTTTTCCACCCTGATTTCGACGACCTTTTTGATGGTTATTTCGATGCATATATCGACAGTGCAGGTTTTTTACAGTAAAACAGAACCTCACTTTTTTTTTGCATTTTTGTTCGCGCGCATGCGTTCTGCTACCTCATCAGGTACGCCTCCTTTTCCCTCACTCCCCTCTACTCTTGGTTACATGTACATGTGTTGTAAAATGTCTATGTGTGTGATTAGGGATAATTTTCTTGTTTTTTGCTTTCTTCTTTGTTTTGCAGGTTCTCTCTCTCCCAAGGTCTTCTCCACTTCTTTACCACTCAAGCACGTTCGCCTCCTTCTTTGCCCTCCCTCCCCTCTCCTCTTGGTTGTGAGATGTGTGTGTGTGATTAGGGATAGTGAATGTTTTTTTTTTTTGCTTTGTTCTTTGTTTTGCATGTTCTCTCTCTCTTCCAAGCTCTTCTCCACTTCATTACCACTCAAACAGGTTTGCCCCTTTCTTTGCCCTCCCTCCCACTCAAGCAGGTTTACCACTCAAGCAGGTTTACCACTCAAGCAGGTTTTCCTCCTTCTCTGCCCTCCCTCCACTCTCCTGTTGGTTGTGAGATATGTGTGTGTGTGTTGAGAGATAATGAATGTTTTTATTTTTTTTGTGTTCTTTGTTTTGCAGGTTCTCTCTCTCTCCCAAGCTCTTCTCCACCTCCTTACCATTCAAGTAGGTTCGCCTCCTTCTTTGCCCTTCCTCCCCTCTCCTCTTGGCTGCATGTGCGTGTGTTGTGTATTGTGAGATGTGTGCTCTTATTCATGTGTATGCTCTTATTCAAGTGCCCATGTGGGCTTTGTTATGTGTGTGTAGAAACATGTCCCGTACTCCAGATGAGACACCGGCTTACTCTCCATCCTTCTCTCCATATGCCATGTCGCCTGACCAGTTTATGGGTTTTTTAGCACAACTCATGCCCGAGCAAAGTGCCCGAGCAAAGAATGGCACACCAATATTTTGGGGGGAGGAGCGGGCACTTTGGCTGCACCATCAGGCACCACTACCGCTAACCCTAGTACACCAATAGAAACCCCACGAAGAGCCACCAGAACCCCTCCCTCAGGTCGCTCGTCCAACACTCGCAGGAGAGGACAACACTCGAGTGGTGGAGGTGGAGGCGGTTGTTGTCCAAGTGGGGGCACGGATGGGTCTACACCCCCACGTGAGTGTCCTTCCCCATCTAGCGCTAGAGGCACTCCATGCTCGCGATCATCTCACGACATTTCGACACACACCCCACACCCAATGGGAAAAAATATTATACAATTGTCAATGGCAATTTGGCTTTGGATGATGTCGGGCAAGAGATGAAGAGCCGCATCCGCAAGCTTTTCTACATTGTCTTTGCTAATGACTTTATGACTTTATGGCCAAAGTTGGATGAAACTAAGAAAGATAGAGTCATTAATCAAATCAAGGATGAGTACAAGCTGGCCATCGATAGTGATGTCGTCCCCATAAGCTCGATAAAGGACCACATGGTGGACGTCATGAAACATTGACGGGGAGATGTGACTAGGAGAGTGAAGGCAGGGGGTGAGAAGCCTTGGTACATTAGCACCAAGGACTGGAATGAGGAGAGAAGGAAAAGTATGCAAGAAATCCCCAACACTACAAGCAACAAGAGGATGTGGCAAATGCCTGAATGGAGAGCGTAGGAAGCTCTCACCTTGGAAGTGGTGATTGGGATGCATTCCATGTCTACTTTGTAAGTATCAATGCTTATCTTGTATGTCTCATTTGATGTTATGTCTACTTTGTAAGTATCAATGCTTTATCTTGTTGTTTTGGTACTTTTAGAATCAAGTGGTTGGTCGGCCGGCACAACGGGAGCAGAGGAGGACATTGCTCGCCCCCGCCAAACATGTACTTTCTTTTGGAGAAGCTTGAGCGAGATGGAGCCAACCTCAATTGGGGGCGCATTATAGATATGATAAGTGTGGCCAGCCTTAACCTTATGATTTGTATACTTGCTTTGCCATGGCATGTTAGATACATGAGCATGACGATGTTGTCCCAAAAGACCAGGAAGTAGGTCTGGCACGCCAGGAAGTAGGTAGAGACCATGAGCATGATGATGTTGTGCTGGAAGACTAGAAAACATGTTGAGAGTTTAGGACTCCTCCACATCGAGAGACTCTAGTGTGTAGGGATTCCTCACGAATGGATTGAAGAGGACGGCCCTAGGTGATCATATTGGTTATGGGAAAAGGAATTGACAGGAGAGTACTTGCAAGTGAATTATGGCCTTTTGTGTAAAGCCATGCAAAAACGAGAGCCAACCAATGTTGGAGATTCCCTCATACAAGAAAAGTGGAAGTAAGCAATGCAAGCGGAGATTGATGATGCTACTACTAAGAAAATGGTACGTGGGAACCTGTTCCCAAACCACAAAAGCGGAAGGTCATTGGAGTCAAGTGGGGTTTTAAGACCAATTGTCATAGTGATGGCTCTTTAGACAAACACAAAGCTAGACTTGTAGTCAAGGGGTATGCTCAAAGAGCCGACATCGACTTTGAAGGCACCTTTGCACCTACAACGTGGATGACCACCATTCGAATAGTTCTTGCGGATGACAAATTTACTAAATGGATGTCAAGTCTGCATTTCTTAATGGCGATATTAGGGAGGAGGTTTATGTGGAACAACCTCTAGGCTTCCAACACTCCAAGGATAAAAAGGCATGGTTTATAGGTTTAAGAGATTTTGTATCGACTCATGCAGGTTTCCAACGCTTGGATGAGAATATAGATTCAGTCATCTCGTTGTTGAAAAGGTTATTTTGCTCATCCGAACCTCTACATCTTCCAAAAGAAGAGAGAAAACATGTTGATAGTCCTGTATGTAGATGACTTGCTCATTTCAGACCGTCATCATGTAGAGCACATTGCAAACAGTAACATTGCCTTGGAGAAAGTGAGATGACTGACATGGACTTACGCTATTTCTTTTTAGGATTGGAGATGTGGCAGATAGACAGGGATCATTGTCTCCCAGCAGCAATGTGTGAAGGATCTGTTGGAAGCGTTTGGGTGGGATGGAAATCTGCAAGCCCATTTCAACTCCTATGGAGCCGAACATGAAGTTATCGGCTCATGAGGATCCTTGATTTGGCTTTTGAACAGCTGAATGGATATTTGCTTCTTGGCTGGTTTCATGAACTGGTGAAGTTGCATTGGTAGAGAGGATTGCGCATCATTCAATATTTGAGGTGACACCAGACTGCGGCATTCTCTATCCCGTCGCCCGCCGGGGGGGGTAGACAATGAAGTTGAATGAAGGGGACGAACATATTCAGACTAGTACATGTGAGGCCAAGTATAGAGCTGCATGTACGGGTACATGTGAGGAGGTGTGGCTCTGGGATTTACTAGAGGATCTCTGCTTCCTGTAGAAGAAGCCTAGTACCATCTTGTGTGACGATTAGAGTTGTCTAGAACCTGGTGCTTCATTATAGGGCCAGGCACACTCAAATCCAATATGACTTTGTTGGTGAGAAGATTGTGGATGGTGTGATTGTGCTCAACTGTTGCAAGACAGAGGACAACCAAGCAGTCCACTTTACCAAAGCTCTTTGCCAGCTCCCTCAATTTGATGCTGCATTGATGATTTGAGAGGGTTGCTAGTAGTCAAATCTGTGTATGTGTCAATTAGGATACCCCATTTTGTATGTATGGGGTGCCTTTTTCATTGTCCCACCCATGTTTTATTTTTGTCCAATCGTATGGTATTTTTCGTAGGCCACTTTTGATTGTGTCAAGTCAGCACAAGTTCTTGCTCCATGTCACAATCACAAGAAGTTTTGGGCATTTTCTCCTGTAGGAAAGAGGCCTCTTTTCCCTTATGTTTCCCTATATAGTTCAACATCATGAGCTTCTACAGACGAGGCTCTGCATACCTGCCTAGCTAGGTGCAGTGGGGGGCAGGGGGCTACTGGCCCCGCTCCTGGGGCTCGCAGCCCCCTACCCCCCCACTGCACCTAGCTAGGTATCCTACACCTCGTCTCTGCAGAAGCTCATGATGTTGTTGTTTTAGCAAAGTGGGAATTATAGTGGGAAAATGTTTGAAATTTCTTCTGAGTGTCCCTTCGCAAACATCGAAAGTGGCCTTTAGAGTTTTCTGCGGTTTCCTTGGGCACATGCATCTTATTTCTAAAAAACCTTTTATGTTGTTTGTGTTATTCCTCTTTTATTTGTGTACTTTACTTGTGTTCCCCCCTTTCTTAAAAAGGTCTTGTCTGCATTGTTGTGCATCTTCTCGGTCTCATGATTTTGTGATGTTTTCTACATTTTTGGCCAGGATACTGTATTGTTTATAGGAGGAGAAGAGCGCAATATCAGGACGTGGGATACGTGGAGTGCAAAGATTGCTTTTTCAATCAAGAATGCACACACGAGCAGAATACAGGGACTTTGTGTGTGGGCTGCAGATCAAGCATCAGAGACCGTTTCATATGATGTAGCTAGCGCATCTTCAGATGGCCGCATACGGGTTTAGGATGGAGATGATGCGAGCCCTGTTATGGAGGCAGAGATCAAAGCTTGTCTTACGTGTCTCGTGGCATGTTCTGTGAAAAGTAAGTCCGAACATATTTTGTCATGCATGTGTTGTATGGTCTGCTGCTTGTTAACAAGATTTATTTGTTGTTGTCAGATAATTTGCTGAAGACACATGATGTTGATAGTAGCAAAGGATGAGAAACAGGTTTTGACAACCGATGGTGATGTACCGAAGAAAATACTTGATAGGCATGATCATGGCGGCACAATCAAGAGTCCTATTGCCGCTGAGGCAGAAGCTTTGGGTAAACGTTCACCAAAGAAGAAGTTGAAGAAAGCAAAGGCCAAAAAGTTAAAGGTAGGTAATACAGTCTAATGGGCTGGTCATACTTGGGGAGCTTTAGTATATCTACAATGTGACTACTGAGATTGGGCCTTAAGTGGGTGCTACTGGTTTGTTCCATAAGGGGGTATGCCTCTAAATGTGGCCCTTCAGGTGCTATATAGCTCTGTTGAGGGTGTTTATTAAGGGAGGAAATGTACGACTCTTTTGCGGTCATCGTCGTGAAGATGATTTAGTAAAGGGATGGGAAGCCGAAGGGACTTGAGGCTTAAAAAAAAGTAAAAATTAGTGCCGCTTTTCATTCTCACTTTCACAAATGCCTCTCTTGTAAAGATGACTACACACCAAGTTGCAATCTTAGATTGTCTCTCAGCAGATCAAGTGACGTGCCACACCAGTTTGTGGTACGGAAATTTTGTTTTCTACTCATTTATTCTTTTTTTGTATCATCCTCAAAGGTATTGTCTAAGCCATAGTTTTTGTCATACTCGTATGTTTCATAATGTAGACGTATGCAACGTATTGTGTATGAATGCGTATGAAAAAAAAAAGCATACTTGCCCACAATGAAAATAGGTGCGCTTAGATTTTCCTTGTAGTATTCAACATGATGAGCTTCTGTAGAGGAGGCACTGCATACCTAGCTAGGTGTGGTTGGGGGTAGGGGACTGCTAGCCCCCCACCCCGAGTGGGGCATGCAGTCCATAGTCACAAGGGAATGTGAACACTTTGGGGAACGAACGGTTGTTTGAACGGGAACGTGATATTGAATAATAGGAAACAGGAATGGGGACGCCATGCCACCTTATAAATGTGTCTTATGCATGTGCAAAGACTTAAGAAATATAGGGAATTAAAGAAAGAGCCTCAAACTATCTCATTAGAGACTATAGTAACTATAGATATGTTTTGAATGACACATTGTTCACTCACATTCTTTACTCAATTCTAAGGGGCAATTTGGAACGGGAACGGCCAACTCTATGGAACGCGTTCCCTCGTTCCAATGGTATGGAATGGCATTCCCTTGTGACTATGCTGTAGTCCCTTGCCCCCCCAACCGCACCTAGCTATGTATGCGGTGCCTCCCCTACAGAAGCTCATGATGTTATTGTAATCGGTAAAGTGGGAATTTGTCTATAACTTCTTGTGAGGGCCGCGTACGTTTCAATGATGATAAAATACCATACTCCAAACATAATTTCATACTCGCACATGTCGTATGTTTGACGTATGAAAAAGCTATGGTCTAAGCTTTTCCGAATGGTTGCTAGTGACTTGCTTTGTTGTGTATAACAAAGGTTCAAAATTGCTGAAAGGGAGTTTCTTTACTCGTGAGGTTGTCTTTAGAGGTAGATTGTTTATTAACTTAGGAGGATTTTTTATGTTGGTGATTTGGTCGAGGAAATTCTGCTCAATGGTAGGGAATCTTTGTTTTCAAAAGCTAGGTAGCCTTCCTACTTGGAGTGCCTCAAGCTTCCACCTTTATGCGTTTCCAACTTGCCAACATGCCTAGGTCTCACATGTCGGGTCCACGGTCCGCTTCCGTCTTGGGTGGTCAACCCATGTCTCAAGTCCCTAGTCTCACACAAGGCACTCATGCAAGATCCATTATGATCAAACCCCACCCGGAGCCTCCCTCGTGCTCCATGCGTGAAGTGGGCACCTAAGTGTGCTAGGTTAGGTCCATCTCTTTGGCCTCGAAGGACTTCCTCCCCTTAATATATAGGAGCAGGCTATTCTACATAATGGCTCTTTAGCAAGAGCTATGTTCATTTCTAGGGCTTGAGATTTCCTTCTGATCCATGTTCCTAGACATGAAACAAATAATGTAGTGGTCAATGTGCAATCATGCATAAGTTTTCTACAATTCATTGTTTGTACAGTGACTGAATTATTCACTGTGGTGACAACTTATTACAATATCTTTATTTTTGAATTTAGGTTGCAATGTTGATTTCTTTGTTATTTAAAAAATAATAAAATAAAGATGTTGCTTTGTGCCTTTGTGCACGCGCACACACACACCCACACCTCCCCTTGATCATCGCAATTGATGTTCAAGCCCACGACATGGGGCTTGGCAACGAAGCACTTCATCATTAATAGGTGCTAAAACATAGGAAAAGCAGGAGTGTAACCACGAATATATCTATTCGCCCCATACTACAGTCCTTTACATTTCTCATGTATGCTGTCATATAGTTTTTTTAAAACTATAAATGCGTGCTCAAAGGCGGTTTTTATTATGCACATGGAAGGTTACGAACACACACACACACACACACACACACACACACACACACACACATCCTCCCATGGCTAGGCATCTATCGGGATAGCGTAGCACGGCTTGAGCCCATGACCTGTGGGTTAGCACTCAAGCACCTTACCAATTGCACTATTGCTCGATGATATATATGATGTCATATAGTTGTAGCTTGCAATCCACAAAGAAACAAACTCAAAACATAATTTAAAATCAAACGAATTACAAGTCAAGATATGTACACAATGTGTCATCATGAACACACAATTTAGGAACAAACTTAAAAGAGAAAGTAGCGATAGCGCGGATTTGAGAATGAAGATTGACATCATATCAGCCTTGGCTGCTACAAGCTACCCAGATTACAACATTTTGTGTGCAACTACGTATTGTGAAGATCCCTCCCAATACTTGTCAAAGAAAGGTTGTTGTCTAAAAAGAAACATTTTGTAACATTTCAAACAAATGTGGAAGAAACATGATTCATTGCATTTTGCTACTATTGTTCTCTTTCAAGTGTAAATGATTTCAACTCCATGAATGTGGAGTTTTGTTACCTGTTGTTAAGGTATTACAATGTGGATTATCAATGACCCGAGTCTTCACACACTTGGGTTGAGTGTATGCATGCGCTAAAATGGCCTCTTGCTTGAGCATGTGAAGTAGAACTTTGGAAGAACAAGACAACCACTACTTTGGAAGATGGGAGTCAAGATGGTTACTATAAATTCCGTGATTCAAAATGCCAAGAAATGTGCCTTGTGAAAAATTAGACATAAAAAGCATGTTTGCTTCAAGACAAGCAGTGTACAATTTTGCATGTGCAAGTATGGATTTTGTAGATTGCTTACCAATACACATCAAAGAAAGGTTTATGCAACTCCTTTTTCCATTTGAACCTCTCCACGCTTAGAGTTACTCTTAAGTGTTACTCTTGTGATATGTACTTATGCATGCATCTACTTTTCTTCAATTACCTTAGGTAAGTCTAACACTTGCAATAATTTGTGACAAAAACTGTGAGCTTATTTTGGATGAGAGTTTGTCATCCTCACAAGTCCTTCCATCTTTTACTCAATCGGTAAATAAGTTAGGATGCTTCTAGATAGTTCGTCCCATGAGGAATTATTTCCTACTTTGTCATAATTAATGACTTCCTTATAAGGAGCCTAGAAGATCCGATAGGATCAAGTGTAAATATAAGTTGTAATTAGGTAGTCCCTTAAGAGCTTTGAGCTCGGGACTGCCTAAGGTTTTTGGCTTGTCGAAAAGGGAGGACTATGCGAATTTGGGGGGGGGGAGGGGGGGGCTTCTTTGTTTCTTAAGGAAAAAGTATCATTAGCATTGGGTGAGGTAATATTTCCTTATCATTACTCTTACTTTGTGCTTGTCATTAGTATTACACTCTCTCTATTTCTTTATTATCCATATTTCTCTCTCTACCTTAAGGCAAACCATCCAATCTTTAATTAGTTTTTTTTTTTGTGATACCATTGATATGTCGGTTGTATTTGACCTTGGGTCTTGCCCTTGAGGTGTTTTTAAATAGTAAATCTCTTTTCTTGAATTAAAAAAAAGGTTGTTATCCCCTTGTTGTTAGAGTTGGGATTTCATCGTGATTTTGCTCATAAAGACGATTCGTTTTACAACTTTGACATCTCAAGTATGGTATGTCACATAAATCTAGATATTGGATTAAATAAAACAAGTTTTCTTCTCAAGGCCCAATTTAAGAAAAGGAGATTGCAGAGCAATGCAAGGCCTTATAGAAGGAGACATAGGGGCACAGCTGCATAAGGAGGATATGGTAGGGAAGGAGTTGAAGAATGCAGTTTTGCTGCCATGCATGTGCACACAGAGAAGCAAACACACGAGGTGTGTGTGTGTGTGTGTGTGTGTGTGTGTGAGAGAGAGAGAGAGAGAGAGAGAGAGAGAGGTAACACCCTCGATCTACTTGAAAAAAAGGGAGGGAAGGAGCTTGTCGTGGTTGCAACAAGCGGGCATTGAATTTCAAACTCTCCAATTTTAACAAAGGGAGAGCAAGCGGCTGCAGATTGGCGGGTGCCCTGGCAAGGCTATGGGGAAGGGCTCTAAGATCTTAGATTGCATGACATGCAATATGGGTCAGCCACATAGTAACCCATCTGTTCAACTCTCTTCTAATCATCTTCTCCTACTGCTAAAGTGGATCTAAAGTGGATCTCGAGCTTTGAAAGTTGCTTCCAAGATCTTCTTTTAGCCATAGTGGGGGTGGAGGATTATGATTTAGTAGCACAAACAAAGCCTCAATCACAATACATTACCTATATTTCATCAACTCTTCTGGGTGTGCTAATCATAGTAGATTATCCTATTAATCACAGCTTCAGGTGGTGGCTATGAGAAAAGTCAAAAAGTAAGAGAGAGAGTATAAGAATATTCCCTTTAAAAAGTGAAACTAGGGGGGTATGGCTGATGTGGCAAGGCAAAAAATAGGGGTCATCATAGCCTTTTTCTCCCTTAAGCCTAGCTTTTTAAACTCTAATTCCTTAAAATTAGGAATCCTTAGGAGGCCCTTTTTAGGTCCAAAAAATTCCTATTTTTTTCATCATGAATAACCCCCAACAATTATGGAGCAACTTCAATCTATTCAAGCCCAACTTAACCACGAAAGAGCTAAAAGCATGGAATTGGAGCAAATAGCCAATAGCAAGAAACATGAACAAAGTGCTGAGCCTCAACTTGACATCCGTCGTGCCATCTAAGAGACTTTATGAAAGCAAGAAGAATGGAAAAGGCAAGAAGATTAGTCAAAAAGCATTCACCTTTCAGAATTTTGATAGTAAGAAGGAACCAAAGATTGTATTTTCATGGCTTAGTCAACTTGATGGCTATTTTCGTGGGGAAGAATTTTCAGAGAAAGACAAAGTTAAATGTGCTACCAACCAGTTGAAATTGCATCTCTATGGTGGAATGCCATCAAGAAAGGATGAGATAGACCAAGGACTTGGAAGGAATTTCAAAAGGTCATCAAACAAAATTGTCTTCTACCTCAATACAAAGCCAGGGTGCATTAACAGTGGGATATGTTACTCTAAGTTGATAAAGAAACTGTGCAAATGTATGTGGGTAAATTTTGGCAAACACTTATCCAACTTCAAGCCATCAAGAGAGGGAAATTGAAGGGCCAAAAGAGGAAATTAATAGTCGGTCATTACAGTGGAAGTGAACATGTTCTGCTCTCATTCTCTTAGCAATTGTTATGGCTCACCCTAACTCTCCTTGAAACACATCCAAAAAGAGATTACCTGGTGAACCGCAAGTGTCGTGTGAGGATCTTTCCAATGGCCGAGCTCATAACCCTTCATGTCTCCAAGCTCTAGAACTCCTTGAGAAGCAATTCCACAGCGTCTCGCGAGCGTTGTCACACCGCCACATTGCACTACGGGTGCTTATCCCTCCTCTCACCTCACTTCACTCACACACACTCACTAGCATGCATTAGGGAGAGAGATTAGCAAGAGGATTAGAAAGAGTAGGACTTAATTGCACAATGGGAGAGTCTATTGTATTATGAGAGAAATTCACTTATATACATGGCCATAAGTGTTCACACTCACTTAAACCATGGCTGGCCAAGCACTTTAGGCTCATAAGAAGCCTAATGCTATTACAATGACTACTCTAATTATATATCCATGAAGTACATCACTTAGTACTTCATCCTAACTTATTACCTCACGCTCTTGAAGCGGGAATGGCCATAAGTACTCTATCACACCATTAGTCCAAGTTGTAGCTTTGCACACTATTACTTCATATCTTGAATGTATGAACCTTTGGTGTATCTACCGTGACTCCTTAATGCAAGATAATGGCAGTAGCTCTTGTTAACCCTAGAATTGGGTCAACATTCCCCCCTTCTTGATGGCGATAGCATCCTCGTGATCGCGTTGAAGACCTTTGTGTGGGGAGAATGGACTTGCTTTGTCGTCGATAGATTTGATGTTGAGTGACATTCAATGGTCTTTGTTTCTATGGAAGGATTAAGAAAAGCTATTTAGTGAATGAAAAGATTTGTGGTTTATTGGGAATTCCTAGCGGGGTGGGGGTGGGATTTTTTGCAAATGATTGCATATTTGTGTGAGCCTTTTTTTGGGCCTTTAGTTCACTTTGTTTTTGGCAATCATAAGCAATGTTACATGTGATTTTTGTGTTAGTGGGGATGCTAAGAGATGTTAATAATGAGAGAGAAAGGAGGGAAGGATCCGGAGGAATGCAGACTGAATCCTCAAAACGAGATTGTGATTCTCAGTTCCTCATTTGATTCATTGAAGTGACATAATTCATCATTTGAAGAAATTGGCCTTCGATGATGTCCCTTTATATGGCAGGATTCTTTTCAAATGTTGTTGAGTAGGACCTGTTGCTTATTTCTTCTACCCATGTGTTTTTTTTGTTCTTATGTATATGTAAGTGCTCTTATGAAGAAGATATACATGAAGTACAAGAATTGAGTCACATAGACTCTTATTGAACTGCTCTGTGTGTTAAAGTATCCACTTGTTGTTTTTGAGGATTGAAAGACTTATGTCGACTTGCGAGGCTAATATAGATATCTTCACTAAGGATTGAAAACCATTGATTTGTGAAGATGGTTGCATCTTTTGGAGAGGTTTGTAATTTGAAGGAAAATTCCAGGTGTGATGGGTTGTACCATTGACCAGGTTTTTTCCCACCATGGCCCCCCTATCTAGAGATGCACTTGGAAGTTGTCGATGGTGAGGATTTGGTGCAAATGATCTCGAGTGCATGAGTATGGATATGTACCATGGAGCATCTGCTACATTAAATTAGCCTTAATAATAGTAAGCAATAAGCTTAACAAATATATAATGGCTATTAAAGATTGTTGGAAAAGTGTTAATACGTGAGATGGTTTAATCCGTGATGTGGCTTAAATCGTTAAATTGTAGGTTTGAAAGTCATGAGTCTATTAATTTGTGCGAGACCTGAATTCATGATATATAGGTTTTTTAGCTGTGAAGGGATATGTCGTGAAATGCTCAATCCCGTGAGATTGCAAGTTTTTTGGCCGTGAGTTGGAATTCAGTGAAGTGTAGTTCCATGAGATGTAGTTTCGTGAAATGTAGTTCCGTGAGATGGAACTCCGTGAAGTGAAGTTCGGTGAGATGGAATTCTGTGAGATGTAGTTATATGAGATGGAATTCTGTGAGATGGAATTCTGTGAGATGTAGTTATATGAGATGGAACTCCGTGAAGTGTAGTTTCATGAGATGGAATTCTGTGAGATGTAGTTCCGTGAGATGGAACTCCGTGAAGTTCTGTGAGATGGAATTCCGTGAGATGTAGTTCTGTGAGATGTAGTTCCATGAGATGTAGTTCTGTGACCGTGAGATGGAACTGCATGAGTTTTTTTTGGGTCATGAATTTATTCTGTGAAATTTCCTAACCCCGTGAAAGTGCAGGTTCTGACCCTGATGATTTTTAATGGAAATGATTCTATGGGTCGGCTAGAGCATGGCATGCGAGCAACAAGTTCTTGTGCACTTATTTCTCACATCCAGAGGGGTGACAAGAGCATTGTTATTTTGTTCTTGATGCGTTCATAAGTATCTATTGCAGAAGTGCATAATGATTCTTGAATTTGTTACTCAAATGTTGTGGAGAGAGTAGGGAAGACTGCTGATTGTTTGCTTGAACACACAAGCTCTTGTGTTGGTGCTAAATGCACAAGAGTGGTTGAGTGATTTGCTTGTTATTGCTTGGGCCTCCATTCTTATAGAACTTTAGGTGAAGCTATTAGGGTTGAAGTCGATGGTGAGGTTTTCTTCACATTTTTTTATTTTGGCAACCATATGATGGAATTAGCATCATAGTATCCTTGTTGTTGAAGTACATGCACAGGCACCCATCTTTGATGAACATTATAAACTAGTGGCCAATGTGCTTGGTGCTGAGGTTTCCTTCTTTGTGCAAGATTAAGGGACTTTGTGATGCGCCTGGGTACCCAATCTTTGGTATTTCTTTGGTAGTACCCTTATGCCCGCAGCAGTGTTCTTGGTACCCACAGTTGTTGACTTGGTGGAGTTCTTTGAGGAAATCACATAGGCTTTTATGGACGATGTTGTGGAGTACTTTTCTTCACGCTTGGTCTCTGAGTGCTGCATTAAGGAAGAGGCTTTGACTATCGAGGCACCCAAATTGGATTGGCACCTTCATAGTATCCTTGAGCTACAAGTAGCTATTTCTCCACCCACATCTTGATATTATTAAGATACCTTGATTCTGGTTGTCTTGGTGGAGTTTTCTTTTGGGTTAATGTGGAAGGTTTGGGGTCCTCCTTGAGTTTGGTTGATGCTGAGACTATAGGTTTGAGACTCATTGGCATTTTTGACAATGATGAGGCTATAGTCTCTTGTGGAGTGGATGTCGATAATGAGGTTTTCAAGCATGTGGTTGTCTCTTTTGGTGAGGTTTGTCGATGATAAAGATTCATAGAATCCAAGATCTTCTCTTTGAGTTCCTTGTTAGAGATAGATGGTTGAACTGTGGGAACTTCTTCAAGAATAGATGTTGATTGCGAGGTTTTGGCATCAAACATAGTAGATGAGGATAAGTTTGAAGGAGTAGATGTTTTAATGGAGTCGGTTGTTGACGCAGATGGTAGGTCATTGTGTATAGGGGATTTTGTGGAAGAGTCTTGTATCCTTTTGTGTTCAGCACCATAGATATCCATTAAAGTTGGATCCTCTTCCTTGTTGTATGGTATTGTCAACTTTTTATCATTGACCATCATGATGACTCTATCGCTAGTAAAGCACAGTGGTGCTTGGGTAGCAATAGTCCATTTATGCCCCAAGATCAAATCTGCTTCAAACACATAATCACAAAGTGAGGGGGTTAGTTTTAATATACATTGTTTGTTCAAAGTACCCCAAACATGGCATGTTCAAGTCTTGTGTAAAGGTGATTCTTTCAGGATGTGCTATGAGTGTTGGTTAACCTAATAAATACCATACTACGAGTGTCATGAGATTGTGTTCTCGTGTTGGATAAAGATATACTTGAGCTGTGGTGATTTTATTTGAAATTTCTAATCTAACCAAAATCCTAGGGATCGTTTTAGTAAGATATGTTGGAAGTTCCAGCTCCTGCAAGGTATCTTTCTCCCATAATAGAAATTTTATATTGCAGGAGTGTTCAAGGTGATTGTTTGCGTGGATTCATCTATTGAATACAACGATTCACCTATCCAAGTTCCACCAACAAGGACAACATCATACTCAAGGGAATCTAGGGTAACATGGAAATGTAAATTCAATATCGCCAATCGATTGTTTGAGTAGTGTGTCTAAAGTAACCTAGAACTTCAAATTTTTTTCCATTGGCTCCTCTTGAAAGACTATTTTCTATAGGGATAAGTTTAGGTTGTCCCAATGACACCCAAGTGTCTATTGTCTCACGATGTTATGACTAGCTCCAGAGCTAATCAATGCACATTTGCGCTTAACATGATTGCCTATAGGGAAATCCAACCATACTATGATAGAATCTTCCAAAGGAGCCATGGATGCTTTAGTTTTTGTTTCGGCTTCAGATCCCATTTCTGTTCCATACTTCCATTCACTTTCATCCTCATTTTATCCGTCAGCTTTTTCAAGAGTGCTCAATGTGTACACTGGCACACTTGGCCCTCTGACAATTCGTAATAATAAGGTCTATTTGGAAACTTGTGAATCCTCTCACACACCCATGAGAAGCGTATAGTTTGTGCAATCTGTCTCAAATGACTCTTCTGTAGAGAGTATGTCTTCCTTTTGAAAGGATAAGCGATAGTCCTCTAGTCTTTTGAAAGGGTAAGCGATAGTCCTCTAGTCTTTGTATTTTGGTTGCTGTTTTAGGATTGGCATTATGAGGCTCAATCACAACTAGTGACCCTGTAAGACATTCAACCAAGCTAAGCATGCTCTCTTAAGCTTGCTTTTTGCGTTTTGCATATGTCCTGTGATCATTATTATCCATTTGGGGTTGTTGGGTGGGTTCTAGTTTCTTGATTGGTCTATGTGGTGCACTGAGTGAAGAGTAAGAACTTGTTTCATCCTCACTTAGTGACATACTAGAACTTGTTTCATTTTTTGTATTTCTTTGGTTTGTCAGTTTTTCATTATGTTTAGCTATATGGGTGTTGTGGTTTTGTATCCTGTGTATCCTTTGTCGCATATATGGGTGTTGTGGTTTGTGTGGTGGCTTTTGATGTGGATGCTTATGCATCCTATGTATCTTTTGGCTCTTTCATGTTTATGTTCCCTTTTGGGTTTATGTCCTCCATAGGCTCCTTTTTCTTGTCCGTTAACTCAACCTTGATTTCGATAGTTTGTTGTCCCTTGTTTTTCTTGGGTTTAGAATGTTTTGCTTTTTCTTTTGGGTTCTGCTTTAAAGCATGTTCTTCTACCCATGTTGAGGTAATGTCTTTTACGTTATTTTTTATTGTTTCTTGTGCCTTGGCTTGTAAGAGTGTAAGCACATTCAAGGCTACCATGGACAATTGCCCGTTTTGTACACTTTAGATGTTAAGAGTTGTATTTTGTGATACAAGTTGCATTGAAGCAACTCGTCTTGGCCAATCTTGGAACATGTTATCAATGCCACACTGTTCACACATTGGTCGCAAGGTGTCAATGACTATGGGCATGGAAGTATTCCAAATTATGCAGTCTGCCACCTTGTGAGGTCCACAATAATAGAAACACTAAAGTGTTTGATTAACTACTTCCTAAGCAGTTTCTACCCTTTGGATTATTTTTGTTTGGTGCACGAGAGATGGATGTTTTGAGTCAATTGTGGATGAAGTGGGACACTTTTTAATACCATGGTCAAAGGTTTTACAATATATGCAGAATAGAAGAACAGGTGCCTTGTATGCACAATGAGGATTGGGATGGTCATACTGATTGCACTTAACATAAGGCATTTCATTCCTCACTAATAGAGGCATTAAGGATGTTTGATTTTGAAGGTTTTCATCCTCTCTTAGATATGTTGGCTATAAGGTTTTAAGCAAGGCTGCATAAAATTCTGGGAATGTCATATAAACGTATTTCTTCTTTACAACATTGATCGAATGTTTTCAGATTGGATACAAAGATTAAGTTGTGTAAGTTGTTATTCTTCAAGCCCATCATGAAACATCTCTTCAATTGAACATTATTTAATTTTTCCCATGACTCACAATGTGAATCCACCAAGAGGTTTATCCGAAGGATAAAATCTCTAATGGATTCATTTGGTTGACGTGTAATTGAATAGAGTTATGTTGCTACACTCTAAAGAGAATGTGGGGGAGAGGAAGAGCTTCAAACCCTAGTAGCAAGAAAACACACACACACAAGAGAGAGAAAGACACAAGAGAGAGATGAATAGCTGAATTTTCTTCTATCTTCTTCTTCTCTACTCAACCAACATAACATAAAAACACAAGAGAGAGAAAGACAAGAGAGAGATGAATAGCTGAATTTTCTTCTATCTTCTTCTTCTCTACTCAACCAACATAACATAAAGATAAGAGTACACAAAATATGGGTTAGTACTCAACTATACTACAACATACAAGGGTCGATCCATAATGTGAACCCAACTAAATGAGCTGGCACTATAACTATAATCTCACCAACCATGCCAGTGGTGTAGATGTGGAAGCTATCACCCAAGCGGGTCATCAATGTCCACCGTAGCACTAGTTGAGCTCAATATCTCAACACTCCCCCTCGAGCTCAACTCCACACATTGCGCTCCCACTAAGCTCCTATACCTGTGGAGCTTCTCTATGTCCAATGCCTTCATGAAGATGTCAGCCACCTGATCCTCTGTGCTGACATATACTAGATCTACATCTCCTTCTAGAACCTTCTCCCTCACAAAGTGATAATGCACCTCAATGTGCTTCGTTCTAACATGATATACTAGGTTACTAGCCAACTGTATGCTTCTCATGTTTTTCACAATATATGACAACTGCCGTATCCCAATGGGCTCTCCCATGTCACCAAGTAGCTTCTGAAACCCAACTACCTCACAAGCTTCCATAGAGCACCCATGTACTCTACCTCTGTACTCCATAAGGAAACTGTTGGCTGCTTCTTATTGCTCCAACTTATAGCAGCACCTCCCAAATGAGAACACAAAACCACTGGTAAATTTCTTGTCTGCAATACTACCATCCCAATGAGCATTTGTATACCCATGCAACTGTATCTGTGTACACCAGCCTCATAGAAAAGTCCATAATCAACTATGGACTTTATGTACCTGAGGATCCGTCTAGCCGCATCCAAGTGTGGCTTCCTAGGGGCCTGCATAAACCGACTCACAAGTCCAACATCTCATAGCTCAAGTCTGGCCTTGTAATGATCATGTAGATCAAACTACCCACTATTAGTGGGGTCCTCCAAAAGCTCACTTGTATCTAAGGGAAGCTTGAGCTCTCTATAG
Organism: Cibotium barometz; assembly: GCF_041138505.1. Taxonomy (NCBI): domain Eukaryota; kingdom Viridiplantae; phylum Streptophyta; class Polypodiopsida; order Cyatheales; family Cibotiaceae; genus Cibotium; species Cibotium barometz. The sequence continues at coordinate 32,193,830 of NC_141092.1, read as the reverse complement.
AGGAAGAGACCAATCTCATCGCTCTGCTTATAGAATTCTATGATTTATTTTCCTAGAAGTACACGGATATGAAGGGTATACCTCCCGAAGTATTCAAACATACCATTCCAATCGTTGATGGAGCATGGCCGGTCAAACAAAGGGCATATCCTATGAACCCAAAATATTCCAACATGGTTCGAGAGGAGATAGATAGACTCATCGATGCTGGATTCATCTATGATATTGAGCATATGGAATGGGTATCACCCATTGTGATAGTGTCCAAGAAGAACAAAAAAGTCAAAGTGTGTGTAGACCTCAAAAAGGTCAATGCCGCCACCATAAGGGATCATTGCCCCTTACCAACACGTTAAGTGGAGTGGGTAGATGGGACTAGTTAGTGTAGTCCAACTATAGAATCTCTAGCGAAGATATGTTGGTGCCACCTACCAAACCAGCAAGTGATGTAAATGTTGAACTATCATGCAAGCACGTCGTGAGTGTCAGCTCATGTTGAGCTTGACATCTCAACACTCCCTCTCAAGCTCAACTCCACCTCATGAACTCCAAGCATATCTCAAAATCTACAGAGCTTCTCAGCTCCCAAGGCCTTCGTGTGAGAAGATGTTAGCGACCTGATCCTGTGTGCTGATGTAGGCCAAGTCGATGTCGCCTGTTAAGACTCTCTCCCTAATAAAGTGGTAATGTATCTCAATGTGTTTCGTCTGTGCATGGAAAACTGGGTTCCTAAGGTTGTCACAATATATGACAACCTTTCTCTCCACATGCAACCCCAATTTAGCACAAGTAGCTTGTGTAACCAAGCTACTTCACAGAGTGCCACCGCAAATCCTCTATACTTGACAAGGCAACTGTGGGGTGCTTCTTGCTGCTCCATGTCACAGCAGCACTCCCCATGAAAACATAAATCCATTGGTAGATCTTTTGTTCTGCAATATTGCCTATCCAATCTGCATATGTGTACTCATATAGCTCAAATGGTACACTTGCTGCATAAAACAATGCATAATCAGAACATTGGCCCTCAAATACCAAATTATGTGTTTCACACTATCAAGATGTGGTTTGCATGGAACCTACATAAACTGGCTCTCTAAGCCAACATTGTAACTCAAATTTGGGCTGTTGATCGCGTCGTGTGACATAGATCAAACTCCCCAAAATCTTCCTGTACATAGTATGATCCTCCAACACATAACCTGAATCTGCACTAAGCTTGCCATTTTAATCTATTGGCATCGAGATTCACTTACCAATCAACCATCTCATACTTGGACAACATGTCCAATACATATTGTTTCTGTGACAACCAAATACCATCAGGTGTGCAAATGACCTCAATTCCCAAAAAGTAGAGCAGATCTCCCAAATCCTTTATCTCAAACTTCCGTTTGAGAAGACTTTTCACATGCTCAATCTCATCCAAGTTATCACCCCTAACAATAAGATCATGTACATAGATGGTGATGTGATCACAATAACCTTATCACTCTTATGCACATACAAAGAGTTATCTACATCTACCATATGAAAACCAATAGTGACAAGATACTCAGTAATCTTGTCATGCCATGCTTGTGGAGCTTGCTTCTATAAAGCCATATAAAGCTTACATATACTCTAAGTGACCTGTATCCTCAAAACCACATGGCTGATCCATATACACTTCTTCTTGCAAGTCACCATGCAAGAACACATTTTTTACATCGATCTAATGTAAAAACTAGCCTTTAGCTCCAGCCACCGCAATCACAACTCTGATAGTTGCCATCTTTGCAACTAAGGAAAATGTCTCCTCATAATAAATCCCATGTGTCTGTGCATATCCTTTGTCTGTGCATATCCTTTGTCTACCAATCTAGCCTTGTACCTACTTCTGCTAACATCACTGTCATGTTTCACCTTATTCACCCACTTACAACCAATAGCTTTCTTGCCTTCAGGAAATGATACCAAATCCCAAGTTTCATTTTAATACAGTGCATCCATCTCCCCATCCATAGCTTTCTCCCAACACACATTTCCAATAGCCTCATCAAAACATGTGGGTTCTACAACCTACACAACTTTTTCCATATAAGCATAATTATGTGCCACATAACCATCATAAGTCAACCTCTCCATAGGGTTCTTGACTCTTCCAAATGTTTATAACTTTGCATTCATGGCTTCCATAGCCTTCTTCACACCAGGTGTCCTCATTATTACTGGAATCCGAAGCTCCTCATCAAGGCTCATCTCCAAGCCACTAGACTCTCCACCATCAACAAGAGAATGCCCTATAAAAATAACACGCATACGAAGGGGTTGAACCACTTTCTCTTTGTCGTTATGTGATGTACCAACTACATTTCTTGAACTAGTATTATGACGCAACCTACCACTCCATGGTCTATCAACAGAATTGTTGGATGAGGACTCTCCAAGTCCACTCAACGACTGTGATTGTTGACTTGTATTATGTGCAACCATGTTTCCATTTACATCAGTCCCAACATCATCTTTTTCAGCAGCATACCAGCTACTCATCACATTGAATACAACATCCCTAGTCACCCTCAATTCACGTGTAGCAGGATTATAGCATCTATATCCCTTTTACTCAAGGAAATACCCAATAAACACACATTTTTTATGCCTTTGGATCCAGCTTAGTATGCAACTCATCTGGCACATGCACATATGCAATACATCCAAAAACTTTCAAGTGAGACAAATTAGGTTTCTTGCCAATAAACTTCTTCTCTGGCATTAGATCATATATGGCTAGAGTAGGAGTCATGTTCATGATATAAATTGTTGTAGACACAGTCTCAGCCTAATAGCTATGAGGCATATTCTTCTTTGCCATCAATGCTCGTGCTATCTCTACAATGTGCTTGCTTTTTTGGTCAGCAACTCCATTTTGCTATTGCAGAGTGTATCTATGCGATTCTTTCACAAGAATTCAGATAGAGAAGTATTCTCCCCCTCCATCTGACCTTAGGCACTTCACATGCTTTCTTGTATGTTTTTTAGCCACCATCACTTTGAATATCTAAAAATGAGTGAGCAATTCACTCTTCTCCTTCATGAAATACACCCACACTTTTCTCGTGTGGTCATCCATAAATGTTATGTAGTACCTATAGCCACTCATAGACCTAGTCTTCATAGGATCCCATACATCTGAATGCACAACATCTAGTACATTCCTGCTCACATTTCCATCATGTGGAAATACATGCTTTGTTTGCTTTCCAAATTGACATGCTTCTCACATACGTTTTGGATACCGTAAACATTGTTGTGCTCCTTTCGCAACCAACCTACACTTATCTTTAAAGTCTTCTACATAATGGCCATCAGGGTTAAACCAAACCTATAACCCTACTCAATCATTTGGCCAATTGAAATAAGATTCTTTGTAATGTTTGGAACATGAAGTATATCTACAAAGTACTTCACCTTACCATCCTGCATAGACAATGGCATATCTCCAACATGGAAAACTGGATGAGCAATGTCATCCCCTATTTCAACAAAACGTGATCTTTCAAGACTCTTCATTTCCTTGAACCACACCCCCATGACTTGTCATGTGGTTCGAAGAACCTAAATCAACATACCATACATCATCCTTACATGATGCAACATCATTTCTAGACATAGCGTTAACTACATGTTGCATGACAAACAACCTCTCATTATCCTCATTATTTCTACTAGAGGACGCATAGTTATTTTGCTACACTTTTCCATTTTGCATGTCACTCTGTTTCTTATAGCAATCTGCCTGCACATGTCTAGACTTACCATAGTAAAAAAAGCCTCGTATAAAATTACGCTACCCTTGCTAATTACCACGACCTTGTTGACTACCCCTGCCTCTAAAATGACCTCTTCCACCTATGTGTTGTCGTTGCAAATCCTAGGACTGTTGCCAACTACTGAGACCAATATTTCTGATTACCTATTCGGCCACCACCTTGGCCACATCCAGGACCTCTACCTCATCCTCTACCTACACTTTTTTAGAAGGCCTACTGCTCCGAACTATTTTTGTTTTGTGAAGACAGTTAATCTTCACTCAAATTCTTCTCTTCAATGATCAACCATTGACACCAAATCTGTGAAGTTAGGAATGTTCTCCTTAGTCTGAATAGACATCTTGAACACCTTGTATTGTTACACTTGAGACCACGTAGACACACTTCCACCTTATCGTCTCATCATCAACACAAACACCAATTGATGCAAGGGATTCTATAATGTCCTTGTTCTTCAAGGCATAATCATTCACATACATAATTGTTTTTCCATAGTATGAAGCTCACTCTTCAACTGAATCTTTGGTGCCCCCGTGAACACCTACGAACTAAAAAACGGAGGTCCAGACGCACCCGAAATGCATTTTTGGCCCAAAAACTTATATTCAACAAATATTATAGTTGCCCTATAGCTCTTCTCCCATGAAGAAAGCTCCTCAATTGGAATTCTATTACCGGCGCCTCCTAAAGAGATCCCAACAAGGTTGTAGTATCCAACACAAAGGGGGAAAGAGTAGATGGAAGCTCTTACTCTCGTACCGCTTCCTGCGCTTCTCTTGTTTGTTGCTCAATCCTTTTCATGAATCAGGCTCTAAAACCATGAAAATATGTAGGGAATAAGAGAGCTTGAGCTCTTGTAAACACATGCATACTCACACAAACCCTAGAAGAGAACACACAAGGTGAGAGGTTCAAAATTCTTCTTCTTCTTCACACAACAAACGAGGACTAACATACACATTAGAGTATATACAAGCGGTCCATAATGTGAACATGCTAAGTGGAGTGGGTAGGTGTGGATTAGTAGTCCAGCTGTAGAATTTGTCATCGTGAAGATATGTCGGTGCCAGCTACCAAATCCACCAGTGATGTAAATTTCGAACAGTCATGCGGGCGCCTCATGAGTGTCAGCTCAACACAATCAAATGTCAATTTTGGGCTAGACATGGAGTGATCCTAGGCAGGGAATGTCTATAGATGATAGAAAAGTGTAGTTCATTCTTGAGCTTTCCCCACCCATCAACTTTAACAAAGTCAAATGCTTCATGGGACATGTCGGATATTATAGGTGATTCATTTTTATGTATGCTGATATAGCTTGACCTCTTTATGGACTCGATCATTTTCAAGTGGACGGAGGAGAATGCCAATAGGCTTATATAATGCTCAAGAAATCCTTGGTGCTGCGAGTGCTCCAATTCTCAAGTCCCCCAACTGGGACATTATCTTCCGCATCCACATTGATGCCTTGGCTTTTGCTATTGGATGTGTGTTGGCCCAACCAAGTGAACACAAGATGGACTTCCCCATCAGCTTTACCAACTACCAACTCAATGATATGCTAAGAGGAATTACACCATGACCCAACGATGTAAGATTCCTCCTCAGCCTCAATAATGAATAAGCTTTTACCTCAATCCCTTGTAATCATTCCCTATTTCATAATGCAAGAAAATATTATTTATCCTTGTTTTTGCCTAGAGAGAAGAAAATTTATAGAAAGAGGTAATTCAATATTGAGATATTTTTGGATATAAAAAATCCCCTAATGTCTAAAATATAATTCCCTGAGACAGAAATTATAAATAAATACTCTAATGTGCATTAGGAATCAATTAAAAATATGTATTAAAGACCTTAGCCTAAGGGTCCAGATTTTCAGAAAATTTTGGATTATGGTCCAACTAAGGTTCCTATGGGCCAAGTGTTGGGTTGAGATAAATCCAAAGAATAAAAGAAAATACCCAAAAATGAGTAAATGCTCACATAAGATGAAGAGTTGACTGAGTACGAGGTTTATTAGTTAAAAATTAAGAGATATTAGAGTTAAAAACGAGATATTTAGAGGAAATGATGCATTTTTAACACCTTAGTAATGAGAGAATGGCACCTCAAGAGGTACCTTTTTTCTCATGATTACCTCAATTTTTTAATCCAAAAAAAGGGATATTTTGTCTCTCCTCTCTCCTAGACCAAACTAGATCAAAAAGGAAGCCAAACTGATCCAAATCTTATCCAAATTGAGTCAAACTAAAGCTGGAATATTCTAGAACCTGGTTGGACTTGGTTAGTGGCCTCCCTCACCTATAAATGGACCCTCATTCCTTTGTATTCTCATCTGTGAGCTATACCATGAAAGTATTACATTAGAATAATCATATTTTCTATTATCCCCTAATTTTCCTCTACTTTTGGGGATCTTGGAGCTTCTCTCTCTCTTCAGCAACTCTTGGAGTTCTCTTCTCCCCTTGCTAACCAATTGATTGGTTGGGAGCTTCACTACTAGAGAAATAATCAAGCCAATCCTAGAGGTAAGACGGGATTTTATGGTTTTTTTCTCAATTTCCTAGATGACTTTCTTCTTCTCAACCCCTCTCAACCCCTCTCAAGCTTGAGAAGTTTTCTAAATGATTGTTTTAATTCAAATCAATCTTTCCCTAAGAGTCTTAAAGTTTAATTAGAGGAAAGTTAATCTTTATGCTTATTTATAATGCTTTCTTTAAGTAAATCTCTCTCTCAAAAAGAATAGTCATCTCTATGGCTAATTCTTTAACAAATGAATGTTTCTCAAAGATAATCTCTTATTTTAAAACTAAACTCTAGGCTTGATAAGCTAGAGATTAAGAAAATGATATTTTCATGATTTTGTGCTATTAAGATAATGCTTAATTCTTTACATTGTTTATGTGAGTAGTTAAAAAAAACTACTTTAATTCATTCTAAATGAGAAAAGGATTATCCTAGTAAATTGGGAAAAGAGGAATGTTGAATTTAGCTTAATCGAGTGGGGTAATCATAATTATGTTAAAATTAAGATTTAAATTCATAGTTTGAATTTAAGCTTAAAAGTAAAACTTCTATTATATTTTCATTACAAGCTTTTATTCTCTTAGGGAAATTTAAAAATTATTAGTAATAGCAACGAAGCTATGGCAAATGTTTTTTGAAAAAAAATACATATCTTATTTTTACGCATATACTAAAAAAGGAACTCCTACCATATTTTAGGTTTAGAAAATTTAAGCAAAAAAGAATGACTTTTTGTTGGTAAAATCATAATGAGTGATAATGCAAGCTTAATGTGAGCAAGGGATGATAAATGAGCTATGGTGGTTCAAGATAAACCATGGTGGTCACATGAGCAAAAAGGTAATTAACTAGTACTTAATCAAGGATTAAGGGAACACAATGGCAGCATAATGAGGAGCTTCACATAGCATAGAAATTCGTGTTTTTCTCATTAGGAGGGCCATCATTTTACAGCCAAGGTGTACAAGGTTGTGTGCATCATTGCTTACATATCATCAAGGGCATCCAAGGCCATCTCCCCCCACATGGCTCCCTAGAATATAGCCTCCAGAGCATCTTCTGAAACTCGCCTATTCCAAGTGGGGTTTACCCTTCATTCACCTAGATTCTCTTCATATTACATGGTCCTTTTACATTTCATTGTGTGCCTTAACCTTAGGCCATGACATTGATCACATATTCCAACACCCTCGATCATGGCATGGTATATTGCCCTCCCTTGATCCAAACATTACATGAAAGAAAAGAAGCTTAACTCATAAGGAGTATAGCTCTACAGTACATAAAAGAAGTTAGCATAGCTCATAGGGAGCATGGCTTCTACATTGCGAAAAGAAAATAGCATGACATGAAAACATTCCTCTCCCATACCCCATCATCATCATAGCATCATCATCATCATATCCATGGGCATCATCATCATTTGTTGGTCATGGAGACCCAACTCTCCATCAATCCCCCCTTGAGGGCTACATGGCCTACTGAGAGATATTGTGGGCATCATAAAAATAACACATAACCTACATCATCGGTGGTTAGAGGTGTCCATACATAAACATTTGGGTAAGAGAGGGCATAAACATTGTTGGCTTTAGAAATCCCAATCTGCATCTACCGCTTCATCAAAAGAGGTGGTAACATTGTTACATGCTTGAATTGCTTCTTCGGAATCATTCAAAGTGCTTGCCATATTTGCCTGGTTGGTGTAGCATTTGTCGGCGAGGTGACCTGGCTTTCCACATTTGCACATTCGCTTTGGCTTGTCTTTGTGGTAGCAATTCTTGAGAAGATGGCCTGTCCTTCCACAATGTGTACATTGGAGTGGTTTGTCGGCTTGCTTTTGAACAAGGTATGCCTGGGTTGAGACAAGATCAATGGCCCTACCTTTCAACTTCTTCTCTTCTTCCAAGAGAACACTCTCTATTCCCTCCAAAGTGGGATCCTGCATGTACTTTAAGGTCGGCATGAGTGTATCATACTCGGATGGCATTGACTTTAGGAGGATGGCTATGGCATCACTCTCCTTGACTGGTTCATTGATGGCTTCGAGCTGGGCCATCAAGCTCTTCATGGTGTTGATGTGAGACGCAAGTGTCTCATCAACCTTGAACTCTAGACTGTAAAAGTCTACTTTGAGACTGATTTTGCTGTGGAGGCCTTGAGCACCAAAGGATTTATCCAATGAATTCCAAGCAATTTGTGAAGATGTTCCATTACCAATGTAATGTATATAACTATCTTCAACTCCAAGGGCAATGAGAGCTAATGCTTTCTCATCCTTGGTTTGCCAAGAGGCTTCTCCTTCTCGTGTGGCAGGTTTAGGTATAGTACCATTGACTATGCCCCAAACTTCTTCTTTCATTAGTAAGAACCTCATTTTGACTTGCCAAGTGTGGAAGTCATGACCGTTGAATTTCTTGATGAAAGAGGATGATATGTAAGTTGACTCCATGATTGGAATTGAACAATGCAAAGTATTAAAAGCTAGAATCCCCCTTCACCATATAGATGCATGATATTACTCAAGAATTCCCCAAACCCATAAGCCTTTGCATAGTAATAATAATTGGGCCTAGACTTGATTTTCATCCTAGGTTTTCTAATTTTGCTTTTGGGTTTCAATGATTTCTTGATATAAGCTTCATTAGATGATTCCGCATCCGAAGGAATTATTGCAAAGAGGTATTCAACTCAATATGCATATTAAAATGTCATCTCAATAGATAATTACTATTAAGTACATGATGATTAGTGGAGGTGATTAATTCAAAGAGGGAAAACTGCCCCAAAAAACAGAATGAGATTTGAGCAATTGAATGAAGCTCTTCCGAAATGAGAAACATAAAATGCTTTAAACCAAGTGAAAACCAAGGTGTTGGCTTTAAACTCAGCACTCAAACATGTCAAGATGCTGCTTCAATCTCTGGGAATCTTCTCTGCAACACAGCATGTACTGCTATTGATAAATTAGTTCAAACAGCAGCTATAGTGGACCATTACTCATGAAAATCAACACGTGGGGGCTTCATAGCATCAATATTATGCTCACAAGAGGAATTAGCAAACCATTCACCGTACAGCACGAATTAGACGAATTTTGCTAGAAAGCAGCGTGCTGTTGCAGAGTTGATTGCGCCGCGTAGAGTGCGTGGGAGCTCACATGGAGCTAGGCGTCGATGGAGCCGACTGCTAGCTTTCTTTTGAATCAAAAAGCTTGTGATTTGATGGACTATAGAGCTCGTATGAAGCAAAAAACCAGCAGGGGGTGAGTTGGAGTTTTAATGGAAAGCTTGCAAAAATGAGAAATATGATTAATGTGGTTAATTACTATGCCTAAGGATAACCAATGCTCTCATACCATGTTGGTAAAATCATAATGAGTGATAATGCAAGCTTAATGTGAGTAAGGGATGATAAATGAGCTATGGTGGTTCAAGATAAACCATGGTGGTCACATGAGCAAAAAGGTAATTAACTAGTACTTAATCAAGGATTAAAGGAACACAATGGCAGCATAATGAGGAGCTTCACATAGCATAGAAATTTGTGTTTTTCTCATTAGGAGGGCCATCATTTTATAGCCAAGGTGTACAAGGTTGAGTGACATCATTGCTTACATATCATCAAGGGCATCCAAGGCCATCTCCCCCCACATGGCTTCCTAGAATATAGCCTCCAAAGCATCTTTTGAAACTCGCCTATTCCAAGTGGGGGTTTACCCTTCATTCACCTAGATTCTCTTCATATTACATGGTCCTTTTACATTTCATTGTGTACCTTAACCTTAGGTCATGACATTGATCACATATTCCAACACTTTTGACAATATTAAGGAAATAATACTTTTTTTGTATTTATGCATAATTATTTAATTAAGAAAAAGAGAAATTTATGATAAATTTATTTTATGCATAAGAATTTTAAATGATAAAAGAGTTCCCATGACATTTGGAATTCAATCATTTAAATGCAAAAAGAGGAATTTTTGACATATTCGAAATAATGGATATTTTTATTTAATTTAAAAGATAAATTTTTGATAAATGTATTCTATGCATAAGAGTTTTGAAATGATAAAAAAGGAATTCCCATGACATTTGGAATTCAATCATTTAAATGCAAAAAGAGAAATTTTTGGCATATTCAAAAAATAGATATTTGTATTTAATTTAAAAGAGAAATTTTTATAGTATTTTAAGTAGAAAAAGATTTAAATTAACTTTGATGACAAAAGAGGAATTTTCACCATAATCCCACCTAGAAAATTAGGGTATTTTAATGTCGATATATAAATTGATGGAAAGAATATTCTTAGATATTTTTCTGTGGATAAATTACCAAATTGATATATACCCAAAATTGGATTAATGGTAGAAGAGTATTCTTATAAAATCCCGATATTCTTGTATAGACTTATTTCTTAATGTGTTGTGGTTAGGAAGGAATGAAATTCATAAAGTTAGAATTTTCCTTATGGTTAGAAGTTCATTAGATTTTTATCTGAAGAAAATCCTTAGGAATCAAAGTTAGAAGTAAATCGAATAGTTTTGGTTAGACCATGACTGTGAGAAGGACGGTCGGTAAACTACTTGCCCATCTCTTGAATATGAATCAAGCAAAAACCTTGAGACCAATTTCAAATTCTTGACACAAAGAATAGACTACCATTGAATTAGCGCAGTTTTCCTTTAACCGAAATAACCAAGAATCTAGTTGGAAATTCAGTCAAATGATGGGTAGATTACCCTGATGAGAGATCAATGAAAATCTGGATTACGGGAAAAGGGTTTTGTGGAACCAATCTCGAATCGGGAATTCTACTTGCATATAACCTCTAATTTCTTTTAAAGGAATGTTTTACGCCAGAATGTTGGAGTAAGCATTTGGTATGTGATTAACTAAGGAGAGACTCGTTGTTGCAAATAGCTAGCGCGGTGGGGAGTCGTCGAGGGACGTCGCTCGCGAGGGAAAATCCTGTAAAGGTCTTGACCAGCCCTCGCTTATGGTTAAAATGGTGCGCTTCTGGTATGATGGGAGAGGACCAATGAAGCGATCCTTGAGTGAAGTGCTAGGACACCTAAGTAGGATCCTAGAGGGTTCTGACCAGGTGATGCATGGGCTCGCAGTTGCTAGGACACCCATGCTTACATCGATAAAGATACGGAGGAACTGAAAATAATTACTTTTGTGAACTGAATTTTGATATTGGATCTCATTGGTGGACCAGCTAGTCTTCAACGTAGAGTCCGGATGATACATTTTGTAAGACAATGGACTCAATATTTTGGAGGATTATGATGAGTAATACTATGATTTCATTGAAAGAATATTTTAAAGACAGTCAAACCTGTTAAAATGGCAATTTTAACAGTCAAATCTGTTAAAATGGCAGTTTTATATTGGGTGTGTAAGTGAGATAACTACCTTGAATTTTGCTTGAAGCGCCGGCTAGGGGGCGTGGGAACTCTTTTCCTTGGTACCAGGGCAAAACATAACCAAATTTTTATAAAGGAATCCCAACAATACAGTGGTTGGGAGGCTGGCTAACCCCCATGGGTTGTAGGTTGGATCAGGGGATTCCTGTGATATAAATAGTTACGATTAAGTTACATTAGTTAGATTACGTCCTAAGAAGACCCTTGTTATATGGGAGGGAATCAGCGGCAGTGCCTCGCTAAAGGGAGAAAAAAGCAGTGATTCTATGGACCAAGTGCAAGTCTCTTCCTTGATCTGACCATGGGACTTTTGGGTTTGGTCAGATCAGTTTGGTTAGTTAAGACTTGGAGTCGTTAGATCAATTCTCTCATTAAATGATTTTCCTAGTGGAATCGCTCGTGCCTTCCGGGTGAGGGAAGTTTTTCTAGGTTTGGTTTTGAAGGAACCGCCGGGGGCTAGTCTCTTGTAGGGCTATCCGTGGGCGAGGCCCCGAACGAGTGTGGATCCTTGGCTGATGCTGCTTCCGTCGTCGTCGCCTAGCACCCTCAGCAGAGAGGGGGCATCGTTGTTGAGGGGGCGCGGGTCTCACAGCTGGTATCAGAGCTTTGTGAAAAGCTAATAAGGAAAAATGAATTCTTATAAAAAAAAATTATAATAAAAACTCAAAAAGAGCATTTACGTATTGTATTTTTATTCCTTAAGATTCATTAATGAAGATTTTTAATCAAAGAATTTGGTTTTATAAATGAAATTTCCATGCTTATCCGGTATTCCCGATCTCACCCAGTCTCACAAGATATGACTGCCTTCACCTTCGACCATATCGTCTCTTCGGCTATACGACTCGATTAATGAGCCAAGCCAAACTCGCAAAGCCATTTCGAGGATTTATATTTCCTAGATCCAGCAGAGAGACGATAGCACAAGTGGCACGCAGGGTAATATTTCCACGCCTCCTGTAACCACAGTGCATGATGCTAAGGGAGATTATCTTGTTGGCCATGGTTTTGTTGAGGTTAAAAGTGATTCATGGTATTATTCTTTATCACCCCACGCCTCAAGATTTTAGACTTTCCTGCCATATCTATAGACTTCTTAGATGTTTTATCCCAAGTAGTAAGATAGTAGGTCCTTTGGCAGTGAGGAAACATTTGTATCGGGGTAGGTCTGTAGCCTGGTATCCCCATCTTATGCAATTCCCAAGGAGGTTTTGACTTTATGGAGCCAAGATGCTCTATGTACATATTGCAATCTTTATATAAATAAAGAAATGTTTTTTGGAAAATGTCCATGTTATATAAGTGACTGTTTATTGTATGACAAATTGAAGAAGCAAGATCTGTTACTCAAACATATGTCATATATCTCCAATTAGATCGTTTATCTTGTTTAAACAATTATTTTCTGAACCTCTTAAGTCTTAGGATCTCATTGACGAAATGAAATCAAAATTTATTAATGTATCATTTTTGGGAGAATCATGAGGCACGCAAACCGTGGGTCAACAGCCAGATCCTCTCACAGATGAGGAAGAGCTAGACCCCGACGTTCGCAAGGCCCTTCACAGAACTCAGCCAAGGGTGAAGGGGAGAACTTGGGCAAGGCTGTGGAGAAGTGGTTGGAGACCATGGAGAAAAATTTTGATGTCACCGGATACAATGAGAGGAGTAAAATGGCTCTCGCAAGGCTCAAGATTGTGGAAACAGCCAGGGTGGCATAGAGAAACCATGGCGACACCAACCAGCTCGATAGGAACACTCAGTTCTGGAATGATCTCAAAGCTTATCTAAGGAAGAGATTTTGTCCCCCCTGGGATTTTTAGAAACCAAGATGAATGAATTCTTAGAGCTAAACCAGGGGAGCAAAACTATTGAAGAATATCACCAGGCGTTTTCTCTTCTCCTCTAGCACTCACCACCACTAGGCGAAGAGCAACTCATGGCCAAGTTCATTGAGGGAATAAACAAACCTTTAGACACCCTAGTCAAGAATGCCAAGCCAGTTTCCGTGGGGCTGAAGCTATAAGGATGGTGAAGGACTTCGCCAAAGCCTTTATCGTTAAAGTCCCACCAAATCCAGCTTCCTCATCCTTCAAGAGATTCTAAACATGGGAAGTTCTTCTAACATTCTGCCTCCAAAAAGACACCAAGGTCTCAACCAAAATCTGGAGACAGGAAGTTTCAGGAATGAATGAAGACCTTTTCCTCGAAGCTCTTTCTCAAGAACTCCGGCTCTTTCAAGAATGCAGAGGGAAGAGCTTCGAAGTGAGAACAGGTGTTTCAGATGATAGGGGATTGGGCACCAGCTCAAGGATTTCCCATCTCCTTCTATGGGACAAGGAAGCGAGGGTCCCAGAGTTCAGAGACAGACTCCTTCATATCAATCCAATCAGGGTCCCCCGTGCCAAAATCAGGGCAACCCCAGAAGAGTGCCAGCTATAGCCTCCATGCAAAGTAGTCTCCAAACTCCCTCCCAGAATTGGGAAAACCAAAGAGAGAGAGTTCCACCTCAGACTACAGCAGCTAGAGCCATCACTATAACTGAGGAAGTGGAGGAAGAAAAAGGACAGATCTATGCTGCAATTGAGCATCAAGGGAAGAATGGTAAATTCTCAGTCCTCCAAACTCCAGCAGAGTACCAAGGTAAGCAATTCGAGCTTTTGATTGATTCAGGTAGTACTCATTCTTTTATTTCCCTAGGATGTCTGTGTACGTTAATCGTAAATAAAAAATCAAGGAAACCTATGGAAGTGGAATTGGCCACAGTGAAAAGAATAGTCATCCCAAAAGCTCAAGCAAGTTTGGAGCTTGGAGATACCACTTGTGCCAATGATACTGAGGAGGGAGATCATGAAAGGACTAAGCACTCTTCACAATGCTTTCAATGGAAACTTTACAAATGTTGCTCTATACGATCAGGAGAGATGATGAAGCTATGCATTTTGCTTCGTTTGCAACTTAGTGTGTGGAGTAATTGGGCTCCCTGCCCAATTTTGGCCTACTTTGGGTGGTGATAGTGTAAGGCTAGTTTTTGGATGTTTATGTTTGGGTTATAGACTGCATTAGTTATGGATAATGGGACTTTAACTCTGTAACCATGGTTTTGGTAAGCATCATGGTTTTGGTAAGCATCATGTGGATAATGGGACTTTAACTCTGTAACCATGGTTTTGGTAAGCATCATGTGGATAATTCTTTTTTTTACAAATAAGTTTTATAAAATCAGTACATTATATCCCTCTCTCTCTCTCTCTCTCTCTCTCTCTCTCTCTCTCTCTCTCTCTCTCTCTCTCTCTCTCTCTCTATCTCTCCAATCCTCATACACATTTTAAAATGGGAGGATAGAAAATGAGGTTATATCCTCCAACTAGTAGAGAGGCTTTAGGGACCCACATAAGGGTAGGTTTTGGCTTTTGTTGATGCCCTAGTTTGATATGGAGGTAGATGTAGATGTGGAGCCTGAAGATAAATAACCTTGTGGTGGTGGTGAAGTGAATGTTGATGTGGGAAAGAAACAACATGGGATCGTGTCGATGTTGAGGATTTGTTATTGTTGTATTTGCTGGTCCAACGCATTTGATGTGGAGGATATGTTTATGGAGTGTAAAAGTGTAGTGTTAGAATTATTTGCCTTTGTGACACTCCTTGTGGCCTAGTTGATTCCGCATTCAGCCCACTATCATCCAGGTCCATCCAAGAATGACATGTTCTTTAAAAGTTCCTGTGGGCATGACCAAAAAGCTAACAAACAAGTGCTTATTTTCATCATAGATGATAGTTCTAAGCAAACCAAGTACTTCGGTATTTTTTGGCACTTACACCCTCTATTCTCATGTTTGACTTTTCAAGTTGAGGTTTACGGAATCGATTCCATGTAGCAAAGGAGAGTAGATTGTGACTAGCACCCGTGTTCAGCATAGAATTATAGAACACTTTACCTGAGGGGCTAGGCAACTCAATGGGTGTTTTGAGAGCTGGGATGTGATCCTCCATGTACTTGATTACCTATCCAACATAAGCTTGTGTAGTAGGTAGACCTAAGATTTTATTCTCAACCTTGTTGAAGTTTGGCTCATCTTTTCCTTGCCTACTCTTGGTCTTGGGTCTCCTTTTGAGTGGCCCTTTCCTTGGTGGCTTTCTTGTCATGATAAGCACGTAAGGATTCTTTGTTATTAATAGGTCCATATTATTTTTTACACTTACTACCATTAAGGAAACAAACAATTTCAACTTCATCAAGAGTCTCAATACGTATAGTACCTTGTGGAGTAACTTCATAGACCCTAAATGGTCCCTTTCCAGTATATTTAAGCCTTTTCTTTTTAGTGCAAACCCCATACACAAGTACAAGATCTCCTGCATTGATCTCCTTGTCCTTGAGAGTTTTGTCAAACCACTTCTTTATACAGTCCCTTTTTGTCAGCATGTCTCCCACTATAATTTGTTTTTCCTCTGTAAGTTGTCCTAAACAAATAATTGGTCAGACGATTCAGGACCATCAAGATTTTCACTTAGAGCTATCCTTAAGCTAGGTATCATAAACTCCTAAGGCATTACTTCCTCAATTCCATACACCATCTTAAATGTCGTGAAACCAATTGCAACTTTGTATGATGTACCGATAGGCCCACAAAGCTATTGTAAGCTTAGACTCCTAGTCAGTGCGTCGAGCCTCAACAATCTTTTTCAACATCAAAATAAGAACCTTGTTGTTCTCTCTACATAGCCATTTTCCTGTGGGTAATATGGCATTGACTTATGATGAGCAATCATGAATGTGTTAGTGACATTTTTTTTACATCATTAATGAAATGCTTACCTTGGTCACTCACTAGCTCAAATGGACATCCAAAGTGGGTAATGATGTTCTCATAGATAAACTTAGCAGTCACCATGACATGCACTTTTCGTAAAGATCTTACTTCAGTCCATTTGGTTACCTAATATGTGGCGACAATAATGACGCGTGCTTGTGTGCCACATGCAACGTGACTAATAGGGCCAATGAAATCTAAGCCCCATTTTTCAAAAGGTTGGTTGACTCTGACAGGATGCAGTAACATGATGTCCTTCTGTGGCTTTGGAAAATGTTGATACTCGTCACATCCCTTAACAAATAGTGCAAAATATTTGAAAAACGTGGGCCACCAATATCCCGATTGGAGTATGTTTCTTGCTGTAACGTTGCTTGTGATGTGTCCACCAGCTACCCCTTCATGTGCTTGTTTGATGATGTATAAGTATTCATCCTCCCTAGGGGAAACATCTTAATATGTCATCCTTACCTCGTCTAAAAAGAGTTCCAGCATAAGTTCGTAAGGTGCACTCTCTTTTAGCAACTTTCTTTTTGCTAAATCTTTTCTTATTTCCTTTGGAAAACCATTAGCTGAAAAGTTAACAATTCTCTCACTCCTTTCGGAGGAATAGCCTCAACCTTGAATAGTGTAGCATTATTAATTCATCAATAAACCCCGATTAGTGCTTCACCATTAGGTATGTGGGATAGATTATATTCCATGACATGTTTTGTGCAAGGCCTCACAACCACTGTAAAATCAAACTCAAGGAGAATCAACAACCACCTTATGATTCTTCCCGTGGTGGAGCATGGTTTGTTTACTAGATATAACAAGGCTTGATGATCAACATAAAAAATAAATTTGTTAGCAAAAGGATAATGATGATATTTCTTTATAGATAAACCATTACTAACCCTTCATGCTCAGTGGGTGGTGTAATTGATTTCAGCTTCATCTAGTTGCCAACTTGCAAAACTAAAAAGATAGTCTAATTTATGCTCCCCTGGCTATGCTAGGACAAATCCAATTACAAAATTAGAGGCATCAGACTTTTTTAATTGGTGATTAATCGTAATTAAAAAATTTCTCTCAGTCTCATACTTGTGCATCTTGCGAAATTACCCCCAGTTTGCGAGATGAGGGCATCTCGCGTTTTTCAAGTGGGAGAGAATGTAAGATTCCTCCCCAGCCTCTCAAAATGTCCAGCATCTTCCCCTGTAATCAATCCCTCTTCAAAAATATAAAAGACTTGTTTCTAACTGTTTTAACCTAGAGAGAGAAAATATTCTAGAGAGAGAATATTTAAATTTTTAATATTTTTGGATAGAAAATTATCTCATCTTATTAAAATAAGTTCCCTTGAAACAGAAATTTAAAAAGAACTTTCCTATGTGCAATTGGAATTAATTGGAAATGGGTATAAAGGACCTTAGCCTAAGGGTATAAAGGACCTTAGCCTAAGGGTCTAGATTTTCAGAAATTTTTGGATTATGGTCCAATTAAGGTTCCTATGGGCCAATAGCATCAATCCATGTGCAGGGAGGAGATAAATCCAATTTGTAAAAGAAGATACCCAAAAATGAGTAAATGCTCACATAAGATGAAGAGTTGAAAATGTACAAGGTTTATTAGTAAAAAACTATGAGAAATATTAAAATGATTCCATTATGACACATATGTAAGGAAGGGGAGTTCCTTAAAGGAGGTGCATATTTCACATAAGATGAAGAGTTGAAAATGTACAAGGTTTATTAGTAAAAAACTATGAGCAATATTAAAATGATTCCATTATGACACATATGTAAGGAAGGGGAGTTCTTTAAAGGAGGTGCATATTTCACATAAGATGAAGAGTTGAAAATGTACAAGATTTATTAGTAAAAAAACTATGAGCAATATTAAAATGATTCCATTATGACACATATGTAAGGAAGGGGAGTTCTTTAAAGGAGGTACATATTTCACATGCTTGAATGAGTTTTAAACTCATAAAAATTGAGATATTTCATCTCTCCCCTCTCCTCATTCAAGTCTAGTTCCAAAAAGTTAGCTTAATTGACCTAAAAATGGTCAAATATTGACCAAACTGATTTAGAAAATTCTAGAATCAGTTTGTTTGGTTAGGAGCTCAATTTTTCCTATAAATAGAAGCCTCCCCCTTGTTGAAAAATAGATAGTGTTTATGCATCGTTACTCTACTCCACCTAAGCCAAGAACTATGAATTCATTAATAATTCACTAGTTTTTGGAGCTTTCCTCTTTCTTCAATCCCCATTAGTGGCTCCATCAACATACTTAACCAATTGATTGGTTGGGGGCCTCTACCGTGAACAAAGAATCAAGCAATTTGTAAGGTAATTAGTGAATATTGATCTTTTCTATAATTTCTCAATGTTTCTCTCTTCTCAACCCCTCTCAAGCTTGAGAAGCTTAATTGGTATGGTTTTTTAAATGCTATTGAAGTTAATTGGTGAATAGTAGTGAAGAGTTACATAATTTAATAAATGCTATTGAAGTTAATTTCCATTTATGTTTAAATTCTAATGGTTTTTATGTAATTTTTCTCTCTCACTCAAGAAATGGTCATACTCATGACCCATTCTCAATCCAAATCAAGCTTTTCATAAAGCTTTCCTTAACCCAAGATTAAGCTATGCTTGAGGCCAAATTAATGGCTTTTTTCTATGCTTTTAGTCATGAATATTGATGATTCAATCCATTATGGATTAAGGATCCAATTAGGGATCATTTTAATTATTTTCTTAATGATAAGCTTTATCCCTTAGAAAAATTGAGATTTATCAGTCATAGCAGCGGAGCTATGGCAAAATTTTTATAAAAATTACGCATAAAATAATTTCATTCAAAGCATGAAAAGAGGACTTCCTACTATATTCTAGGAATTATCATCCTAGATTAATTGAAAGATATTCATCGTAATCATAGAGAAATTGATTTTTATATTATGCATAATTGATTTTCATGCATAGAGGTATGCATAAAAGATGATTATTTTAATGTAAAAGTGTTACTTTTATCATATTTGGATTTCATGCATAAAGGTATGCATAAAAGATGATTATTTTAATGTAAAAGTGTTACTTTTATCATATTTGGATTTCACGCATAGAGGTATGCATAAAAGATGATTATTTTAATGTAAAAGTGTTACTTTTGTCACAATTGAATTTCATGCATAGAAGTATGCATAAAAGTTGATTATTTTATTATAAAAGTGTTACTTTTATCATATTTGGATTTCATGCATAGAGGTATGCATAAAAGATGATTATTTTAATGTAAAAATGTTACTTTTGTCACAATTGAATTTCATGCATAGAGGTATGCATAAAAGTTGATTATATTATCATAAAAGTGTTACTTTTATCATAGTTGGATTTCATGCATGGAGATACTAAAAGTGTGATTTTCATCATAAATGGATTTTATGCATAACTGAGATGCATAAGAGAAATTCTTTTATTCTAAAAGTGTAATTCCTATCAAATTGAATTTATGCATAAAAAGATGCATAAAAAATTAATTTTTAATTCAAAAGTGTCATTCTCATCTAAATTGAATTTATGCATAGGAAGATGCATAAAAGATTGATTTTTAATTCAAAAGTGTCATTCTCATCTAAATTGAATTTATGCATAGGAAGATGCATAAAAGATTGAATTTTAATTCAAAAGTGTCATTTTCATTTAAAATGAATTTATGCATAGGAAGATGCATAAAAGATTGATTTTACTTCGGAAGTATTAATCTCCTTAAATGAAATTTATGCGTAAGTAAATGTGTAAAGAACTCTTATATCAAATATAAGAATTCTCTTGTATTCTATAAATAGATATGAGATGTGATAAGATGTGATAAGAGGTGTATAAGAGGTGATAAGAGGTGATAAGATGAATTAAGATGTGATAAGATGTGTATGGGATGAGGTAAGAAGTATATGTGATAGGATAAGATGTATATGGGTTGTGATAGGGCGAGAATGGATGTGATGTAAAAGATTAGATGTGAAGGCATATAGGGTTATATGAATGGGAATGTGGAAATGGATGTATGTATGTGGATGTGTGGATGTGGAGATGGGAGTATGGATGTATGAATATGAAAATGGGTGTATGCATGAAGATGTATATACATAGATGTGAATGTGGATGTAGATGTGGATGTATAGATGTGAATGGGAATGTGGATGTGAATGTGGATGTAGATGTGGATGTATAGATGTGAATGGGAATGTGGATGTGAATGTGGATGTATGTATGTGGATGTAGATGTGGATGTATAAATGTGAATGGGAATGTGGATGTAGATGTGGATGTATAGATGTGAATGGGAATGTGGATGTGGATGTATGTATGTATGTGGATGTATAGATGTGAATGGGAATGTGGATGTGGATGTATGGGAATGTGGATGTAGATGTGGATGTATAGATGTGAATGGGAATGTGGATGTAGATGTATGTATGTATGTGGATGTAGATGTGGATGTATAGATGTGAATGAGAATGTGGATGTGGATGTATGTATGTATGTGGATGTGGATGTATGAAAGGAGGACGTGATAATTGATGTATGCATGTAGATGTGGATATATGGATGTGAATATGAATGTGGATGTGGATGTGGATGTGGATGTATGGATGTGGATATGGATGTGTATGTATGAATGTAGATATGGGATGTGGATGTATAAATGAGGATGTGAAAATGGAGGTATGCATGTAGATGTGGATGTATGGATGTGAATGTGGATGTGGATGTGGATGTATGGATGTGGATATGGATGAGTATGTATGAATGTGGATATGGGATGTGGATGTATAAATGAGGATGTGAAAATGGATGTATGCATGTAAATGTGGATGTATGGATGTGAATGTGAATGTATAAATGAGGATGTGAAAATGGATGTATGCATGTAAATGTGGATGTATAAATGAGGATGTGAATGTGAATGTGAAAATGGATGTATGCATGTAATATGGGATGTATAAATGAGGATGTGAAAATGGATGCATGCATGTAAATGTGGATGTATGGATGTGAATGTGAATGTGTGAATGTGTGAATGTGTGAATGTGTATGTGAATGTGAATTAATGTGTCGTCGATATGAGGAATTGGATGAGAATGAGTACACATTGAATGGAATGTGGACTAAGGAGGGATAATGTGGAAAGACGAGAGTTCGATTTAGAAACTGTATTTTGTGACTGTTTGTAAATGACTGTTTTATGTCAAGAATGCTGGGAAAGCATTTTGACCGTCTTGTGGATTAAGGTCATGAAGACCTAACTGTTAAAGTTGCAACTGCTGATGGAGAGTCAATGGAGGACGTCTCGCGTAGCAAGGTCGACCGAGGTCTTGACCAGCCTCGGTTCCATTTAAATGGTGAGCTTCCGGTACGGTGGATGAGGGACCAAGGAAGCGGCCTATGAGTGAAGCGCTAGGTCACCTGTGACGAAGGATCCTAGAGGGTGCTGACCATACGGTGCTCGGGCTCTGGGTCGCCGAAGATACCCACACGTGCGTCATGGAAGATATTGGAACAAGGAGTAAGAGTTGTTTTGTGAAACCGGGCATGGATCTGGTTGATTGACCTTGCTGGTCTTCAATGGATGAGTCCATGGCTCTTTATATGGATCTGTTGGTTGATCTTGCTGATCTTCAACGAGAGTCCATCTTGATTTTTATAAGTGATTATATTGCCGAGTATTATGGGCTAGGAACTATTGAAAAGGCCCCTGTGTGGACAAGTGGTGAGCGTTCTAGTTGCCAATGATGCCATAGATACTCCGATGAAGGAATGATGGGAAATTATGAATCAACCGGATAAATTGGAAGATTATGATCAGTGGTACTATGGTTTCATTAAAGGATTGTTTTAAAGTTAGCTGATGCTAAGAAAAAGGCAATTTCATATTGGGTGTGTAAGTGTTGTGACTAGTTTTATGTTTGCATAAACTTCCGGCTAGGGGGCCTTGGAATTCTTTTCCTTGGTACCCGGGACAAAACCTAACCAAATTCCAAATTGGATCCCATCACTACAGTGGTTGGGCGGTTGGCTAACCCATGGGATCGGATGGGGTTAGGCTGGACTGATGGATCCGTACATCGAGACTCAATTTCCGTTATTACGATAGATGAAGTAAGTCCCGGATAGTAATTGTTCTATGGATAGGAATCAACGGCTGTGCCTCTTGATGGGGAAAAAAGCGTTGAACCCAATGATCCAAGTGCAAGTTTCTTCCTTGATCTGACCGAGTATCTTTATAGGTGTAGTCGGATCAGTTTGATCACTATTAATGGTCTTGACTACGTTAGAGTAAAAAGTTATCCTGGAGGAATCGCCCGTGCTTTTCGGATAAGGGAAGTTTTTCGGGGTTCGGTTTTGGAAAAACCGACGGATTAGTCTTTTGTCCGGATATCCGTGGACGAGGCCCCGAGTGTGGGACCCTGCCTCGTGCAAGAAGTGCTACTTCCGCTGCTAGTACCCCGAATCCGTAGCGCGGTGGGAACTGGGATCTCACAGCCTTCCAACATTCCCATACTACTACTATAACTTGTTCGTTCTCATAGTTTGACAAGAACCTCCTAGCTTTGGCTCCTCTCATTAACACATCTGCCAGAATATCACCAGTGGTACTCATGTACACCATGAAATCCATACAAAGAGTGATCTGCATCTGCCATATGAAAACCAATAGTGACAAGATACAAAGCAATCTTGTCATGCCATGGTCGTGGAGCTTGCTTTAGTCCATACAAGGCCTTACAAAGCTTACATACATACTCTGGGTGACCTGTATCCTCAAAATTTTGTGGCTAATCCATACACACCTCCTCTTGCAAGTCACCATACGAGAACACATTTTTTACATCCATCTGATGTAAAAACCAGCCTTTAGTTGCAACCACCATAATCACAACTCTCATAGTTTCCATCTTTGCAACTGGGGAAAATGTCTCCTCATAATCAATCCCATGTGTCTACACATATCATTTGGCTACCAATCTAGCCTTGTACCTACTTATGCTACCATCACTGTTATGTTTCACCTTATACATCCACTTACAAAACCAATAGATTTCTTGCCTTCAAGCAGTGGCACCAAATCTCAAGTCTCATTTCCATACAATGCATCCATCTCCTGATTCATACTTTCTCTCAACACACATTTCCAATAGCCTCATCAAAACATGTGGGTTCTACAACCTGCACACAACTTTTGCCATATAAGCATAGTGATGTGCCACATAACCATCATAAGTCAACCTTTGTAGCACAAGGTTTTTGACTCTTCCAGATCTTTGTAACTTTGCATTCATGGATCATATCTACTCGCCTATCATTTCACACTATAGCTACATGCTATTGGATTGGAGTTATACCTCTTGATGGTATGGAACATCAAGGTAAAGGTATGATGTATTTCATTATAGTTCATGTGTGCATTCCTTGGGCTCGGGGGTGGTCAGGTGGATGAGTTTATGCTTGATTTATGCATGTTTATGCATAACAATTATCTAGAGCAATCTCTAGTTAATTGTTGTTGATTTTTCTTTTTTATTGTAATTTTTAACTTTTTTAAAAATTTTAATATTTACTAATAATAATAAAAATATTATTTTGTTGATTTGTGTTGATGATTTACATGTGGATCATTGATATGGTGATTAGAACACGTGTTACTACTATTCAATGGACGAATCGATGTTGCGGGGAAATTTTGTGAGTTTAATGCTATTTTTTCCTATTTTTTATGGTCTAAAATAAGCATTAATGGAAATTTTTACCAAAATACCACATATTTTATTGTGGATATTTTTGGTAGAATGGATTCCCTAAATTTCTAAAAATTTTAGGAATTTTTTTCTATTTTTTAAGAGTTTTTTTTTGTATTTTTATGGTTAAAAATATATTTTTAAATACATTTTTGTGGGTTTTTCCACTGGTATGCAATAAAATTTCTGTCGATTTTGTGCTGAAATACAATAGGGGGTAGCATGTTGATGCATGAAATGCTCTCCTGTGTGCGTGGGACTCTCTTTGCCTCTCAAATCTGATTTTTCTCGTCTATTTTCCTCCCGCCCGTGTGAACTTCTCTTAAAAGGGATTTTTTAAAATTAAATATTAGTCATAAATAATATTTAATTATGATTAGTCTTAGTTTAATTAAAAGATTAATTCAAGATTAATACTCCTCTCTGTTAATCGAGAAGGAGGGGGTGGAGAGTGAATGGTATGGAGAAGAAGGAGAGGAGAGAGGGATTACTCTCTCCCTCTCAAATTGGCGCACACGGGGGGGAGGCTGCAGTGTAGCCTGCGCGAGCAAAAATCCCCCCCCCCCCCAAAAAATTTCCAAACCTCGTTATTAAAGCTTAAAAGCTTTAATTAAATTTTACTTCTTTTTTTTTAAAAGAGATTTTTTATCTATTATAAAAAGCTTTTCAAAGCTTGGAAAAAATAGGAGAAAATATAAAATTTGAGGAAAAAAATCTCTGGGTTTTTCTAAAACTTTCTTTTCAAGCTTTTTGGCTTTTCATCTTCCAAAAATTTTTGCTTTCCAAATTTCGGAAAATTTTTTGACCTTCCGGATTTCGGAAACTTTTGAGCTTTCACATTCCGATTTTTTTTTGTCTTTTCATTTTCCCAAAACTGTTGGCTTTCTGTATTTTGGAAAAACCGTTGGGATTCTGAAATTTTTAACCATTCGTATTCTAAATGCGTTCAGGGTAAATTAAAATTTTCAAAAAATTTCTGAAAATTAGTGGAAAATTAGACAAAGGTTATTTTAAATTTTTGAAAAATGTGGGGTTGGTGTTTGACATGTGGTGCATCCATTCATGCGCCCGTGACCATTTAAATTCCTTTAAAAATATATATTTTTTGATCGAGAAAATTAAAAATCCATTAAAATTATAAATTTTCATTGGATTTGAGAATTGTCGGGCAGAATTGGAAATTTCGTGAATGATGGGATTCTCAGGAAAAATTAGGAATTTTCTAGAATTTATTTTTTAGAAATCCTAGAAATTGGTATTTTTTAAAATATCAATGGTATTTTGGTAAATTTAATTGCTAAAAATTTTCTAGAAAAATATAGGTTTGGAGAACCATAAGATAAGTTTGTTGGAATTCAAAATTATCATATTTTGAGGCCTAAAAAATTAGGAAAAAATCATGATAATTTTTTAAATCAAGAATTTAATATTTTTGAGGGTTATTTAATGTTGAAGTATGTTTTCACATGCTGACATTAGATAGATGCGATTTATTCACATATTATTAATATGATTATACCTCGTATTAGTAGATATTTTTGTTTGGATTAATCTAAACGATGTCTTCGTGATTTTTTTACCATTGTTTAGCCATTCTTTTTGGACATGGTCCTTAATTTTTTCAATGATGGCTAGAATCTACGTTCAAAGCATGTTTCACCTTTGACACTTTTCCATGATAATTTATTTTACACCTATTTAAGTGTGGTTTGTGCTTAATTTCTTAAGCCTAAGGTAAATTCTATCATGGGTCAGTTGATCGGTTTGTTTTGGTGGATTTTATTGGATGTTTTCCAAGTTTCATATGGACTCATCAGGTTTTGCCGAGATTACTTGTGTCTAGGGGTTTTTATTGAGTATTACACACATGTGTTCACACATGTGTTTCACTTGCTTACTTTGGAGTTTTGCCTGAACGACACCACGTTCATATACTCCTGGATTGATGAGTTGGCCACCAATTTTACTGCTTCTTTTGGCATGATTAGATGTCATGCATTGATTTTTATGATTAACTATGGTTTTCATGGATTTGAGGAGCTTCTATGCTTTTATCCATGGTTTTATAAGGATCTGTTGATCTTTTGGATAATATCATGTGCTTTGAAGGTAGTATTTACCTTTATTTTTTACACATAATTTTGTAGTATATTCCTTGTTCTCTTGTACATATTCCAACTCGGATACCTAGGTGTTTATGTATCTAGGTGAGTTATTTTTCTACCCCAGCTTTATTGTGTTTATTGGGTAGTTATCATTAGAAAGGCATCAATAATTTAATTTCTTTTCTAATGATGTACTCGAAAAGAGTTATTCCTTGATATGGTCTCAGGTATATATATAGAGACAGATTTTAGTATGTGAAAGTCTGGGATATGGCCATCTTATTCCTTTTATATAGGATTTTATTCATATTTTCCTAGACGGCATACTGGGAGTTTCAAATTGTTAAGGAATGTATGGGTGGTATCATGGTGGTATGGGATGCTAGTGCTCCCTCACATATATTATCTTATGGGATAATTTGGGCTCAATATTACATCACTTAGCATGTTGACCTCAACATTCAAAGACAATCTCATTTTCTAAATTCACTTGAAGTTATAGTGTAGGCATTCTCTAGATAATTTTCTTTCATCTATACCCTGTATGTATTGATGAGTGTAATCTCGTCAGTATTTTCATTTGTTGAAATCTCTTTCTTTAGAGTTCAGCAAGTCTATCTTGTTGTGTTCGGATTAAGGAAATTTGGATTTTTCCTTTGTTGGCATTTCTTTCTCTAGCTCCATACTTTAGGTGATTTATACAGTCAACCTGATGGCATATGCGACTCATCGAGACGTTGATGACTCTCTATGTTGATATGGATAACTTGGGGTGTCGATAATTCCATGTGCAGATGTGGGTACATCGAGGTGCCTCGTTCCTGTTGTTATAATGCCATGTTTTCCTACTTTATTCCAAATGGTTTACAACGAGGAAATTACTTTGAGTATGAATTCCTCTGATCATCCGGAGTCTGATGGGAAAATAGAGCGTATGAATCAAATTGTAGAGGATATTCTTCGTGTATATGTCTCTCGAAAAGCATCAAATTGGGAAAAATATCTTCCAACGATGGAATTTGCCTATAACAATTTTAAACATATGGCTATTGGCTTTCGTTTGTTCATGCTTATGTATGGGTATCAACCCAGGGCACCTATTGATGTCGGTCTTAAGGACATCGAGCTTGATGCATCGAGTAATTTCTTACGTGATATTCAGGAAATGTTGACCAAAGCTCGGGATTCTATCAGGAGTACTTAGGATAGGGCATGATTCTATGCTGATAGAGGACCCTCAATTTGGCCTTTTAAACTAGGAGCGTTGGTTTATTTAAAGTTCCTAAAGATTCTCTGACTTTGTCAATAGGAAAATGCTCGAATTAATCTCCTAGATATTGTGGTCCATTTTGATTTTTTATACATCGGATTGGCACGGTTGTGTATGAACTTAAACTACCTCTAATTGTTAGAGTTCATCCAGTCTTTTATATCGATAGATTGAAAGGGAAACTGGGAGGTGAGGATAACAGAGTTACTCCTTAAGAACTCATTGAAGTCAAAGATTTATCCTATGTTCCACATGAACCTAATAAGGTACTTAAATTCAGGGAAAGGAAACTTTGTAGAGTTGACTAATCCTTGGGGTTAATATTAGGTGGAAAGATAGGAAAATAGACGATTCGACTTGGGAGTTGGTTGAGATTGCTCAGCGCAGTTCTCCTTCTTTTCATTGCAAGAGTGCAATGTTTTGAGAGAGGGGAAGTATGTTATATGCACATTATGTGTGCATATACTAGGAGGCTAACCCACATTATGCTTGTGAGCATGGGAGCATAGAAACAAGCTCTAGTGGAGCATGGGTTAGGACTAACCTTAAGGGTTAAGGTTAGGGTCAGGCATCCAATGGTCACACATGGCAAATAGAGAGTCAAGAGTCACTTGAGGGCCCTCCTATATAATAGGGGCATGGGGCACACTCAAGGGAGGGTTGGGGGCTTGGAGGCTTGAGGCTTGGAGGCTTGGAGGCTTGGAGGCTTAGGCTATGGTCTCTTGTGTAAAGGATTATATCTACTCACCTACCATTTCACACTATAGCTACATGCTATTGGATTACCTCTTGATCGTATGGGACATCAAGGTAAAGGTATGACGTATTTCATTATAATTCATGTGTGCATCCCTTGGGCTCGGGGGTGGTCAGGTGGATGAGTTTATGCCGCCTGATTTATGCATGTCTATGCATTATCCTTTAACAATCCCTGCCCCCCGCATGAGAGGTTGACGCTGCTTCCGCCGCCTGCGCCCTCGGAGGGGGCATCGCGGAGGGGGTGGGGGTCTCATAGTAACAGTGAAGGGATCATCCACTCCATTGCCCTTTATAAGAGACGCCCATTTCTCTCACGTCATCCATTGCATCACTTCACACCGCCCGACCTTATTAAAAGTCCAAGGTTGGGAAGGTTCATGCACTCTCTTTCTCTCTCATTCACTCTCTTATTATTCAATATACATATATATATGGTGCGCTCCTTGAACACGCTACAACAACAAAAACAACTACAATTACTTCTACCTTAGAGCTACATTGCTTCTCAAAATGAGAGATTGATTGCCCATGCCCTAACCCACAAAAAACTCAACCCCCATGTACAAATATTTACTCCATTTCCTCACCACCACGCTTCTAGATTCTTCACACCCATCAACAACTTTTTCCCACCAAGGGGGATAGTTTCGATGCTACCTACAAGTGTGTATTGCCCGAACGACTCTTGTACGCAATCTTCCATTATCAAGTTATATGTTCCCATGATGGGTTCACCATTATGAGTTTAATATAGAGCTTATGCATATGCATAGAGCTCTATATGCATAGTCCAGAGATCCATGCATTGGGATCTCGTGCATTTAATGTATAAGCATAACGTGCATAGAGAGTTCCATGCATGTGCACATGCATGGAGAGGTCCACGCATGTCTCAACATGCATAGAGGCCTCTTTGTATAGGTAATGCATAAATATTCAACAAGGATGGAGAAATTCACTATTGTGCACACAAGGGTACCTTGCATTGCTCACTGTGTGTAACAAATAATTATAGAAACATAGTGGACATAAGGGTGCCTTGCAACTGTGTTACAAATAATGATAGAAACCTAATGGACACAAGGGTGCCTTGCATTGCACTTGGGATCTCCCCTTCTTCTCACTTCTCTCTTACATGTATGCTATTAAATCTTTCTTGATTGATGGATGCATGCTAGGTAGGTTTGGTTGTAGGTGTCCCCCTTAAATTTGGTAATGCATAAATATTCAACAAGGATGGAGAAATTCTCTATTGTGCACACAAGGGTACCTTGCATTGCTCACTGTGTGTAACAAATAATGATAGAAACGTAGTGGAAACAAGGGTGCCTTGCCAACTGTGTTACAAATAATGATAGAAACCTAATGGACACAAGGGTGCCTTGCATTACACTTGGGATCTCCCCTTCTTCTAACTTCTCTCTTACATGTATGCTATTAAATCTTTCTTGCTTGATGGATGCATGCTAGGTACTTTTGGTTGTAGGTGTCCCCCTTACATTATCTTCTTCTTCTTCGTCCAAGATTAAAATTTAGGGATGGATCTCTCAAAATCTGGTCCTCTACCATCCATGGCTCCAAAAAGCTCAGGAGGAAAAGGGTGAATTAAAACATCAATTCCACTAAAAAAAAATCAATTCCCCTCAATAGGATCATCAAGTCCCATTTCTTGATCAAGTAAATCAAGAAATCCAAGAATTCTTGAAACTAAGGTAGAAATGGATCAAAGACATAGCTTTGATACCACTGTAGTGATGAAGAGAGACAGAGAAAGAAATGCACTTATGAAGGAGTACCACATGCACTCAAGGGAGTACCACCATAGCCATGGAAGCTTGAAGCTCTAAGAAAGTATGATTTTATTAGTAAAATGGTTAGTTGACCCTAATTACAATTTGTTTGTACTTATATACTTACCCACCTTTTCACACTTTACTTTAATGTTGGCCCCCCACACTTGCCCGGCCATATCCATGCCCATGGGCTTCCCTTATGTCCAAACCATGCCTAAAGCTCTAACTCAAGTCCAAGATCATGCCGCCTTCATTAAAATAAAAATAAAAAAACTCTCATAAAAATCTAAAAATATCTCAAAGTTAAGAAAAAAAACCCCCTAAAAGTTGATGTATAGTTGATGTTTTACATCAAAGTTGATACAAAACAACAACTCTACCACAAAACTTGGTGTTTTCCATCAAGTTTCAGATGCTCCATTTGGAGGATTAGAAGTCAGTTTTCACAAACAGCCTGATTTTGAAATTATGTCTCGTACGTGTAAGCATGCTCAAACGACCTGTTCCATAAATTTTTGAGTACCAACAAGATCATGTTTTGGTGCGATCTACAGACATTACAGAGTGATTTGCTGCATCAACCATATTTCGGTGCATCTGCAAATAAGTCGTCTAGGACAAAATTATATCATCAGGTCGTTTGTGAAAATCGATCTCCAATCCTCCAACTTTCTCTCGAGAGCATCTGAAACTTGATGGGAAACATCATCTTTTGTACAAAAGTTGATGTCTTAAATGAAGATGCAAAAACTAAGTTTTGTAAAAAAGCTGATGTTTTGTGTAGAAAGTTGATGTTTTGCATCATCGACTCGATGCAAAACATCAACTTTTTCATAAAAGTTGATGTTTTATATAAACTTGATACAAAACACGACTAGTATTAAGTTGCCGTAAATGTTGTAGCTAAAAGATCATTGCCATGTTTAGTAAGCAACAAGATTCGAACCCAAGTCTTTGCTTGATATTTTACTAAAAAAAAAGGAAAGTATGAACTTTTGTTTCTTAAAGCGAACTTTTTAATGATTTATAATCTCATCTAATAAGTGAAATTACCATTTGTAACGTTTTTGAAAATTAGACAACTTTTAAATATGATCTTATTTATAATATTTTAAAATTCATCTATATGTAATAGACTCTCCCAAAAAAAGTATATATTATCAATTATTAAATTATGATACTCAAGAGCTTCAAAATGCATTTTATTACTACTCTGATCAAGAGCCAAAATAGGGTTTTATCATTAAGATAATAGTTGTATCAAGATAACAGTTTTGTAATATATTTATATAAACAGATAGTTTCTTATAGTTGAACTCTATAGTAGCAAATCCTCAATTGTGCTAATAGGGCAAATGGCCTAAGGATTCTAAGCTTCAAGTGTACACATAGAAGAGAAAATGTATTTGTGTCGATAGTGAAGAAAATGATGCCTCATCTACCTTCTCAAGGAATGGCATATTACCTACTAGTGATGGTGATGGTGTAGATATCAACGATCATAAGGAACCATAACCATGCCATGAGCTATATATCTAGAAAATAGTTTCTTTTTATAGCTGTATCAAAATGTTTTTAGATTGAAGATGACAATGATAAACTGTGTCTCTATTTTGGCATGTTTTTTAAAACTTACTATTAGATGTTTAATTATAATCTCAAAAAGTAAGAAAATCCAACTCTCTCTCTCTCTCTCTCTCTCTCTCTCTCTCTCTCTCTCTCTCTCTCTCTCTCTCTCTCTCTCTCTCTCTCTGTGTGCAACAAACTAGTTTGCATGCAAGAAACTTTGTTGGTGATGCAAAGGAGGGAAGAAGGCTAAGGGAAGTTTTGATCGTGAACCTGATGTCACTTCATAGAACAACAATTATATGCATACATTAATAACACAATCAAAGAAATCAAAGAGAGAATGGAATTGAATTGAATACTTATACTTTTTATATTACATACATACCTTAAGCAAATGGCATCGATCGGAGATGTAGTTAGAATGGAGGAATCTTCATCATACACAATCCTTTGTATGTTAGGTGTCAAGTCGGCGTGAGTGACCATGAGAACCACAATTTTGATATATTACTATTTGCCACCATGAGAACTAGGGCCATATGATCCAAAATGAGAGGGAAAGAATACACATTTCCTTACATGTGGGGAAGGACAAGGGAGTGGGGGGATTGAAGCTTTAGAGATCCAACATGACTTTCGATAAAAAGAGTTCTAGAAAGTGCAAATGGGGGGGGGATCTTCCCCCAATATACCATATCCGTTTAGTTATAGATCCTTGTGTAGGGGCTTATGCATATGCATAGGGAGATCCTTGTGCAAGACCTTGTATAAAGAGCTCTATACATGTGCATCTACATAGTCTAGAGATCCATGCATCGAGATCTTATGCATTTAATGCATAAGCATAAGAGTTGTCACATGTGCATAGAGAGTTCCATGTAAGTGCACATGCATAGAGAGTTCCATGCACGTGTGCACATCCATAGAGGTCTCTTTATACACACATGCATAGAGGTATCTATGTATTATAGGTAATGCATAATGAATCAACAAGGATGGAGAAAATAACTATTCTGCACACAAGGGTACCTTGCTTTGCTCACAATGTAATAGATCATGATAGAAAGCTAATGGACACTTGGGTGCCTTGCATTGCTCTCATTGTGTAAAATATAAATAATGATAGAAACCTAACGAACACACATGATGGTGCCAGATGCAAAAACTAATAAGAACTTGAAGGTGGGCTCTTACTAAATGATCTTGGCTTGATAACAACATGAACATCGGCTCTACTAAGTACTAAACACTTCTCTTTTCCATGGTTTTCATAAAAATATCCAATAATAAAAATATCTACATATCTACCTTCTCTTTTCCATGGTTTCCATAAAAACTATCTAGGAATAAATATATCTACCTCCTCAAACTCTCATCAATAATTTTGTAGATTACAAAGCTTTGAAATAGATATGAAGATAGGATACTTCTTTATAATTTGTGAGATCCAAAGCTTTTATTAAAAGTGATGTTGTATCTCTTTGTCATAATAATAAGCCCTTTAATAGTCATTGAGTAAAATAATAAAAATCACTTAATAAACTTCTTTGTCATGCAAAATCCTTTCAATATTTATTGAGAAAAAATCTAAAAAATCACTCAATAAACATCTATCATGCAAAAGCTCTTATGGGTAGAGCCTTAACAACAACTTCTCCCCAATAGAGCAACAATTCTTATGGAGACAAAATTGTGTATGACCAAAAAATGACTCTTAATGTAGTTAATCTATGTTTTATCTCTTAATGGGCTCACCATTATGTATTTAATATAATCAATCTTTCTCTCTTGACACGGGCTCACCATTATGTATTTAATCCACATAAGTCATTGAATAACTCAATAATAATCTTTGGCATATCCGACTAGGGTCTAAGATGAGTTTTACCTCTTTTGTTTCACATTCCCATAGGAATTGGGTGATTGTACATGATGGTTCATGTTTCCTTAAGGCAACTAAAGATTCTAACTACCTATGTGGATGGTTTTATGAGTTTGGGGGCCTATTAACTAGCTCATATTCAAGTTTTCAATAAGTTTTATCCCATACTAACCCCTTAGACAATCCTTTTTTAATTACCTTAATATTACTTGGATGAGTTTAGAGGTACATTTACCTATTTCAATGCCTCCTTAAATATTTTGATATGTTACATGATCTAATTATGGTACCAATTAACCATCCTTTACTTAACAGTTCCATCCATAACTAACTTGTACCTTAAAAATCTTTCTCGATCGGTATCCGAATTAATTTTTGTTTTTATATATGAGCTCTTGGGACTAAATGTGAATTTCTTATTTAAATATATTCTTAGAACTATATCTGCGTTTTCTAGACTAATTTTCTCTCCCAGACATTTTAGTAGACAAATGGGAAGACTTTTACTTCTTGGTTTGTGGGGGCTCTAAGGAGGGATCTTACATAGAGATAACATTAGGGGGCATTTGAACAGAAAAAGGGCCCTGTAAGGATCTCCAATTTTAAGGATTTAAGACTAATTTTATTGAGGCTAAAGGAGAGAAACCTCATAATGACACCTACTTTTGGCCCTGAAAGTAGGGGATCTCTCTACTTTTCCCTCTCTAGGATTTTCACTCTAGGATTCTCTTTCTAGCCACACTAAAGCTCTCCAAATATCATCAATCTCGTCCATATAGGGGCCCAAAAAATATATTTTATTACAATTCAAAATAATTATCTCAAAATAACTTTCAATCACATTTAATGCACTTTCATTGTGTTTCTGAAGTTCCCTCTAAATTTCATATCAATAATCATTAAAAGACAATCTTGTTTAATACACTTTCATTGCGTTTTTAAGTTCCCACAAATTCTAAATCAATAGTCATTAAAAGACAAGGAAAACTTATGTTTTTTTCACTTTAAAATGCATAAAAAATAAAAAGTTTAATTTAAATTTGAATTTTTGGATAGGCTAGCAATTTAAAATTTATATTTTATAGCAAACCCACCTAAAAACCATTTTCTTCATTGATTACTATCACATCTCCTCTCTGTCCGACTCAACAACTAAAAGATTCTCTCTCTCTCTCTCTCTCTCTCTCTCTCTCTCTCTCTCTCCTCCCCAAGCCCTTCTCTCATTGGAGTAGGTCTCTCTTTCAAGCTTCTCTTTGGGATCCAAGCTATCTACCATCTTCCATTGTGTCTACTATGGCACTTACAAAAATAACAAACACCTCAAATTCATCACAAGTGAGGAAAGTAGACTTGCATATTCGCATCTTGAATGAATATGCACCTATCAGAAAAGGACGTCTAAACGCACAGGAGAAGCAAGAAAGAAGACAGCAAGGTCATGGTAATGTGGATCTTTGGGTTGATGGGTATTTATATCCTAATAATCCTTCTTCAAATTTCTCTCCACCTTTCATAGGCCTACCCTCATTCATTCATTCATTCATTTTGTTGGAGAGGGTGAGAATGGGATCCTTGGATATTGCAATTGCTTAAGTATATGTGATGCATGGAAGGTTTAATTTCTAAACTCACAAATTCATAGCTTACAAGTCACTTTGAGTAGTGTGTAACAAGCTCTCGAAATTGCACACAATAATATTTTATAGCTACAGAGAGAGGGCAAAGAGAAAGAGGACCACATCCTAAAGTTACAGGATATAATCTCGCATATGAAGAGCACACCCATGAGAGCAAGAGAGCGAAAGAGGACAATGAACAACATTCAGACACTTGCAATTGGTGGTGGTGCTCTCAAGCAAAGAATTCATGCAGTAAGGTTTGTTTTCTATTCATCTTTTTGGTTATAAGTTATTCTTATTAGAGTGTATCTATTGTTTGATTTTTTTCATTAATTTTTAATTCATTATATAATATTGCTGCTATAAGTAATCTTTGTTAGTTCATTGTAGGACCTTTCTTAAAGATGCGTGTGGTGAAAATGGTCCTCAAGATATTGGAGATATGTTAGGTAGCTACGTGAGAAAACATGACATTTTTTCCATAGTTCGAGATCCACACTACAAGAAGGTATGACAGATACTTGCAAATGAGATAATGAAAGATATAACTAACATTTTAGGCATTGAGGAAGTTCAAAATGCATGCGATGAAGTGGGCATAAGTAGAAAAGGATACCAAGCTCTCCATCAATTACTGCAAGATACACTTCGCAAACAAGGCATCACACAAAATAGTTTTCCTTCTCCGAGAAGATTAAGATTAGCAAAGAGGACATGCAATGAAGATGTGCAACGTAAGATTGGAGAGTACCACTGCGTCAATGATGTGCTGACCATTATAGCTTGGGGAGAAAAGTGAGGCAACAATGGTAATATTGTGGTTCCTTACAACGAGTTCAATAATATATTTGTTGATCTACAACGTCTTCAGAAAGTTATGATCTTATTCTATGGATTACCTAATAATTGTAGTTAACTTTTATATCTTGCAAAGTAGTTGAAAAAATCTATGAAAAATCAAAGCTTATTTAATTTAGTTTGTCATGCAAGGTGACAAAGTTAGCTTTGTGTTGAAAATGGATGAGTGTTAGATTGTGAAAGGAAAAAGGATAGAGAAAATGAGTATACACTCGTGAATGAGGCTATGGGTATGTAAGCTTTGGCAACGCTCTGATACCATGTTGGAGATGGAGGCAATAGCATGAGAGAGATGAGAGAGAAGCACACGAGACACAAGATTGAATCCCCAAAGTGTGTGGAATACACACAATAGATGAGTATATATAGAGGAGATCCTAGGGCTATATATAGAGACATTTTATATATAGCCAACATTGCCCAACTCTTGTACGACCAGCACCATCAGCGTTGTTAAGCTCTATCTGCATTGACAAAGAACTAGGAGGGAACAAACTAAAGTAAGAAATAATTCAAACAGACTGAAGCAATAAGAATTAAACCAGACAAACTAAAAAAATAATTAATTCAGGCACCAGACAAGCAATAATTTACCTTCTGGTTCTCATCCTCCTCCAACTTTGCTACATCCCAAAGGTTGATGGAGCCCTCTTAATTTTCTTGGTCAAGTTTGGGAACATGTTCCTTGCTAAACTTAGAAATGCCCATATCTTGCTGAAGGGCTTGAAATTCTTCCTCTGAATGAAGAGAAGCTTCATTCTCCTTGGTTTTTTTAAAGCACAAGGACATTGCTTCTGGGACCTCTAAGAAGTTTTCTATCACTTCTGTGTCCAATGCAAGAAATTCATCCTTATGCTCATTCTCTACATCGAATTATAGCAAGACAGTAATCCTCCCTAAAATTGTAGAGTTTTTAAATGCATGAGAGGAGGAGGTAATACTTCCCATTAATTAGGAAGGACGGTAGCCCAGGGATGACAAAATTGGACGTCAATTGCTACCCATGGACGGATGACGTTCCTCCAATGATGGTGAGGGATGTCATAAAGAAGAGGATAAAACTCTTATACAAGGAGACCAAACCATCCATCATCATTCCACAATTCTTATACAAGGAGATGAGTGGATATTGAAGATGATAAAACTCTTATACAAGGAGATAATTCCATCCGTCTCATCATTCCACAATTCTTAGAGTACCTCAAGATTTTCATAGCCCACAATTTTTGTACTTTCTAGCAGCACTCTAAATTCAAAAGAGTGCATCAATAACTTTTCTAATGATGTGGTGTTATCAGTTGTGGAATTTAAAAATTATACATTTAAAGTATACAATGAAATACAACCAATGCATTAGCATAATGACCCATGCAACATCTTGGTTCATATATGCTACTGGAAGTAGATGGGAGATAGAAAAAGAAATCCATATTTTATATCTCTGATGAGACATGCAATTACAAGACTCCAAGCTTCATGTGGCTATTTAATTGAAGATGTACAAAAAGAAAGTCTACTATTATTGTTTCTAAGTAGATAAAGATGGTATAGATAAATAAACATAGTAATAAACACCTTTAATTGATTGTAGAGTCCAATGTAAAAAAGTGCCAAATATATATTTACCAACATAGCATACATATTTTTTGCTGATGTCCCTTAGTAGAATGTGCCAGTACCAACAATTATTGTGAGGTCCCTATCCCCACTGCGCAACGAATTCAAGGGTGGTAGCAGCGGAAGTAGCACTTCTTGCATGGGGCAGGGTCCCACACTCGGGGCTTTGCCCATGGATATCCGGACAAGAGACTAATCCATCGGTTCTTCCAAAAAGGAACCCAAAAAAACTTCCTCTGTGCCCAGAAAGCACGGGCGATTCCTCCAGGATAACTTTTCTCTAACGTAGTCAAAAGCCTTAACTAATTGAACTGATCTGACCGAACCCGTAAGTCCCATAGTCAGATCAGGGAAAAGATTATACTTGGATCATAGAGACCAATGCTTTTTTCCTCATTAAGAGGCATAGCCGTTGATTCTTTTCCATAGAACAATTTTTGTCTGGGATTTACTTCATCTATCAAACCAGAACAGAATTGAGTCTCAATTTAGGGATCCATTAGTCTAGCCTCTAACCCCATCCAGTCCCATGGGTCTCAATTGAGTCTCAATTTAGGGATCCATTAGTCCAGCCTCTAACCCCATCCAGTCCCATGGGTCTAAATTGAGTGTCAATTGATTCTCAATTTAGGGATCCATTAGTCCAGCCTCTAACCCCATTCAGTCCCATGGGTTTGCCAACCACCCAACCACTGTAGTGATGGTATCCAATTAAGAATTTGGTTAGGTTGTCCCGGGTACTAGGGAAAAGAGTTCCCGGGCCCCCTAGGCCGGATATTCATGCAAACTTAAAACTAGTCACACCACTTACACACCCAATATAAAATTGCCTTTTTCACATACTCAACAGTCTTTAAAACAATCATTTTATGAAACCATAGTGTCACTGATCATAATCCTCTAATTATCTAGTTAAATCCTTATTTCCAAACATTCCTTCATCGGTGTACCTATCGCATCATTGGCGACCAGAACGCTCACCCCCTGTCCACTCAGGGGCCTTTTCCATAGTTCTCAGCTTATAGTAACCAGCAAGTATTCACTTTAACAAAAATGGAGTCTCCATTGTTGAAGATCAGCAAGATCAACCAACATATCCATATAAAAGAGCCATGGACTCATCCGTTGAGGACCAACAAGGTCAATCAACCAGATCCATGCCCAAATTCAGAAAACAACTCTTACTCATTGTTCCAATATCTTCCTCGACGTACGTGTGGGTATCTTCGGTGACTCAGAGCCCGAGCACCGTATGGTCAGCACCCCTGGTACCCGGGTCAGCCCGGGACAAAACCTAACCAAATTCCTAATTGGATCCCATCACTACAGTGGTTGGGTGGTTGGCTAACCCATGTGATTGGATGGGGTTAGGCTGGACTGATGGATCTGAAAAATAATAATCAATTCTGTTATAGTATGATAGATGAAGTAAATCACGGATAGTAATTGTTCTATGGAAAAAGAATCAACGGTCGTGCCTCTCGATGGGAAAAAAAGCGTTCGTTTCTATGATCCAAGTGCAAGTTTCTTCCTTGTTCCAACCAAGTGACTCACAGGTTTGGTCGAATTAGTTTGGTCAGTAATGACCCTGACTACGTTAGAGTACAAATATCCATGGGTGAGGCCTTGAGTGAGGGATCCTGCCCTGCGCAAGGACTGCTACTTCCGCTACTAAATTTTAATGAGAATAACTCTTTTGAAATAAAAATAAATTTCTTTATGCATCTTTCTATGCATAAAATCAAAATTGATGAGTATAACTCTTTTGAAATAAAAATAAACTTCTTTATGCATCTTTCTATGCATAAAATCAAAATTGATGAGAATAATCTTTTGAAATAAAAATAAATTTTTTAATGCATCTTTCTATGCATAAAATCAAAATTGATGAGAATAACTCTTTTGAAATAAAAATAAATTTCTTTATGCATCTTTCTACGCATAAAATCAAAATTGATGAGAGTAACTCTTTTGAAATAAAAATAAATTTCTTTATGCATCTTTCTATGCATAAAATCAAAATTTGATGAAAGTAACGCTTTTATAATAAAAAAATTCTTTTATGCATCATAGTACTCATATTGGGTAGTAAAATTAACTCAATAGTACTAATTAGTACTCTTATTGAGAAGTATCTAGCTATATAGTACTAAATAAAACTATTTAGTACTCATATGGAGTACTTTATAACTACACTACAAGGCACTACATAGTACCCTGTAATCATAGTGCTAAATAGTACTCATATAATAATAATTAGTATGTCATATACTATGTAATAGTACTCATATAGTCCTATATAATACTATGGGAATAAGTACTAC
The DNA here is from genome assembly GCF_041138505.1 of Cibotium barometz. Lineage (NCBI taxonomy): Eukaryota > Viridiplantae > Streptophyta > Polypodiopsida > Cyatheales > Cibotiaceae > Cibotium > Cibotium barometz. Next base: position 32,153,655 of record NC_141092.1, on the reverse strand, counting down.
AAGGTAGTACATACTATTAACTAGTACTATTTAGTACTATATGACTACAAGGTACTACTTAGTAGTTGTAACAAGGTCGGTTTCCCGGGACACTAAATGGTGGCTCTTCTCTACACTACTCTCTAAGAACACTATTACATGTCCTTCACTGTACCATGCACACTCAACAGAGGTCATAGTGAAGAGGATGTCACACAGCTCAAGTTGATGAAAAGTGACTGCAAAACACATGCTACAAAGTGGTATGAAGGATGAAGCATGAAGGATGTCCTTCAGAATGATGGGTAAGGGATGAAGGATGTCCTTCACAATCAGTCAAGGGACATACATGCGTGAGGTCGAGTCAGTGGCATCCTCTATCTCTATAGAAGATGCCCTAGGGGTGGCGGCCTTTGGTAGAATCTCCTATTTGGGAGATGCCATTGGAGTGTGAGACGATGCCTTCAATGATGGTGTATACACTACTGCTTCTGGATGGTTCCTCTAGGTTGACCCACTCTGGTGACGGCGTTTTATAGTGTTACAGTGTTGGTGTGACACTATTATGGTGATAGTGTTATAGTATTGCATGGTCTGTTTAGTGTGGGAATCTTTGGTGGCTACAATAGTACCCTGTAGTCATGTTGTGTTGATGAATAGTACTTATATAGTTCTAATTTGTATATATAGTACACTATAGTCATATACTATGTAATAGTACTCATAGAATACTATATAATACTATGATTATATGAATATAAGATAGTACATACTATTATATAGTACTAATTAATAGACATATTCAATACTATATGACTACAGGGTACTTACTACAAAGTAGTATCCTATAGTCTTGTAGTGCTTGTGATAGTACTCATACAATACAATACATATAGTACCCTATAGTCATATACTATGTAATAGTAATCATAGAGTCCTATTTAATGCTATGAGTATATGACCTCAAGATAGTATATAGTACTAAATAGAACTATTTAGTAGTCATATACAATACACATAGTCCTGTGCAGTCATATAGTATGTACTAGTACTCATAGAATCCTATTTAATGCTGTGAGTATATGACTACAAGGTAGTATATAGTACTAAATAAAACTATTTAGTAGTCATATTCAATACTATATGACTACAAGGTACTACATAGTAGTACTCTCTAGTCATGTTGAACTTGATAGTACTCATACAATACTAATTATTATGTATAGTATCCTCGTTGTACTAAATAGTACTATAAGAATAATAATACGTAGTACATGACTATAGGGTACTACATAGTGACATGTAATCTTATGAGTAATAAATAGTAATCATGTAACACCATTTAATAGATTGTAGTCATGTAGGAGTAGATAATAGTCATATAATAATTTATCTTCAAAACTAGATAGGTATTTTATTAATTCCTCTAACAATGCTACACTAGTTGGGATTTGATTTTTTTGAGCATTGTGGATTTTTTATGTGAATTCTATTATTTTATGAGACTCGCAGGAATCACTATAAGGTAAGACTAGAAAAGATTATTTATATTTTAAAGGTTTGCATATAAATAAGGTTCAGGGGATTTCAAATTGGAAATGCCTAAAGAAATGGTTAGTAGGCATTCAGGTTAAAGTAAAAGGGATGTAGATGGTGCACAAGGGAAGCCCAAAGTTCACAGAAGGAGGTGACCCCTTCTAGGGGATGTTGAGGAGGCATTGGAGAGTGAAAAGGCCATGCCTAGCCAATAAAAGGTCAAGGGGCTGAAGTTGGAAGGTCATGCATCACTTATGCCTATACAACCATGTGTTTAGGGTCCATTTGGGAAATGGTTGGGTGGAGAATCAAAGTTCTAGTCTTACAAGTCACCAAACTTATAATGCAAGGAGCATTACATTGGTATCAGAGCTAAGTTCTTTTATTTCCATGTTTCCATTGATTGTGCTAAATCTAATCTCTACTCCTTAATCTCTTCTTTATTCATTTTCATAAGCTAATCCTTATACTTCTCAAATATTCTCTATACAAATACCTATTGCTGAATAGATTGGGCATACATCTTACCTAATAGATTAAGCATACCTCTTGCCTAATAAATTGGGCATACTTTGGAGATTCTACATGAAGCAAGTGGAGTATGACAACCTTGAAGAATCTTTGAAGCAAACATGAAGAAGGAGACAATTCATATTTACCCAACCAAGTAAGGTTGTTGTTTTTCTTCTTCTTCTTTTTGCTTTGTAAGAAACTTTGCATTTTGCTTATTGTTAGAGTAAATGGCTTCTCAAGGTGGGAAGGATGAAAATGGGGAGAAGGGGGAAAACCCAATGTTCTCTTTCCACATGAAAGAGCATATTATAAAAACAAATAAAATAGACATGAAAAATTTAGATCTTAATGTGTATGAGGATATAGAAATGAAGGAAATGAAACAAAAAATCTATAATATAGAGAATAAACTTGAGAAAATGATGGGTCTTCTTATTCGCTCCTTGATGGGAGGGGGTACATATTTTTGGTGATCTTCCTATGGTGAGCATTTTTGCTATTTTGGTAAGATTTTTTGTCATCACAAACCACAATTATAATATTTTCTATTATTGTGAGCTTTTGATTAATTATAGTGAGTTTTTTTGCTATAAACTTGTATCTATACATATCCTAGATTATCAATTATTTAACAATAGTATTAATATAGCTATAAATATCCATATGAAATAGTACTAAAGTTTGTGATTAGAGAAATCATATCTCAATTCACTTCATGAGCTAAAAGACAATTGTTTCCTATTCTCTAAACCTCCAAGGGCACCTTTCAACCTAGCTCTTATCCTCAGCCCTGTATAGCTGACTCCTCCAGACACAAACACACACCTCAATATCCTCCCACCATCCAACCCTTTTACTCCTCCAACTGTTCTCCCATATTCGCTATGACCTCCAAAGCCTTTGATCTTCCACCAAAATGCTTTAGCTGACCACCATTGACATCTAGCTAACCAAAATCCTCTTCATCTGACTCCCAACTGACCCTAAATGCCTTTGGAACCAAATCAAAAAGCTGATGCTGACTCTAATTAGCAAATTATTTTCCAGACTTCTCAAAGATTCTCAAGCAACTGCAAACCTCTATCCATAACCCCAAGACCTCCTTGGACACTTTGCTGGGGCCCTCCATGGATCACCGTGTTGTACCCCCTCACCTGAATCCGACCCAAGTTGATGTAGTTGGCATACTCAGCCCCGTTTGACTAAGTACCCCTAACTTAACTAGGAACTCTCCCACACGTCCCCTATCTTCCTTGAGCCCTCGCAATCCTCTAAACACAAAGAGATATCACATTATATACTCTCTACAGTAGCAGTTGGATCCCACAGTGACTGTGTTCTTAGTGAGCATATACCTCCTCAGAGGTAGCAAAGAACTCTAGCATCTGATTCACCACTTATTAGCTCAACTCACTTCAATCGACCTCCAACTAACCAAATCTATCCGTAGCTCAGTTGAGTGTATGGTGGAGTGCAAACTGGTTCGAAAGCCAATCAGTAATCTATCCTCTTGACCCCCTACTCTGCTGACATAGATGGCCTGGATACACTCTAGTGACTCCTACCTAATTTAAAAATCCTCCCCTTATCCCCAGTAAATTTAATGCAGGAGATAATCAATTGACCTGCTAACCTTTTAGAACTAATTAGCTGACCTGTTGACCTCTGTCATCTGACAACATTCTCTCGGCTGACTCAGACCAGTCAAATTTTGCATGTCTTCTGTCTCCAAATTTGGATGGCTCTTCCAGTCCAAAACTGATCCTCTAGTTTCCTCTATGACTCTTCGATGTCCGCGAGCTTAACATCCATACTCCCAAGGCGTTCTTGATGGTCCTGCTGACCCCCTTTTGACTATCTTCTAACCTTCCTCCTCCAGTCTTCTGCTTCCTTATTTGGCTACAGTGCTGTTCTCCCTCCGAAGTCAATATCAATTCTGACCCTTCCCAAAGTGTCCTTTGTCAACTACTATAAACCCTCAGATATCACTCAACTAGACAAGATATCACCTCACAAGCTCTCTATTGACTATCACCAGCTCACAAACTGCTTTTGAATGGGAACAACCCACCCAACTACCCAAGCTGACCTAGATGACATTAAAACTCTATCCTCTGACTCAACTGACACCATAGGGATCCCTAAACACTTAACCAAGACCAGTCCCAAACCTCAAAAGCAATCAACTGACCTATTGTGTCAAACTACTACTTCAGACACACTGTAAAACAATAAGCCTTCTGTCTGATTTCCCCAAATCGGTCCAAAACTATTAGGTGATGCACAAAATCAATTACCCTGAACTAGTACTACTTAGAACATTCTTATATCATATGCTGATCATTTTGATGTCTGGATGACTCAGAATCAACCTTTACTCAAGCTAACTCTCCTCAAATCAAACTCAACCAGAATTAACTCTCACCTGCATTCTTATCACCAAAATAACTCAATCTATACAACATAGAATTAAACTAAAACGTAGAAAAAACCCTTAAATATCTGAAACATACCCATATTCTATTCCATGATCTAGCATAAAACTTCTCAAAACTTACAAAAAAAAATCACATCATACTTCAGAAAACGAAGAGATTTTTAATAAACCATAATCATTTACGAATCCAAAGTAACAATAATATCGTCAATACAAAATCTCAAAATGAGAGAGAGAATTTCCAACAAAAGATCTAGCCAATAGGGCCTTTCTTTGACACCCAACCACCATGCTGGACGTCGCGGCTATCTCGGGTATGCCTCTAATAAATCTCGTCCACTACGGGCTCTACCAAATGGCTCCCAGAAGGCATAAATCAAGTTCTCTATCTGGCGTTCCCTGTTTAAGGACGGCCGGGCGCTGAATCTCAAAATCTCTCTCTCTCTCTATTCTACACAGAAATCCTCAAGGCTTTGGAAGAATCCCCAAAAAACACAGCCCATGAGAATTAGTAGATTATGCATGAAATCGTTAAAGATAGAAAATCCCTTCAAAAACATGAACTCAAACCAAATTAACCAAATTAGAGAAGATACACTGTAAAGTGGAGGCGAATTTGTTTTGCGAATAACGGCCACCCCATGTAAAACCTCCCAATTATCTGAACACGTACTTTCTTTAATACATTTCTCACATAAATAAAGTTATTTACACCCTCATGTGAGGCCGTTACTGAAAATTAAGGGTCAATTTGGTGTCCGAGCCCCATTTTGGGCACTCGTTTGCGGTTATATTTACTATGTAAACCCCCATATGAGTTTCCTTTAGGCTAAACTACTCACTATGACCCTCTTACACATTATCTAACATGGTTAAGTATAGAATAGAAATCGATTACAAATGACACCACAAAACATGCATAAAAAGTTTCAAAATTGACCTAAAATCGAAATATCTATATTACTAAGTTTGTGACCAAACTTAATCTTTTATGTCCTCTAAGTATTTCCTCCTTTTCAATATTAAATATAGATTCTAAAAATCTCTGAGTCAAATGGACCCAAAAATACGTACATATGAGTACGTTACAATATCACACGAATTGAATCTCTAGGTATTCAAGACTGTGTAATACATATTTAGCCCTAATCTTGAAGAGATGAAGGAAACAAATAATAGTTCAAAAGAAACTCTTTCATGAGATCACAAGGAAACCCAAAACATGTATTCTCAAATGTCCACAAGATTATCATCAATTATATAATATGCAAAAACTCTTTCATGAGACCACAAGAAAACCCAAAACATGTATTCTCAAATGTCCACAAGAACTATATAATATGCAAAAACTATCTGCAGGCTTCTCTAGCTAGTACAATGGGGAGATGCTTGGTTCTTTCATGTATCTAACAATTGAGTACACTGGGATATTTTGAGACACCAACTTCCACGCAAAATGCTCTCCCTCAACTGCTGCAACCCCCTGATCTAGAGACAGAACCTAAGTCTTCTCCAGAAAAAATCTCATGTCGCCCTCCTCACAAGATGTATAGATACTTCAAGAGCCAAACCAACATCCTATATCTCAAAATATCATATCGACAAAACACCATAACCAAAAATTCTGTGATAAATTTCTCATCACAACATAGCCACATTCACACATAGCAAATATTATTATACAAAATCCTGTCACATATACTATCATAAAATCTTGGTAGAGTGAGATTATCAATCCAAAACATGTCTATGAGATCATGAGACATCAACCCAAAACATATCTATCATGGGGGACTAAAATTTCTTTGAGATCATGAGTCATACAAGCTATCTCTATCCTCAATCCCCTCATCTTGCCTAGGCAACATGCACTCTGTGTAGTACTGAACTCTCTGAGATGTGTTTCAAAAACCCTAGTGTCATAATCAACACACAAACAATTTCGTCCCATCTCTCTGTAAACAACACCAAGTCCTCCGCATCTCTCTGTAAACAACACCAAGTCCTCCGCATCCTGCAAATATGTCAATAAAATATTCCCCTTCCACAATGAAGGTGGAAATCAACCATCTGTAAAAGGAACTCAAATATGATATTGGCCTACATACTATAAAAAAAGACCAATATACATATAGCATTATAATCTTCCGCCAACCTATAAAAATCCAAAGCACGCTTTTGCAGGTGCCATGATATGTGGCTGATAGAGGCTCCATGATTACTCCACTGTTGACCTTGAATGCCTTCTAGTCAATACCCTCTCTGCAAATTCTATCATAGAAGGGTTTATTGCCCTTTCGATAGAGCATCACAATCACAAGCACCTCCACCTACTACTGAGGTTATAAAGTAATAAATGCATGTATGACATAGTAATACTTTACCGCATGGTGAAATTTTAATTTAATCATCATGTGATGTAGTAGCTCACCCTCTCCTACATGGACCTCCAAGTGTAATGTGTGGCTAGTATATAATGATGACTCTACTTCATCTTAAATCCTCACTTTGTGGTATGGTGTTGCACCACTCCAAAGTGGTCCGATGAGCATGACACTATGTAGTACCAACCTGAATAGGCCACATAAGTGATTGCCAAGAAGGAAACCTTAGACAACAAAGCAAAGGATAATGTATTCCAATGTGGCACCTTTAGTAATACAATGAAAAATAATAATAAATGTTTGTCTACATTAGTGAGAGGATCAAGTCAAAGTGATCGCGAAATTTAATACAAACCCTCTTCTCAATCAATAGACTCTATCAAGAAATTTGTGGGAAAATCTGTAAAGAATTTGTGGACAACTTCAACTATTTCTTCTCCATAATGACGGAACCCACTGGCTTTCACTTTTTGTAGAAATATTGCAATTTTATAAAAAGATCAACATTTAAAAAAATATAAATTCACAAAGTTTAAGTGAGATGCATGTGTGTAAATGGAAAGGTAAGTACAAACCTATCCTCTTGTGAAGTTATCAAGCTCACAATGTCTGCTAAGAGAGACATTACATGGCTTCTATTTGTGACACAAGCATCACCTTGAAAAACACACACCAAAAGAAAAAGAAGTTGTGATAATGTCTCAAATACAAACATGAACTTGGAAAAGATAATAAAAATCATGTACCCGAAGTCATAAATGAAGATTTCTTGGACTTCCTCTTTGCTGAGGATGAGGCTTGATTATTTGAGGATGATGTTTTTGAGCTCAAAGAATCAAGCCTCTTCTTAACAGAAGATTCCACCACCCTACTTGTCATATTTTCCCTTGCGTTTCTCTTAGATGCTGACCCCACCTCACCAAGATTCTCCAATTGATTTATGTGACAATTAACAACAAAAAAAAAAATAAAAAACATTAAACTTAAAAAACTTCTAGATACATGCCATTTTACTAATGCAATTCAAAGTAACTTTATAGAATATTGCTACTAGGTATTCCAACCACAAAGGGAAATACTCCATCTATCATTCATTCTTGTTAACACCTCTCAAATGGGCAGTTGCCCTTAATAGCTAACCCCTGTCTGACCATACACTCTCCTCGCTCTGCCACATAATAGTCAGAATACTCATTGTCTTCTGTCTCCAAATTTGGATGGCTCTTCCTATCCAAAAGTGATTCTCCAGTGTCCTCCATGATTCCCTAATGTCAGCGGGGACAAATATCTACTCCCAAGGCCTTCGTGATGGTTCTGTCATTTCTCTTCTAACTGTCTTCTGAGAGGGTAGTATCTATCCCACTAGATGTCTTCTGAGAGGGTAGTATCTATCCCACTAGCCTAACTGACCCAACTAACACAGAAACTATGTCCTCTAAGTCAGTACACCACAAGGAGCTCTAAACACTTAAACAAAACTAGGACCAACCCTCAAAGACAATTAGCTCACAAACTCTATCAGATTGTTGCCCACAGTAAGCTTGTAATAGAATAAACCTTCTAGTTACTGTCCTCAAATAGGTCCACAACTGTCAACAACAACAGTTGATGCTTGGAAACTCTTCCAAACAACCTAGATAGATCATAATAAGATCCCCAGACCCCCGACTAACTGAGTTGAAATCTCGTTGACGCTACTAACACATAAACAATCCGGTACCTCCTCACAACCGAGACAATCCTACACCCACTGTCCTCATCAAATTGAATGATAACATCCATAGGGCAAGAGGGCCCACACATAACTGATTACAAAAGGAAACAGAATGGTGCCAATTGGGAGGTTCTAGGACTCCAAATTCCACACAGAACTCTCTCCCTCAACTCCAACACCTTGCTCTAGATAAGTTCAAGTCTCCTCAAACAGAAATTATGTGGAACCTTTGCAAAAAAAAAATGGACGGTTCTATAGCAAACTACAAACCACATGATACACAAGATCTCTTCTCCCAAAAACTTCTAACACAATTAGCCCTCTTTGTACTCTTAGCTCACACCCTGAATCCAGTCTCTCTCTCATCACTCGCTTGTATTCCCTTATCTACTTGTGTATCTTAGTTAATCCATGTGTACACCTACCAACCTACCTAATCTTGCCAGTTATTTGCCATGCAACAGTTTATTACATCGAGTTACAGCATGTGCAAATATTCATGCAAAATGCTAACCTCTAAAGGTTGTAACTATATACAATCCTTTACTATTTGTCCCAGGGTTGGGGTGAGCATATTTCATGAGAATCTTGTTGGTCTTCAAAAAATTCCCATCAATGGCTTGCCCAAATTTTGAGTCAGTGCACGCTCAAGCAAAGTAAACTACTGCGGTCTCCCATTTGTGCTAACAACGTCCTCAATTTCTGAGTCAATGCGCATGTTGATGCAAAATCACACTACTGCAGTCTCCCATTTATGCTGATGACCTCCTCGATTTTTGAGTCAGTGCACATGATGATGCAAAATCAAGCTATTGCGGTCTCCCATTTGTGCTAATGGCCTCCCTGGTTTTTGAGTCAGCACACGTAGTGATGTAAAATCAAGCTGCTGTATGGTCTCCCATTTTCGCTATGGCTGATGGGTTTAGGAAACTCTACCTTTATGTCTTCGTATGAAACTCATCACCACCATGTGAGGGGACAATCACTAGTACCCAAACCCTTATACCAAAAACAACACTATAGCTACTTGAACTCCCAATCACTATCCCCTAGTTCCTCACCTACCCTAAAGGAATACTTCATGTGTCCGGGAAGAAAATGGAACAAGGTGTTAGAGTTGTTTTCTGAACTCGGGTATGGATCTGGTTGATTGGCCTTGCTGGTCCTCAATGGATGAGTCCATGACTCTTTTATATGGATATGTTGGTTGATCTTGCTGATCTTCAATGGAGATTCCATTTGGATTTTTCATATATGATTATATTTTCGGGTACTATGAGCTAGGAACTATTGAAAAGGCCCCTGAGTGAACAGGTGGTGAGCGTTTGGTTACCAATGATGCCGTAGGTACACGGATGCAGGAATGATTGTGAATTAGAACTCAAGCTAGATATTTTGGAGGATTATGATCAGTGATACTATGGTTTCATTAAAAGATTGTTTGAAAGACAACTGAATCTGTGAAAGAGGCAATTTCATATTGGGTGTGTAAGTGGTGTGACTATCTTGAAGTTTGCTTGAAGCATCGGCTAGGGGGCTTGGGAACTCTTTTCCCTGGTACCCGGGGCAAAACATAACCAAATTTCTAAATGGAACCTATCACTACAGTGGTTAGGCGGTTGGCTAACCCATGGGATTGATTGATGGATCCCTAAAATGAGATTCAATTCTGTTAAGTTATGATAGTTGAAGTAAATCGCAGATAGTTCTTGTTCTATGTAAAAGAATCAACAGGGCTGTGCCTCTTGACGAGGAAAAAGGCATTGGTCTCTATGATCCAAGTGCAATTCTCTTCCCTTGATCGGACCATGTGACTTACAGGTTCGGTCGGATCAGTTTGGTTAGTCAAGGCTCTTGACTACGTTAGTATAGATTTTCCTGGAGGAATCACCTGTGCTTTCTGGGCGAGGAAGGTTTTTTCGAGTTTGGTTTTGGAAGAACCGAGGGATTAGTCTCTTGTCCGGATATGTATAGGCGAGGCCCCAAGTGAGAAGAAGTGCCACTTCTACTGCTAGCACCCCAAAATTCGTTGCACGGAGGGGACAGGGATCTTTTAGCTGGTATCAAAGTGAATTGGCTAAAGTGGATCAACCGAGAAGCAAGAAATGTCAAAAATTTATGAAGTACCAGTAAAAGATTGTAATTGTGTGATGAAATTCATACAAATTGATATTCAAAATAAAGATTCATAAATTGGAAATTGGGTCTTCAGATGGAAGTACCACAATTGTATGGAATCCCTGACTTGCTTGAGGCCTAGATATGATGGTATTTACCTTATAACTCCAAGGTCCGTGACTACCCGTATATACCGTGGGTATAATTGTAGCTCTTTACTGGCACTATATATGAGTAAATCTAAGACCTTGAAATTATAAGCAAAAATGCTATCCAGATGATGAATTCCAATGCTGGTTGATATGATTTTAGAATTCTGGTTAAGAATTGATGAGTTGATTTGGATTCTAATTGATGATTTCTAAATTCTAGTTGAAAGAAGATAAGTTGAACAAAGCCACAATGAGGATGAATGGGTTGAATCCCAATGATGATGTTAGTAACTGGAAGACGATTATGACTTCAGTAAATCACTATGAGATTAGTGGATTGTGGATCTAATTAAGGGATGACAAATTGAGAACCTGCATAACTGAAATTCCCATGGAGGAATGATCAGATGAAAATTTTGGTCTAATGAACCATTATTGTGTTAAGAATATGAATGAATTATTCTCTCGTAATGAGTTCTATATGTTCTTCTTGTAGAAGGGATCTTTATCCCAGGATTTTGTGGGGGGCTGACCAATCTAAAGAACCCTAGAATCAGTTGGATCTAAAGTCAGATTTGAATTATAAATAAAGTGGTCTTTTCACCTGAGCGGCTTGGTTAATATGGAAAAAAAAAGGGACTTAACAAGATTTATTGATAGGATCATGAATCGAGGTCGTCATGGTAGGAATGTTAACCCCCAACTCGATGAGGAAGAGCTCGACTCGGATGTTCGTAAAACTCTTCATAGATCGCAGCTTGAACCTTTCAAGGGGTGAAGGGGAAAACTTGGATGAGGCTGTGGAGAAGTGAATCGAAGCAATGAAAGAATACTTCGATGTCACGAGGTAGAATGAGAAGAGTAAAATGGCTCTTGCAAGGCTAAAGATAGTAGAAACATCTAGAGTGGCATGGAGAAACCATTGCGAGACAAACCGTCTGGATCGAGACACTCTGACATGGAATGATCTCAAGATTTACCTAAGGAAGAGATTCTGTCCTCTCGGCTTTTTGGAAACCAAGATGAACGAATTCTTAGAGTTAACCCAGGGGAGTAGAACTATTGAAGAATATCATCAGGCGTTTGCTCTCCTCCTCAAGTACTCGCCACCGCTGGATGAAGAACAACTTCGGGGACTGAACGAACCTTTGAATATCCTAGTGAAGAATGCCAAGCCAGTTTCCATGGCCAAAGCAGTATGGATAGCGAAGGATTTCGCCAAGTCCTTTGATGTCAAGGTCCCGCCGAAGCCAGCACCTTCATCTTTCAAAAGATTTCTAGCTCTGAAAGGTGATTCCAACTTTCCACTGCCTAAGAGACAACAAGCTCAAACTCAGGATATGGGAAGTTCCAAAATGGAAGAAGGGTCTTTTTCTCGGAACACAATCCCTTGGAATTCAACTTCAGAAGTTCCACCCTTGAACAAAGAAGTGAAATGCTATAACTGTCAAGGATTTGGACATGGTAGTATGGATTGCCTAACTCCTTTTGGATCAAGTTTTTAGGGCATGGAAGTCAGGGACCAAGATTCCAGACTCGAGCTCCTTTCTTCCAGAGTAATCAGGTTCCTTTCCGTCAAAATTAGGGAAATCCTAGAGGTAGACCCTCTAACCAGCCCTTAATTTCAATCCAAAGTAATGCAAGACCACCTCAGAATAGGAGAAGTCAAAGAGAGATGTTCCCAAACTGGCCGTCCACTTCCAAAAGGCAGTAACGCTGGAAGTGATTGAAGAGGAAGAAGATAAAAGAGATTATACTCCACTTGCGAGATGTGGACATCTCGCGTTTTTTAAGTGGGTTAAGATGTAAGACTCCTCCCTCCAACTTTTGAGGTGTAAAGGTGTAAGAGCCTCCCCCCTCTAAAATAGAAGAAAGATCTTGTTTTACCCTGTTTTGGCCTAGAGAGAGATAATCCAAAATTGAGATATCTTTGGATATAAAAATCTTCCTAGTGTCTAAAATGGATTCCCTTGAAACACAAGTTCAAAATGAACTTTCCAATGTGCATTAGGAATTAGTTGAAAATGTGTATAAGGGACCTTAGCCTAAGGGTCTACATTTTTAGAAATTTTTAGATTATGATCCAATTAAGGTTCCAATGGGCCAAAGGTTTTAAGGTCGTTTGAGGACTCAGTATTTCTATCCAGACGGTTGGTGTCACAATGGCTCCTCCATGCCACCCTGGTTGTTTCCACTATCTTTAGCCTGGCAAGAGCCATTTTGCTTCGCTCATTGTAGCCCGTGACGTCGAAATATTCTTCCATGGCTTCCACCCATTTCTCCACAGCCTCGCCCAAGTTCTCCCCTTCACCTTTGAAGGGTCCTGGGCTGAGTTCTATGAAGAGCCTTTTGCGAACATCAGGGTCAAGCTCATCATCTTCAAAGAGAGGGTCTGGTGACTGACGGCCATGGTTTCCTCGTCTCATGATTCTGCCAGAAATGATATATTAGTAAAATTTTTATATTTGATATCGTCCACAAGATCCTAAGACTTAAGAGGTTTGAAAAACAATTTCTTAAGAAGACAAATGATCTTATTGGAGATCTATGATGTGAGATCCCATTGCCCCCTCTGCACACCAGATTCGTGGGGCAGATGCAGTGCCCTCATGCGTGGGCAGGGTTTCCCACTTGGGGCCTTGCCCTCGAATGTCTAGGCATGAGACTAGGTTGGTGGTCATTCCGAAAACCAAAACTGGGAAAATTTCCCATGCTCGAAAAACGGGGACGATTCCACCATTTTGAATTTCTTAACAAATTTTTCTAACAAGGTCAAGATACTGAACTAACCTTCATCTGATTAAACCAGATAGAAGGAAAACTATTACAAACTTATATTGAAGGAATCAATGCTTTTTTCCTAATTGAATCAGGTACAGCTGTTGATCTATTCATTTGAGAAGTCTTCAGGTTATTATTTAACTATTCGAGTTCTAAGCGTATTCCTATTAATCCATTTTATTATTAAAACTCTACTGACTCCAGCCTCCATCCGTTCCATGGGTTAGCCACCATCGCCCAACCATTGGAGTTGGTAGAGCAAGACAAGTACTCACCCACCCATAATTGAATGCCTTTCTTAACTTTTGCTTTAGAATATAGATATGCACACACTCCTCTTTAAACTTTAACTAACTCAAAATTTTCATCTAGTTCCTTGTTTCTCAAAAATAGGTATCACTCTGGACTCTCCGTCGAGACCAGTTGGTGAGCAACGAGATCCAATAACAAAATACAATAATTTTTTGTCATCATACATATATATCTTCCACGACATACGCATGGGTGTCCTAAGCACTGCGAGCCCGTGCATTGCCTGGTTAGAACCCTTCTGGATCCTCCTTAGGTGTCCTGGAACTTCACTCAAGCACCCCTTCGTCGGCCCTCGCCCATCGTACCAGAAGCACACCATTTTTCACCACCAAGGCTGGTCATTCAAGACCTGGGCAGGTTTTTGCCGCATGAGCCGTCCTTTGAACACTCCCCACCAACTATTGCAACCGAAAGAATGGATGTGGATATGTATGTGAAAGAATGAATGTGGATGTGTATGTGATGAAAATGGATGTGAATGTGTATGTGAAGAATGGATGTGGATATATATGTGAAAGAATGGATGTGGATGTATGTGAAAGAATGGATGTGAATGTGTATGTGAAGAATGGATGTAAATGTATATGTGAAGAATGGATGTGGATGTGTATGTGAAAGTATGGATGTGGATGTATGTGAAAGAATGGATGTAGATGTGGATGTGTATGTGAAAGAATGGATGTGGATGTGTATGCGAAAGTATGCCCTTTGAACAGAGCCTCGTGCAGGATGCCAATGAGATGTGTGCACATAGAATTGTAGATGGTACGATTAATGACACCTGTACCACTTGCATCTGCCTGGTTGGACGTTGCAGCGACATCCTGGGCAATGCGCACTCTTTTGGGGAGGGACTCTGCATCCAACGCCTTCATGCGCTTGCTCTTGGCTCTTTGCTCGCTCCATACAACGTCCCATAACTGTAGACGTTGCATATTGGCTTCAGGCGGGGCAGCATCTCTAAGATCACTGCATGCTACACGCATGCTCCCCAAAATGGTTCGTGTTATGTGTTGATGGTTGAAATCTGCTATCTTCTGTCTATCAAGCAACTCAGCGTTGCCTCCGCTTCGAAGCCGACGCTGTGCATTTTCCCATATCTGGTCTATTAGATCTCGCATGAGTATCTCAGACTCATTGATCTTTTTGACGACATCATCAGCACATTGTGACATTGTGATGCTGCTTCAATGCGAATTGCTCGTAGTACGATTTTACGCTCTTCGGGGGAAAGCATGTTGGTCGTCTTCGTAAATCTAGCAAATATCACTAAACACAAAAAAACAGAATATCAAACATTACTGAAATCAACATTAAGCAAACGTGAGAGAACATCAACAAGTATATCATTACTTATCAATGTTCAAACAAAAACGGAATATCAAATAATTTTAATGAACTCAACATCATCCAATACATCATCAAACGTGAGAGAACAGCAACAAGTGTATCATTACTTATCAATGATCAAACAAAAACAGAATATATCAAACAATATTACTGAACTCAACATCATGCAATACATTATCGAACGTGAGACAACCGCAACAAGTGCATTATTACTTATGAAGTGTATACATTATCGAACGAGAGAGAGAGAGAGAGGGGGAGGAAGAGAGAGAGGTGTGACAGATAGAGAGAGAGAAAAAATTAAATGACATTTTTTATAGTTTTGTGAGTTCCTAAAGAGAGAAAAATAATGTTTTGTAATCCTACAGCACTCCTCATCTACACACCTATCGTGATAGAGAGAGAGATGTGAAGTGTATCATGAGAGAGAGAGAGAGAGAGAGAGTTGTGAAGTGTATCATGAGAGAGAGAGAGAGAGAGAGAGAATTGTGAAGTGTATCATGAGAGAGAGAGAGAGAGAGAGAGAGAGAGAGAGGAGAGGAAGAGAGAGTTGTGACAGATAGAGAGAAGAAACATTAGATGACATTTTTAATGTTTTTGTGAGTTCCTAAAGAGGAAAATAATGTACTGTTTTAATTTTTAAGTAAATAGAGGGAGAAAAAAGAAATTATTAGGAATTATGTATATTTTAAGAGAAATAAAAAGAAATCCTTATCTACACATCTATCGTGCTGTGAAGTGTATCATGAGAGAGAGAGAGAGAGAGAGAAAGAGTTGTGAAGTGTATCATGAGAGAGAGAGGGGGGGGTAAGAAGAGAGAGATTCATATTTTTCGAGTTACGAATCACGATATTATAAAATAAAACGTTTAGACAATATGATGTAAACTTTGATCCATGAAATACTCATGCCGCGTTAGCAACCAAGTATCGCATGGATCAAACACAATAAAAACAATACAAGTCAAATCAAACAAATTTATGACATTTTTTCGATCGCGTTAACGATCATATGCCGTAATATGCAAGCAAATTTACGACATTTTTTCGACCGCATTAACGATCAAATGCCGCAATATGCAAAAAACAATTTATGCACTAGTGAACGACACCAACTTGCCGCGTTAACGACAAAATGCCGCTCGATTCTATGGGAATACGAATAGGATACGAACATACACTGGCCGCGTTACGGACCATATGTCCGCATTTGACAAAGGGAAGGGAAGGGAAGGTGACATCGCCATAACGATACTATGCTTGCCGCGTTACCGACTAGTACCGCTACGGCGTGCCATACTTACCATAGGACACAGACTAGCCGCGTTACCGACTAAGTGCCCCAGGGTAAGCACAATTCCGAAGAATGGCCTTACACACACACCTGTCGTGTGGCGGGCCACCCACATCCTGCCGCGCATTGCGACAATGGGCGGCTGCCCGCACGAACACACACCCACACACACATTCCCTCGTGTGGCGGACCACCCACATCCGGCCGCGCATCGCGACAGTGGGCGGCTGCCCGCACGAACACACCTACATACACATACACACACAAGTTTCATTACCTGTGTATGCTATCAGCAATGAACTCCCAAAGGGCCCCCCGGGCCCATATATATAGAAAATTGTACCCCGCCGGGCTAGATGACGACCCCGCCGGGACCCGCCGGGTTTTGCTTTATCCCGGCGGGACCGCCGGGCATAGCAAAAGCCCGGCAAGATTTTATCCGGTTACCAGGTCGCTTGCCACCGGCTTTTTTGAGAACATGTTAACATGTTAACATGTTAACATGTTAATAACATGTTAACACATGTTATTAACAAAAAAAATTTTGTGATCACGTGAATATAAAATCATTACATCCACATCTATCCATATCACCCCACATCCATTCACAGCTTCTCCCATTCATTCACATCCATTCTCATTCACATCTATCCACATCCATCCATTTATCTGCATGCTTATCTATCACATCGCATCTCATTCTCATCCATTTACATCACACCACATTCTTTTACATATCATCACATCTCTTTCACATCTCATCACATTCACATCCACATCCATTTACATCACATCACATCACATGTGATCCACATCTCATCACAATCACATCCACATCCATTTACATCACATCACATGTGATCCACATCTTATCACATTCACATTCACATCCATTTACATCACATCACATCTCATCCACATCTTATCACATCTCATTCACATCACATTTACATCTTATCACATCACATTTACATCTCCTCTTATCACATTCACATCTCATCTAATCACAACGCATCCCTGTCACATTCACATCTCATCTAATCACATCGCATCCCTGTCACATTCATTTACATTCATTTGGCTCCACATCACATCTTATCACATCCACTTTTAGTACTGTTTTCTACTTTCGATACTGATAGGACTTTTCTAAGTTTTTGCCAATTCCTTGGTCTAGTTAAAGGTACTTTTTCTCAATGGATATTTTCATATTCTTTCTCAAATTTCTCACGTGAATTATATTCAATATTATTCTTTTTGAGTAAAAGATTTATGGGATTTACAAAAATTGATTCTACCCATATTTTCAATAAAATTAATAATGCTCAAAATTTCACTTTTGATAAATACTCATAATTTGCATTATACCAAAAATTCATCTTTTACCATTTAATTACTTGGATCTCAAATATCATGGAAATTCCTCTTTTTGCATAAAAATAAATTTACAAAAATTCATCTTTTTGCATACAAAATTTTACCAAAAATTCATCTTTTACCATTGAATTACTTGGATCTCAATTATCATGGGAATTCCTCTTTTTGTATAAAAATAAATTTACCAAAATTTACTCTTTTCTCATAATCAATTAGTTATGCATAATTACAAAAAAAATTATTTCTCATGAATATGATGAAAATCATTCTTTTTCCATAGGATGTCGAATCCTAGAATATGTGTAGGAAGTCCTCTTTTAGCATTATGCATAAAAATACAATATTTACTATTTTTTAAAAATTTTACCATAGCTTTGCTGCTATTCCTGATAATTCTCAATTTTTTTCAAAAGAATAAAAGCTTGTAATGAAAATATGATAGTAGTTCCTCTTTTACGCTTAGAATCAAACTATGAATTTAAATCATAATTTTAACCATAAAATTAAACATAATTATGATTATCCCACTAGATTAAGTTAATATCAACATTCCTCTTTTCCCAAATTGTTAGGATAATATGTTTCTCATTTAGAATTAATTAGAGTAGTTTTCAACTACTCATAAACAATCTAAAAGAATTTTACTATTATTTTAATAGTTCAAATTCATGAAAATATCATTTCTTTAATCTCTAGCTTATCAAGCCTAGAGTTTAGCTTTGAATTAAGAGACTATCATTGAGAAGCATCTTTTTTCAAGGGATTTAGCCATAAAGATGGCTATTCTTTTACAGAGAGAGAAAGCATTACAATTAAGCATAAAGATTAACTTTCTCTTAATTTAAACATTAAGACTTTAAGGGAAAGCTTGATTTGAATTAAAACAATCATTTTGAAAGCGTCTCAAGCTTGAGAGGGGTTGAGAAGAAGAAAGTTATTGAGAAAATTGGAAAAAAAAACCATAAATATTTCATTTTACCTCCAAGTTTGGCTTGATTATCCTTTTATTGCAGTGAAGCCCCCGACCAATCAATTGGTCCACCAAGAGGAGAAGAGCAACTCCAAGAGCTATTGTGGAGAGAGAGAGAGCTCCAAGCTCCCATGAGAGAGAAAAATTTAAGAGAGAATAGAAAATATTATTATTTTAATATAATACTGGCATGGTATAGCTCCAATATTTAATTACAAATGACTGAGGGTCTATTCATAGGTGAGGGAGGCCAGTAACCAAGTCCGAATGGGTTTTAGAATTTTTCACGTTTAGTTTGACTCAATTGGGACAAGATTTGGACCAGTTTGGCTCCCTTTTTTATTTGGTTTCATCCAGAAGAGAGGAAAGATAAAAATATCACAATTTTTTTGAAATAAAAACCCTTCCACACATGTGAAATAGGCGCCTACCTCAAGAGTCTCCCTTTCCTTATACCAAGGTGTCAAAAATGCATCATTATTCCAAAATATCTCATTTTTTAAAGTAATATCTCATAATTTTTTACTAATATACCTTATACTCAATCAACTCTTCATCTTATGTGAGCATTTACTCATTTTTGGGTATTTTCTTTTATTATTTTGGATTTATCTTATCCCAACACTTGGATTAATCTAATTGGCCCATTGGAACCTTAATTGGACCATAATCTAAAAATTCCTCACCACATCCAATCACATCCAAAAATTTATCTTCCAGATGTGAGTAGATGTGGTGAGTGGATGTGGATGTGATGAGATGTGGTGAGTGGATGTGGTGAGATGTGGTGAGTGGATGTGGATGTGAGTAACCACATCTCACCACATCAACTCATATCTCATGGCATCCATCACACCCATTCACATCCCACATTCATTCACATCTCGTCACATCCATCCTCATCTTATCACATCTCGTCACATCCATCCTCATCTTATCACATCTCGTTCACATCCATCCACTTCACATCACATCCTTTCCATCCACATTACCATCACATCCACATCTATCCATATCACACCACATTCATTCCGTCCACATTACATCACATCCACATCTATCCATATCACCCCACATCCATTCACAGCTCCTCACATTCATCCACATCCATTCTCATTCACATCTATCCACATCCATCCATTCATCCACATGCTTATCTATCACATCGCATCTAATTCTGATCCATTTACATCACATGACATTCTTTTACATATCATCACATCTCTTTCACATCTCATCACATTCACATCCACATCCATTTACATCACATCACATCTGATCCACATCTCATCACATTCACATCTACATCCACATCTCTTCACATTCACATCTACATCCATTTACATCACATCACATCTCATCCACATCTCATCACATCACATTCATATCTTATCACATCACATTTACATCTTATCACATCACATCTACATCTCCTTTTTTCACATTTACATCTCATCTGATCACATTGCATCTCTGTCACATTCATGTACATTCATTTGGCTCCACATCACATCTTATCACATCCACTTTTAGTACTGTGTTCTACTTTCGATACTGATAGGACTTTTCTTTGCCAATTGATTGGGCTACTTAAAGGTACTTTTTCTCGATGGATATTTTCATATTCTTTCTCAAATTTCTCACGTGAATTATATTCATTATTATTCTTTTTGAGTAAAAGATTCATGGGATTTACAAAAATTGATTCTACCCATATTTTCCATAAAATTAATAATGCTCAAAATTTCACTTTTGATAAATACTCATAATTTGAATTATACCAAAAATTCCTCTTTTACCATTTAATTACTTGGATCTCAAATATCATGGGAATTCCTCTTTTTGCATTAAAAAAAATTTATCTTTTTGCATAAAAATAAATTTACCAAAAATTCCTCTTTTACCATTTAATTACTTGAATCTCAATTATCATGGGAATTCCTCTTTTTGTATAAAAATAAATCTACCAAAATTTACTCTTTTCTTATAATCAATTAATTATTCATAATTTTAAAAAAAATTATTTTTTATGAATATGATGAAAATCATTCTTTTTGCATAGGATGTCCAATCCTAGAATATGGTAGGAAGTCCTCTTTTAGCATTATGCATAAAAATAAGATATTTATTATTTTCTAAAAATTTTACCATAGCTTTGCTGCTATTACTGATAATTCTCAATTTTTTTCGAAAGAATAAAAGCTTGTAATAAAAGTATGATAGTAGTTCCTCTTTTATGCTTAGAATCAAACTATGAATTTAAATCATAATTTTAACCATAAAATTAAACATAACTATGATTATCCCACTAGATTAAGCTAATAAACACCATATTAGATAATTTGGAAAAAATCCCATTCCCATTTGAAAAATGGGAGCATGGTGAACTTGTCCAAAAGTTTGACA
The DNA here is from genome assembly GCF_041138505.1 of Cibotium barometz. NCBI lineage: Eukaryota > Viridiplantae > Streptophyta > Polypodiopsida > Cyatheales > Cibotiaceae > Cibotium > Cibotium barometz. The sequence goes on along the minus strand of NC_141092.1, from coordinate 32,132,333 downwards.
AAACCCCCTCATGTGACATATCATTGGAAAGATCTTGAAGAGTAAAATCTAAATCTATGATCTCCGACAAATTTGGAGTTAGTATGTTTAAGATATGTCCAAAACTATATGGAGTAATTGATTCCCAAAATGTGAGATTTTTTCCAAACCCTTGATTTAATGTAATTTCTAGTAAAATTATGCTGATAAAATTATGGTAATCATCATTTTGCATTTAACCCTTGGTTAATGCCTGTCCCGGACTATCAAGTAAGAGGGAAACTTGGTATAGGGTCTAGGTGTTCTAGGAGTATTCACTTGAGAGGAGGTGTTGAAATATACAAGTGAATAGGGTGTGCGCAGGAACAAGCCCTTGGTTAGAGGCTGTAAAAGAGAATGTGTAAATGTGAAAGAACCTATGAAAAGGAGAGAAGAATCTACTGGGAGAGAATAAAGGGTAGCATGAGAAGATTTAGGAAGTGTGGAGATATTCTGGGAGATGTGGACTCTATAAATTGAGGGTTCAAATTAACCATTAGGTATCTGATAACAGATCCCTATAACTTCAGATTGAAATTCGGAGTTGGTTTGATACTCCAACCATTCCGTACAAATTGGTTACCCTTGATTTAATGTAATTTTTGGTAAAATTATGCTGATAAAATTGTGGTAATCATCATTTTACATTTAACCCTTGGTTAATGCCTGTAAATCTCACTCAAATTCAAGATTATTCACAGCCAGAGTTGCATTTGGGAATGTGCATAAGAATGAATGCTATATGCATTATGTATTGGGCACATTACATCCTGAGTGTAAAAATGGGATCAGACACTGCCCTTGTCCAGAATAAGGCAAGAGGTAAGACCTCCCACATAGATTTGGGTTTGCATTGCATAATGACACAAGATAAACATCAAAAGCCCAAAAGAACTGTCAACAAAACATTTAAACATGTTGCTCACATGGAGCAAGAAGAACTGACGGACAAGCTCATGGCCCCAGCCATGAAAGAAGAAGAACATCTCTTTCCAAGAAGAGGATCCACACCGAGAAGAAGATCTAAAGGAAGCATTAAATGAAGACATGGACACATGAAGAGAAGCTGCAATAAGAAGACTGAAAGAAGAGGAAGACATGGACACGTGAAGAGAAGATGCCCCGACAAGAAGATTGAAGACAAGAGAAGATGTGAGGCTCCAAAGAGTGAGGAGCCATGTGAAAATCTCTAAGAGAGAGAGAGAGAGAGAGACCCCACGACCCAATGTAACCTGCCCCAACAAAGTAAAACCACCTCTGAGTCATCGATGATGTAGGCCACGTGGTAGATAGATGTATGTGTGAGCACTTTAGTCAAGGTCGCGGGCACTTGTAGTAGCCTTGGACACATAGAGAGAGAGAGTGTCAAGGAGTATGAGTTTAGGGACTTGAGGCACTGGTCGCGGGCTATCAAGTAAGAGAGAAACTTGATACAGGGTCCAGGTGTGCTAAGTTAGCTTGAGGGGAGGTGTGCTAGACACTGGTCGCGGACTATCAAGTAAGAGGAAAACTTGGTATAGGGTCTAGGTGTTCTAGGAGTATTCACTTGAGGGGAGGTGTTGAAATATACAAGTGAATAGGGTGTGTGCAGGAACAAGCCCTTAGTTAGAGGCTGTAAAAGAGAATGTGTAAATGTGAAAGAACCTGTGAAAAGGTGAGAAGAATCTACTAGAGAATAAAGGGTAGCATGACAAGATTTAGGAAGTGTGGAGATATTCTGGGAGGTGTGGAGATATTTTGGGAGAGGTGGAGATATTCTGGGAGAGGTGGAGAGAATCAAGCAAAAGAGGTGGAGTAAATCAAGGAGAAATCAGTGGGATTAGATGCTTTGATGTAAACTCTATAAATTGAGGCATTGGCCTAATGAGAATTTGCTGGTTTTTTATTATCCATGCCTACATTAAGCTATTTGTTAATTACTCACTAATCATGTCTTAATTATTTACTAATCACGTCTTAATTATTCACTAATCACTTTGTTAATGATGTTGATTCTAGTATTTGATCCACCATAGCTCATCACATTGCTGTAATTGTAACATATTCAATCCACCAAAATTTGGGAATATTCAAGAACAAAGACAACAACTACTGACACATGGATCAAGGCTTGGCATAGAATACCTGACCCTATAATTATGGCCAGTTTTAGGTTCATGAAGTTATTGGTGGGTACTCATAGATCAACCTAAAGAACCTTATGGCTTTGAAGCGCAGCATCTACAGTTCGACGTGAACAAAGGGCCTTCAGACAGAGGGATGCTGCTGTCACATCCATCCCAATTTACATCACATCCCTTTCACATCACATCTCATTTACTCACATCTATCCATTTCACATCACATCACCTCCATTCATTCACATCCATCACATCACATTCATTCATATCCATCAGATTCATTCTCATCACCATCCCATCACATACATTCTATCCACATAAAATCACATCACATTTATCCACATCAAATCTCATTCATACACATCTCATCTCATTCATCCACATCCATCCAATCGTTCACATGTACGATTACCCACATCTATCCATACATTCATATCAATCACTTCAAATCCACATATATTCATGTCACATCACATCTCTTTATATCGCATCACATTCTTTCAAATACACATCCATATCCATTCTTTCACATGCACATCCACATCCACATCCACATCCATTCTTTCACATACATCCACATTCATTCTTTCACATGCACATGCACATCCATTCTTCACATACACATTCACATCCATTCTTTCACATACATTCACATCCATTCTTTCACATATATGCACATCCATTCTTCACATCCATTTTCATCACATACACATCCACAACCATTCTTTCACATACATATCCACATCCACTCTTCACATACACATTCACATCCATTTTCATCACATACACATCCACATCCATTCTTTCACATACACATTCACATCCATTCTTTACATACACATCCACATCCATTCTTCACATACACATCCACATCCATTCTTCACATACACATTCACATCCATTTTCATCACATACACCCACATCCATTCTTTCACATACATCCACATCCATTCTTCACATATATCCACATCCATTCTCAACCATACCGAGGTTGGTTAAGACCTGGGCAGGCTTTATCACGTGAGCTGTCCTCCTTTGAAGAACACTCCCCGCAAGCTTATTGCAACCGAAGTTCCCTTAGAAAAACATGGAGTATTTCTGAAATCAATATCCCCAAAACTTCTTGATCGAAATTTGGAATTTCATACCAAAATTCCTCGAATTCTATAACCTTGATCCACATATCAATTTGAAGGGTCTCAAACTTAGTTTCAGATTTGGCAGAGTTTTGAGTGTATTTTTCTTCTTTCCTCGAAACTGACGAAAGAGTTTGGTCTTGGTCATAGTCTGATTCAAGGTTCGAGTCGAATGAGATTTTTCTGAACTATCTTTCTCGAAAAGGTTTGATAATTCAGTTACTATTTTACTGAATTTATTTCTTTGAATATTCACTTAACTGATTTCTAAATTAGTTATTACGAATTCCAATGAGGAATAGATTAATCATTTATCTGAATATTTCAATCTTGATAGACTTCCTGAATTTTCTTTTTACAATCTGTGTGAATATAAAACGATAGAAATTTCTCTCTTAGAGTATTTAATTATTCATTTATCAAATACTCATAGAATTTAAACATAGAATTTAAGATAATTCTAATTTTGATATAGAAATTATTTATGCATCTATTTATGCATAAAAATCAACTTCAATGGGAATAACACTTTTATATAAAAAAATCCTTTTATGCATCTATTTATGCATAAAATCAAATTTAATAGGAATAACACTTTTAAAATAAAAAAATTTCTTTATGCATAAAAATCAATTTTTATAAGAATAACGCTTTTATAATTAAAAAATTTCCATTATGCATCTTTCTATGCATAGAAATCAAATTTAATAAGAATAACACTTTTGTAATTAAAAAATTTCCTTTATGCATCTCTTTCTATGCATAGAATCAAATTTAATAAGAATAACACTTTTGTAATAAAAAAATTTTCTTTATGCATCTTTCTATGCATAGAATCAAATTTAATAAGAAAAACACTATAATAAAATAAATTCCTTTATGCATCTTTCTGTGCATTAAAATCAAATTTAATAAGAATAACACTTTTATAATTAAATAAATTTCCTTTATGCATCTTTCTATGCATAGAATCAAATTTAATAAGAATAACACTTTTGTAAAAATAAAAAAATCCTTTATGCATCTTTCTATGCTTACATAGAATCAAATTTAATAAGCATAACACTTTTATAATAAAATAATTTCCTTTATGCATCTTTCTATGCATAGAATCAAATTTAATAAGAATAACACTTTTGTAATAAAAATTTTCTTTATGCATCTTTCTATGCATAGAATCAAATTTAATAAGAATAACACTTTTATAGTAAAATAAATTCTTTTATGCATCTTTCTATGCATAAAAATCAAATTTAATAAGAATAACACTTTTATAGTTAAAAAAATTTCCTTTATGCATCTTTCTATGCATAGAATCAAATTTAATAAGAATAACACTTTTGTTAAAAATAAATTAAAAAACCCTTTATGCATCTTTCTATGCATAGAATCAAATTTAATAATTAATATCAGTGATATCCATGCATATTCATAGGTGAATATATACATGGAGTAATTAGAAAATATTTCTTTTAGATGCAAAAATATTGGGAATTACTCTTTTGGAATAACATAAAAATAAACTTTCTTTTTCACAAAATTTTAGAAAATTTTACCATGACCTCCTTTGTATCTGACCATTTCTCATTTTTATCTTTCTTTATTTAACTTAATTAACCCAATTTAGAATTATAAAACTCTAATCTATACAATTTTCTAAATTCAAGAGAGTAAACAATAATAAGAGTTTAAGTAATCACTTAGTTAATATTTCTAGGATTAAGAAAGGTTGGAATGTAAAGAAGAGAAGGGGGTGGCCTTCTCATCAAAGGCATAGCATTTGAATTTAATTCAATCATTTGCAAAACATAAAAATCAAGAAAACCATAGATTTTTCATTAAAATTCATAAACAAGTAAGAAAATTAGCTTACATGGACCTTATAAGCTCTCCTTTGTCTTGAGGGATTGAGGGTTCTACTATTGTTTGAAGCAATAGTGGCCACCAATTCACTTTGGAGAGGATGAGGCCAAAAACAATTGAATTATTAAAAAATTCAATGTAGATGGCTCAGGATAGGAGTAGAGTAATAGTGCATAAATACCATTAAGATTTTACAAAGGGGGAGGCTTCTATTTATAGGAGAAAGTGAGCCTTGAACCAAGCAAACTGATTCTAGAATTTTTGAGATTAGTTTGGTCAAATTTTGACCATTTTTGGGTCAGATCAGCTTACTTTTTGGATCTAGTTTTGAAATAGGAGAGAGGAGAGATGCAAATATCTCATTTTATTGATTAAAAATTGGGGGTAATGATGAGAAAAAGGCACCTACTTCATGAGGGGAGATCTCCACACTGACGTGTCAAAATTCAGTTTTTTAATTGTTTTCTTTGGTCCTTAGTCCACTCTTCATCTTATATGAGAATTTACTCATTTTTGGGGGGTTTTTCTTTTATTCTTAAATTTATCTCCTCCCTACACTTGGATTAATCCAATTGGCCCATAGGAACCTTAATTGGACCATAATCCAAAAAAATTGAAAATCTGGACCCGTAGGCTAAGGTCCTTTATACCTATTTTCAATTAATTCCAATTGCACATTGGAAAGTTCTTTTTGAATTTTTATTTTAGGGGAAACCATTTTAGACACTAGGAGGATTTTTATATCCAAAAATATCTCAATTTTGAATTACCTCCCTCTAGACATTTTCTCTCTCCAGGCCAAAACAGGGTAAAACATGATCTTTTTTTTTATTTTAGAGAAGGGAATAATTATTGAGGACAACTCTTTTCCTTAAGATCCAACTGATTCTAGGGTTCTTTATAGTCTGGTGAACCTAACAAAATCCTGGGATAAAGATCCCTTACATAGAACTCATCATCATATAACAATTCATTCAGATCATGTCATTCATATCCTTAACACAATAATGGTCCATTAGACCAAAATTTCCATCTGAACATTCCTCCATGAAAATTTCAATTATACAGGTTTTAATTTATCATCCCTTAACTTGATCCACTGGGTCAAGTGTTAACAGTAGAGCAATCTATCAACACAATCCACTAGTCTCATAGTGATTTGTTGAAGTCATTAGCGTCATTCCAGTTACGAACATCATCACAGGGACTCGTCCCATTCATCCTCATTGTGGTTTTGCTCAGCTTATCGCTTTTCAACCAAAATTCAGGAATCATCATTTTTTCAATCAGAATCCAAATCAACTCATCCGTTCTCAACCAGAGTTTTAAAATCATTTCAACCACATTCGAATTCATCATCTAGATAGCATTTTTGCTTATAATTTTAAGGTCTTAGGTTTACTCATATATACTGCCAGTAAAGAGCTGCAGTTATATTGGTATATACCGATAATCATGGTCCTTGGAATTGTAAGGTAAATACCATCATGTCTAGGCCTCAAGCAAGTCACGCATTCCATACAATTGCGGTACTTCCATTTGAAGATCCAATTACCTATTTATGAATCTTCATTCTGAATATCAATTTGTATGAGTTTCATCACACAATTACAACCTTTTACTGCTACTTCATAAATTTTTGACATTTCTAGTTTCTAGGTTGATCCACTTTAGCCAATTCGCTCTGCAGGGTCCCTCACTCGGGGCCTCGCCCATGTATATCTGGACAAGAAAAAAATCCCTCGGTTCTTCCAAAACCGAACCCAGAAAAACGCCCATCGCTTGGAAAGCGCGGGCGATTCCTCTACGATATTTTACTCTAACATAGTCAAGAGCCTTAACTAACTCAACTGATCTAACCGAGCCCGTAAGTCCCATAGATAGATCAAGGAAGAAACTTGCACTTGGATCATAGAGACCAACGCTTTTTTCCTCATTGAGAGGCACAACCGTTGATTCTTTTTCATAGAACAATTTTTATCCGGGATTTACTTCATCTATCATACCATAATAGAATTAAGTCGAGAGGGGTTGAGAAGAAGAAAGTTATTGAGAAAATTGGAAAAAAAAACCATAAAATTTTGATTTTACCTCCAAGTTTGGCTTGATTCTCTAATTTTGCAGAAGCCCCCAACCAATCAATTGGTCCACCAAGAGTAGAAGAGCAACTCCAAGAGTTGTAGTGGAGAGAGAAAGAGATCCAAGCTCCCAAGAGAGAGGAAAATTTAAGAGAATATAGAAAATATGATTATTTTAATATAATACTGGCATGGTATAGCTCCAATATTTAATTACAAATGACTGAGGGTTTATTTATAGGTGAGGGAGGCTACTAACCAAGTCCAACTGGGTTCTAGAGTTTTCCAGGTTCAGTTTGACTCAATTGGGACACGATTTGGACCAGTTTGGCTCCCTTTTTTATTCGGTTTGATCGAGGAGAGAGGAGAGATAAAAATATCACAATGTTTTTTTAACTAAAAACCCTTCCACACATGTGAAATAGGTGCCTACCTCAAGAGTCCCCCTTTTCTTACAAAAATGCATCATTATTCAAAAATATCTCATTTTTTTAGTAATATCTCATAATTTGTAACTAATAAACCTTGTACTCAGTCAACTCTTCATCTTATGTGAGCATTTACCCATTTTTGGGTATTTTTTGTTATTATTTTGGATTTATCTTATTCCAACACTTGGATTAATCCAATTGGCCCATTGGAGCCTTAATTGGACCATAATCCAAAAATTTCTCACCACATCCACTCACATCCAAAAATTTATCTTCCAGATGTGAGTGGATGTGGTGAGTTAAATTTATCTTCCAGATGTAAGTGGATGTGGTGAGATGTGGTGAGCTGTGGTGAGTGGATGTGGATGTGATGAGATGTAGTGAGTGGATCACATCCCACATTCATTCACATCTCGTCTCATCCATCCTCATCTTATCACATCTCGTTCACATCCATCCACATAACATCACATCATTTCCATCCACATTAGATCACATCTACATCTTTCCATATCACACCACATTCATTCCATTCACATTACATCACATCCACATCTATCCATATCACCCCACGTCCATTCACAGCTCCTCAGATTCATCCACATCCATTCTCATTCACATTCATCCATTTATCCACATGCTTTTCTATCACATCGCATCTCATTATCATCCATTTACATCACATCACATCCTTTCACATATCATCACATCTCATCATATTGACATCTCATCATATTCACATCCACATCCATTTACATCACATCACATCTGATCCACATCTCATCATATTCACATCCACATCTATCTACATCACATCACATCTCATCCACATCTCATCATATCTCATTCACATCTTATCACATCACATTCATATCTTATCACATCACATCACATCTTATCACATCACATTCATATCTTATCACATCACATCACATCTTATTACATCACATTCATATCTTATCACATCACATCACATTTACATCTCCTCTTATCACATTCACATCTCATCTAATCAGATCGCATCCATTTACATCCATTTGGCTCCACATCACATCTTATCACATCCATTTACATCCTGTCACATTCATTTACATTCATTTGGCTCCACATCACATCTTATCACATCCACTTTTAGTACTATTTTCTACTTTCGATACTGATGGGACATTTCTAAGTTTTTGCCAATTGCTTGGCCTAGTTAAAGGTACTTTTTCTTGATGGATATTTTCATATTCTTTCTCAAATTTCTCACATGAATTATATTCAATATTCTTCTTTTTGAGTAAAAGATTCATAGGATTTACAAAAATCGATTCTACCCATATTTTTCATAAAATTAATAATGCTCAAAACTTCACTTTTGATAAATACTCATAATTTGAATTATACCAAAAATTTCTCTTTTACCATTTAATTACTTGGATCTCAAATATCATGGGAATTCCTCTTTTTGCATATTTTTTTTACAAAAATTCATATTTTGCATAAAAATAAATTTACCAAAAATTCCTCTTTTACCATTTAATTACTTGGATCTCAATTATCATGGGAATTCCTCTTTTTGTATAAAAATAAATTTAACAAAATTGACTCTTTTCTCATAATCAATTAATTATGCATAATTTCAAAAAAATTATTTCTTATGAATATGATGAAAATCATTCTTTTTGCATAGGATGTCCAATCCTAGAATATGGTAGGAAGTCCTCTTTTGGAATTATGCATAAAAATATGATATTTATTATTTTTTGAAAATTTTACCTTAGCTTTGCTAATATTACTGATAATTCTCAATTTTGTTTCGAAAGAATAAAAGTAGTTCCTCTTTTATGCTTAGAATCAAACTATGACTTTAAATCATAATTTTAACCATAAAATTAAACATAACTAACAAAGTTATTGAGAAAATTGGAAAAAAAACCATAAAACTTTAATTTTACCTCCAAGTTTGGCTTAATTCGCTAATTGCAGTGAAGCCCGCGATGAATCAATTGGTCCACCAAGAGGAGAAAAGCAACTCCAAGAGTTGTTGTGGAGAGAGAGAGCTCCAAGCTCCCAAGAGAGAGAAAAATTTAAGAAAGAATAGAAAATATTATTATTTTAATATAATACTGGCATGGTATAGCTCCAATATTTAATTACAAATTACTGAGGGTCTATTTATAGGTAAGAGAGGCCACTAACCAAGTCCAAGTGGATTCTAGAATTTTCCACGTTCAGTTTGCCTCAATTAGGACAAGATTTGGCCCAGTTTGGCTCCCTTTTTTATTTGGTTTGATCCAGGAGAGAGGAGAGATAAAAATATCACAATGTTTTTGAATTAAAAACCCTTCCACACATGTGAAATGGCACCTACCTCAAGAGTCCCCCTTTCCTTACCAAGGTGTCAAAAATGCATCATTATTTTAAAATATCTCATTTTATTAGTAATATCCCAGAATTTTTAACTAAAAAAACTTATACTCAATCAACTCTTCATCTTATGTGAGCATTTACTCATTTTTGGGTATTTTCTTTTATTATTTTGGATTTATCTTATCCCAACACTTGGATTAATCCAATTGGTCCATTGGAACCTTAATTGGACCATAATCCAAAAATTTCTCACCACATCCACTCACATCCAAAAATTTATCTTCCAGATGTGAGTGGATGTGGATGTGAGTAAGCACACCTCACCACATCAACTCACATCTCATCACATCCATCACACCCATTCACATCCCACATTCATTCACATCTTGTCACATCCATCGCACCCATTCACATAACACATTCATTCACATCTCGTCACATCCATCCTCATCTTATCACATCTCGTTCACATCCATCCACATCACATCACATCCATTCCATCCACATTACATCACATCCACATCTATCCATATCACACCACATTCATTCCATCCACATTACATCACATCCACATCTATCCATATCACACCACATTCATTCCATCCACATTACATCACATCCACACAGGGATTTCATTAACGTCTTCACAATTTCGTGATCACGTTAACAAAACCTATTGTTAACATATTAAAACTTGTGATCACATTGTATATTCACATGACCTGAGCAATGACCTGCCAGAACCCACTAGTCCCGTAACACCTCCGGGCTTTTATCTTTCCCGGCGGGCCCGTCGGGAAAACTATTTATCCCGGCGGGCCCGCCGGGAAAAATAAAAGCCCGGCGGGCCCGCCGAGAAAAAGAAAGAATACCGGCGGGGTACTATTCTGTATATAAACACTGCCCGACACCCATCGTACAACTTTTGGGGAGATAGTCCTTGTTTTGGGGGCGTGATATCTCTCCTCAAAGTACTTGTAGAGCTCTCGAGTTGCTAGAAGTGTCCTCTTGGGAAGAACGTCCTTATCTTAGGGGCTGTCGTCTTTCCTTGCAGGCACTCCTAAGGCTATTGAGCCACTCGTCCTTAGTTCTTTGAACTGGGGGCAGGGTGTGGTTCGTAGCTAATACTTGCGGAGATTTAGGGACAAATTTGGAGTCATTCAGCTTTGCATTTGAGCCACGTACGTGATCTACCTCATTCTGCTTTATGAATGGTTTGATGGAGCCAAGAGTCCTGCTTAGGGGCTTGTATTGGTTCTTGATACTTGATATAGTTTAGAGTAGACAAGGGTCTATTGTCCTATACTAGAGTATTGGGCAAGCATAGATCTTTGATTTTCTTTGTGAATGTTAGAGAAGGCCTATTGTCCTATACTAGAGTATTGGGCAAGCATAGATCTTTGATTGTGTAAAGTATCCTTAATTGGGTACAAAAGGCATCCTTCATTGGGGGTGCAATGTGCATGATAGTTTCGAAGTAGTTTTGTAGTAAGACCTTGCAAGATAGTTTGAAGTAGTTTTGTGTTATGTGATGATCTTTTGTATTTGTCAAGATAGTTTTGAAGTACTTTGTCTGCTAATGTATGTTTTGTAATACGTGAGTGATTTGTTATTTTTTCATTTGTGTATTCATTGTTATATGCTTGGTTGAATAGGTTATTTGTTGAGATGGAGGACAATGTTGGATCCAGTGATACCTCCAATAGAGTCCAAATTTCAAATAGCAGGAAAAAAAAGGCACCTGGGATAGAGTGGCAATATGCAATTAACGTTGGTGATCGATTCATAGATTGGGAGTGTAAGCTATGTCATGCAGTAAAATCAGGTGGGGCGCCTCGACTAAGAGAACACTTTTTAGGCGGACCGAAGAAAAAGTCATGTACCCACCCCTCTGCACCTATAGTGGCCAAACGCATAAGAGAAGAAATTCAAAAGAAAGATTCAAGAAAACATGACACTCCTACCGTCAATGTATCAAGGCAGCAAGAACACTGTTGTTCTAATCATCAAACTCCCGCTACATCGCCTACTTGTACCCCGAACGGAAATGTGCAACCATAAAGTAATCTACCTAGTGCATCTTCCTGCAAGCGAAACTTTGACGTAGGAAATATACCCATGCGTCAAACTTCATTGCAAGAAAGCCTACGTCAAGGTCGACTCGATGATGCACAACTCGCCCTTGCTGAAGCGATTTACTTTTCTGGGAGTGCTATGATGATGGTGGACAGTGGACAGGAAGAGAGCATGGAAGAAAATTGGTGAGTTTGGACCAGGGTTTTCACCGCCTACGTACCATGCTATGCGAAATGATCTATTAGAGAAATGTTATGCGCAAGTAAAAGAACGTGTACAAAGAATAATTCTTAGCAATATAGAGCTTTCTGGATGTAGTATAGTAAGTGATGGATGGTCTAATGTGCAAAGAAAACCATTAATTAATATAATGGTTATTTCACCTAGAGGTGAGACTTTCATCCGTGCCGTGGATTCAGCTGGTTCAATCAAAACTGGGGCTTACATTGCTCAAGTTATTAGCGTGATAGAGGAAGTGGGTGCCAAAAATGTAGTCCAAGTCGTCATGGACAATGCAAAAAATTGTAAAAATGCATCCAAAATCCTACAGCGATAATATCCACATATTTTTCTAGTAGGCCGTAATACTCATAGTTTGAATCTTGTATTGAAAGATTGGTATAAATCTGATGATACCAAATGGTTTGCCTCAATTGTCGACACTGCTCGCCAGCTTGTGAAATTCATGCTCAAGAGACAGAGTGTTAGATATTTTTCGACCTCGCATGTCAGTTATGTTAAAGCTTCCAGTGGAGACTAGGTTTTGCACTCACTTTTACACTTTTGAGTCTCTTCTTAGAAATAAAGATGCAGTTTGCGAAACATTTACATGCATGGCATTTCATGACTGGGAGAACACTCAACTTGAAAAAGTGAAAGAGAAAATCAAAGTCTTGAAGGGAGCGCTTACGAGAAGAAGTTGGTGGAACAGTGTGATGGATGCATACCATGTAATGATGCCTGTTATGTATGCTGTACGAAGTCTTGATCAAAGAGCGCCTAATCTCGGAAAAGCATGGATGCAATGGTGGACTGTCCAGTAGAGCTTGGAGTGTCCTGAGAAATTAGAGCATTCAGTGGTGGAAAAGTAATGGCGTGTACCATTCTCCAGTAGACAAAGAAAAGTTCTATTGAAGTACTTTCATGCTAGATGGATTGGAGCACATTCACCACTACACAGTGCTGCTTACATGTTAGATCCTGAATATTGGAATATGGATTTGATGTCCAACGTTGAGGTGGTGCAAGATTTTTATAAAGTGGTAAACACTTTCTATAATAATGATGATGATCGTGTACAGTGCATAAAGGAGATGACCTCATTTCGATTGAAAGAGGGTTTATTTTCCAACTCCCTTGTTCAACAAATGGCTAAAGAGCAACCTGCATGGAAGTGGTGGATGATGAATGGTGGTGAGCATTATGCTTTATTGCGCAACCTTGCGATGAAGGTTCTAAGTCAGTGCTCTTCAAACTCAGGCTCAGAAAGAAACTGGAGCATGTACAAATATATTCACAGTACTATTCGCAATCGACTTCTTGCAGATCGAGCAGATAAACTTGTTTACATGTATTGCAATGAAAAGATCTTGCGAGACATTGAAAGCGAAGAGTATGAAGAAGATATGCCCAGATGGATGTACAATTGTGATGATGTAGTAGACGAGAACTTTGATGTTGGACGCACTTGTGCACCACCCTTGAGATAGAAGACAATTTAGACATTGACTTAGATGAGCTTAATTTAACAGACGAGAGAGTAAACGGTGAAAGAATTTTGGAGCAAGATACTGACATAGAGGAAGAAGTCACTTCATTAATTTCATAAAAAGTACTTGTACAAATGATCGTATTTGGAGAAATTATCAATACAAAAGTAAGATTTGTTTTTCTTAGCTTTCATCTTGAAATAAATTACGAATTGCACTAGGAGTTGCATCTAAAGGTCCTGGTGGTTTATATTCGCTAGCCATGCCGAACACTGTATAAATACCTTGATTTATTGGGACACTGCACAATGCACATGTGGAAGTATTTTGCATTTGCCTCACTAAACATATTAAGTGGTAGTAGTGTCCACAGGTTAGTATATACTGGCCGCTCCACCCATCGAATACTTTGTAACATACAGGACATTGGGGGGGGTGGAGGAACTAGTAGCCTCAGCAGAAACTCCCACAAGATCAGGATGTATCAAAAAATGAGAGATGTGGTTTCCTTGGCGCACAGGAGCAATACGTGAAGAGATGCTCTGTACATCTTGGCTGATCTTTGTTAGCTGCTCTTGAATCCCTCTATTGGCCGGGGGAGGAGTTGACGCTTGAGTTAATCGGTCAGCTTCTTTCTCCTTCTCTGCTAGCTGTGCCCCTAAGCTTTCTTTGACCTTGTTTAACTCCAATCCAGCGCCCTCCACCATGAGAGCAAGTTCTTCCCTTGTGAATGTCACTGTCTCTTCACGTATGTCGTGGATGTTGACAGTGGCCTCTCTGGAGGCGAAGTCCACTGGAGTTTCTAGGATAAATTGAGCATATAGCATCTTAGCAAAATAGAGTGGAGCGTCGGCATTATGGAGAGGACGACCGTACACCTCCAAGAAAATGCGCTCGGCATTAGTTTTGATATCATTGTGAGTGCAACGTGAAATCTTCCATCTTCCCTTCTTAATCTCGCCATCTAGACATGGCCATATTTCCTTTATCATCTCTGTGGTTACGCGTTTGTTTATGTCTTTCCATTGGGCATAAGTTGGATTTGTCCATTTCGACAACGTGCATGCTGTTCTTGTAGCTTCGCGGGCTGTCAAGCCATGTGCAAGGGCCTTCATTCGCTCATATGCCTTCTTGGCTAACTCCTGATGCTCGCTCGCTTGCACCTCTGCCATATCTGCAAGAACATAAATGACTTTAGGATTTTAATGAACTGTAAAGATCAACGTAAGATAAATTGACCATTACTCTCAAAATCTTAAAGTTAAACACCACGAGAGGAGATATGTATTGCAAAGACTCGATGAGAAATATCCACTTGACTCCAAAAATACTTCAAACAATGCGCGCACATCAAATTTTGAAGAGAAAACATAAACTTAAACACCACAAGAGGAGAGAGATATTGCAAAGACTCAATGAGATAATATTTCAAACAATGGACACATCAAATTTTAAAGAGAAACAAAATGCCATTCCTGAAACTTAATCTCTTGATACTGTATCATTACAAAGTTGGGGTGAATGACACCGACAGCTCTACAAGAGGACGTTGTGCCCTCGTTGGGTCAGTATTTAGTGATCTAAAAAATTCAACTACTTGCAAAATTGATTTTCGCTCATTGCGATTAGGCAGAAACATCCAATTTTTGACTCTATGAATAATAGTATCCATGGTAACTTTGTCATAGGAACTATTATCCATCCACAACTCTTGTACTTTCTGCCAAAAGTCATATAAAGTTTGTAATAAATATCCCAAGGCAAAAACATCAGATGCAGGAGTGTATGCATTTGCCAAAAATGGATCATAAAGCTCCGGGGCTATCCACGGCCGTTTATTTCGCTCTCTGTCTGCGAGGAGACTGCCTGTGCCACCTTCTCAGGATTCTTGTCTGCTTCAAATACAAAATTGAGAGACACCCATTTTTTGGGTGCTCTCAGCAGTAACCCCCAATCGATAATACCTATGCGTGGCTTCAACTCTTTTGTAAAATCCAACACTACATTGAATGGATGTAGGTCGGTATGTACAATTCCTACTAGATGTGCTGCCGCTAGGCCTTCCACCAGGGCATGCGTAATATGTGGCATGGTTATTACTATTTGTTTTATTTTAGAAAGTTCTAGATGACTTAAAGGAATATTATCAGGCGGGGGTTGTCTCCATCCTCGATCCAAACGGAAAATTGCTCTGGTGAACTCACTGAATCTGAAGGGAACCTTCAGAAGAGTATCACCAAGAGCGCCGCCATTATAGTACGGGAAAATAGTGATCCAAGGAGCTTCTTTTGTAAAGGCGATACACTGGACAATCGATGGATGTAGCACTTGCATACCCTGCTCTGCCTGGAAGCTCTCGAACTTGGCGCTGCCTTCTCCTTTGTAGTGCTTCCCGCAAAAAGTAATGTGCTCCGGTAAAAATGATATACCTTTAACTGTGTACTCTTTTACTGTGCCAAAAACACCGGAGCCTATTGTTATGTCAAGAATGCTGGGGAAGCATTTTGACCATCTTGTGAATGAGGTCATGGAGACCTAACATAATGCTGCAATAGCTGATGGAGAGTCAACGGAGGACGTCTCACGGTGCTGACCATAAGGTGCTCGGGCTCTAGGTCACTGAAGATACCCACTCGTGCATCGAGGAAGATATTGGATCAAGGAGTAAGACTTGTTTTCTGAATTCGGGAATGGATCTGGTTGATTGACCTTGCTGGTCCTCAATGGGGATGAGTCCATGGCTCTTTTATATGGATTTGTTGGTTGATCTTACTGATCTTCACAACGGAGATTCCATTTTGATTTTTATAGGTGAATATATTGTCGGGTGCTATGAGCTAGGAACTATAAAAAAGGCCCCTGAGTGGACAGGTGGTGAGCGTTTTGGTTGTTGCCAATGATACCATAGGTACACCCATGAAGGAAAAACTAGGATTCAACCGAATATTTTGGAGGATTATGATCAGTGATACTAAAGTTTCATTAAAAGATTTTTTTAAAGTCAGTTGAATCTGTGAAAAAGGAAATTTCATATTGGGTGTGTAGGTGGTGTGACTAGTTTTAAGTTTGCATGAATATCCAGCTAGGGGGCCTGGGAAATCTTTTCCCTGGTACCCAGGACAAAACCTAACCAAATTCTTAAATGGATCCCATCACTAGAGTGGTTGGGGTGGTTGGCTAACCCAGGGGACTATATGGGGTTAGGTTGGACTAATGGATCCCTAAATGATTGTTTTAATTCAAATGAAGCTTTCTCTTAAAGTCTTAATGTTTAAATTAAAAGAAAGTTAATCTTTATGCTTATTTGTAATGCTTTCTCTCTCTCTCTCTCTCTCTCTCTCTCTCTCTCTCTCTCTAAAATAAAAGCCATCTTTATGGCTAAATCCCTTGAAAAAGGATGCTTCTCAATGATAGTCTCTTAATTCAAAGCTAAACTCTAGGCATGATAAGGTAGAGATTAAAGAAATGATATTTTTATGATTTTTTACTATTAAAATAATAGTAAATTATTTTAGATTGTTTTTGAGTAGTTGAAAACTACTCTAATTAATTCTAAATGAGAAAGGGATTATCCTAACAATTTGGGAAAAGAGGAATATTGATATAAGCTTAATCTAGTGGGATAATCATAGTTATGTTTAATTTTATGGTGGTTAAAATTATGATTTAAATTCATAGTTTGATTTTAAGCATAAAAGAGGAACTACTATCATATTTTCATTACAAGTTTTTATTCTTTCGAAAAAAATTTGAGAATTATCAGTAATAGCAACAAAGCTATGGCAAATTTTTTTTGAAAATAATAAATATGGTATTTTTATGCATAATGCTAAAAGAGGACTTCCTACCATATTCTAGGATTGGACATCCTATGTAAAAAGAATGATTTTCATCATATTCATAAGAAATAGTTTTTTTAAAATTATGCATAATTAAATAATTATGAGAAAATAATAAATTTTGGTAAATTTATTTTTATGCAAAAAGAGGGATTCCCATGTTAATTGAGATCCAAGTAATTAAATGGTAAAAGATGAATTTTTGTAAACTTATTTTTATGCAAAAAGAGAAATTCCCATGATATTTGAGATCCAAAAAATTAAATGGTAAAAGAGGAATTTTTGATATAATTCAAATTATGAGTATTTTTCAAAAGTGAAATTTTGAGCATTATTAATTTTATGGGAAATATGGGTAGAATCGATTTTTGTAAATCCCATGAATCTTTTACTCAAAAAGAAGAATATTAAATATAAATCATGTGAGAAATTTGAGAAAGAATATGAAAATATCCATTGAGAAAAAGTACCTTTAACTAGGCCAAGCAATTGGCAAAAACTTAGAAAAGTCCCATCAGTATCGAAAAAGGAAAACAGTACTAAAAGTGGATGTGATAAGATGTGATGTGGAGCCAAATGAATGTAAATGAATGTGATAGGGATGCGATGTGATTAGATGAGATGTGAATGTGATAAGAGGATATGTAGATGTGATGTGATAAGATGTAAATTTGATTTGATAAGATGTAAATGTGATGTGATAAGTTATGAATGTGATGTGATAAGATGGGAATGAGATGTGATGAGATGTGGATGAGATGTGATGTGATGTAAATAGATGTGGATGTGAATGTGATGAGATGTGGATCAGATGTGATGTGATGTAAATGGATATGGATGTGAATGTGATGAGATGTGAAAGAGATGTGATGATATGTGAAAAGATGTGATGTGATGTAAATGGATGAGAATGAGATGCGATGTGATAGATAAGCATGTGGATAAATAATGGATAGATGTGAATGAGAAGGGATGTGGATAGATAAGCATGTGGATGGATGTGGATAAATGTGAATGAGAATGGATGTGGATGAATGGGAGGAGCTGTGAATGGATGTGGATGAATGGGAGGAGTTGTGAATGGATGTGGGGTGATATGGATAGCTGTGGAAGTGATGTAATGTGGATGGAATGAATGTGGTGTGATATGGATAGATGTGGAGGTGATGTAACGTGGATGGAATGGATGTGATGTGATGTGGATGGAATGGATGTGATGTGATGTGGATGGATGTTAACGAGATGTGAAAAGATGAGGATGGATGTGACGAGATGTGAATGAATGTGGGTTGTGAATGGGTGTGATGGATGTGATGGATGTGAGTTGATGTGGTGAGATGTGCTTACTCACATCCACATCCACTCACCACATCTCACCACATCCACATCCACTCGCCACATCTCACCACATCCACTCACCACATCTCACCATATCCACTCACATCTGAAAGATAAATCTTTGGATGTAAGTGGATGTGGTGAGAAATTTTTGGATTATGGTCCAATTAAGGTTCCAATGGGCCGATTGGATTAATCCAAGTGTTGGGATAAGATAAATCCAAAATAATAAAAGAAAATACCCAAAAATGAGTAAATGCTCACATATAAGATGAAGAGTTGACTGAGTACAAGGTTTATTAGTTAAAAATTATGAGATATTACTAAAAAAATGAGATATTTTGGAATAATGATGCATTTTTGACACCTTGGTAAGGAAAGGAGGACTCTTGAGGTAGGCACCTATTTCACATGTGTGGAAGGGTTTTTAATTCAAAAACATTGTGATATTTTTATCTCTCCTCTCTCTTGGATCAAACCAAATAAAAAATGGAGCCATCTTTGTCCCGATTGAGTCAAACTGAACCTAGAAATTTATAGAACCCAATTGAACTTGGTTAGTGACCTCCCTCACCTATAAATAGACCCTCAGTCATTTGTAATTAAATATTGGAGCTATACCATTCCAGTATTGTATTAAAATAATCATATTTTCTATTATCTCTTAAATTTTCCTCTCTCTTGGGAGCTTGGAGCTCTCTCTCTCCACAACAACTCTTGGAGTTGCTCTTCTCCTATTGGTGGACCAATTGATTGGTCGGGGGCTTCACTACAATTAGAGAATCAAGCCAAACTTGAAGGTAAAATCAAAATTTTATGGTTTTTTTTTTCAATTTTCTCAATAACTTTCTTCTTCTCAACCCCTCTCAAGCTTGAGAAGCTTTAAAAATGATTGTTTTAATTCAAATCAGGCTTTCCCTTAATGTTTAAATTAAGAGAAAGTTAATCTTTATGCTTAATTGTAATGCTCTCTCTCTCTCTCTCTCTCTCTCTCTCTCTCTCTCTCTCTAAAAGAATAGCCATCTTTATGGCTAAATCCCTTAAAAAAGGATGCTTCTCAATGATAGTCTCCTAATTCAAAGCTAAACTCTAGGCTTGATAGGCTAGAGATTAAAGAAATGATATTTTCATGATTTTGTACTATTAAAAGAATAGTAAATTCTTTTAGATTGTTTATGAGTAGTGGAAAACTACTCTAATTAATTCTTAATGAGAAATGGATTATCCTAATAATTTGGGAAAAGAGGAATGTTGATATTAGCTTAATCTAGTGGAATGATCATAGCTATGTTTAATTTTATGGTTAAAATTATGATTTAAATTCATAGTTTGATTCTAAGCATAAAAGAGGAACTACTATCATATTTTCATTACAAGCTTTTACTCTTTCGAAAAGAAGTTGAGAACTATCAGTAATAGCAGCAAAGCTATGGCAAAATTTTCAAAAAATAATAAATGTCTTATTTTTATGCATAATGCTAAAAGAGGACTTTCTACTTTATTTGTGGTTTAAGCAAAATTATTCGGTTTACTTCTAACTTTGATTCCTAAGGATTTTCTTCAGATAAAAATCTAATGAACTTCTAACCGTAGGAAAATTCCAACTTTATGAATTTCATTCTTTCCTAACCATAATAGATTAAGAAATGATTCTATATGAGAATATTGGATTTTTATTAAAAAACTCTTCATCCAATAATCTAATTTTGGTTAAATATCAATTTGGTGATTTATCCACATAAAATATCTAGGAATATTCTCTCTACCAATTTAATTATCAACCCTAAGTTTCTAGGTGGAATTATGGTGAAAATTCCTCTTTGGTTCACCAAACTTTAATGTAAACCTTTCTCTACTTAAAATACCATAAAAATTCTTGTTTTGATTAAATACAAATATCCATTTTTTGAATATTCCTAAAATTCCTCTTTTTGCACTTAAATGATTGAATTTCAAATGTTATGGGAATTCCTCTTTTATCATAAAATAAATTTATCTAAAATTTCTCTTTGAAAAAATAAAAATAAAAATATCCATTATTTCAAATATGCCAAAAATTTCTCTTTTTTAATTTAAATGATTGAATTCCGAATGTCATGGGAATTCCTCTTTTATCATTTAAAAATTTCTTATGCATAAAATAAATTTATCTAAAATTTCTTTTTTTTAAATTAAATAAAAAAATCCATTATTTTAAATATGCCAAATATTCCTCTTTTGCTATTTAATTACTTGGATCTCAATTATCATGGGAATTCCTCTTTTCGCATAAAAATAAATTTACCAAAATTTTATCTTTTCTTTTAATTAAATATTTATGAAAATTTTATTTCACATGTATATGATGAAAATCATTCTTTTTACATAGGATGTCCAATCCTAGAATATGGTATGAAGTCCTCTTTTAGCATTATGCATAAAAATAAGATATATATTATTTTCTGAAAATTTTGCCATAGCTTCGTTGCTATTACAAAAAAATTTTAATTTTTTTCTTGAAAGAATAAAACATTGTAATGCAAATATAATAGAATATCTATTCTTAAACTTAAATCTAAACTATGAATTTAAATAAGAATTTTAACCTAATCATAAACTTAATTATAATTATTCTACTAGATTAAGCTATTTCCATTTTTCCTCTTTTCCCAAATTGATAGGATTATCTCTTTCTCATTTAGAATCAATTAAAGTAGTTTTTAACTACTTATAAATAATTTAAAATAATTAACCATTATTTTGTTAACATAAAAGCATAACAAATATCATTTTCTTATTCTCTAGCTTAACAAGCTTAGAGTTTGGTTTTGAATTAAGAGTTTATCAATGAGAAGCATTCTTTTGCTAAAGAATTAACCATAGGAATGACTATTCTTTTTGAGAGAGAGATATACATAAGAAAGTATTCTAAGTAAGCATAAAGATTAACTTTTTCTTGATTACACATTAAAATTCTCAGGGAGATCTTGATTTGAATTTAAAACAACCAATTGGAAACTTCTCAAGCTTGAGAGGGGTTCAGAAGAGAAGTCATTTGAGAATATTAACAAAAAAATATAAAATTCATTCTTACCTCAAAGATTAGCTTGCTTCTTTTTTTAGAAGTGAAGCCCCCAACCAATCAATTGGCTAGCAAGTGGAGAAGAGAGATTCAAGAGTTGTTGAAGAGAGAGAGAAGCTCCAAGCTCCCCAAAAGTAGAGGATTTTTTAGGGATAATATAAAATATGATTATTTTAATGTAATACTGGCATGGTATATATAGCTCACAGATGATAATACAAAATGATGAGGGTCTATTTATAGGTGAGGGAGGCCACTAACTGAGTCCAATTGGGTTTTAGAATTTTCGAGCTTCAGTTTGACTAAAGCTGGACAAGATTTGGACCAGTTTGGGTCCCCTTTTGATCCAAGAGAGAGGAGAGATAAAAATATCACAAATTTTTTGAATTAAAAAACCCTCCCACACATGTGAAGGATGCACCTACCTCAAAGGTCCCCCCTCCTTACCAAGGTGTCAAAAATTTATCATTTCTCCAAAATATCTCATTTTTTTAGTAATATCTCTTAATTGTTAACTAATAAACCTTGTACTCACTCAACTCTTCATCTTATGTGAGAATTTACTCATTTTTGGGTATTTTCTTTTATTCATTGGATTTATCTCATCCTAACACTTGGATTAATCCTATTGGCCCATAGGAACCTTAATTGGACCATAATCCAGAAATTTCTAAAAATCTAGACCCTTAGGCTAAGGTCCCTTATATCATTTTTAATTGATTCCTAATGCACATTGGAGAATTTATTTTGAACTTTTGTTTCAGGGAAATATATTTTAGATATTAGGAGAATATTTATATCTAAAACTATCTCAATATTAAATTACCTCTCTCTAGAATTTTTCTTCTCTCTAGGCAAAAACAAGGAAAAACAATATTTTCTTGCATTCTGAAATAGGGAATGATTACAAGGGATTGAGGTAAAAGCTTATTCATTATTCAAGCTTAGGAGGAATCTTACATATAGAAATTGATCCCATAGATCCTGTGATGGAGATTATGCCACTATCGACATTGGAAATTGACACCATTCATGAATATTGGAAGAATAAAAAGGTTCTCTTATGGGATGAGGGAAAGACATATAGACCATGTATAAGGGTGTGATCTTATATGTGTTTCCATATGACTCAATAAATGTTTTTGAGCTCGGTGAAGATAGTGTTGGGGTGGGTATTGAAAAGGCATTTGAGAAAGCATCTGCGTCCACTATGCATGATTTTGAGAGTGTCAGCTTAGGTAACTGGCCCATCAATTAGTTTAGCATTGTGGATGGGATCCTGTTGTTGCAACAATATATGCCCTTATATCTTGTATATGGGATCCTGTTGTTACCATTGTGGATGGGATCCTGTTGTTGCAACAATATATGCCCTTATATCTTGTATATGTTGATAATGGAGAAGAGAAAAACAATGGGATTCTGATGTTGCCTAGGGATTCTCCACAATCAAATAGAAGGAGGTACACTTTCATTAGCAGGATGCCCAAGGAGAAAGTGTAACCCACTTCAAATTATAGAGTGATAGTAGAATCAGTGCAAAAAGTATCCACCATTGACTTCTATCAAAGTAAATGTTGCCAATTTGTTAATTGTGATATGCTAACGAAAGTGCATAAGAAGTTTTTGGGATGGTCCATGGAATCTCATATAAATTACATGTATGCCATGCTATCTATAGCAAGGAATAGCTTAGCTCAAAAGGTGCACTATAACTTTATGTTGAATGGTATGGTAGTATGTTGTAGGGAATGGTATGAGATGCATAGAATCCTAAAAACGTCGTTTTACCATTACAAGGAGCATTTTGAGGGTGGTGTGTAGCAATATATTATCCATGGAAACATAGGGATTATGAGGCGAAGTAGGGATCACAAAGGTATGGCAAGAGCATTAATGAAGGATCTTATGCAAAACAACTGAGATCACATGCCTACCAAAAAGTACAACTATGTTGGATGGTTCAAAAGAGACACCGGATTGGTGATACCAAAAACATATAAAGTAGGTGGACATCTTAAATGAGGTTAACGAGATGCTGGACCAGTTCGGCTATGAGGGAAAGTTATCCAAGTCTTCATTTGGGAGGATTTGGAATATAGATTATTAGCATGTGACCTTGAACAAGTCCTGTGAGTTCTCTAAGTGCAACCTATGTAGTGTAATCAAGGCTAGACTAGAAGCCACAAAAGTGTAAACTAGAGCGTAAGAAGATCATGGAAGAAAGACAACATCACATGGTGTAACAAAAAGTTGTAGGAACTTATACTATGCATGGCATAGATACTCAAAAATGGATTCACATAAATATGTGTGTATCATTTACAACAAGATGGATCAAAAGAAGATAACCCTTACTAGATTACTGGTGAGTCCAAAGGATACTGTAGGAGCATGGCAACTACAAGTGTCCATAGTTGAAATGTTGACTCATAAGCATGAGGAGGATCATTATGGGAGCTTTCTCCTTAATGGTTTATGGCCATCTGACCCCAATCTCACAATTGTCTCCCATGCATTTTTCTTACATAACTTGGAGAGGATGGATACGCATGGTCTTAAGAGATCTAGGTATTATTGGAGTTCAAAGGAGTATTGCTTCATTTCTTCCTAATACATTGAACTCAAGGGTTTCTTTAGAATACCATTACACTTGTGATAGTAAAGAGTCTATCACCAAGGTGGAATCATGTCTTGAGCCTACACAAATGGCCATAGTTCTTCGATCCTCAGATGGACATTCAACGACCTCACATCCAGCCTAAGAGGGTTTTTCATCCCCATGGAAGCTACCCCTTTAAATGGAGATGGTAGTGTTGTCTCTTAATTTTGAAAATTTTCAGAGAACTTGTATAAGAAGGAGGCCCACTCATTATGTGGAGTAGACAAACATTTAGGAACTGAGGTCATTCACACACTTGAGGGTATTTGGCTATCACAGAGACAGTATGTATTGGACATGTTGGCCAAGTATGGGATGGCTAATTATAAGTCAATCTCAGTGCCATTAGATCAAAATGGAAAGCTTAATGCGGATGTAGGTTATGTGTTGGAGGATCCCACTATGTACAGGAAGATTTTGGGGAGTTTGATCTATGTCATGATCAGTAGGCTAGATTTGAGTTACACTATTGGCTTAGAGAGCCATTTTTATGTAGGTTCCGTGCAAACCACATCTTGACAGCCTACAATGCACGCTTTGGTATTTGAGGGCCACTATTAATTATGCAATGTTTTATGCAGCAAGTGTACCATTGGAGCTATATGGATACACAGATGTAGATTGGGGAGGTAGCATCTCAAACAGGAGATCTAGTAGTGGATTTATGTTTTCATTGGGGAGTGCTACTGTGACATGGAGCAACAAGAAGTAGCCCATAGTTGCCTTGTCGAGAGTACAGAGGAGTTGTGGTGGCAGCATGTGAGGTAGCTTGGTTACGCAAGATAGTTGCTAATTTGGGGTTGCATGCAGAGAGAAAGTTTGTCATATATTATGATAATCTTAGCAGTATACAATTTTCTAGGAACCCAATTTTTCATGCGCGAATGAAACACATTGAGGTACATTACCACTTCATTAGGGAGAGAGTCTTGGTTAGGTGACATTGACCTGGCCTACGTCAACACACAGGATCAGGTTGCTAACATCTTCATCATGAAGGCCTTGGGAGCTGAGAAGCTCCACATATTTTGAGATATACTTGGAGTTCATGAGCTGGAGTTGAGCTTGAGGGGGAGTGTTGAGATGTCAAGCTCAACATGAGCTGACACTCACGAGGCACCTACATGACTGTTCGACATTTACATCACTGGTAGGTTTGGTAGCTGGCACCCACATATCTTTGCTAGAGATTCTACAGCTGGACTACACCGACTAGTCCACACCTACCCACTCCTCTTAGTGTGTTCACATTATGGACCGCTTTTATATACTCTATTATGTGTGTTACTCACTTTATCGTCCTATAGACCTCTATTGTTGTGTGAAAAAGAAGAAGAATCTTCAGCCTCTCACCTTCTGTGTTGTCTTTTAGGGTTTGTGTGAGTGTGTGTGTGCTTGCAAGAGATCAAGCTCTCTTCCCCCCTACATCTTTTCAGGTGTAGGATTGTGTTGGTTGTGAGGAGGTATAAGACTGTTTTTGTGTCATAGCCATGCATTAGATCAGTCAACTAAGGGTATGGGGATTTTTCTCGGTTGTTTGGTTGTGAGGTGGTATACAATTATTTTTGTGTCATAAACAGGCATCAAATCAGTCAACCGAGGGTATGGGGATCTTATTCCTCATGAGAAATATTTTTTTTGTAATTATGCATAATTAATTGATTATGAGAAAAGAGGAATTTTTGGTAAATTTATTAGAGAAATTTCCATGATATTTGAGATCCAAGTACTTAAATGGTAAAAGAGGAATTTTTGGTAAATTTTTTTATATGCAAAAAGAGGAATTCCTATGATAATTGAGATCCAAGTAATTAAATGGTAAAAGAAGAATTTTTGGCATAATTTAAATTATGAGTATTTATCAAAAGTGGAATTTTGAGCATTATTAATTTTATTAAAAAATATGGGTAGAATTGATTTTTGTAAATCCTATAAATCTTTTACTCAAAAAGAAGAATATTGAATATATTTCACTTGAGAAATTTGAGAAAGAATATGAAAATATCCATCGAGAAAAAGTACCTTTAACTAGGCCAAACAAACGGCAAAAACTTAGAAACAAATCCCATCGGTATTATAGAAAGTAGAAAACAGTACTAAAAGTGGATGTGATAAGATGTGATGTGGAGCCGAATGAATGTGACGGGATGTAGATGGATGCGATGTGATTAGATGAGATGTGCATGTGATAAGAGGAGATGTAAATGTGATGTGATAAGATGTGAATGTGATGTGATAAGATATGAATGTGATGTGATAAGATGTGAATGAGATGTGATGAGATGTGAGTGGATGTAAAGAGATGTGATGAGATGTGGATGAAATGTGATGTGATGTAAATGGATGTGGATGTGAATGTGATGAGATGTGAAAGGATGTGATATGATGTAAATGGATGAGAATTAGATGTGATGTGATAGATGTGCATGTGGATGAATGGATGGATGTGGATAGATGTGAATGTGGATGTGGATGAATGTGATGAGTTGTGAAGGGCTGTGGGGTGATATGGATAGATGTGGATGGAATGAATGTTGTGTGATATGGATAGATGTGGATGTGATGTAATGTGGATGGAATGGATGTGATGTGATATGGATGGATGTGAACGAGATGTGATAAGATGAGAATGAATGCGATAAGATATAAATGAATGTGGGATGTGATGGATGTAAATGGGTGTGATGAGATGTGAGTGGATGTGGTGAGATGTGAATGTGATGTGAATGGATGTGATGTGATGTGGATCTGGTTAGACATGAATGGATGAGATATGATATGATGTGATGTGGATCTGGTTAGACATGAATGGATGAGATATGATGTGGATAGATGAGATGTGATGTGATGTGGACTTGGGTACATGTGAATGGATGTGAAGTGATGTAAATAGATGTGAACGTGATGTGATGTGGATCTGAATGAATGTAGATGGATGTGATGTGATATGAATGGATGAGATGTGATGTGGATACGTGGTGATGTGATGTGATGAGGATAGATGTGGATAGATGCGATGAGATGTAATATGATGTGACTGGATGAGATGTAATATGATGTGACTGGATGAGAATGGATGAAGGACGATGGGAATACATATGATTGGATACAGAATAAGCATTGTGAATTGATGTAGAAGAATGTGGAATAACGAGAAATGATGTGGAACAATGTAAAAAAATGAGAGATTGTTAGAAACTGTATTTATGAAACCTGTTTTTAAATGATTGTTTTATGTCAAGAATGCTGGGGAAGCATTTTGACCATCTTGTGAATGAGGTCGTCATGGAGACCTAAGTGATAAAGTTACAACAGCTAACAGAGAGTCAATGGAGGACGTCTCGCGTAGCAAGGTTGGCCGAGGTCTTAACCAGCCTCCTTGGTTTGATTTAAATGGTGAGCTTTCAGTATGGTGGATGAGGGACCAAGGAAGCGGCCTATGAGTGAAGCGCTAGGTGACCTCTTGCGAAGGAGCCTAGAGGGTGATGACCATACGGTGCTTGGGCTGTGGGTCGCGGAAGATACCCATGCATGCGTCGGGGAAGAAAATGGAACAAGGTGTTAGAGTTGTTTTCTGAACTTGGGTATAGATCTGGTTGATTGGCCTTGCTGGTCCTCAAAACGGATAAGTCCATGACTCTTTTATATGGATTTGTTGATTGATCTTGCTGATCTTCAACGCAGAGTCCATCTTGATTTTTCATATATGATTATATTTCTGGGTACTATGAGCTAGGAACTATTGAAAAGGCCCCTGAGCGAACAGGTGGTGAGCGTTCTGGTTACCAATGATGCCATAAGTACACCGATGTGAAGGACTGATTGCAAATTGGAACTCAAGCTAGATATTTTGGAGGATTATGATCAGTGATACTATGGTTTCATTAAAAGATTGTTTTAAACATAGTTGAATCTATGAAACAAGCAAATTTCATATTGGGTATGTAAGTAGTGTGACTATCTTGAAGTTTGCTTGAAACGTTGGCTAGGGGGCCTGAGAACTCTTTTCCCTGGTACCCGAGGCAAAACATAACCAAATTTCTAAATGGATCCCATCACTATAGTGGATTGGCTAACCCATGGGATTGGATGGGGTTAGGTTGGACTGATGGATCCCTAAAATGAGATTCAATTCTTCTAAATTACCATAGTTGAAGTAAATCTCGGATAGTCCTTGTTCTATGGAAAAGAACCAACGACTGTGCCTCTTGTGTTGACGAGGAAAAAAGCGTTGG
Organism: Cibotium barometz; assembly: GCF_041138505.1. NCBI lineage: Eukaryota > Viridiplantae > Streptophyta > Polypodiopsida > Cyatheales > Cibotiaceae > Cibotium > Cibotium barometz. The sequence continues at coordinate 32,103,412 of NC_141092.1, read as the reverse complement.
TCTCTATGATCCAAGTGCAAGTCTCTTCCCTTCATCGGACCATGTGACTTACAGGTTCGGTTGGATCAGTTTGGTTAGTCAAGGCTCCTGACAACGTTAGTATAGATTTTCCTGGAGGAATCGCTATTGCTTTTTAGGCGAGGAAAGTTTTTCCGAGTTCGGTTTTGGCTTCAACTAAAATAAGCAGCAAACAACAGCACATGTGGCATATTTTCCAGTTGCAAGAACATGCACTTGTAAGTGCAAAAGCCATGGCCGTCGTCCCATCAGTGTACGACACCAAAGAAGGTGAACACAACAAAGCAGTATATGGATAATAGATTTGCTACAATGATTGATATGGAAGAGTCACACAAAGAACTTCAAAGAGAGAAGTAAAGAGATGGCAAGAAGGCTAGAAAGAAATGGCTATTGGAACAATTATGGTAGTGAGAGCCTGTAGAGCAAACGGACATAAGGTATAGCAGGTTATTGATGAGAGAGAATCACAGCCAATATAAGAGGTATAAGAGGGCAGTTACTGGAAGAGAGATCCAATATCAAAGGGAGCTTGAGAGGAAAATGGCAGAGCATAGTAGCAACGATGAAGAAATAACAGGCAAGTACCAAACAATAGGCAACAAACAATAGGTAGTAGTGACATAACAATAGATCACAAAGGCAAGAGAGAAGCATGGTGGCACGTATGGCCAAGAGGAAGCCGACAAACAGATGCGCAGCAAACCATCCCGAGGAAATAGGTGCACACTATTTTGCAATTTGATAAAGCACTCGAGGCTGAAAGAAACCTCGTGCTAGTGGAGTATGCTATGAACCACAGTTCAAAGCAGCAAGGAAGAGTGACGCTTAGAGAGGAGAGGCCTCGTGATAGTCACGATGGAAACTATGAAGGTTCCATGGCTATGGTGATGCTAAGCAGAAGAGTCCATGAAGAAGACGATGATCACTTGGGCGGCGGGTCCTAGCCAGCTATGAAAAGTCTGGCAAGCAACTGATTGATCAAATCGGAGAGCGCTAGCTGCAACGCATTCAATACATGGCGTGTAGGACTGTAGGCAGCTATGAAAAGTTTGGCAAGCAACTGATTGATCAAATCGGAGATCGCTAGCTACAACGCATTCAATACATGGCGTGTAGGACTGTAGGTGCGAGTGTTGTAGAGAAGAAATTTTGAAAGAATTAATTTGACCCTTATTGGAGTAAGGGTCATTCACACACACCATATCAGTTTTTTTTTTTTTACATAAGCCTTGTTTACATGCGTTTAAAAGGCATTATATGAGAATATGTTCACACACAAAAGACTTTGTAATATTTATTCTCACCCACAATTCATGAAGGGTAATAGTACCCACAATTCATGAAGGGTAATCGTACGAAGATTTTGTATTTCACCCAAAGTATGAGTGTACACCTACTCGAGCCGTTGAGAGCTCAAAACGGAATGTAGCTCATGTGTGGTGTCTCGAGATGTTCATGTCCAAGACGGATGTGCACGTGATTAGGCTTGTCACACGGGTACCCTGTATGAGATCAAGAATCTCAAAATGGATTATGGTAGTGGTGTGCACGGGTTGATGCCTTCTCGACCACGACGGTGGTTCAAAAAGGATGAGGATGGTTTCACCTGAGCATGCATGCTCAAACAAACTTGGTGTCTATGTTAGGTAGATATGGCACATGCCCATGTAGACACATGCCTATGTAGGCACATGCTAACAGACTAGATGTGTCTAGATGTAGTTGATGGACAATCCAATGTATCATTTAGGGGGAGTGTTAAGAGGTAGGGATTGTGGTTGTGCAATGCTAGATTGATATGGGTGATGGGTGAGTTATGGAACACCTCTATTAAGAGGGGGTGTTGAGAGATGAAATTGTGGTTTTGTGTGTTTGTGGGAAAGCACCATAGAGGTGCAAGATGTTGTGGTAAGATAAGAATGTCACATCTGATATTGTATGGTGTGTGAGTGTTGCCAAAAGAGTGGAAAAGAGAGTGACACATGGATGATGATGTGTAAACTGTGATAAGGCTAGAAGGCCTATATCATTGTATGGTTCATTGTGAATGATGCAATGGAAGAAGAGATCAAGTGTTGAGTGTGCAATCTCCCTCTCTCTCTAGTCATGGAGGTTTTACTGTGGTATAATCCACCATAATTATGCTTAATCTATGTTTTCTATCACCATGATCAATCCTATTTTAGGATTGTAACAACTCTCTCTCTCTCTCTCTCTCTCTCTCGCTCTCATGCACACACACTCCCTCTCTCTTCATGCACACTCTCTCACATAAAAACTCTCTCTCTCTCTCTCTCTCTCTCTCTCTCTCTCTCTCTCACACACACACACACACACACACACACACACACTTAAATAGATTTACACACACATATAATTTTAATTAATTAAATTTTAGATTAAATTTTAATGGTAGGGATGAGTGGTGAGGTGTGCTCACTCTCAAATAAATGCATCTTACATTTAATTTCTCTCTCTCTCTCTCTCTCTCTCTCTCTCTCTCTCTCTCTCACACACACACACACACACACACAGATATGCACATGTACATGCACTTTCTCTTTCTCTCACATACACATGCACACTCGCAAATGTCGAAACTCTCTCTCTCTCTCTCTCTCTCTCTCTCTCTCTCTCTCTTACACACACACACATGTACAGTGTACACACATGCATATGTACTAATTCAAACACACACTCTTCCCCCCCCCCTCCCCACACTCTCACACATAGACTTCTCTCTCTCTCTCTCTCTCTCTCTCTCTCTTACATACATTCATGCACACACACAAACACAGTTCTTTCTCATCCACACGTGCACACACACACACACACTCTCTCTCTCTCACACACACACACATACCCACATGTAAATATATATTATCTATAATATTATGTTTTATTATATTTAGAGACGTATACCTATATACACACGTGCATTTATAAAATAAATAAACACATATAAATATATATTTTTAATTAATATTAAATTTTAATACATGGGGATGTATGATGAGGCGTGTTCACTCTTAAATAAGTGTATCTTATATACAATGTCTTTTGTCTTCTCTTTTGCATACATATGTGTGTAATTATGTGCACATACGCACATATATGTGATTGTGTAATGTCTTCACATGTGCATGTGTCGTGCAAGTGTCTTGATTGTGTGTATGTGCTAGTGTGTATGTGTTGTGTGTGTGTACATGGTGTGTATGTTTTTATTTATGTGTATCCATAGCGAGTGTCTGCATGTACGTGTGTGTGAGCATGTGAATATACTCGTGTGTACATTTATGTGTGTGCACGTGTAGGTGCATATACGTGTGTGAGTGTGTGCATATCCATGTGTGTGCACATATACTTGTGTATGTGAGTGTATTTATGTGCTTGTGTGCATGTATACACATGTGTATTTGCAAGCTTGAGTATGTGTGCAAGTGTGTATATCTTTGTGTTACACGTGTGTCCATGCGTTGTCGTGCCATGGCACGTCTATGGTGTGAAACCATGCATATAAGGCCATTAAATGCAAATCCAGATGCATGGGATTAAGTGCCATGACTTGAGTCATTATATGATGCCTAAGTACATATGTTCATATTGTAAATGAGGTTCAATAAGACGAGTTGAGGCTGAGCCAGGTCTCGAAGCTTCTGTACATGAGTGTGGTGTGAATCATGGAGTTTTATGCTTATGGTAGACCTTGTAGTAGGGGACACCCCTCTCAACATGTTTGGGAAATGTGAGAGCATGCATGATGCAAGGATTGGTTTTGAAAGAATGCCTTTTTGAGATATCGTGTCTTGGAATGCCGTGATTTCTGTTCTTACTCGGAATGAGCAAAACAAGGAGGCTCTGGGTTTATATGATGAGATGCACTGTTGGAGGCTAGGGGTTGGCCTGGCCATTAATAAGGCAATGATGAAGCTAAAGGAGGGATAGGTCTTGGGTGGTGGCTTTCATTTCCATCACCCACAATTAAGAACAAGGCTGAGAGATGGATACTATGTGATGGATCCTGAGAAGGCAGTCCAGCTAGTGAATGAGAACGCCATCTGTGTGTGCACGATTCTAGGTTCCACATACAATGGGGAGTTTGAAGATGTGAAGCGTTTGAATGATCTGCTTGAGAAAAAGAACAAGGAAACAAGATGGGACACTCCAATTCATGTGGATGCGGCCACCGGCAGTGGTTTTGTGGTACCATTTTTGTACCCGGAGATAGAGTGGGATTTTAGGTTACCATGTGTGAGGAGCATTGATGTGAGTGGCCATTATTGAGGCATGAGAAAAATAAATGAAATATATGATACAATTGGCCAATAATATAAAGGGCCACATGGAAGCTTTGTGAGGGGCCAACGTAGCCACCAGCACATGAAGAGAACTCGCTAGAAGGCTGGCGAGCTGGCGCAGAGGGCACGGGGGGGCAGAAGCGCAGAGTTTTTTGTTTGTTTGGTGGCCGTGTTCTCTAGGGAGTGAGCCTTTGGCCGTTGAGAGAGGGAGATGCTGCTGAAGCTTGTACGAGAAGGGAGTGTGGGGGGACCGCCTTGGGAAGAGGACTGGGGATTCTGCAGACGGGGGGGGGGGCTCTCGGGTGTATGTGGAGGAAAAAGGACGCCAGGTTGGTGATTCAGGAGGGACGCTGCAGTAGACAAGAGGCTTGGTGATCTATGTAATCTGTCAGTCGTGAGACGACGACAGAAATCATGAGGCAATAGCAGTCGCTGGTGGCATAGAGGCATTGGTTGCACTTGCTCAAAGTTGCAGCACTGGATCTGAGTCTGCACAGGAGAGAGCTCGGTCTTGTCAGTTTTTGCATAGCAATTGGGGAGGAGGGTGGTGTTGCAGCTTTAATAACTCTGGCTTATTTTGAGGTAGAGGATGTGCACGAAACTGCAGAGCAAGCGCTTTATGGAACCTTACGTTCAACTTGGGCAATGCTTGGCGTATTGTTAAAGAAGTAGGAGTTCGTGCTCTTGTGCAGTACCTATGCTCGTCCTCTAGGTCAAAGATGGCTCGCTTGTTTGCTTTGCCAACACCAAGGCCTCCTTCCTCAACAAAAATGTAAAGGTGGTCACATCATCGATCGCCTCCTCAGCAACCTAAACAAGTTCTAAAAAGGTCACCCCTCCAAGTGCAGTCTCCAGACATCGAGCTAGCCAATAAGGATGACTTCATCTGTCAACCTGGAAAGCTGTAAGCTCTTTCTTGTTAAGGTGTAGCACATAGGAGTAGGGATACATGTGCAAATGGCATGGAGGTTTGTAAATAAGTTAGTGTGCTCTAATGTCCTGTTGAGTTTGAAAAATACCTATAGGTTTTCTCTTGAAGAGATATATATTCTGTTTCCTTGCTGGGATTTGAAGCTACTCTCGTAGCCAGAAGTCTCGCACTTTCCCAGCGATACCGCCCACGTCACGACAGCTTTGGTGAACCCGACGTGAAACTGCTGGGGTGAGAGTATGGTGAAATACACAGGGAAGCTATGGCTGAGAATCCTGAGGGACAGGGGGTTCATTTTGACCCCGGGGTTATGCAAATGTTTCAGATGTTTACTATGTATATGCAACAGCAGCAAGCGGCTGAGAGGGAGCAAATTTCCACGACTAAAGCACTGCAGTCAATTGTGAAAAAGGTGGATCAATTTGATGGTAAGGACATCACAAAGTACCTACGCAATTACACAAAGGAAATGGAGCTAAACAAGGTGACTGAGGAGGATATGGTTAAGCTTTGAGAGCTGGTATGTGTTCCTGAAATAAGAGAGCGCATAAGAGGATTACAGGCAGCACATGGTGGCAAAAATTGGGAGGAGTTCAAGCTTGCTCTGAAGGATGATTATTTCATGGAGGATTCTGAGCGGGTGACCAAGCGAACTTTCTTGGAATGGGTCACAAAACCCAAAATGGGAATTTCTGCCACAGAGTTGCTAAGAGAGTTTGAGAAGCGCTATGCCCAGCTGTCAAGAATGAGCGCACAACCTTGGACAGGGAAAAAACAGAGCTCTTCTTACAAGCAGCTGGGAAAGATCTCCAAGAAAAACTGGAAATTCTCCTTGAGGATAAGAATACAGAGCAGGGGCTAAAGAATGATTGGAATGATGTCGAGGATGTGGTCACCATGCTAGCAAAGCGGCAGCGAAGGAGGGATAAAATGGTGATGAGCTCGACAACCCCTATAACTGCTGTTACCTCTGAGAATCTACCAAAACCAGTTGCTGCAATCCCAAAGGTAGAAGGGCCAATGGAAGAGCTTATTAAGGGCATGCGAGACCTAAAATTGAAGATGTCTAGGATTGACGAAAAAGGGCTACCATTAGGGCAGGCTTCTATGCAAAGACCTCAAAACAAAGAAGGGTTTACATTCAGATGTATATGGTGTGATGACCCAGAACATGCAAAGAAAGACTGTGCTAGATATAAAGAAGCCCTCAGAAATCAACTTGTGTTTTTCAAAGATGGGAAAATCCACCTTACAGAGACTGGTCTTCCATTAAGCACAAACTTTGGGAAAGGAGGGATGAAAAAGCTGGTTGAGGATATGGCTGCTAGCCATGCCATCTCTATGGTTGAGGCAGCAACCTATGGGTTAAAGTTTGGCCAATCAATGCAGGAATCTGAGAATGATGAAGATTATGAGAATGAAGATTTTTGGCCATCAACAATGGAGCTAATTGCGTCAAAGAAAGTGTCTAAGCAGGCTTTGCATGAGGCAGGTGACTGTATACGTCTTGAGACTGGCTGGGAAGAGCCTGTGGATTCTTTATCTGTTCATGCCTACATTGCAAAATACCAGAATAATGAGGCACAGGTAGAGGAAAAGCATAAGAGGGAAAATGAGGAAGGAGGGCCATCAAAAAGGGTCACTTGTGGTAGTGAAAAGAAGGATCCTGGGCCATCACATATGCCTCCACCGCATAGCAGACCTCCACAGGAAGTATCAATGGAAGAAGTGCTAGCAAAAATGAAGCATGAGAAGGAGAAGGGTAAAGGGAAAAGTCCACTCTACAAGCTTCAATCTGATATTGAAGCTGCAACAGATCTCAAAAAGGTGCTTGAAGAGAGGATTCTAAACAGCAGGGTGGAATTTACACTAGGGGAAGTCTTGGGGATTGCAAAGAAAGAATTCCATGATGAGATAATTGATATAATACGAAGGAAAAGGCAGTCTATAATTGAATCTATTCCATCACAAGGGGAGGCAAGCACTTCCAAGACTCATGGAGTACAGGTACAGCAAAAGGAAGAGAGAGAGAATGTGGTAGAATGTAATCACTCTGCTGAAGGGGCACGACAAGTGCGCTTTATGGATGAGGATGATGAAAAAGAAGTTCTTACAAAGAGTCATTACTCCAGGATCCATTAGGCAAGGGCCACCACTGAAACCCTTGTTAAGATAGGTGACTTGGAAGAGCCGTATGTCGCTCTAATCGACCATGGGTCTGAAATAAATCTTATGGCTAAAAATCTCTACAACAAATGTAAGTGGCCAATGGATGTAGATCATGGGTGGATGATTAAAGCAGCTAATAACTCATCTGGAGAGCTCTATGCAGCTTGTCCAAATGTAAGGGTAACTATAGGGGATGTGAAAGATGATCAGAACTTCTTTGTTCAGGAGATGTCATCGTATCCCCTTATCCTTGGGCAACCCTACATTACAGCTGTGAGGATGGAAACAAAAGTTTTGGATGATGGCTCGGCATATGCAAGAATAAGGAGTAAAGATGGCAAGAAAGCTGTTCAGTTCTTGACAGTTTGCATTAACCATGAAAGAAATCGTGAGTCTCTTCGAGCACAGTCACTCCCAAAGATAAACAGAGAATTCATGAACTACAGGGAGATGAGGGATTTTGGCCAGATGCCATTGTAAAGCGGGATTCCAATGGTACAAGGGAAAATGAGTTCTCGCAGGACTCAATCAATGTAAATAACTTTTCAGCAAATTTTCAAGGATTTTCTAGCTATGGATCACTAGTCTTTGTAAAAAGCAAGGATTTGAAGCGTGGTATGCGTCGACATGTACAAAATGAACAAAAAAGTCTTGAGCAGTGTGGTCTTTTGGAGAAGAATGAGTTTATTTCAGGGGTGCTTGATGAGGTGTCATTTGTGGATACTATGGATGTGCTTTTTGCTATGGAAAGAGTATGCTTACAGGGTGGAAATGAGATGATAGAGGTGTCATCTGAGGGGATGGAATGTAAAAACATGGATTGTGAGATGGATACTCATGTTGATACAAAGTATAAAACGGTTGCAAAGAAGGTGAAACCAGTTGCCTTGCCCTTGCCACCAGGAAGCAAGGAGAAAATAGATGAAGCCTCTATGCAACCGAATCTCAGAGAACCGAAGAAAATTGGGCATAAGTTTACACAGGAAACCCTAAAAGAGCTGAAGATTGGTGAAAAGGATTTTCTGTTGCCAGTTGAAAGGGAATGCATTGAGGAGATGCTTGTAAAACATGGGAAAGCCTTTGCTTTTCAGCCGCATGAGATAGGCTGTGTTGATCCAAGTGTAACAGCGCCAATGGTGATCTTCACTGTGCCACATGTGTCCTGGAACCTACGGCCGATTCTAGTACCAAAGGCTCTCTTGCCAAAGCTGATGGAATTACTAAAAGAAAAGATCAGGATGGGAATTTTGGAGCCATCATGCGCTCCATATTCCAACAGATGGTTTACCGTGCCAAAGAAAAATGGAACATTGCGCTTTATTCAAGACATGCAACCTGTAAACAAGGTCACAATCAGGAATGTGGGAGCAGGTCCGATTGTGGACGAGTTTGCAGAAGCATTTGTAGGGAAAGCTATATACTCTATGGGTGATCTATATTCGGGATATGATCAGTTCTAGCTGGATATACAAAGCAGGGACTTGACCACAATGAAAACTCCTTTGGGATTGGTAAGGATGTGTACCTTACCACAGGGAGCCACCAACTCAGTGGCGCATATGATGAATGGAATGAATAAAGTCTTGCGAGACTTCATACCACAAATAACAATGCCTTTTCTGGATGATGTGCCAATAAAAGGTTGTGATGAGAAAGATAAAGATGGGGATTTGGATTCGAAGGGGTGCCGCAAGTTTGTGGCAAATCATATAAAAGATTGTGATATGATTCTATCCAGGCTTGAAGAGGTGAATCTTACTTTATCTGGACTGAAATCAGTGTTTGGGGTTGGTGAAGTGCTAATAGTGGGGCATCTTTGTAGTACTAGTGGACGCCGACCTTGTCCAGCCAAGATAGATGCAATACAAAGAATGAAAGAGATATGCATTAATGTTACAGAGCTGAGGAGATTTCTTGGTGCATGTGTCTTTTATGTTATTTGGATCCCACATTATGCACATGTAGCAGATCCTCTTTATCAACTTTTGAGGAAAAATCAAAAAATTTTGTGGAGTGCAGTATATATTAAAGCTATGTGGAAGCTGAAATGTTTGCTCCAATCATCACCTACTCTAAGGAAGGCAGATTATGAGTGTGGCAGGCCTGTGATTGTTACAGTTGATACTAGTCCTACTGGGATAGGATGGGCAGTAGGGCAAGATGATGAGGATGATCACCGGTATGTAATCAGATTTGGAGCAAAGGTATTAAGCATTCGTCAGCGAAATTATCTGCAGATCAAGAGGGAGCTATGGGAAATAGTCACTGCTCTAAAATGTGAAAAAGAATATCTTATTGGGGCATCTGTACTTGTGGAAACTGATTGCTTGCCACTCCTTGGGATGATTGCAAGCTGCACCACTCCAGATATCGCTATGCTTAGGTGGATTGCCTATATCAAGTCACTAAATCCTGAGTTTGAGCATATTGCAGGAAAAGATAACCCAGTTGCAGATATGCTATCGAGAGCCAGGTATAAAGATGAAGAAGGGATGATTAGTGACATTGATGATGTAGGTATAAAAGTCTATACTACTGCATATGCAAAAGGGGACCATACTTGCTTATCAAATGCACTTGAGTCTTTTACTGAGGAAATGTATGAAGGAGATTGGTTGCTTATTGGTCAATACTTGAGTACTCTGACAAGACAGGAAAATTGGTCTGACTCAGAATTTAAGAGGATCCGCAGAAAAGCATATAGGTATTTTCTAAAGGATGGGTACCTGTGGAAGCATCCTAAGCAGAGGAATGCTATGCCACAGAGAGTCATATGTGATAAAGAGACTCAAGGGAAGCTCATGAAAGAATTCCATGAGAGTCTCTGGGTTGGACATCGAAGTGTGTGGGCCACCTTTACCAAAATAAAGGAAAGATATTGGTGGAAAGGAATGTACAAGGATATTTCCCAATATGTGGAAACATGCATGGTATGTCAAATGTACTCAAATGTGCGACATCGTGATGGCTTGCAACCAACCTACCCACCTGCCATGCACTACAAATGGGTAGTGGATCTAGTTACAATGCCCTTGGGAATTTGGCAGATGCGGTACATAGCACTTGCAAGAGAAGATTTGACAAATCAGGTAGAAGGGCGTGCTCTTAGAACAAAGAGTACGGAAACAATATGCAAATTTCTCTTGGAAGATGTGATTTGCCGGTATGGTTGTGTTGGGAAAATAACAGCTGATAGGGGTGAGCTAGATGTTGAAGAAGCAAGGGAATTCTTCTCTAGAATTGGCGCCCTAACATGTGCTTACAACCCTGAGGGCAATGGTAAAAGTGAGCGAGGACATTCTCCAATCATTAAAGCTTTGGCTAAGGCATGCAGAGAAAGAATGCGAGAGTGGCCAAGGCTGCTACCATATGCTTTGTGGGCTGACCGTACAACTCATAGCTCAGTGATGACAGGATACATGCCTGCAGAATTAATGTATGGTCAGAAGCCAGTAATGCCAGTTGAAAAAGTAGTTCCAACTTGGAATGTATTACCCTGGGTGGAAGGATTGAACAGGGAAGACCTCCTTGCATTACGAATAAGGAAGCTGGAGAGGAGGCCTGAAGATGTAGAGCTTGCTAAAGCTCGTTTGAAAGATGCAAGGTTGAAAAATAAAGAAAGATTTGATAGAAGACACAGACTCCGGCCAAAACCTATTGAAGAAGGTGATTGGGTCCTAATGTATGATAGTAGCCTTGACAACCAGTTTACTATTCAAAGAAAGTTTGCAAAAAGATGGTTTGGCCCTTACATTGTCAAGCATGTGCATGAAAATGCCACGTATACCCTGTGTGAGCTTGATGGAACAGAGATAAAGAATCTTGTAGCAGGCAAAAGGATTAAGATGTTTAAAAGAAGGCATGACAGTGATCCTTTTGATTCACAGGAGACTCAGGATGAGAGGATTGATAGTGATAGCATGGGTATGGCTGAAGAGGAAGAGGATGATCTCCCTGATAATGTAGAAGATGAAGACGACATCCAGATATACGTGGATCTTGATGATGATTTGGCACATACCAGAGGATGTGCAGGTTTAGAGGGGGTGGATGTCGTGCCATGGCATGTCTATGGTGTGAAACCATGCATATGAGGCCATTAAATGCAAATCCAGATGCATGGGATTAAGTGCCATGACTTGAGTCATTATATGATGCCTAAGTACATATGTTCATATTGTAAATGAGGTTCAATAAGACGAGTTGAGGCTTAGCCAGGTCTCGAAGCTTCTGTACATGAGTGTGGTGTGAATCATGGAGTTTTATGCTTATGGTAGACCTTGTAGTAGGGGACACCCCTCTCAACATGTTTGGGAAATGTGAGAGCATGCATGATGCAAGGATTGGTTTTGAAAGAATGCCTTTTTGAGATATCGTGTCTTGTAATGCCGTGATTTCTGTTCTTACTCGGAATGAGCAAAACAAGGAGGCTCTAGGTTTGTATGATGAGAGGCACTGTTGGAGGCTGGGGATTGGCCTGGGCATTAATAAGGCAATGATGAAGCTAATGGAGGGATAGGTCTTGGGTGGTGGCTTTCATTTCCATCACCCAGAATTAAGAACAAGGCTGAGAGATGGATACTATGTGATGGATCCTAAGAAGGCAGTCCAGCTAGTGAATGAGAACGCCATCTGTGTGTGCACGATTCTAGGTTCCACATACAATGGGGAGTTTGAAGATGTGAAGCGTTTGAATGATCTGCTTGAGAAAAAGAACAAGGAAACAAGATGGGACACTCCAATTCATGTGGATGCGGCCAGCGGTGGTTTTGTGGTACCATTTTTGTACCCGGAGATAGAGTGGGATTTTAGGTTACCATGTGTGAGGAGCATTGATGTGAGTGGCCATTATTGAGGCATGAGAAAAATAAATGAAATATATGATACAATTGGCCAATAATATAAAGGGCCACATGGAAGCTGTGTGAGGGGCCAACGTCGCCGCCAGCACGTGAAGAGAACTCGCTAGAAGGCTGGCGAGCTGGCGCAGAGGGCACGGGGGGGCAGAAGCGCAGAGTTTTTTGTTTGTTTGGTGGCCGTGTTCTCTAGGGAGTGAGCCTTTGGCCGTTGAGAGAGGGAGATGTTGCTGAAGCTTGTACAAGAAGGGAGTGTGGGGGGACCGCCTTGGGAAGAGGACTGGGGATTCTGCAGACGGGGGGGGGCTCTCGGGTGTATGTGTAGGAAAAAGGACGCTAGATTGGTGATTCAGGAGGGACGTTGCAGCAGACAAGAGGCTTGGTGATCTGTGTAATCTGTCAGTCGTGAGACGATGACAAAAATCATGAGGCAATAGCAGTCGCTGGTGGCGTAAAGGCATTGGTTGCACTTGCTCAAAGTTGCAGCAGTGGATCTGAGTCTGCAGGAGAGAGCTGCTAGAGCCCTTTCGGTCTTGTCAGTTTCTGCATAGCAATTGGGAAGGAGGGTGGTGTTGCAGCTTTAATAACTCTGGCTTATTTTGAGGCAGAGGATGTGCACGAAACTGCAGAGCAAGCGCTTTATGGAACCTTACGTTCAACTTGGGCAATGCTTGGTGTATTGTTAAAGAAGTAGGAGTTCGTGCTCTTGTGCAGTACCTATGCTCATCCTCTAGGTCAAAGATGGCTCGCTTGTTTGCTTTGCCAACACCAAGGCCTCCTTCCTCAACAAAAATGTAAAGGTGGTCACATCATCGATCGCCTCCTCAGCAACCTAAACAAGTTCTAAAAAGGTCACCCCTCCAAGTGCAGTCTCCAGACATCGAGCTAGCCAATAAGGATGACTTCATCTGTCAACCTGGAAAGCTGTAAGCTCTTTCTTGTTAAGGTGTAGCACATAGGAGTAGGGATACATGTGCAAATGGCATGGAGGTTTGTAAATAAGTTAGTGTGCTCTAATGTCCCGTTGAGTTTGAAAAATACCTATAGGTTTTCTCTTGAAGAGATATATATTCTGTTTCCTTGCTGGGATTTGAAGCTACTCTCACAGTCAGAAGTCTCGCACTTTCCCAGCGATACCGCCCACGTCATGACAGCGTGCGAGTGTGTGTATGTGTGTTTGTATGCGTGTGTGTACGTATCATGTGCTTGTGTCTGTGTTGTGTGTGTGTGTATGCATGAACATACATGTGTGTGCGTCGACATACATATAAATTTATTTATATAAACATGCTTACATACCTATAGATACACATACATACATAATATATATATGTGTGTGTATGTATGTATATTCTCTCTCTTACACATGCACATAATATATATATGTGTGTGTGTATGTATATACTCTCTCTTACACATGCACATAATATAATATTAGAAGATATGTGTGTGTGTGTGTGTGTGTGTGTGCGAGGAGGAGGGGTGAGGGGTGGGCACACTCGCACGCATACACATGTGTCCATGCATGCGAGTGTGTGTATGTGTGTTTGTATGCGTGTGCACGTATCATGTGCTTGAGTCTGTGTGTTGTGTGTGTGTGTGTGTGTGAACATACATGTGTGTGCATCGATATATATATAAATCTATTTATATATACATGCTTACATACCTATAGATACACATACATATATAATATATATACGTGTGTGTGTATGTATATTCTCTATCTTACACATGCACATAATATATATATGTGTGTGTGTGTGTATTCTCTCTCTTACACATGCACATAATATAATATTAGAAGATATGTATGTGTGTGTGTGTGTGAGGAGGAGAGGGGAGGGGTGGGTAATTTTCTTTCTAATGTATTATGTATATATATATATATATATATATATATAAGAAACTCATTCAATGAGTAAATGGTTTGATGGTGACAACTAATTGTGAGTCCCAATGCATCTAGGCCTGTGGGAAAGAAACTCCCAATAACTTGTCTTCCCTTCTCCTTTCTCCTTTTCAAAAATTCTCCCCCTCCTTTCTCCACGTGAAGAGGTAGGCACTCTTTCTTTATCTTGTATAGATTTTGAGAGATCCTTTTACAAGCCTTCCTCGCACTTTTTGACTTAGTTGCGTCTATTAACCTAAGGCTGTTATGAAAGTGATCTATTAACATGAAGTGGACCTTTGGTAAAAATTTGCATTAAAGAGATGAAGTCGTCTCCTTAATCATTCCCGTACAAGTGTGCATTAAAGGAGAGCTGGTGGGTTCAAGTCTTATGGTTTAAGTGGTTGGTATGGGAGCCTACATTGTAAAGTCCTCTTGTTGAGTGTAGGGGTTTGGTGTAGCTTTCTTTTTGGGCTCTTGTTCGAGAAAAGAAAGCACGAACTAAATTTTGAAAAATATGAGGAAGGTGGGATTTGAAAAAAATCCACAACATGGAGTCAAAACTTTTCTTAGCTTCATAATAGTATAACAATGACCTATGTTGAGTTTCATCGCAATTAATAAACAATAGGCGTATGAATAAGGTATGTCAGTTTATGACTTTTAAAATGAAATGGTGATATATCTTACTATTTAGGTTAAAAATGCAACTCTATATACTAAGTATTGTATAGCTTGATTCCATAAATGATAACACTGAAATGTGACTGAGCCTTCACTCGAAAGATGTGTAATGAGCAGAGATATTACTTTACTTGAATACTCAAGGCATAGAGAGAAACTACGAGCGATAGAGAGAGAGATCCCTTCTAATGACAAGTGAGCACAACCCAAACTTTGCCATAACGTTAAAGAAGACTTCAACATAAAGGGAACTCGTAAAGAAAATTAACTTCACCAAACACGAATGGTCGCTGAGTGTAACTGTGCAACGTAAATAGAGGGAACGTTTACGAAAGTGAGAGCGGGATGTATACGGTAACCCAAAGGCTACGTAGCCTACAAATGCTTGATTAGGTAGATGTTTGCGGGCTTCTACAGGAATTGCGCGGGAATGCGGGAATGCTGAAAACGCTGATGAAGGTGCTGCTGAAAATGTTGATGTGCGTGAGGCTGAGTTCTGTTGAAATTGTTGATGTGTGTGTGTTTGCGTTTTTGTATGCGTCTTGAAGTGCCTCTTTTGTGGGTGTGCGCGATCTTCTTCTTCTTCAAGTAGAGAGAGGAGAGAGAAAACACACTTGTGCTTGATGAATCGTGAGAAAATGCATAGGCTAAGGTTACCTTATATATTTACGGAACGATTTGCTCGACCCATGAATGTTTGTCCTCCAAGAGTTGGCAAAATGATCTTAATTTTTTTAGACAGATTAAATTGAATGCATTTTTAATGGTTTTTGAGAATGCTCTAAATTGCACTCAAAATTTAGTTCTGAAACTTGCTGCTAAATGCATCACAATTTGCTGAGGCTCCAAGATCTCTTCCATCGTATCCACTTTTGGTTGATCCATAGTTGTGAGGTACAAAAGTAATGGCTTGAAAATTTGGAACAAAATCGGGATTTGTAAATATGGGGAAAAAGTTCGATAGAGGTACGGTTCACTTTTAAGATGTGTAAATTTACTAAAAAATTAGTGACCTCCAAAGCTAAGAGTAGTCATAAATCAAAACATAGCTAGTACAATGAGCGAAGTAAGGGGGTAAATCGTTACATTGATGGCACAATATGTCGAGGCGCGAGGGCAAAAAAGACCAGAGTGAGTGACAAAATGAAAAGCTAGGAGTCTAGATGATACATCATGGAGAGGCTAGAGTGAGAGGCCATCTAGTCATGACTTGTCTTGAGAGGTAGACCTCGCTAGAGTTGTCCCGCTTAAGAGATGAACCCAAAATTACCCTCAATAAGCACATTGCCCTCCTCATCGTACTTAGGCTCCTTGAGGTCTGCAACAAGATTCTCTTCTCTCGCAACAAGTACTAATGAGCTCCCCGAGCCATGTCTCACATGTGTAGATGGGCGAGTAGTCCATGCACAACCTCTACCTCAACAACTACTAATGAGCTCCCCGAGCCATGCCTCACATGTGTAGATGGGCGAGTAGTCCATGCACAACCTCTACCTCGACTGCATGTCATGACTAATTTGGCCACCTGAACTATGATGCTTTACATCGAGCTTCTCGTGAGCAAATGGTAGAAGGCCAAAGTAAAGTAGTTGTAGCTTATGTGTTAGAGGCAAAGAACACAGGGAGTCTTTTTCGAAGGAGGGAAATAGGAGGGCTACTTAGCCATTGGAGTTGGTGCACATTGAATTTTGGGGCCAATGTGGTGGAAGTCTCTTGGTGGTGTAGAGTAATTTATGTTGCTAGTTAATGACTACAACAAGTTTACTTGGGCTTTCCCCATTTTAAGGATTGGTGGACTCTTGTGGGGAAAAGGAGTCGAGTCAACTGGTCAGAATAGCGTGTGCTGACAAAGGAGGGTAGTTTACTTCCAATGAGATGGTCTAATATTGTACAAGAATGGCATAAAGTGAGAGCTTGCCAATACAAGTACACCAACTGAGAATGGGGTGTGGTGGAGAGGTAGAACCATATCGCGGTGGAGATGCCTAGGACAATGCTTAAACAAAGAAGCCTTTCAAAGAAGCTTTGGGGTGAGGCAGTTGCAACAACAGTGCAAGGCTTCATTATGACTAAGTCTACCTTGCATCCGTGGTGCTCTGACATAAACTTAGCACACATATCTTCGTATGAATGTACGCTCTTATGTGAGTGGGAGGATATATTGATATCAAGTTCTACACCAACTATTGGGCATTGATGACTTCAGTGTGGATGTCATAGTATCTAGTCCATACTCTGCATGATGGAGTTGATGGCTATATAGTCTTATGGATGACTACCACGAGTTTATAACCTGCATTTTCTTATAAGTTGAGTTTGGGCTTGTTCTTGGATTCATTTAGATATACATTTAAGCTTTATTAGAATTTCATAGACATGCAAATTTCACATCGTGAATTTTTCATCTGATTTGCAACTAGTTGATATTGTGTTAATCATTCCTATCTTCAGTGGTGCATATCATTATTAACCTCCTTTTTCTTGTATTATTTGTTTCTATTTACTGTTCCCTTAGTGCTAGACTTCATTATGACCGAGTCTGCATTTATCTCCGGAGCCCTAACACAAACTTAGCACACAGACCTTCATATGATTGTACTCTCTTATGTGTGTGTTTGTGTGGGAGCATACATCGATACCAAGTTCTGGCACTGATGACGTAAGTGGGGATGTCATAGTATCTAGTCCATAATATGAATGATGGAGCTGATTGTTATTTAGTCTTGTGGATGACTACCATGAGTTCACAACTTTCACTCTCTCACAAGGTGAATTTGAGCATCTTTCTGGATTCATCTAGATATATATAGATCTTCAATGATTTAGTATCGGGAAAGACTCCATACATGAAGCCTACCTTGGTAAAGAAGCCTAATGTTTCACATTTTTGGGTGATTGGATGTGATGTCTATGTACATGTGCCAAAGACTCCAAGTGAAAATTTGGATTCCCAAGTCTAAGAAGTGCTTCCATTAACAGTAGTTGATCGGTAGCAGCATATGTTGAGAGATGTCTTCGAGGAACCAAATGAGGTGTTTCATGAAAGTAATGAAGATGAAGAAGATTTGCACATAAGCATGATCATGCTGTGCCAGAAGACCAGGAAGTAGGTTTGGCATGCCAAGAAGTCGGTAGAGACCATGAGCATGATGATGTTGTGCCAAAAGACCAGAAAACATGTTGAGAGTTCAAGATTCCTCCACATTGAGAGACTAGTGTGTGCAGGGATTCCTCAACGAATGGATTCAAGAGGACCACCCTAGGCGATCATATTGGTTACAAGGAAAGGAATCGATAGGAGAGTACTTGCAATTATGGCCTTCTGTGTAAAGCCATGCAAAAACGAGAGCCAACCAATGTTGGAGATTCCTCATACAAGAAAAGTGGAAGCAAGCAATGCAAGCAGAGATTGATGCTATTGAGAAAATTGTATGTGGGAACTTGTTCCCAAACCACAGAAGCGGAAGGTCATTGGAGTCAAGTGGGGTTTTAAGACCAATTGTCATAGTGATGGCACTTTAGACAAACACAAATCTAGACTTGTAGCCAAGGGGTATGCTCAAAGCGCCGACATCGACTTTGAAGACGCCTTTGCACCTACAACGTGGATGACCACTATTCAAATAGTTCTTGCGGTGGCAGTTAAGAAGAAATGACAAATTTACTAGATGGATGTCAAGTCTACATTTCTTAATGGCGATATTAGGGAGGAGGCTTATGTGGAACAACCTCCAAGCTTCCAACTCCAAGGATCAAAAGGCATGGTTTATAGGTTGAAGAGATTTTGTATCGACTCATGCAAGTTTTCAATGCTTGGATGACAATATAGATTCATCCATCATTTGAAAAGGTTACTTTGCTGATCCAAACCTCTACATCTTCCAAAAGAAGAGAGCAAACATGTTGATAGTCCTGTATGTAGATGACTTGCTCATTTTTGAGACCATCATCAATGTAGAGCACATTGCAAACACTAACATTGACTTGCAGAACACTAACATTGACTTGCAAACACTAACATTGACTTGCAGAAAGTGAGATGACTGACATGGACTTACATCATTTCTTTTTAGGATTGGAGATGTGGCAGACTCAGAGAGGGATCGTTGTCTCCTAGCAGCAGTGTGTGAAGGATCTGTTGAAAGCGTTTGGGTGGGATGGAAGTCTGCAAGCCCATTTCAACTCCTATGGAGCCAAACACGAAGGTATCGGCTCATGAGGATCCTTGATTTGGCTTTTGAATAGCCGAATGGATATTTGCTTCTTGGTTGCATTGTTGGCTGGTTTCATGAACCAGTGAAGTCACATTGGCAGACAGGATTGCGCATCGTTCAATATCTGAGGTGACACCAGACTGCGAAATTCTCTATCCCCCGCCAAGGGGGATAGAGAATGACACCAGACTGCGGCATTCTCTATCCCCCGTCGAAAGGGGGGGGTAAACGAGGAAGTTGAATGAAGGGGACAGACATATTCGGACTGGTACATGTGAGGCCAAGTATAGAGCTGCATGTATGGGTACATGTGAGGCCAAGTATAGAGCTGCATGTATGGGTACATGTGAGGAGGTGTGGCTCTGGGATTTTTTGGAGGATCTCTGCTTCCTATAGAAGAAGCCTAGCACCATCTTGTGTGACAATAAGAGTTGTCTAGAACCTGGTGCTTCATTATAGGGCCAAGCACACTGAGATCCAATATGACTTTGTTGGTGAGAAGATTGTGGATGGTGTGATTATGCTCAGCTGTTACAAGACAGAGGACAACCAAGCAGTCCACTTCACCAAAGCTCTTTGCCAACTCCCTCAATTCGATGCCGCATTGTTGATTTGAGAGGGTTGCTAGTAGTCAAATCTGTGTTTGTGTAAGTTAGGATACCCCATTTTGTATGTATGGGATGTCTTTTTCATTGTCCAACCATGTCCAATTGTATGGTATTTTTGTCAGGCCATTTTTTATTATGTCAAGTCAGCACAAAAGTTCTTGCTCCATGTCACAATCACAAGAAGTTTTGGGCATTTTCTTTGGTGGGAAAGAGGCCCCTTTTCCCTTATGTTTCCCTATATAGTTCAACATCATGAGCTTCTCTAGACGAGGCTCCGCATACCTGCCTAGCTAAGTGCGGTGGTGGGCAGGGGGGCTGTCGGCCCCCCTCCTGGGGCTTGCAGCCCCCTGCCCCCCACTGCACTGAGCTAGGTGTGCTACACCTCGCCCGCAGAAGCTCATGGTGTTGTCGTATTAGCAAAGTGGCAATTGTAGTGGAAAAATGTTTGAAATTTCTTGTGAGTGTCCCTTTGCAAACATCGAAAGGTGGCCTTTAGAGTTTTTTGCAGTTTCCTTGGCGCCACTACAAGACAATCATTGTTTTTAGATGCTTAGTTTCCACGCTTGGTCGTGTTGTCGACATGTGCGTAGAAATAGGCATTGAAATATGCGTCAAAATAACAGTCGAAAAACTATTATTTTTAAATTTGAATTTATATATAATATTTGCTAGTTCCCACCCTGGGGTGTTTTTTAGCCTTCACTTTCTACCTCTTTGCAAGCATATGTGTCTAGAGAGAGAGAGAGAGAGAGAGAGAGAGAGAGAGAGAGAGAGAGAGAGAGAGGGGGCGAGGGAGAGAGGAGGGTAGAACTGCCATCATGCTCTTTGAAGGAGGACAAATGCTAGCTCCTCCTCCTTATCACTAAGGTGCAGTTAATAAAGTGCTTTGTTTTACAATGAAATTAAACTTCATCATCAACTTGCTCATTCTCAGCGAGATCCATGGCTCCAAATAAATCTATTTCTAGAAATACTCCATCATTGTTGTCAATTTGTGGAACCGGTTGTCTTGTAGTAGTAGAAGGTAATTCATCCATGTTGTCATCCTCTTCTAGCTCTAGCATGAGAGCTATCAATGCATCATGATCATACTCAGCTTGAATCTCTTCTTCTTCTGGATTATCTCTAGTGTTTGTTTCTCGTTCAAGATGTATTTGATCAATGCATACACCTTCATCCGATCCTAATCCAGTGTGAGCCTCACCTACTTCCTCAACTATTATGTCTTCTTCTTGTTCTTCTTGTTGTTTAATAGGTGTTAGTGGTGTATGCTCAACCATCACATGATCTGGGGAGAGTTCCTCAGCATCTAGCAAACAGTCAACTGCTATTTTTACCTTTTCAAATATTTATTTTCCAGGTCAATTGCAAGTTTAATATGGATAGGCAAGCACATAAAACAGACACATGTGCTCCATGATATAGTGGAAGACGAGCAAACCTGCATAGCTCTTTCTCTTCTTGGGAAGCGTATTCCACATGTCTTGTGATTTTTTCTATCCCTTCGTGTTCCAAACCATGATCTTCTGTTCCATCATGTAAGGCATTTATCATGTCATACATGTCATGTTCTAGTATTTGCTCCGAATCCGCCTCAGGTTCCTAGGGTTGTTGGATCACCTCGTTTGTGGCTACTCTTGTTGGTCTCCATTGTTCAGGCCGGATATCCACTGGTTTGTCACTCCTAAAGCACGCATTGCCACTAATTAGATGTTCTAATCGCTCCACCAAAAATATTCTCCATTTTTTGTATGATCATTGCAAATTCGTCGATGTCGAGCCACTTGGTATTTGCACAGCGAGTACATGGGCAAAGTGTCTTCTCCTCTAAATCAACAAAATTTGAGGGTGTGGCATCGATGGTCCATGGTTTCCATATTGATTTGCAATAGGAACGAATGTCTATTTTTTGAGGGGAATCCTCTCTTAAGTATTTGTGGAGGGTGGTAGTCGGTGATATGGAATTTGAAATGTCGGGGGTGCGTAAGATCTGGAAAGATTTTGAATTTGAATGAAAAGTAACGATCATCAAAATAAGCGTCAAAAAGGTTGTTGGAATAATTGTGGAAAAGGTCGTCGAAATCAGGGTGGAAAAAAGCGTCGAAACATCCGTTGAAATAAGCGTGGAAAATTTATGTTTTTGACTTTTATTTCCATGTTTTTTCGACAATTTTTTCCACCTTGATTTTGACGACCTTTTTGATGGTTATTTTGATGCATATATCGACAGTGGAGGTTTTTACAGTAAAACAAAACCTCACTTTTTTTTAACGTTTTTATTCACGCGCATGCGTTTTGCTCTACCTCATTAGGTATACCTCCTTTGCTTTCACTCCCCTCTACTCTTGGTTACATGTACATGTGTTGTAAAATGTCTATGTGTGTGATTAGGGATAATTTTCTTGTTTTTTGCTTTCTTCTTTTTTTTTGCAGGTTCTCTCTCTCCCAAGTCCTCCTTCTTTGCCCTCCCTCCCCTCTCCTCTTGGTTGTGAGATGTGTGTGTGTGATTAGGGATAATGAATGTTTTTGTTTTTTGCTTTGTTCTTTGTTTTGCATGTTCTCTCTCTCTTCCAAGCTCTTCTCCACTTCATACCACTCAAGCAAGTTTGCCTCCTTCTTTGCCCTCCCTCCCCTCTCCTCTTGGTTGTGAGTATGTGTGTGTGTGTTGAGAGATAATGAATGTTTTTATTTTTTTGTGTTCTTTGTTTTGCAGGTTCTCTCTCTCTCTCTCTCCCAAGCTCTTCTCCACCTCCTTACCACTCAAGTAGGTTCACCTCCTTCTTTGCCCTCTCTCCCCTCTCCTCTTGGTTGCATGTGCATGTGTTGTGTATTGTGAGATGTGTGCTCTTATTCATGTGTATGCTTTTATTCAAGTGCCCATGTGGGCTTTGTTATGTGTGTGTAGAAACATGTCCCGTACTCCAGATGAGACACCGGCTTACTCTCCATCCTTCTCTCCATATGCCATGTCGCCTGACTAGTTTATGGGTTTTTTAGCACAAGAAAAGAGCGATGGCACAACAATATTTTGGGGGAGGAGCGAGCACGTTGGCCGCACCATCAGACACCACCACCGCTAACCCTAGTACACCAATAGAAACCCCACGAAGAGCCGCCATAACCCCTCCCTCACGTCGCTCGTCCAACACTCGTAGAGGACAACACTCGAGTGGTGGAGGTGGAGGTGGTTGTTGTCCAAGTGGGGGCACGGATGGGTCTATGCCCCCACGTGAGCGTCCTTCCCCATCTAGCACCAGAGGTACTCCATGCTCGTGAGCAATCATCTTGCGATGTTTCGACACACACCCCACACCCAATGGGAAAAAATATTATACAATTGTCAATGGCAATTTGGCTCTGGATGATGTCCGGCAAGAGATGAAGAGCCACATTCTCCAAGCTTCGCTACATTGTCTTTGCTATCGATGAGTCACATATATCCATCCGTAAACCTATCAGGTTGATTGTGTAAATCACCTAAAGTATGGAACTAGAGAAAGAAATGCCAACAAAGGAAGAATTTAAATTTCTTTATCCGAACACAACAAGATAAACTTGTTTGAACTCTAAAGAAAGAGATTTTAACAAGTAAAAATGCCGACGAGATTTCCCTCATCAAAACATGTAGGCTATAGATAAAAGAAGTTTATCTAGAGAATGCCCACACTATAACTTCTAGTGAATTTAGAAAATAAGATTGTCTTTGAATGTTGAGGTCAACATGCTAAGTGATGTAAGCAAAGCAACAATCTTGAGCCCAAATTATCCCATAAGATAATATATGTGAGGGATCTCTAGCGTCCCATTCCACCATGATACCACCCCCCCATACATACCTTAACAATTTGAAACTCCCTAGTATGCCGTCTAGGAAAAGATGAATAAAATCCTGTATAAAAGGAATAAGATGGCCTTATCCAGACTTTCACATACTAAACGTGTCTCTATATACTTGAGACTACATCAAGGAATAAATCCTTCTGAGTACATCATTTAGAAAAAAAATTGAATTAATGGCGCCTTTCTAATGATAACTACCCAAAACACAATAAAGTTAGGGTAGAAAAATAACTCACCTAGATATATAAGCAACTAGGTATCCGAGCTGGAATATGTACAAGAGTATAAGAAATATACTCCAAAATTACTTGCAAAAAAACGAAGGCAAATGCTACCTTCAAAGCACATGTAATTATTCAAAAGATCCTTATAAAACCATGGATAAAAGCATAGAAGCTACTCCAATTCATAAAAACCATAGTTGATCATAAGAATCAATGCATACCATCTAATGGACATTAATCATGCCAAAAGAAGCATTAAAATTGGTGGCCAACTCATCAATCCGGAGTATATGAACGTTGTGTTGTTCAAATAAAACTCCAAAGTAAGAACGTGAAACACATGTGTGTGTAGCACTCAATAAGAAAACCCTAGACATAAGTGATCGAGGCAGAACCTGATGAGTCCATATAAAACTTGGAAAACATCCAATAGAAATCCACCAAATAAACCGATCAACTAACCCATGATAGAGTTTATCTTAGGCTTAAGAAATTAAGCACAATCCACACTTTAATAAGTGCCAAAATAAATTATCATGAAAAAATGTCAAAGGTGAAACACACTTTGAACAAAAATTATAGCCATCAAAAGAACTTAAGGAACATGTCCAAAAAGAATGGCTAAACAATGGTAAAAAATCATGAATACATCGTTTAGAATTAATCCAAACATAAATATCCATTAATACGAGGTATAATCATATTAATAATATACGAATTATAACCCGCATCTATCTAATGTCAGCATGAGAAAACGTACTTCAATATTAAATAACCCTTGAAAATATTAAATTCTCGAGAAAAAGAATTTATCATGATTTTTTCCTAATTTTTTCTAATTTTCTAGGGCCTCAAAATATAATAATTTTGAATTCCACAAAACCTATCTTATGGCATTCCAAACCTATATTTTTTGAGAAAATTTTTAGCAATTTAATTTGCCAAAATACCATTGATATTTTAAAAAGACCAATTTTTTAGGATTTTTAAAAATAATTTCAGAATATTCCTAATTTTTTCTGAGAATCCCATCGTTTCACGAAATTTCCAATTCCGCCCGACAATTCTCAAATCCAATGAAAATTTATAATTTTAATGGATTTTTATAATTTTTTGGGTCAAAAAATATATTTTAAAAGGAATTTGAATGGTCACGGGCACCCAAATGGACACACCACATGCCAAACACCAACCCCACATTTTTCCAAAATTTAAAATAACCTTTGTCTAGTTTTCCACTAATTTTCAAGAATTTTTAAAAATTTTTAAATTACCCCGAACGCATTTAGAATACGAATAGTCAAAAAATTTCGGAATTCCAACGGTTTTCCCGGAATACGGAAAGCCAAAAGTTTTGGGAAAATGAAAAGACAAAAAAAAATCGGAATGTGAAAGGTCAAAAGTTTCCGGAATACGGAAGGTCAAAAGTTTTTCCGG
Organism: Cibotium barometz; assembly: GCF_041138505.1. Lineage (NCBI taxonomy): Eukaryota > Viridiplantae > Streptophyta > Polypodiopsida > Cyatheales > Cibotiaceae > Cibotium > Cibotium barometz. The sequence goes on along the minus strand of NC_141092.1, from coordinate 32,078,239 downwards.
AATTCGAAAAGCCAAAAGGTTTCGGGAAAACGGAAAGCCAAAGGTTTTCCGGAAGTTGAAAAGCCAAGAATTTTCAAGAAGAAATTTCTAGGAATTTTTTGGAGATTTTTTTCCCTCAAATCCCAATTTTTTCAGTATTTTTTTCAGGCTTTTTTCCCAAGCTTTTTTCTTGAAAATATCAAAAAGCTCTTTTTTAAAAATAAAAAACTCATTTTTAAAAAAAAATGGAAAAAATAAATATAAGCTTTAATTAGCTTACATTGTAATTTGATTTTTAAAGGGGGGGGCGATTTTTTTCGCCCGGTTGCTGCAGCGCAGCCCCCCCGTCGCCTGCGCGTGGATGAGTGAGAGAGAGAGGGACTCTCTCTTCTCCCCTCTCTCCTCGCTTTCCTCTCCATTTCCATCTTTCTACTCCCATCTCTTCTCTCTCTCTCTCTCTCTCTTAATCAGAGAGATTAGCTTAATCTTTGATTAAAGATTTTAATTAAACTTTTTTAATCATAATTATGATTTATGGTTTAAAAAAATTGCTTTAAAGAGATTTTTCACCCCAAAAAGAGAAAGAAAAATCAGATTTGAGAGGCGGAGAGAACCCCACGCACATCGGAGAGCAATTCATGCATCAACACGCTGTCCCCTACTGAATTTCAGTAGAAATTGATAGAATTTGATCGCATTCCCGCGGAAAAAACCCACAAAAATGTATAAAAATACATTTTTAATCATAAAAATGCTCAAAAAATTCCTAAAAAATTAGGAAAAAATTTCTAAAATTTCTAGAAATTCAGGGAATCCATTCTACAAAAATATCCACCATAAGCTTTATGGTATTTTTGTAAAAAATTCCATTAATGCTCGATTTTAACCATAAAAAAATAGAGAAAAATAGCATTAACTCACGAAATTTTCCCACAACGTCGATTCCTCCATTGAATTGTAGTTACACATGTTCCAATCACCAAATCGATGATCCACGTGCAATTCATCAACACAAATCAATAAAAAATAACATTTTATTAGTAAATATTAAAATTTACTAAAAAAAATCAACAATTAAATAGAGATTGCTCTGATACCACTGTTAAAACCCTAAGATCTCTCTAGATAATTGTTATGCATAAACATGCATAAATTAGGCATAAACTCAACCACCCAACCACCCCCGAGAGCCCGAGGGATGCACACATGAATAATAAATGAAATACATCATACCTCTACCTTGATGTCCCATACCATCAAGAGGTATAACACAATCTAGTAGCATGTAGCTAAAGTGTGAAATGGTAGATGAGTAGATATGGATCTCTACACAAGAGACCATAGCATAAGCCTCAAGCTTCCTAGCCTCCAAGCCCCCTTGAGTGTGCCCCATGCCCCTATTATATAGGAGGGCCCTCAAGTGACTTGACTTTCCATTCCTCATGTGTGACCCTTAGATGCCTGACCCTGACCTTAACCCTTAAGGTTAGTCCTAACCCATGCTCCACTAGAGCTTGTTCCCATGCTCCCATGCTCACAAGCCTAATGTGGGTTAGCCTCCTAGCATATGCACACATAATGTGAATATAACATAGCACACATAATGTACATATAACAATCGAGCTTCTCGTGAGCAAATGGTAGAAGGCCTACTTGATGTGGGAACAAAGTACAGTAGTTGTAGCTTATGTGTTAGAGGCAAAGAACACAGGGAGTCTTTTTCGAAGGAGCGAAGTAGGAGGGCTACTTAGCCATTGGAGTTGGTGCACATTGAATTTTGGGGCCAATGTGGTGGAAGTCTCTTGGTGGTGTAGAGTAATTTATGTTGCTAGTTAATGACTACAACAAGTTTACTTGGGCTTTCCCCATTTTAAGGATTGGTGGACTCTTGAAAGGAGTCGAGTCAACTGGTCAAAACAGTGCGTGCTGACAAAGGAGGGTAGTTTACTGCCAATGAGGTGGTCCAATATTGTACAAGAATGGCATAAAGTGAGAGCTTGCCAATACAAGTACACCAACTGAGAATGGTGTGGTGGAGAGGTAGAACCATATCGCGGTGGAGATGCCTAGGACAATGCTTGAACAAAGAAGCCTTTCAAAGAAGCTTTGGGGTGAGGTAGTTGCAACAACAGTGCAAGGCTTCATTATGACTAAGTATACCTTGCATCCATGGTGCTCTGATAGAAACTTAGCACACATATCTTCATATGAATGTACGCTCTTATGTGGTGGCGAGGATATATTGATATCAAGTTCTACACGAACTATTGGGCATTGATGACTTCAGTGTGGATGTCATAGTATCTCTATGCATGATAGAGTTGATGGCTATATAGTCTTATGGATGACTACCACGAGTTTATAACTTGCATTTTCTTATAAGTTGAGTGTGGGCTTGTTCTTGGATTCATCTAGATATACATTTAAGTTTTATTAGAATTTAGTAGACATGCAAATTTCACATCGTGAATTTTTCATCTGAGTTGCAACTAGTTGATATTGTGTTAATCATTCCTATCTTTAGTGGTGCATATGATTATCAACCTCCTTTTTCTTGTATTAATTCAATTCTTTCTATTTATTGTTCCCTTAGTGCTAGACTTCATTATGACCGAGTCTGCATTTATCTCTGGAGCCCTAACACAAACTTAGCATGTAAACCTTCGTATGATTGTACTCTCTTATGTGTGTGTTTGTGTGGGAGCATACATGTGCGCTTTTGCCGCACAGGTCGTAGCTGGGGACTTTTCAAATATCGTATGCGAGCCACGAATGGCTGCAAGCATACAACCAGGAAGGCAAGCTCAAAACAGAATGCAAAAGGTGTGTCACTCACCGCTTAACTGCCGCCTTGAAGGATTCCCGCGTCGCAGTGAAGAAGGAGCCGCCGTCGCCGCTCTACCGCCTCTCCGCTGCCGTGCCGCTACACAGTGCTCGATCGCTCTCTCACTCTCTCTCTCTCTCTCTCTCTCTCTCTCTCACACGCAGGAGAAGAAAACCAAGGAGGTAAGGCAAGAGCACTCTTGTATTCACAACACATGAGAATGAAGATTTTAGGGTTACATTTGACTCTTATAGGTGACTTGGCCGTTCACACTTGGGCGCCCATACATGGCCGGCCGATCCTAACCCTTATCCTACTAATATTCAAGGTGCGCCTCTCATCGACGATCACCCAATCCCTTCATCCTTAACATATGGTGCCGACAAGCCCGGCCCATGACTCAGAATATTTAAATTAATGACGTAAAACATAGTACGTCTCAATGTCCGTCATAGGTTATCCGTCACTCATAGGTTAACATGCCCCCCTTCTTGATGTAGATTCTGTCCTCGGAAGCTATGGTATGGTAAGCTTGAGAGGGTTGTTGTTGACCGTCTACAAAACAGGGAAGTAGAGTGAAAGTATGCTGGAATTCAAAAGATATAAAGTGTATAAATTCAAGCATGTTAGACCACAATGGATGTTGCTATGAGAACTTAGTTTAAGGGTCACATGAATGAGCTAGTGTAGCAAATTAACAGGAGTTTAAAATTATTGAAAGTAAATCAAGAGTAAGCAAGGTGTCAAAGGTTAATCAAGGTTTATAACTGGCCTAAGTCAAGGAAAATAACCAAGCTTAATAAATAAACAGATGACCACACTGTGTCTACTCTAAGAACAAGTTAATACCACAAGCCTAGGGACACAAGAAACATCAGAGTTACAGGAGCTTTTTGTCTTTTTTTTTAAAATGCACGTGACAATTTTTACACACAATGGCGACCTTCCTAAGGCAAAACTAACATCGATCCTGGTACCATGTTTAACACAAGGCATTATCCAGGAATCTATTAGCTCACTTTAGGCAAGGCTACCCCCTACCAACCAAGGCATCGGTCTGGAGTAGAATACTCCTCGCCTACCAAGTATCAATAAGGCGATAGGCCAACATTAAAGCACATCATAGACTTGTATTGCCATTTATTGTAGGCTTTTTTTTTTATAATCTATTTCTTTTGATCTTCGCTCCTGAACTATAATTTGTCTTGCATTTTTTCGACAAAGGGGTAATAGCTATGTCCTAGAGGTCAACACACACATGGCCACCTAGGTGTCAAACATTAAGATGGTTTGACCCTAGACCTAAGACAATTGTATTCCAAGGTTAACTAAAGACGTCATGCTGCCTAGGAATATTTCCAATAAAGTTAAGCTCATTAATGATTTACACTAGCATGCAAGCAACTTCAAAAACTAAGTAGTGCATTGACAATTTCCATGTGGTCATGCATTATAGTTTATGCAATTGATTGAACAGTAAAAACGAAAGAGAGTGGGTATGGAAGAATTACACCTGTAAAATTGGAGATCTCCTTGATTTGACGAGACAGCTTGCAATTTGATGTAGATATATTTTGATGAACGTTGCGGCAGTCTCAGGACTTGAAAGCGAACCCACCTCAAACTTTTCAACCTGTACAATCAACTAACAAACACTATACCTCGAGAGGCACATCAGTGTGAAAATTTCAAGACTTGTTTAAGGAATCTAAACTAGAAAAAACTTGAAAACGCTAACCTACCTACCAGTCACCACACTACTACTGAGGATACGGTAAGAGGATGTTGTAGAGTCTTGGCTCTAGGCCTAAGGCTAAGCCTCTATCCACATCATCCAAACAAATAAAGTCAACCTCAGTAGTGCCATGAGTTTCATCCGTCCATTCATCATTGTCAGATATTTCCTTTTCATTTTCCCATCCACATAAACTCATCAAAAATGTAACCATGCGAGGATAGTCATCTTGTGGAAAAGGAAAGCATTGGGCTATCGGGGATATGTCCTCTACGGAGTAGGGGTCAGTCATGGTCAATAGGCGAATTAGCCATTCTAATTCCTCAATATTTTCCTCTCTGGCTAGTACATCTATATGATCCCATTCAGTTTCAATTACAGGATAGCACATGTGGAATATCTGAGAAAGGTACAAATGATACCTCTCACCAAAGGTAGGAGTGGATGAAGTGTATGATGATCGGGCATCTGCCATATCTGCAAACACAGATATAGCATCAGTAGGTTTATGTGACAGGACAATCTAGTTCTTGATTGTATACGGATATTTCTCTTGTTTTTGTACTCTTGCTCTTTTTACTATTTTTTGTTTTTCTTTTCTTTGTTTTTTAAAAAAAAATGTATGAAGCTATATATATACATCCCCTTGAATTTGGCAATTACATGGTCAGGGGAGAAGGTTATAAGGAGGAAGCATTAGAATGTCGAGCGTGAGTACATGCTCCCCCTTTCCTTGGGTAGATCATATTATTTGCAATGATGTTGCAGCCTCTTGGAACCAATTTGTCCAGCGGGTCATAGGTTGTGATGTGGACAGATAGCTTTTTATGACCCTTGTGGCCACATCCAATTGCAGAGATGGTAGTGTATGCTCCCATTGATGAATGGAGGAAATGGTTTCCGATGATACTATTACAAGGGGAGACGTAGACTCATCGGTTTTTTGTTGGGTGTTGGCAAGAGTAGGTGTAGAGCATGTAGAAACTTCTATATCAGCGTGTGCCTGGCATGAGGAGCTAGAAGCTTCATGTGGCTCCCCCCTTCCTGAGCTAGGTGGTAATGATCGATATCGTTTGGGAATCCAAACTAACTCTGGAAGAAGTGGTGTGGAGCACTCTGTTACCTTTCCCTTACCACGATCTTGAATTATCATTGGGGTGGCAACAATTGGTTTGCAAGGTTTTACAGGTGATGTAGAGGGATTCAGCTTATGTTTAGGGACCCAAATCTGGTCATTTCCCTCGTAGTACCCTTGGGCTACTAATAATTTTTTAGGGATCCATCGCGATGTTACATTGCCCTTTCTCGGGTGGGTAGCTGCTTTCCTTTTACGAGGCTTCTTGGTGGCTGAACGAGATTGAGCAGGGGAAGTAGCTATTAACGAAGCTTTGGGGACCCATTTGTATGTACTCTTTGACATAGTAAGCGAAGCTTTAGGGACCACCTTGCCTGTTTCCACTCTTGGCGTTGAAGTGTTAGAGGGGTGGCCTACAATCGAAGATGGTTTTGCCACTAGACTTTGTGATTTTTCATTATCTAATATTTGAGTGGATGACTTAGGTGCGGGATTTTGAGCGGTCAGACCTAGTGTTGGTTCTTGCGTTGTGACTTGTCTGGTTGCCCAATCGATATTGCACTTGGTGGCCATCATCCATTTGCGCCCTAAGATTACAGTCCCTTCCATGGTACCAGCAGGCATAACCAAAAAGCTTTGAATTATGGTTCCCTTGTCATAGGCAACCGGAGTGTGCAGAATTCCTGAGACAGGGGTTTTCTTCTTGTTGATTCCTTGAACTTGGATAGAACTCTTGGATAAAGGTGGTTTTCCCAGTTGACACCACACGCCATATGATAGCAAATTGTGTTGAGCTCCTGTATCCAATAATGCATTATACAACACCTCCCCGTAAGGACTCTGTAACTCAATTGGGTATCTTAGAGGTGGGTCAGATTCCAGTGCATCCTCTTCTGCTTCCTCGAAAAATACTTGCGTAATTCCCAAGTTGGCTTCTCGTTGTCTCCTAGCACGCTGTTGACGTTCTTTGGCTTCGACTCTCACTTGTATCTTTTTAAGCTCAACTTGTTCTTTAGCTGCCTTCTTTTGATGGATTGCATGTAACTCCTCCTGGCTCAGGGGGTCATAGTATCGTTTGAATTTACTCCCATTAAGGAATCCAATGGTTTCAACTCCGTCGAGAGTCTCCACTCTGATGGTACCTTGCGGGGTAATTTCACATACTCTATATGGTCCCTTACCAGCATATTTGAGCTTTTTCTTTTCGTTTCGCACTTCATACATCAGGACTTTATCCCCAACCTTGATGTCCTTGTCCTTTAGATGGCGATCAAACCATTTTTTCCTTCTATCCTTCTCCACAAGGACATTGTATACAGCCAATTGTCTTTCTTCGTTTAGCCGCTCAAGGATATATAGACGCTCTACTAAGGGATTACCATCCCAACCCTCTTGAGTAGCAACACAAAGACTAGGAATGACAAATTCCCATGGCATGACTGCTTCTTGGCCATATACCATTTTGAATGGTGTGCAATTAATAGCCACTTTGTAGGCAGTACGATAGGCCCATAAAGCTGTCGTAAGCTTTAGATCCCAATCCATGCGATGAGCTTCAACTGTCTTTGTCAAAATAGAGATTAAAGTCTTGTTGGTACTCTCGGCTTGGCCATTCGCTTGCGGATAGTAAGGAGTAGATTTATGATGGGATATCGTGAAATTTGTTGTGAGCTCCTTAATCACTTCATTTATAAAATGCGTACCATTGTCGCTTACAAGTTCAAAAGGACAACCGAATCGTGTGATTATATTTTCAAAGAGGAACTTGGCTGTTGTCCTTGCATCTGCCTTACGTGTCGCTTTCGCTTCAGCCCATTTGGTCATATAGTCAGTGGCCACAATAATATAGCGAGATTGTGTGTTTCGGGCCGCTGGACTAATTGGACCTACAAAGTCTAAACCCCACTTTTCAAATGGTTGGTTTACTTTGATCGGATGTAGGGGAAACTGATCTTTCCTCTAGGGTTTCTTATATCGTTGGCATTCATCGCAACCCTTCACAAAGAGTGATGCGTCTTGGAACATAGTGGGCCACCAATACCCTGATTGTAAGATCTTTCGCGTAGTTAAGTATCCTGAGAAGTGACCACCAGCTACGCCCATATGTGCCTCTTGTAAAATGTATAGATACTCATCCTCTCGGGCACAACGCCTAAGAACTGTTGAGATATCGAGCTCTAGTGAGGCGGTGGACACTGATGACCCGCCTGGGGGATAGGCCCCGCACTTACATCACTGGCATGCTTGGTGAGATCTTGGGTGATATGCGGCCAGTGGGATGACAGGCTGTGTGACAGCCACTCTAGAGACTGGCATAGTTATAGCGCCAGCTCATTTAGTCGGGTTCACACTATAGAGAACCCGTGTATGTATTTGGTTGAGTACCTTTATATTAGGTGTACTCTTATGTTGTATATGGTGTGTTGAGTGTTGAGTAGAGAAGAAGAAGATTTTCAGCCTCTCACCTTGTGTGTTCTCTATTAGGGTTTTGTGAGTGTGTGTGTGTGCTTGCAAGAGCTCAAGCTCTCTTCCCCCCTGCATCTTTTCATGGTATCAGAGCCTGGTTCGTGCTAAGGGCTGAGCTGCAAGCAAGAGAACCACAGGAAGCGGTACGAGGGTAAGAGCTTCAACTACTCTTCCCTATTGTGTTGGTGACTACACCCTTGTCGGGAGCTCTACGGGAGGCACCGGCAAACGATCTCCGATTGAGGAGCTTTCTTCGCGGGAGTGAAGCTATAGGGCAACTATACAGTCCTACGGACACAGTCCTACGGACTGCAATTTTCGGGCCGAAAACGCGTTTCGGGCGCGTCTGGACCTCCGTTTTTCAGAAAGCAGGCAATTTCGAGCACTGCGGGTAAGTCATCGATTCACTGCAGAACTCTGTTTTAAGAACTGCAGGAAGACAGATTGACTGTGCAGACACTGTGGGTGCTGCAAAGAGGTCTACAGTTGCCATTGGGTGTATGTATGTGCATTGAGGTCACTGGTTGTGACATTTGAGTGGATTGCAGTACCGCTGTGCAGAAAATACAGCACTTGTGCAGAAAAACCAGAGTGCAGGTTCTGGTAAAATTGTGTGTTTGGCAAGATGTCTAATGATGGCATAACACAGATTGTGGCTGAGAAGCTGGATAAGAATAACTTCCATGCTTGGAGGTTCAGGTTGACAAATTTCCTGATGGGAAAAGGTTATTGGGACTACATAGAAGGTGAGCATGAAGAGGCACCGGAGATACCGGATATAAATCCGACTGCTGCAGATGTGAAAGAGTTTAAAGACTGGAACCAAGAAGCTAGGAAAGTAATGTATTGGCTTTCCATTAGTATACAGGACACCATGATTGGGCACATTCAGGATGCCAAGTCCCCCAAGGAGGCGTGGGACACCTTGGTAAAGCTTTATGAAACAAACACCAAGGCACGTAAGATACAGTTGAAGAATGAACTTCACACTGTGGAGAAAAAGAGCATGTCTGTGAATGACTATGCGTTGAAGATAAAGGGTATTGTGGAATCCCTTGCATCTATTGGTGTGTCAGTAGATGATGATGACAAGGTGGAAGTCTGTCTACGTGGTCTCGGGCCACAATACAAGGCGTTCAAGACGTCTATTCAGACTCGGGAAAACATTCCCAACTTTACAGATTTGGTGTCTATGCTGATTATCGAAGAGAAGAACTTGGGTGAAGACCAACAGTCTTCACAAAGTAAAAACAGTTCAGAGCAACAGGCTTTCTACACGAGTTCAGGAAGAGGACGAGGTAGAGGAGGCCGTGGACGCGGTCAAGGAGGTGGCCGAACAGGTAATCAGAATTATGGCCAGCAGCAGCAGCAACAACAACAGTCCCAGAATCAACAACAACAACAACACGCAGGTGGAAGAGGCAAATTCAGAGGCAGGGGGAGTCAAAGAGGCCGTGGAAATTGGCAAAGGCAATATAATGATACACGTGAATGCTATTATTGTGGTAAGCCTGGACATGTGCAGTCAGAATGTTATAAAAAGCAGGCTGACATGCAAAATGGGAAAGTGCAGCAAAACAACTATGCATCCTCAAGCAGAAATAATGAGGATAATGAGAGGTTGTTTGTTATGCAGCATGTCGTGAATGCCATGTCTGAAAATGTTGATGCAGCACAAAAAGATAATGTATGGTATGTGGATTCAGGCGCTTCGAACCACATGACGAGTCATGGGGAGTGGTTCAAAGAGATGAAAAACCCGGAAAGACCAGGTTTTGTGGAAACAGGGGATGACACTGCTCATCCAATTGCCCACGTTGGAGATGTGCCATTGTCTATGCAGGATGGCAAAGTGAAGTACCTTGCAGATGTACTTCATGTACCGAACATAACAAAGAATCTGGTTTCAGTTGGCCAGATGATTGAGCAGGGTTTGCAGGTTCGGTTTAACCCTGATGGGTGTTATGTTGAAGATTTCAAAGACAAGTGCAGGTTGGTTGCAAAAGGCAACAGAGTGGGCAGAATGTTTACGTTGAATGTAGACATGCCTGAAATGAGTGCTGCGATGTTTGCAAATGGTTCAGGAGTTGTTGCAGACACAGACATATGGCATAAAAGAATTGGACATGTAAATGTGCAGAGATTGAAGTCTATGCAGACAAAAGGAATTGTGACAGGACTGCCAAAATTTAAAGTGGAAGGTATGCAGAAAATTTGTGAAGCATGCCAATTTGGGAAGCAAACAAAGAATGTGTTTCCACGTAACAGATATGTGAGCAGAAATGCACTAGATCTTGTGCATTCAGATGTATGGGGTCCTACGAAGACCGTGTCTATGGGAGGCTGCAGGTACTATGTCACTTTCATTGATGACCACACAAGGAAAGTGTGGGTATATTTCATGAAGGAGAAGAGTGAGGTTTTCACTCACTTTCAGAATTTCAAAGTTTTGGTTGAAAAGCAAACAGGAAAATATGTCAAGTGCCTAAGGTCAGATGGAGGGGGAGAGTACTTCTCCAATGAGTTCTTTGAATTCTTGAAGAAGAATGGTATTCGGAGACAGTTCACATGCAGATATACTCCGCAGCAAAATGGAGTTTCTGAGCGGAAAAACAGGCACATTGCTGAGATTGCGCGAGCATTGATGGAAGAGAAGAATATGCCGCATTGCTATTGGGCTGAGGCTGTTTCTACAGCAGTATACATCATGAACAGGACTCCAACTGCAGCCATACATGATGTAACTCCAGAGGAGAGGTTTACTGGCAGAAAACCAGATTTGTCTCATCTGAAAGTCTTTGGATGCATTGCATATGTGCATGTGCCAGATGAGCTGAGAACCAAGCTGGATCCGAAAGCTGAAAAATGTGTGTTTATTGGATATTCCCTTGAGCAAAAGGGATACAGGTGTTATAACCCTACTACACGTGAGTTGAGGGTAAGTAGGGATGTTGTCTTTGATGAGATGAGCAGTTGGTATGCTGCTGAAAAAGAAGCTGTTGGGGCTGATGTGAGTGGAAGTGTGGTTGCACAGAATGCAGGTCAGCAATCACAGTCTTTGAGTGGACCAGGAGAGTCCTCATCTAGTGGGTCTGTTGATAGACCATGGAGTGGCAGGCTGCGTCATAATACCAGCCCTGCAAATGTGATTAGTACATCACGTAAAGGAAAAGAGAAAGTGGTTGAGCCCCTTGGCATGCCTGACATTTCTGCAGGGCATTCTCATGTTGATGGAGAGTCTAGTGGCTCAGATATGAGCCTTGATGAGGAGCTTGGGATCCCAGCTATGAGAACACCTGGTGTAAAGAAGGCTATGGAAGCCATGAATGAGAAGCTGTGAAGATCTGGGAGAGTGAGAAATCCTGTGCAGAGATTTACCTATGATGGTTATGTGGCACATCACTATGCATATATGGCAAAGGTTGTGCAGGTTGTTGAGCCCACATGCATTGATGAGGCTATTGGAAATGTGTGTTGGGAGAAAGCTATGGATGAGGAGATGGATGCACTATATGGAAATGAAACTTGGGATTTAGTGCAATTGCCAGAAGGCAAGAAGGCCATTGGATGCAAGTGGGTGTACAAAGTTAAACATAACAGTGATGGAAGCATAAACAGGTACAAGGCTAGATTGGTAGCCAAAGGATATGCGCAGACATATGGGATTGATTATGAGGAAACTTTCAGCCCAGTTGCCAAGATGGCAACGGTGAGAGTTGTGATAGCAGTGGCTGCGTCAAAGCAATGGTCTTTACATCAGATGGATGTAAAGAATGCATTCTTGCATGGGGATTTGCAAGAAGAGGTGTATATGTTGCAGCCACCTGGATATGAGGATGTGGGTCACCCCGAGCATGTTTGCAGGTTGAAGAAAGCCTTGTATGGCTTAAAGCAAGCACCAAGAGCATGGTCTGACAAGATTTCTGAATATCTTGTCACTATTGGCTTTCATGTAGCCAATGCAGATTTCTCGCTGTATGTGAGACATGGTGATAGAGGGGTTGTGCTTGTTGTCATCTATGTAGATGACTTGATCATTACGGGGGACCATGATGCAGAGATCTTTGATGTAAAGATCTTGCTTAAACAGAAGTTCGAGATGAAGGATCTGGGGGAGCTCAGATATTTCTTGGGCATTGAGGTGATTAGGTCACCACATGGTATTGGATTACTGCAGAGACAGTATGGCTTGGACATGTTGTCCAAGTATGGTATGACAGGCTGTAAGCCTATTTCTGTGCCATTGGATCAGAATGACAAGTTGAGTGCAGATTCAGGAGAGATCTTGGAGGATCCTACTATGTACAGGAGCATAGTAGGAAGTTTGATCTACATGACGATCACCAGACCAGATTTGAGCTATGCTGTTGGGTTGGTGAGTCAGTTTATGCAGGTTCCACGGAAACCGCATTTGGATGCTGTGAGACGCATACTGAGGTATGTGAAGTCTACTTTACATTGTGGACTATTCTATGAGACTGGGACAGAGATATGTGTACATGGGTACACAGATGCTGATTGGGCTGGTAGTATCTCAGATAGAAGATCTACCAGTGGATTCATGTTTTCTTTGGGGAGTGCTGCTGTGACTTGGAGCAGCAAGAAGCAGCCTACGGTTGCTCTATCGAGTACGGAGGCCGAGTACAGAGGAGCTGCTATGGCAGCATGTGAGGTAGCTTGGTTGAGAAAGCTACTTGCAGATTTGGGTAAGACAAGTTGTCATTTTCTGTGACAACATTAGCAGTATACAGTTGGCCAGGAACCCAGTCTTTCATGCTCGTACGAAGCACATAGAGGTCCACTACCACTTCGTCAGAGAGAAGGTCTTGGCAGGAGACCTTGACCTTGTATATGTCAGCACAGAGGATCAGGTAGCTGACATCTTCACCAAAGCATTGGGTACAGAGAAGCTCCGCAGATTCAGGGCTTCGCTTGGTGTACATGAGATGGAGTTGAGCTCGAGGGGGAGTGTTGAGATATCGAGCTCTAGTGAGGCGGTGGACACTGATGACCCGCCTGGGGGATAGGCCCCGCACTTACATCACTGGCATGGTTGGTGAGATCTTGGGTGATATGCGGCCAGTGGGATGACAGGCTGTGTGACAGCCACTCTAGAGACTGGCATAGTTATAGCGCCAGCTCATTTAGTCGGGTTCACACTATAGAGAACCCGTGTATGTATTTGGTTGAGTACCTTTCATATTAGGTGTACTCTTATGTTGTATATGGTGTGTTGAGTGTTGAGTAGAGAAGAAGAAGATTTTCAGCCTCTCACCTTGTGTGTTCTCTATTAGGGTTTTGTGAGTGTGTGTGTGTGCTTGCAAGAGCTCAAGCTCTCTTCCCCCCTGCATCTTTTCAAGAACGTCATCCTTTCCTCTTTTATAAAGAGTCCCGGCTATCAGGCAATAGGGTTCGCATTCTTTAATTAGCTTTCGAGCTAGATCTTTACGAAGCTCCTTGGGTGGAAAGCCATTAACCAAAAAGTTAACAATCTTCTCACTCCATTCAGGCATTGTCTCCACCACATGAACAGGGAAGTGTTCGGTAAGTCATCATCGACCCCCGTAGGAGCCTCACCATTAGGTATGCGAGACAAATGGTCAGCCATAACATGTTTTTTGCTAGGTCTCACAACAACAGTGAAATCAAACTCGAGAAGAATCAATAGCCACCGTGTGATTCTTCCTGTGGAGCATGGTTTGTTTACCAGATACAACAATGCTTGATGATCTACATAGAAAACAAACTTGGTGGCAAGGAGGTAATAACAAAATTTCCTTACTGCATATATCATTGCCAACCCTTCTCGCTCCGTAGTGGTGTAGTTCATCTCAGCATCGTTCAACTAGCGACTGGCAAAGCTAATGGGGTAGTCTAGCTTGTGTTCTCCAGGTTGAGTTAAAACACACCCAATAGCAAAGTTTGATGCATCAATATGCACATGGAAGAGTAAATCCCAGTTAGGCATTCTCAAGATTGGAGCACTTGCCAAGGCCTTCTTTAATAGCTCATAGGCACGGTCACATTCTTCGGTCCAAATAAACTCGATGAGAAGCTTATACAATGGTCGAGCTATCTCGGCGAAGAAGAGAATAAACCTTCGATAATAACCAACGTGGCCCATAAAGCGTTGGACTCCCTTGTAGTTGGTGGGTGGGGGTAATTCCAGAATGACCTTGATTTTACTCTCGTCAGTGGAAATCCCATTTTTGGACACTATATGCCCTAAGATAACTCCGTGTTTAACCCAGAATTGGCATTTGAAAGGATTCAAGGAGATGCGATATAATCTACACCTTTCAAATATTTTTCGTAAACACATCAAGTGCTCATCCCAAGAGGAATGAACACAAAGATCGTCTAAGAAAGCTTCACAGAAGTCCCTTAGATATTCCTTAAAGGTCGTGTTTATCAATCGTTGGAATGTTGCAGGTGCATTGGTCAAGCCGAAAGGCCATGACGCGAAAGGCAAACACTCCAAACTCCGTGATAAATGCTATTTTAGCTTGGTCCTCAACTACAATTGTGATCTCATTGTAACCCGAGTACCCATCTAAAAAGCTATATGCCTCCTTGCCTGCCACTCTTTCAAGCACATGTTCAGAATATGGCAAGGGGTAATGATCCCTTCTGGTGGCTGCATTAACCTTTTTGAGATCAACGCACACTCTAAGTTTCCCATTCTTCTTTGGCACGATGACTATCGGAGAAACCCATTCTGAGTGCTCAATTGGGTATATGAATCCACATTTTACCAGCTTTTCAATTTCCTCTTGTACAATCTTTGCGTACTTAGGATTCATTGGGTAGGGACGTTGCTGGACTGGTTTAGCAGTGCTAATCATTGGAATCCTGTGTTGCACCACCGAGGGTGGGACACCCTTCATATCATGATATGTCCAAGCAAATATGTCCTTGAATTCTTTAAGAAGCTTTGTAAGTGCAGCTTCTTCCGCCTTGGTGAGGTCTTGAGCAATAAAAACTGGTTTAGACTCCTCACCCGGATCTGCTAAGTCTATCTCCTTAACTACCGCAGGGCCATCGTAGACACCGCTACTCCCATTGGTAGGCGTTCGTTGGGCTTTTGTGTAGACTACTTTACGTTCCCCCCTGTGGTGAATGATTTGAAATGCTCGGGTGCGGGGTGTAAGTCTACTGGTTCTTGTTGTGCCAGGCTTTTTTCTTTCAATTCCGCTTCCTTTTGTTGTTGAGCCAACTCTTGGTTTTGCCGCCTTCTTGTGGTACGACTTAGTTTCGGCTTCTCTTCGATTTCTAATTGGGTGACGACATGAGGTTGCGGAATACACCACATGACACTTTGGAGGTATTGTCCCCAATTATCTGCTATCTTCCCCCGATGAGCATCAACCGATGGCTCCTACATAACTAAGCCATTCTGCAGTGGATCTTTCCTTGTTTATTGCAGTGCGTACATTAGCTCGATAGCGTTGGCGCTTATGTTTCGTTTTCTTCTTACCAAGTTTTTGATTTTTGTTTCTATCAGATTCGGACTCACTTGGTCGATCTTCACTTTCGGATGAACTGCAGGAGGTCACTGTCCTAGGCCTTGAGCACCTTGCTTCCACCTTTGGGTGAATATTTGATTCATTTTCCCCATCAGGCTTAGGGTCAGTTTCTTCGCTACTTTCAGTGTCGGTGGAGTTTGCCACTTTCTCGGCATCAGGGGTCAAGTGCATAACACCTATCATGTTTATTGGCACTAACGGTGGCATATCTTGCCCCTCAGGTGTTACCCAGCTTGTGCCTCTATTCCCCCATGTGTCTATGGTTGCCGCTAGGTGTACCCAATCCACGTTATCCGACTCAGTCATACCTGGTAGGACATCCATATAAGGAGAATCTTTCCCATCATCAGTCTCTTTTTTGCATGTATAGCAATACCTTAATGGGGCGGAGTGAATAGTGGTATCCGATCGATTATCAATGATAACCTTGCTTCCTAAAGGATGTGCACGACCATTCTCAAGATCAACTCGAATGACAGAGTCCTGGAATTGTAGGTAGACATGGTTTTTCGACCAGTCATGTACCATTTGTGCTTCCCTCATGAAAGGACGTCCTAAGATCATTTGATATGACATAGGATGCTTGGAGAAATCCATTACAATGAAGGTATGTTTTACCTTGTATCCCAGGACCTTGATCTTAAGGTCCCTTAACATTCCAATAGGTTTAGCTATGGTTCCGTTTGCCATCTTAACCACTATGTTTGTGACTTCGAGGTGAGGCCTTCCCATAGATTCCCAACAGTTTTTAGTCACAATGCTCACTCCAGCACCACCATCAAGGATTCCCTTTAGCGTTAATCCCTTGGTAGTAATGGGGAGGGTTGCATTAGATTCGTCACCTTCAAAGTACTGTCCGAACTTGTTTTATAGGTATTTCAACGACCGAATCTTCATCTAAGTTGGGTTGTAGATCCCAATGCTCCCCTTCATCTTGAAGTGTGTCAGGTCTATCCATATTTGCAAATTGTGGTAGCCCCGCCTTTAGTTCTCCATTGAGAAATGCCCAAAGAGCTAAGAATAGCTCAGGATCTCCGTATAACTTGGATATGATCGTGGTTCTTATCTCAGAGGACATGAAATCCATTAGCTTGGACACATTCAACGGTGCTTTTCGAGACATCGCCCCTTGACTAGGGACTGGTGAAGATGGAATCACTTTCTCTTCGATGGGGTCAGGCATTCCCTCACTAAACATTCTTTCCAGCAAGAAGGGTGTTTGCCCACTTCCGGATGTCCTATCCTCACTTTCTTCCCGAATGATACTAGGTATAGCTAACGGTTTATGGTTCCGGTGAGGCTGAACTTGCGTAGGAAACACTGTGTCTGGAATTTTGATTTTTCTCGGGTTTGGCTCCAGTTCTCTTTGTGTTTCTTCCACCAAACCCCTTAAGTGTTGCACTTGTTCAATCTCCTCAACTGGGTTTGGGTAAGTTCCAATATTTTTCTTGAGGGTTTTTGGCCCACGTGGCTTGTCTTGGGGAGTCTCAGTCAGTTTGGGTGGTCGAGAGGGCATTAACTGACTTGGTTGTGGGGCCGAGGAAGTTTCCTTCTGTTTTTCCTTATTTATGTACTCGCTTGATTCTCCTTCATTGAGCTCGCGAGTGGGTTCCTCCCTTAAGGTAGTGGCTTTGGTCCCCATGGTTTCTATTGAATCGGAATCATCTTCAGGATCATTCATATACACGGGGTCGTCTCCTATCCCTATGTTAGTCTTTGAACTAGGCTTGGAGCTCATGGCATTAAGTGATCTCTTCCGCCGTGTTTTCTTTTTCTTTGCCTGAGCGATTGATGCAGTATCCCTCTCTTCAAGAATGTAGTTTTGATTTTGAAGCATTGACCGTGTAACTACATTCGCGGGTACAACGGGTGTGGTTCCTCGTGCCTGGTTGGTGACCTCAACCAAATTCAATGGCGTAATCTTGGGTGCAATAGGATTATGTGGACATTGAGCAATCAAATGATCTATGCCACAACAATTACATGTAAGTACCAGCATTCCCGATGTGCTCCCTTGATTTGGTTGCATCTGAGTAGAGATCTTCTGTAGCCTATTAGGGCACTCCGCTACACGATGCGGTCCACCACAATCATAGCATTGAAGAGGTGGTCTCCTCGCCAAGGTGTTAAGGTTTTACCCTCTTGTGGCGAGAGCAGCTGCTTACAGGCTTGACTTGCCCGAAATGATCCTCCATGTAGTACTGGGGAATCATTTCAAACGTGTCAATCCCGTATGGAGTAGTGGGGTCTATCTCCTCTTCATAATCCCCACACGCACTATGTGACTCACAACCCATCTGGTTTATTGGGGTAATCCTTGGATGTGGAGGTTGTGGTCCTAACACTGGCGGTGGTAACGGCACAGACTGGACTACATTCGGATTCCTTGGAACTATGTGCTGTGACGGTTGCTCGATAGGTTGTGCAGGCATTAGCGCAGGTACTTGAGTTGTGTTTGACCACGCTAGTGGTGCCTGATTTGCCAACATTTGCTTAAGTGCTAGGCAATCTTTAGATTGATGGCCATACTTACCACATGCATTGCAATTCCCATTGAATTTGACTCTGAATGTGGGACATTCACTCGTGCTATGTGGTCCTAAGCACACCGAACACCATTGTTGCTCTCTCCTTGGGTACATATGGCTATTCTGGGGAGCTCGATTACCCCTAAAGTATTCTTGGAGAGCCT
Organism: Cibotium barometz; assembly: GCF_041138505.1. Taxonomy (NCBI): domain Eukaryota; kingdom Viridiplantae; phylum Streptophyta; class Polypodiopsida; order Cyatheales; family Cibotiaceae; genus Cibotium; species Cibotium barometz. The sequence goes on along the minus strand of NC_141092.1, from coordinate 32,059,942 downwards.
TAGTAAGGTCGGTCACAGACATTTCAGATATCTTGGGCTCCTTGGCAATAGGTCTCACCGTCATTGGCTCGTGCCCAGATACTTGCGAACTAACGGATTTTGTTTCTGAAGACACCTTTTTTCCTGCAATCATCAAGTTGTCTTCTAACTGGATTGCATTGGCAGTGACTGCTTCCCACGTTGTAAGACCTCTAATGACTAGGCCATTGTAAATGTCCTCGTGGTGGCGCAATCCTCGGATGAATCTATCGAGCAGTTGGTTATTATTGAAGCGTTCATCGGGAGTGCAGCGAGAATTTAGATGCTTCAATCGACTTATAAAGTCTCTCACTGACTCCCCTTCCTCACGTTCAGCTTTTTGGAGTTGAGATGCTACTCCCCAAAGCACACCCTCACGTATGTATTCTTTCAAGAACAATCTCTTGAGAGTGGGGTAGTGAGTGCGCTCTTCAACCCTTAAGGTTCGATACCAATCTCCGGCCTTCCCACTCAAGGTTAAGCCTAAGGCTTTACACTTATGCAGCTCATTGTGCTCTTCCAAGGAATCACACACGTGTTCAAAGACTTCAATGTGCTTCCTAACATCCTCGTTACCATTGAAGTTTTGAGTGAGCTTAGCCACTTGTACTGCCTTGCTTCTAGGTTCTCTCTCAGGCATACCCCGCATGCTTTCCGCAATAGATCGTCCGATCGTCTGAGCAAATGCTGCGAGATCACCTAGGTGAGCAGGCATAGCTGGTGGAGGCACTTCTGGGATAGCCTGGCTGATAGGAGTTGGCGTTGGTCTGAGTATGTTGGCAAACGACGTAGGATATGATATGTGACTTGGCCTAGCTCCTCTTGGATAATGGTTATGATAAGGTGGTCGTGGAGCATACGCCATTGGCATACTAAGAGGCGTAGGAGCTACATGAGCATGAGTAGCGATAGGTACATATGGTTGATAGGCACTGGCACGCACTGCTGTAGGTACTGTTCCACGAGGTAGCGGTGTCGTACTAACTACAGTGGTAACAGGTGCACTTTCAGCTATGCTCATCATTGGGGTAGGCATTGTGGATTCCTTAATGGAAAGTTGAGCCAAGGTTGGAAAGCTAAAGTTACTACTCGTGGGCTCAACCTGCATTGAGACTCCAGGCGAAACAACATACGAAGGGTCTATGGGACTCACCGAGGGAGTCTCCAATTGTGATAGGGTTGGTTGTTTGGCCTTGCCCGTATCCAAAAACCTCATAGGGCCAGTGGAAACTAGGTCCACTCCCCTATTTTGCCTCTCAATTTGGATAATTCTATGAATAACCTCACATATCATTTGATGTTGCTCTTCTAGATTAGTGGTGCTAGATGTAGATCGTAGGACTTCTAACCAACCTACATGGTATGTGTAACCCGTGTATAGGTCCGTTAGAGTCTCTGTGTGTAGATCATATTCCCAATTTTCATTGAGAAATATCCCATCTAGACTTGGTGTGCCAAACGGTTCTCTTGAAGTGGACGCAATGTCACTTCTTATGGATTGGCTTCTAGGGACCTCTACTTTAGGAAGAGCATCGGAATGTGGTAGCTCAGTAGGGCCCTCATTAAACGAAGTGGGTAGAATATCCACATGGACACTCTTTGGGAGGGTAGGGTCTACATAAGATGTGAATGGTGAATCTACTACCCCTCCTTCCTCATTTACTTCGCTTGTCGCATATTCAGAGCGTGTAGCTCTACTAAAGGTCTCTATTAGACGACTAAACATGCTAGATCCGGGTTGTGGGACCCACACTGGCATGTTTTGGCTTATCTCCTCAGGGTTCTTGGTAGGGTGCCCTTCCATGGCTTCTGAGTCAGAGGATGAGTCACTATCCACTATTTGTGGATCTTGGGTTGCACTCCCTTGGGTTCCAGCCGAAGGCCAAGATGCCAACGTGGAGGGATGGTGTGAGCCTACGTAGACTGAAACGCTTTCTAGTGGTTCAGGCTCTAGCACCCGACTAGAACGTAGATGCATGTGATGTGGGTACCCTATGTGCATTGGTAACTACCCTTGAAACTCTATGTGATGTGGGTACCCTATGTGCGTTGGTAACTACCCTTGAAACTCACACAAGTGGTTTCTTAGGTATTTCGCACCCCGTTTTTACTTGTTTTTAGATTATTTTTAAATTGTTTTTAACTCGTTTTTGACCCCCTTACTTACGGTCGAACTTGGACTAGGGCGTGTGATAGCTCGAAACGAGCGTATCGTTCAAAGGTTCCTAGTGTGCTTTACAGCACCGTGTTTGCCTATCCAGAGCTCCTGTGGTCCTCAAAACAGTCCGTTTCCCTATGGGGGAAGGGGCAAAAGCCTATTTGCTTGTGGAGGAAAGGGTGAGGGCTTTATCCCACATCCTCACTTTACTCCTTGGGGAGTGGGCTACATATAGGGCACAACTTCCCATAAGCTCTCACTTGAAAGAAAGCTATGGAGGCTCACTCTCCTATATATATATATCAAAAGACCGAGACCGAGACCGAGGCCGGGATCGTGGGTCAATTGGGGGTTTTTTCTTTTCAAATTTTTTTTCTCCAATTAAAAAATCTTCCCTCTCCACACATTTTTAAACTTTATTTTTTATTTTTTTGGGGATAGATTTTCTAGGGTTTCTTTCTGGAGTTCAGCCTTGGCCGCGGCGCAGTTCACACACAGCACAGGTCTGGGGATTCAGAAATCCCCCTCACACGCAGAAAACCAGATAATAGAACACACGCCCATATGTGGAGCAGAAAAATAACAGAAATGCAGAAGATAAATTACAGATACAGATTGCAAAAAACGGAAACACCTCAACAACAAACACACAGTCGCTTTCCTACAGTGTGCATTAAACTTCACGCAGCAGCTCGAGCTGCAAACTGGAGCTTGGTGCAGGGTAACTCCCCGACAGCGGCGCCAAAAATGTGCGCTTTTGCCACACAGGTCATAGCTGGGGACTTTCCAAACACCGTATGCGAGCCACGAATGGCTGCAAGCATACAACCAGGAAGGCAAGCTCAAAACAGAATGCAAAAGGTGTGTCCCTCACCGCTTAACCGCCGCCTTGAAGGATTCCCGCGTCGCAGTGAAGAAGGAGCCGCCGTTGCCGCTCTACCACCTCTCCGCCACCGTGCCGCTACACAGTGCTCGATCGCTCTCTCACTCTCTCTCTCTCTCTCACACGCAGGAGAAGAAAACCAAGGAGGTAAGGCAAGAGCACTCTTGTATTCACAACACATGAGAATGAAGATTTTAGGGTTACATTTGACTCTTATAGGTGACTTGGCCGTTCACACTTGGGCGCCCATACATGGCTGGCCGATCCTAACCCTTATCCTACTAATATTCAAGGTGCGCCTCTCATCGACGATCACCCAATCCCTTCATCCTTAACATATAGTGCCGACAAGCTCGGACCATGACTCAGAATATTTAAATTAATGACGTAAAGCATAGTACGTCTCAATGTCCGCCGTCATAGGTTAACAATACATCGATACCAAGTTCTGGCAGGCACTGATGACGTAAGTGGGGATGTCATAGTATCTAGTCCATAATATGAATGATGGAGCTGATGGTTATTTAGTCTTGTGGATGACTACCATGAGTTCACAACTTTCACTCTCTCACAAGGTGAATTTGAGCATCTTTCTGGATTCATCTAGATATATATAGATCTTCAATGATTTAGTATCAGGAAAGACTCCATACATGAAGCCTATCTTGGTAAAGAAGCCTAATGTCTGACATTTTTGGGTGATTGGATGTGATATCTATGTACATGTGCCAAAGACTCGGAGTAGAAATTTGCATTTCCAAGTCCAAGAAGTGCTTCCATTAACAGTAGTTGTTCGGTAGCAGCATATGTTGAGAGATGTCTTTGAGGAACCAAATGAGGTGTTTCATGAAAGCAATGAATATGAAGAAGATTTGCACATAAGCATGATGATGCTGTGCCAGAAGACCAGGAAGTAGGTTTGGCATGCCAAGAAGTCGGTAGAGACCATGAGCATGATGATGTTGTGCCAGAAGACCAGAAAACATGTTGAGAGTTCAAGATTCCTCCACATTGAGAGACTCTAGTGTGCAGGGATTCCTCATGAATGGATTCAAGAGGACCACCCTAGGCGATCATATTGATTACGGGGAAAGGAATCGACAGGAGAGTACTTGCAACTGAAATATGGCCTTTTGTGTAGAGCCATGCAAAAACGAGAGCCAACCAATGTTGGAGATTCCTCATACAAGAAAAGTGGAAGCAAGCAATGCAAGCGGAGATTGATGCTACTGAGAAAATGGTACGTGGGAACTTGTTCCCAAACCACAGAAGCAGAAGGTCATTGGAGTCAAGTGGGGTTTTAAGACCAATTGTCATAGTGATGGCACTTTAGACAAACACAAAGCTAGACTTGTAGCCAAGGGGTATGCTCAAAGAGCCGACATCGACTTTGAAGACACCTTTGCACCTACAACGTGGATGACCACTATTCAAATAGTTCTTACGGTGGCAGTTAAGAAGAAATGACAAATTTACTAGATGGATGTCAAGTCTACATTTCTTAGCGACGACGATATTAGGGAGGAGGCTTATGTGGAACAACCTCCAAGCTTCCAACTCCAAGGATCAAAAGGCATGGTTTATAGGTTGAAGAGACTTTGTATCAACTCATGCAAGTTTCCACCAATGCTTGGATGACAATATAGATTCATTCATCATTTGAAAAGGTTACTTTTACCTCTACATCTTCCAAAAGAAGAGAGCAAACATGATAGTCCTGTATGTAGATGACTTGCTCATTTTTGAGACCATCATCAATGTAGAGCACATTGCAAACACTAACATCGCCTTGCAGAAAGTTAGATGACTGACATGGACTTACACAATTTCTTTTTAGGATTGGAGCTGTGGCAGACTCAGAGAGGGATCGTTGTCTTCCAGCAGCAGTGTGTGAAGGAGCTCTTGGAAGCGTTTGGGTGGGATGGAAGTCTGCAAGCCCATTTTAACTCCTATGGAGCTGAACACGAAGGTATCGGTTCATGAGGATCCTTGATTTGGCTTTTGAACAGGCGAATGGATGTTTGCTTCTTGGTCACATTGTTGGCTTTTGAACAGGCGAAGGGATGTTTGCTTCTTGGTCGCATTGTTGGCTGGTTTCATGAACCAGTGAAGTCACATTGGCAGATAGGATTGCGCATCGTTCAATATCTGAGGTGACACCAGACTGTGGCATTCTCTATCCCCCGCCCCACGGCCCACCGAGGGGGGGGTAAACGACGAAGTTGAATGAAGGGGACGAACATATTCGGACTGGTAACCTTTTGATAATTAAAATTTTAAGTTTCTCTTACAATGTCTCGGTGTCATCATGTTTGTTTAACATGGAGTGTCTATCATGTGCCAGTTTGTCACCCAAGGCATCAGAAATACTCTTGGGGGGCAGAGGAAGCTATGCCAGAACAGTGCGAATTTGGCCTCTGCAATAACGATGTAGGCTCAAAATTTACACTATTCTGGCACTTCACTCCTAGCCACTTAGAATCATTTTTGATGCATTTATAATGAAGTTGAGCACACTAATTGTGAGAAACAATAGTTTATAAGATAAAAACACCTTTAATCATGTGCAAAAATATAGTGTTTATCATCCAATGCATCAGAATTGCTCCTGGAGGACTGGGGAAGCTATGCCAGAACAGTGCGAATTTAGGCTCTGCAACGACGGTGCAGGCTCAAAATTTGCACTGTTTTGGCATTGCTCCCCGAGCCACTCAGGATCATTTCTGATGCATTTATAATGAAGTTGCGCACACTAATTATGAGAAATAGCAGTTTATAAGATAAAAACATCTTAAATTATGTTTAAAAATATAGTATTTATCATCTAATGCATCAGAATTGCTCCTGGAGGACTGGGGAAGCTATGCCAGAACAGTGCAAATTTAGGCTCTACAGCGGTGGTGCAGGTTGAAAATTTGCAGTGTTCTGGCACTACTGCCCTAGCCACTCAGGATCATTTGTGGTGCATTTATAATGAAGTTGAGCACACTAACTGTGAGAAATATTAGTTTATAAGATAAAAACACCTTTAATCATGTGTAAAAATATAGTGTTTATCATCCAATGCATCAGAATTGCTCCTGGAGGACTGAGGAAGCTGTGCCAGAACAGTGCGAATTTAGGCTTTGCATCGGCGGTGTAGGCTCAAAATTCACACTATTCTGGCACTACTCCCCCATCCACTTAGGATCATTTTTGATGCATTTATTATGAAGTTGAGTACATTAATTATGAAATAATAGTTTATAAGATAAAAACAGCTTTAATCATGTGTAAAATTATATTGTTTGTCATCCAATGCATCAGAATTGCTCCTGGAGGATTGGGGAAGCTATGCCACAACAGTGCGAATTTAGGCTCTGCAGTGACGATGCAGGCTTAAAATTTGCAGTGCTCTGGCACTACTTCCCCAGCCACTCACGATCATTTCTAATGCATTTGTAATAAAGATGAGTACAATAATTGTGAGAAACAATAGTTTATAAGATAAAAACAGCTTCAATCATGTGTAAAATTACATTGTTTATCATCCAATGCATCAATTGCTGGAGGACTGAGGAAGCTATGCCAAAACAGTGCGAATTTAGGCTATGTAGCGGCGGTGCAGGCTCAAAATTTGCACTGTTCTGGCACTGCTTCCCCATCCACTAAGGATCATTTTTGATAATGAAGTTGAGTACATTAATTATAAAAACAATAATTTACAAAATAAAAATACCTTTAATCATGTATAAAAATACATTATTTATCATCCAATGCATCATAATTGCTCCTGGAGGGCTGGGGAAGCTATGCCAGAATAGTGCAAATTCGGGCTCTACACAGTAGCGGTGCAGGCTCAAAATTTGCACTATTCTGGCACCGCTCCCCCAGCCACTCAGAATCATTTTTGATGCATTTATAATCAAGTTGAGTACATTGATTATGAGAAACAATAATTTACAAGATAAAAATGCCTTTAATCATGTATAAAAATACATTATTTATCATCCAATGTATCAGAATTGCTCCTGAAGGGCTGGGGAAGCTGTTCTGGCACTACTCCCCTAGACTCCCAGGGTCAATTATGATGCATTCACAAAAACATTGATGGTACAAACTAAAAAAAACAATGATATACTTGATAAAAATAAGTTTACAAAAATTATATTGTATTATAATAAGAAATGATACATCATCTTTACAAAAGCTTTCTTACAATATTGAGCTTCCTTCTCTTGTTATTGGGCAGAGTGTGCTCAAGGAGTGATTGGGCTATTTCTTGAGGATCCTCTATGCCTATGCTTTTGGCTATACCTATACGAGCAAGAAGCTTACCCCTAAATCCAGAACCAAAAACATCCAAGGCAAGGGATTTTTTAATTAGAACTCTACATTTGGTGCTCTGTGCCATAGAGGCTACACAGAGCACCTTAGAGAGGGCTTTCAAAAAGAAGAGAGTGAAGGCAAATTGAGGGGTGTAGTCCCTATGGATAATGGTGGCGATGCCATCCATAGGAAGTCGACCAAGATAATGCGCCAACGCAGCATCATGTCCATGGACCTTGGCCTGGTCTCTACTGCCGCCACCTCTCCCAGCAAATGCGTCAATTTCAACCACCATCTGCAATCAAAGGAAAAATCAAAATATTTTCCTATACATAATTACAAATGTTTCTAGGTTGTAAAAGGTCGATTATTATCTCTTGCTCAATTTCTTCTTTTGCCAAAGTGCTGGTGGTGCCTCATCCTTTTTTGGTGCTTTGGTCTCGTCCATTGCTCCAGCAGAGCAGCAGCAAGGGTATCCTTTTCAGCCTCCTCTAGCTTGTCTTGTAAGGTTGTGAATTCCTCCTCTGGAACTAGGGCTTGCTCCACGGTCTCAACCACAATTTCGTTGACCAAAGCAACTATCTCTGCGATAGATTCTCCAAGGGGTAATATAGCACTATCTAGGTGAGTACCGAGGTTGGACGTATCAAGGTCCACCTCACATCGCATGCATATAATGCCCAGGCATTCATCCATTCTCAAGCTAGCTGTCTTTTCAAGGTCATGAAGAAATAAGTATTCTTCACCTTCCACCACAATGGTGCTCAAGAGATTGATCTCAAGCTCTAGCAGCACCTTGCTCTCCTGGTGTGGGGAAGATGGCCCCGCATCTTCTACTACAGTGGGCTGCTTAACTGCAGATTGTGCACCCTCTGGAAAGTGCTCTGATGCAAGCTGCTCTTCTACACCAACACTCATTCCTACTGCCTTCACTTCCTTGTCATCCCTCAAATACCCTGCCAACTGCAATGCAGACATCTCTACCTCCTCATCCGAATCCTCATCGTCGCGCTGATGAGGAAGGCAAAAGTGGCGAGCCACGAGAGGAACCTAGTTCCTAAATTGCCCTTCCCCAACCTCTTCACCTCATCTGAATCCTCATCTCGCTGATGAGGAACGCAAAAGTGGCGAGCCACGAGAGGAACCTAGTTCATAAATTCCCCTTCCCCAACCTCTTCACCTCCTGCTTATTGAAGGTACAGTAAGCTCTTGTGGGGATGCAGATGTCGATGAAGCATTCAAGGCGTTGGATGTAGGGGTGGGCATATTGTTGAATGTACTTAAGCATCTCAACAGGCACCCATCATCATTGGGGCTATGGGGAAAGGAGATGGAGTGGGGAGCCAAGTATTGCTCCTTGTATGCAATCTGCGTCTCATAATGTTGGGACGCAATTGCGAGTGACTTTTCAAAGTCAATTTCACGAGAGAACATGACAAAGAGCTCGCTCTTGCCCGCCCACGGGGTGGTGGAGAGGAACTCACAAAAGTTGTCAAAGTGGGTAGCCATGTGAATGCAAAGAGATAGTGTGAGCTCGTGCTTGGTTTCTATCGCATGAAAATGAGAAAGAAGGCAGCTTTGGCTATTTATAGTTAAAATTTAACGTTTGGTCTTTTCACACTAGACTGCTAGACAAAAAAATTACAATTTGCAAAAATATTAAGATTCCAATTAAATAAAGTTTGGTTAAAAAAGAGCCTACTACAAAATTATAAGCATGTCATCTAATCTAAAATTGTTATAATGTCTTCATTTTTTGCCCCTCTTGTGACATTTACTTCATGTTGATCTCCATCTCCTTGTTGACTTGAAAGCTTGTCATCGCCTTCACCTCGATCCTGAAACTCTTGCCCCTCACGTGCATTAGAATAGAGGCTATTTTCCCATATACTCAGTTCATCTTCAAGCTCTTCCACATGCCTACTATGTGTTGGTAGGGCTATGCACCTTGCTGCTGAAAATTCAAGGTCCCCCATTTGCCATGATTCTGAGACCATGGTTGTTCCCTCCTTACGCTTCCCAATCTGAAAAAATATAGAAAGTGGCATAATAACCAGAAAGTGTAAGGGTTAACTCTAGACATGTAGTGGAATCAGATATACCTTTCTTCTCATCAACTTGAAACTTGACTCTTCCCAAAGCCCATGATGCTAAAGTGTTGACGCAGGTCTGCTAGACTCCAATGCTTGCTTGCTGCCACTCGCTCAATCCATCCATTTTGCATCATCACAGCTACCTCAATAGGCATAATTTCTTCTTCTGAGGCTTGAAGTGGGATCCATGTCCCGTGCTTTTGCATCCATCTTTGGTAATGCAGACGCATGTAAAAAATAGAGCGTGCCTTCAAGAACCTGAAAGACACTATAGAATCTACTACTTTGCACTTGTACACATCACTACTACATGATAGCCTAATACCGACGCTTATATCGACGTCATTAAACGGGATCTAAAATAGCCCCATCATCGGTATAAACCCCGGTATCTGGCGTCGGAACCACAACGTCAGTATTTACGTCGGTAATACCCGATATATATACCGACGCTCTCTCTGAAGGCCATACCAAGGCACATAACATAGCACATACCGACGCCGCACATACCGAAGCACATACCGACGTACATTCCAACGACCATAACAGTAATTTTTTTGGATAGAATGGTGTTGCCTCCTACATGCTGCAGTCAATAGGACTCAACAACAGTAAACAAATAGCACCATTCTGTCCAAAATAGAGCATAAAAGACAACCATGCTCGTTTTTGTATTTTTCAGATAAAGAAACATTACTCATGAATATTTTGATCATATACTAATAGTTTAGAGGACTTACATTATGGTAATGCCTCCCAATTGATGGTCTCTCCTTCTACTTCAAGCATCTCAAATAAGGCCACAAGGCCATATTTGTGAGCATACTTCTCTTCTCGCCTACTTGGTAGGCGATTCATGACCAACTCCTGCATAAATGATTAACAATTACAACTTTTAGAAATCAACATTTAGCCCACATACATACACTTAGATAAACAAAATTGCTACAAATACTTACAAATTCATGGCGCATGGTTTCGTAACCACCACTCCCAAGATGAGAAGCCCCTACTATTTGGAGTCTCGTCCTTGCCGCCTCTCTTTGTTGTTGAAACCTCTTTGGCCTCGCCTCTGACCTACGATGCCCCATCAAAATGCGAGCTGTATATTGTATCCACTCATTAGAGATGGGATTCCTAGGGTTAGATGGCTGAAACTCTTGCTTTATCTTTGTATTTCTGTAATTTTTCTTCTCCTTATCTTGCTGATCCCATAAAGTCATAACAGAGTTGTGAAATTGTATAGTGCATAATTGTCAAATTCGTGTCTTCATTGCCTTCCCTGCAGTATTCATTATAGGTGTCCCATCCCTAATTGTGTATATCTTGTTGTCATGGTCATGTGCACCCCAAGGAGTGGAAGGTGAACCTATGGGTGTGCTATCAACAGATGAGAGCGAAGGACACTCACGTGGTGGTGTCATAGCATCTGTGGCACTACCACCACAACAACCTCCCCCTAAAGACCTACTACGTGAGCAACGTCTATGTGAAGAGGTGGTAGATCGAGCTGTAAGAGGAGTGGAAGGCTGTGTGGTATGAGGTGTGGGAACTGCTGTCGTATCTATAGGTGTGGGAACTGCCGTCGTGATGCGAGATGGTGAGGCAGATGTCCCTGCTCCAGAACCCCAATAAGTCTGAGCCATGGCTCTTTGCTCTAGAGTCATGGACGAGAAAAAACCATATAACTGGTCAGGACTCATGCCCTGAGGTGTAGGGTTAAATGAGAAATTAGGACTGTAGTTGAGCGGCGGTGAGTCATCACCCATGGCTTGTTGGACAAAAAACCATATGACAAACTTGTGCGAAATGAAAATTACATGGTAAACAATGAAATAACCATATGACAAACATTAACAATGATAAACAACAATGGTAAACCATATCACTTTGCACCTGCAGTCTATGTGTTGGGTCAGAGAATTGAGATCGTCTCTCCCCACCTTCTACTAATAAACATCAAGTAGTGCAAGCACTAGTGATTACGATGGTAACATTAACAATGGTAAACAATGAAAGGACCATATGACAAACATTAACTTCCCTAAACAACAATGGTAAACCATATCACTAAAGGACCATATGACAAACATTAACTTCCCTAAAGTGATATGGTAAACCATATCACTTTGCACCTTCAATGTCATAAAATCAAATATGTCATAACTATTTGCATAATCATTAAGATATATCATTTTAAAAATCATTATCTATTCTATCATCCTCATTAAGATCAGTAGCCCCAAAGAGATCTATTTCTATGTACATTTCAGCATCCTCATCATTAAAAGTCCCTTGATGAAGGCTGTCCTCATCATCTATGTCTTCTTCCTCAACACGTTTTCCAGCTTCATTGGTTTGCACCTCTTCTTCCTCAATAGATTTCCCAGCTTCATTGATTTGCACCTCTTTATTTGGATCTTTCTCTAGTTGCTCCTCTTCATTTGCTTGCTCCTCTTCATTGTTGATATCGGCTTGTTCTTGTTACTCCCCACCACCCTGTGAATCCACATCACCCTGTTGTAGGGTGGTTGCAAGATGAGGTTGTCTAGTTTCATGTCGTGGGCGCCCTTGGCTTTAGCTGGAAAACAGGCATTTTTTCAAGAAGAATAGCCAATCTCTCATAGTTAGCCAAGGAGTTTCACTTCAAGGTCTTCTAATAAAACATCATATGCAAAGTTGGGCACCTAAAACTATAATCTGATCGAATATCCAATAATTGCAAATCCTCTTTTCTTTGGGAACCAAGTTTGTATACAGGCCCTGTCCTAGGTTTAGACAGGTATAGTGATTGTGAGTAAATTGCCTATAACTTTTACATTATTACTCATATGATGTTCCCACTTTGCATATCACAAATACAAATAACATAGAGCTTAACTTGATTTATCGAGTAATTTTTGATGTGTTCTACTATTTTCTATATTATTTAAAAGATATTAGAATTGTTAAAAAACATACTATTTTATCCTCCCACCACATCTACCATTTACAATGCTCAAATTGTATGGATCTAGTGATGATTAGATTGGGAAAGATTAGTATAATGTGGGTATAAGGTAAAATTACAAATCTAACGGTTTGATTTTTATAGATTTACTTTGGAAAATTTATTGACTGTTAGAGGCCCATTAAATCAATAGTAATTTAATTCTAGAAAATTAAATATTGAATCTTTGGCATGTGGATGGTGGCATGATTGACCGTAGAGCCTCCCATGATTGTGACACAGTACCTGGCACCTTGGGCTTACATTCCATCAGGAGCACGTGCATGGCGGTCCCCACGATTTACACACGACGGTTTGCATGCTTCTGTGGAGCATGTATGGATGGCGATTGGTCACATTGTGCCTCGAGAGGATGGACAGATGCATGGATACAGACATTCCTCTCCCCCGAGCATCCTTCACATCCAGTGGTGTCTGATGAGCACACAGGTCCTGCGTTCATGGTCAGTTATGATGACCTGACAGATTTGCTACAGGAGGGTGATGTATTTGCTGTTATTGCCAGTGAGGGAAATAGCGAGGGAGTAGACTACTATCTGATGAGTTGCACTAGGCCAAAGTGCATGCTTGACCAGGATACAGTGGATGATCATGGGTTTTCTTATGATGCCCATAGCATGATTGTGGCAGGCTGGTTCTACCAGCAGATTCGACTTCATCGGGGGAGTCTTGAGTTCCAGCAGTGGAAGTGCGAGTTAGAGGCATTTCAGTTCTCTCATCTAGTGGTTGCTACCAGGCTCACTCTTGTTCGAGTACAGAGCCGAAAACACAGTTCTCACCCTCGTTTTCGGCTTCGAGTGGATGACCATGAGAGCATTCTAGAGCAGTTGAGAGCTAGAGAGGGTGCTGCTGACTAGATCTCTATCTTGATAGTGACTAAACTCAGACTAGTTGGGTTAGCTCACTTACATTGTACTTAGATTTTTGGGCAGTGACTAACCTCAGACTAGCTGGGGTAGCTCAGTTTCATTCTGATGTACTTATTTGATGTTTATATCATTATGAGTTTTCTCATTATTGAGTATCATTACATTTTAGTTGATGTTCTTGATTTTATTATATTTTTTAGCACTTTGTGCAAAGTTTGGTCATAATCAGAGCATGTTTGGATTAGTAATTAGCGCCCAGTCCGGTTTTTTCAAGTCTCTTGGTGCTCAAGAGGCCATGGAAAATCCAGGCCTTCCCCATACCATCGCACCCAAACATGCTCCGATGGGGACCAAACTTTGCAAACATGGGGGGGGGGCCCCACCCCCACATGCTTGCAAAGTTTGGTCACAATCAGAGCATGTTTGGATTGGCAATTAGCGCCCAGTCGGGATTTTTCAAGTCTCTTGGTGCTTAAGAGGCCATGGAAAATCCGGGCCTTCCCCATACCATCGTACCCAAACATGCTCCGATAGGGACCAAACTTTGCAAGCATGTGGGGGTGGGTCCCCCCCACATGCTTGCAAAGTTTGGTCCCCATCGGAGCATGTTTGGATTGGTAATTAGCGCCCAGTGCGGGTTTTTGAAGTCTCTTGGTGCTTAAGAGGCCATGGAAAATCCGGGCCTTCCCCATACCATCGTACCCAAACATGCTCCGATGGGGACCAAACTTTGCAAGCATGTGGGGGTGGGTCCCCCCCACATGCTTGCAAAGTTTGGTCACAATCAGAGCATGTTTGGATTGGCAATTAGCGCCCAGTCCGGATTTTTCAAGTCTCTTGGTGCTTAAGAGGCCATGGAAAATCCGGGCCTTCCCCATACCATCGCACCCAAACATGCTCCGATGGGGACCACACTTTGCAAGGATGGGGGGGGGGGCCACTCCCACATGCTTGCAAAGTTTGGTCACAATCGGAGCATGTTTGGATTGGTAATTAGCGCCTAGTCCGGATTTTTCAAGTCTCTTGGTGCTCAAGAGGCCATGGAAAATCCAGGCCTTCCCCATACCCTCACACCGAAACATGCTCCGATGGGGACCAAACTTTGCAAGCATGTGGGGGTGGGTCCCCCCCACATGCTTGCAAAGTTTGGTCACAATCAGAGTATGTTTGGATTGGCAATTAGCGCCCAGTCCGGATTTTTCAAGTCTCTTGGTGCTTAAGAGGCCATGGAAAATCCGGGCCTTCCCCATACCATCGTACCCAAACATGCTCCGATAGGGACCACACTTTGCAAGCATGTGGGGGTGGGTCCCCCCCACATGCTTGCAAAGTTTGGTCACAATTAGAGCATGTTTGGATTGGTAATTAGCGCCCAGTGCGGGTTTTCCAAGTCTCTTGGTGCTTAAGAGGCCATGGAAAATCCGGGCCTTCCCCATACCATCGTACCCAAACATGCTCTGATAGGGACCAAACTTTGCAGGCATGTGGGGGTGGGTCCCCCCCACATGCTTGCAAAGTTTGGTCACAATCAAAGCATGTTTGGATTGGCAATTAGCGCCCAGTCCGGATTTGTCAAGTCTCTTGGTGCTTAAGAGGCCATGGAAAATCCGGGCCTTCCCCATACCATCGTACCCAAACATGCTCTGATGGGGACCAAACTTTTCAAGCATGTGGGGGTGGGTCCCCCCCACATGCTTGCAAAGTTTGGTCACAATCAGAGCATGTTTGGATTGGCAATTAACGCCCAGTCCGGATTTTTCAAGTCTCTTGGTGCTTAAGAGGCCATGGAAAATCCGGGCCTTCCCCATACCATCGCACCCAAACATGCTCCGATGGGGACCACACTTTGCAAGCATGGGGGGGGCCCACTCCCACATGCTTGCAAAGTTTGGTCACAATCGGAGCATGTTTGGATTGGTAATTAGCGCCCAGTCTGGATTTTTCAAGTCTCTTGGTGCTCAAGAGGCCATGGAAAATCCAGGCCTTCCCCATACCATCGCACCCAAACATGCTCTGATTGTGACCAAACTTTGCAAGCATGTGGGGGTGGGTCACCCCCACATGCTTGCAAAGTTTGGTCACAATCAGAGCATGTTTGGGTGCGATGGGACCCACCCCCACATGCTTGCAAAGTTTGGTCACAATCAGAGCATGTTTGGGTGCGATGGTATGGGGAACCCCCACATGCTTGCAAAGCTTGGTCACAATCAGAGCATGTTTGGGTGCGATGGTATGGGGAAGGCCTGGATTTTCCATGATGGCCTCTTAAGCACTAAGAGACTTGAAAAACCCGCACTGGGCGCTAATTACCCATCCAAACATGCTCCGATGGGGACCAAACTTTGCAAGCATGTGGGGGGGACCCACCCCCACATGCTTGCAAAGTTTGGTCCCTATCCGAGCATGTTTGGGTACGATGGTATGGGAAGGCCCGGATTTTCCATGGCCTCTTAAGCACCAAGAGACTTGAAAAATCCGGACTGGGCGCTAATTGCCAATCCAAACATGCTCTGATTGTGACCAAACTTTGCAAGCATGTGGGGGGGCCCACCCCCACATGCTTGCAAAGTTTGGTCCCTATCAGAGCATGTTTGGGTAGGATGGTATGGGGAAGGCCCGGATTTTCCATGGCCTCTTAAGCACCAAGAGACTTGAAAAACCCGCACTGGGCGCTAATTACCAATCCAAACATACTCTGATTGTGACCAAACTTTGCAAGTATGTGGGGGGGACCCACCCCCACATGCTTGCAAAGTTTGGTCCCCATCGGAGCATGTTTGGGTACGATGGTATGGGGAAGGCCCGGATTTTCCATGGCCTCTTAAGCACCAAGAGACTTGAAAAACCCGCACTGGGCGCTAATTACCAATCCAAACATGCTCTGATTGTGACCAAACTTTGCAAGCATGTGGGGGGGACCCACATGCTTGCAAAGTTTGGACCCACCTCCACATGCTTGCAAAGTTTGGTCCTCATCGGAGCATGTTTGGGTACGATGGTATGGGGAAGGCCCGGATTTTCCATGGCCTCTTAAGCACCAAGAGACTTGAAAAACCCACACTGGGCGCTAATTACCAATCCAAACATGCTCCGATGGGGACCAAACTTTGCAAGCACGTGGGGGGGACCCACCCCCACATGCTTGCAAAGTTTGGTCCCTATCGGAGCATGTTTGGGTACGATGGTATGGAGAAGGCCCGGATTTTCCATGGCCTCTTAAGCACCAAGAGACTTGAAAAATCCGGACTGGGCAATCCAAAAATGCTCTGATTGTGACCAAACTTTGCAAGCATGTGGGGGGGACCCACCCCCACATGCTTGCAAAGTTTGGTCCCTATCGGAGCATGTTTGGGTACGATGGTATGGGAAAGGCCCGGATTTTCCATGGCCTCTTAAGCACCAAGAGACTTGAAAAACCCGCACTGGGCGCTAATTACCAATCCAAACATGCTCTGATTGTGACCAAACTTTGCAAGCATGTGGTGGGGACCCACCCCCACATGCTTGCAAAGTTTGGTCCCCCGGGTCCCCCCCACATGCTTGCAAAGTTTGGTCCCCATCGGAGCATGTTTGGATACGATGGTATGGGGAAGGCCCGGATTTTCCATGGCCTCTTAAGCACCAAGAGACTTGAAAAACCCGCACTGGGCGCTAATTACCAATCCAAACATGCTCTGATTGTGACCAAACTTTGCAAGCATGTGGGGGGGACCCACCCCCACATGCTTGCAAAGTTTGGTCCCCATCGAGCATGTTTGGGTACGATGGTATGGGAAAGGCCCGGATTTTCCATGGCCTCTTAAGCATCAAGAGACTTGAAAAACCCGCACTGGGCGCTAATTACCAATCCAAACATGCTCTGATTGTGACCAAACTTTGCAAGCATGTGGGGGGGGGCCCACCCCCACATGCTTGCAAAGTTTGGTCCCCATCGGAGCATGTTTGGGTACGATGGTATGGGGAAGGCCCGGATTTTCCATGGCCTCTTAAGCACCAAGAGACTTCAAAAACCCGCACTGGGCGCTAATTACCAATCCAAACATGCTCTGATTGTGACCAAACTTTGCAAGCATGTGGGGGTGGGTGCCCCCCCATGCTTGCAAAGTTTGGTCCCCATCAGAGCATGTTTGGGTACGATGGCATGGAGATTTTCAACAAACAATATGATAGCCAAAGTGTTAAAAAATATAATAAAATCAAGAACATCAACCAAAATGTAATGATACTCAATAATGAAAAAACTCATAATGATATAAACATCAAATAAGTACATCAGAATGAAAATGAGCTACCCCAGCTAGTCTGAGGTTAGTCACTGCCCAAAAATCTAAGTACAATGTAAGTGAGCTAACCCAGCTAGTCTGAGTTTAGTCACTATCAACAGCAACCCAATCAAAATCCTCATTTCTAACTGCTGGTCGACGTGCGCGTCGAGGCTGCTGTGCATGTCGAGGAGGCTGTGCCGGCTGCGGGGGTCGTCGAATGTCTGCGGGGAGGTCTGCCTCAAAGGCAGGATCGTGAGCTGGTGCCGGTGTACTCGGGAGCTCACGAGTCCCAAAAGCTGCTATGGCCCTCTCTCTCTCTCTACGTCGTGCTAATGCAAGACGCCTCTGTCTGTAAACCCAAAATCTATAATCTGCAATGGTACGTTTCTGCCACTCTGCTCGTGTAAGCTCCTCTGCTGTAAGGACACGCTGCTCATGAGAAGCAGCACTACTGCTAGCACCATCACCCGAGGTGCCACTAGGGCCAGCACCACCCATGCGCTCATATGCTGTGACCTGGCTCTCATGTAGGACTCTCTGGTAAGCGTCGAACTCATGTGAGCTCCACTCTATCTCAGGAGGCACCTCAGGCTCATGGGCTCTATCGTCGAAGGCGTCGAGTCCCAAGTCCATAGCTTGATGTAAAGTCGACAGGCCTGCCAGTCCTGGCATCTACTCGAACGAGGCCTGGGTGAAGATCATCGATGCCCAATACCCTGTACGTCACTAGGTCGACGCGTGCACGGCAGGAGGGGCATGCTGAGAACCGGACTAGCTCCTAGGTGATGCAAGACAAGTGGAAAATATGTCCACATCCCAGGGCATATCCACCTGTACTATCAATGTCCTCGATACATAAAGAGCAGCACGCATCACGTAGGAAGGGTGGTGCATCCTGCGGGAGAGGTCGTCGAAAAACCTCTGTGTGACAGGCCGTGGATATAAAGGTAGGTAAGGCACTGTCACGTCCGAGGATCTACGATACTCTCGAACATGCAGCATCAGCTGCTCTGCCCTGTGCTGGGCAATCTGCTCCATAATCTGATGATGCTGTGCCTTAGCTCTGGAGCTCTCTACCTCGGTCCGAGCCTACGCAAAAAAGTAAAGCATTAAAATAATTGATTAGTCTCTCATTAGGTATTACTTAAAGAAATTTATAACTTAGGACCTTAATTATAACTCTTTTACGTGCAAGAGAAACCTACCTGCTGGATGTCGGACTCTCTCAGATGCTGTGCCTCTGCAGTAGCTGCCTCTGCCATCTGTAATGCAGCTCTGAGGCGGTCAATCTCCGCTCTCGCCTCTACCAACTCCTTAGTGAGCCTCTCTGGTAGGTGTGGGAACCTATGTGACATAATCAACCATGCTGCTCATGTAAAAATATAGAAAAGTATATATAAACATGAAGATAAATGACCAAAAAAACTTAAGACGTAATATATATGTAAATACCTCCACATCTGTCGTCGGTATAGATCGTGAGAACAGGCGCACCACGTGCTGGACGCTCTCCGTGGTACTCCGTACGTCAATGCCGACCTGGGTGCCAAGAGCCTCTACTGTCGACAATGGCACAAATGAAGGATCTGTGGTAGGTGCTACACGAAGGGCTGGTGGAGGCCGCCTACCCTGGTCCTGGAGACGGCCTCGGCCAGCACCACCACCCGGACCATGGCTGGTGTAATCCACCTCCTCCCCTAAGACAAACTCTGCATATAACTGCTTTGCGAAGTATATGGGAATCTGGCGGTTGTTCGGCATCCTCCCATATGCGGCAACATATCGACTATAGATATGTGCCGCCATACGAGGATGCGAACACCGCAAAATAGTGAGGGGCTTGCCCGCCCCAGGCCTCATCCCACGACTATCGAGGAAAAGATCTAGGTAGGCTCCATCCCTAATAGGAGCAAGATCACAGACCTGACGATATGTCAGGCCATGTGACACAGGAGCAGCGCGATGGTGGGCTATCCACTCATCTACATAAACAATATCGTGAAGGCTACGAAGGGACGCAAGCATCGCCTCCAAGTCTGCCACGATATGTAATGCAGACGGAGTGTCTCTAGCACTCCTACGGATAGCCGCGGTCTATCTCCGCGATGAGGTCCGCAATAGATGAGCGGCCCTCCTCGTGGCCCTCCTCGTGTGACTCCATGCTAAAACCTAAGCCAAATGTGAAGGGTCCAATGTGAAGGGTCTAATGTGAAGGGTCTAATTCTTAGTGCTAAGTAGCACTAATGAAGCTAAAAAACAAAGCTAATGGGCTCACTAATGCTAATCCAAATCAAGAGAGCAAGGAGAGTGAAAACGACTTGTGACAATGAGGTAAAAAAAAAAGTTTTCCGGTTTTATAACCTCGATCGAGGTTCGGTAACATCATGCAATTTAGGGTTTGCAAGATTAACGCTCTGGATATTAGGGTTAGTGCAACATACGGCCAAGATACACACCTAATTTTAGGGTTGGGGAAGGATCGACGGCGGAGATTTGATATTACTATCTCGTTCGAGGTACATGGACGGCCACGATTTAAAGGCATTACCATGACAAGGTATCTCGACGGTCAAGATTCATTATATACCTCGATCGAGATATTTAAACGGCCGAGATCGCATCTTCCAACGTACGTGAATGGATGGTATAGATTGCGTTTACGTATCTCGATCGAGATAATTGGACGGTGGATATTGCATCTACGTATCTCGATCGAGATATTTGGACGGTGCAGATTGTATCTCTATATCTCGATCGAGATATTTGGATGGTTGAGATTTGATCTCAGTATCTCGATCGAGATATGGGGACGGTGGAGATTGTATCCCATTACCTCGAACAATGAATGGTCGCGATTTGATGTAAATTTCTCGTTCGAGATACGTGGACGATGGAGATGTGCTAGTCAAATATGCCTAGGGGGATACAGCGTGGCCCTGATGTGGATCCGAGTGGCATAGATATCTCGATCGAGATAATGTGGTGGCGGTGACATGTATTGGTGACATGGATGACGCCTGGAAACCCGAACCTGCTAGCGTGGCATTAGTTGGCATCTCGATCGAGATATGTCGATTTAGGCTCGGGAGGCACGTGTCGTCTTTTAATTCGCGGCACTATCACGATCGAGGTACTCCGCCCGAGATGCATGGATGTCCCAATTTTAGAGAGAGTGAACGAAAGTGAGTACCCTCATCTTGCAACCACCCTGTAGCTCTAATTCTTCACAAATTTGCTTATTGCCGAGGGCGACTTGAACCACAAATAGCTAACGTGGATCTTTTGGATCCGCTTTAAAGACAACCTGCTCACAATGCTCTGGGCGCACAAAAGTATCTCGTTGATCGGTCCATACCTTTGTGGAGTCCACTTGGATGAGGCCACTCTTATCTCTACGTATAGTTGCATGTGGTCCATTTGTGATTACCTTGAACCACTTCACATCAAAGATAAACAACTCGACTAATTGTGTTATCATCACTTGCACTTGCTCGACTTTCTTGAACAAATTGTGCTGTGACACCACAATCAAAGGTTGCTCTTCTTTGGTCTATTCGTTCTACTCGAAAATGACGTCCATGTGACCAAAATGCCTCATATTTGTGATACTACAAATAGCACATAAAGATTGTTGATGGATAAATAATAACTGAGACATGTAGAGAAAAAAAAGAGAGACATGTAGAACTTAAAACACTTACATGCCAATCGCATCCCACAATTCATGATTTTTTGGAAGATACCTAACATGTCCTTGATATTCTTTCGTAATGCTTTTGAGTATCTTGAATCAAGTGGAGGACCACATAGAGGACATGCATTATAACCCGATATAGACAAACCTGAGCATTCTCCATAGCCAGGCCAATCATGCGTTGTCCACATGAGAATACCTTGCACAGTTGCAAGTCATTGGCCACTCTGCTTTGACATGTTCTTCACTTCAATTCCGTTCCACAAGGTGCGTAACTCATCAATAAGTGGTGCCAAATATACATCCATGTTCTTCACCTTGTACTTTCCTGGAACTATTAATGAGAGCAACAAATGACCTTCAACAAATGACCTTTCTTTATTGCTAACCATGGTGGAAGATTATAATTCACAAGTCAAAAACATAAATTTTCCACGCTTATTTCGACGAATGTTTCGATGCTTTTTTCCACCCCGATTTCGACGACCTTTTCCACAATTATTCCCACGACCTTTTTGATGCTTATTTCAATTCAAATTCAAAATCTTTCCAGATCTTACGCACCCCCGACATTTCAAATTCCATATCACCGACTACCACTCTCCACAAATACTTAAGGGAGGATTCCCCTCAAAAAATAAGCATTCGTTCCTATTGCAAATCAATATGGAAACCATGGACAATGCCACACCCTCAAATTTTGTTGATTTAGAGGAGAAGACACTTTGCCCATGTACTCACTGTGCAAATACCAAGTGGCTCGACGTCGACGAATTTGCAATGATTATACAAAAAAATGGAGAATATTTTGGGTGGAGCAATTGGAACATCTAATTAGTGGCAATGCGTGCTTCAGGAGTGACGAACCAGTGGATATCTGGCCTGAACAATGGAGACCAACAAGAGTAGCCACAAACGAGGTGATCCAATAGCCCTTGGAACAGGCTGAGGCGGATTCGGAGCAAATACTAGAACATGACATGTATGACCTGATAAATGCCTTACATGCTGGAACAGAAGATTGTGGTTTGGAACACGAAGGGATAGAAGAAATCACAAGACATGTGTCCTGGTAGTAGGGTCTTGCCACCTATGGTGCTGCGCAATGTAGGAATGTTTTCACCAACCCAGTCAAAGTGCTCATCATTGGCCTCTCTGTCTTGATCTCTGGGGTGGCTGCATTGTGGGGTCTTCTTCACACGCTTCCTCCCACTAGAAGGGCCTGCATGTGTGTGCCCTGGCGTTGCTGTGGGAGGAGGGTTGGACTCTGTGATCCCATTGGGTGTGTCCTAGAATCCAAGGGGTTACTCTCTTCTTTGGTGTCGCCCCAGTATGTGGTTGTTGGGTGCCTTGCACTGTGTTTTGTGAAGGCATGGTAGCACGTGTGGTATTCTTGGTGCGTGCCATATCCATGTACGACTATGCTAACGTGGTGATGTGCTGGTGTCCTTACGTGGGTGTCTATGTAGATCTTGAGTTCAAGCTCTCTAAAAAAGTGAAATGAAAATGAAGTGAGAGAAGAAACTATTAATAGTTTTTTTAAGGGAAAAAAAAAACCTAACTAAACTTATTTTCTTAGCCTTATTACATCTAGATTTATGCTGGTGTGTGCACAACCCAACGCCTCCCTGGTCTCCTCATTCGTGCACGCCAAGCACCATTCCTATGGGAAGCATTGGTTTGCAACCATTCAAGCCGAGCATGACTTTTTGCAGCCTTGCGTGCCTCTTGCACAAGCTTAGATTGTTGGGCCCGCTCCCTAACCAATACCCTTCCAAAGGTTGTGTGATAAAACCAATTGAACATCTCTTGTAGATAGTTTGTACATGTTTCTCCTATAGAAGCTCCACCTCCATGTCTTGTATTTTTGAAATAAACCCCTGTTGCTTTATAATGTGATTTCTCTATCCCTTGGGTACTCCACATGTCGAGCGATCCATACTATGCACATAAACTATGTGCTGTACACATGATAATAGAATTTAATTAGAAAAAGTCAAGGTTGAAGCACCAGTTTATTTTTTTACTGTACAACCTACCATATAGTGTGTTCCTTTACTCTCTCCCCAAGCACCTAGCACACTTTTGATGAATTCTATGATATGTTGTTGGAATGATGCTCGTTCTTGGGCAGTTGTGCTACTTTGATTCATAATGCAAACCATGTTATTGAAATTTATCCAAAGCTGTTTGCGCATATTTACAAGAGCTAGCATTGGACAATCTACATTTGTGGTGACTGCACATAGGTCTCTCCAGAGTCCCCAAGTCTTCTTTGAATTCTCTATGTTTGCTGGCTTCTCCAAAAATCTCCTTGCCTTTGATCCACTAATGGAGCTTTTAGCAACCTCGTATGACATACCAGAGGCCTGCTTATTCACTCCAATTTTCACGTTTCCGCCATGGCAGCCCAGAGAATTCAGAAGATGCTCTAATTTACCAAGGGCTATGAAAAGATGCAAGGGAGAAGAGAGCTTGAGCTCTTGCAACAATCAAGCACACACACACTCACAAAACCCTAATAGAGAACGCACAAGGTGAGAGGCTGAAAAACTTCTTCTTCTTCACTCAACACTCAACACACCATATACAAAAAAAAGATTACTCACTATATGAAAGGTACTCAACCAAATACATAATAGGGTTCTTTATAGTGTGAACTCAACTAAATGAGCTGGCGCTATAACTATGCCAGTCTCTAGAATGGCTGTCACACAGCCTATCATCCCACTGGCCGCATATCACCCATGATCTCACCAACCATGCCAGTGGTGTAAGTGTGGGGCCTATCCCCCAGTGTCCATCGCCTCATTGGATGAGCTCAATATCTCAACACTCCCCCTCGAGCTCAACTCCATCTCATGTACACCAAGGAAAGCCCTGAATCTGCGGAGCTTCTCTGTACCCAATGCTTTGGTGAAGATGTCAGCTACCTGATCCTGTGTGCTGACATAAACAAGGTTAAGGTCTCCTACCAATACCTTCTCTCTGACAAAATGGTAGAGTGGACCTCTATATGCTTCGTGAGAGAGCATGAAAGACTGGGTTCCTCGCCAACTGTATACTGCTAATGTTGTCACAAAAAATGACAACTTGTCTATCCAACCACTGATAGACCCAAATCTGCAAGTAGCTTTCTCAACCAAGCTACCTCACATGCTACCATAGCAGCACCTTGTACTGGGCCTCTGTACTGGATAGAGCAACTGTAGGCTGCTTCTTGCTGCTCCAAGTCACAGCAGCACTCCCTAAAGAAAACATGAAACCACTAGTAGATCTCCTATCTGAGATACTACCAGCCCAATCAGCATCTGTGTATCCATGTACACATATCTCTGTCGTCCCAGTTTCATAAAATAGTCCACAATGCAAAGTAGACCTCACATACCTCAGTATGCGTCTCAATGCATCCAAATGCGGATTTGGAGGAACCTGCATAAACTGACTCACAACCCAACAGCATAGCTCAAATCCGGCCTGGTGATCATCATGTAGATCACAAGCTTCCTAATATGCACCTATACATAGTAGGGTCCTCCAAAATCTCTCCTGAGTCTCAACTTGCCATTCTGATCCAATGGCACTGAAATAGGCTTATAGCCTGTCATACCATACTTGGACAACATGTCCAAGCTATACTGTCTCTGCAGTAATCCAATACCATGTGGTGACCTAATCACCTCAATGCCCAAGAAATATCTAAGCTCCCCCAGATCCTTCATCTCAAACTTCTGTCTAAGCAAGATCTTTACATCAAAGATCTCTACATCATGGTCCCCCATAATGATTAAGTCATCTACATAGATGACAACAAGCACAATCCCTCTATCAGCGTGTCTCACATATAGTAGCGAGAAATATGCATTGGCTACATGAAAGCCAATAGTGATAAGATATTCAAAAATCTTGTCAGACCATGCTCTTGGTGCTTGTTTTAAGCCATACAAGGCTTTCTTCAACCTGCAATTATGCTCGGGGTAACCAGGTGGCTGCAACATATACACCTCTTCCTGCAAATCCCCATGCAAGAATGCATTCTTTACATCCATCTGATGTAAAGACCATTTCTTTGATGCAGCCACTGCTATCACAACTCTCACTGTTGCCATCTTGGCAACTGGGCTGAAAGTTTCCTCATAATCAATGCCA
This sequence comes from Cibotium barometz, assembly GCF_041138505.1. Lineage (NCBI taxonomy): Eukaryota > Viridiplantae > Streptophyta > Polypodiopsida > Cyatheales > Cibotiaceae > Cibotium > Cibotium barometz. Next base: position 32,034,495 of record NC_141092.1, on the reverse strand, counting down.
TACGTCTGCGCATATCCTTTGGCTACCAATCTAGCCTTGTACCTGCTTATGCTTCCATCACTGTTATGTTTTACTTTGTACACCCACTTGCATCCAATGGCTTTCTCACCTTTCGGCAATTGCACTAAATCCCAAGTCTCATTTCCATATAGTGCATCCATCTCCTCATCCATAGCTTTCTCCCAACACAAATTTCCAATAGCCTCATCAATGCATGTGGGCTCTACAACCTGCACAAACTTTACCACATGTATGCATAGTGATGTGCCACATAACCATCATAGGTAAACCTCTGCACAGGGTTCTTCACTCTCCCAGATCTGCGCAGCTTTTCATTCATGGCTTCCATAGCCTTCTTTACACCAGGGTTCTCATAGTAGCTGGGATCCCAAGCTTCTCGTCAAGGCTCATCTCTAAGCCACTAGACTCTCCATCAACATGAGAATGCCCTGCAGAAATGTCAGGCATACTAAGGGGCTCAACCACTTTCTCTTTTCCTTTAAGTGATGTATTAATCACATTTGTAGGATTGGTATTATGACGTAGCCTGCCACTCCATGGTCTATCAACTGAACCACTCGATGAGGACTCTCCTGGTCCACTTAAAGACTGTGATTGCTGACTTGCATTCTGTGCAACCACATTTCTCCTCACATCAACCCCAACAGCTTCTTTTTCAGCAGCATACCAGCTGCTCATCTCATCAAAGACAACATCCCTGCTTACCCCCTCAACTCACGTGTAGCAGGGTTATAACACCTGTATCCCTTTTGCTGAAGGGAATATCCAATAAACACACATTTTTCAGCTTTTGGATCTACCTTGGTTCTCAGCTCATCTGGCACATGCACATATGCAATGCATCCAAAAACTTTTAGATGAGACAAATCAGGTTTTCTGCCAGTAAACCTCTCCTCTCTGGAGGAGTTACATCATGTATGGCTGCAGTTGGAATCCTGTTCATGATGTAAACTGTTGTAGAAAAAGCGTCAGCCCAATAGCTATGCGGCATATTCTTCTCTTCCATCAATGCTCGTGCAATCTCTGCAATGTGCCTGTTTTTCCGCTCAGTAACTCCATTTTTCTACGAAGTGTATCTGCATGTGAACTGTCTCCGAATACCATTTTTCTTCAAAAATTCAGAGAACTCATTGGAGAAGTACTCTCCCCCTCCATCTAACCTCAGGCATTTTACATATTTCCCTGTTTGCTTTTCAACCATAACTCTGAAATTCTGAGAGTGAGTGAACACCTCACTCTTCTCCTTCATGAAGTATACCCACAATTTCCTTGTGTGGTCATCAATAAATGTCACATAATACCTGCAGCCTCCCATAGACATGGTCTTCGTAAGACCTCATACATCTGAATGCACAACATCTAGTGCATTTTTGCCCACATATCAGTTACGTGGAAATACATGCTTTGTTTGCTTTCCAAATTGGCATGCTTCACATATTTTTTGCATACCTTCAACTTTAAACTTTGGCAGTCCTATCACAATTCCTTTAGTCTGCATAGACTTCATTCTCTGCACATTCACATGTCCAATTCTTTTATGCCAAATGTCTGTGTCTGCAACAATTCGTGAATCATTTGCAAACATCGCAGCACTCACTTCAGGCATGTTTACATTCCACGTAAACATTCTTCCCACTCTGTTGCCTTTTGCAACCTGCAAACCCTGCTCAATCATCTGGCCAACTGAAACCAGATTTTTTGTTATGTGCAGGATATGAAGTACATCTGCAAGGTATTTCACTTTGCCATCCTGCATAGACAATGGCACATCTCCAACATGGGCAATTGGATGAGTAGTGTCATCCCCTGTTTCCACAAAACCTGGTCTTTCAAGGTTCTTCATCTGTTTGAACCACTCCCCATGACTTGTCATGTGGTTCGAAGCACCTGAATCAACGTACCATACATCATCTTTATGTATTGCTTTTACATTTTCAGACATGGCATTAATGACATGCTGCATAACAAACAACCTTTCATTATCCTCCATTGTCTCTGCTCAAGGATGCATAGTTGTTTTGCTATAACTTTCCATTTTGCATGTCAGCCTGCTTCTTATAACAATTTGCATGCACATGTCCACGCTTACCACAATAAAAGCATCCAGGTGTATCATTATACTGCCTTTGCCAATTTTCACAACCTCTTTGACTCCCCCTGCCTCTGAATTGGCCGCTTCCACCTGCGTGTTGTTGTTGTTGTTGTTGTTGTGGATTCTGGGACTGTTGTTGTTGCTACTGCTATAATTCTGGTTACCTATTCGGCCAGCTCCTTGACCGCGTCCACGGCCTCCTCTACCTCGTCCTCTTCTTGAACTTGTGTAGAAGGCCTGTTGCTCTGAACTGTTTTTGTTTTGTGAAGACTGTTGGTCTTCACCCAAGCTCTTCTCTTCTATCAGCATGGACACCAAATCTATAAAATTGGGAATGTTTTCTCGAGTCTGAATAGACGTCTTAAACGCCTTGTATTGTGGCCCGAGACCACGTAGACAGACTTCCACCTTATCATCGTCATCTACTAAAACACCAATAGATGATGCAAGGGATTCCACAATACCCTTTATCTTCAATGCATAGTCATTCACAGATATACTCTTTTTCTCCACAGTATGAAGTTCATTCTTCAACTGTATCTTGCATGCCTTGGTATTTATTTCATAGAGTTTAGAGTTTTACCAAGGTGTCCCATGCCTCCTTGGGGGACTTGGCATCCTGTATGTGCCCAATCATGGTGTCCTGTATACTATAAGAGAGCCAATACATAACTTTTTTGGCTCCTTGGTTCCAATCCTTGAACTCCTTCACATCTGTAGAGCAGTCGGATTGATGTCTGGTATCTCCAGTGCCTCTTCATGCTCACCTTCTATATAGTCCCAATAGCCCTTTCCCATCAAGAAATTTGTCAGCCTGAACCTCCAAGCATGGAAGTCGTTCTTATCAAGCTTCTCAGCAACAATCTCTGTTATGCCATCATTTCACATCTTGCCCAACACACAAATTTACGAGAAACAGCACTCTGGTTTGTCCTGCACAAACTGTTATATTTTCTACAGTAGTATTGTACTACACTCAAATGTCACAACCACAGTGACCTCAATGTGTATACATACACCCAATGGCAACTGTTGACCTCCTTGCAGCACACACAGTGTCTGCACAGCCAATCTGTCTTCCTGCAGTTCTTAAAACAGAGTTCTGCAGAGAATCGATGACTTACCTGCAGTGCTCGAAATCGCCTGCTTTCTGAAAAACGGAGGTCCAGACGCGCCTGAAATGCTTTTTCGGCCCAAAAAATATTGTTCACCGATAGGATAGGATAGTTTCCCTTTAGCTTTCCTCCCGCGAAAAAAGCTCCTCAATCAGAGATCGTTTGCCGGTGCCTCTCGTAGAGCTCCCGGCAAGGGTGTAGTCACCAACACAAATAGGGAAGAGTAGTTGCAGCTCTTACCCTTGTACCGCTTCTTGTGCTTCTCTCGCTTGCAGCTCAGCCCTTAGCATGAACCAGGCTCTGATACCATGAAAAGATGCAGGGGAGAAGAGATCTTGAGCTCTTGCAAGCACACTCACACTCACAAAACCCTAATAGAGAATGCACAAGGTGAGAAGCTGAAAAACTTCTTCTTCTTCACTCAACACTCAACACACCATATACAAAAATAAGAGTACTCACTATATGAAGGTACTCAACCAAATACATAATAGGGTTCTCTATAGTGTGAACCCAACTAAATGAGCTGGCGCTATAACTGTGCCAGTCTCTAGAATGGTTGTCACACAGCCTGTCATCCCACTGGCCGCATATCACCCACCATGATCTCACCAACCATGCCAGTGGTGTAAGTGTGGGGTCTATCTCCCAGGCGGGTCATCAGTGTCCACCGCCTCACTGGATGAGCTCGATATCTCAACAGGCTGCAACTTTCCTCTCTTGTGTAGGCATTGTGAATGCATAATTGATATGGCACTTAAGCAATCGATCAAAGATTCTCAGTAAAGCATGAAGTGTGCAAAAGTGAATATTCTTTAGTGGAAAATTAATGATGGGGCTCCAATTTGAATTCCTGTTTGGTTCTCCTAGCATATCACGAGACATGACACCTTCCACCCATCTTGCATTTGGTTGTTTCTCATCTTCATCATGAGTTGACTCGGTTGGATCTACTGCATCTTCTTGTTGCTTCTTCCCTTTCTTGGGACCTTTTGAGGCATCCTTCCCAACATAACTAACCTTTTGTATACCTTTTCCATTTGTCTTTTTCTACCAAGCATCCATGTCAATACCTATGTGTCTCCTTTGGTACCTCGAATGTACCAAGCCACCAAACCTCTTTCTTATATTTCATACTAAAACTTGGTTTGGTAGTCTTTTCCCATGCACAAATCATGGCCTCATTAATGAGCGTAATGCTCATACGTTCTAGCTTCTGACCTTTCACAATTTGGCACTCATTTAGCTTGAGCACAAATGAAAGTGTACTCCCCAAAACTACAAATAAACGGTAATTTACAATATTCAAAACAAAATAATTGTCTTCATTTTCTACTGAAAAACATGAATCTAGTAGCAATTGCAAGTTCTCACCTTCTGCTGAAAGACCATAGAACTTCACCATAGCTTGTTGTAGTCTCTCAATATGAACAAAGATGTTATTGTAAACATCATAGTGAAATTCTGTACTTGTTTTCTTGATTTTCTTTCTGCTCGACCCTGTGTCTAATGTTAGTGTGTCCTCAATGTGATAAAACTGTCCTATAGCTCGCGCTGCACATCATCATTATTGATACGCTTAACATTGTGAATCACCTTGAGTGGTGTAAGAAATAAAGTGCCAGTGATTCCTTGTCTTAGAAATGCATCTTTTACAACCTGACGGATTGCTTGGTACCCTTTCATGCTGATTCCAGCCGCATCATAAGCATGTTGAAATAATGAAGAATCGATGGAGGTGGTAATCTCGCTCACACTACATTGCTGACAACGGCTTGGTGTATTTTAGGATGATGAGGGTTAGTAATAATTGAGAGAATATCCTTGGTATTCAGAATGGCTTTGACCAAATCCTTCCATCCCTCTTCATTAGAACCACACACCTCTTGTAGAACATTCCTGGCAAAACACAAATCATGACTATTTTGTTTAAATCACTGAGTGCATAATAAAAGTTTATGTTACTTATTTTGTTGTACGAATCCTTTTCTTCCGTGCTCCACCTTTAAACGCAAGAGATTCTATACCAGCCAATGTCTTTTTGCATTCACGAGAGCACCATTTAGCGTTGCTTTGAGTCGTTTGATAAGTTTCTCTAGCCTTTGAATCTTTGCATCCTTCTCCACATTCTCTAGATCTCTTTCATTTTATCTGTGATGATGTTTTAAGTCCTTCTTGACATTGTAAAAGGATGAATTGTGATGCTTGCAATTGACATTGGAGAATATGGGTTTGCCAAGCTCCACTTGTATAGTCAATCTTCTGCAGTATCCTAACAAGCCAAGCTCTCCTTCACCAACAAATTGCATAAAAGATGATAAATTACAGAAAGGAGGGTTTGCTCTTAATGGAGGGTCAATTGGATAGAGATGCCCATCAACCCAAAGATCTACATTTTTCTCCTTAGCTATCCTACGAGCTTGGACAGATTATGCATCAGTAGGATGAGTTTTTTTAGAGCGGCCATACTCTTCAGGAGTACGAATGTGTAAATCAACCTTCCGTTTTCTAGCTTCAGAAGGGGCTATACACACAGCTTGCAAAGGCTCCATAGCTAAGCAGAGGAAGAAGCTAAAGCAGAGAGAGAGAGAGAGAGAGAGAGAGAGAGAGAGAGAGAGAGAGAGAGAGAGAGAGAGAGAGAGGGAGGGAGTGAGTGAGTGAGTGAGAGAGACTGTTAAAACTTTGCTGTTGTTGCAGGTTTAACACAAATTCGTTTTTTCTAAGTAGAAAATGATCTTTTTGATATAAAAATATACTAACATGGAGTTTTTCATCAATAAATTACATTTATGAGAAAAATTAAAAAATAATAATTTTTGGGGTTCCCACAATTTCGGGATCTGACAACTAGTTATGTTTATGGGATTGTAGGGGGGACTTGACAGTTAGTTATGGATGTACTGGCTCCTGACAGGCTTCTGACGTGACCCCTGAATTACAAGCTTTTTGGAGGAAAAAAAATATTTTCATCATACATATTGGTTGGGTAGTGTTTTTTCCACCTCAAAATGAAAAAAAAAATCACTTTTTGGGGCCCACCTAAATACGAGAATGTTTTGCTGATGTGGAAGGGAGATATGGTGGGAGTTAATGAGGAAGGAGATTCCAAACTGACAAGAAAGATTGAATTTATAGAGAGTGAAGATAAAAAATGGCAAAAAATAGGGGTCATCATAGCCTTTGTCTCCCTTAAGCCCAGCCTTTTAAGCTCTAATCCCTTTAAAATAAGGAATCCTTAGGAGGCCCTTTTTGGGTCTGAAAAATTCCTAATGGCTTACTCTCCATCCTTCTCTCCATATGCCATGTCGCTTGACCAGTTTATGGGTTTTTTAGCACAAGTCATGCCCGAGCAAAGAGCGATGGCACAACAATATTTTGGGGGAGGAGCAAGCACTTTGGCCGCACCATTGGGCACCACCACCAACAACCCTAGTACACCAATAGAAACCCCACAAAGAGCCGCCAGACCCCCTCCCTCAGGTTGCTCGTCCAACACTTGCAGAGGACAACACTTGAGTGGTGGAGGTGGAGGTGGTTGTTGTACAAGTGGGGGCACGGATGGGTCTACGTCCCCACGTGAGCGCCCTTCCCCATCTAGCGCCAGAGACACTCCATGCTCGCGATCATCTCGTGAAGTTTTGACACACACCCCACACCCACCAATAGGAAAAAATATTATACAATTATCAATGGCAACTTGGCTTTGGATGATGTCAGGCAACTCGGGGGGGTCACTATATGTAAAATATCCCTATCGCGTGCGTTCAAGGCCTATATTTTAAATCCCTTATTTGTGAATTTTTTAATCTATATAATATCTCCTTTTCTTCATGAATCTGTAATTTTTTTTAAAAATTTTTAAATCATACCCTTATGTAAATATATTTCTGTAAGTTTCATAAATTAAAATTATGCTTCTGTTGAACGCACATGATATTCACATTTTTTTGTGAGTGACCCCCCCGAGTCAGGCAAGAGATGAAGAGCCGCATCCGCAATCTTTGCTACATTGTCTTTGCTAATGACTTTATGACTTTATGGCCAAAGTTGGATAAAACTAAGAAAGATAGAGTCATTAATCAAATCAAGGATACGTACAAGCTGGCCATTGGTAGTGATGTTGTCCCCATAAGCTCGATAAAGGACCACATGGTGGACGTCATGAAACATTGGCGAGGAGATGTGACTAGGAGAGTGAAGGCAGGGGGTGAGAAGCCTTGCTACATCAGCACCAAGGATTGGAATGAGGAGAAGGAAAAGTATGGAAGAAATCCCCAACACTACAAGTAACAAGAGGATGTGGCAAATGCCCAAATGGAGAGCGTAGGAAGCTCTCACCTTGGAAGTGGTAGTTGGGATGCATTCCATGACTACTTTGTAAGTATCATTGATGCTTATCTTATATGTCTCATTTGATGTTATGTCTACTTTGTAAGTATCAACGCTTTATCTTGTTGTTTTGGTACTTTTAGAATCAAGTGGTTGGTTTGCCGGCACAACGGGAGAAGAGGAGGACATTACTCGTCGCTAAACATGTACTTTCTTTTGGAGAAGCTTGAGTGAGATGGAGCCAACCTCAATTGGGGGCGCATTATAGATATGATAAGTGTGGCCAACCTTAACCTTATGATTTGTATACTTGCTTTGCCATGTCATGTTAGATCGTTGTTTTGTATAAAAAAAAAAGTGTCTTGTATAGTTTCTGCATGCACCAATACCTGACCCTGAGTGAGGGCTTTGCATAGAGTGGCCTTGCCCATTTCTTTCCTTTTGTACATACATATTTTGGTCAGTTCACATCTTTGTTTGAACTTGTATAGCTTGTATGCAACTACTTTATGCAATTTTGGTCATCAAGTATAAAAACCATTTTGGTTTTCCATACCATACTATGTCGGCTCATCTCGTCAGAGCTTGTAATATGGTCTTTGGTATGTAAATTTCACATCTCGCAATATAATTTGGCCATTGTTTGCACTTGTGTACAATGTACATACTTTGTAATGTCAAAAATGTTATGGCACTCCAACTTTTCCAACAAATTCGCTTCGTTCTTCACATCAGAGTATAGTTGACTTTGGTACTCTATAAGTTTGGCGTAATGGTACATCCAGCTACTACAAGATTGTATCTGGATGCACCATTATGCCAAAAAAAATTTTATACTTGCACGCGTCGAAAACAGCGTCGAAAGTTTCCTCCTGCATCCGTCGAAAAAAACATCGAAAGTTTTCTACATCTGTCGAAATAATCATTGTAACTTCCAGTCAAAATAATCATCGAAATTGCAGTTGAAATAGGCATCAAAAAGTCCATTTGAAATAAGAGTGGGAAAACATGTTTATTTCGACGCGTGTTTTGACGGATATATCGATGCATATATCGACTGTTTCTATTTCGACGCTTATTTCCACACGTATTTCAATGCTTTTTGGATTTTGAGCTTAGTTCTTAAGTGTCAAAAAAGGCGTGGATAATGGCCCCGCCTCTTTTAGTGCATCTTTCTGGATTCATCCCTAGATATATATAGATCTTCAATGGTTTAGTATCCGGAAAGACTCCATATGAAGCCTACCTTGGTAAGAAGCCTAATGTTTCACATTTCCGGGTGTTTGGATGTGATGTCTATGTACATGTGCCAAAGACTCGGAGTATAAATTTGGACTCCCAAGTCTAAGAAGTGCTTCCATTCACAGCAGTAGTTGATCGGTAGCAGCATACATTGAGAGATGTCTTTGAGGAACCAAATGAGGTGTTTCACAAAACCAATGAATATGAAGAAGATTTGGACATGAGCATGATGATGTTGTGCCAAAAGACCAGGAAGTAGGTGTGGCACGCGAGGAAGTAGGTAGAGACCATGAGCATGATGATGTTGTGCTACAAGACCATGAGACCATGAGCATGATGATGTTGTGCTACAAGACCAGAAAACATGTTGAGAGTTTAGGACTCCTCCACATCGAGAGACTCTAGTGTGCAGGGATTCCTCATGAATGGATTCAAGAGGATGGCCCTAGGCGATCAGATTGGTTATGGGAAAAGGAATCGTCAGGAGAGTACTTGCAAGTGAATTATGGCCTTTTGTGTAAAGCCATGCAAAAACGGGAGCCAACCAATGTTGGAGATTCCCTCATACAAGAAAAGTGGAAGTAAGAAATGCAAGCGGAGATTGATGCTACTAAGAAAATGGTACGTGGGAACTTGTTCCCAAACCACACAAGTGGAAGGTCATTGAAGTCAAGTGGGGTTTTAAGACCAATTGTCATAGTGATGGCTCTTTAGACAAACACAAAGCTAGACTTGTAGTCAAGGGGTTTGCTCAAAGAGCCGACATCGACTTTGAAGACAACTTTGCACCTACAACACGGATGACCACCATTCAAATAGTTCTTGCGGATGACAAATTTACTAAATGGATGTCAAGTTTGCATTTGTTAATGGCAATATTAGGGAGGAGGTTTATGTGGAACAACCTCTAGGCTTCCAACTCCAAGGATCAAAAGGCATGGTTTATAGGTTTAAGAGATTTTGTATCGAATCATGCAGGTTTCCAACGCTTGGATGAGAATATAGATTCAGTTATCTCGTTGTTGAAAAGGTTACTTTGCTCATCCCAACCTCTACATCTTCCAAAAGAAGAGAGCAAACATGTTGATAGTCCTGTATGTAGATGACTTGCTCATTTCAGACCATCATGTAGAGCACATTGCAAACACTAACATTGCCTTGGAGAAACTGAGATGTCTGACATGGACTTACGCCATTTCTTTTTAGGATTGGAGATGTGGCAGACTCGGAGAGGGATTGTTGTCTCCCAGCAGTAGTGTGTGAAGGATATGTTGGAAGCGTTTGGGTGGGATGGAAGTCTGCAAGCCCATTTCAACTCCTATGGAGCCGAGCACAAAGTTATCGGCTCATGAGGATCCTTGATTTGGCTTTTGAACAGCCGAATGGATATTTGCTTTTTGGCTGGGTTGTTGGCTGGTTTCATGAACCGGTGAAGTTGCATTGGCAGACAGGATTGCGCATCATTCAATATCTGAGGTGACACTAGACTGTGGCATTCTCTATCCCGCGGGCCGCCGGGGGGTAGACGACGAAGTTGAATGAAGGGGACGAACATATTCGGATTGGTACATGTGAGGCCAAGTATAGAGCTGCACGTTTGGGTACATGTGAGGAGGTGTGGCTCTGGGATTTACTGGAGGATCTCTGCTTTCTAGTATAGAAGAAGCCTAGTACCATCTTGTGTAACAATTAGAGTTGTCTAGAACCTGATGCTTCATTATAGGGCCAAGCACACTCAAATCCAATATGACTTTGTTGTGGTGAGAAGATTGTGAATGGTGTGATTGTGCGCAACTGTTGCAAGACAGAGGACAACGAGGCAGTCCACTTTGCCAAAGCTCTTTGCCAGCTCCCTCAATTTGATGCCGCATTGATGATTTGAGAGGGTTGCTAGTAGTCAAATTTGTGTATGTGTCAGTTAGGTTAGCCCATTTTGTATGTATGGAGTGCCTTTTTCATTGTCCAGCCATGTTTTGTTTTTGTCCAATCGTATGGTATTTTTGGCAGGCCACTTTTGATTGTGTGAAGTCAGCACAAAAGTTCTTGCTCCATGTCACAATCACAAGAAGTTTTGGGCATTTTCTCCTGTAGGGAAGAGGCCCCTTTTCCCTTATGTTTCCCTATATAGTTCAACATCATGATCTTCTCTAGACGAGGCTCTGCATACCTGCCTAGCTAGGTGCGGTGGGGGGCAGGGGGCTGCTGGCCCCACTCCTGGGGCTCGCAGCCCCCTACCCCCCACTGCACCTAGCTAGGTATCCTACACCCGTCTCTGCTGTGCAGAAGCTCATGATGTTGTTGTTTTAGCAAAGTGGGAATTGTAGTGGGAAAATGTTTGAAATTTCTTGTGAGTGTCCCTTCGCAAACATCGAAAGGTGGCCTTTAGAGTTTTTTGCAGTTTCCTTGGACACGTGCATCTTATTTCTAAAAGACCTTTTATGTTGTTTGTGCTATTCCTCTTTTATTTGTGTACTTTACTTGTGTTCCCCCCTTTCTTAAAAAGGTGTTGTCTGCATTGTTGTGCATCTTCTCGGTCTCATGATTTTGTGATATTTTCTACATTTTTGGCCAGGATACTGTATTGTTTACAGGAGGAGAAGAGCACATTATTAGGGCATGGGATACACGGAGTGCAAAGCTTGATTTTTCAATCAAGAATGCACACACGAACAAAATACGGGGACTTTGTGTGTGGGCTGCAGATCAAGCATCAGAGACCGTTTCATATGATGTAGCTAGCGCAACTTTAGATGGCTGCATACGGGTTTAGGATGGAGATGATGTGAGCCCTGTTATGGAGGCAGAACTTAGTTGATTTTTTTATCATTATGAGTTTTATCATTATTGAGAATCATTGCATTTTAGTTGATGTTCATGGTTTTTTTATTTTTTTAACACATTGACTATCATATTGTTTGTTAAAAATCCCCATGCCATCATACCTAAACATGCTCCATTGGGAAGCAACCTTTGCAAGAATGTGGGGGGACCACCCCCACATGCTCACAAAGTTTGGTCCCCATCGGAGCATGTTTGGGTACAATGGTATGGGAAAGAGCGGGATTTTCTATGGCCTCTTAAACACCAAGAGACTTGATGAAAAATCCACACTGGGCGCTAATTACTAACCCAAACATGCTTTGATGGTGACCAAACATTGCAAGCATGTGGGGGTGGGTCCGCCCACATGCTTGCAAAGTTTGGTCCCCATGGGAGCATGTTTGGGTGGGAAAGAGAAAGATTTTCCATGGCCTCTTAAGTACCAAGAGACTTGAAAAATCCGCACTGAGCGCTAATTGCTAACCCAAGCATGCTCCGATGGTGACCAAACTATGTAAGCATGTGGGGGTAGATCCCACCCACATGCTCGCAAATTTTGGTCCCTATTGGAGCATGTTTGAGCACAATGGTATGGGAAAGACCGGGATTCTCCATGGCCTCTCAAGCACCAAGAGACTTGAAAAATCTGCAGTGGGTGCTAATTACTAACCCAAACATGCTCCAATGGGGACCAAACAACGTGGGGGTGGGTTCCCTCCCCAACATGCTTGCAAAGTTAGGTCCCCATCGGAGCATGTGTTGGGTACAATGGTATGGGAAAGAGCGGGATTTTCCATGGCCTCTTAAGCACCAAGAGACTTGAAAAATCTGCACTCTGCACTAATTACCAACCCAAACAGACTCTCATGGTGACCAAACTTTGCAAGCATATGGGGGTGGGTATCTCCCACATGCTTGCAAAGTTTGGTCACCATTGGAGCATGTTTGGGTGACCAAAATTTGGAAGCATGTGGGGGTGGGTATCTCCCACATGCTTGCAAAGTTTGGTCACCATTGGAGCATAATTGGGTATGATGGTATGGGAAAGAGAAGAATTTTCCATGGCCTCAAGCACCGAGAGACTTGAAAACTCCGCACTGGGCACACCCAAACATGCTCCGATGGTGACCAAACTTTGCAAGCATATGGGGGAGGGTCCCCTCCCACATTCTTGAAACGTTTGGTCCCCATCGAAGTATGTTTGGGTATGATGGTATGGGAAAGACCGGGATTTTCCATGGCCTCTCAAGCACCGAGAGACTTGAAAAAGATTGGTCCTCATCAGAGCATGTTTGGGTACAATGGTATGGGAAAGAGTGAGATTTTCTATGGCCTCTTAAAAAGCACCAAGAGAGTTGAAAAATCCGCACTAGGCACTAATTACTAACCTAAACATGCTCTGATGTGGTGACTGAACAAGCATGTGGGGGTGGGTACACCTCGCTCCCCACCATTGGAGCATGTTTGGGTACGATGGTATGGGAAAGAGCGTGATTTTTCATGGCCTCTCAAGCACCAACAAACTTGAAAAAATCTGCACTGGGTACTAATTACTAACACAAACATGGTCTGATGGAGTGACCAAACTTGGCAAGCATGTGGGGGTGGGTTCCCCCATACGCTTGCAAGGTATGGGCCCAATCGGAGTATGTCTAGGTATGATGGTATGGGGAAGAGTGGGATTTTCCATGGCCTCTCAAAGTACTGAAGGAATTGAAAAATCCACACACTGGGCACTAATTACTAACCTAAACATACTTTAATGGGGACCAAAAATCGCAAGAATATGGAGGTGGGTCCTCCTCGCATGCTTGCAAAGTTTGGTCCCCACCATCGGAGCATGTTTGGGTACGATGGTATGGAAAAGAGTGGGATTTTCCATGGCCTCTTAAGCACCAAAAGACTTGAAAATCTGAATTGGGTGCTAAATTACTAACCCAAACATGCTCTGATGGGGTGACCAAAGTTTACAATCATGTGGATGTGGGCCCCCCCACATGCTTGCAAAGTTTGGTTCCTACATTGGAGAATGTTTGGGTACGATGGTATGGAAAAGAGCGGGATTTTCCATGGCCTCTTAAGCACTAAGATTCTTGATCCACACTTGGTGCTAAGTACTAACCCAAACATGCTTTGATGATTTTTCAAGTCTCTTAATGCTTAAGAGGCCATGGAAAATCCCGCTCTTTCTCATGCCATCATACAACACATGCTTCGGTGGTGAGCAAACTTTGTAAGCATGCAGGGATGGGTCATCCTCGCATACTTGCAAAGTTTGGTCGCCATCTGAGCATGTCTGGGTACGATGGTATGGGAAGGAGCGGGATTTTCCATGGCCTCTTAAGCACCAAGAGACTTGAAAAATCTGCACTGGGTGCTAATTACTAACCCAAACATGCTCTGACGGGGACCGAACTTTGCAGACATATGGGGGTGGGTCCCCTCCATATGCCTGCAAAGTTTGGTCCCCATCAAAGCATGTTTGGGTTAGTAATTAGCACCTAGTGCGGATTGTCCCCCCCACATGCCTGCAAAGTTTGGTCCCCATTGGAGCATGTTTAGGTACAATGGTATATGGCGAAGAGCGGGATTTTCCATGGCCTCTTAAGCACCAAGAGACTTGAGAATCCACATTGGGCACTAACTACTAACCCAAACATGCTTCAATGGGACCAAACTTTACAAGAATGTGGGGGTGGGTCCGTGCCCACATGCTTGCAAAGTTTGGTCCCCATTGGAGCATGTTTGGGTACGATGGTATGGGAAAGAGCAGGATTTTACATGGCCTCTTAAGTATGAAGAGACTTGAAAAATTTGCACTAGCACTAATTACTCACCTAAACATGCTCTGGTGGTGACCAAACTTTGCAAGCATGTGGGGGTGGGTCCCTCCTACATGCTTGCAAAGTTTGGTCCCCATTGGAGCATGTTTGGGGATGATGGTATGAGAAAAAGTGGGATTTTTCATGGCCTCTTAAGCACCAAGAGACTTGAAAAATCTGCACTGGGCGCTAATGACTAACCCAAACATGATCCGGTGGATGACTAAACTTTGTAAGCATGTGGGGGTGGGTTCGCCCCGTATACTTGCAAAGTTTGGTCCCCATTGGAGTATGTTTGGGTACGATGGTATGGGGAAGAGCGTGATTTTCCATGGCCTCTTAAGTACCAAGAGACTTGAGAAATCCACACTGGGCGCTAAATACTAAGCCTAACATTCTTTGATGGGGACCAAACTTTGTAAGCATGTGGGGGTGGGTACCCCCACATGCTTGCAAAGTTTGGTCCCCATCGAAGCATGTTTGGGTACGATGGCATGGGAATTTTCAACAAACAATATGATAGCCAAATTTTTTAAAAAATAAAAAAACCGTAAACATCAACTAAAATGTAATGATCCTCAATAATGAAAAAACTCATAATGATATAAACATCAACTAAGTACATCAGAATGTGGCTAACCCAGCTACTCTGGGTTTATAGCTAGTAACTTAAGAGATGGAGGCATAATGAAAATGAGATACCACATCTAGTCTAAGGTTAGTCACTTAAGTACAATGTATGTGAGCTAACCCAGCTAATTTGAGTTTAGTCACTATCAAACGGGAACCCAATAAATATCGTCATCTTTCACTGGTGGTGACGTGCGCGTCGAGGCTGCTGTGCATCGAGGAGGCTTTGCCGATTGTGGGGGTTGTGAATATCTGTGGGGAGATTTACCTTAAAGACAAGATCATAAGCTAGTGCTTGTGTACTCAAGAGCTCACGAGTCCCATAAGCTGCTATAGCCCTCTCCCTCTCTCTACATTGTGCTACTAAAAGACGTCTCTGTCTGTAAACCCAAAATTTATAGTCAGCAAAATGGTACATGCATGCGACTCTACACGTGTAAGCTCCTCTACTGTAAGGATACGTTGCTTATTATGAGAAGTAGCACTACTGCCATCACCATCATCCGAGGTGCCACTAGGACCAGCACCACCCACACACTCGTATGCTATGAGCTGGCTCTTGTTAAGGACTCTTTGGTATGCATCAAACTCATGTGCACTCCACTCAATCTCTGCAGGCACCTCACGCTCGTGATCTCTATCGATGGCCTCGAGTCGTCCTAAGTCAGTTAACTGAGGTAAAATCAAAAGGCCTACCAGTCCTAGCATCTACTTGAGCGAAGCCTGGGTGAAGATCCTCAATGCCCAAAACTCTATATGATGCTAGGTCGACGCGTGCACAACGGAAAGAGGGACATGCTGAGAAACATACTAGCTCCTAGGTGATGCAAGACCGATGGAAAAAATGTCCACAATCCCAGAGCATATCCACTAGTACTGTCAATGTTCTCGAGACATAGAGCACAACAGGCATCATGGAGAAATGGTGGTGCATCCTAAGGGAGGGGTCATCAAAAAACCTATGTAAGAGGCCATGGATATAGAGGCATCATGGAGAAATGGTGGTGCATCCTAAGGGAGGGGTCATCAAAAAACCTATGTAAGAGGCCATGGATATAGAGGCAAGTAAGGCACTCTCTCACGTTTGAGGATCTACAAGAACTCTCGAACATGCAGCACCAAGTAATTTGCCCTATGCTGTGCAATCCGCTGCTGCTTTTTTATCTCAGTTCGAGCCTACTCAAAAACTAAAGCATACAAACAATTGATTAGGCTCTTTCATTAGGTATTACTTAAAGAAATTTATAACTTTGGACCGTAATTATAACTCTTTTATGTACAAGAGAAACCTAACTGCTGGATGTCACAGTCTCTCGCATGCCGTGCCTCTGTAGTAGCTGCCTGTGCCATCTACAATAATGCAGCTCTAAGGCAGTAAATCTCCACTCTCACCTCTATCAACTCCAGAGTGAGTCTCTCACTGGTAGGTGTGGGACCCTATGTGACACAATCAACCATGCCGCTCATTTTAAAAATATAGAAACATGTAAACAAATGACTGAAAACTCTTAAGAAGTGATAAATGTGTAAATACCTCGACATCTGTTGTCGGTATCAATCATGAGAACAAGCGCACCACATGCTGAATGCTCTCCATGGTACTCCATACATCGACGCCAAGCTG
Organism: Cibotium barometz; assembly: GCF_041138505.1. Classification (NCBI taxonomy): domain Eukaryota; kingdom Viridiplantae; phylum Streptophyta; class Polypodiopsida; order Cyatheales; family Cibotiaceae; genus Cibotium; species Cibotium barometz. Next base: position 32,017,800 of record NC_141092.1, on the reverse strand, counting down.
GGTGCCAAGAGCCTCGACCATCGACATAGGCACAAACGTAGGATCTATAGAGCAGGTACACGACGGTTTGCTGGAGGCCGCCTACCCTGGTCCTAGAGACGGCCTCGGCCAGCACTGCCACCAAGCCGATGGCTAGTGTAATAGACCTCCTCCCCTAAGACAAACTCTGCATATAATTGCTTTGCAAAGTATATGGGAATTTGGCGGTTGTTCGGCATGCTCCCATATGCGGCAACATATCGACTATAGATATGTGCTGCCATACGAGGATGCGAACACCGCGACTAGTAAGAGGCTTGGCTACCCCAGGCCTCATCCCATGGCTATCAAGGAAAAGATCTAAGTAGGCTCCATCCCTAATCGGAGACCAAGAGCATAGACCTGACGATATGTCAGGCCATGTGACACAGGAGTAGTGCAATGGTGGGTTATCCACTCATCTACATAAACAATATCGTGAATGCTACACGAAGGGACGATAGCATCGCCTCCAAGTTTGACACGATATGTAATGTAGGCAGTGTGTCTCTAGTAGTCCTATGGCTAGCCGCTAACTCGCAGTCTATCTTCGCCGCCGCGAATGAGGTCCACAATAGACGAGTGGCCCTCTTCATGGCCCTCCTCGTGTGACTCCATGCTAAAACCTAAGCATAACACAAATGGGTAGGTCAATGTGAAAGGTCCAATGCTTAGTGCTAATAAGTAGCTCCAATGTAGCTATTAAACAATGCTAATCTGTCCACTAACAACTAATCCAAATCAAGAGAGCAAGGAGAGTGAAAATGACGTGACAATGAGGCAAAAAAAAAACTTTTCGGTTTTATAACCTTGATCGAGGGTCAGTGGCATACATTTTAGGGTTTGCAAGATGTACGCTCCGGGGATGTACACGCGATTTTAGGGTTAGTGAGTCAAACGTCCAAGATACGCATTTGATTTTAGGATTGGTGAGGGATCAACAACGACTGCGATTTGAATTAAGTACCTCGTTCGAGGTACATGATGGAAGGCTTAGATTTTGGATCATTACCCCAATCGAGATATGTGTGACGGTTGAAAATTCACTTCATACCTCGATCAAGATATGTAAATGGCTGGAATCACATCTTCAAATGTGTGCGAATGGACGGGTAGGATTGTGTAGATGTATCTCATACGAGGTTTTTGAACGGCGTCAATTTCATCTTGGTATCTTGAACGACATATGTGGACGGATGACAAAATTGAATAATGCATGGACAAATGTGTGGCAAGCAACCTTGATCTTTCTTGTTGTGTTCAGATGCCATTTCGGATTCGAAACTCTGTGTTATGGCGATTTTGCACTATCTTTGTCGGGACCCAACTTTGACGCGCTGGGAGAATTAATTGTTGCGATGCCCAAATCCATGCACAGAGTGATGTGGACATAGAGAAACTTCCCTAGCACAAGTCCGTGTGTGGTCCGTTCTCTGATGGGGTCCCGGATCCTCAACTTTTAACTGTCCAAATCCGAGTTCTCAAAAAAGATGCACGAGCGTGCCAAATGGCAGAAATTTCCAACCGTGGCCCAAACGGTGCCGAAGAGGCATGAAAATCAAATCATGCATGGAGGACAAATGTGTGGCAAGCAACCCGGATCTTTCTTTTTGTGTTCAGATGCGATTCGGACTCATTTCGGATCCGAAACTCTGTTATGGCAATTTTGCACTATCTTCGTCGGGGCCCAACTTTGACGCACTGGGAGAATTGACTCTGATGTCCAAATCCATGCACGGAGTGATGTGGACATAGAGCACCTGCCCTAGCATAAGTCGGTGTGGTCCGTTCTTTGATGGGGTCCCGGATCCTCAACTTCTAACTGTCCGAATCCAGGTTCTTGAAAAAGATGCACGAGCGTACCAAATGGCGGAAATTTCCAACCGTGGCCCAAACGGCGCCAAAGAGGCATGAAATTCGAATCATGCATGGACAAATGTGTGGCAAGCAACTCGGATCTAGCTGTGTACCATGCAGATCAACAAAATCAATTACTCTAAGAAGAGACCTACTTCACATGACGAGAACCAAGGAGCTACAATTGCATTCGATCTAGCTCTACCATGTGGTGGAGCTAGAATTGCATTTGAGGTCCAGCTCTACCATGTGGTAGAGCTAGAATGCATTGATCTAGCTGTGTACCATGCAAATCAACAAAACCAATTACTCCAAGAAGATACCATGACAAGAACCAAGGAGATAAACAAGTGTGTTGAATGGCGTTGGGACCCAACTTTGACACGCTGGTGGCAGAAGTGATTGCGATGCCCAAATCCATGCACGGAGTGATGTGGACATAGAGCAACTTCCCTAGCACAAGTCCGTGTGGTCCGTTCTCAGATAGGGTCACGGATCCTCAACTTCTAACTGTCCGAATCCGAGTTCTCGAAAAAGATGCACAAGCATGGCAAATGGCAAAAATTTCCAACCGTGGCCCAAACGGCCCCGAAGAGGCATGAAATTCGAATCATGCATGGAAAAATGTGTGGAAAGAAACTCGAATCTTTCTCGTTGTGTTCAGATGCGATTCGGACTCATTTCGGATCCGAAACTCTGTTATGGTGATTTTGCACTATCTTCGCCGGGACCCAACTTTGACATGCTGCGAGAAGTGATTGTGATGCCCAAATCCATGCACGGAGTGATGTGGACATAGAGAAACTTCCTTAGCACAAGTCCATGTAGTCCGTTCTCTGATGGGGTCCTAGATCCTCAACTTCTAATTGTCCAAATCCATGTTCTTGAGATGAAAAAGATGCACGAGCGTGCCAAATGGCAGAAATTTCCAACTGTGGCCCAAACGGCACCGAAGAGGCATGAAAATCGAATCATGCATGGACAAATGTGTGGCAAGTACCCCGGATCTTTCTTGTTGTGTTTAGATGCGATTTTGACTCATTTCAGATCCGAAACTTTGCTATGGCAATTTTGTACTATCTTCGCCGGGACCCAACTTTGACGCGCTGGGAGAAGTGATTGCGATGCCCAAATCGATGCACGGAGTGATGTGGACATAGAGCAACTTCCGTAGCACAAGTCCGTGTGGTCTGTTCTTCTCTGATGGGGTCCCGAATCCTTAACTTCTAACTGTTTGAATCTAGGTTCTCGAAAAAGATGCACGAGCGTGGCAAATGGCGAAAATTTCCAACAGTGGTCCAAACGGCGCCGAAGAGGCATGAAATTCGAATCATGCATAGAAAAATGTGTGGCAAGCAACCTAGATCTTTCTTGTTTTGTTCAGATGCAATTCGGACTCATTTCGGATCCGAAACTCTGTTATGGCGATTTTGCACTATCTTTGCCAGGACCCATATTTGACGCGCTGGGAGAAGTGATTACAATGTCCAAATCCATGCACGGAGTGATGTGGACATAAAGCAACTTCCCTAGCACAAGTACACGTGGTTCGTTCTCTGATGGGGTCCCGGATCCTTGACTTCTAACTGTCCAAATTCGGGTTCTCGAAAAAGATGGACGAGCGTGTGTGCCAAATGGCAGAATTTTCCAACCCTGGCCCAAATGGTGCCGAAGAGGCATGAAAATCAAATCATGCATGGACAAATGTGTGGCAAGCAACCCGGATCTTTCTTGTTGTGTTGTTCAGATGCGATTCAGACTCATTTCAGATCCGAAACTCTATTATGGCGATTTTGCACTATCTTCGCCGGGACCCATATTTGACGCGCTAGGAGAAGTGATTGCGATGCCCAAATCCATGCACGGAGTGATGTGGACATAGAGCAACTTCCCTAGCACAAGTCCGTGTGGTCCGTTCTTTGATGGGGTCCCGGATCCTCAACTTCTAACTGTCCGAATCCAGGTTCTCGAAAAAGATGCACGAGCGTGCCAAATGGCAAAAATTTCCAACCGTGGCCCAAATGGCACTGAAAAGGCATGAAGTTCAAATCATGCATGGAAAAATGTGTGGCAAGCAACCTGGATCTTTCTTGTTGTGTTTAGATGCGATTCGGAGTCATTTCAGATCTGAAACTCTGTTATGGCGATTTTGCACTATCTTCGTCTCGGGACCCATATTTGACGCGCTGGGAGAAGTGATTGCGATGCCCAAATCCATGCACGGAGTGATGTGGACATAGAGCAACTTCCCTAGCACCAGTCCGTGTGGTCCGTTCTTTGATGGGGTCCCGGATCCTCAACTTCTAACTGTCCGAATCCAGGTTCTCGAAAAAGATGCACGGGCGTGCCAAATGGCAAAAATTTCCAACCGTGGCCCAAATGGCGCTGAAAAGGCATGAAGTTCAAATCATGCATGGAAAAATGTGTGGCAAGAAACCTGGATCTTTCTTGTTGTGTTTAGATGCGATTCGGACTCATTTCGGATCCGAAACTCTGTTATGGCGATTTTGCACTATCTTCGTCTCGGGACCCATATTTGACGCGCTGGGAGAAGTGATTGCGATGCCCAAATCCATGCACGGAGTGATGTGGACATAGAGAGACTTCCCTAGCACAAGTCCGTGTGGTCCGTTCTCTGATGGGGTCCCGGATCCTCAACTTCTAACTGTCGGAATTTGGGTTCTCGAAAAAGATGCACGAGCGTGGCAAATGGTGGAAATTTCCAACCGTGGCCCAAACGGCGCCGAAGAGGCATGAAATTCAAATCATGCATGGACAAATGTGTGGTAAGCAACCGGGATCTTTCTTGTTGTGTTCAGATGCGATTCGGACTCCTTTCGGACCCGAAACTCTGTTATGGCGATTTTGTACCATCTTCATCGGGACCCAACTTTGACGCGCTGTGGGAGAATTGATTGTGATGCCCAAATCCATGCACGGAGTGATGTGGACATAGAGAAATTTTTCTAGCACAAGTCCATGTGGTCCGTTCTCTGATGGGGTCCCGGATCCTCAACTTCTAACTATCTGCATTTGGGTTCTCGAAAAAGATGCACGAGCGTGCCAAATGGCGAAAATTTTCAACCGTGGCCCAAACGGTGCTGAAGAGGCATGAAATTCGAATCATGCATGGACAAATGTGTGGCAAGCAACCCGGATCTTTCTTGTTGTGTTCAGATGCGATTCCGACTATTTCGGATTCGAACTCTGTTATAGCGATTTTACACTATCTTCACTGGGACCCAAGTTTGGCGCACTGTGAGAAGTGATTGCGATGCCCAAATCCATGCACGGAGTTATGTGGACATAGAGTTACTTTTCTAGCACAAGTATGTGTGGTCCATTCTCTGATGGGGTCCCGGATCCTCAACTTCTAATTGTCCGAATCCAGGTTCTCGAAAAAGATGCACGCGCGTGCCAAATGGCGAAAATTTTTAACCGTGGCCCAAACGGTGCCGAAGCGACATAAAAGTCGAATAATGCATGGACAAATGTGTGGCAAGAAACCCTGAGCTTTCTTGTTGTGTTCAGATGCCATTTTGGATCCGAAACTCTGTTATGGCAATTTTGCACTATCTTCGTCGGGACCCAACTTTGACGCGCTAGGAGAATTGATTGTTGCGATGCCCAAATCCATGCACGGAGTGATGTGGACATATAGCAACAAGTCCGTGTGGTCCGTTCTCTGATGGGGTCCCAGATCCTCAACTTCTAACTGTTCAAATCCGAGTTCTCGAAAAAGATGCTCGAGCATGGCAAATGGCGAAAATTTTCAACCGTGGCCCAAACGGCGTCGAAGAGGCGTGAAATTCCAATCATGCATGGACAAATGTGTGGCAAGAAACTTGGATCTTTCTTGTTGTGTTCAAATACGATTTGGACTCATTTCGGACCTGAAACTCTGTTATGGCGATTTTGCACTATCTTCGTCCGGGACCCAACTTTGACATGCAAGGAGAATTGATTGTGATACCCAAATCCATGCACGTTGTCATGACGTGGGTGGTATCGTTGTGGGAAAGTGCGAGACTTCTGGCTGTGAGAGTAGCTTCAAATCCCAGCAAGGAAACAGAATATATATCTCTTCAAGAGAAAACAGCTTTCCAGGTTGACAGATGAAGTCATCCTTATTGGCTAGCTCGATGTCTGGAGATTGCACTTGGAGGGGTGACCTTTTTAGAGCTTCTTTAGGTTGCTGAGGAGGCGATCGATGATGTGACCACCTTTACATTTTTGTTGAGGAAGGAGGCCTTGGCGTTGGCAAAGCAAACAAGCGAGCCATTTTTGACCTAGAGGACGAGCATAGGTACTGCACAAGAGCACGAACTCCTACTTCTTTAACAATACGCCAAGCATTGCCCAAGTTGAATGTAAGATTCCATAAAGCGCTTGCTCTGCAGTTTCGTGCACATCCTCTGCCTCAAAATAAGCCAGAGTTATTAAAGCTGCAACACCACCCTCCTTCCCAATTGCTATGCAGAAACTGACAAGACCGAAAGGGCTCTACCAGCTCTCTCCTGTAGACTCAGATCCAGTGCTGCAACTTTGAGCAAGTGCAACCAATGCCTCTATGCCACCAGCGAGACTGCTATTGCCTCATGATTTCTGTCATCGTCTCACGAGTGACAGATTACATAGATCACCAAGCCTCTTGTCTATCCCTCCTGAATCACCAACCTGGCGTCCTTTTTCCTGCACATACACCCGAGAGCCCCCCCCCGGTCTGCAGAATCCCCAGTCCTCTTCCCAAGGCGGTCCACCCACACTCCCTTCTCGTACAAGCTTCAGCAGCATCTCCCTCTCTCAACAGCCAAAGGCTCACTCCCTAGAGAACACGGCCACCAAACAAACAAAAAACTCTGCGCTTCTGCCCCCCGTGCCCTCTGCGCGCCAGCTCGCCAGCTTTCTAGCGAGTTCTCTTCACGTGCTGGCGGCTACGTTGGCCCCTCATAAAGCTTCCATGTGACCCTTTATATTATTGGCCACTTGTATCATATATTTCATTTATTTTTCTCATGCCTCAATAATGGCCACTCACATCAATGCTCCTCACACATGGTAACCTAAAATCCCACTCCATCTCTGGGTACAAAAATGGTACCACAAAACCACCGCTGGCCGCATCCACATGAATTGGAGTGTCCCATCTTGTTTCCTTGTTCTTTTTCTCAAGCAGATCATTCAAACGCTTCACATCTTCAAACTCCCCATTGTATGTGGAACCTAGAATCGTGCACACACAGATGGCGTTCTCATTCACTAGCTGCACTGCCTTCTCAGGATCCATCACATAGTATCCATCTCTCAGCCTTGTTCTTAATTCTGGGTGATGGAAATGAAAGCCACCACCCAAGACCTATCCCTCCATTAGCTTCATCATTGCCTTATTAATGCCCAGGCCAACCCCCAGCCTCCAACAGTGCATCTCATCATACAAACCCAGAGCCTCCTTGTTTTGCTCATTCCGAGTAAGAACAGAAATCACGGCATTCCAAGACACGATATCTCAAAAAGGCATTCTTTCAAAACCAATCCTTGCATCATGCATGCTCTCACATTTCCCAAACATGTTGAGAGGGGTGTCCCCTAGTACAAGGTCTACCATAAGCATAAAACTCCATGATTCACACCACACTCATGTACAGAAGCTTTGAGACCTGGCTCAGCCTCAACTCGTCTTATTGAACCTCATTTACAATATGAACATATGTACTTAGGCATCATATAATGACTCAAGTCATGGCACTTAATCCCATGCATCTGGATTTGCATTTAATGGCCTCATATGCATGGTTTCACACCATAGACGTGCCATGGCGTCCACCCCCTCTAAACCTGCATATCCTTTGGTATGTGCCAAATCATCATCAAGATCCACATATATCTGGATGTCGTCTTCATCTTCTACATTATTAGGGAGATCATCCTCTTCCTCTTCAGCCATACCCATGCTATCACTATCAATCCTCTCATCCTGAGTCTCCTGTGAATCAAAAGGATCACTGTCATGCCTTCTTTTAAACATCTTGATCCTTTTGCCTGCTACAGGATTCTTTATCTCTGTTCCATCAAGCTCACACAGGGTATACATGGCATTTCCATGCACATGCTTGACAATGTAAGGGCCAAACCATCTTTTTGCAAACTTTCTTTGAACAGTAAACTGGTTGTCAAGGCTACTATCATACATTAGGACCCAATCACCTTCTTCAATAGGTTTTTGCCGGAGTCTGTGTCTTCTATCAAATCTTTCTTTATTTTTCAACCTTGCATCTTTCAAACGAGATTTAGCAAGCTCTACATCTTCAGGCCTCCTCTCCAGCTGCCTTATTCGCAATGCAAGGAGGTCTTCCCTGTTCAATCCTTCCACCCAGGGTAATACATTCCAAGTTGGAACTACTTTTTCAAGTGGCATTACTGGCTTCTGACCATACATTAATTCTGCAGGCATGTATCCTGTCCCACTGAGCTATGAGTTGTACGGTCAGCCCACAAAGCATATGGTAGCAGCCTTGGCCACTCTCGCATTCTTTCTCTGCATGCCTTAGCCAAAGCTTTAATGATTGGAGGATGTCCTCGCTCACTTTTACCATTGCCCTCAGGGTTGTAAGCACATGTTAGGGCCAGTTTGATGCCAATTCTAGAGAAGAATTCCCTTGCTTCTTCAACATCTAGCTCACCCCTATCAGCTGTTATTTTCCCAACACAACCATACCGGCAAATGACATCTTCCAAGAGAAATTTGCATACTGTTTCCGCACTCTTTGTTCTAAGAGCACGCCCTTCTACCTGATTTGTCAAATCTTCTCTTGCAAGTATGTACCGCATCTGCCAAATTCCCAAGGGCATTGTAACTAGATCCACTACCCATTTGTAGTGCATGGCAGGTGGGTAGGTTGGTTGCAAGCCATCACGATGTCGCACATTTGAGTACATTTGACATATCATGCATGTTTCCACATATTGGGAAATATCCTTGTACATTCCTTTCCACCAATATCTTTCCTTTATTTTGGTAAAGGTGGCCCACACACTTCGATGTCCAGCCCAGAGACTCTCATGGAATTCTTTCATGAGCTTCCCTTGAGTCTCTTTATCACATATGACTCTCTGTGGCATAGCATTCCTCTGCTTAGGATGCTTCCACAGGTACCCATCCTTTAGAAAATACCCATATGCTTTTCTGCGGATCCTCTTAAATTCTGAGTCAGACCAATTTTCCTGTCTTGTCAGAGTACTCAAGTATTGACCAATAAGCAACCAATCTCCTTCATACATTTCCTCAGTAAAAGACTCAAGTGCATTTGATAAGCAAGTATGGTCCCCTTTTGCATATGCAGTAGTATAGAATTTTGTACCTACATCATCAATGTCACTAATCATCCCTTCCTCATCTTTATACCTGGCTCTCGATAACATATCTGCAACTGGGTTATCTTTTCCTGCAATATGCTCAAACTCAGGATTTAGTGACTTGATATAGGCAATCCACCTAAGCATAGCGATATCTGGAGTGGTGCAGCTTGCAATCATCCCAGGGAGTGGCAAGCAATCAGTTTCCACAAGTACAGATGCCCCAATAAGATATTCTTTTTCACATTTTAGAGTAGTGACTATTCCCCATAGCTCCCTCTTGATCTGCGGATAATTTCGCTGACGAATGCTTAATACCTTTGCTCCAAATCTGATTACATACCTGTGATCATCCTCATCGTCTTGCCCTACTGCCCATCCTATCCCAGTAGGACTAGTATCAACTGTAACAATCACAGGCCTGCCACACTCATAATCTGCCTTCCTTAGAGTAGGTGATGATTGGAGCAAACATTTCAGCTTCCGCATAGCTTTAATATGTACTGCACTCCACAAAAATTTTTGATTTTTTCTCAAAAGTTGATAAAGAGGATCTGCTACATGTGCATAATGTGGGATCCAAATAACATAAAAGACACATGCACCAAGAAATCTCCTCAGCTCTGTAACATTAATGCATATCTCTTTCATTCTTTGTATTGCATCTATCTTGGCTGGACAAGGTCGGCGTCCACTAGTACTACAAAGATGCCCCACTATTAGCACTTCACCAACCCCGAATACTGATTTCAGTCCAGATAAAGTAAGATTCACCTCTTCAAGCCTGGATAGAATCATATCACAATCTTTTATATGATTTGCCACAAACTTGTGGTACCCCTTCGAATCCAAATCCCCATCTTTATCTTTCTCATCACAGCCTTTTATTGGCACATCATCCAGAAAAGGCATTGTTATTTGTGGTATGAAGTCTTGCAAGACTTTATTCATTCCATTCATCATATGCGCCACTGAGTTGGTGGCTCCCTGTGGGTGGTAAGGTACACATCCTTACCAATCCCAAAGGAGTTTTCATTGTGGTCAAGTCCCTCCTTTGTATATCCAGCTGGAACTGATCATATCCCGAATATAGATCACCCATAGAGTATATAGCTTTCCCTGCAAATGCTTCTGCACACTCGTCCACAATCGGACCTGCTACCACATTCCTGATTGTGACCTTGTTTACAGGTTGCATGTCTTGAATGAAGCGCAATGTTCCATTTTTCTTTGGCACGGTAAACCATCTGTTGGAATATGGAGCGCATGATGGCTCTAAAATTCCCATCCTGATCTTTTCTTTTAGTAATTCCATCAGCTTTGGCAAGAGAGCCTTTGGTACTGGAATCGGCCACAGGTTCCAGGGCACATGTGGCATAGTGAAGATCACCATTGGTGTTGTTACACTTGGATCAACACAGCCTATCTCATGCGGCTGAAAAGCAAAGGCTTTCCCATGTTTTACAAGCATCTCCTCAAATCATTCCCTTTCAGCTGGCAACAGAAAATCCTTTTCACCAATCTTCAGCTCTTTTAGGGTTTCCTGTGTAAACTTATGCCCAATTTTCTTCGGATCTCTGAGATTCGGTTGCATAGAGGCTTCATCTATTTTCTCCTTGCTTCTTCCTGGTGGCAAGGGCAAGGCAACTGGTTTCACCTTCTTTGCAACCGTTTTATACTTTGTATCAACATGAGCATCCATCTCACAATCCATGTTTTTACATTCCATCCCCTCAAATTCCCGGATTATATCATACATCCCCACAGATGACACCTTTATCATCTCATTTCCACCCTGTAAGCATACTCTTTCCATAGCAAAAAGCACATCCATAGTATCCACAAATGACACCTCATCAAGCACCCCTGAAATAAACTTATTCTTCTCTAAAAGACCACACTGCTCAAGACTTTTTTGTTCATTCTGTACATGTCGACGCATACCACGCTTCAAATCCTTGCTTTTTACAAAGACCAGTGATCCATAGCTAGAAAATCCTTGAAAATTTGTTGAAAAGTTATTTACATTGATTGAGTCCTGCAAGAACTCATTTTCCCTTGTACCATTGGAATCCTGCTTTACAATGGCACCTGGTCAAAATCCCTCATCTCCCTGTAGTTCATGAATTCTCTGTTTATCTTTGGGAGTGACTGTGCTCGAAGAGACTCACGATTTCTTTCATGGTTAATGCAAACTGTCAAGAACTGAACAGCTTTCTTGCCATCATTACTCCTTATTCTTGCATATGCCGAGCCATCATCCAAAACTTTTGTTTCCATCCTCACAGCTGTAATGTAGGGTTGCCCAAGGATAAGGGGATACGATGACATCTCCTGAACAAAGAAGTTCTGATCATCTTTCACATCCCCTATAGTTACCCTTACATTTGGACACGCTGCATAGAGCTCTCCAAATGAGTTATTAGCTGCTTTAATCATCCACCCATGATCTACATCCATTGGCCACTTACATTTGTTGTAGAGATTTTTAGCCATAAGATTTATTTCAGACCCATGGTCGATTAGAGCGACATACGGCTCTTCCAAGTCACCTATCTTAACAAGGGTTTCAGTGGTGGCCCTTGCCCAATGGCTCTTGGAGTAATGACTCTTTGTAAGAACTTCTTTTTCATCATCCTCATCCACAAAGCGCACTTGTCGTGCCCCTTCAGCAGAGTGATTACATTCCACCACATTCTCTCTCTCTTCCTTTTGCTGTACCTGTACTCCATGAGTCTTGGAAGTGCTTACCTCCCCTTGTGATGGAATAGATTCAATTATGGACTGCCTTTTCCTTCGTATAATATCAATTATCTCATCATGGAATTCTTTCTTTGCAATCCCCAAGACTTCCCCTAGTGTAAATTCCACCCTGCTGTTTAGAATCCTCTCTTCAAGCACCTTTTTGAGATCTGTTGCGGCTTCAATATCAGATTGAAGCTTGTAGAGTGGACTTTTCCCTTTACCCTTCTCCTTCTCATGCTTCATTTTTGCTGGCACTTCTTCCATTGATACTTCCTGTGGAGGTCTGCTATGCGGTGGAGGCATATGTGATGGCCCAGGATCCTTCTTTTCACTACCACAAGTGACCCTTTTTGATGGCCCTCCTTCCTCATTTTCCCTCTTACGCTTTTCCTCTACCTGTGCTTCATTATTCTGGCATTTTGCAATGTAGGCATGAACAGATAAAGAATCCATAGGCTCTTCCCAGCCAGTCTCAAGACGTATATAGTCACCTGCCTCATGCAAAGCCTGCTTAGACACTTTCTTTGATGCAATTAGTTCCATTATTGATGGCCAAAAATCTTCATTCTCATAATCTTCATCATTCTTAGATTCTTGCTTTGATTGGCCAACCTTTAACCCATAGGTTGCTGCCTCAACCATAGAGATGGCATGGCTAGTAGCCATATCCTCAACCAGCTTTTTCATCCCTCCTTTCCCAAAGTTTGTGCTTAATGGAAGACCAGTCTCTGTAAGGTGGATTTTCCCATCTTTGAAAAACACAAGTTGATTTCTGAGGGCTTCTTTATAGCTAGCACAGTCTTTCTTTGCATGTTCTGGGTCATCACACCATATACATCTGAATGTAAACCCTTCTTTGTTTTGAGGCCTTTGCATAGAAGCCAGCCCTAATGGTAGCCCTTTTTCTTCAATCCTAGACATCTTCAATTTTAGGTCTTGCATGCCCTTAATAAGCTCTTCCATCGGCCCTTCTACCTTTGGGATTGCAGCAACTGGTTTTGGTAGATTCTCAGAGGTAACAGCAGTTATAGGGGTTGCTGAGCTCATCACCATTTTATCCCTCCTTCGCTGCCGCTTTGCTAGCATGGTGACCGCATCCTCGACATCATTCCAATCATTCTTTAGCCCCTGCTCTGTATTCTTATCCTCAACAAGGAGAATTTCTAGTTTTTCTTGGAGATCTTTCCCAGCTGCTTGTAAGAAGAGCTCTGTTTTTTCCCTATCCAAGGTTGTGCGCTCAATCCTTGACAGCTGGGCATAGCGCTTCTCAAACTCTCTTAGCAACTCTGTGTGGCAGAAATTCCCATTTTGGGTTTTGTGACCCATTCCAAGAAAGTTCACTTGGTCACCCGCTCAGAATCCTCCATGAAATAATCATCCTTCAGAGCAAGCTTGAACTCCTCCCAATTTCTGCCACCATGTGCTGCCTGTAATCCTCTTATGCGCTCTCTTATTTCAGGAACACATACCAGCTCAAAGCTTCGAACCATATCCTCCTCAGTCACCCTGTTTAGCTCCATTTTCTTTGTGTAATTGTGCAGGTACTTTGTGATGTCCTTACCATCAAATTGATCCACCTTTTTCACAATTGACTGTAGTGCTTTAGTCATGGAAATTTGTCCCCTCTCAACCGCTTGCTGCTGTTGCATATACATAGTAAACATCTGAAACATTTGCATAACCCCGGGGTTAAAATGAACCCCCTGTCCCTCAGGATTCTCAGCCGTAGCTTCCCTGTGTATTTCACCACACTCTCACCCCAGCAGTTTCACGTCGGGTTCACCAAAGCTGTCGTGACGTGGGTGGTATCGCTGGGAAAGTGCAAGACTTCTGGCTGTGAGAGTAGCTTCAAATCCCAGCAAGGAAACAAAATATATATCTCTTCAAGAGAAAATAGGTTTCTAGGTTGATAGATGAAGTCATCCTTATTGGCTAGCTCGATGTCTAAAGACTGCACTTGGAGGGGTGACCTTTTTAGAACTTCTTTAGGTTGCTGAGGAGGCGATCGATGATGTGACCACCTTTACATTTTTGTTGAGGAAGGAGGCCTTGGCATTGGCAAAGCAAACAAGCGAGCCATCTTTGACCTAGAGGACGAGCATAGGTATTGCACAAGAGCACGAACTCCTACTTCTTTAACAATACGCCAAGCATTGCCCAAGTTGAACAGAAGGTTCCATAAAGCGCTTGCTCTGCAGTTTTGTGCACATCCTCTGCCTCAAAATAAGCCAGAGTTATTAAAGCTGCAACACCACCCTCCTTCCCAATTGCTATGCAGAAACTGACAAGACCGAAAGGGCTCTAGCAGCTCTCTCCTGCAGACTCAGATCCAGTGCTGCAACTTTGAGCAAGTGCAACCAATGCCTCTACGCCACCAGCGATGACTGCTATTGCCTCATGATTTTTGTCGTCGTCTCACGAGTACTGACAGATTACACAGATCACCAAGCCGCGTCCCTCCTGAATCACCAACCTGGCGTCCTTTTTCCTGCACATACACCCGAGAGCCCCCCCCGTCTGCAAAATCCCTAGTCCTCTTCCCAAGGCGATCCCCTCCACACTGCCTTCTCGTACAAGCTTCAGCAGCATCTCCCTCTCTCAACAGCCAAAGGCTCACTCCCTAGAGAACACGACCACCAAACAAACAAAAAACTCTGCGCTTCTGCCCCCCGTGCCCTCTGCGCGCCAGCTCGCCAGCTTTCTAGCGAGTTCTCTTCACGTGCTGGCGGCTACGTTGGCCCCTCATAAAGCTTCCATGTGGCCCTTTATATTATTGGCCACTTGTATCATATATTTCATTTATTTTTCTCATGCCTCAATAATGGCCACTCACATCAATGCTCCTCACACATGGTAACCTAAAATCCCACTCCATCTCTGGGTACAAAAATGGTACCACAAAACCACCGTTGGCCGCATCCACATGAATTGGAGTGTCCCATCTTGTTTCCTTGTTCTTTTTCTCAAGCAGATCATTCAAACGCTTCACATCTTCAAACTCCCCATTGTATGTGGAACCTAGAATCGTGCACACACAGATGGCGTTCTCATTCACTAGCTAGACTGCCTTCTCAGGATCCATCACATAGTATCCATCTCTCAGCCTTGTTCTTAATTCTGGGTGATGGAAATGAAAGCCACCACCCAAGACCTATCCCTCCATTAGCTTCATCATTGCCTTATTAATGCCCAGGCCAACCCCCAGCCTCCAACAGTGCATCTCATCATATAAACCCAGAGCCTCCTTGTTTTGCTCATTCTGAGTAAGAACAAAAATCACGGCATTCCAAGACACGATATCTCAAAAAGGCATTCTTTCAAAACCAATCCTTGCATCATGCATGCTCTCACATTTCCCAAACATGTTGAGAGGGGTGTCCCCTACTACAAGGTCTACCATAAGCATAAAACTCCATGATTCACACCACACTCATGTACAGAAGCTTCGAGACCTGGCTCAGCCCTCAACTCGTCTTATTGAGCCTCATTTACAATATGAACATATATACTTAGGCATCATATAATGACTCAAGTCATGGCACTTAATCCCATGCATCTGGATTTGCATTTAATGGCCTCATATGCATGGTTTCACACCATAGACGTGCCATGGCACGACAACGTGCGGACCGTTCTCTGATGGGGTCCCAGATCCTCAACTTCTATCTGTCCGAATCCGGGTTCTCGAAAAAGATGCACGAAAAAGATGCACGAGCGTGCCAAATGGCGGAAATTTTCAACCGTGGCCCAAACGGCGCTGCCGAAGAGGCATGAAAATCAAATCATGCATGGACAAATGTGTGGCAAGAAACCCAGATCTTTCTTGTTGTGTTCAGATGTGATTCGGACTCATTTCAGATCCGAAACTCTGTTCTGGCGATTTTGCACTATCTTCGCCGCGGGACCCAAATTGGACGCGCTGGGAGAATTGATCGTGATATCCAAATCCATGCACGGAGTGATGTGGACATAGAGCAACTTCCCTAGCAGCACAAGTCCGTGTGGTCCATTCTCTGATGGGGTCCCGGATCCCCAACTTCTAACTGTCCGAATCTGGGTTCTCGAAAAAGATGCACGAGCGTGCCAAATGGCAGAAATTTCCAACCATGGCCCGTGTTGAAGAGGCATGAAATTCGAATCATGCATGGAAAAATGTGTGGCAAGCAACCCGGATCTTTCTTCTTGTGTTCAGATGCAATTCAGACTCATTTCGGATCCGAAACTCTGTTATGGCGATTTTGCACTATCTTCATCGCTTGACCCAACTTTGACGCGCTGCGAGAAGTGATCGCGATGCCCAAATCCATGCACGGAGTGATATGAACATAGAGCAACTTCCCTAGCACAAGTCCGCATGGTCCGTTCTCTGATGGAGTCCCAAATCCTCAACTACTAATTGTCCGAATCTGGGTTCTTGAAAAAGATGCACGAGTGTGCCAAATGGTAGAAATTTCCAACCGTGGCCCAAACGGTGCCGAAGAGGCATGAAAATCAAATCATGCATGGACAAATGTGTGGCAAGTAACCCGGATCTTTCTTGTTGTGTTCAGATGCGATGCGGATTCATTTCGGACCCGAAACTCTGTTATGGTGATTTTGCACTATCTTCGACCACGACCACCCTTTGACGCGCTGGGAGAAGTGATTGGGATTCCTAAATCCATGCACGGATTGATGTGGACATAGAGCAACTTCCCTAGCATAAGTCCGTGTGGTTCGTTCTCTGATGGGGTCCCGGATCCTCAACTTCTAACTGTTCGAATCCGGGTTCTCGAGAGAAAAAGATGCACGAGCATGGCAAATGGCGAAAATTTCCAACAGTGGCCCAAACGGTGTCGAAGAGGCATGAAATTCGAATCATGCATGGAAAAATGTGTGGCAAGCAACCCAGTTCTTTCTTGTTGTGTTCAGATGCGATTCCAACTCATTTCAGACCTGAAACTCTGTTATGGCGATTTTGCACTATCTTCGCGGGGACCCAACTTTGACACGCTGGGAGAATTGATTGTGATGCCCAAATCCATGCACGGAGTGATGTGGACATAGAGCAACTTTCCTAGCACAAGTCAGTGTGGTCCGTTGTCGTGACGTGTGCGGTATCGCTGGGCAAGTGCGAGACTTCTAGCTGTGAGAGTAGCTTCAAATCCCAGCAAGGAAACAAAACATATAACTCTTCAAGGGGGTTATGACATCTCAATTTCGGTCGTCCTGTACATGTGCCAATTCACTTCAAAGCAACCCCAAATTCAGCTTGATGAATGCATATACGTTACGAGTCAAGAGCATGACCTGCTTCAAGCATAGATCTCCTGACCCTTTATCCAAGTGCCTCATACATAACACATGTAGGCATAGCACAATCTTCAAAAGATTCCCATATACATGTGACCATTCACATCACATGTTTCACATAATGTCAACATTACCATTTCAAGATGACTCTTGATCTCATGAAAACCTGCTTTCAGATTCCAACAACTCACAAAGCAAAAGATTTTATTTTTATAGAAAATGCACCTGCATCTTCTATCACAGGTGATCCCACCTCCATATAAGCTTTCATACCACAGAAGCAATATCTCTTCACCAGCTTCTTCGAGTTTTGGATAGCCAGTTGCCAGTCGAATTCCCCTGGACGTTTACTTTGTCCGCCATCCCCATAACTTCTTCCAGTTTTCGATAGCCGGCCGGAATCCCCACCTTGGTTGTTGCTCTGGTTGGCGTTTAGTAAACCAAATCACATCGGACGACCGCCCACCTCTCGCGATTCATGCCCGGGTTTCTCCACCTCGATCCCACCACCTTGAAAGCCTCCGCCACCACCTTGAAAGCCGCCAGCAGTTGTGCCGTCGCCAGCCACACTCCTCTTGTCCTTTGTCGCCAGTACCTCTCTCAGTTGCCGCCACCACCTTCGAAGCAGCAAAACCCACAACACCTCTGTACTGTCTCTTCTCGCCCCACCGCAGCTCCTTCTCTACAACCGGCACCTCAGTCACCACCACCTTGCACACACAGAGACCGCTCCCTCTTTGCTTGCGTCAACGACTGCAAGCCACCCTTTCTTCCACACGGCTGTGCTCCACGCTCACCCTTAGTGCCTGCTCTTCCACGAGGTAGCCACCTATACTTGCCTGTCTCTGGCTGTAAAATTACCCGTCCGGTGGTATATAGCTGCGCCTGGCCACATAAAAAATAAAAAGCCTTTCTCTGCGGCTGCACTCCAGCCTTTGTCACCTCTGGTCCCTACACGATTCCCAGCAAGCGGTCTCTCTACACCAGGCTGCTTCCTAGTCAGCTCACCTCTTTCTCACGGCGGCACCCATAGCTTTCGCCAACCTTCGAGAATTCCTTCGCTGGTAGCAGCGCTAAGCTCCCACGTGGCTATGCTTTTTTTATGGCCACGTTTATTATCATCATTTTTTTAAATTTCTTCTAAGGCCTAGAAGATGGCCTCCTTCATGGAAATCAATGTGCCACGTATCTCCCCAGGGCAGGTCTCTGCAATGCTAGCATCTTTTAAAACTTCTACCATCCCAGAAGAAACATTCATAATGCCATTTTGCATGGATGCAAAATGGCATTTTGCATCCATTTTGCATGGATGCATCTTCAACCATATTATCTACTCCCTCTCTAGAAGTGATCAGTTGTTTGCTGGTCCTTCAGTCTTTCTTGTGCCTCTCAAAAACTGCAACTAATCCCTCTTTCTTGTCAGCCCCATAAGAAAGTGATGCTGCTTTTGGTTCATTGATAATTCGTGCTACCTCAAGGTTTACCACATAAGCATAAAAACTCCATGATTCACACCACATTTATGTACAGAGGCTTCGAGACCTGGCTCAGCCTCAGCTCGTCTTATTGAACCTCATTTATAATATGAACATATGTACATAGGCATCATAAAATGACTCAAGTCATGGCACTTAATCCCATGCATCTAGATTTATATTTAATGGCCTCACATGCATGGTTTCACACCATAGACATGCCATGGCACGACATCCGCCCCCTCTAAACCTGCACATCCTCCAGTATGTGCCAAGTCATCATTAAGATCCACATATATCTGGTTTTTTTTTCATCTTCTACATTACCAAGAAGATCATCCTCTTCCTCGTCAACCATATCCATGCTATCACTATCAAGCCTCTCATCTTGAGTCTCCTACGAATCAAAAGGATCACTATCATGCCTTCTTTTAAACATCTTGATCCTTTTGCCTGCTCTACAAGATTCTTTATCTCTGTTCCATCAAGCTCACACAAGGTATACGTGGCATTTCCATGCACATGCTTAACAATGTAAGGGCCAAACCATCTTTTTGCAAACTTCCTTTGCACAGTGAACTGGTTTTCAAGACTACTATCATACATTAGGACCCAATCACCTTCTTCAATGGTGGGTTTTGGCCGAAGTCTGTGTCTTCTATCAAATCTTTCTTTATCACACAAGGTATACGTGGCATTTCCATGCACATGCTTAACAATGTAAGGGCCAAACCATCTTTTTGCAAACTTCCTTTGCACAGTGAACTGGTTTTCAAGACTACTATCATACATTAGGACCCAATCACCTTCTTCAATGGTGGGTTTTGGCCGGAGTCTGTGTCTTCTATCAAATCTTTCTTTATTTTTCAACCTTGCATCTTTCAAACGAGCTTTAGCAAGCTCTACATCTTTAGGCCTTCTCTCCAACTACCTCATTCGCAATGCAAGGAGGTCTTCCCTGTTCAATTCTTCCACCCAGGGTAGTACATTCCAAGTTGGGACTACATTTCTCAACTGGCATTACCGGCTTCTGACCATACATTAATTCTGCAGGCATGTATCTTGTCACTGAGCTATGAGTTGTACGGTCAGCCCATAAAGCATATGGTAGTAGCCTTGGCCATTCCCGCATTCTTCCTCTACATGCCTTAGCCAAAGCTTTAATGATTGGAGGATGTCCTCGCTCGCTTTTACCCATTGCCCTCAGGGTTGTAAGCACATGTTAGGGCCAATTTGATGCCAATTCTAGAAAAGAATTCCCTTGCTTCTTCAGCATCTAGATCACCCCTGTCAGCTGTTATTTTCCCAACACAACCATATCGGTAAATCACATCTTCCAAGAGAAATTTGCATACTGTTTCCGTGCTCTTTGTTCTAAGAGCACGCCCTTCCACCAGGTCTTCTCTTGCAAGTACTACGTACCGCATCTGCCAGATTCCCAAGGGCATTGTAACTAGATCCACTACCCATTTGTAGTGCATGGCAGGTGGGTAGGTTGGTTGCAGGCCATCACGATGTCGCACATTCGAGTACATTTGACATACCATGCATGTTTCCACATATTGGGATACATCCTTGTACATTCCTTTCGACCAATATCTTTCCTTTATTTTGGTAAAGGTGGCCCACACACTTCGATGTCCAGCCCAGAGACTCTCATGGAATTCTTTCATGAGCTTCCCTTGAGTCTCTTTATCACATATAACTCTCTGTGGCATAGCATTCCTCTGCTTAGGATGCTTCCACAGGTATCCATTCTTTAGAAAATACCCATATGCCTTTCTGCGGATCCTCTTGAATTCTAAGTCAGACCAATTTTCTTGCCTTGTCAAGGTACTCAAGTATTGGCCAATAAGCAACCAATCTCCTTCATACATTTCCTCAGTAAAAGACTCAAGTGCATTTGATAAACAAGCATGGTCCCCTTTTGCATGTGCAGTAGTATAGAACTTTGTGCCTACATCAATGTCACTAATCATGTGTAGTAGTATAGAACTTTGTGCCTACATCATCAATGTCACTAATCATCCCTTCTTCATATTCATACCTGGCTCTTGATAGCATGTCTGCAACTAGGTTGTCCTTCCCTGCAATATGCTTAAACTCAGGTGACTTGATATAGGCAATCCACCTGAGCATAGCGATATCTGGAGTGGTGTAGCTTGCAATTATCCCAAGGAGTGGCAAGCAGTCAGTTTCCACAAGCACGGATGCTCCAATATGATATTCTTTTTCACATTTTAGAGCAGTGACTACTCCCAATAACTCCCTCGATCTGTGGATAATTTCGCTCTGGCGAAATGCTCAGTACCTTTGCTCCAAACCTGATTACATACTTGTGATCATCCTCATCATCTTGCCCTACTACCCATCCTATCCCAGTAGGACTAGTATCAACTGTTACAATCACAGGCCTGCCACACTCATAATCTACCTTTCTTAGAGTAGGTGATGTTTGGAGCAAACATTTCAGCTTCCACATAACTTTAATGTGTAGCACTCCATAAAAATCTCTGATTTTTCCTCAAAAGTTGGTAGAGAGGATCTGCTACATGTGCATAATGTGGGATCCATATAACATAAAAGACACATGCACCAAGAAATCTCCTCACCTCTGTAACGTTAATGCATATCTCTTTCATTCTTTGTATCGCATCTATCTTGGCTGGACAAGGTCTGCGCCCATTATTACTACAAAGATGCCCCACGATTAGTACTTCACCAACCCCAAACACTGATTTCAATCCAGAAAAAGTAAGATTCATCTCTTCAAGCCTGGATAGAATTTTATCACAATCTTTTATATGATTTGCCACAAACTTGCGGCACCCTTTCGAATCCAAATCCCCATCTTTATCTTTTTCATCACAGCCTTTTATGGGCACATCATCTAGAAAAGGCATGGTTATTTGTGGTATGAAGTCTCGTAAGACTTTATTCATTCCATTCATCATATGCGCCACTGAGTTGGTGGCTCCCTGTGGTGGTAAGGTGCACATCCTTACCAAACCCAAGGGAGTTTTCATTCTGGTCATGTCCCTGCTTTGTATATCCAGCTAGAACTGATCATATCCCGAATACAGATCACCCATAGAGTATATAGCTCCCGGGGGGTTCACCTAAAAGTATGTAAGTGTAGCACGTCAGTTCATCTAAGAGGGGTATTTAAATTCCAAAAAGTTACAGGTTTACATATACAGGAGGGGCTTTTTTATCCAATTTTGAAAAAAAGTTGTAAGTTTCTTAAGAAAGAGGGGTCATTTTATTAGCGTGTGACATGTAAGTAGAGGGGGTTTTTTATTACCTCTTGAACGCACGTGATATGCAACATTTTTTAAAGGTGAACCCCCCGAGATATAGCTTTCCTTGCAAATGCTTTTGCAAACTCGTCCACAATCGGATCTGCTCCCACATTCCTGATTGTGACCTTGTTTACAGGTTGCATGTCTTGAATGAAGCGCAATGCTCCATTTTTCTTGGAGTATGGAGCGCATATGATGGCTCCAAAATTCCCATCCTGATCTTTTCTTTTAGTAATTCCATCAGCTTTGGCAAGAGAGCTTTTGGTACTGGAATCGGCCCCGCAGGTTCCAGGGGACATGTGGAACAGTGAAGATCACCATTGGCGCTATTACACTTGGATCAACATAGCCTATCTCATGCGGCTCAAAAGCAAAGGCCTTTCCATGTTTCACAAGCATCTCCTCAAAGCATTCCTTTTCAACTAGTAACAGGAAATCCTTGTCACCGATCTTCAGCTCTTTTAGGGTTTCCTGTGTAAACTTATGTCCAATTTTCTTCGGATCTCTGAGATTTGGTTGCATAGAGGCTTCATCTATCTTCTCCTTGCTTTCTAGTGGGGCAGGGGCAAGGCAACTAGTTTCACCTTCTTTGCAACCATTTTATACTTTGTATCAACACGAGCATCCATCTCACAATACATGTTTTTACATTCCATTCCCTCAAATTCTCGGATTATATCATACATCCCCACAGATGACACTTTTACCATCTCATTCCCACCCTGTAAGCATGTGCTTTTCATGGCAGAAAGCTCATCCATAGTATCTACAAATGACACCTCGTCAAGCACACCTGAAATAAACTCATTTTTCTCCAAAAGACCACACTGCTCAAGAATTTTTTGTACATTTTTTACCTATCGGACGTATACCACACTTCAAATCCTTGCTTTTTACAAAGACTATTGACCCATAGCTAGAGAATCTCTGAAAGTTTGCTGAAAAGTTATTTACATTGATTGAGTCCTACGAGAACTCATTGCCCCTTGTACCATTGCAATCCCGCTTTACAATGGCACCTAGCCAAAATCCCTCATCTCCCTGTAGTTCATGAATTCTCTGTTTATCTTTGGGAGTGACTGTTCTCGAAGAGACTCACGGTTCCTTTCATGGTTGATGCAAACTGTCAAGAACTGAACAGCTTTCTTGCCATCTTTGCTCCTTATTCTTGCATATGCTGAGCCATCATCTAAGACTTTTGTCTCCATCCTCACAGCTGTAATATAGGGTTGTCCAAGGATGAAGGGATACGATGACATCTCCTGGACGAAGAAGTTCTGATCATCTTTCACATCCCCTATAGTTATCCTTACATTTGGACAGGCTGCATAGAGCTCTCCAGATGAGTTATTAGCCGCCTTAATCATCCACCCATGATCTACATCCATTGGCCACTTACATTTGTTGTAGAGGTTTTTAGCCATAAGATTTATTTCAGACCCATGATCGATTAAAGCGACATAAGGCTCTTCCAAGTCTCCTATCTTGACAAGGGTTTCAGTGGTGGCCCTTGCCCAATGGTTCCTGGAGTAATGACTTTTTGCAAGAACTTCTTTTTCATCACCCTCATCCACAAAGCGCACTTGTCGTGCCCCTCCAGTAGAGTGAGTGCATTCCACCACATTCTCTCTCTCTTCCTTTTGATATACCTGTACTCCATGAGTCTTGGAAGTGCTTGTCTCCCCTCGTGATGGAATAGATTCAATTATGGACTACCTCTTCCTTCGTATAATATCAATTATCTCATCATGGAATTCTTTCTTTGCAATCCCCAGGACTTCCCCTAATGTAAATTCCACCCTACTGTTTAGAATCCTTTCTTCTAGCAACTTTTTGAGATCCGTTGTTGCGGCTTCAATATCAGATTGGAGCTTGTAGAGTGGACTTTTCCCTTTACCCTTCTCCTTCTCATGCTTCATCTTTGCTGGCGCTTCTTCCATTGATACTTCCTATGGAGGCACATGTGATGGCCCAGGGTCCTTCTTTCCACTACCACGAGTGACCCTTTTTTATGACCCTCCTTCCTCATTTTCTCTCTTACGCTTTTCCTCTACCTGTGCCTCATTATTCTAACATTTTGCAATGTAGGCATGAATAGATAAAGAATCCACAGGCTCTTCCCAGCCAGTCTCAAGACGTATACAGTCTCCTGCCTCATGCAAAGCCTGCTTAGACACCTTCTTTGATGCAATTAGCTCCATTGTTGATGGCCAAAAATCTTCGTTCTCATAGTCTTCATCCTTCTCAGATTCCTGCTTTGATTGACCGGCCTTTAACCCATAGGTTGCTGCCTCAACCATAGAGATGGCATGGCTGGCAGCCATATCTTCAACCAACTTTTTCATCCCTCCTTTCCCAAAGTTTGTGCTTAACGGAAGACTAGTCTCTGTAAGATGGATTTTTCCATCTTTGAAAAATACAAGTTGGTTTCTGAGGGCTTCCTTATAGCTGGCACAGTCTTTTTTCGCATGTTCTGGGTCATCACACCATATACATCTGAATGTAAACCCTTCTTTGCTTTGAGGCCTTTGCATAGAAGCCTACCCTAATGGTAGCCCTTTTTCCTCAATCCTGGACATCTTCAGTTTTAGGTCTCACATGCCCTTAATAAGCTCATCCATCGGCCCTTCTACCTTTGGGATTATAGCAGCAGGTTTTGGTAGATTCTCAGGGGTAACAGTTATAGGAGTTGCCGAGCTCATCACCATTTTATCCCTCCTTCGCTGTCGCTTTGCTAGCATGGTGACCGCATCCTCGACATCATTCCAATCATTCTTTAGCCCCTGCTCTGTATCCTTATCCTCAAGGAGAATTTCCAGTTTTTCTTGGAGATCTTTCCCAGCTGCTTGTAAGAAGAGCTCTGTTCTTTCCCTATCTAAGGTTGTGCACTCTATCCTTGACAGCTGGGCATAGCACTTCTCAAACTCTCTTAGCAACTCTGTGTGGTAGAAATTCCAATTTTGGGTTTTGTAACCCACTCCAAGAAAGTTCGTTTGGTCACCCGCTCGGAATCCTCCATGAAATAATCATCCTTCAAAGCAAGCTCCCAATTTCTGCCACCATGTGCTGCCTGTAATCCTCTTATGTGCTCTCTTATTTCGAGAACACATACCAGCTCAAAGCTTTGAACCATATCCTCCTCAGTCACCCTGTTTAGCTCCATTTCCTTTGTGTAATTGCGCAGGTACTTTGTGATGTCTTTACCATCAAATTGATCCACCTTCTTCACGATTGACTGTAGTGCTGCTGTTGCATATACATAGTAAACATCTGAAACATTTGCATAACCCCGGGGTCAAAATGAACCCCCTGTCCCTCAGGATTCTTAGCCATAGCTTGCATTGTGTATTTCACCACTAACTCTCACCCCAGCAGTTTCATGTCGGGTTCACCAAAGCTATCGTGATGTGTGTGGTATCGCTCGGCAAGTGCGAGACTTCTGGCTGTGAGAGTAGCTTCAAATCCCAGCAAGGAAACAAAACATATAACTCTTCAAGGGGGTTATGACATCTCAATTTTGGTTGACATGTACATGTGCCAATTCACTTCAAAGCAACCCCAAATTCAGCTTGATGAATGCATATATGTTATGAGTCAAGAGCATGACCCGCTTCAAGCATAGATCTCGTGACCCTTTATCCAAGTGCCTCATACATAACACATGTAGGCATAGCACAATCTTCAAAAGATTCCCATATACATGTGACCATTCACATCACATGTTTCACATAATGTCAACATTACCATTTCAAGATGACTCTTGATCTCATGAAAACCTGCTTTCAGATTCCAACAACTCACAAAGCAAAAGATTTTATTTCTATAGAAAATGTGCCTGCATCTTCTATCACAGGTGATCCCACCTCCATATAAGCTTTCATACCACAGAAGCAATATCTCTTCACCAGCTTCTTCGAGTTTTGGATAGCCAGTTGCAGGTCGAAATCCCCTGGATGTTTACTTTGTCCGCCATCCCCATAACTTCTTCCAGTTTCCGATAGCCAGCCGGAATCCCCACCTCGGCTGTTGCTCTGGTTGGCGTTTAGTAAACCAACTCACATCGGACGGCCGCCCACCTCTTGTGATTCATGCCCGGGTTTCTCCACCTCGATCCCACCACCTTGAAAGCCTCCGCCACCACCTTGAAAGCCGCCAGCAGTTGTGCCGTCGCCCGCAGCCACACTCCTCTCGTCCTTTATCGCCAATACCTCTCTCAGTTGCCGAAACCACCTTCGAAGCAGCAAAACCCACAACACCTCTGTACTATCTCTTCTCGCCCCACCGCAGCTCCTTCTCTATAGCCGGCACCTCAGTCACCACCACCTTGCACACACAGAGACCGCTCCCTCTTTGCTTGTGTCAACGACTGCAGGCCACCCTTTCTCCCACATGGCTGTGCTCCACGCTAACCCTTAGTGCCTGCTCTTCCACGAGGCGGCCACCTATACTTGCCTCTCTCTGGCTGCAAAATTACCCGCCCAGTGGTATATAGCTGTGCCTGGCCATGCAAAAAACAAAAGCCTTCCTCTGTGGCTGCGCTCCAGCCTTTGTCACCTTTGGTCCCTGCACGATTCCCAGCAAGCGGTCTCTCTACACCAGGCCACTTCCTAGTCAGCTCACCTCTTTCTCACGGCGGCACCCACAACTTTCGCCAACCTTCGAGAATTCCTTCGCTGGTAGCAGCGCTAAGCTCCCACGTGGCTATGCTTTTTTTATGGCCACGTTTATTATCATCATTTTTTTAAATTTCTTCTAAGGCCTAGAAGATGGCCTCCTTCATGGAAATCAATGTGCCACGTATCTCCCCAGGGCAGGTCTCTGCAATTCTAGCATCTTTTAAAACTTCTACCATCCCAGAAGAAACGTTCATAATGCCATTTTGCATGGATGCATCTTCAACCATATTATCTACTCCCTCTCTAGAAGTGATCAGTTGCTGGTCCTTCAGTCTTTCTTGTGCCTCCATCAAGATCAAAAACTGCAACTAATCCCTCTTTCTTGTCAGCCCCATAAGAAAGTGATGCTGCTTTTGGTTCATTGATAATTCGTCTTACCTCAAGGTTTACCATAAGCATAAAAACTCCATGATTCACACCACATTTATGTACAGAGGCTTCGAGACCTAGCTCCAGCTCGTCTTATTGAACCTCATTTACAATATGAACATATGTACATAGGCATCATAAAATGACTCAAGTCATGGCACTTAATCCCATGCATCTAGATTTATATTTAATGGCCTCACATGCATGGTTTCACACCATAGACATGCCATGGCACGACACCGTTATCTGATGGGGTCCCGGATCCTCAACTTCTACTATCCGAATTCGAGTTCTCGAAAAAGATGCACGAGCGTGCCAAATGGCAGAAATTTCCAACCGTGGCCCAAACGGTGCCGAAGAGGCATGAAAATCGAATCATGCATGGACAAATGTGTGGCAAGCAACCCTGATCTTTCTTTTTGTGTTCAGATGCGATTCAGACTCATTTTGGATCCGAAACTCTGTTATGGCGATTTTGTACTATCTTCATCGGGGCCCAACTTTGACGTGCTGGGAGAATTGACTCTGATGTCCAAATCCATGCACGGAGTGATGTGGACATAGAGCACCTTCCCTAGCTTAAGTCCGTGTGGTCCGTTCTTTGATGGGGTCCCGGATCCTCAACTTCTAACCAAATCCAGGTTCTCGAAAAGGATGCACGAGCGTGCCAAATGGCAGAAATTTCCAACCGTGGCCCAAACAGTGCCGAAGAGGCATGAAATTCGAATCATGTAGGACAAATATGTGGCAAGCAACCCGGATCTAGCTGTGTACCATGCAGATCAACAAAACCAATTACTCTAAGAAGAGACCTACTTCACATGATGAGAACCAAGGAGCTACAATTGCATTCGATCTAGCTCTACCATGTGGTGGAGCTAAAATTGCATTTGAGGTCTAGCTCTACCATGTGGTATAGCTAGAATGCATTGATCTAGCTATGTACCATGCAAACAACAAAACCAATTACACCAAGAGGAGACCAAGAGGATACCATGACAAGAACCAAGGAGATAAACAAGTGTGTTGAATAGCGTTGGGACCCAACTTTGACACGCTGGGAGAAGTGATTGCGATGCCCAAATCCATGCATGGAGTGATGTGGACATAGAGCAACTTCCCTAGCACAAGTTCGTGTGGTCCGTTCTCAGATGGGGTCCTGGATCCTCAACTTCTAACTGTCTGAATCCGAGTTCTCGAAAAAGATGCACAAGCGTGGCAAATGGCGGAAATTTCCAACCGTGGCCCAAACGGCCCCGAAGAGGCATGAAATTCGAATCATGCATGGGAAAATGTGTGGAAAGCAACTCGAATCTTTCTTGTTGTGTTCAGATGCGATTCGGACTCTTTTCGGATCCGAAACTCTGTTATGGCGATTTTGCACTATCTTCATCGAGACCCAACTTTGACGCACTGGGAGAATTGATTGTGATGCCCAAATCCATGCATGGAGTGATGTGGACATAGAGCAACTTCCCTAGCATAAGTGCATGTGGTCCGTTCTCTCATGGGGTCCTGGATCCTCAACTTCTAACTGTCCGAATCTAGGTTCTCGAAAAAGATGCACGAGCATGCCAAATGGTGAAAATTTCCAACCGTGGCCCAAACGGCGCCGAAGAGGCATGAAGTTCGAATCATGCATGGAAAAATGTGTGGGAAGCAACTCGGATCTTTCTTGTTGTGTTCAGATGCGATTCAGACTCATTTCAGATCTGAAACCTTGTTATGGTGATTTTGCACTATCTTCGTCGGGACCCAACTTTGACGCGCTGGGAGAAGTGATTTCGATGCCCAAATCCATGCACGAAGTGATGTGGACATAGAGCAATTTCCCTAACACAAGTCCATGTGGTTTGTTTGTTGAAAGAATGGTAGAGGAGGAGGAGACACACACACAGGAGCAAACCCTAATGTATATTGCAAACCCTAACCATAGAGGGAAGCCATGTCCACTCTCACACAAAGCATAATGCACTAATCCATAATCCACACACCACACAATGAGTTGTGTCCACACTCTACTAACCCTAGCTAATGTCCACACACTATGACCAGCTGGACACGCGGTCATTTATGTCTCACACATGTTCCTACCTAATCTGCCAGCACATAGCATAGCTGGCTCACACTGACATCGAGCTTGAATCTCAACAGCCCCTCTCAAGCTCATGATGTACTGCCGATGAAGATGTAGATGAGCTTGGGATATCAAGACTCTCAACACTCCCCCTCAAGCTCATCCCATGTACTCCCAACATAGTCCAGAAGTACTCAAACTTCTCCCTGCTAAGTGGCTTCGTAAAGATGTCTGCCACCTGCTCATCAGTCTTCACATACTGAAGATCAACTGAACCATCTAGCACCTTCTCTCTGACAAAGTGATAATGGACCTCTATGTGTTTGGTCCTCGCATGAAACACTGGATTCTTTGCCAACTGTATATTGCTCATGTTGTCACAATGAATGACAACTTTGCCATCAAGAGGCTCACATAAATCTGCCAAGAGACTCTTTAACCATATAGCCTCACAAGTAGCAATGGCTGCACCCCTGTACTCAGCCTCTGTACTGGATAAAGCAACTGTAGGTTGCTTTTTGCTACTCCAACTCACCACAACACTTCCAAGTGTAAAAGCATATCCACTAGTAGACCTCCTGTCATATGCGCTACCTGCCCAATCAGCATCTGTGTAGCCATGTATGTCCAAGCTTTTACCACTCTCATAAAATAGACCATAATGTGCTATGGTCTTCATATATCTCATGATGCGTCTCACTGCATCCAAATGTGGTTTCCTGGGGCTCTGCATAAACTGGCTGACTAGCCCCACAGCATAACTCAAATCCGGGCGTGTGATAGTCATATATATGAGACTACCAACCATCTTCCTGTACATAGAAGGATCATCCAATTCCTCGCCATAATCAGCCCGCAACTTCACATTTTGCTCCAATGGTGTACTCATAGGCTTACACCCTGTCATGCCATACTTTGCCAACATATCCAATGCATATTGGCGCTGTACTAACCAAGTACCTGCATGATCTTTTACCACTTCAATGCCAAGGAAATATCTCAACTCACCAAGATCTTTCATGTCAAATTGCCCACTCAAAGCTTTCTTGACATGCATCACATCTGCACCATGATCACCTGTGATAATCAAGTCATCCACATAGATGACTAGTAAAACAATCCCATGCTGTGTCTTCTTCACATAGAGTGAAGAATCTGCTGTAGAAATCTGAAAACCAAGTGAGATAAGATATCTGCTCATCTTATCACTCCAAGCACAAGGTGCTTGCTTTAGACCATATAATGCCTTTTTCAACCTGCATACGTGAGTGGGATATCTAGGGTGTACATACCCTTCTGGCTATGCCATGTACACTTCCTCTTGTAGATCTCCATTTAGAAATGCATTCTTAACATCCATCTTATGCATTTCCCAGCCATTAGCTGCAGCCATAGCAATGACTGCTCTCACTGTGCCCATCTTAGCCACTGGACTAAACGTCTCATCATAATCCAATCCTTGGGTCTGTGCATAACCCTTTGCTACCAATCTTGCTTTATGTCTCTCAATAGAACCATCAGATTTGCACTTCACTTTGTAAACCCATTTACATCCAATAACATTCTTATCCTTTGGTAATGCAACCAAGTCCCATGTATCATTATGGACCAATGCGTCCATCTCCACATCCATTGCTTTTTCCCATACATGCTCTCCAATAGCCTCTGTATAGCACGTAGGTTCCACATGCTTCACCATAGATGTCATATATGCTTAGTGCATAGAAAAATCTCTATATGTCAATCTGTCAACAGGATATCTGACTCTCTGGGATCTCCGCAATGCTTGCAGGTCACTCTGTACACCTGTAACTCTAGCATGTGGTGGCACATATCTATCCTGTCTAGCACCAGGTGTGCGTAAAACAGGTATGCCAAGCTCCTCATCCAAACTCTCAGAACTAGATGACTCATAACTTGTGATTCCAATTCCTTCGACTTTCTTTTTGCCTTTATCCATAGCACTACTCCCAGTGCTCACACTCTCATGCCTCAAACGTCCTGACCATGGATGTACATTGCTGCTCTCAGTTTCTGCCTGCTGGCCCAGACATAGTAGTAGAGCTAGAACTTGCTTGTGATGGCAAGTTCACAGGCACATCAGCCTCAAGTGACTCAATGACTCCCTCATCTTTTGCTTTGTACCAACTAGCAAGCTCATCAAACACCACATCTCGTGAGATGACCACTTGTCTAGGTTGAGGGTTATAACATTTGTATGCCTTTCGATCCTGTGCATATCCAACAAATACACATTTCTCTGCTTTAGGATCCAACTTCTTTCTTCTTTCATTAGGCACATGTACATAAGCTATGCATCCAAAAACTTTAAGATGTCCAATGTCTGGCCTGTAACCTGTGAGCCGCATCTCTGGCGTGCTTCCATGAATGGCTGCTGTAGGTGTTTTGTTCAATATATACACTGCAGTAGCACATGCTTTTGCCCAATAGTAATCTGGCATGCTCTTTTCATTAAGCATTGCCCTTGCCACTTCACATATGACTCTATTCTTTCTCTCAGTCACACTATTCTGCTGAGGTGTATACCTGCAAGTCAATTGTCTTCTTATTCCATGCTTCCTCAAGAAATGCTTCTTATTTCTCTGAGCCACACTATTCTGCTGAGGTGTATACCTGCAAGTCAATTGTCTTCTTATTCCATGCTTCTTATTTCTCTGAGCCACACTATTCTGCTGAGGTGTATACCTGCAAGTCAATTGTCTTCTTATTCCATGCTTCCTCAAGAAATGCTCAAAAGCTTTTGAGGTGTATTCACCACCTCCATCTGTCCTCAGACATTTAATCCAACAGCCATACTGCTTTTCTGCAAAAGCTTTGAAATCCATGAATTTTTCCAACACTTCACTCTTCTCTTTCAGAAAGTATATCCATGTCATCCTGCTGAAATCATCTATGAATGTAACATAGTATAAACTGCCTTTGATAGATGGGTTTTGTGCAGGACCCCATACATCACTATGTACGATCTCAAGTGGCCTGTTACTCATATTTCCTTCTCTAGGAAACCTCAACCTTGCCTGCTTCCCAAACTGACAGGCTTCACAAACATGCATATGTCCATCATATTTGAACCTAGGCAATCCATTGACAATGCCTCTTGTTTGCATGTTCTTTAATCTCCGTATATTGACATGGCCAATCCTCTTGTGCCACATATCAATGTCCTGTACCACATTCCTGCTGTTTGAGAACATGGCTGATTTTAGCTCAGGAATTCCAGCATCCAGCTTAAACAATCTTCCTTCTTTCTTGCCTTTAGCAATCACTCTACATCCATGTTTGAAATCTTCAACGAAGCATCCATGCTCGTTGAAACGAACCTGTAATCCCTGTTCCACCATTTGACCAACTGAGGCCAAGCTTTTAGTGATCAAAGGCACATACAGCACATCTGACATAGACTTTGTTTGACCATTGTGCATGACCAATGGTACACTTCCAACATGTGTAATGACATGCTGGGTATCATCACCTGTTTCCACATAGCCTTTTACTTCCATAGGCTTCATATGCTCAAACCATTCACCATGACATGTCATATGGTTTGATGCTCCTGAGTCCATATACCATGTATCATCATTCTCAGCATTTGTTGTCATAGAACCCACAACATGCTTCATGGCAAACAAATGATTTGCAGTTCCATCATTGCTACTTGATGCATAGTTACCACCATGTTGTGCATAGTTTCCACCATAATGACCACCACGTTGTGCTCTTCCCCCTCTCAAATCATTCTGTTTGCGGAAACAATCTCTCGCCATATGACCATATTTGCCACAATAATGGCATTCCACATCTTGCATAGAATTTTGTTGGCCTTGCCAACGGCCTCGACCACGGGGGGTACCTCTGCCTCGCTGAGGTGCATATCCACGACCACCTCGAGCACCATATGAAGGCTGAAAATTCTGTTGTGGAGGCCTGTCCTGCCAGCCATGACCATTACCACCACGTCCACGTGATGCAAATCTCCCCCTGCCTCTAAAGCCTCTCTGCGAGTAGAAAGCTTGATTTCTGCCATCATCATGGCTAGTAGATGCATGCAGAAATGAATCACTGAGCTTGATTTCCTCAACCAACAAGAGTGAAACCAACTCATCGAAGTCGGGTAAACCTGTACTCCTCACTGAGATAGATGTATCAAAAGATTTGTATTCCTTGCCAAGACCACGCAAGGTAATATCCTCATCAGGCATGGGGGCATTTATTGTGGCCAATGCATCTGCAAACTTCTTGATTTCTTGCACATAATCATGTATGCTCCTTTTATTCCTTTTCACATTGTGTATCTGCTGTCGCAATTGAGACTTGCGAGCACTCGTATCTGTATCAAACATCTTGACCAAAGTATCCCATGCATCTTTGGGATTCTCAGCATCCTGAATGTGTATGAGCATAGCATCAGAAATGCATATAGACAAATAATGCAGCACTTTGAATGCTCTCTCTGACCATTGCTTATGAGCAATAAGCTGCTGCTGTGTAGGTTGCCGAGGTAGCTCAGGCTCAGGCTCAGCACCTGTAATGAGATTCCAAAATCCTTTCCCTTTCAAGAAACTCTTTATCCTGTACTTCCATGCCTGGAAGTTCTTCCTATCCAGCTTTTCACCAACAATCTGAACTGGATTGTCCGACATGTTGCTCAATGCGTACACCTTTCGCACACTTCAAATCTGTAAATGAGCCTTCCTCAGCTCAACCACACTCCAATGAATGTTCCAGATACTCCAAGGTAGCCAACAAACTCCAAATTTGATGTAGGAAATCAACCTGTAATCATTCAAGATGAACTGACTCACTCAGTGCGGGATACCCTGAATTGACACACCTTCCAAGACTCCAAATCGCAATGTAATGGTGCAATCAAGTATGGGAAACTTGCATTAACACCTAATCAACCTCAATGTTGAGTATCAACACCATCTGACATGTGTACATATCGATTTTTGAAAACCCCTTTCTCTGTTTTTGGAAAAACCAGAAAAACCAGAAAAACCAGTAGAAAATTTGCTCTAATTCCTTCAATATTTGTCCAAATTGGGCAACCAGGCATTCATTAGCTTAGCATTAGTTTCCATCAACTCCATGTAAGATGAATTTATCCAATTGTAAAACACCAAGGATTAATTGCTCAATTAAAATGACCCTGTTTCTCTGCAACCAGTGGACAGGAAGTTGTGGAAGATATCAAGTACCGAATGAGAATTTGATCTCCTCGTAGGCAAAAAACTAGAAAAATACCCTGTTTTCTCTATTCTGGCTGCGCCGCCTGCAATAGAGCTCTTTGGGAGTGATTGAAGTGCTATTTGATGATGGTATTGAGTGCCCAACACACCTAGGCACATGTGCAATCCATCAATGCTTTGATTTTTACCAAATACATGCTCCAATTTCATCAATTTTTGGCTTCCTTTTCTCTGTTTTGTGTGAGCTCAAAAAACCAGTAGTTTCACTCAATCAAATGCATGTAAATTGCTCCAAATTTTGTTCAAGGCTTGCATATGGGTTGCCAATACATCCCTCTTTGTCAAATACATATGTCTTTTGCCAGAATCACACTTATTTCCACCATACATCAATGTTCCCAAGCTTTAATGGAAAGCTTCAAAAACCAGAATTTTTCTTTGCTTTGATTTGCTTTGATTTGCTTTGTTTTTGCCTGTATCACCTGCAATCCGCTCAAGGATGTTTAGAAGACCTTACCCGGTAGGCCAAGCTCTCAGATCTGATAGTATTTGGTGTGCTCCAAGCTTCACAGCTCCAATGGCCAGCTTCATAGCTTCTTTTCACAGCTTCTTCTCCCTCTTCACTCACTCACTCATAAACCCTAATAAACAGCACAAGGCTCTGATACCATGTTGAAAGAATGGTAGAGGAGGAGGAGACACACACACAGGAGCAAACCCTAATGTATATTGCAAACCCTAACCATAGAGGGAAGCCATGTCCACTCTCACACAAAGCATAATGCACTAATCCATAATCCACACACCACACAATGAGTTGTGTCCACACTCTACTAACCCTAGCTAATGTCCACACACTATGACCAGCTGGACACGCGGTCATTTATGTCTCACACATGTTCCTACCTAATCTGCCAGCACATAGCATAGCTGGCTCACACTGACATCGAGCTTGAATCTCAACACTGTTCTCCGATGGGGTCCCAGATCCTCAACTATCCGGGTTCTCAAGCGAAAAAGATGCACGAGCGTGCCAAATGGCGAGAATTTTCAACCGTGGTCCAAACCGCACCAAAGAGGCATGAAGTTCAAATCATGCATGGACAAATGTGTGGCAAACAACCCGGATCTTTCTTGTTGTGTTCAGATCTGAAACCCTGTTATGGCGATTTTGCACTATCTTCACAGGGACCCAACTTTGACGCGCTAGGAGAAGTGATTGCGATGCCCAAATCCATGCACGGAGTGATGTGGACATAGAGCAACTTCCCTAGCTCAAGTCAATGTGGTCCGTTCTCAAATGGGGTCCCGGATCCTCAACTTCTAACTGTCCGAATCCCGTTTCTCGAAAAAGATGCACGAGCGTGTCAAATGGCAAAAATTTCCAACCGTGGCCCAAACGGCGCCGAAGAGGCATGAAAATCGAATCATGCATGGACAAATGTGTTGCAAGAAACTCGGATCTTTCTTGTTGTGTGCAGATGTGATTCGGACTCATTTCGGATCCGAAACTTTGTTATGGCGATTTTGCACTATCTTCGTCGGGACCCAACTTTGATGCGCTGGGAGAATTGATTGTGATGCCCAATTCCATGCACGTAGTGATGTGGACATAGAACAGCTTCCTTAGCATAAGTCCGTGTGGTCCGTTCTCTGATGGGGTCCTGGATCCTCAACTTCTAACTGTTCGAATCCAGGTTCTCGACGAAAAAGATGCACGAGCAGGCCAAATGGCAAAAATTTCCAACCGTGGCCCAAATGGCACCGAAGAGGCATGAAATTCGAATCATGCATGGACAAATGTGTGGCAAGCAACCCGGATCTAGCTGTGTACCATGCAGATCAACAAAACCAATTACTCTAAGAAGAGACCTACTTCACATGACGAGAACCAAGGAGCTACAATTGCATTCGATCTAGCTCTACCATGTGGTGGAGCTAGAATGCATCGATCTAGCTGTGTACCATGCAGATCAACAAAATCAATTACTCCAAGAAGAGATGTACTTCACATGACAAGAACCAAGAAGCTAGATATGCATTTGATCTAGCTCTACCACGTGGTAGAGCTGTATTCAACCTAGACCACATCGTAGAGCTAAAATGCTTTGAGGTCTAGCTCTACCATGTGGTGGAGCTAGAATTGTATTTGAGGTCTAGCTCTACCATGTGGTAGCGCTAGAATGCATTGATCTAGCTGTGTACCATGCAAATCAACAAATCCAATTACTCCAAGAAGAGACCATGACGAGAACCAAGGAGATAAACAAGTGTGTTGAATGGTGTTGGGACCCAACTTTGACATGCTGGGAGATATAATTACGATGCCCAAATCCATGCACAGAGTGATGTGGACATAGAGCAACTTCCTTAGCACAAGTCCGTGTGGTCCGTTCTCTGATGGGGTCTCGGATCCTCAACTTCTAACTGTCTGAATTTGGGTTCTCGAAAAAGATGCACGAGCGTGGCAAATGGCAGAAATTTCCAACAGTGGCCCAAACGGCGCCAAAGAGGCATGAAATTTGATTCATGCATGAACAAATGTGTGGCAAGAAACCCGGATCTTTCTTGTTGTGTTCAGATGCGATTCGGACTCATTTCGGACCCGAAACTCTGTTATGGCGATTTTGCACTATCTTTGTCGGGACCCAACTTTGACGCACTGGGAGAACTCATTGCGATGCCCAAATCCATGCACGGTGTGATGTGGACATAGAGCAACTTCTCTAGCACAAGTCCGTGTGGTCCGTTCTCTGATGGGATCCCGGATTCTCAACTTCTAACTGTCCAAATCCGGGTTCTCGAAAAAGATGCACGAGCGTGCCAAATGGCGGAAATTTCCAACAGTGGCCCAAACGGCGCCGAAGAGGCATGAAATTCGAATCATGCATGGACAAATGTGTGGCAAGCACGCCGAATCTTTCTTGTTGTGTTCAGATACGATTCAGACTCATTTCAGATCCGAAACTCTGTTATGGCAATTTTGCACTATCTTCACCGGGACCCAACTTTGACGCGCTGGGAGAAGTGATTGCGATGCCCAAATCCATGCACAGAGTGATGTGGACATAGAACAACTTCCGTAGCACAAGTTCGTGTGGTCCGTTCTCTGATGGGGTCCCGGATCCTCAACTTCTAAATGTCAGAATCTGGGTTCAAACTCATTTCGGATCCGAAACCCTGTTATGGCGATTTTGCACTATCTTCGCCGGGACCCAACTTTGAGTTCGGACTCATTTCAG
Organism: Cibotium barometz; assembly: GCF_041138505.1. Lineage (NCBI taxonomy): Eukaryota > Viridiplantae > Streptophyta > Polypodiopsida > Cyatheales > Cibotiaceae > Cibotium > Cibotium barometz. The sequence goes on along the minus strand of NC_141092.1, from coordinate 31,980,184 downwards.
ATCCGAAACCCTGTTATGGCGATTTTGCACTATCTTTGCCGGGACCCAACTTTGATGCATTCCGAGAAGTGATTGCGATGCCCAAATCCATGCACGGAGTGATGTGGACATAGAGCAACTTCCCTAGCACAAGTCCGTGTGGTTCGTTCTCTGATGGGGTCCCGAATCCTCAACTTCTAACTGTCCGAATCTGGGTTCTCGAAAAAGATGCACGAGCATGCCAAATGGCAGATATTTCCAACCGTGGCCCAAACGGCGCCGAAGAGGCATGAAATTTGAATCGTGCATGGACAAATGTGTGGCAAGCAACCCGGATCTTTCTTGTTGTGTTCAGATGCGATTCGGACTCATTTCGGATCCGAAACTCTGTTATGGCGATTTTGCACTATCTTCGCCCGGGACCCAACTTTGACGTGCTAGGAGAAGTGATTGCGATGCCCAAATCCATGCATGGAGTGATGTGGACATAGAGAAACTTCCCTAGCACAAGTCCGTGTGGTCCGCTCTCTGATGGAGTCCGGGATCCTCAATTTCTAACTGTCTGAATCCGAGTTCTCGAAAAAGATGCACGAGCGTGAGAAATGGCAAAAATTTCCAACCGTGGCCTAAATGGCACCGAAGAGGCATGAAATTCAAATCATGCATGGACAAATGTGTGGCAAGCAACCAGATTCGTTCTTGTTGTGTTCAGATGCGATTCGGACTCATTTCGGACCCGAAACTCTGTTATGGCGATTTTGCACTATCTTCATTGGGACCCAACTTTGACGCGCTAGGAGAATTGATTGTGATGTCCAAATCCATGCACGGAGTGATGTGGACATAGAACAACTTCCCTAGCACAAGTCCGTGTTGTCCTTTCTCTGATGGGATCCCAGATCCTCAACTTCTATTTGTCTGAATCCAGGTTCTCGAAAAAGATGCACAAGCGTGCCAAATGGCGAAAATTTCCAATCATGGCCCAAACGGTGTTGAAGAGGCATAAAATTCGAACCATGCATGGATAAATGTGTGGCAAGCAACTCGGATCTTTCTTGTTGTGCAATTCGGACTCATTTTGGATCCGAAACTCTGTTATGGCGATTTTGCACTATCTTCGCCGGACCCAACTTTGACGCGCTGCGAGAAGTGATTGCGATGCCCAAATCCATGCATGGAGTGATGTGGACAAAGAGCAACTTCCCTAGCACAAGTCCGTGTGGTCCGTTCTCTGATGGGGTCTTGGATCCTCAACTACTACTGTTTGAATCCGGGTTCTCGACGAAATAAATGCACGAGCGTGCCAAATGTCAGAAATTTCCAACCGTGGTCCAAAGGGCGCCGAAGAGGCATGAAAATCAAATCATGCATGGACAAATATGTGGCAAGCAACCCGGATCTTTCTTGTTGTGTTCAGATGCGATTCGAACTCATTTCGGATCCGAAACTCTGTTATGGCGATTTTGCACTATCTTCGCCGGGACCCAACTTTGAGTTCGGACTCATTTCAGATCCGAAACCCTGTTATGGGGATTTTGCACTATCTTCACCGGGACCCAACTGTTTGAATCCGGGTTCTCTTCGAGACGAAAAAGATGCACGAGCGTGCCAAATGGCAGAAATTTCCAACCGTGGCCCAAAGGGCGGCGAAGAGGCATGAAAATCAAATCATGCATGGACAAATATGTGGCAAGCAATTCGGATCTTTCTTGTTGTGTTCAGATGCGATTCGGACTCATTTCGGATCCGAAACTCTGTTATGGCGATTTTGCACTATCTCGCCGGGACCCAAGTTTGACGCGCCGTGAGAAGTGATTGCGATGCCCAAATCCATGCATGGAGTGATGTGGACATAGAGCAACTTCCCTAGCACAAGTCCGTGTGGTCCGTTCTCTGATGGGGTCCTGGATCCTCAAGACAACCACACAAAGAGAAGAATCAATTCACTATGCATACCCAAATTGTCTAACAAATCTTTTGCTGCATAAATGTAGCTGTACCACATGGTAGAGCTAGAACGCTCTAAAGTCTAGCTGGGGTGGAACCATGTGGTAGAGCTAGACTTAAATGGGTGTGACTAATAAGGTCAGCCATAGTATAGAACCTTGAAAGGCCTAGTAGGTAAGAGTAGGTTATAGGTTTGTTTTTATATAAATAGGCTATATATAAATAGGCTTATAGGTTTAATAGGTTAACTATAGTAACTTAAAGATAATATATAAATAGGCTTATAGGTTTAATAGATTAACTATAGTAACTATAGGTTTGATTATATAAATAGACTTAAAGATATATATAAATAGGCTTATAGGTTTAATAGGTTCACTATAGTAACTTAAAGTCTATTTATAGTTTATAATTATACTTTATATATCTTATTTATAAACTTTCTATTGCTATATAAATCAAACCTATTTATATATAAACCTATATAATTTAAAGTTTATAAATAACCTATAGTGACTTAAATTATATACATTAACCTATATATTAACCTACAACTATAACTATATAACTTATAGTAACTTAAATTATATATTTATAACTATATAGCTTATAGTAACTTATAGTTAATAAAAGCTTATTTTAATGCTACTATATTATAGCTTATTTAATAAATATAACTGTATTAAGCTTATAAGTTTGATTATAGCTTTTATTATAGGTTAAAGTATATGTATAAATTCAAGGGGATTTTGTTACAAAGATAGGGCAAGGAAATGTATCCATACTAGTGGAGGCATGTTTGAAAGATGTGGTCCTACCTTTTCCTACAATGGATACTTCATCTCTCCAAGACTCATTATGCAGTTCCGTTCGATGGCCAAAGATTATTTTGCAATCTACTATCATGAATGGCAACTTAATTTGATCAAACAAAAGCTATAGTGGTGATGAAGAAGGGGATCATTTTGATCCTCCAATTACAGATGCAATTTCTATAACAAGCCTAGAATTTGAATCATTGATTCCTACCATAGATTGTTAGGTATCAAGGACTAGGGAAGATCAATTCACACAAATACCATGATTACATAAACACTTCTATTACATTGAATGAGAGACTACAAGTTTATATAGATTTTTAGGACTAATAGAGTTTAACCTTTTTTCTAGATCCTTGGTTCTCATCATGTGAAGTAGGTCTCTTCTTGGAGTAATTGGTTTTATTGATCTGCACTAGCTCCACCACATGGTAGAGCTAGATCTTAAATAATTCTAGCTCTACAATGTGGTCTAGGTAGAATACAGCTCTACCACGTGGTAGAGCAAGATCAAATGCAATTCTAGCTCCTTGGTTCTTGTCATGTGAAGTAGGTCTCTTCTTGGAGTAATTGGTTTTGTTGATCTGCATAGTACACAATTAGATCGATGCACTCTAGCTCCACCACATGGTAGAGCTAGACCTTAAATGCAATTCTAGCTCCACCACATGGTAGAGCTAGGCCTCAAAGTATTTGATCTAGCTCTACCACATGGTAGAGCTGTATTCTACCTAGACCACATCGTAGAACTTTAAGGTCTAGCTCTACCATGTGATGGAGTTGCATCAATCTAGCTGTACCATAAACCACATTGTAGACCTAGAATGCCTAGAGGTCTAGCTCTACCATGTGGTGGAGCTAGAATATATTGAACTAGCTCTACTATTTGGTGGAGCTAGCATGCATTGATCTAGCTCTACTATCTGGTAGAGCTATATCAAAGTATTCTATCTAGACCCCATGGTAGTATTAGAATGTTTTGAAGTTTAGCTCTACCATGTGGTGGAGGTAGAATGCATCAATGTAACTATATCATGTGGTGGAGCTAGAATGCATTGATCTAGCTCTACCATGTGGTAGAGCTATACCAAAATAATCTATCTAGACACCATGGTATTGCTAGAATGCTTTGAAGTCTAACTCCACCACATAGTAGAGATAGTCTTCAATGGGTTCTATCTTTACCATATGATAGAGCTAGTTCCAGCTCGGCCACATGGTAGAGCTATACTTCATGGTAGAGTCTGATGTAGGTTCCAATCTAAAAGAAATTGCTTGCTAGATTTGATTACTAGTTTAACAAGTCCAACATGATTATGTGCAGGATGGATTTCCAATCTGGAGGGAGGGTCTACATGATGTTGAACAATGATTCTATTGGTATTGGCTGCGTGTGTAGAATTGATCCAAATTCAACTTGTAGTGGAACAAAGATTGGTCAAGGAAATGTGTCATTACTTGTGGAGGAATGCTTGAAGGATGTGGAACTACCATTCCCTACAATGGATACCATTTATCTAAAAAATGCATTGTGGAGTAATGTTCGTTGGCCAAAAATGCTTTTAAGGCCTTTCACAAGGGAGCTGGAATTTGGAGAGTGGAGTGAAAGATGCAGTGATGCAGATCAAGAAGAGCCTGTGGAACCTCCAATTATAGATGCAATACCGATAACATCTCTAGAACTTGACATGCAAATCCGATAATCTTGGAAGAATGAGATGGTTCTTCTAAAGGATGAGAGCATGATGCAGACTATCAATCAAGGGACTATCTTATATGTGTTTCCATTTGAATGTGTCAACTTTCAACAACTTGGTGATGATTGTGTGGGTGTGGCTATTGAAAGTGCAAATGAATTTCAAACTATGTCGCAAGTGGATAGTATCACCCTAGTTAAATGGCCTATTGAACAGCTGACAATGCTGGATGGGAGCCCATTGCAACTCTATGTTCCGCTTAATGGCATGCATGCTGAACATGCTGATGTATGTAATGAGGATAATGATGGAGATGTAACTAATAAGGTTAATGTTGCCCAAACCTCTGTAGAAAGACGCTACACTTTCATAAACAGGATTCCAAAGCAGAGACCACAACCAGCTTTTGCCTTTTATATGTCACGTGAATCAGTTCAAAGGATTTCATCTGTTGATTGTTGTGTAAAAAAATGTTGTCAGCTAATCGATCGTGATGTACTAATGAGGATACGACAAGACTTTTGGGGACAATCTCAGGAGTCTCGTACAAATTATGTATATGATGTGCTTTCTACAGTTTGGCATCGTGATTCAGCTCAAAAAATTAAATATGAATTTAGGTTAAATGGGGTGATTGTTTGTTGCAGAGCATGGTATGAGATGCATGGTATACCAAAGACATCCTTTTACTGTTATAGGGAAAAGTTTGAGTCCGGTGTGTGTCAATATCTGCATGGAAACACAGGGGTATTGAGGAGAGGCCTACAACATACTAGTGAGGCAAGAGCACTACTTGATGAATTTGTGAACATGAACTCCGAGCCTGCGCCACACAAAAGTAGAACAATGCTAGATGGCTCAAGGGAAACCAGGTTGTCGATTCCATCAATATTCAAGCAAGTTAACATTTTAAATGAAATCAACGCAACACTTGAGCAGTTGGGACATGAGAAAAGGCTATCAAAGTCATCGTTTTGTAGAATTTGGAATAAAGAGTACCCACAAGTGTCCCTTACAAAGGCAAGTGAGTTCTCCAAGTGCACCTTGTGTAGTGGTCGCAAGGCAAAACTAGAAGCTAAACCTAGTCTAGAAGAAAGAGCAAGGCTCCTCAGTGAAAGAGATATTCACATGCAACAACAAAATTGATTTAATGGGCCTCTTACAGTCATAACAAATTTTCCAAAGTAAATCTACAAAAATCCAACCGTTAGATTTATAATTTTACCTTATACCCACATTATACTAATCTTTTCCAATCTAATCATCACTAGATCCATACAATTTGAGCATTTTAAATGGTAGATGTGGTGGGAGGATAAAATAGTATGTTTTTTAACAATCCTAATACCTTTTAAATAATATAGAAAATAGTAGAACACATCAAAAATTACTCAATAAATCAAGTTAAGCTCTATGTTACTTGTATTTGTGATATGCAAAGTGGGAACATCATATGAGTAATAATGTAAAAGTTATAGGCAATTTACTCACATTCACTGTACCTGTCTAAACCTACGACAAGGCCTGTATACAAACCTGGTTCCCAAAGAAAAGGGGATTTGCAATTATTGGATATTCAATCAGATTATAGTTTTAGGTGCCCAACTTTGCATATGATATTTTATTAGAAGACCTTGAAGTGAAACTCCTTGGCTAACTAGGAGATATTGGCTATTCTTCTTGAAAAAATGCTTGTTTTCCAGCTAAAGCCAAGGGCGCCGACTACATGAAACTAGGAGATATTGGCTATTCTTCTTGAAAAAATGCTTGTTTTCCAGCTAAAGCCAAGGGCGCCGACTACATGAAACTAGATAACCTTATCTTACAACCACCCTTTGAACGCAAATTATAGCCATCAAAAGAAATTAAGGAACATGTCCAAAAAAGAATGGCTAAACAATGGTAAAAAATCATGAAAACATCATTTAGAATTAATCCAAACAAAAATAACTACTAATACAAGGTATAATCATATTAATAATATGTGAATAACCCACATCTATCTAATGTTAGCATGAGAAAACATACTTCAGTATTAAGTAATCCTCGAAAATATTAAATTCTTGAGAAAAAGAATTATCATGATTTCTCCTAATTTTATAAGGCCTTAAAATATAATAATTTTGAATTCCACCAAACCTATCTTATGGCATTTCAAACCTATATTTTTTCAAAAAAATAGCAATTTATATTTGTCAAAATACCATTGATATTTTAAAAATACCAATTTTCAGGCTTTCTATAAAAATTTTGTAGAATATTTCTAATTTTTCCTAAGAATCCCATCGTTCACGAAATTTTCAATTCCGCCCAACAATTCTCAAATCCAATAAAAATTTATAATTTTAATGGATTTTCTAAAATTTTGGGTCAAAAAATATAATTTTAAAGGAATTTGAATGGTCATGGGTGCCCGAATGGACACACCACATGCCAAACACCAACCCCACATTTTCTCAAAATTTAAAATAACCTTTGTCTAATTTTCCACTAAATTTCAAGAATTTTTAAAAATTTTTAATTTACCCCGAAAGCATTTAGAATACGAACAGTCAAAAAATTTTAGAATCTCAACGGTTTTCTCGGAATACGGAAAGCCAACAGTTTCAAGAAAATGAAAAGACAAAAAAAAAATCATAATGTGAAAGGTCAAAAGTTCTCGGAGTCCAAAAGTCAAAAGATTTTTCGAAATTCGAAAAGCCAAAAGATTTCCCAAGAATGCGGAAAGCCAAAGAGCTTGAAGAGAAAATTTTAGAAAAAACCATAGATTTTTTTCCTCACATTTCATATTTTCTCCTATTTTTTCCAAGCTTTGAAAAGTTTTTTTTAATAGATTAAAAAAATTCTTTTTAAAAAAATAAAAAAGGTAAAATTTTTAATTAAATCTTTTAAGCTTAAATAAAAATCTTTGGATTTTTTTTTTGGGGGGGGGCGATTTTCACCTGTAGGCTGCAGCGCAAGCTCCCCCCACCCCCCCGCGTGCGCATTTCGAACTAGGTGAGGGAGAGGTCCTCTCTCTCCTCACACCTCTCCTCTCCTTCTACTCCAATCAGCAATTCTCTCAACTCACCATCTTCTCTTCTCTGTTAATCAGAGAGAAGGATTAACTTTTAATTAATCTTTTTAATCATAATTAAATCCTAATTATGATTAACATTAATAAAAAATGTGCTTTTTTAAGAGGTGTTTGTACACGCGAGAGAAAAATAGAAGGAAAATTCAGAATTGAGAGACGAAGAGGGTCCCACGCACACGGGAGAGCATTCAATGCATCGACGTGCTGCCCCTTACAACATTTGAGCAAAAAATTAGCAAAAATTTGATTGCATACCCAGGGAAAAACCCACAAAAATGTATTAAAAATTTATTTTTAACCATAAAAATGCTAAAAAAAATCTAAAAAATTAGAAAAAAAAATCTAAAAATTCTACGAATTTAAAGAATCCATTCTACCAAAAATATCCATAATTAAATATGTAGTATTTTTGTAAAAATTTCCATTAATGCTTATTTTAAACCATTAAAAAAAGGAAAAAATATCATTAAACTCACGAAATTCCCCCGCAACGTCGATTCGTCCATTGAATATTAGTAACATGCGTTCCAATCGCCATATCAATGATCCACATGCAAATCATCAACACAAATCAAGAAACCAATATTTTGATTAGTAAATATTAAATTTTACTTTAAAAAAATACCAAAAATTATAATATAGAAGAAGAATCATCAACAATTAACTAGAGATTGCTGTGATAGCACTTTTAAAACCCTAAGATCTCTCTAGATAATTGTTATGCATAAATCAGGCATAAACTCATCCACCCAACCACCCCCGAGCCCAAGCGATGTACACATGAGTTATAATGAAATACATCATACCTTTACCTTGATGTCCCATACCATCAAGAGGTATAACTCCAATCCAATAGCATGTAGCTATAGTGTGAAATGGTAGGTGAGTGGTTATGATCCTCTACACAAGAGAGCATAACATAACCTAGCCTCAAGCTAACATCAAGAGACCATAGCCGAAGCCTCAAGATAACATAGCCTTGGCTTCCAAGCCCCCAAGCCTCCCTTGAGTGTGCCCCATGCCCCTATTATATATAGAAGGGCCCTCAAGTGACTCTTGACTCTCCATTTTCCATGTGTGACCCTTGGATGCCTAACCCTAACCTTAACCCTTAAGGTTAGTCCTAACCCATGCTCCACTAGAGCTTGTTCCCATGCTCCCATGCTCACAAGCCTAATGTGGGTTAGCCTCCTAGTATATGTACACATAACGTGCATATAACAGTAACAAAATCACAGTATAGCAACAAAATTTTTCTACTAAAGACGTTGTTGCTCACAGCAGCAAGATTTCGCTATTAGGAGTGCTGCCCAGTAGTGAAATTTTGCTACTGAGCAATGAACCAAATTCTTGACATCCCGACAAAAAAGGTGCTACTAGAAAACGTTGTTCTGTCCCCAACATGTTGTAGTGATGGCATCTCAATAACCTCTAAATTATACTATCTAGAATGCTCATTCTAAGATAAGCATCGTGCATAAGCATGCTTTGATTTGTCATCATTTTGACTTCCCCCCTCACTAGGGTGTGCTCTATATATATATATATATATATATATATATATATATGCATCCTCCGGTCTACTAGGTAATGGTCGAAGTGCCTCCACACACTATGATAAGGCATGGGTACTATATATGTATATGCATCCTCCAGTCTACTGGGTAATGGTCGGAGTGCCTCCACACACTATGATAAGGCATGGGTACTATAGATAAGTTAGCTAAGTAGCTACCGTGAGCTAAGCTACCTAGGAAATCAGCCACTATACTTGAGAAGAAACAAGGAAGTGGAAACGAATATGCCATATATCTTATGGTGTAAGTCCATAAGTTCTCGGCCTCCTCCACTAATCTGCAAGCTATTCCTATTTAGTTCTATCTTGATGGGGTCCTCCCATTGGGTAACTAATACTCTCATGATCATGTCGTTGTGGTGTCTCTCCTACCATGGATTGTAATAGTCATGTCCTGTGCCTAAAATAAGTTCTAGACTACCAACATAAGTGTGACATTGCATATAATATACAATGCCTACAGGTAATACATGGTGCAAGGGGATGGAATCGTATGTAGAACAAGTCCATAAAGGTGGCTCTGCAACATCTCTCCCCTAGTGGTACATAAAAATAGCATGAGTGGGTCTGGAAAGGGGGAATACTCAACTATCCTCGATAGTACCATTCCTTGCAATTTGGGTCCAAGATAGGATCACTCATGTCGGTCCACGAAAATTCCATGCTCACGGTCTTTTTTCATTAACGTCTTCACAATTTCGTGATCACATTAACAAAACCTGTTATTAACATATTAAAACTTGTGATCACATTGTATATTCACATGACCTAAACCTACTAGTCCCGTAACCCCACCGGGTTTTTTTCTTTTCCGGTGGCCCGGCGGGAAATCTAAAGAAACCCGGCGGGGTTCTGTCATGTTTATAAACATTGCCTGACACCCATCATGCAACTTTTGGGAAGATAGTCCTTGTTTTGGGGGCGTAATATCTCTCCTCAAAGTACTTGTAGAGCTCTCGAGTTGCTAAAAGCGTCCTCTTGGGAAGAACGTCCTTATCTTAGGGGCTGTCCTCTTGGGAATGAAAAGATGCAGGGGGGAAGAGAGCTTGAGCTCTTGCAAGCACACACACACACTCACAAAACCCTAATAGAGAACACACAAGGTGAGAGGCTGAAATCTTCTTCTTCTCTACTCAACACTCAACACACCATATACAAGATAAGAGTACACACAATATAAAAGGTACTCAACCAAATACATACACGGGTTCTCTATAATGTGAACCCGACTAAATGAGTTGGCGCTATAACTATGCCAGTCTCTAGAATGGCTGTCACACAGCCTATCATCCCACTGGCCGCATATCACCCATGATCTCACCAACCATGCCAGTGGTGTAAATGTGGGGCCTATCTCCCAGGCGGGTCATCAGTGGCCACCGCCTCACTAGACGAGCTCGATATCTCAACACTCCCCCTCGAGCTCAACTCCATCTGATGTACACCAAGCGAAGCCCTGAATCTGCGAAGCTTCTCTGTACCCAATGCTTTGGTGAAGATGTCAGCTACCTGATCCTCTGTGCTGACATAAACAAGGTCAGGGTCTCCTGCCAAGACCCTCTCTCTGACGAAGTGGTAGTGGACCTCTATGTGCTTCGTACGAGCATGAAAGACTGGGTTCCTGGCCAACTGTATACTGCTAATGTTGTCACAGAAAATGACAACCTGTCTATCCACTGATAGACCCAAATCTACAAGTAGCTTTCTCAACCAAGCTACCTCACATGCTGCCATAGCAGCTCCTCTGTACTCGGCCTCTGTACTCGATAGAGCAACCGTAGGCTGCTTCTTGCTGCTCCAAGTCACAGCAGCACTCCCCAAAGAAAACATGAATCCACTGGTAGATCGTCTATCTGAGATACTACCAGCCCAATCAGCATCTGTGTACCCATGTACACATATCTCTGTCCCAGTCTCATAGAATAGTCCACAATGCAAAGTAGACTTCACATACCTCAGTATGCGTCTCATTGCATCCAAATGCGGTTTCCGTGGAACCTGCATAAACTGACTCACCAACCCAACAGCATAGCTCAAATCTGGTCTGGTGATCGTCATGTAGATCAAACTTCCTACTATGCGTCTGTACATAGTAGGATCCTCCAAGATCTCTCCTGAATCTGCACTCAACTTGCCATTCTGATCCAATGGCACAGAAATAGGCTTACAGCCTGTCATACCATACTTGGACAACATATCCAAGCCATACTGTCTGTGTAGTAATCCAATACCATATGGTGACCTAATCACCTCAATGCCCAAGAAATATCTGAGCTCCCCCAGATCCTTCATCTTGAACTTCTGTCTAAGCAAGATCTTTACATCAAAGATCTCTGCATCATGGTCCCCCGTAATGATCAAGTCATCTACATAGATGACAACAAGGACAACCCCTCTATCACCATGTCTCACATACAATGAGAAATCTGCATTGGCTACATAAAAGCCAATAGTGACAAGATATTCAGAAATCTTGTCAGACCATGCTCTTGGTGCTTGCTTTAAGCCATACAAGGCTTTCTTCAACCTGCAAACATGCTCGGGGTGACCCTCATCCTCATAACCAGGTGGCTGCAACATATACACCTCTTCTTGCAAATCCCCATGCAAGAATGCATTCTTTACATCCATCTGATGTAAAGACCATTGCTTTGACGCAGCCACTGCTATCACAACTCTCACTGTTGCCATCTTGGCAACTGGGCTGAAAGTTTCCTCATAATCAATCCCATATGTCTGCGCATATCCTTTGGCTACCAATCTAGCCTTGTACCTGTTTATGCTTCCATCACTGTTATGTTTAACTTTGTACACCCACTTGCATCCAATGGCTTTCTTGCCTTCTGGCAATTGCACTAAATCCCAAGTTTCATTTCCATATAGTGCATCCATCTCCTCATCCATAGCTTTCTCCCAACACACATTTCCAACAGCCTCATCAATGCATGTGGGCTCAACAACCTGCACAACCTTTGCCATATATGCATAGTGATGTGCCACATAACCATCATATGTAAATCTCTGCACAGGGTTCTTCACTCTCCCTGATCTTCGCAGCTTTTCATTCATGGCTTCCATAGCCTTCTTTTACACCAGGTGTTCTCATAGCTGGGATCCCAAGCTCCTCATCAAGGCTCATATCTGAGCCACTAGACTCTCCATCAACATGAGAATGCCCTGCAGAAATGTCAGGCATACCAAGGGGCTCAACCACTTTCTCTTTTCCTTTACGTGATGTAGTAATCACATTTGCAGGACTGGTATTATGACGCAACCTGCCACTCCATGGTCTATCAACAGACACACTAGATGAGGACTCTCCTGGTCCACTCAAAGACTGTGATTGCTGACCTGTATTCTGTGCAACCACACTTCCACTCACATCAGCCCCAATAGCTTCTTTTTCAGCAGCATACCAGCTGCTCATCTCATCAAAGACAACATCCCTGCTTACCCTCAACTCACGTGTAGCAGGGTTGTAACACCTGTATCCCTTTTGCTCAAGGGAATATCCAATAAACACACATTTTTCAGCTTTCGGATCCAGCTTAGTTCTCAGCTCATCTAGCACATGCACATATGCAATGCATCCAAAGACTTTCAGATGAGACAAATCTGGTTTTCTGCCAGTAAACCTCTCCTCTGGTGGAGTTACATCATGTATGGCTGCAGCAGTTGGAGTCCTGTTCATGATGTATACTGCTGTAGAAACAGCCTCGGCCCAATAGCAATGCGGCATATTCTTCTCTTCCATCAATGCTCGCGCAATCTCAGCAATGTGCCTGTTTTTTCGCTCAGCAACTCCATTTTGCTGCGGAGTGTATCTGCATGTATACTGTCTCCGAATACCATTCTTCTTCAAATATTCAGAGAACTCATTGAAGAAGTACTCTCCCCCTCCATCTGACCTTAGGCACTTTACATATTTCCCTGTTTGCTTTTCAACCAAAACTCTGAAATTCTGAAAGTGAGTGAACACCTCACTCTTCTCCTTCATGAAATATACCCACACTTTCCTTGTGTGGTCATTAATGAAAGTCACATAATACCTGCAGCCTCCCATAGATATGGTCTTCGTAGGACCCCATACATCTGAATGCACAACATCTAGTGCATTTCTGCTCACATATCTGTTACGTGGAAACACATGCTTTGTTTGCTTCCCAAATTGGCATGCTTCACAGATTTTATGCATACCTTCCACTTTAAATTTTGGCAGCCCTGTCACAATTCCTTTTGTCTGCATAGACTTTAATCTCTGCACATTCACATGTCCAATTTTTTTATGCCATATGTCTGTGTCTGCAACAATTCCTGAACCATTTGCAAACATCGCAGCACTCATCTCAGGCATGTCTACATCCAACGTAAACATTCTGCCCACTCTGTTGCCTTTTGCAACCAACCTGCACTTGTCTTTAAAATCTTCAACATAACACCCATCAGGGTTAAACCGAACCTGCAAACCCTGCTCAATCATCTGGCCAACTGAAACCAGATTCTTTGTTATGTTCGGTACATGAAGTACATCTGCAAGGTACTTCACTTTGCCATCCTGCATAGACAATGGCACATCTCCAATGTGGGCAATTGGATGAGCAGTGTCATCCCTTGTTTCCACAAAACCCGGTCTTTCCGGGTTTTTCATCTCCTTGAACCACTCCCCATGACTCGTCATGTGGTTCGAAGCACCTGAATCCACATACCATACATTATCTTTTTGTGCTGCATCAACATTTTCAGACATGGCATTCACGACATGCTCCATAACAAACAACCTTTCATTATCCTCATTATTTTTGCTTGAGGATGCATAGTTGTTTTGCTGCACTTTCCCATTTTGCATGTCAGCTTGCTTTTTATAACATTCTACCTGCACATGTCCAGGCTTACCACAATAATAGCATTCACGTGCATCATTATATTGTCTTTGCCAATTTCCACGGCCTCTTTGACTCCCCCTGCCTCTGAATTTGCCTCTTCCACCTGCGTGTTGTTGTTGTTGTTGTTGATTCTGGGACTGTTGTTGTTGCTGCTGCTGCTGACCATAATTCTGATTACCTGTTCGGCCACCTCCTTGACCGCGTCCACGGCCACCTCTACCTCGTCCTCTTCCTGAAATCGTGTAGAAGGCCTGTTGCTCTGAACTGTTTTTGCTTTGTGAAGACTGTTGGTCTTCACCCAAGCTCTTCTCTTCGATAATCAGCATAGACACCAAATCTGTAAAGTTGGGAATGTTTTCCTGAGTCTGAATAGACGTCTTAAACGCCTTATATTGTGGCCCGAGACCACGTAGACAGACTTCCACCTTGTCATCATCATCTACTGACACACCAATAGATGCAAGGGATTCCACAATACCCTTTATCTTCAACGCATAGTCATTCACAGACATGCTCTTTTTCTCCACAGTATGAAGTTCATTCTTCAACTGTATCTTACGTGCCTTGGTATTTGTTTCATAAAGCTTTACCAAGGTGTCCCACGCCTCCTTGGGGGACTTGGCATCCTGAATGTGCCCAATCATAGTGTCATGTATACTAATGGAAAGCCAATACATAACCTTCCTGGCTCCTTGGTTCCAGTCTTTAAACTCTTTCACATCTGCAGCAGTAGGATTTATGTCCGGTATCTCCGGTGCCTCTTCATGTTCACCTTCTATGTAGTCCCAATAGCCTTTTCCCATCAGAAAATTAGTCAACCTGAACCTCCAAGCATGGAAGTTATTCTTATCCAGCTTCTCAGCCACAATCTGTGTTATGCCATCATTAGACATCTTGCTAAACACACAATTTTACCAGAAACTGCACTCTGGTTTTTCCTGCACAACTGCTATATTTTCTGCACAGCGGTACTGCAGTCCACTCAAATGTCACAACCAGTGACCTCAATGTGCATACATACACCCAATGGCAACTATAGACCTCTTTGCAGCACTCACAGTGTCTACACAGTCAATCTGTCTTCCTGCAGTTCTTAAAACAAAGTTCTGCAGAGAATCGATGACTTACCCGCAGTGCACGAAATCGCATGCTTTCTGAAAAACGGAGGTCCAGACGCGCCCGAAACGCGTTTTCGGCCCGCAAATTTCAGTCCAAAGGACTAAATAGTTGCCCTATAGCTTTACTCCCGCGAAGAAAGCTCCTCAATCAGAGACCGTTTGCCGGTGCCTCCCGTAGAGCTCCCGACAAGGGTGTAGTCACCAACACAGTAGGGAAGAGTAGTTGAAGCTCTTACCCTCGTACCACTTCCTGTGGTTCTCTTGCTTGCAGCTCAGCCCTTAGCACGAACCAGGCTCTGATACCATGAAAAGATGCAGGGGGAAAAAGAGCTTGAGCTCTTGTAAGCACACACACACACTCACAAAACCCTAATAGAGAACACACAAGGTGAGAGGCTGAAATCTTCTTCTTCTCTACTCAACACTCAACACACCATATACAAGATAAGAGTACACACAATATAAAAGGTACTCAACCAAATACATACACGGGTTCTCTATAATGTGAACCCGACTAAATGAGCTGGCGCTATAACTATGCCAGTCTCTAGAATGGCTGTCACACAGCCTATCATCCCACTGGCCGCATATCACCCATGATCTCACCAACCATGCCAGTGGTGTAAATGTGGGGCCTATCCCCCAGGCGGGTCATCAGTGGCCACCGCCTCACTAGACGAGCTCGATATCTCCACAGGGAAGAACGTCCTTATCTTAGGGGCTGTCGTCTTTCCTTGTAGGCACTCCTAAGGCTATTGAGCCACTCGTCCTTAGTTCTTTGAATTGGGGGTAGGGTGTGGTTCGTAGCTAATACTTGCGGAGATTTAGGGACAAAGTTGGAGTCATTCAGCTTTGCATTTGAGCTACGTAGGTAATCTACCTCATTCTGCTTTATGAATGGTTTGATGGAGCCAAGAGTCCTTCTTAGGGGCTTGTATTGGTTCTTGATACTTGATATAGTTTAGAGTAGACAAGGGTCTATTGTCCTATACTAGAGTATTGGGCAAACATAGATCTTTGATTTTCTTTGTGAATGTTAGAGAAGGTCTATTGTCCTATACTAGAGTATTGGGCAAGCATAGATCATTGATTGTGTAAAGTATCCTTAATTGGGTACAAAAGGCATCCTTCATTGGGGGTACAATGTGCATTGTATGCATGCTAACAATTATATGTATCTTAATCTTAGAACACACATTTATACATTCGTCTTGTCGTGATGCTAAAGGTTTAGCAAGGATTAATATTTATGGTTATGTAAGTATCCAAATAAAATAATTCATGGTCTAAAAACTTTCAGTCATCCTTTGCATTTAGCATGAATCATCATGGATATCTTTATTTTCTAAAGTTAAAACAATAAACTACGTATATGATGATCATCCTTCATTGGGGGTGCAATGTGCATTGTATGCATGCTATGAATTATATGTATCTTAATCTTAGAACACACATTCATGCATTCGTCTTGTCGTGATGCTAAAGGTTTAGCAAGGATTAATATTTATGGTTATGTAAGTATCCAAATAAAATAATTCATGGTCTAAAAACTTTCAGTCATCCTTTATATTTAGCATGAATCGTCATGGATATCTTTATTTTCTAAAGTTAAAAAAATAAACTACGTATATGATGATCATCCTTCATTGGGGGTGCAATGTGCATTGCATGCATGCTATCAATTATATTTATCTTAATCTTAGAACACACATTCATGCATTCGTCTTGTCGTGATGCTAAAGGTTTAATATTTATGGTTATGTAAGTATCCAAATAAAATAATTCATGGTCTAAAAACTTTCAGTCATCCTTTCCATTTAGCATGAATCGTCATGGATATCTTTATTTTCTAAAGTTAAAACAATAAAAATGATGATCATCCTTCATTGGGGGTGCAATGTGCATTGTATGCATGCTATCAATTATATGTATCTTAATCTTAGAATACACATTCATGCATTCGTCTTGTTGTGATGCTAAAGGTTTAGCAACCAAGGATTAATATTTATGGTTATGTAAGTATCCAAATAAAATAATTCATGGTTTAAAAACTTTCAGTCATCCTTTGCATTTAGCATGAATCGTCATGGATATCTTTATTTTCTAAAGTTAAAACAATAAACTATGTATATGATGATCTTTTGAGTTTGTGAACACATTAATGAAATTCTTTCTCATTGTAAAAATTGATTGTACAAATTACCCTACATATTAGAAATTACCCTACATATTAGAACTGTGGATGAAATTCTCCATATACGAATGCTGACATTGGAAATAACAACAGCTATGGTAATTTTCGAAATTAAAGTGCATGAAAGATCACGCCCGATAAAGCTGTAGAGACGTCAAATTGGTCTAGACAGTAGAACTGTGGATGCAATCTTTGAGAAGGTAGACAGAATGAGCATGTCAAATCTTGGTCCTACGGAGCTTAATGGTGTTGGCACATTTTCTCCTTTCACCTCCACTGGTATGTTCTCATAAGCATCAAAGTGGACGACGTGCATATCTACTGCATTTGCTTTGACCGCAATATCTGGCTCACTAGGATTTAGAATTGACATGTTGATTCTGCCCATTGCCCAACTTCGGCCATGATCGTCATACAAACTCTAATTGCGGGCATTACCATAGTTGTTATTTCCAATGTTAGCATTCATATATGGAGAGTTTCGTCCATAGTTATGATTGCAAGCCTCATTGTTTTTGTAGTCAGACCTTGCAAGATAGTTTCGAAGTAGTTTTGTGTTATGTGATGATCTTTTGTGTTTGTCAAGATAGTTTCGAAGTAGTTTGTCTGTTGATGTATGTTTTGTAATACGTGAGTGACTTTGTTGTTTTTTCATTTGTGTATTCATTGTTATATGCTTGCTTGAATAGGTTATTTGAGATGGAGGACAATGTTGGATCCAGTGATACCTCCAATAGAGTCCAAATTCCAAATAGTAGGAAAAAAAAGGCACCTGGGATAGAGTGGCAATATGCAATTAACGTCGGTGATCGATTCATAGATTGGGAGTGTAAGCTATGCCAAGCAGTAAAATCAGGTGGGGCGTCTCGACTAAGAGAACACTTTTTAGGCGGAGCGAAGAAAAAGTCATGTACCCACCCCTCTGCACCTGTGCAGTGGAACGCATAAGAGAAGAAATTCAAAAGCAAGATGCAAGAAAACATTACACTCCTACCGTTAATGTATCAAGGCAGCAAGAACACTGTTGTTCTAATCATCAAACTCTGGCTACATCGCCTGCTTGTACTCCGAATGTCAATGTGCAACCAGAAAGTAATCTACCCAGTGCATCTTCCTGCAAGCGAAACTTTGACGTAGGAAATATACCCATGCGTCAAACTTCATTGCAAGAAAGCCTACGTCAAGGTCGGCTCGATGATGCACAACTTGCCCTTGCTAAACCGATTTACTTTTCTAGGAGTGCTATGATAATGGTGGACAGTGAGCATTGGAAGAGAGCATGGAAGAAAATTGGCGAGTTTGGACCAGGGTTTTCACCGCCTATGTACCATGCTATGCGAAATGATCTATTAGAGAAATGTTATGCGCAAGTAAAAGAACACGTACAAAGAATAATTCTTAGCAATATAGAGCTTTCTGGATGTAGTATAGTAAGTGATGGATGGTCCAATGTACAAAGAAAACCATTAATTAATATAATGGTTATCTCACCTAGAGGTGAGACTTTCATCCGTGTCGTGGATTCTGCTGGTTCAATCAAAATTAGGGCTTACATTGCTCAAGTCATTGGCTCTATGATAGAGGAAGTGGGTGCCAAAAATGTAGGCCAAATCGTCATGGACAATGCAAAGAATTGCAAGAATGCATCCAAAATCCTAAAGCGGCACTATCCACATGTTTTTCTGGTAGGCTGTAATACTCATAGTTTGAATCTTGTATTAAAAGATTGGTATAAAAGTAATGATACCAAATGGTTTGCCTCAATCATCGCCAGCTTGTGAGATTCATGCTCAATAGACAGAGAGTGCTAGATATTTTTCGACCTCGCATGTCAGTTATGTTAAAGCTTCCAGTGGAGACTAGGTTTTGTACTCACTTTTACACTTTTGAGTCTCTTCTTCGAAATAAAGATGCAGTTTGTGAAATATTTACATGCATGACATTTCATGACTGGGAGAGCACTCAACCTGAAAAAGTGAAAGAGAAAATCAAAGTCTTGAAGGCAGCGCTTACGAGAAGAAGTTGGTGGAACAGTGTGATGGTGGATGCATACCATGTAATGATGCCTGTTATGTATGCCATATGAAATCTTGATCAAAGAGTGCCTAATCTCGGGAAAGCATGGATGTAATGGTGGACTGTCCCAGCGGAGTTTGGAGTGTCCTGAGAAATTAGAGCATTCAGTGGTGGAAAAGCAATGGCGTGTACCATTCTCCAGTAGACAAAGAAAAGTCCTATTGAAGTACTTCCATGCTAGATGGATTGGAGCACATTCACCACTACACAGTGCTGCTTACATGCTAGATCCTGAATACTGGAATATGGATTTGATGTCCAACGTTGAGGTGGTTCAAGATTTTTATAAAGTGGTAAACACTTTTTATAATAATGTTGATGATCATGTAAAGATGAACTCAACATCATCCAATACATCATCAAACGTGAGAGAACAGCAACAAGTGTATCATTACTTATCAATGATCAAACAAAAATAGAATATATCAAACAATATTACTAAACTCAACATCATGCAATACATTATTGAACGTGAGACAACCGCAACAAGTGCATTATTACTTATGAAGTGTATACATTATCGAACGAGAGAGAGAGAGAGAGGGGGAGGAAGAGAGAGAGGTGTGACAGATAGAGAGAGAGAAAAAATTAAATGACATTTTTTATAGTTTTGTGAGTTCCTAAAGAGAGAAAAATAATGTTTTGTAATCCTAAAGCACTCCTCGTCTACACACCTATCGTGATAGAGAGAGAGATGTGAAGTGTATCATGAGAGAGAGAGAGAGAGAATTGTGAAGTGTATCATGAGAGAGAGAGAGAGAGAGAGAGAGAGAGAGGAGAGGAAGAGAGAGTTGTGACAGATAGAGAGAAGAAACATTAGATGACATTTTTAATGTTTTTGTGAGTTCCTAAAGAGGAAAATAATGTACTGTTTTAATTTTTAAGTAAATAGAAGGAGAAAAAAGAAATTATTAAGAATTATGTATATTTTAAGAGAAATAAAAAGAAACACATCTATCGTGTTGTGAAGTGTATCATGAGAGAGAGAGAGAGAAAGAGTTGTGAAGTGTATCATGAGAGAAAGAGAGAGGGGGGTAAGAAGAGAGAGATTCATATTTTTCGAGTTACGAATCACGATATTATAAAATAAAACGTTTAGACAATATGATGTAAACTTTGATCCATGAAATACTCATGCCGTGTTAGCAACCAAGTATCGCATGGATCAAACACAATAAAAACAATACAAGTCAAATCAGACAAATTTATGACATTTTTTCGATCGCGTTAACGATCATATGCCGTAATATGCAAGCAAATTTACGACATTTTTTCGACCGCGTTAACGATCAAATGCCGCAATATGCAAAAAACAATTTATGCACTAGCGGACGACACCAACTTGCCGCATTAACAACAAAATGCCGCCCGATTCTATGGGAATACGAATAGGATACGAACATACACTGGCCGGGTTACCGACCATATGGCCGCATTTGACAAAGGGAAGGGAAGGGAAGGTGACATTGCCATAACGATACTATGCTTGCCGCATTACTGACTAGTACCGCTACGGCATGCCATACTTACCATAGGACACAGACTAGCCGCGTTACCGACTAAGTGCCCCAGGGTAAGCACCATTCCGAAGAATGGCCTTACACACACACCTGTCGTGTGGTGGGCCACCCACATCCTGCCGCGCATTGCGACAATGGGCGGCTGCCCGCACGAACATACACCCACACACACATCTCTCGTGTGGCGGACCACCCACATCCTGCCGCGCATTGCGACAGTGGGCGGCTGCCCGCACGAACACACCCACATACACACACACACACACACACACACAAGTTTCATTACCTGTGTATGCTGTCAGCCAATGAACTCCCAAAGGGTCCCCCGGGCCCATATATATAGGAAATTGTACCCCGCCGGGCTAGATGACGACCCCGTCGGGACCCGCCGGGTTTTGCTTTATCCCGGCGGGACCGCCGGGCATAGCAAAAGCCCGGCGGGATTTTATCCAGTTACCAGGTCGCTTGCCACCGGCTTTTTTGAGAACATGTTAACATGTTAACATGTTAATAACATGTTAACACATGTTATTAACAAAAAAAATTTTGTGATCACGTGAATATAAAATCATTGCTCCCAATGGTATGAGGGATACCATGGGTCAACTCCGGGCCTTACTAATGTCTCCGCCGTCTGGCTATACAAGCACAAGAACGGGGCAGCATCAAGGCAGGGAGAGTTGTACCTGTACCTTAATTTAACCAAGATAACAATCCATTTACTCAACGAAACCATAGAACTAGAATCCATGTTACCCTCTTAAGAAAACAATCCTTTTCACAAAGATTTTTGCATTTCGACTTGAGATTATGATAAGACATTCTTTATTTAAGGCATATGCTATTGTTTAAAAGAATATAAACTTTAAATGGTAAATCAATCAAATAGATCACTGTAACAATCAATAGAGAAGCCGGGGCCATACCTCAACCCCTAAGAATGATATATAATTGAAAAACAAAATATGTATATACCTTATAGAAATTTGTCGTTTATCGTTGCCTTTGCTCGTTATTAACAAGAGCTTTAGAATATAGAGTCTTCTAATACCTTCTCTTATGATTGAAATCATCCAATCATCTCTAAGCTTTATCTCCTCTTACTCAATCTTTGACTCTTCTCTCTTTCTAAGATCTATGGCAAAATAGCCCTCTCTTACAGGGCTACGGCATACTATTCTTTCTCTAAAAGAAAAGCTATGGAGTTTTGATCTCTTCCTCAGAAAGACTATAGCAATCTAAGCTTCTTTTCTGAGATATTAGATAAGAATGAAGGGATATATGCATCTCAAACTCTAGGATTATCTTGAGGCTACTTGCTGTCGTCTCACAGTTTTCTCTATATAAAGACCCTGACAGAAAGAGCAAATTGTTTCGGCCATAACTGTCTGATAAAAACTCAGAATATGGTCATATAACCAGTCAAAAGAACGGGAAGGCATTTGGTCTACAAGCCTTCGCGGGCAAAAACGTCCGTATATAGCCACAAATGTACCATCTTTGGAAACACGTTGTTTTTTCACATTTTTAGTATGCATGGACTCTAAACGTGTAAAAGTACTCTAAATATGACCTCTTATCACCTAAACTCGAAATTCTATTTTTGGAAATACTTATCTCTTAATAGAACTATTCTTATGTTCTTATTTCTTTTAGGATTTCTGGAACTAATATTTTTATTCTAATACTTTTCTAATGTTTTTAGCCTTGTTGTCTCACTCTTCTCTAATTACACTCTCTTTCCTTATTGAAATCTATATTAAAAGAGACACATACATACATGGCTTGGGAGGGACCTTACACCTTTTATCCTTTTATCTTTTGGTTGTTAATGCAAAAGTTTTATTATTTCTTTAGTAGAATAAGCTTCATGAAAATGAAATATTATAATCGTAATTTTGACAAAGTGCATCCTACTCCAAGGAGACTCTTTCTATCCTTAATAATGTTAATTTATAGTGGTTGTGTATATAAGGATACATTCACTATGTCAATTTTTAAAATTCTTGTTCATTTAGTCTTGTTCATTACAATGAAGTTTTAAATTGAAGAGTGTATCCTACTCTAAGGGGACTCTGAATATACAATCTCTTATACCATTGTTTTTAATTGGGGGTCTAGATTGACCAAATGGTAGAATCTGATCTTGGGTTCTTATGGACTGTAGAATGGCCAAGTGGTGGATCTAAAAATCCTCTTCAATTGTAAAATGTACAAGTGATGGATCTAAAAAATCTTGAAACCTTTGTATTTATAAGATCAATCTAGGTCCAATCTAGCATCACTTGATAAAGCAAACCATTTTTAAATTTTTTATAGGTTGAAAAATGTAGATTCTAGATTAAATGCATTAAATTTTTCAATGTGGGAATGGGATTTTTCCCACTTTACCTAATACGGTCTTGTGAGGTGAAAGTGCATAAAAACGTTCATGACGTGAATTTTTTCTGGACACTTCACGCCGTGAACTGTTCTCTGTAATCTCACGGCCTCAGAAACACATTGAGAGAATATGATCAAAACTAAATTGGGTCATGTAAGTAGCTTATCAAATCATACATACATGCACTTAAGATCTGGAAAAAGCTCATCGGAGACGATCTTACACCTGACGATAGTGTATCAAATCACCCAAGATATTCCTATAAAAAAAGTGTGGGTTCAGGTCACTCAGCAACAAGTACTCACCTGAGTGTCTTAAGGAACCTAACCACTATTGAAACTAGTAGTGAAGAGTCCATGTAAGAAGGGCTGAGGTACTGTGGGTTTGGGGAAGAGGAGAAACCATCCCCCCCAACCAGGTCTAGTGGTATCATCGATATCTCCCGGAAAGTTTTTGGTCTCCAAACCAATCATGACATAGAAGCGCAATCTGCAGGCATGGGTCCATCAACCAGCGTTGGACTTGGTCCAAGACAAGAAGTGTCCATCTAAATCTCAAATTCAAGGTTGTCAAACACCGGCACACCCCGAATGAGATAGGACATGGAAAGTGTGGCTAGGATGGGTCAAGTATTCTTCCCCACCTCCTCAGAGGAAGTAAAGTTAGATCTCAGAAGGAGCAAGGTGGAACGACAACTACAAGAGTTAAGCTTAAGGAAACAAGATCTCGATACTCGAAGGGAAAGAGTATCTAATGGGATAAGATGTATATGGGTTGTGATAGGCCGAGAATGGATGTGATGTAAAAGAATAGATGTGAAGGCGTATGTAGTTATATGAATGGGAATATAGAAATGGATGTATGGATGTGGATATATGAATGTGAACGCGGATATGAAAGTATGATATAGATGTATGGATGTGGATGTATGGATGTAGATGTGAATGTGGATGTATGAATGTAGATGTAGATGTGAAAATGGATGTATGGATGTAGATGTGGATGTGGATGTGGCTATGGATGTATGAATATGGATGTGTATGTATGAAAGTGGATGTATGAATGTAGATGTGGATGTATGAATGTAGATATGGAATGTGTATAAGGATATGGATGTAAGAATGTGGATGTATGTGAATGCGAATGTGGATGTGTGAATGTGGATATGGATGTATGGATGTGGATGTATGAATATGAACGCGGATGTGAATGTATGATATGGATGTATGGATGTGGATGTATGAATGTGAACGCAGATGTGAATGTATGATATGGATGTATGGATGTGGATGTATGGATGTAGATGTGAATATGGATGTAGATGTAAAAATGGATGTATGGATGTAGATGTGGATGTGGATGTATGAATATAGATGTGGATGTATGGATGTGGATATGGATGTGTATGTATGAATGTAGATGTGAATGTGGATGTAGATGTGAAAATGGATGTATGGATGTAGATGTGGATATATGAATATGGATGTGGAAATGGATGTATCGATGTGGATGTATGAATGTGGATGTAAAAATGGATGTATGGATGTAGATGTGAATGTGGAAGTATGAATGTGGATGTGGATATGGATGTATGAATGTGGATGTGAAAATGGATGCATGGATGTAGATGTGAATGTGGATGTGTATGTGGAATAATGAATGCAAAAATGTATGTGAATGGATATGAAGTCGATATGAGCAAATGGATGAGATGAGATGTCATGTGAATCAGAATGTGAATGAATAATATAAGATGTGAACGAATGAGATGTAATGAGAAATGGATGTGATGAGACGTAATGTAAATTAAGAAAGATAGGAATGGATGTTATGTGAAGTGAATATGGTCAAGAATGGATACACATATGATTTAGAATTGGGTTAAGTAATATGGATTGATGTAAAACAATCTGGAAAGACGTGAGTTCATTATAGAAACTGTATTTATGACCTGTTTGTAAATGACTGTTTTATGTCAAGAATGCTGGGGAAGCATTTTGACCGTCTTGTGATTAAGGTCGTGGAGACCTAACTGGAAAAGTTACAACTGCTGACGGAGAGTCAATGGGGACGTCTCGCGTAGCAAGGTCGGCCGAGGTCTTGACCAACCTCGGTTTGATTTAAATGGTGAGCTTCCGGTACGGTGGATGAGGGACCAAGGAAGCGGCCTATGAGTGAAGCACTAGGTGACTTGCGAAGGATCTTAAAGGGTGCTGACTATACCGTGCTCAGGCTCTGGGTCACCGAAGATACCCACACGTGCGTCGTCGTGGAAGATATTGGAACAAGGAGTAAGAGTTGTTTTTTGAAACCGGGCATGGATCTGGTTGATTGACCTTGATGGTCCTCAACGAATGAGTCCATGGCTCTCTTATATGGATCTGTTGATTGATTTTGCTGATCTTCAACGAGGATTCCATCTTGATTTTTATATGTGAAAATATTACCGAGTACTATGAGCTAGGAACTATTGAAAAGGCCCCTAAGTGAACAGGTGGTGACCGTTCTGGTTGCCAATGATGCCATAAGTACACCGATGATTGGAAATATTTGAAGAGGAGGATGTGAAAGTGCTAGGAAAAGGATCAAGTGATTGAGAACCAATAAGGAAGCTGCAAAGAGCTAGCTTCCATGTGGAACAAAATGGCTACATAATTGCCACTTACCCCCGATGATCCTGTTGTAGTCAGTCGACGAAGTCTGTGAAGCTTGCAATAGCAGATGGCACAAGTGTATAGCGAAGTTCTGTGATACCTACTGGGACAAGAAGCCCTGGTTGCTCCTTTCTATCATGGTTGGTGGTTTCGTCTTGCTTGTTTTGACGTTTCTCCAAACCATTTACAGCATGAAGCAATACTATAATTGATCACACAACTGAAGATGGGATACTTTGGTACTACCTTAGTGCAATACAATGTCATATAAGGCCAAGTTGCAACACCATGTTATAGGACCATCTCCATGTCCTAGGAGGTATGTCGACTGTCCTTGGCTCTCAAGTCCCTTTGTTCTCTGTTGGGTTGCATTCTCCCCTCAATGCAAACCCACGAGGGTCGTCCCCCTTCCATCGCCCCCCCGCCTTCACCACTTCACCCGTTTTCCGTCCCCCACTTGCCATGGGCGTGCGAGTGCTACCCCCCCTCCCGTCAACCCCTCTACTCCAAACATTATCCCCCCACAACCAACCCACCCTCACCACCCCCTTCACTTTTGACTCTCCATCCAATGTGCGTGGCTCCATCCCAAGCTCTCCTCATCCAAATCCGATGCAAGGTGAGGAGCTACGCCATGATAATCAGGATGAGGGTTTAGGGTCTACTATCCTTCTCTCTGACGACACACTCTCGCAGCCCGGCAACGCTACTACCACGAACACTCGTGAAGGTAGGTCCGTTTGGAGGCTAAAACGGAGGCTATACGAGGTCATGGCCCTAATTGACGGGAAGAAGGAGATTGAGCAAAAGAAGGAGGTAGGGGGACTTTGTGCACGCATCAAGCGAGACCGTTGGCAGGACGTATCCGACTTGTGTAAGAAGGTAGGTGTGTTTAGAACTAACAAACAATGCCAGTCTAAGTGGGAGAAGATTAGCGCGGCATTCCACCGACTCCGTGACTATGAGATGTGGGCTCCTTCTGGCCGAGCTGCTGGGCAATGATGACCGCGGAGAGGAAGGCGGCAGATCTCCCACATGAAGACTTCAAGAGCAGGAGATATATCAGCGGACGCTCAATCTTTTCGCTGGGGATAGAGCCGTGGACCCTTCAACAATTATTTATTGTGGGGTCCACCACTGATGATAACAGTGGTGTACACGAGGGTGAACTACCTTGCTTTGTGTCGTTCTATGTGTGCCCACGTCTCTATGTGCATATATGTCTCTATGTGTGCATCAATGAAGTCTTTCTATGTGTGTAGGGCAAGAAGATGGGAGCGCTGGACCAAGCAACAATCTGCGGCCTGGAAGTCAATACGAAACCCCAGCGCAAGAAGACAACGAGAGTGGCTTCAAAGCAGGGTTCGGGAAAACAATTTTAGGGAAAAGGAACTAAATCCTTTTCACCACTAAATGAGAAGGAAATTGCTATTTTTGAGATGGTATTTTCTATGTGAACTTAGAAAATATAACTAAAACTTGTAAAATTTGAAAGGGTTTTATTTCCTTCTCATGAGAATTCGAGAAGGATTTTCCCGAAGTTGAACAAGTTCTAGGCTAAAGCGAACCCGTCTTTTCCCGAACCCTGCTTCAAAGCACAACCTCCAGGGGCTCCTGGAAATGGCATCCAAAGGAAGAGGGCGAAGCGGGCAACGCGAAACCTCAAAGACCTCATTGAGACATCCAAAAATCTGGTCAAGAGTGTGAGACATCTCGAGCTAGTTGGTTCGTGCTTGCCGAGTCTAGCAAAGAGACGCATCACAGGGCTCAGGCAACCCACCAGGAGGCCTTTGAGAGGGCTTGCTTGGAAGCACAACGAGAAAACATGCAGGCTATTTGCGGTGCACTTCACCACATTTCCGAGTCTATTGCTCAAATTAATTTACAATTTAGAAATGGTGGAAACTAGTCCACTCTAGTAATGGTTTTTGAGTGTAGGTCCTTTTTATGTGGGCACCCTTCATGGTCTTTCTAAATTATTGGAACTCCTATGCTGGGTGGTTGCAAGATGAGGGTACTCACTTTCGTTCACTCTCTCTAAAATTGGGACATTGATGCAACTCGATGCAACTCAATCGTGATATCGCCATCAATTAAAATACGGCACGTGCCTCCCGAGCCCAAAGCGCCATATCTCGAATGAGATACCAGCTAACGCCATGCCAGCCGGTCCAGATTTCAAGTCACCATCCATATCACCAGCACCACACTATCTCGATCGAGATATGCATGCCACTCGGATCCACGTCAATGCCACGATGGATACCCTTGGACATCCCACTCAGATGTACATTCAGCATATTCAATGAGGCCATCTCCACTATCCACATATCTCGAACGAGATAATAAAATATAATCTCGACCCATTGAAATATCTCATTCGAGGTATAGAGATGTAATCTCATCCGTCCCACATACCTCGTTCAAGA
The DNA here is from genome assembly GCF_041138505.1 of Cibotium barometz. NCBI lineage: Eukaryota > Viridiplantae > Streptophyta > Polypodiopsida > Cyatheales > Cibotiaceae > Cibotium > Cibotium barometz. The sequence goes on along the minus strand of NC_141092.1, from coordinate 31,951,834 downwards.
TACCAAGATGAAATTGACGCCGTTCAAAAACCTCGAACAAGATACATCTTGAAGATGTGATTCCAGGTGTTTACATATCTTGATCGAGGTATGAAGTGAATCTCGACCGTCGAACATATCTTGATTGTGGTAATGACCCAAAATCTAAGCCTTCCATGTACCTCGATTGAGGTACTTAATTCAAATCGCAATCGTCGATCCCTCACCAACCCTAAAATCAAATGCGTATCTTGGATGTTTAACTCACTAATCCTAAAATTGCGTGTACATCCGGAGCGTACATCTTGCAAACCCTAAAATGTATGCCACCGACCCTTGATCAAGGTTATAAAACCGAAAGTTTTTTTTCGCCTCATTCACATGTCATTTTCACTCTCCTTGCTCTCTTGATTTGGATTAGCTATTAGTGGACAGATTAGCATTGTTTTATAGCTTCATTGGTGCTACTTTTAGCACTAAGCATTGGACCTTTCACATTGACCTACCCATTTGTGTTATGCTTAGGTTTTAGCATGGAGTCACGCGAGGAGGGCCACGAAGAGGGCCGTTCATCTATTGTGGATCTCATTCGTGCGGAGATAGACCCCGAGTTAGCGGCTATCCATAGGACTTCTAGAGACACACCGTCTACATTACATATCGTGTCAAACTTGGAGGCGATGCTATCGTCCCTTCGTAGCATTCACGATATTGTTTATGTAGATGAGTGGATAGCCCACCATGGCACTGCTCCTGTGTCACATGGCCTGACATATCGTCAGGTCCGTGATCTTGGTCCGATTAGGGATGGAGCCTACTTAGATCTTTTCCTTGATAGCCATGGGATGAGGCCTGGGGCAGCCAAGTCCCTTACTATTCGCGGTGTTTGCATCCTCGTATGGCGACACATATCTATAGTCGATATGTTGCCACATATGGGAGGATGTCGAACAACCGCCAAATTCCCATATACTTTGCAAAGCAATTATATGCGGAGTTTGTCTTAAGGGAGGAGGTCTATTACACCAGCCATTGGCCTGGTGGTGGTGCTGGCTGAGGCCGTCTCCAGGACCAGGGTAGGCGGCCTCCAACAGCCCTTCGTGTATCTGCTCTATAGATCCTACATTTGTGCCTATGTCGATGGTCGAGGCTCTTGGCACCTAGCTTGGCGTCGACGTACGGAGTACCATGGAGAGCATCCAGCACATGGTGCGCTTGTTCTCATGATTAATACCAACGACAGATGTCGAGGTATTTACACATTTATCACTTCTTAAGAGTTTTTAGTCATTTGTTTATATGTTTCTATATTTTTAAAATGAATGGCATGGTTGATTGTGTCACGTAGGGTCCACCTACCAATGAGAGACTCACTCTGGAGTTGACAGAGGCGAGAGTGGAGATTGACCACCTTAGAGCTGCATTACAGATAGCAGAGACAGCTACTGCTGCGGAGGCACGGCATGCGAGAGACTCTGACATCCACCAGCAAGTAGGTTTCTCTTGTACATAAAAGAGTTATAAATTTCTTTAAGTAATACCTTATGAGAGAGCCTAATCAATTGTTTGTATGCTTTAGTTTTTGAGTAGGCTCGAACTGAGGTAGAGAAACAGCACATGATTATGGAGCGGATTGCACAACATAGGGCAAATCAGTTGGTGCTGCATGTTCGGGAGTTCTTGTAGATCCTCAAACGTGAGACAGTGCCTTACTTGCCTCTATATACATGGTCTCTTACCGAGGTTTTTCGATGACCCCTCCCTCAGGATGCACCACCATTTCTCCATGATGCTTGTTGTGCTCTATGTCGCGAGAACATTGACAGTACTGGTGGATATGCTCTTGGTGCTGCATGTTCGGGAGTTCTTGTAGATCCTCAAACGTGAGACAGTGCCTTACTTGCCTCTATATCCATGGTCTCTTACCGAGGTTTTTCGATGAACTCTCCCTCAGGATGCACCACCATTTCTCCATGATGCTTGTTGTGCTCTATGTCTCGAGAACATTGGCAGTACTGGTGGATATGCTCTGGGATGTGGACATTTTTTCCATTGGTCTTGCATCACCCACCAGGAGCTAGTACGCTTCTCAGCATGTCCCTCTCTTGCCGCCGCGCATGCGTCGACCTAGCGACATATAGAGTTTTGGGCATTGACGATCTTCACCCAGGCTTCGCTCAAGTAGATGCTAGGACTGGTAGGCCTTTTGATTTTACCTCAATTACTAACTTAGGACTTGATGCCGTCGACAAAGATCAAGAGCCTGAGGTGCCTGCAGAGATTGAGTGGAGTGCACAACATGAGTTACCAAAGAGTCCTTAACGAGAGCCAGCTCAAAGCATAGGAGCGTGTGGGTGTGGTGCTAGTCCTAGTGGCACCTCGGGTGATGGTGCTGGCAGTAGTGCTACTTCTCATCAGCAAACGATCCTTACAGCAGCAGCAGAGGAGCTTACACGTACAGAGTTACATGCATGTACCATTTTGCTGAGTACAAATTTTGGGTTTACAAACAGAGACGTCTTACAATAGCACAATGTAGAGAGAGGGAGAGGGCTATAGAGCAGCTTATGGGACTCGTGAGCTCTCGAGTACACCAACACTAGCTTATAATCCTATCTTTAAGGCAGATCTCCCCACAGATATTCACGACCCCCATAGTTGGCAAAGCCTCCTCGACCTGCACAGCAACCTCAACGTGCACGTTGACCAACAATGAAAGATGACGATATTGATTGGGTTCCCGTTTGATAGTGACTAAACTCAAATTAGCTGGGTTAGCTCACTTACATTGTACTTAAGTGACTAACCTTAGACTAGATGGGGTATCTCATTTTCATTATGCCTTGATCTCTTGAGTTACTAGAGCTAAACCCAGAGTAGCTGGGTTAGCCACATTATGATGTACTTAGTTGATGTTTATATCATTATGAGTTTTTTCATTATTGAGGATCATTACATTTTAGTTGATGTTTAGGGTTTTTTTATTTTTTGACACTGGCTATGATATTGTTTGTTGAGAATTCTCATGCCATTGTACCCAAACATGCTCCGATGGGGACCAAACTTTGCAAGCATGTGGGAGTACCCACCCCCACATGCTTGCAAAGTTTGGTCCCTATCAAAGCATGTTTGGCTTAGTATTTAACGCCCAGTGCGAATTTTTCAAGTCTCTTGGTACTTAAGAGGCCATGGAAAATCCCGCTCTTCCCTATACCATCGTACATAAACATACTCCAATGGGGACCAAACTTTGCAAGCATATGGGGGGAACCCACCCCCATATGCATTCAAAGTTTAGTCATCACCGGAGCATGTTTTGGTTAGTCATTAGTGCCCAGTGCAGTTTTTTCAAGTCTCTTGGTGCTTAAGAGGCCATGAAAAATCCCACTCTTTCTCATACCATCGTCCCCAAACATACTCGGATGGGGACCAAACTTTGCAAGCATGTGGGAGGAACCCACTCCCATATGCTTGCAAAGCGAGGAGGACCCACCCCCATATTCTTACGAATTTTGGTCCCCACATTAAAGCATGTTTGGGTTAGTAATTAGTGCCCAGTGTGTGGATTTTTCAAGTCTTTCAGTGCTTGAGAGGCCATGGAAAATCCCGCTCTCCCCATACCATCATACCTAGACATGCTCTGATGGGGCCCAAACCTTGCAAGCATGTGGGGGGAACCCACTCCCATATGCTTGCAAAGTTTGGTCACCCCATCAGAGCATGTTTGTGTTAGTAATTAGTGTCTAGTAGTGCAAATTTTTCAAGTCTGTCGTCGTCGGTGCTTGAGAGGCCATGAAAAATCCCGCTCTTTCCCATACCATCGTACCCAAACATGCTCCGATGGGGAGCGAGGCGTACCCACCCCCACATGCTTGCAAAGTTCAGTCACCATCGGAGCATGTTTAGGTTAGCAATTAGTGCCCAGTGTGGATTTTTCAAGTCTCTTGGTGCGTATTAAGAGGCCATAGAAAATCCTACTTTTTCCCATACCATTGTACCCAAACATGCTCCGATGAGGACCAATCGTTTTCAAGTCTCTCCGTACTTGAGAGGCCATGGAAAATCCCGGTCTTTCCCATACCATCGTACCCAAACATGCTTCGATGGGGACCAAACATTTCAAGAATTAGGGGGGGACGCCACTCAACCACCGAGAGACTTGAAAACTCCGCACCAAACATGCTCCGATTGTGACCAAACTTTGCAAGAATATGGGGGAGGGTCATGCTCCGATTGTGACCAAACTTTGCAAGAATATGGGGGAGACCCTCCCCCATATTCTTGCAAAGTTTGGTCACAATCGGAGCATGTTTGGTGCGGAGTTTTCAAGTCTCTCGGTGGTTGAGTGGCCATGGAAAATTCTTCTCTTTTCCATACCATTGTACCCAAACATGCTTCGATGTTGACCAAGCTTTGCAAGCATGTGGGAGATACCCACCCCCACATTCTTGCAAACTTTGGTCACCATGAGAGCATGTTTGGGTTGGCACCGGGTGCGTATTTTTTAAGTCTCTTGGTGCTTAAGAGGCCATGGAAAATCCCACTCTTTCCCATACCATCGTACACCTAATACATGCTCCGATGGGGACCAAACTTTGCAAGCATGTTGGGGGGGGCCCACCCCCACATTCATGCACAGTTTGGTCCCCATTGGAGCATGTTTGGGTTAGTAATCAGCGCGCCCAGTGCAGATTTTTCAAGTCTCTTGGTGCTTGAGAGGCCATGGAGAATCCCGATCATGTCCATTATGTGGGCCGCAACTTGAGGCTCGATACTCAAAGTCTATGAAGAAGATAGTATACGAGGGCCATAAGAAGTATCTCCTAGTGGACCATCCTTTGCATGAGGGATTTCTAGGGAGGTATCCTCGCATATGGAAGAGCAATGATTGAAGGACCTTATGGGAGCTGGATCCAACCTGTACACCTCCATATAGGAATGAAGCATCTATCTATTTTTCATCAACTTCCATACTGGATTGACCTTCTAGTGAACCATCTTCTTGACCCAATGCACATTTTCAAGAATATATCCGAGGTGCTTTGGAAAACCATCACAGGAGCAAAGGAGAGCAAGGCACAACGAGATGATTTACAAGAGGTTCAACGCATGCACTACTTATGGGCCCAAAATAGAGAAGATGAAAAGGTAAAGCTACTAAAAGCACCTTGGGTCATGACAAAGGAAGAGCAACGGCATGTAAAGAAGTGCATTAGTGAGTTTCATACCCCTACAGGATGCATGCATTGCTTGAAGGGAGCATTTATAAAGGACGATTAGCTTAGTGGCTTGAAGAGTCATGATTGGCACAAATTCTTGTAATTCATGCTTGCTATAGCCATCAACAAGGATTGCCTCAAGGATGACATTAGGGCAACAATTTACAAAATTGGTGCAATGGTGCGTTGGATATCAAGAAAAGAGATTAGTAGAGACACATTGGAAGCAGCACGATTAAACTCCATTGAGGCTATTACAATGGCTGAGAAATACTTTCCAACAAGTATTTTAACCATTCAATTGCATTTGCTAGTTCATGTGGTTGATGAAGTTGTTGTGGCTGGGGTTATCCATAGCTGATGGATGTTTTTCTTGGAGAGATTTATGAAGACACTTAAAGGATTTGTTCGTCAAAGAGCCCATTGTGAAGGTAGTATGGCAGCGGAATGACTTGTTCAAGAATCACTTGTATATATAATTGAATTTCTCAATACATCTGATCCCGATATGCTAAGATTATGGACACACGAAGAAGATGATCGACTAGTTAGGAAAGAGCCACAAGGGAAAGGCCTTGCGAGAACAATGGATGTAGCATTGCGTGAGAAGATCAATAAATTTTGCATCTTAAACTCACATGCTATGGAGAAATGGATCGAGAGATATAACTTGGTGAAGGCTAAAAAGGACCAAGCTTGTTTGAGTTTTAGGAGGAGTCGAACAATCCGCACACTACCATATCCAGCAGAACTTGCACTTCTTCTGGACTTTTCTTCTAATAAATGGCTCGGGCAAACCATACTACAAGCTAAATGCAATGGTGAATCAATAAGTGATGAGGAGGAGGAGCTTGCATATGGTTGTGATTTCCATGTATGTGAGTTAGAGATATCTACGTATTGTCTATCATGTTGTGCTTTCATGAATTTATACAATAAAAGTACTTATTTGTTGTGCTTGCGGTATCATAAGTTTGGGACAATTTGTATCATAAGTTTGGGACAATTTTGTCACGTGGATGTCTCTTTCGACGAGTATAAGGAATAGATAAAAAGAGAACAACATTTGATTGTGGTGTGAAGGCTGATTTCATGCAAGAAAATCGTTCAAGTGCAAGTGATGGCAATACTGAAGTAGGCATGCGCAAGTAACTGTACGCAAAGACAAGTGTGGATTTCTTCAAGTAGACTGCACAAAGATATGGACTGACCAAAGGGATACATTTGTGCTACCAGAGCATTGTGAGCAAGTCATCTTTGTGGAAGACCCGACAGATCATAAATGGTTGGTAGTGATCCAAAAAAATCCAAGTGGAAAACCAATATTTGAAGAGGTGAAAATAGCAGTTGAGTGTTTTTCAGATGCTAAGGAACTCCCCCCAGATCATGTGATGGTTGAGCATAGACCACTAGCACCTATTGAACAACCAAAAGAAGACATACTAGTTGAGGAAGTAGGTGAGGCTCACATGGGATAAGGATCGGATGAAGGTGTACTCATTGAGCAAATACATCTTGAACGAGAAACACACTAGAGATAATCCAGAAGAAGAAGAGATTCAAGCTGAGTATGATCATCATGCATCGACAGCTCTCATGCTAGAGCTAGAAGAGGATGATGACATGGATGAATTTCCTTCTACTACTATAAGACAACTGGTTCCACCAATTTACAACAATGATGTAGTATTTTTAGAAATGGATTTATTTGGAGCCATGGATCTTGCTGAGGACGAGCAAGTTGATGATGAACTTTATTGTCATTGTAAAACAGAGCACTTTCTTAATTGCACCTAACGTGATGAGGAGAAGGAGTTAGCATTTGTTTTCAAAGAGCATGATGGAAGTTATACCATCCACTCTTCCTCGGTCCCCCCCTCTCTCTCTCTCTTTATCTCTCTTTCTCTCTGATCTCTAGCTCTCTAGCTGTCTAGCTCTCTCGCTCTCTCTCTCTCTCTCTCTCTCTCTCTCTCTCTCTCTCATAGACACATATGCTTGCAAAGAGGTAGAAAGAGAAGGCTAAAACTCACCCTAGGATGGGAACTAGTAAATAATATATATAAATTCAAAAAAATAATAACAAAATTTTTGACTGTTATTTCGTCGCCTGTTTCCACGTATATTTTGACGAGTATTTCCACGCCTTTTTTGACCCATATTTCGACGTCTATTTCGACGCACATATCGACGACGTGACCAGGCGTGGAAACTAACGTCGAAAAACAATGATTCTCTTGTAGTGATGGACAAGAGGATAAAAGCTTTATTCAATAAACATGGGCAAGTTGGAATCAAGATACCAACGGAGATCTTCCATTTTCAGCCCTTGTGGGAGCCCTCCATAACTGCTTCGCACGCGTTCACTTTATTCGAGTGTACTCGCCAAATCTGCACGATATGGGGACCCCCCTACACCCGGCATAACTGCAAGCGAAGAGGCTTTGGCAGCTATGGGGAAGTGCTCTTAGGACAGTGACACTTTCATAGCTTGATAAGTTTGTTGATGGGATATTTATAAATTAAATAATTGCTTGTGACATTTAATGAAGACATCTATTTGGAGTATGCAAATGATATGACATTATATACTAGTGTAGATGATACGATTTTGCAACGGGTATAGGAGGAGCTCTCAATGTTTTGTTCTACAGCTGGAACACACATTAGGTTACACAAATCGGTGGGCATTCTGACAAACAAAGAGTCAAGTAGTAGTACTTGGGGACCGGGTCCGTTTTGGGCGGGTCGGGCCGATCACCCAGGGCAAATTGGTATATGACCACTTGCACAGCAACAAGCTGAGAGCTCTGATAGTAGGAGAGAAAGAGTGTGAGAGAGAGAGGCACTGTATGTGTGTACGAGAGAGAGAGAAACACCATATTAGTGAATTTGGGAATTTCCCAATTCCCATTTTTGAATACTTAAAAAAGGGGACATGGATAACATGTTTGTAAGTTTCTCAAAACCCTATCATATGACCTATCGTTGGAAAGCGCTTGAAAAATGGAATCTAAAGAGCTATAAAGCGCTCATTTTGGATTAGTGTTGGTCAAGTTATGGTTAATCCAAACTTTTGACCACGTGTCCCAAACTTGTGGAAAATTCCCATATTCCCTAATATGGTGTTGAGAGACAATGTGTGTGTGAAAGGCATTGTCCATGTAGAGGTGTGCATGTGAGAGGGAGGGAGAGAGAGAGTGTGTGTACTGTGTGTATGAGAGAGGCATTGTGTGCGTGTGTGAATGTGTGTATGTGTTGTGTGTGTGTGTGTGTGTGTGTGAGAGAGAGAGAGGATCTACGGAGGGCACCGGTTGGAGCATGTGCATGATTCTCTCCGTCCAACATCCGTTGGCCCGATGGAGGCCATTGCCCAGAGGCATGTGCGTAGGCTATCTCTCTCTCTCCATCTCACCCATGGGTCTCTCCCGGGCGTTTTTTAGGGTTTTGCTACTGTTCTTCTAAGCTTTCTAGGGTTTTTTAAATTTTTACCGCACACAAATTCTTTCCTACACATTTTCCATCGTCACGTGCTGCACTCGCGTGCACACATCTTTCCTACACAATTCCCATCCTCACCAATGAATTCATAACAATTTTTTCTTATGCGCATGTGTGTGTGTACTGTGTGGAATGTGCAGGTGGAGAGTGAAAAAAGGTCTTGAAAATGAAATGTGTTTGTGCATGGAGGTGAAAGATGGTGGCGGGCTGCTGCACTGCGCACAACAAGTGCACGACAGGAAGTGATGGGAGGATGTGCACATACAGTGAGACACTCAGCGCGCTGTATGGTACCTTAAAAAAGCAATCGCATTAGAACCACAACTCCAGAAACTAAAAACACAACACAAGAAAAAACTCGAGCAGCACACGTGAAAACATTACAAGAAAAAGAGAAGATTTAGAACATGGAACTACATCTCAAAACACAAGTATCACATGTCAAGGAAAATGGATGGGAGGTAGGGGAAATCTCCCACAGATAGAGCCTACATATAAAGGGCATTCAAATGCATAGATTCTTTAGAAAAGCAGATAGAGCCTACATATAAAGGGCATTCAGAATGAATCTTACACCAAGACACAATATGGGAAGTGAAACATGTAAGAACAGGCGGAATTTACCTTTGAAAGTGCTATTCTTCCAGGAAGGCAGGGGAGAAGGTGCCATGTAAAGGCTTCTTTTGATGTGGAGGTAATAGTCGCTGTTGTTGTTGGATAGGGAAAGCATGGAGAGATTGCCCTTGATTTCAGCTGGCTCGACTAAGGAGTTGAGAATTATGGAGAGGTGGTTATCTAAGCTTCGAATCGTGCTCAAATGTAGGTCCGGCTCGGTGGAGAGGTGGTTATCTAAGCTTCGAATCGTGCTCAAATGTAGGTTTGCTCTACCAAATCTAACGTCTCCTTCATTTCAAGAGGTTCAAGGCCATCCTCCTTCTTTACCAGCTTTTTCACTAGTTGTTTACGCTGATCAACTATGAAGGTTTTCATATCACCTTCGCATGTGCTCTGTAGGCGGGGCAGGTACTGCCTTAAGGCATAAACATACGCATGGGACTCTCCTTTCACACTAGATCTCCTCTAGGGCATGGCGGCTGCAACAATTCTTTAGTGGGACTGAGTAGAATGTCAATAAGGTATCTCTCTCTCTCACACACACACACACCTCATCTCAATCTTTCAATCCTTTTCTTTGCATGTTTGTGATAGATAACATAAAAAGCATCGAAATTGGCAAGCTAATAAGAAAAAGTCCCACTTTTCTTTCACTTGCAAACAAGGCTCACATTAATAATTATCATTCATCCCTAGAGCTCTTCTCTCTCTCTCTCTCTCTCTCTCTCTCTCTCTCTCTCTCTCTCTCTCTCTCTCTCTCTCTCTCTCCGAGAGATTAAGAAATAATGATAAAGGAATCTTTCCTTTTCCCAAAGCTAATGTGGGTTTCCTAAGAGAAAAATAAACTACCCCAATGTTGTACCCTTGCCTTTGGTAGGCCAAAACCCTGAATTTTTCTATATAAACTATATAAACCATAAAATTGTCTAGATGCAATGCTTGTTAGATCTAGAAAAAAGAAATGATTGGTTACGAAGGCGATTAGTGCAATTTCAAAGTGGGAAAATTCGATCAATTTTTTATATAGAGGCAGTTTTCCTATATAGAAAGAGGTCAAAAGTTCCTTGTGGGAGTGAGACCTAGCCCTCAAAATTGGTGCCTTGTATATATTGGCTTCATAAGAAAAAATAATTATTCTTTTCTTATATTTCTAGGGCTTCAAATGACACCCACATAATTGTTTAGGCATCATTATCTCTCATACTGATGAAATTTTTTCTAAATTCTAATAGTTCCAGAGCAATTATTCAAATTACATCACCTAGATATGTGTGCACTTCTTCTATTTCGTTTAATAAGTAGAACTATTATAGTTGACACTTTATATTAAATGTGCTCAAACTTTACAAGTTACAAGTACCTAGGCCCAAATTAGGCTTATAAGTATATATGTTTGTATGTTTGTGTGTGTGTGTATACACACACATACTTGTAATGCCATAGGCTCTAAGGCTAGGCATTTTTAGGTGCTTTATAAAAACTAATGAGTCACTTGATGCCTTCAAGAAAAACAAAGGTATGATTTGATGCCCCTATAACCCTATATCTTTAGGGTGTACTATTAGCATGATCCTTCCGGTGCCTTTAATATCTCAATGCCAATGACGTTGCATTGATAAATTAAAAGCATCTATTCTAAGGTTCTCTCTCTCTCTCTCTAAAAAGAGAAAAATGGGCTAACCTTTCTATCACCCAAGTGTGGTAGATTGGTTAGCCCATTTCTCTCGAAGTACAAGATCTTGAACTCAAGACCGTTCAGATAGATCAATTTGGTCGGTTGAGATTGTTCCCACGACGTTAAAAACTTCTCTCAAAAGGGTGTCTGTGCTGGAATAAAAAGTGTGGTAGATTGGTTAGCCCATTTCTCTCTCAAAAGTATTTCTCTCTCAAAAGTAGTTCAAGTCCCGTGGGATAAATCAATTTGGTCTCCTGGATTGTTTCTCATCTCTCTCGACCCCTCACACACCCCCCCTTGTAACCGGGGCCTGTTGACGCTCTGTCTCTCATCTCTCTCGCCCCTCACGCACCCCCTCACGCAACCCCTTCCTCAACTTCCCTCTCTTCGTACTCCCTGTATGTCGGTCCCCATCAATCACCCCTTCTCGCTCTCTTAGGTGCAATATAGCCCCCTTTTCCATCGCAGCCTTTAATCCTAAGGAGGCAATCGTCTACCCCTTGCCTTCCTCTCTCTAGCTAGTCCCCTTTGCGCCAATTCTCACGCACAAAAGAATCAGCAGAAGGAAAGGGCTGATCCTAGATCCCTACACCACGCCCTCACCCTCGTCTCCCCTCTCTCTCTCTCTCTCTCTCCCGCCTCAGCTTTTTTCACGGTATGTCGGTCCCCATCAATCACCCCTTCTCCCTCTCTCAGGTGCAATTTAGCCCCCTTTTCCATCGCACCCTGTAACCCTAAGGAAGCAATCGTCTACCCCTTGCCTTCCTCTCTCTAGCTAGTCCCCTTTGCGCCAATTCTCAAGCAGAAGGAAAGGGCTGATCCTAGATCTCTACACCACGCCCTCACCCTCGTCTCCCCTCTCTCTCTCTCTCTCCCGCCTCAGCTTTCGTCTCCCCTCTCTCTCTCTCTCTCTCCCGCCTCAGCTTTCTTCACGGTGTATACAAGATGGCAGCAGTAGTTACACGTGCTGCTGCGTCGGAATTCCCGATACGGGTGGTGGATGTGCATGAGACGCTCAAGGATGAAAGGCGGATTTTGTTCAGAGCTCCCGAGAGATGGGAGGATTTCCACGTCATTTCCCACACATGGAGCCAGATGGTTCGCGACTTGTCCAAGATGATGGGCGGCCGGTGGGGGTGGTGGTGGTGGTGGCGGCGGTGGTGGAGGTGGTTGTGCGGCCGAGGCTGGGTCATCAGCTACGAGGACGCTTTCAAAGAAGCAGATCTGCGCCGTAACAGTTGCTACGTGGAGCTGAGGAAGGTGCTGGAGTGGCTTGCGGCCGACGGCGTGAAGGCGGTGTGGATGGATGCGCTCTGCATCAACCAAACCGATGATGAAGAGAAGAGCCGCGAGATAGGTCGGATGGGCGACTACTACAGCAAAAGCCAGGGATGCTACGTGGTCCCTAACGGCATCGGCCAACCATACGGCCGCCTCTGCAGCCGGCCCAAGGTGTCAGATTCTGAGCGAACTGACCAAAGTCAGGTTCTCCCTCGCTGGTTCTATCGCGTGTGGACGCTTCAAGAATACCTGCTACCCAGGCGACTCAGTTTCATTGTGGGCGACCTCCCACCTGCCACTGTTCGCCTACTCATTGCTTACATTGATTGCAAGAACTCGGATGTGGGATTTTGCGAATGCTGCGTCGTGAGCCCTCAGGAGCTTTACAGCTTGGTCTATCGCAGGTTTAATCCACACCTTCGCAATGCTGATCCTGTTCAAGCGCTGAGGGATGATCAGGTGTCCCAGGCTTTCAGCATTGTGGAGGAACTTATTAAGGAGCAGCTGGGCGAGGCACAAGCTAGTAGTAGTTCACACGAGGAAGCACTAGAGAGCATAGATGATGAGTATGTGTTGGCTAGATCAGAGGTGGTGTGTGGTGTGTGTGGTAGCAAACCCCTGATAAGGAGAGCCAGCAGTAGCAGCAAAATGTATTTTGTGGAACCTTCCGCGTATCATATTCTCCTTTACTTCTCGGGATTAACCAAGTGGGAAGATCAACTCAGGTTATCTTCGACAGAGTTGTGCCGCATGAGAGAAGTTGTTGTCCACGGCCCGGCTAAAAGCTTTGATTCCTTAGAAGTTCTGTCGGTCACAGGTCTACGGGATTGCAGCAATGATGAGGATCGAGTCCTGGGTATCCTGGGCCTGCTAAGAGTTGAGGGCATTGAGCAGCTGAGGACGCAAGCAACCTTGGAGGAGCAGGTCGTGAGGGTAGCCCGGCATGACCATGATTTTGCCTTCTCAGTTTGCATTTTGAACGAGGATTCCTTCTTTCAGGTGCCAGGATTATCTTGGGCATCAAATTTAAGAGACGTGAGTAAATTCACCATCAATACTAGAGAGGATCATCCGAGCTATATACAGATAATCAAAATCATAGGGGTAAGCCCGCAAGGCCTTGATCTATCCTCTACAGCGGCTCGAGGCCGGCTACAGTACCGCGCTCCACTAAAGGGTATCGTGAGTGGCGGTTGGCGGCTAGTCTCTGTGGAAGGATGTTCTCATATTAATTCACGGATTCCAGACGAACGGCAATTGCTGTCATCTGCTCTTCAGCTGCTTGACCCTCCTGACAGCCCAATATCCCTTCTCGAGTTCGACATACACCTCATCCTTTTGGAGTCATACATTCGACCAGCGCATCCATCACGTCGGGGATCTAAGCCTCTACCCCTTGTAAGAGTTATGCTTTGTACCGCTGGACGAAGTGAATCCGAATTCCATAATTTATATAACACCTATATTCCTTCAGCTGAAATCCTAGCCACTGCTACACCTATTGAATGTCGCATTGGTGGACACGGGAAAGAAATACCAAGAGAGTCTCTTCTCAATGCACACGTAGAACATAAATAGGTAGCTCTTCAATGAAACCATGAAATACCACAAGAATTATGCATTTCTCTCTACTTATGGAGTGTTTGGGTGTGCAGGAATTCTATGGTTTTCAACTAGCTTGGGACTACTTGAAGTACACAAACCAGGCAAGAAAAGGACTCAAGGCAAATGTATCCACAAGGAACTTTTGACCTCTTTCTATATAGGAGAATTGCCTCGTTTGTATTTCAACTTTGAAATTGCACAAATCACCTTTCCGACAAGTCATTTCTTTTTCCTAGATTTAACAACCTTTGTATCTAGAAAACTTTGTAGGCTATATTGGAAAATTCAATTTTTCCTATATAGACATTGTCTTTCATCTTTCCTACCTAGAGAATTAATTTTGTGTATGGAAGATTCTATAGACTACCTAGGAGACACTACATGTCCTCTGCATAGGCATTGCCCTCCAGATTTTCTATATAAAACGTTTAAAAGGTTTAAATTTTTCGTGTGCCTTTGCATTTGGACATTTTTCTTTTTCAAATACAAAATGTAATTTCAATTTTCTTATCTTGTTGAAATATACATGTTATGACTGTTATTACTCATTATTCATACACAAAATATGACTTTTTTTGGCATAAAATTCTCTTTATCATTATAGGTAGGTATGTTTATACAAATGGTTGCCAAATGCAAACATCTGGTGAGCAAGAAAAGAAGCTTCTATTGAAATTCAGTAGAATAATAGTATGGCTCCAATTGCTCGGTATGTTAAGGTGGGACCCACGTACAAGAACAAAACATTCATTTGACACTCAAAAGCGGCACATGAGCCCTACATGCATGTGCATGATTTCTTTTATTCAATAAGTTCTTGGCAAGTTCCCTTTGAGATCACACTCTCGCTTGAATGCAAGTGCATCATAACAAACCACTAAGTTGAGTACCCATTGGTGCTTATTCTTCATGAGGAGTGCTAAAACATTTTAAAAATCACGGGTGTGACTACATTACTACCTCAATATTAGCACTAGTTCAAAGTAGCTTCAATCGAGCATCCTTTCTAGAAAACATCTGTTGTCCTACTTGGTAATCATGGACAACTTCTTGCGATTCAAGTCTAAATTATGCTCTCTAATATTCACATTTTACCTTAGCTTCCTATTTTCAAATACATCATATGGAGGATAAATGTGTCTTAAGATATCATTAGTACAATTAATTGTTTTACAAATGTCACTTTGTGTAACTAGTTTCTAACAATTCATTTACTGGCATTTACACTCCCTTATTGCTACCTCATGCATGGCCTCTTCTTAGGGTCATGAACCTCCACTACCAAGGAAGGAGCCAGTGAACCATGTCATAACTCCTCCATTGGAGGAGAACATGGAGCATGAGAAAAAGAGGTAATGAGGGCTTCAATTGACAAGAATAATTTCCTGGAGAAGGAGCTTGAGTAGACCATATTTGACATTGATAAAGGTGAGTCCTTCCCCAAAAGATCATTTGTGGAAACCATCGCCAGGTAACTTTAAAGTTGAGTCTTTGGGTGATAAGGTGTATTGAGCTCTAAAGCTTAGATTGCCCAAAGAAATTGAAGGGAGAGATTCTATTACTATAACAATCCCCCCTACCCTTATTAAGAAGCAACTTTTACATCTTGCATTTTCACCATTAGTCTTTGATATTATGGGGAAAATTCCATCAAGAAGTGGACGGCTAACTTGGATTGGTAGCTTCCCAGTCTTAGGCTTTCGAGGTTCAATTGAGTATGTGCACTATATTTCAAAAAGCTTATACACTATAAGTTTGAGAGAGTACCCTAGGACCTTGGCAAATATCTTCACCGAATGCCCTCTGGTTTTCCATAAAGCATCAATCTGTGTTACCCTAGGATCCCATGTTTGACTGAGCATCAACATTCGAGGATCACTGCTCTGTTTGGGTAGATTTTGTAAATTTGCTAGATTGGATTTGGGGAAACATCAAGCAATTGGCCGCTTAACCTTGCACCCCTTTGTTTGTCCCCACAAACAAAGGGCTAGGCAGAGCCTCAAACAAGGTCTACATCCGGGATCTGAAACAAAAATTTCCTAAGAAGATTGTAATTAATGTGGGATCAGGACTTAGAGTAGTTCCTCTAAGTTTTGAAACCATCTTTTGAGCATGCTTGAGATGTAATGGCTTTGGTCATTGTGCTAAAGACTGCCCCTCCATTTGTAAAGAGGCCAAATATCAAAAGAAGTATACTTCTCCACCCCTTCCCCCCCAAGGAGACCTTCCAAACGGGAAGACATAGATTGAGCAAAAAAGTGCAACCAAATAGACAAGCCTACCTCCAAACCCCAAATTTACAGAGTCCCTCTAAGAATAACACTAAGGAGCCTAAGCAACCTTTTCCCTTTAAAGGCTCTAATTTAGAAAAAGGCCCCCTCGAAACCCCCAATCAACGTATTCATCAAATGGTAATTTTATCTAATAGTCACCTCTCCTTTGTGAATAAAAATTGATCATCTTAAAGAGGTTTAAATCTCTAGAGCCAGAGTGAGACTAGCTTCTAAATCCGTTCCCCATGACAAACTCAAGCCTTGAATCATAATGTACAAAACTAAAAATGTTTTTATCCTCCCAAAAATCATAAATTTCTAATTTTTTAATAGTCAAATGAAATTAAATTGAAAGAAAATAGAGGAGACACAACTCGCTAGGGGCTCGCCAGTGAGCGAAAGAGTCCCAAATCATTTAATATGACACGGATATAGGAGGCCTTTTCTTTATTTGGGGAATGGCCAGAAGGAATTGACCCCCCAACTACTAAAAAATTATGAGGGTGGAGTCGAGACTGAGCCCCGATTAGTAAGGCTTCATCTTTGGTGAATCCTACAGGCTCGATGCTAATTCTAATTACAACTAATTTTGGCCACATGCTTCTTTTTAAGCAATATGGATCTATTTTCAAAAGTGATCCACAGATTAGCCCAAATTTTTGGAAAGGGAGTTTTCAATTCGAAGAGTTTCCTTGACTATGCACCCACCATGAGAGCGTGGTTTGGGCTAAGCACTAAGGTAGTCATCCACAAGACCAAGGAAACTAGGATTCACCCATAAGACCACACAATCTGTCACTTCATCAAGAAGAGCAGGGACTAGATACTAGGGTATCCCCGCCGGCCCATAGTTTTAAAGTGGCGGGGATACTAGGGTATCCCCGCCGGCCCATAGTTTTAAAGTGTTTGACTTAGTCCAAGTACTTGATCAACTTTGTTAAAAACCGGTTCAACTTTAGGGAAGAAAAAAAGAAAGAAAAAGGAAACGATTCATCGTAAATTAGGTCGAGTGTTTAAATTAAAATTCGCAAGTTGATTATCACAGTTCAGTAAGGGACTGACCTTACAAAGCCATACATAGTGATTTAATTTTCTATATAGTAAAGTTAAAGGAGAACGCGAAAAATTTAGTTTTTCGTCGTAGAGGTAGTCTATAGCATCATCCATGTACATCCATTTTCTAGATAGGAAAGGTAGTTTCTATATAGTAATAACATTAAAAAAATAATTTTTAAGAGGGTCGGCCTTTACCAAATCTAAAGCGAAATAAAATTTTCATAATCTAAAGAGGGAGAGTGGTATGGAGAGAAAAGTCTCTTTATCTTGATATTTAAGATCTCTTTTAAATAAATCAAGAGAGGAATGAAGATGATAATGAATTTTACTTGAAAATGACATCACTGCAACTCTTGATCATCATAAGTCCTCCAATCATCTAATCACAAAAAACTAAAATCCCTTCCCTTGAATTGTTTTTTTTTTCCTAAGGGAAAAATACTAAACCAAACACTAAGGCCTTTGCCTCATAGGCCAAAAAAATAATCACAAAGTTAATTAACTCTCTCTCTCTCTCTCTCTCTCTCTCTCTCTAACATCTCATCTCATGCTTTCAAATCTTTTCTTTGCATGCATGTGATAGACAACATAAAAAAGCTTTGAAATTAGCAAGCCAATAAGAAAAAGTCCCACTTTTATTCCACTTGCAAACAAGGCTCAAATTAATAATTATCATCAGGCCCCCTAATGCTCTCTCTCTCTCTCTCTCTCTCTCTCTCTCTCTCTCTTATGCATACAAAAACTCCTAGAGTGATAGCGACTTCCGTATTCTATCATATTCAAGAGATTAAGAAATAATGCTAAAAAATTCTTTCCTTTTCCCAAAGCTAATATGGGTTTCCGAAGAGAAAAGAAAACTACCCCAATGTTATGCCCTTGCCTTTGGTAGACAAAAAACCTAAATCTTTATATATAAACCATAAATGTGTCTAGATACAAGCCATGTTAGATCTAGAAAAAAGAAATGAATAAGGTGATAAGTGCTATTTCAAAGTAGGAAAACGTGACCAATTTTCTATATAGTGGAAATTTTCTAATAAAGAAAGAGGTCAAAAGTTACTTGTGAGTGAGATAGAGCCCTTGTCGGTGAGACACGGCCCTCAAAATTCGTGCCCTGTATATTGGGGCTTCATTAAAAAAATTTTGAGATTTTAGTTGAGGTACAACTACCCCTAAGGACATAGATAAATCTAAAAAATTATATTTTCATTTTGGCTGATACTGGGCAAGGCACCCATCATGAGAACATACTCCAAGGCTATCTTTCATTGGGTAAATTATGAACAAAATGTGTGTCAATGACTTTTCAAAATATGTTTTCAATCATGGGGAAAAGCTCTTAGCTTCAAAAAACTAGTGTGTATGAGAACTACCTCATGTGTGACCAAGTCCTTGAATTTAGAGGATTTAAACCTTTACTTTTAGCCTATTTTTTCTAAGGTCAACAAAAATAAATGAATGATGCTATGCATAATGCTAAAGCTGGCATGCACAACTTTGATTATGCTAGGGGCCTGGTCGCCTCACAAACTTTTTCCACCTCTTCACTTGCTAGTGTCAATCACTCTAGAGGCTGGCCCTGGTGATGACGTTATGTGAGTGATGTCACTACAGTAGAAAAGTAAAATCAAAACAATGATTACACTTCAATAAATGTGTTTAGAGGAGCAATCGCCCTATTATTTGGACTCCCTCCAGATTCTCTTGCAATGCTGGAGCTGTAAACAGCTACTAAAACATCTAATCAAATGTTAAATCACTTGTCACAAATAAGGGTCAAATCGTTTGACTCATGTAGAGGCTATTGAGAGGGGACCGAAAGTTTAAGGTAGAAAGCTGTTTACCAGCTTTGACGCGATTAGGCTGTGACTATCACCCTGGTTACTAGTCTACATTACAGTCTTTTCAAGGTTATTCAAGGTTCTCCTCTTTTTGTTGTAATTTTGAGTGTGCTAGAACTTGCAAGGTCGCCCAAGTCCACCATTTTCCATCTGTACATTGTCTGTGGTCTACTGTGTTGTTTTTGATGCAAGCTTCATGGTGGCCGCCAATGCTTCCTCTTCAACCTCACTAGTATTGGACCTGCGCGCCTGCGCGTTGCTGCGAACAGGTAGAGTTCCAGAAAAAATAGGCTCGATTTCTCCAAGATTTAGGTCATGTTTTAAGTAAACACAATACATTATTTCAAGTGACTTCATATATACATATCTCAAAATAACATCCATGCCTCGTAGATTTATAGCGAAAACAAAAATATCATAGTAATGTAGCATACGAAGATGCAAAAAAGGACCAATATTACATATTCTCAAAATGCACCACAAAATACGTATTCTCAGTCACAATAATGTCAGAATCAACAAATTGAATTCTTCTCTTGTAAGAAGAATCATTCATTTTCTCCTCACACAATACGCTCTCTATTGTAAAGCGGTGATCTATCCCACACATGCTCTACTATCGATGAATGCAAAGGACTTGCACAAAACAACACAACGATAAATCAAATCTCAAAAGAACCTGCACATAACGACATATCGATAAATAAAATCTCAAAAAATCTTATAATAGAAAAACATAATCAAAATTACCTCGTACAATAGAACATCGAGTGGATGGTACATGAGGAGCTCTAGTATAAAACCCATAACAAATACCAATGGTCATGATGGATTTAAGAAACAACTAGTCATCGGGTACTGAATACCCCTCAAATGATGCAAAGCATCTGTCCATCTCTCTCCAAAACAAATAGACACCCCACTCATCAGGAACACCGATCCCGTACATCTCGATGCCTTCGTCTTGACAACTCTTACCATAAACGTATCAATGTCGTGCAATATCCTAAAATCAAAGCATAACAAATAGGTTATACAATTATTTATATATAGGTTTAAAAAATATTTATACAATGCCTAACAATTACACTTATACTTACCCATCCCTATAAGCATCAATCATAATCCCTGCTACGTGACCTACAGTAATAGGGACTGACCATAGCGGTGGCTCTACATGTTCTATACTTTGTAATCAAGAAAAGTTATGCAAATATAAAGAATAACTCACCTACTATCCTCGACAAAGGCATGTGCAATGTAAAGGTGATCTTAGACATGTCTGTCAAAACATAAACAACAAAAATATGTACTTTTACCATGGACAAATATGTATAAAAAAAGAAATCACAACAAAATTAATCAAATTCCTGAACTTAAATAAGAAACCTGACTTGTCACTCTGAAGTCATCAAGATCTGCTTATAAACAATATTGTTTGTTGTAGGTGTACAACTTTGAAGATCATCAAATGAAGACTCCACAGTAGCATTATCCTCAAGTAACACCTTCACAGCATGAGGAGACCGTGCTCGTGACAACGTGACATACAATTGCCCATGAGTAAACACTAGAGTCACCAAATACAACCCAGGGTTTTGCCTTGCGATTTGTTTATTGACATGCCAAATGCCAGCCGCACGGGAAACTATCTCCTCCTCATGGTGAATGGTAGTTGGGCCTCGGTGCATATAAAGGAAATCCGTGGAAGAAATACTCTTTCACCAACTTTAGTACTAGTGATGATTTCAGTCTCCAAGACTTTAGAGTGAAAGGCCTTACATGTCATCCGTGTACCATTACAGAGTCCACGTCTTGGATCTAAGTTACGAAGCAAAATAATAAGAGCTTCTAACTTTAAAACCAAGCAGTTAGGTGGATATCTGTCCCGAAGGTCGATTGTGTTCAAAAATTCTGTGGAATATAGGAATGAAGTTTCATCGTTTTCAAGAATTGAATCTGCACTGAAATATTGCTTAGGCTCACCAGGCATTGCATCATCCAAAGCTGTCTTATTCACAATATCCACTTGACTATTAATCGGAGCAAGAATAGCACGCTCACTAAAGTATGAAGCATATGTCGTAGTGATAGCCAATTCAGAGTATACCCAATGTACCAAGTCTTTAAGAGTCGATCTTTGCAAGACCATATTACTTGGTAGTGTCACCATTGTATTACCATCGCTACAATCCACTCCATTCCCAATATTCATGATCCACTGTTTAAACTCATTGCATCCATTAGTATTGCTTGTCAATTGTATACGCATATTTCCAGTTAACTTTAGAACTTTGATAGAGTTCCATAGAAAGGAACGACACAATGCTGCATTAACAATATCCTCACGTCTTCCCTTCATAATAACAGGCAAGATTTGTCTAAAATCTCTCCCCATTAATACAACCTTTCCACCAAATGGCTTATCTGAGAATAATACATCTTGTAATCTCTTATCCAATGTTTCAAAATCATAACGATGAATTATTGGAGCCTTATCCCAAATAATGAGCTTACAAACTCTCAAAACCTCTACAAGTTGTCCATGTACAGGGGTTTTGCAAGTTGAAGAATTGTTTAGCTTCAGAGGTATCTTGAATCTAGAATGTGCAGTTCGCCAAGAGTAGAGAAGCAATATCTGACGATGCAGTGGCCAAAGCAACATGCCCTTGTCCACATACTCGCGCAAGCAAGCAATTATACAAATAGGTCTTGCCCAATCCCCCTGGACCATCTAGGAAAAAAATGTCACCTACATCTATCGCAATTGCATGCATTACAGCATTGACAGTAACACGCTCACTTTCTGTTAATGTTGAATCCATAGCACTTGAAAGGTTTGATTGTTCGACAGTATCAAAAGATCTCTCTTCCAAAAGTAAGACTTCCAAATCAGTTCTGTTTAGTTCAGGCATTCCTTCAAAATCTGTTTAGTTCTGTTTAGTTCAGGCATTCCTTCAAAATCTACCAATGTCAGTCTCTGAGCACGAAGAATTTCTTCTAAATACAGTAGTGCATGAGTTTTAGCTAATTGTTCAATACCAGTGAACTGACCCCTGCTTCTCGATAACTAGTATAGAAAATCTTCTATCATTTCTTCTTTAAATCTCTCCCAGAATATTCCTAGACAGGAAGGCTCATAAAATAGCAATATAGTACCAAAAAGACATCTCAACTCTGCAAGGCATTTTGCATGGATGATGCTTCCTCCATACATGCAACCCATTCATAATCATCTTCCAGTATCCCTCTGGCAATGCAAGCTGCCTTGAAAGAAGGATAGATGTGACCATTGAGCGAATGCAAATCTTCAAATGACTTAGATCCTTTACATATTGTAAGAAGTAGGTGAACATAGTATGCCTCACCTGCCAAAGGAGCTACAAAGTACATGCGCCCTATAGTGTTTCCAATCTTTCTTTTGGTCCATTTCTTCAACCTGGAGTTCCAAACCCATTGTTGAGGGAAATCACTATACAATGTATTGTTTGCTTCAAGGATGTTGTTAATTATAGGTAAACCATTCAGTCATAGTAGTCTTGCCTACATTTTCCCTCTGAAAAACATCTGCAATATTATCATCATCTCTGAAGATAACATTATGACCACCATCTAAGTGTACCTGCAACCGTTGTACATCAGGCTTCTCATTGTGTAAATCATACTCAAAAAGTCTCCAACATGCCTCTGATGCAGAGACGTAACGCGCATCCATGTACCTTTGAATCTCATCAACTACACAAGCAGCATTAACATCCCCACCTTATACAGTGCTAAATCTTATTGTTGCTCTGTCATGCCCCTTGTATATGTACTTGTAAAGATATTTCACTGCTCCTATTGTTGAGCATATTTCCACATTTACATGAGCATTATATGTGACTGAAAGATAAGGGTTATATGGCACAACCCATCTATTATCAACATTACACTTTTTCAATGCCACAGTTCTTCCATCATTTCGACGCATATACACGAGGTAACCACTCTCATCCACAGTAGTCTCTTGTGCAAAAGCTCGTGGATAGTTCCTTCTGTATTTCCCTTTATCTATACAAATTGCACTTGGATTGAATGGCCCACAGGGTCCATGGATATTGCAATGCAACATGACATCATGTAGAGTAGGAGACATTTGCTTGTCAGGCAATTCAGCACATACTAATATGTCATAGTCTTGGATAGTCTTAGGTTTATGGGCACTATCCAAGATCAATAACGTGTGTGAATGAGGCAATCCTCTTTTTTGGAACTCAATGACACACATATCCAATCACCTTACCAAAGAGCTCCTTCTTCACGATATTTTTCATCATATCTCAATGTTTTTGGTGAAATACTCTAGTAGTGAAATTAGGCTGGTCACATGCACTTTGCCCCGGGAGTAAAGCATCTAATACCTCTGGCCACTTTGGGTTACAGGTGAAAGTAATGAATAAATTGGGCTTGCCCTTTGAACAAACAATTGCCATGGCATCCTAATAAATTTGATACATTTGTCGTGGCCCACCTGTAAAACTAGAAGGTAACACTATTCTGCTTCCCATTGTCCTTCCTACAATACCACTTCCACTTCCTTCTACATGAAGCATGTCTACTAAACCACTATAAACCTCTAATCGCAAATTTCTTTGATTATGGCATAGCCAAGATAATCATGACTCTTCAACATTGCAATAGGCATCAACCATAAACTGTTGCAACAACCTTCCACCACGTAGCAAGCATGCATTTGTATCTGGGCGAATTTGCAATCGATAAGCATAGTCACACAATGACCATTTCTCAATGCACTCACTTGTGCGCATCAACATAAGGGATTCTCAAGTGCCACCCGTCCTCCCCTCTTGGAAATAACATGACGTACAGAAGAGGCATATAGCACCTATGCAAATTAGAGATATGTTTGCATGTGCCTTCTCGAGTATGCAATAAAATATCACGATGACCAACATTATGATCATCACCTTGACCAATCATGATACCAGCAATCTCGGAAGGTGTTGGCATTAAGTACTACCTAGATCTGGATTTCGTCTCACATATAGTCATTTTCAATTCCAAACTCGGATTGTCACTCAACATTCTTCCCACATACTTAAAAGCTTGTGCAAATGGATTAGAAGTGTGCATCATGGATTGAAGTGCTTCTAGGGTTGTGGATTCCAATCCATTCATGACACCTAGTCGATTTTGTAATTCATCCCCAATATCAAACACATACAACTACACAAAGTGTGGCTTGAGATTGTACATATTATTGGGGACCAAGGACCCAATCCGATGATAAACAGTCCCATGCACCTTGAAAGTATAGACACTACTATTGCGAAAGAGAGAGTCATCTATTTGTGCACCCAATGATGAAAAAGCCAACACACTATTATAAGCCTTGATGTTTTCTCAAAATTTTTTATTTGTAGTGTCACTACCAATCAAAAGAGACCTTAATGGCTCAGGTGGTTCAGCAAGTGAAGGAACAGACACACGCCCATGTTTACAACAATATTTTCCAAGAACCTGTCCACAACTCATCTTCTTTTCACTTGCCCATAACTGTGCTCCACAAAACCCACACTCATGTGAGTGGCTTAAAGTGCACGAATATACCAAAGAGGCCAAGTAGCTGCATGTATACCTTGTACGGGCGGGAGTTCATGGAGAGGATAGACAAAATCCCTCCCTTTCTTTTTTCAAATACGAGGGAATTTCTCCAATACTCTCCCTTCTTATTGTATTAGCAAATGGCACTTCTCTCTCTTCATGGGCAAAAAAGGAAGACATGGTAATTGCATTACCCTCATTTACTCTTCTAGTTGCATTATAAGAGGTCCTATTTCTAGCGATGAAGTGACGGTACCTTCTTGTAAGTCTCAAACTTTCAACCAGTGATATCCTTGAATAAACTCCACTTGCCATTTCCCTTGTTATTTCTTTCAAAAGAGTCCTACTCCTAGCAATTTCACAGAAAGCACTTCTAGCACTCTTGTTAGATATCCTTTTATCTCCACCTAGGGCAATTTGAGACCTCTTAGTGCTAGATTGAGGTAAATACATCAAAGTTTCTTTTGCTACTTGTTTTTGTGCAAAAAAGGTATCGTTTTCTACTACAAGAATCCTATGAGTCTCTTGCATCAATACATCACCGGTATTACAGGTAACATTTGCACCCTTGCATCACAACAATGAGGTTCACTATCCCTCGACTTCTGTGCATATTTTATTTTTCATTACTTATTCTTTTCCTTGGAGCATTCAAGGAAATGGTCTAAAGAGGACACCTCAAACTACCTATCTCTACCATTCTTGCCATAAACCTAATGCCATAAAGTATTCAATTAGAAGGAGTGGCACATTGAGTATAAAGTCATTTTCTTTATTATAAAATAGTAAACATTGATTAAAAATAAAAATATTTTTTCTATAATATTTGTGTATACACATAATAAACAATCCCTCATGATATTTTCTCCAATCTTCACATACATACTAAAAGATTATAAAGCTCTCTCTCTCTCTCTTGGGATGACATTTACCCACCTGGGTTCAAGTCTCCCCGTCAATTGGGTAGAAATAACCCTCTAAGTTGACATTAAGCGGTCTCGTCTCTCAAGTGGGTGTGTGTGTAAAGAGGTCAATTCTCACTACCTTTTTATCACCTAAGCGTGGTAGAAATGGCTAGTGGAATTGCCCTTGGGATGGCATTTACCCACCTAGGTTCAAGTCTCCTCGTCAATTGGGTAGAAATAACCCTCGAAGTCGATGTTAAGCGGTCTCATATCAAGTGGGTGTGTGTGTAAAGAGGACAATTCTCAATACCTTTCTATCACCCAAGCATGGTAGAAATTGCTAGTGTAATTGCCCTTGGGATGACATTTACCCACCTGGGTTCAAGTATCCCCATCGATTGGGTAGAAATAACCCTCTAAGTCGATGTTAAGCGGTCTCGTCTCAAGTGGGTGTGTGTGTAAAGAGGACAATTCTCACTACCTTTCTATCACCCAAGCGTGGTAGAAATGGCTAGTGGAATTGCCTTGGGATGACATTTACCCACCTTGCTTCAAGTCTCCCAATCGATTGGGTAGAAATAATCCTCTAAGTCGACGTTAAGCGGTCTCGTCTCAAGTGGGTGTGTGTGTAAAGAGGACAATTCTCACTACCTTTCTATCACCCAAGCGTGGTAGAAATGGCTACTGGAATTGCCCTTGGGATGACATTTACCCACCTGGGTTCAAGTCTCCCCATCGATTGGGTAGAAATAACCCTCTAAGTTGACGTTAAGCGGTCTCATCGTGTCTCTCTCTCTCTCTCTCTCTCTCTCTCTATATATATATATATATATATATATATATATGTATATACACGTGTATATGTACATGTATATACATGTGTATATATATATATATACATCTATATATACATGTATATACATGAATATATATATATATATATATATATATGTATATATACATGTATATATATATATATATGTATATATACACATATACATATGTATACATATATACATACATATACATATATATATATATATATATATATATATATATATATATATATATATATATATACATATACATATACATATACATACATACATGTATATACAAATATATACATACATATATATATTGTTTAAATTACAGTAATGTGATGAGCTATGGTGGATCAAATGCTAGAATTAACATCATTAACAAAGAGATTAGATGATAATTAAGACGTGATTAGTGAGTAATTAATTGATAGCTTAGTGTAGGCATGGATCAAATGTAGAATCAACATCATTAACAAAGAGATTAGACGATAATTAAGATGTGATTCAATGCCTCTTTCTCATCCTCATCCTCGAAAGAATCCTCCTCGGGGTGAAGAATGCTTTTTCTTCTCCTGCTGTTGAGTCGAGCCATTTCTTCTCTTTGCCTCTGCTCTCTTGCTCTAGTAGAGCTCCTTCTATCTCGTGTAGCTTCAATTCAGGTACATTCTTTAGTGTTGCTACAATGTTTTCATATTCACCTTTGTCCACACTCTTCAGAAGCACTGCTAGTGCCTCATCATCTTCTACCTTTTTGCCAATAGCTACCAGTTGTTGCTTAATACTTTTATATCTGTTCAAGTGTGTGATTAAAGGTTCACTTTCCTTCATATCCAATTTGTAGAATTGCATTAACAGATTTATCTTTGAATTTTTAGCTTGTGTGCCAAATAATTTATTGAGTTCATCCCATGCAGGGTTTGCACATGAGTTGCCAATACATTAATCCTTGTCACATACATGTTCCTTTGTCAGATTGCATCCATTTGCACAATACATCACTGCTTTCAAGCTCCAATGGAAAGCTTGCAAAAAACCAAAATTTTCTTTTGCTTTGGAAACCCTGATTTGCCTTGTTTGTGCTTGAATCACCTAAAATCCGCTCAAGGGTGTTTAGTAGTCCTTACCCGGTAGGCCAAGCTCTCAGATTTGATAGAGATCGGTGTGCTCCAAGCTTCACAGCATCAATGACAAGCTTCACAGCTTTTCTTCACAGCTTCTTTTCCCTCTTCTCTCACTCACTCATAAACCCTAATAGAGAGCACCAGGCTCTGATACCAAGATGAAAAACAGGTAGAGGGACAAGAGATACACACACATGAGCAAACCCTAATGTATATTGCAAACCCTAACCAAAGAGGGAAGCCATCTCCCTTCTCACACAACGCATAAAGCCATCATACCTAATCTACAACACACACTATGTGTTGTGTCCACACACTACTAACCCTAGCTAATGTCCACACACTACTATGACCAGCGGGACGCGGTCATTTATGTCTCACACATGTTCCTACCTAACATGCCAACACATGGGGTAGGTGGCACAAGCTCACATCGAGCTTGAATCTCAACAGCCCCTCTCAAGCCTATGATGTACTGCCATGGATGAAGATGTAGATGAGCTTGGGCTATCAAAGCTCTCAGCACACATCTCACATCCTTTCCATAGCACCACACACACTTAGAGTTGGGTCTATTAGATGATGGCAAAGTTTAGATGCCAATGAGGTTGGTACTTTGTGGGCGAGTAGTGGTCGTGTAGCTAGGCATGATCACCTACTAGATGAAACCACTAGAGCCTTGATGACAGAAAGTTTTTGGGAGAAGAATTGTCGTGCCTTGCCAGTTTTCAAGAAAGCTTTGATAGAGTGACAAGAGGAGTGTTCATTGAGCATGGTGCTTGCCTTCTTGAACTTACCCAAACAGTGTTATATTCTCAGTTTGTGGCATCATATCCAGAGCTTAAAATTGGGAAAAGGTCATTTGAGGGGTGTAAGCGTTGGTTTGTGAGGTACTCAACGACAACGTGACACATGTTGTTGTCGCTACCATGTTGAGTTTAAACTTTTTTATAATGTGTTTCGTTGTCTTAGTGGGCATAGAGTTGCCTTGTAGTTCTCATGATTTCATCCACTCTCTTTTGTGTGCACGCACGGAGGATGCCCAGTTCCATAGGATGCCTTGTGTGGAGAGAAATTACACATCATGTGGTTCACTTGCACATCTTTCAATGGTAGATCTTGATGCAAGTGACTAAGAGATAATGCCATGACAACATTATGAGTATGTGACACACCAGCTCCAGAGTGGTGGGCAGTCCAAGAAGTTGCAGCTCGTGGACAAACATACACCATGTTATCACTTCACAGTCACATTTAGGGAGCAGATCCACCCCTATATACGGGCATAGTCATTGTGCCAAGTGGCAGGATCGTCAGTTCCGAGCATGCCTGGCAGAGTTTCCTATTGGTGTGGTCGTCTCTGTGCTTGATTTTGCAGAGAACTACACCTTCACACCTTTTTAGGAGATACAATCTGAGTATTACTGCTCGGAGCAGGTAATGGTTATATTTCATAATATTTGTTTCATGTTTGAGCTATATTACTTATTTGATTTTTTGTGTCCTAATCGTCTCTCTTGCTTACCTCACCAGGTTGCTATTATGGTCCACATTAGCTATCGACATCATGGAGAGGTCCATGTAGATGGGATACGAGTATCCCCGAGGCCCGTGTCATTATTCGAGAGTATCATTTCTATGTCAGTGATGATCATTTCTATGTCAGTGATGATCATTCACATGATGCACATTTTGTGCAACACTATTTTCGTCTACATGATTTTTACGAGGTTGTGGGATCACACATCGCTCGTGATGGGTTTGGTCGGATGATTGTGGTGCATAGTTCAAGTCATCAATGACAATTCTATTGGCTCTACAGGTAGTACTAATGGTTCTCTTATATTCGCAATTAAACTAAATTCACTAGAACATCTTAAAGAAAACAATAACTAAGACTTTGTTTTATGGAATTATAGGTGGCATGTGCAGTCTAGTATCCAAGTGATTTGGTCATTTTTTTAGACTTGTCACGGGAAGGGAGAGGATGATGGTGCGGGCGCGTGTGTGAAACGTGCCCTGAGGTGTCATCAACTATGGCAGGATGCTGGAGCGGTTCAGAGATGCGGGCAAAGTGCTCGAGTGGTGCTCCCAACATTTATGTGGGAGTGCACCGTAATCGTATCCTAAACGTGATGCACGGATTATCAGGATATTTTTTTTGCATGTGGATGGTGGCATGATTGACCGTACAGCCTCCCATGATTGTGACATAGTACTTGGCACCTTGGGCTTACATTCCATCAAAAGCACGTGCATGGTGTCCCCCACGATTTACACACGACAGTTTGCATTCTGTGGAGCATGTATGGATGGCGATTAGTCACATTGTGCTTCGAGAAGATGGGCAGATGCATGGATATAGACAGTCCTCTCCCCTGAGCATCCTTCACATCTAGTGTTGTCCGATGAGCACGCAGGACTTGTGTTCATGGCCAGCTATGATGACCTGACAGATTTGCTACAGGAGGGTGATGTATTTGCTGTTATTATCAGTGAGCGCAATAACAAGGGAGTAGATTACTATCTGATGAGTTGCACTAGGCCAAAGTACATCCTTGACCAGGATATAGTGCATAATCATGGGTTTTGTTTTGATGCCCATAGCATGATTATGACAGGCCGGTTCTACCAGTAAATTCGACTTTATCGAGGGAGTCTTGAGTTCTAGCAGTGGAAGTGGGAGTTAGAGGCATTTCAGTTCTCTCAGTGGTTGCTACCACGCTCACTCTTGTTGATTGAGTATAGAGCTGAAAATAGACTTGTCACCCTCATTTTCAACTTCCAGTGGATGACCATGACCTCTTAAGCACCAAGAGACTTGAAAAATCCGCACTAGGCGCTAATTGCTAACCCAAACATGCTCTGATGGTGACCAAACTTTGTAAGAATGTGGGGGTAGGTCCCACCCACATGCTCGCAAATTTTGGTCCCTATCGGAGCATGTTTGTGCACGATGGCATGGGAAAGATCGGGATTCTCCATGGCCTCTCAAGCACCAAGAGACTTGAAAAATCTGCACTGGGCGCTAATTAGTAACCCAAACATGCTCCAATGGAGACCAAACTTTGCATGAATGTGGAGGTGGGTCCCCCCTCAACATGCTTGCAAAGTTTGGTCCCCATCGGAGCATGTATTAGGTGTATGATGGTATGGAAAAGAGCGGGATTTTCCATGGCCTCTTAAGCACCAAGAGACTTAAAAAATACGCACTCGATGCTAATTACCAACCCAAACATGCTCTCATGGTGACCAAACTTTGCAAGAATGTGGGGGTGGGTATCTCCCACGTGCTTGCAAAGTTTGGTCACCATCGGAGCATGTTTGGGTACGATGGTATGGAAAAGAGAAGAATTTTCCATGGCCTCTCAAGCACCGAGAGACTTGAAAACTCCGCACCAAACATGCTTTGATGGTGACCAAACTTTCCAAGCATATGGGGAAGGGTCCCCCCCTAATTCTTGAAATGTTTAGTCCCCATCGAAGCATGTTTAGGTACGATGGTATGGGAAAGACCGGGATTTTCCATGGCCTCTCAAGCACCGAGAGACTTGAAAAAGATTGGTCCTCATCGGAGCATGTTTGGGTACAATGGTATGGGAAAGAGCAGGATTTTCTATGGCCTCTTAATAAGCACCAAGAGACTTGAAAAATCCGCACTGGGCACTAATTGCTAACCTAAACATGCTCCAATGGTGATTGAACTTTGCAAGCATGTGGGGGTGGGTACCCCTTGCTCCCCATCGGAGCATGTTTGGGTACGATGGTATGGGAAAGAGCGGGATTTTTCATGGCCTCTCAAGCACCGACAGACTTGAAAAATCTGCACTGGGCACTAATTACTAACACAAACATGCTCTGATGGTGACCAAACTTTGCAAGCATATGGGAGTGGGTTCCCCCCACATGCTTGCAAGGTTTGGGCCCCATCAGAGCATGTCTAGGTACGATGGTATGGGGAGAGCGGGATTTTCCATGGCCTCTCAAGCACTGAAAGACTTGAAAAATCCACACACTGGGCACTAATTACTAACCCAAACATGCTTTAATGTGGGGACCAAAATTCGTAAGAATATGGAGGTGGGTCCTCCTCGCTTGCTTGCAAAGTTTGGTCCCCATCGGAGCATGTTCGGGGATGATGGTATGAGAAAGAGTGGGATTTTCCATGGCCTCTTAAGCACCAAGAGACTTGAAAAATCTGCACTGGGCGCTAATGACTACTCAAAACATGCTCCGGTGATGACCAAACTTTGAATGCATTGGGGGTGGGTTCCCCCCATATGCTTGCAAAGTTTGGTCTTCATTGGAGTATGTTTGTGTACGATGATATGAGGAAGAGCGGGATTTTCCATGGCCTCTTAAGTACCAAGAGACTTGAAAATTCACACTGGGCGTTAAATACTAAGCCAAACATGCTTCGATGGGGACCAAACTTTGTAAGCATGTGGGGGTGGGTACCTCCACATGCTTGCAAAGTTTGGTCTCCACCATCGGAGCATGTTTGGGTACGATGGCATGAGAATTTTTAACAAACAATATGATAGCCAAAGCGTTAAAAAAATAAAAAAACCATAAACATCAACTAAAATGTAATGATCCTCAATAATGAAAAAACTCATAATGATATACAACTAAGTACATCAGAATGTGGCTAACCCAGCTACTCTGGGTTTAGCTAGTAACTCAAGAGATCAAGGCATAATGAAAATAAGATACCCCATCTAGTCTAAGGTTAGTCACTTAAGTACAATGTAAGTGAGCTAACCCAGCTAATTTGAGTTTAGTCACTATCAAACGGGAGCCCAATCAATATCGTCATCTTTAATTGGTGGTCAACGTGCGCGTCGAGGCTGCTGTGCAGGTCGAGGAGGCTTTGTCGTCTATGGGGGTCGTGAATATCTGTGGGGAGATCTGCCTTAAAGAGAGGATCATAAGCTAGTGCTGGTGTACTCGAGAGCTCACGAGTCCCAAAAGCTGCTATAGCCCTCTCTCTCTCTCTACATTGTGCTACTGTAAGACGTCTCTATTTGTAAACCCAAAATCTGTACTCAGTAAAATGATACATGCGTGTTACTCTGCACGTGTAAGCTCCTCTGTTGTAAGGATTGTTGCTCATGAGAAGTAGCACTACTGCAAGCACCATCACCCGAGGTGCCACTAGGACCAGCACCACACCCACACGCTCGTATGCTTTGAGAGCTGGCTCTTGTTAAGGACTCTTTGGTATGCATCAAACTCGTGTTTTGCACTCCACTCAATCTCTGCAGGCACCTCAGGCTCCTGATCTCTGTCGCGACGGCATCGAGTCCTAAGTCAGTAGTAACTGAGGTAAAATCAAAAGGCCTACCAGTCCTAGCATCTACTTGAGCAAAGCCTGGGTGAAGATTGTCAATGCCCAAAACTCTATATGTCGCTAGGTCGACGCTTGCGCGGCGGCAAGAGAGGGACATGCTGAGAAGCGTACTAGCTCCTGGTGGGTGATGCAAGACCAATGAAAAAAATGTCCACATCCCAGAGCATATCCACCAGTACTGTCAATGTTCTCGAGACATAGAGCACAACAGGCATCATGGAGAAATGGTGGTGCATCCTGAGGGAGGGGTCATAGGGGTCATCGAAAAACCTCTGTAAGAGGCCATGGATATAGAGGCAAGTAAGGCACTGTCTCACGTTTGAGGATTACAGGAACTCCCGAACATGCAGCACCAACTGATTTGCCCTATGCTGTGAAATCTGCTCCATAATCATGTGCTGCTTCTCTACCTTAGTTCGAGCCTACTCAAAAACTGAAGCATACAAACAATTGATTAGGCTCTCTCATTAGGTATTACTTAAAGAAATTTATAACTTTGGACTGTAATTATAACTCTTTTATGTACAAGAGAAACCTACCTGCTCTGCTGGATGTCAGAGTCTCTCGCATGCCGTGCCTCTACAGTAGCTGTCTCTGCTATCTGGTAATACAGCTCTAAGGTAGTCAATCTCCACTCTCGTCTCTATCAACTCTAGAGTGAGTCTCTCACTGGTAGGTGTGGGACCCTACGTGACACAATCAACCATGTCGCTCATTTTATAAATATAGAAACATGTAAACAAATAACTGAAAACTCTTAAGAAGTGATAAATGTGTAAATACCTCGACATCTATCATCGGTATCAATCATGAGAACAAGCCCACTACGTGCTGGATGCTCTCCATGGTACTCCGTACGTTGACGCCAAGCTAGGTGCCAAGAGCCTCGACCATCGACATAGACATAAACGTAGGATCTGTAGAGCAAGTACACGAAGGGCTGCTGGAGGCCGCCTACCCTAGTCCTGGAGACGACCTCGGCCTGCACCGCCACTAGGCCGATGGCTGGTGTAATAGACCTCCTCCCCTAAGACAAACTCCGCATATAATTGCTTTGCAAAGTATATGAAAATTTAGCAGTTGTTCGGCATCCTCCCATATGCGGCAACATATCGACTATAGATGTGTGCCGCCATACGAGGATGCAAACACCGCGAATAGTAAGGGGCTTGGCTGCCCTGGACCTCATCCCATGGCTATCAAGGAAAAGATCTAAGTAGACTCCATCCCTAATCGGACCAAGATCATAGACGTGACGATATGTCAGGCCATGTGACACAGGAGCAGTGCGATGGTGGGCTATCCACTCATCTACATAAACAATATCGTGAATGCTACGAAGGGACGATAGCATCGCCTCCAAGTTTGGCACGATATGTAATGTAGGCGGTGTGTCTCTAGAAGTCCTACGGATAGCCGCTAACTCGCGGTCTATCTCCGCACGAATGAGGTCCACAATAGACGAGCGGCCCTCTTCGTGGCCCTCCTCGCGTGACTCTATGCCTTCTTGCCGTCAATTAGGGCCATGACCTCGTATAGCCTCCATTTTAGCCTCCAAACGGACCTACCTTCACGAGTGTTCGTAGTAGTAGCGTTGCCGGGCTGCGAGAGTGTGTCGTCAAAGAGAAGGATAGTAGACCCTAAACCCTCATCCTGATTATCATGGAGTAGCTCCTCACCTTGCATCGGATTTGGATGAGGAAAGCTTGGGATGGAACCACGCACATTGGATGGAGAGTCAAAAGTGAAGGGGGTGGTGAGAGTGGGTTGGTTGTGGGGGGATAATGTTTGGAGTAGAGGGGTTGACGGGAGGGGGGGTAGCACTCGCACGCCCATGGCAAGTGGGGGACGGAAAACGGGTGAAGTGGTGAAGGCGGGGGGGCGGCGGGGGGGCGATGGAAGGGGGACGACTCTCGTGGGTTTGCATTGCGGGGAGAATGCAACCCAACAGAGAACAAAGGGACTTGAGAGCCAAGGACAGTCGACATACCTCCTAGGAGCGCTCCTTGCGACATGGAGATGATCCTATAACATGGTGTTGCAACTTGGCCTTATATGACATTGTATTGCACTAAGGTAGTACCAAAGTATCACATCTTCAGCTGTGTGATCAATTATAGTATTGCTTCATGCTGTAAATGGTTTGGAGAAACGTCAAAACAAGCAAGACGAAACCAACCATGATAGAAAGGAGCAACCAGGGCTTCTTGTCCCAGTAGGTATCACAGAACTCCGCTATCCACTTGTGCCATCTGCTATTGCAGGCTTCACAGACTTTGTCGACTGACTACAACAGGATCATCGGGGGTAAGTGGCAATTATGTAGCCATTTTGCTCCACATGGAAGCTAGCTCTTTGCAGCTTCCTAATTGGTTCTCAATCACTCGATCCTTTTCTAGCACTTTCACATCCTCCTCTTCATCGACCAAATCGTCCATCATTTTTATGTAGGAGCTGAAACGCCGTGGGCCAAAGGAGCGAGAAGTCACCTCGTAAGCAGCGAGGTTGGATCCTGTAGCATCGTAGACGGTAACGTTCGGCAGAAGCAAGACGCGATCACGCCTTCGGATCTTGATTGGTGTATGGAAGCGATCATCAAGAATTTTCTAACTGATCCGGAGTTGTGACGCCGTTGGGAATACAGCTCGGCCTGCTTTTCGGTAGAAGCAATCAGCTTTTGGCGGAGGATTCGTGGTGCCTGACTACATTCAGAGAGCCGGGGGGGGGGGCGGCGGTCCATAATTGAGACAGGGGCACTAATTGGGACGGCGGCACTAGGTGGAACTACGCCCATAATTGGGACGGGGGCACTAGGTGTAACTATGTCCATCGGTCGGTACCTTGCTTTTAGGGAGCCCATGATTATACCAGGGCGGCACCAGCTGTGGAACCCGACCGGACGGAACTATCAGTGGACTGTGGGGGCAGAACTCGAGGTCAATCTGTCATAATTCAGCTCTACTTGGTGTGCAAACCTGAAGGCGTTGGATGAGTCAAGGGGATAAGAACCGTAAGGGACAGGCTTGGGCGACACTCTCCAAGGTATACTTGTTGCAACCTGTTTGATGGCTACGTAGTACGATGGCTACTTGCATTGAAGTGAATATTACCTCGAGAAGGGACAAGCTTTGAAAAAAGTGACCAGCTTTAAAGTGAACACCTAGTCAAGCTTTGAAAAAAGTGACCAGCTTTAAAGTGAACACCTGGTCTCACGAGTTGATGGGCAGTGAGAGCCACTGCTGAGTGTGACCACCGGCTACAGCGTCATGTGACCATTGTTTTTTCTAATAGTAGTGAAAAAAATGGACGATCTTAATTAATAGTGAAAAAATGGATGATCTTGAAGTTCAACGGACTTTTATTGAAAAATTGCATAGTTTAATCGGTTTTATAAGTTGAAATTTGAAATTTTAAACCTTTAAATTCAAGGCTAGCCAAAACTACAGCCGGTTTTTCTCAATTTGAGCTGTGGAAATTACACTATCACTACAAGAGAAGGCCTTACTAGAGGCGGTTTACGTTAAGTCGTTATTAGCATCGTTGAACGGCGTTGGATAAGCGTCGTTTTATTATAGCGCTGCTCAGCAGCACTAGTTAAACACCGCTATAAGCATCGCTCAACGACGCTGTGAAAACGCCACTATAAGCACTGTTATAAGCGTCGCTCAACGACTCTGGAAAAAAAAACAGAGTCTTGAAATTTAGTGAAAATAAAAACTTTAAATAAATTATAACCCAAAAAGCTTGACCAACATCCAAATATTATTGAACTAAAACAACAAAATCATCAAATAGTTATACAAACCGATCAATGTATGCATATGCTATGATGATATATATTTAATTTGTACCATCATTGTGAGATCCCTGCCTCCTCTGCGCATCGGACTCTCGAGTGCTGGTAGCGGAAGTAGCAACCTTACACGCAGGGCAGAGCTTCCCACTTGGGGCCTCGCCCACGAATGTTCGGACAAGAGACTAATTCGGCGGCTCTTCCAAAACCGAACCCAAAAAAAACTTCCCTCGCCCAAAAAGTATAGGCGATTCCTCCAGGAAAATCTTTTAACGTAGTCAAGAGCCTTAACTATCCTTTGTATTCTGACCGAACCCGCGGTTCACATGGCCGAATCAAAGGACGAACTTGCACTTGGTTCATAGAGACCGACGTTTTTTTTCCCATCAAAAGAGGCACAGCCGTTGATTCTTTTCCATAGAACAAGGATTATCATGTGACTTACTTCAACTATCGTAACTTGAATATAATTAAGTTTATTATAGGAATCCATTGATCCAGCCTAACCCCATCCAATCCCATGTATTCTATCTATAGATTCATCAAAATTGAGAATCAAGTGTAAACATGTTCATAATGTTGTGGTAGAACGTATGTCTCTTGAATCTTTCCATAATTTAGTTGAGTCAATTGTAAAAAATCCGCTTGGATGCTTCTTAACAGTTGCTTGAGTACCTCTATATACCACTTTGAACCACTTAACATCAAAGATGAACACTTTGAAAGCCCTAAATCCAATCTCCAAGATGTCTTGAATTGTTCCACAATATTCAAGTTTCTCTGTTAATATTATTATCTCTTCTACTAGCTCGACTTTCTTGGTCAAAACTTGCCATTACACCAAAATCATATGTGATTCTCTTGGAGTCCACATGTTGAGTGCAAAAATGTCGACCTTCTGACCACATTGCATTATGCACTTTATACTGCAACCCAATTAAAAATCTTTAATATAGCTTATATGTAAGCAATTTAGTATTCAATATTATACACCTTAGCAAAACATCTTTACTTACATGGTAGTCGCATCTCTTTGCATACTCCCATTCCTCTCTTGTAATCTCCTCTCCCATCCTTTCTGCTTGCTCTAGGGAATCTCTAAGCCATTCAATTTTGCAATCCTTTGGAAGAGCCTTTAGGTTGGGTGGATATGCCATGTGCCTTTGTGTTGATCTCTTACATGCTTTTCTCTCCTCTGTCTTTATCTTTCTTGCATGTTCATATTTTTTAATCCTCATTTCCATCACAAAAATGTTAAGAAGACAAAATGTAATGACCTTTTTGCGCATGGACTCATCATCCATCTTTTGAATGTGTCCTTTTCCATGTGGCACATGTGACACCATTCATTCATCCTAATCGTTATGCATGAATCTAGGCATAGATGGATCAATTTGCTTCAAATATTTCGAGATGTATACGAGGGATTCTTGTACTAACCATTTCTCTGCCATGCTTCCTTTTTGGCCTTGCCCTTTGTCTCATAAATCCCTTCAAGGTTTTCATAAAGCGTTCAAGAAAGAACATCCACTGGCTATGAACAATGCCACATATAGCCACCTCATCTACCAAATGTACTAGAAGGTGCAATTGAGTTATGAGTATGCTTCTTGGAAAGATTTCTCCAATCATACACACCACCTTAATTGACTCAACTCGAGCCTTCTCAATGGAATCTGGATGAATATCCTTTGACACTATCCACCTATTCAATAAAGGAATAAATGATAAATTAAAGAATAATAGATAATTTCAAAGCTATATCACTAGGGCTAAAAATGTTTGAGAATGGCCGACATTTTAATCACTTATACCAAATTTGGATTAAGCTTTGAACCAATAGAAATGTGACATTCAACCATAAATATGACATTGGGTGTCATATCCAATTTTTACTAACTTCACTAGTTTTGGCTATTTTAGTGGGTTTTCACCACTTTAATGTGATACAACGCAGCTATTTCAACATCACTTTAGTGGGTTTCAACTTCAAGGGCATGTCGTCACGTGCCAAATGTCAGTACTTCAAAAAAGTAAAAATTTAAAATTTAGGGTCCCCCCAAAATGAGTAAATGCATTTGATTTTCCTAAATCTACCATGGGTGTACCTCTTTCTAGTCATCTTTTTGTATCGTCCTCTACTCTATTTGTCGTCTAACAATGTCGAGACAACAATCTAACCTAAGGTGCACTCCTAATGCCATTTCATCATGCATTCTTCATAATGTTAAAGATGATCAGGGTGTGTCGAATGGCATAAAATTTAAATTAAAAGATTGGGTGACTATGCAACCATCATACAAAGGTTCTCATAGGATAAAAAGGCAAAGAAGAGGCTTATTACAATACCATTGGAAGGGATGTATCTTGGAATTCAAGATAGCAAAAGATGGATGGAAGGCAAAGATGCAACATGTGTACATGACAAGAGAGATGCACATGCATTCGTCTACTCTAGCATCTGCATTATAAGCTCATTGTAAGATATTTTTATAATTTTACTTATGCTTGTCATGGGATACCCCACCTCCAAGAGGAAACTCAATGCATTCACCTAAAGGATGAGCAATAGATCACAACCGTCCTAGTAGGGAACTTACCAATGCTTCGAAATTGATTCCCTTGAGGCCTCCAAGCTCACTTGTTAAGCTTCTAACACTTGCCATGATTGTGGG
The DNA here is from genome assembly GCF_041138505.1 of Cibotium barometz. NCBI lineage: Eukaryota > Viridiplantae > Streptophyta > Polypodiopsida > Cyatheales > Cibotiaceae > Cibotium > Cibotium barometz. The sequence goes on along the minus strand of NC_141092.1, from coordinate 31,912,517 downwards.
TGAGGAATTCATCGCCGCCATGCTTGTATCTATGTAAGCATTTGTTTCCTTTGCTCCCATATGTCTAGAAATGTTGCTGGCATGAAGATCGAAAAGTTGTAGCAGACATGGGAGTTTCGTCGTTTGGCCTCCTGAAACTCTAGTGGCGTTCATCTTCTCTTAATTATTAGCATGTACAAACCACAAATTCTCAAATGCAAGGCTAAAAGTCTACCAGAGAAAGTGGGGGGATAAGGCGATAGCGTCTGATCACTTTTAATATATATGTATATATAAATATATAATTTTAAAAAAATTAACCCTATCCCTTTGTCACCTCCACAAATTCGAGTCCTACCTCCGCACACTTTCCTATCCACCTACCCCCTATTCCCTCCCCTTTACACATTTTCCTTACACCATTTAAAAACCTTTTATTTTTTTCTCCTTTCCCACCTAACCCCGTACCCTACAAACTCACACACTAGACACACACACACATAACTAACTCTAATCCGAAGCCCTGCATGCTACCCTCCCTGACACTTGGCTGCTCCACCTAGGGCCCATTTTCTCCACGTCTGTCCCACACCCCGTTTTTTGCTCCAACATTTAAAAAACCACAAAAGCTAGAAAACATTGTTTTCTCCCACTCTCTCTACAAAGGAGAACCCAAAAAAATGACCACACACACAACCCACCTAGGCGCCCAGATCCCCTCATCGACCTGTGCTCTCTCCCTCTTTTGTAGCTCCATTTCCTTCATGCCAAGGGTGCTTATTGACACACTCAATGGTTGAAAATGGCCCAAAAGACCTCCTTGAAAATTCCAAGTGGATCAAGCTAGTTGGCCATGGTTTCTACATTCGTAAAAGGGATAGTCACGAGCATACAAGAAAACCTTAGGCTAGAACTAGGTAACACCACATCTTTGTGTGGTTCCTTAGACAAAGCTCAAGACATAAGTCAATCAAGCATTGCCACTAGCACACTAGCTAGTAGTGACGCTAACCCGAACACCACCCCCAACCAAAAACCTATGCCTGATGACCAAACCAAAGTGGAAGTTGAAAGAGTAACACCATGTGGCGTGTTAATAATATAATAAAAGAGGAAAATTGGAAATTGAGATTCATGCTCAACAAAGGCTAGTAGTTCAACCCTCCAAAGCCAACTACATAGCTCCCACATCACCACCAACCCAAAGCCTCAACCTAAAGCCACCAACCAGAAGCCACCAACCAGAGGCTACCCCTTTAACCATATCCTCCAATTTTAGCCCAACTTCTAGAGGGCCCTTAAGCACCTGGAAGAATTGATTGCTCAAGGCCCAAGACTAGCAATACAACATTGAGAAACAAGTCCTTATGGATTTGGCTACCCAATAGCTATATTGTATTAATTGGAAAGAAATCTTATTGTTTATTGTTGTCTTCCAAAAAGGTGCTGAGAACTTTCCAAAGGTTCACTACTAGAGGTTTAGGGCATACCGACGTTAGAACATCGACGCAAATGTCGAACATCGATATGTACGTCCTAAACTTGGAGGTGAAAAGTCGGGCGGGTAATTTTCAAAAGTTCGTATACCGACGCTTATACCGACGGATATACCGATGGATATCCCAACGGATATACTGATGCCCGTAAGTTTTTTACAGCCGAGAACCTATTGTTCTCTGTTTTGTGCGACGTCGAACTGCATCCAGAGAAGGTATGCGTCCATCTCTCTCAAGCATTCGCCTTCTTCCATTCAACCCAATCTTGTTGTGTGTGTGTGTGTGTGTGTAAGATTCCTCCCCAGCCTCTCAAGATGTCCAGCATCTTCCCCTGTAATCAATCCCCTCTTCAGAAATATAAAAGATCTTGTCTCTGCCTATTTTGACATAGAGAGAGAAAATATTCTAGAGAGAGAATATTCAGATTTTGAATATTTTTAGATAGAAAAATTTCTCATATTATTAAAATGAATTCCCCTGAAACAGAAATTCAAAAAGAACTTTCCAATGTGCAATTGGAATTTATTGGAAATGGGTATAAAGGACCTTAGCCTAAGGGTCTAGATTTTCAGAAATTTTTGGATTATGGTCCAATTAAGGTTCCTTTGGGCCAATAAGATCAATCCATGTGTAGGGAGGAGATAAATCCAATTTTGTAAAAGATGATACCCAAAAATGAGTAAATGCTCACATAAGATGAAGAGTTGACTATGTACAAGGTTTATTAGTAAGAAACTATGAGTAATATCAAAAATATAAGATATTTTGGGTATCCAAAAATGAGTAAATGCTCACATAAGATGAAGAGTTGAAAATGTACAAGGTTTATTAGTAAAAAACTATGAGCAATATTAAAAATATGAGATATTTTGGGTATCCAAAAATGAGTAAATGCTCACATAAGATGAAGAGTTGAAAATGTAAAAGGTTTATTAGTAAAAAAACTATGAGCAATATTAAAAATATGAGATATTTTGGGTATAATGATTCCATTTTGACACATATGTAAGGAAGGGGAGTCCATTAAAGGAGGTGCATATTTCACATGCTTGAATGAGTTTTAAACTCATAAATAATGTGATATTTTTATCTCTCCTCTCTCTTGAACCAAACCAAATCAAAATGGAACCAAACCGAATCAAAAAGGAACCAAACTAGGTCCAAATCTAGTCCAAATTTAATCAAACTGAAATCTGCAAAATTCTAGAAATCAGTTAGCTTTGGTTAGAGCTTCCCTCTCCTATAAATAGAACATGAATCCTTTGAAAAAAAATAGAAGAATTTTACTATACTAGAGTTATGCTGAAATAATGCTAATTTCTACTATTCTCTAAAATTCTCTCCAAATTGAAGAAATTGGAGCTTCCCTCTTTCTTCAATCCCCATTGGTGGCTCCATCAATATACTTAACCAATTGATTGGTTGGGGGCCTCTACCGTGAACAAAGAATCAAGCAATTTGTAAGGTAAATGGTGAATTTTGATCTTTTCTATAATTTCTCAATGCTTCTCTCTTCTCAACCCCTCTCAAGCTTGAGAAGCTTAATTGGAATGATCTTTGAATGCTATTGAAGTTAATTGATGAATGGTAGTGAAGTTAATTGATGAATGGTAGTGAAGAGTTACATAATTTGATGAATGCTATTGAAGTTAATTGATTAATGATAGTAAAGAATTACATAAATTTTTATTTATGCTTAATTCTAATGATTTTTATGTAATTTCTCTCTCTCACTCAAGAAATGGTCATACTCATGACCCATTCTCAATCCAAATGAAGCTTTTCATAAAGCTTTTCCTTAATCCAAGATTAATCTATGCTTGAGGCCAAATTAATGCCTTTTTTCTATGCTTTTAGTTTATGTATTTCATGAATATTGATGATTCAATCCATTATTGGGTTAATGATCCAATTAGGGATCATTCTAATCATTCCCTTAATGATAAGCTTTATCCTTCAAAATAAATTGAGATTTATCAGTCATAGTAGCAGAGCTATGGAAAAAATTTTATAAAAATTACACATAAAATAATTTCATTCAAAGCATGAAAAGAGAACTTCCTACTATATTCTAGGAATTATCATCTAGATTATTTGAAAGAATTTTATTGTAATCATGGAGAAATTGATTTTTTATGTTATGCATAATTGATGATTATTTTATTATAAAAGTGTTACTCTTATCATATTTGAATTTCATGCATAGAGGTATGCATAAAAGATTATTATTTTAATATAAAAGTGTTTCTTTTATCATATTTAGATTTCATGCATAGAGGTATGCATAAAAGATTATTATTTTATATAAAAGTGTTTCTTTTATCATATTTAGATTTCATGCATAGAGGTATGCATAAAAGATTATTATTTTATATAAAAGTGTTTATTTTATCATATTTAGATTTCATGCATAGAGGTATGCATAAAAGATTATTATTTTAATATAAAAGTTTTTCTTTTATCATATTTGAATTTCATGCGTAGAGGTATGCATAAAAGTTGATTATTTTATTATAAAAGTGTGAATTTTATTATATTTAAATTTCAATAATAGAGGTATGCATAAAAGTTGATTATTTTATTATAAAAGTGTGACTTTTATTATATTTGAATTTCATGCATAGAGGTATGCATAAAAGTTGATTATTTTATTATAAAAGTGTGACTTTTATCATATTTGAATTCATGCATAAAGGTATGCATAAAAGTTGATTATTTTATTATAAAAGTGTGACTTTTATCATATTTGAACTTCATGCATAAAGGTATGCATAAAAGTTGATTATTTTATTATAAAAGTGTGACTTTTATCATAATTGAATTTCATGCATAAAAGTATGCATAAAAGTTGATTATTTTATTATAAAAGTGTGACTTTTATTATAATTGAATTCCATGCATAAAGGTATGCATAAAAGTTGATTATTTTATTATAAAAGTGTGACTTTTATCATAATTGAATTTCATGCATAGAGGTATGCATAAAAGTTGATTATTTTATTGTAAAAGTGTTACTTTTATCATATTGGATTTCATGCATAGAGGTATGCATAAAAGATATTCTTTTTATACTAAAAGTGTGATTTTCATCATAAATGGATTTTATGCATAACTTAGATGCATAAGAGAAATTCTTTTATTCTAAAAGTGTAATTCCTACCAAATTGAATTTATGCATAAGAAGATGTATAAAAGATTGAATTTTAATTCAAAAGTGTCATTTTCATTTAAAATGAATTTATGCATAGGAAGATGCATAAAAGATTGATTTTTACTTCGAAAGTATTAATCTCCTTAAATGGAATTTATGCATAAATAAATATGTAGAGAAATCTTATATCAAATATAAGAATTCTCTTGTATTCTATAAATAGATATGGAAAGTGATAGGATGTGATAAGAGGTGTATGAGATGTGATAAGATGTGTATGAGAAGTGATAGGATGTGATAAGAGGTGTATGAGATGTGATAAGATGTGATAAGAATGCGTATGGAAAGTGATAAGATGTGATAAGAGGTGTATGAGATGTGATAAGATGCGTATGGGAAGTGATAGGATGTGATAAGAGGTGTATGAGATGTGATAGGATGTGATAAGATGTGTATGAGAAGTGATAGGATATGATAAGAGTGTATGAGAGGAGTTAGGATATGATAAGATGAGTTAAGATGTGATAAGATGTGTATGGGATGAGGTAAGAAGTGTATGTGATGGGATAAGATGTATATGGGTTGTGATAGGGCGAGAATGGATGTGATGTAAAAGAATAGATGTGAAGGCATATGTGGTTATATGAATGGGAATGTGGAAATGGATGTATGAATTTGAATGTGGATGTGGATGTATGAATGAATGTGGATATGGATGTAGATACGGATGTGGATGTATGTATGTGGATGTGGATGTATGAATGAGGATGTGAAAATGGATGTATGCATGTAGATGTGTATGTATGAATGTGAATGTGGATGTGGATGTGGATGTATGGATGTAGATACGGATGTGGATGTATGTATGTGGATGTGGATGTGAAAATGGATGTATGCATGTAGATGTGGATGTATGGATGTGAATGTGGATGTGGATGTGGATGTATGGATGTGGATATGGATGTGTATGTATGAATGCAGATATGGGATTGGATGTATGATGTGGATGTACGAACATGGATGTATATGTAGAATAATGAATGTGAATGTGTATATGAAATAATGTGTCGTCGAATGAGTAAATGGATGAGAATGAGTACACATATGAATAGAATGTAGAATAAGTGATGTGGACCGAGGAGGGATAATGTGGAAAGACGAGAGTTCAATATAGAAACTGTATTTTGTGACCTGTTTAGAAATGACTGTTTTATGTCAAGAATGCTGGGGAAGCATTTTGACCGTCTTGTGGATTAAGGTCATGGAGACCAATCTGATAAAGTTGCAACTACTGACGGAGAGTCAATGGAGGACGTCTCGTGTAGCAAGGTCGACCGAGGTCTTGACCAGCCTCAGTTCGATTTAAATGGTGAGCTTCCGGTATAGTGGATTAGGGACCAAGGAAGCGGCCTATGAGTGAAGCGCTAGGTCACCTGCGAAGGATCTTAGAGGGTGCTGACCATACGGTGCTCGGGCTCTGGGTCGTCGAAGATACCCACACGTGCGTTGTGGAAGATATTGGAATAAAGAATAAGAATTATTTTCTGAAACCGGGCATGGATCTGGTTGATTGACCTTGCTGGTCCTCAACGTATGAGTCCATTTCTCTTTTATATGGATCTGTGGGTTGATCTTGCTGATCTTCCACAGAGATTCCATTCTATTATATGAATATATTGCCGGTTACTATGAGCTAGGAACTATGGAAAAGGCCCCTGAGTGAACAGGTGGTGAGCGTTCTGGTTGCCAATGATGCCATAAGTATACCGATGGAATGAATGACTAGAAATAAGGATTCAACCAGAGACTTTGAGGATTGTCATCAGTGACATAATGGTTTCATTAAAGGATTGTTTTAAAATTAGCTGATGCTAAGAAAAAGGCAATTTCATATTAGGTGTGTAAGTGGTGTGACTAGTTTTATGTTTGCATGAACTTCCGGCTAGGGGGTCTTGGAACTCTTTTCCTTGGTACCCAAGACAAAACCTAACCAAATTCTTAATTGGATCCCATCACTACAGTGGTTGGACGGTTGGCTAACCCATGGGACTGGATGGGGTTAGGCTGGACTGATGGATCCGTAAATCGAGACTCAATTTCTGTTATTACGATAGATAAAGTAAATCCTGGATAGTAATTGTTCTATGGATAGGAATCAACGGCTGTGCCTCTTGATGGGGAAAAAAGCATTGATCCCAATGATCCAAGTGCAAGTTTCTTCCTTGATCCGATCGAGTATCTTTATAGGTGCAATTGGATCAGCGTGATCAGTAATGATCTTCACTACGTTAGAGTAAAAAGTTATCCTGGTGGAATCGCCCGTGCTTTCCGGGTAAGGGAAGTTTTTTCGGGTTCGGTTTTGGAAAAACCGACGGATTAGTCTCTTGTCCGGATATCTGTGGACGAGGCCCCGAGTGTGGGACCCTGCCCCGCGCAAGAAGTGCTACTTCCGCTGCTAGTACCCCCAATCCGTTGCGCGGTGGGAACAGGGATCTCACAGTGTGTGTGTGTGTGTGTGTGTGTGTGGAGAGACTTAGTGAAGTGTGTGTGTAGATCTCCCTCTCTCTCTCTCTCCTTGGGTGGTTTGCCTCTCCCCATCTCCTCATCTTCTTATGGCGTTTTGCCTCTCTTCCTCTCCTTTTCTTCTTATGTGTGTGTGTGTGTGTGGAGAGATTAGGGTAAATGGAGATTAGGTTAAATGTGTGATGTGTGTGTATATCTCATTTTATGTATGGAGAGAAGATTTGTATGTGTGTGTTGTGAGAGATGTAGAGAGTGAGAGAGCTTGTGTATGTGAATCTATTACTAATGTATGCAATGTGTGTGTAGGTTTGTTTCTTCCACGTGTGTCCTACCTTGCAGATCTGCTTCGAACACGCACTATCCAATCCACATTTGAGAGGTAAGCATATTACCAATTATGTTGTTTTATTACTTCTCTTTTTGTTCTCAATTTGTAATTTTTAATTGAAATTCAGTATGCAAGCTTGTTGTTTTTAATTTGTTCTCAATTTGTAATTTTTAATTGAAATTGAGTATGCAAGCTTGTTGTTTTATGCACATATATGCTAATATTAGCATATATGTGAGTGTATAAGAAATTAATGTATGTGCTTATTTGTCTTTACACACACACACACACACTTTGAGAGAGAGAGAGAGAGAGAGAGAGATTTTCTTTTTGGCGCATACCCAAGGCGTTTCGGTCTCTTTTTCGACTTGAAATCTAATGTCTAAGACATGCATGGGAATGCTATGTCTATATGTATATACTCTAATGTAATTGCATAAAGCACATATCCATAAGCTAATGTATATGCCTAAACATTGCTAATGTATACTTGATCTCCCTCAACGGCTGGGGAAAAGAAGCCCGTTTGATACTTTAAAAGTTATTTTTAAAATCTCCCTCAACGACTGGGGAAAAGAAGCCCGTTTGACGCTTTAAATGTTATTTTTAAAATCTCCCTCAACGGTTGGGAAAAGGAAGCCCGTTTGACGCTTTAAATGTTATTTTTAAAATCTCCCTCACACGGTTGGGGAAAAGAAGCCCTGTTTTATGGTTTACATAATGCTTTGTGTAATGCATAATGATTTGCATTTAATGAGCTACATATACATGTTATCCTGCTAGATGGAGCCTCTCAATCTTGAAGAGAGAATAGCGTGTCCATGCATGTGATGTAAGTACCAAATATTTCGAAAATGAAGGATTTGCAACCAGCATATTCATGACGCTGGCATATTTCCAATGGAGCGCTTACAAAATTTACGGTTTCAATCGTACAACCAAGCAAGTGTGCAACCGCATCTTGATAACATTGTGCCTATGAATTCTCGTCCCCAACAAAGGATGAGAATATCAAAGGAGGGAGTGATAGATGGAGCTCAATTAACAGCACCCGAGGGAATGGAAGAAGGTCAAGGAATGGAAGAAGGTCCAATGGAGGAAATGTTGGATGCCTTTATCGAGCAACAAGAAGGTGTCTTCGAGGAGCATGAACATGAAGATCATCAACCACGACATTCTCAACGGTCAAATTATGAACCAGAGGAAGAGGCCATGCGTAAACTTGCACGCCTTCCACTATACAATGGTGCCAAGATATCTGTATTGCGTGCATCTCTTACGATGCTAAATTTACAGTCAATTTTTGGATGGTCTAATACAAGTGTCACTGAACTCTTCAAGTAAGGGATTTATGGAGATTACACCTAATGTTGAAATGATAAATTTTCAACTTGTATTTGACTAAATCTTAATAGTAACAATCAGATATTGCCATACTTGCAAGCTTTTGAAAGACCAGATATTGCCATACGGCAACGAGATGCCTCCATCTCGTGCAGATGCCAAGAAGTTATTGAAATCCATAGGCATGGATTACAATAATATTCATGATTGTCGCAATGATTGTTGCCTCTTCCGCCATGAATATGAGCATTTGCAAGAATGTCCCCATTGTGGCTCTAAAAGATATAGAGAAGATGTTTAGGGGGAAGCTGTCTCGGTAAAGGTTCTTAGGCACTTTCCAATCATCCCAAGAATAAAAAGCATGGTCAAGTGTAAATCTATAGCAAGCTTGATGACATGGCATGCCACAACTCGATCCACAGATGAAGTGATGCGTGTGCCTGCTGATTCACCCGCATGGAGACACATTGAAGAGAAATGGCCGGCTTTTAGGGAAGATCCTCGTAACCTCCGTCTTGGCCTAGCAATGGATGGTGTAAACCCTTTTGGTTTAAGGAGCTCTTCATGGAGCACATGGCCTGTTTGCCTTGTGAATTATAATCTTCCGCCATGGTTAGCAAAAAAGAAAGGTCATTTGTTGCTCTTATTAATAGTTCCAGGAAAGTACAAGGTGAAGAACATGAATGTATATTTGGCACCACTTATTGATGAGTTACGCACCTTGTGGAACGGAATTGAAGTGAAGGACTTGTGAAAGCAGTAGAGTGGCCAAAGACTTGCAACTGTGCAAGGTATTCTCATGTGGACAGTGCATGATTGGCCTGGCTATGGAGAATGCTCAGGTTTGTCTATATATCGGGTTATAATGCATGTCCTCTATGTGGTCCTCGACTTGATTCAAGATACTCAAAAAAAGCATTACGAAAGAATGTCTACCAAGGACATGTTAGGTATTGTGACGTGAAAAATTGATATCTTTCATTGTCAATTTTGTGCATATTTTGATGGTTTCTCAATGGTAATAAGGTGGAAGCTTATCCAAGAAGATTGCGATGCCTACAATGGAATAACGGCGTGGTGATGCGGCGGCTTGGCGGCTACCCCGATAACAGTATTCTATCTTCAAATATAATGGTTTTACTTGATTTAGGGTGCACACATTGTAAATGCCACAAGTATGCTTGATAAATACTTTGGTATGGTAGATAGGCTAGTGATGTGGAAAATAAAAGTGGGCCTTCATGCTCACATGGATTTTAATTGTATTATTAATATGGTATTCACCATAAGGCTACAAGTTGGGGAGTGTGGAAGACATGTGGAGGAGTGTGTGTAGGTGCATAATTGGGAAAGATTCTTCTAGAATGCCTACATGGAAGAGGAGAATTCCGCCATGTGTAAGTGGGATCTCCACCTACATGCCACTTAGACTTGGCTATTATCTCATCACACTTTCAAAGTCAAAAAGTCTTCAATTTAATAATCAATAGAAGACTTAGCCTAAGAGGACAATTGATGGTGACATCTACCCTTATGTCACTGAAGGGTTGAAGATTTTTATGTTGTAATTTGTAACAATGGAAGAGAGGGTGATTCTCCACCTATAAAAGGAGCCCTCCTCTCCCTTTCAAATCAAGGAATGAGCCTCCTCAATTGAGCATTTTTGTGTCATTGCCATTCTCTTATCTTTCAAACCCTTATTCAAACACTCTCTTTACATGTGAATGTCTCATTTAGTATTAGCTCCTCATGCTTAACCTAATTTTGGACCTCTTTGATGATTCATGATAAGTGGGATAAGGAGTTATTATCTTGGCGGGCCTGTGACTTCTCAAGGTAGCCCTTGCCTTATTGCCGCCCTCCTTTGGAGGTACCAATGGTTTTAGCGGTAATGAGTATGTGGAAAGACTTTGGGGACCATAGGTAAATCTTTACGATTGTCTTCTGAGCAATGTTAACCCTTACCCTCTAGCTTGAATCATGAAGGAGATGAAAGGCAAGAGGCTATGTGAAAATTGAGGTTTCATGCAAAGAGAGAGAAGTGTAGTTTTTGTGGTCCAATACCCAAATTTCAACCGGTAATTACTCATCACTCAGGTATTGGTTTCTAAAATTGATCATATGGCTAGGAAGCTCTTTCTATGCTCTTTCCACTCATGTAACTAATTTCTTAATCCCTTACTTCATTGATGATTAGAATTTCTCCCAAAGTTGCTAATTTTTAGGCAAATTTTGGCAGTTTTATAGTCTTGTAGTAAAAGGCTCATAACTTTTCGCTCGGTTGTCCGTTCTTCAAGCTCTACGCATCTATCTAATCCTCTCTTGCACAGCCTATATGGATTTAAAACTGCAATTCTCTGTGTATCTCTGTTTTTATAGAATTTTGGCAGTTTTATAGTCTTGTAGTAAAATGCTCATAACTTTTCGCTCGGTTGCCCGATTTTGAAAGTTTTTATATAGGCCCGAAGCTCTCTTCAAGCTCTACGCATCTATATAATCCTCTCTTGCACAGCCTATATGGATTTAAAATTGCAACTCTCTGTCTGTCTCTGTTTTTATAGACTTTTGGCCATTTTTTCTTCTTAATCATGATTAATTCCTCTTAATCTCTTATCAAAAGGCCAATCCCATGTGTCTTATCCTCTTGTAAGTGATTGCTATATTCATTTGCTTTAATATGTTCCGACCAAATCGCCCAATTCGAACGGATGAACCTTACCAATATTCCCCGTATGTTTCCGTTCACATAATCCTGAGTCGGAAGATTTTCTTCCAACAAAGAATCGCCCTCTTGTTTGGAGCTGCAAGACTGGCAGAAATTCTTGCTTCTCTCTGGAGCCTTTCATCTTCCCTTCCATGAATTATGATCTCACCTTTGATGTGTATATCTTTATCTTAACCTAGGGAGAGAAAGGGAGGTGAGGAGAGTGTGAGGTTTCATACAAATGTGTTTTGATTCTAAGAAGTGACCGAAGTCCAAACCCTAACTTCGTGTCATATCTTTTGGTGGAGGTGACGGGCAGGTTTTACTTAGAATTATTCTATTTTAACCTCAAGGTCCCGCATGATTAAAGGAAAGTTATTTTGAAACAAGTAAATTTCCCTTGTTGCTACTCATCTTTTGGTGCAAGATGTTCAACATTCCGGTGTTCCAAGGATCGGAAGGAGAAGACCCGGGGAGTTATCTCTGAGAGTTTAACCGAGCATGCCGCTTGACGGGTTGGTCTATGAAGGAGAGGGCAGAAATACTTCCAGATTTCTTGGAGGGTATGGCCTTAACTTGGCATGAGGCTTTGCCAGAGGAGTCCAAGAATGATTGGGAAAGGTTGACCAAAGCAATGAAGGAGAGATTTGGGACAGTGGAGTCGCCAAATGCTTTACTATTGCAATTGGATCAAATTTTCCAAAAGGATGGAGAGTCAGTTTCTGCCTTTTTAGTGAGGTATGAAGCCTTATTCATCAAATATCAACAAGCTGCTTTACATGTTGTTGCTTCTTCTTCTTCACCTTCTATGGAAGATTCAAAGAGTTCTTTAGCAATGGAGCACCTTAAGATGAGCAAGTTTATCAGGGCTTTGGATCCCCGCTTACGTGGAAAAGTTCTTAGCAAAGATCCCACTAGTTTTAAAGAGGCTCTTCGTATTGCTTTGAAGAAGGAGGCCACTCTTCATATTGAGTCCATATTCCAATCTTCTCCGAGTGTGCCAACCCCACCACGAGTAGAGATAGCCTCAACATCTCAGGTACAAGCTCCATCCTTGGATCATAACATTGCACAACTTATGGCAGAATTTGCTGATTTGAAGTTACACTTAGTCAATGCAAGGCCACCTAGGGTTCCACGAGCTGAGGATAAACATAGGGATAGAAGTAGTGTCACATGCTATGAATGTCAAGAGAAGGGGCACTATCGCACTGAGTGTCCAAAGTTGAGGAAAAGTGAGGATAAAAGTTTAGCACTTTTAGAGGAAACATGCTTAGAAGAAGAAGAGGAAACATTGATGCCATTAATGGCAAAAAGGGGTCGTAAAACTAGGAGTCAGGAAGAAGAACAAGAAGATAAATCTGAAGAAGAGGAGAAAAATAAGAAGAAGAAGAAGTCATCTAGGTGAAAAATTGGACAATCTTATTTTCCTCTTGGACAAGGATCTCTTAGTTATGACCTCTTGACAGATCTTAGGGAGAAAACAACACAAATCACATTTGGGCAGCTTTTGGTACTCTCTCCAAAGCTCAGAAAGGAATGGGGTAAGCTGGCTAGCACAAGGGAATCTAAGAAAAAGAAGAAGAGGGATAATGGGACTCCTATGGTTCAGAAGGTGGATATTGATGTAAGAGATGATGTGCCTGTGATTGATGTCATCATTGAGGGGCAAACAATTTCTAATGCATGCATTGATGGAGGTGCGTCAATCAATGTCATGAGTGAAAAAACAATGAAAGATGCTGATTTAAAGTTGTCTTCTACTAACTCTCCCTATCGCATCAAACTTGCTGATAATACTAGGGTGAAAACCTTAGGAATTATCAGGAATTTAGGAGTGGATGTATGTGGCATTTCCGTGCCTACAACTTTTCAGGTCATTCCTACAAAGCCTGATGCTAGGGCTTATCCATTGATATTGGGTAGGCCATGGCTTTGCCAAGTGAAGGCAATTCAAAAGTGTGAGACAGGTGATCTTATTCTACAAGGTGAGAATAAGAAGGTCAACTACAACAGCAAGAGTCGTCGCAAGAAAGTGGTAAGAGGTGAACCTTCAACTTCCGAAAGTTCAGAGTCAGAGTCATCCGATGAAGAAGAGACAAGTGGTAGCTCCGAGGATTCCATCTCAGAAGGGGAGGTGGAGGGAGTTGCATTTGGTCTTTCCCTAGGAAGGGATCGAGGGGATGCTGAAGACAATGGAGCCTTGGAAGGGGAAGCTTCTTCAACCATGTGCAAGGAAGGAGATGTGGACCTCACTAGTCTTCACCAACAAAATGAACTTCTTCTTGATGAGTCCATAGCAGGTACTGAAAGGGAGAATTACTTAAAAATGTGGGATGGATTTCCTAACCTTTTTGCAAACAGCTACTCACAAGTACGCCAAGTTACCCTAGTAGAGCACAAGATTGATCTCAAGCCCCAAAGTAAGCCAGTGGTACAGCGGCTAAGGCATTTGGGAGTAGTGCAAGCAGAGGTGCTTAAGAAGGAGGTAACTAATTTGCTTGAAGCTGGATTTATCTTTCCAGTAGAAAATTCAGAGTGGATTTCCCCAGTTGTAGTCACTCCTAAAAAGGGTGAAAAATGGCGTGTGTGTGTGGACTTTCGCCCTTTGAATGCATGCACAAAGAGGGATTATTATCCTCTACCCTTTCAGGATGAGATTTCGGATCAAGTTGCAGGTCATGAGTTGTATTCAGTGTGTGATGGATACTCTAGATACTTTCAAATCCGGATTTGTGAAGAAGATCAAAGGAAAACCTCATTTATCACCCCTTGGGGAGTGTATGCCTATAGGGTGATGCCATTTGGCTTGACCAATGCACCAGCAACTTTTCAATGCTTCATGAGTCAGGTATTTGCACCTTACTTGGGGAAGTTTCTAAGGGTCTTTCTGGATGATTTTTGCATTTATTCAAGCCGCATGGATCACTTGGAAAAGTTGAGGTTGGCCCTGCAAAGTATTGATGATGCAAAAGGGTGTCTTAATCCTAGAAAATGTCGCTTGGTACAAAGGAAGGTGGTTCTCTTGGGACATGTTATCTTAGAAGAAGGCATAGAGATGGATCCTGAGAAGGTGCAGGCAATTGTGGCCCTCCCACCACCTACCAATGTACGGGAGGTAAGGAGGATTTTGGGTAAAACAAAGTACTACCCATGCTTTGTTGACATATTCTCTGAGAAGATATATCCTATAAATCTGTTGACAAAGAAGAATGTTTCTTTCCAATGGGGGCCCGATCAAATTCAATCTTTTTGTTTGCTCAAGGAATGCATGAGTCAAAGTCCAATTGTGCAGCCTCCTAGGTGGGGGGAGGACTTTTATGTGAACCCAAGTGTCTCATCACATTCAGTGGGTGCTATACTCTTGCAAAAGGGAGAGCAAGGGCGTATGCAACCAGTGTATTATGCAAGCCGACAACTGACTGATGCCGAGGAGAGGTATGGTGAAATGGAGAAAGGTGGTTTGTCTCTTGTTTTTGCAGTAAAGAAGTTCAAGTCATACTTGTTACCTCGCCCTTTTTTCTTCCTCACATCTCAACTTTCTTTACAATTCTTGGTCCGCAAACCCAATCCTGCAGGAGAAAAGTTTGCAAAGTGGATTTGCGAGCTTCAAGAATTCTCTTTCACTTTTATTACAGAAAACACCACTAGGGCCTCTCTTGCAGATTTGCTTACCAGGAAGGAAGAGGAAGAAGGAACAGGAGCAAAGGAAGAAGTATATGAAGATTTGGAGACACCACCAACTGCTTTCACCATGCATTTTGATGGAGCCTTTAGCCCTTCCAGGCAATGTGGGGCTGGGGGGATAGTTTTATTTGATCCAGGAGGAAAAGAGGAATGATGGCCGTGTAGAGAAACGGCTAGATAAGAAGCTTCTTCGACGCTAGGAAGGCCCCTTCAGGATAAAGCAAAAGTTCAAAAATAACACATTTTCTAGACGATGCAAGTGGCGAGAAGGTTCTCGGACGTGCTAATGAGTACCGCCTAAAGATATTTTACCCTCGAGCACCATGGCCAGCAGACCCCCAAGACAAGCATGGAGGATCTGCTGGGAGAGGGGAAAGATGTGACGTGAAAATTTGATATCTTTCATTGTCAATTTTGTGCATATTTTGATGGTTTCTCAATGGTAATAAGGTGGAAGCTTGTCCAAGAAGATTGCGACGCCTAAATAGAATAACGACGTGGTGATGTGGCGGCTTGGCGGCTACCCCGATAACAGTATTCTATCTTCAAATATAATGGTTTTACTTGATTTAGGGTGCACACATTGTAAATGCCACAAGTATGCTTGATAAATACTTTGGTATGGTAGATAGGCTAGTGATGTGGAAAATAAAAGTGGGCCTTCATGCTCACATGGATTTTAATTGTATTATTAATATGGTATTCACCATAAGGCTACAAGTTGGGGAGTGTGGAAGACATGTGGAGGAGTGTGTGTAGGTGCATAATTGGGAAAGATTCTTCTAGAATGCCTACATGGAAGAGGAGAATTCCGCCATGTGTAAGTGGGATCTCCACCTACATGCCACTTAGACTTGGCTATTATCTCATCACACTTTCAAAGTCAAAAAGTCTTCAATTTAATAATCAATAGAAGACTTAGCCTAAGAGGACAATTGATGGTGACATCTACCCTTATGTCACTGAAGGGTTGAAGATTTTTATGTTGTAATTTGTAACAATGGAAGAGAGGGTGATTCTCCACCTATAAAAGGAGCCCTCCTCTCCCTTTCAAATCAAGGAATGAGCCTCCTCAATTGAGCATTTTTGTGTCATTGCCATTCTCTTATCTTTCAAACCCTTATTCAAACACTCTCTTTACATGTGAATGTCTCATTTAGCATTAGCTCCTCATGCTTAACCTAATTTTGGACCTCTTTGATGATTCATGATAAGTGGGATAAGGAGTTATTATCTTGGCGGGCCTGTGACTTCTCAAGGTAGCCCTTGCCTTATTGCCGCCCTCCTTTGGAGGTACCAATGGTTTTAGCGGTAATGAGCATGTGGAAAGACTTTGGGGACCATAGGTTAATCTTTACGATTGTCTGCTGAGCAATGTTAACCCTTACCCTCTAGCTTGAATCATGAAGGAGATGAAAGGCAAGAGGCTATGTGAAAATTGAGGTTTCATGCAAAGAGAGAGAAGTGCAGTTTTTGTGGTCCAATACCCAAATTTCAACCAGTAATTACTCGTCACTCGGGTATTGGTTTCTAAAATTGATCATATGGCTAGGAAGCTCTTTCTATGCTCTTTCCACTCATGTAACTAATTTCTTAATCCCTTACTTCATTGATGATTAGAATTTCTCCCAAAGTTGCTAATTTTTAGGCGAATTTTGGCAGTTTTATAGTCTTGTAGTAAAATGCTCATAACTTTTCACTCGGTTGTCCGTTTTTGAAAGTTTTTATATGGGCGTGAAGCTCTCTTCAAGCTCTACGCATCTATCTAATCCTCTCTTGCACAGCATATATGGATTTAAAACTGCAATTCTCTGTGTATCTCTATTTTTATAGAATTTTGGCAGTTTTATAGTCTTGTAGTAAAATGCTCATAACTTTTCGCTCGGTTGTCGTATTTTGAAAGTTTTTATATAGACGCAAAGCTCTCTTCAAGCTCTACGCATCTATATAATCCTCTCTTGCACAGCCTATATAGATTTAAAACTGCAACTCCTTGTGTGTTTTTATAGACTTTTGGCCATTTTTTCTTCTTAATCATGATTAATTCCTCTTAATCTCTTATAAAAAGGCCAATCCCATGTGTCTTATCCTCTTGTAAGTGATTGCTATATTCATTTGCTTTAATATATTCCCACCAAATCGCCCAATTCGAACGGATGAACCTTACCAATATTCCCCGTATGTTTCTGTTCACATAATCCTGAGTCGGAAGATTTTCTTCCAACAAAGAATCGCCCTCTTGTTTGGAGCTGCAAGACTGGCAGAAATTCTTGCTTCTCTGGAGCCTTTCATCTTCCCTTCCATGAATTATGATCTCACCTTTGATGTGTATATCTTTATCTTAACCTAGGGAGAGAAAGGGAGGTGAGGAGGCTGTGAGGTTTCATACAAATGTGTTTTGATTCTAAGAAGTGACCGAAGTCCAAACCCCAACTTCGTGTCAGAGTATCTTCTAGAAAATCATGAATCGTGGGATGGTAATCTAGGAAGACCTCCTCCAAGTGCACTGAAGGCAAGTGATTGGAAGATCAAATGGAAGGAATGTGGCAACTTGGCATGTCTTGGGATGAAGAGGCTCTCTATCTTTCACCAACTCCCCTAGTGGGGTGATCTTCTTATAAACCATTTGCTTGACCCGATGCATATTTTCAAGAATGTAGCTGACATTCTGTGGAAGACCATGACAGGAAAAAAGGAGACTAAAGGCCAAAGGGACGACTTAGAAGAGATAGGTTGCATGCAAGAGTTGTGGGCTCGCACTAGACCCAATGGAAAGGTGCTACTTCCAAGAGCCCCATGAGTTTTTAGTAAGATGGAGGAACAACAAGTGAAGAGGATAATTTCAAAGTTTCGGACTCCTACAGGTTGTATGCATTGCTTGAAAAGTGCATTTACAAAGGATGATGATCTTAGTGGCCTCAAGAGTCATGATTGGCACAAGTTTCTACAATTTGTGCTCCCCATAGCAATAAAGGATTGCCTCACTGAAGACATTAGAGCTACTATCTATAAGATTAGCACATTGGTGCGTTGGATTTCTTCAAAAGAGATAAAGAGAGACACTTTGGAGACAGCGCTTTGGAGACAGCGCGTTTAAACTCCATAGAGACACTCTGCATGGTAGAGAAGTTTTTCCCTACAAGTTTATTAACAATCCAGATGCATCTGCTAGTTCATGTTGTAGATGAGGTTGTAGTTGTTGGAACAGTCCATTCAAGATGGATGTTCTTTTTGGAGAGGTTTATGAAGACATTAAAGGGATTTGTTCGCCAAATGGCTCACCCGGAGGGAAGTATGTCAGAAGGGTGTCTAATACAAGAGTCCCTTGTTTACATCACTGAATATTTAAGTTCTTCAAATCCAGAGATACCTCAACTATGGTCTCAAGAGTCTAATAGGCGAGTCATTGGTGAGGAACCTTAAGGCCAAGGCATTAAGAGAAAGATGGATAACAATTTGAGGGAAAAAATCAACAAATTTTGCATCTTGAACTCGCATGTAATGGAGAAGTGGATTGAGACATATGAAGCTCTCAAGCGATAGTGAGTACAAGATCGTTTAAGTTTCAGAAGGAATCGCACTACAAGAAATCTCCCATATCCAGAAGGTCTGCAAGCTCTTCCGAACTTTTCCACAGGTAGATGGCTAGAAGCTATAATTTTAGAAGCCAAACGTGCTGGTTTAACTATAACAGAGGAGGAGGAGGAGCTTACAAAAGGATGTGATTGGCATGTAAGTGTTTAAGTTCTATATGTCTTTTTTTTCTCTACATGTCTCGGTTTTTGTTTGTCCATCAACAATCTTTATGTGCTATTTGTAGTATCACAAATATGGGGCGTTTTGGTCACATGGACGTCATTTTCAAGTAGAACGAATAGACCAAAGAAGAGCAACCTTTGATTGTGGTGTCACAACATAGTTTGTTCAAGAAAGTCATGCAAGTGCAAGTGATGATAACACAATTAGTGGAATGCTTGATTACTTTGGAACCATTCAAGACATATAGTAAAGGTTGGCTTTAGAAGTTTTGAGTTGTTTATCTTTGATGTGAAGTGGTTCAAGGTAATCACAAATGGGTCACATGCAACTGTATGTAGAGACAAGAGTGGCCTCATCCAAGTGGACTCCACAAAGGTATGGACCGATCAGCAAGATACTTTTGTGCGCCCAGAGCATTGTGTGAGCAGGTTGTCTTTTAAGCGGATCCAAAAGATCCACGCTGGCTATTTGTAGTTCAAGTCGCCCCCCGTAGTAAGCAAATTTGTGAAGAATTAGAGCTACAACAGGGTGATGCGGATTCACAGGGTGGTGGGGAGCAACAAGAACAAGCCGATATCAACAATGAAGAGGAGCAAGCAAATGAAGAGGAGCAACTAGAGCAAGATCCAAACGAAGAGGTGCAAACCAATGAAACTGGAAAACCTGTTGAGGAAGAAGACATAGATGATGAGGACATCCTTCATCAAGGGACTTTTAATGATGAGGATGCTGAAATGTACATAGACATAGATCTCTTTGGGGCTACTGATCTTAATGAGGATGATAGAATAGATAATGATTTTTAAAATGATGTATCTTAATGATTATGCAAATAGTTATGACATATTTGTAATGATTTTATGACATTGAAGGTGCAAAGTGATATGGTTTACCATTGTTGTTTAGGGAAGTTAATGTTTGTCATATGGTCCTTTCATTATTTACCATTGTTAATGTTTATCGCCGTCATAATCACTAGTGCAGGTGCAAAACAGGTGCAAAGTGATATGGTTTACCATTGTTGTTTATCATTGTTAATGTTTGTCATATGGTTCTTTCATTGTTTACCATGTAATTTTTATTTTGCACAAGTTTGTCATATGGTTTTTGTCCAACAGGCCATGGGTGATGACTCACCACCGCTCAACTACAGTCCTGATTTCTCATTTAACCCTACACCTCAGGGCATGAGTCCCGAGCAGTTATATGGTTTTTTCTCTTCCATGACTCCAGAGCAGAGAGCCATGGCTCAAACTTATTGGGGTTTTGGAGCAGGGACATCTGCCTCACCATCTGGCTTCACGACGGCAGTTTCCACACCTGTAGGTACGACAGCAGTTCCCACACCTCATACCACACAGCCTTCCACTCCTCTTACAGCTCGATCTACCACCTCTTCACATAGACGTCACTCACGTAGTAGGTCTTCAGGGGGAGGTTGTTGTGGTGGTAGTGCCACAAATGCTATGACACCACCACCACGTGAGCGTCGTCCTTCGCTCTCATCTTTTGATAGCACACCCATAGGTTCACCTTCCACTCCTTGGGGTGCACATGACCATGACAACAACAAGATATACACAATTAGGGATGGGGCACCTATAATGAATAGTGCAGGGAAGGCAATGAAGACACGAATTCGACAATTGTGCACTATACAGTTTCACAACTCTGTTATGACTTTATGGGATCAGCAAGATAAGGAAAAGAAAAATTACATAAATACAAAGATAAAGCAAGAGTTTCAGCCATCTGACCCTATGAATGTCGTCTCTAATGAGTGGATACAATATATAGCTCGCATTTTGATGGGGCATCGTAGGTGAGAGGTGAGGGATGCATTTAGAGAGGGGAAAGAGAAACCTGTTTGGCTAGATGATAGGGAGTGGGAAGCCATAGCTCAGGAGCTCACAGAGACACCAGAGAGGTTTCAACAACAAAGAGAGGCGGCAAGGACAAGACTCCAAACAGTAGGGGCTTCTCATCTTGGGAGTGGTGGTTACGAAACCATGCGCCATGAATTCGTAAGTATTTGTAGCAATTTTGTTTATCTAATTGTATGTATGTGGGCTAAATGTTGATTTCTAAAAGTTGTAATTGTTAATCGTTTATGTAGGAGTTGGCCATGAATCGCTGCTCACAAATATGGCCTTGTGGCCTTATTTGAGATGCTTGAAGCAGAAGGAGAGACCATCAATTGGGAGGCATTACCATAATGTAAGACCTTCAAACTATTGGTATATGATCAAAATATTCATGAGTAATATTTAATTTCTTGTTTATCTGAAAAATAAAAAAACGAGCACGGTTGTCTTTTGTGCTCTATTTTGGATAGAATGGTGCTGTCTGTTTACTGCTGTTGAGTCCTGTTGACTGCAGGCAGCCAGGCAACACCATTCTGTCTAAAAAAAATTCTGCTGTGACGTCGGTATATTCCCCGGTATAGGTGCCAGTATACCTGCCGGTATCTTCGCCAGTAAATCTGTTGGTATTGTCGCTGGTATATCTGCCGATATACACGCTAGTATATTTGCCGGTATAGGCATCGGTATGCACACCGATATAGGTGCCGGTATACCTGCCGGTATAGGCACCGGTATACCTGCCGGTGCCTATACCTGCCGGTATAGGCACCAGTATGCACACCGATATAGGCACCGGTATGGGCTGAACCAAGGCAAATCCCATTACACTTTACAAATCAAGAGTCAGAGAATATCCAATCTACACAACCCTCAAAAATATCACTTGAAAAACAAATGCATGTCATAATTCCAAACTCCATACTGAATCTAGAACCTCAAGGGGCACACAATGACAAAACTGAGCCATTAGTGCCCGTTTACGGAAGAAGTTCCAATAGAACCTACCCTCAGAGGCTCCAAAGAACTTAACAAATGTTGGTTAACAAATGTTGGTCCATCTTCTACAGGATATCTAAGCACATGGATGAATGGGGTACTCAAAAGTGTAGATTGGGAATACAACATTGAGACCCAACTACTGAAGGGCTTATCCACACACCGAATCTATGAAGTCCTTTGGCAAGAAATTGTGCAAGCTATATCTCGTACCATGAAAGGAGCTAAGAATCTTCAAGAGGTTACCAATTTCAATGCTATGGTAGTTCAGAAATGAGCAACACTTCTTTTTGCAACAACCGCCCTAGTTACAAATGTGCAGAGGCCACAAGCTCAAGTAGAAAACTTGTGTGTCGAAACTGGTGGGAACATCACCTCAAAGCCCATCATGTGCTACTTCTATGAGGCCACCACCAAGCCATCTAGAAAAAAAAGCTCCAATTATGCCTCCACATGAGAGGGATGGCAACAAAATATTCACTACTAATGTGGCTATAGCAGCCAAGGAGAGTGAGTTTCCTTGCTCAAATTCACAAGCTATGAAAATGAATGATATGCCTAGCTTAAATGAGAACTCCACCATGGACCCACAAGGAGGATAGATTTCTAGTGCTACATGCTCAAATGCTAGCTCTATTGGCTCTTTGGACTCTTTAGTGGACATAACAACAGCTTCCCCTAAAGATAGCCCAAAATCTCCTCAATCACACCTAATTCAAGCTCTAGGGTTAAAGAGACCATTGGTACCATAGAAATGAACCCTGAGCAAACTTCCCAAAGACCCTTGAGCACATGGATAGAAGGAATTCTAAAGGGACAATTGGGAGTATAACATAGCAACAAACATGCTTATGGATCTTGTCACCAAGAAATGCTATCCTTTGGATTAGCAAGTAGCCATCGAGGACATTGGAAATGAAGTGAGTCTTAATTTGATGATGATGGCACTAAATCACTCTCTGGAAGAAATGAGAAAAGACGAAAACATTGTTACTCATCCGAAGAAATATCAAGAGATCTCAAAGATAGATGCACCTAAAGCTTCTCAAGCTTCTTAGCAAGAGGACAAGCCATTAGCCAATTTCACAAAATGCATCTAGTATGACATCCCTAGATGTTACAAAACCATCAACTGATCCACAAAAGCAAGAAAAGGTCCAAGAACCATCTAACACAAGCATGAATAGAGCCACATATGAAATCCTACCTAGTGACCCATATGTTCCTCTAGCTAGTGGAACCATGGCCATGACGACATCTTTGCAAAATTACTACAATGTTGCCACATCTTGAAACTCTAATCACGCGAGTGAGTTTTTTCCAAAATTTGCTCCTTCATGTGTTGAAGCACCTATGGTTTTATGTAAAACATCTCTAAAACCAAAAAGAAAATGCATTGAACTGGCTAGTTCCTATGGGAAAGTTCTATTTAGTGCTTTGATGGATGAGGAAACTTAATCTCTTTTGCTACTTGGTGCCAACTAGGAAAACCCGAGCTTCAACCAAGTGAAGCTAGAGTGAGAGGTAGCAAAAAGAAAAATATAAAAGTGCTTCGTTTGTTAAAAGTTGACACATATTGTGATAATTAGCACCTAATTAATGACTTCCTAGTCTTGCCTAAAGGTAACTTCAAAAGACCAATGACCCTTTGTTATAATTGGTTTTGATTTCCTTAGTAGCCCTTGTCCCTATGTTTCACGCCTCCGTGCTCCTTTGACTTTCTTTGGCATCAACACTACTCCTGTTTAGCTGCATTCTTGTTAGCTCTGCAAAATCTAGATTTTTGGTTCCTCCGTTCGGATTCCTGCCCTGAGTCTGGAGGAAGGGGACCTATTTGTTTACAAGTAGGTGTGGGGGCTTGCATGGCCACTGTCAACTTTCTCGAATATTATCCCCACACCTCCTTTAAGTCTTCTATGTCATGGTTCTCCCATTGCTCCATTTTCTCTGCCTCTAGCTCATAGACCACGAGAAACTCTTCAACGTCGAAAATTGCCAGTCGAGCTATCACCTTGACCAGCTCCATTTTATCCTTGTTCGCCCTGGCCTGTACTTCTCTTCTGATCCTTAAGTTCTCTTCTTTTATCATGTTCCCTTTGCCTTCAGCCCTTTCTTGGCTTACAATAGCCCTGTCCATCACCTCTTGTAGCTACCTATTTGTTTGTTCTACCCAGACCAGGGATTTCGTTGTATGCCATCTAATGGACATTAATTATGCCAAAAGAAGCATTAAAATTGGTGGCCAACTCATCAATTCGGAGTATATGAACATGATGTCATTCAAGCAAAATTCCAAAGTAAGCAAGTGAAACACATGTGTGTAACACTCAATAAAAAACCCGTTAGACACAAGTGATCTAGGCAAAACCTGATGAGTCCATATAAAACTTAGAAAACATCCAATAAAATCCACCAAAACAAATTGATCAACTGACCCATGATAGAATTTATCTTAGGCTTTAAAAATTAAGCACAAACCACACTTAAACAAGTGCAAAATAAATTATCATGAAAAAGTGTCAAAGGTGAAATACACTTTAAACATAGATTATAGCCATCATTGAAAACCTTAAGGAACATGTCCAAAAAGAATGGCTAAACAATGGTAAAAAAATCATGAAAATATCGTTTAGAATTAATCCAAACAGAAATAACTATTAATACGAGGTATAATCGTATTAATAATATACGAATAACCTGCATCAATTGAATGTCAGCACGAGAAAACGCACTTCAAGATTAAATAACCCTCGAAAATATTAAATTCTCAAGAAAAAGAATTACCATGATTTTTTTTCTAATTTTTCCTAATTTTATAGGGCCTCAAAATACAATAATTTTGAATTCCACCAAACCTATCTTATGGCATTCCAAACCTATATTTTTCCAAAAAAATTTTAGCAATTTAATTTGCCAAAATACCGTTGATATTTTAAAAATACTAATTTTTAGGATTTTTAAAAATAAATTCTAGAATATTCCTAATTTTTCCTGAGAATCCCATTGTTCACAAAATTTCCAATTCTGACCAACAATTCTCAAATCCAATAAAAATTTATAATTTTAATGGATTTTTTAATTTTTTGGGTCAAAAAATATACTTTAAAAGGAATTTGAATGGTCACAGGCACCCGAATGGACACACCACATGCCAAACCCCAACCCCACGGTCAAAAAATTTTGAAATTTGAACGCATTTAGAATACGAACGGTCAAAAAATTTCAGAATCCCAACGGTTTTCCTGGAATATGGAAAGCCAACAGTTTCGGGAAAATGAAAAGACAAAAAAAATCAAAAAGTGGAAGGTCAAAAGTTTCCGGAATACGGAAGGTCAAAAGATTTCCCGGAATTCGGAAAGCCAAAAGGTTTCGGGAAAACGGAAAGCCAAGAGGTTTCCTGGAAGATGAAAAGCCAAAAGAATTTTAGGAGAAAAAATTTCAGAAATTTCCTGAGATTTTTTTTTCCCAAATGTCAAATTTTTCTAGTCCTAACCCATACTCCACTAGAGCTTGTTCCCATGCTCCCATGCTCACAAGCCTAATGTGGGTTAGCCTCCTAGTATATGCACACATAATGTGCATATAATAGCCATTAGGGCAACTGTTATGCAACTCACCCAGCCGATATTATAGAGGAGATTTTGCCAACTCTGGTAGAAAGAACCTTAAGACACACAAGGAAAACCCGAGTCGTTAAGATACCAATTAATCAACTAGAATGTTATTACGAAAGCGAACGACACAAATGCTACAATCCTGATTCATCATAGCGGGTACCAGGCACTGGCTATCCTGGATGGTGGGGTGGGGGTTAGCTTCATCACAAAACATTGCTGGGAGAACTGGGGAAAACCCAATCTAAAAAAGGCAGATCTAATCGTTAAAATGGCTGATGGAATATCTTTAAGGCCCATTGGACTTCTGGAGAATGTGAAACTCAAACTCTTTACGTTTTGCTACGATCATACATTTGTGGGCATGGACTTCCTACGCCAAACGGACTCATATGACATAATATTAGGAAGACTCTTCATGAGGGAATCCAAATTGGTGCATGATTGGGCATTAGATCACGTGTAGTGCGTAGGGATTCACAAATTTGAAAGATAGATCTGAGAACATGGAAAGGGCAATTCTTCGGTAATGATTTGGTCACATAGCGGAATGGATCACATCTGTACAAATATGCCAGTCCTTGGTGGAAAATTCCAAGGAAGAAGAGGAAACAGGAAATGTATGCATCACTTCCTCCTCCGGACTTTAATGAAAACTAGATGCATGTGGTAGCTACCATAGATGTGATGCAACCTAAGGGAACCCAGTATGTGGAATCTGGAACTCTCCCCATGACCTCTATCTGTATGGTTAATTGGCAAACCATTGATGAAGCATCAAAAGAGGAGACCTCTAGCATAAAAGGGACCATAACACAAGGCCATACTAATGCTCAATGCCTTAGAAGGTGGCAAAAACAGAAACGATATATTGCCCGATGAAATGCCCTATTACGAAGAAAACCCACGGATGCCTAGTGGCTGAGATACCTTGAGGTCACTAAGGTACACGATGAGTTTTCTAAGGATTGGGGTGATGAGTTTAGTAACATATCACTAGAAGGAAGACACAAGGAGATAGTCACCCTTCAAGAGCTAGAAACACCTAAGCTTACAAAAGCTGGGCATCAAAAATAGAATAAAGCTTTGGCAGAAGCGGAATGTGAGGCTAGAAATATCATGACAAACCAACTTGCTCTCAGTACCCAACCACTTCAAAACCCACATTGTTGACGAACAAAAAGTGGTCCGACTAACAACAACAAGGGTTAAGGGGGATGGGCTACCCACATCATACGATGGTCTGGCGAAAGTCAAGGAAGTTGATATTGCGAGACCAAGGAAGGAAGCCAGACCCGTATACATTGCTAATGACTTGACTTCGGCTGAAGAAGATGAGCTCGTTGCCCTCCTTAAGAAATTTAAGGACTTTTTTGCCTGGAATTACAAGGAGATGAAGGGGGTACCACTTGAGGTAGTGCAACATACGATTCCAATCATGGAACGGTCAAAGCCAACCAAACATAACCATACCAGATGAATCCTAAGTATACAACAATTGTAAAGTAGGAAATAGACAAGCTCATTGCTACGGATTTCATCTATGAGATAGAATTTATGGATTGGTTGTCACCGATCGTAATAGTGCCAAAAAAGAATGGAAAACTTAGGGTATGTGTTGATCTTAAAAAGATCAAAGCAGCTACTAGGAAAGACCATTATTCACTACCCATACGGAACATGTTTTGGAGAGAGTGGCTGGGGTGAAGAAGCTTACAGCTTCTTGGATGGCTTCTCCAGCTATAATCAGGTGTCCATAGCACTAGAAGACCAGCATAAGATAGCTTTCAATACAATGTGGGGGACATTCTCATACAAGGTTATGCCCTTCGGTCTCACCAATGCCCTAGCAACATTCCAATGATTGGTGTGCACAGCCTTCAAATACTACTTACAAAAGTGGTTGGAAGTATTCGTTGTTGATGATCTATGTGCACACTCTTGATGGGCGGACCATCTAGCTTGCTTAAGGAAAGTGTTCAAGCGTTGTCCATTATATCGTATATCCATGAACCCTTTAAAGTTTCAATTTTGGGTCAAACATGGTGTGATATTGGGACACATTGTCTCAAAGAACGGTATATCCATGAATGATAGTAAGGTCAAGTTGATAAGTGAGCTGCCACCACCCAGTAATTATAAGGGTGTGCAAAGATTTATGGGCCACATGGGATATTACCGCCACTTCATAATTTTCTATGCTGAAATCGCCAGGCCATTGTACAAGCTACTCATTCTCTTGGAATGGACTGAGGATTTCCAGGATGCATATGATCGACTGAAGCATGCACTGGCTAGCATGCCAATTCTATGACCCCCCAATTGGGATCTCATATTTCATGTGCATATTGATGCATCAAACTTTGCTATTGGATGTGTACTAGCCCAACCTTGTGAGTTCAAATTGGACTATCCAGCAGTATGCTTTGCTAGTCATCAGTTAAATGATGCAGAGGTGAACAACACCACCATAGAGAGAGAAGGATTGGCCATGGTTTACGCTGTCAAGAAGTATTGACATTACCTATTGGCCAACAAATTTGTATTCTTCGTGGACCATCAAGCCTTATTGTACTTATTGAATAAGCCTTGCACCACGGGAAGAATCACACGATGGTTGATATTATTGTTGGAATTCTTTACAATCACAGTAAGAAAAGGAACACAGCATGTGTTAGCCGATCATATGTCAAGAATTCCAAATGGGGAACCAGCAAAACTGGTGTCGAAGATGATCTCCCTAATGCTTGTTTATTCAAACTAGACATGGTACCCGAATGGAGTGAGGAAATATCGGATTATCTAGCTCATGGTTACAAGAAATATCTTTGAACAAAGATAAAATGCGACGAATTATCAAGGTTGCTGCACCTTATCAAAACTGATGCGAGAGAACTATATAAGCTAGGAAAAGATAATGTGCTAAGAAGATGTGTGAGAGAAGATGAGTTCATCAGGATATTGGATGAAGCTCATTCAAGGATAGCAGGCGGGCGTTTTGCTGGAGAGATCACGGCTCAGAAGGTACTTCAAGCAAGAATATGGTGGCCTACGTTATTCGGAGACGCCATAGAATTTCTCAAAAGTTGTGAAGAATGTCAGCGCTTTGCTATCCCACAACAAAAGGACAAGATGCCGCTCACCCCTATTATTGATTGTAAGACAACCCTTCGAAAAATAGGGAATATATTTTTTTGGACCTATTAGTCCTGCGTGGCACATCCATCACAAGCCCGATATGTGATCGTGGGCCATGGACTATTTCACAAAATGGGTAGAAGGCCAGAGCCTCGAAGAGAGCTGATGCACGAACAACATCAAAATTCTTATACAAGCAAATTATCTCAAGGTTCGGCTACCCATTAGAATTAGTTAGTAATCGTGGCTCACATTTTATTGATGAGCTATGATTGATCATTTACTGTGGGATTCTTAGTGGTCTATCAGAAATCATCACCTTATTTTCCACAGGCTAATGGTCAAGCAGAGAGCACAAACAAAATTTTGTGTACTATCTTGACAAAAACCTTGGAAGCAAGTTAAACGGACTGGGAACATAAGCTAACAACAGCTCTATGGGCATATCGAACATCATATAAGGTAGAGATGAGATACACTCCCTTCTGTCTAGCTTATGGTGTTGAGGCAGTAATGCCTATGGAATACCTAGTTTCGAGTTTAAGGATTGCAGTGCAAGAATATCTGATGGAGAATGCATTAGTTGAAAGGCTAATTGACTTAGAGAAGCTTGATGAGACCAAGCTAATAGCATCGCATGGACTCATGGTTGAGAAACTATGCAGGAAGCATTGGTTCAACAAAAGATTAAAACAAAAAGAATTGGAAACAGGCGACCTTGTCTTCATGTATGGTGTATGAAGCACTAGGAAAGCGAAACTCAAATCCAGAGTCCTATGACCCTTCCGAGTGTCTGAGATCACACCACAAGGGTCGGTTAGAATTGAGGCAATTGACGGCATACAGATGGAGGGTTACGTTAATGGAGGCAAACTCAAAAAAAAATTTGGACCACTAACCCAAGAGATGCTCTTGCAAGAACATCTCTTAAAACAATAAAAACAACTCGCAAAGGAAAAAATCCAACAAGCTCAAGAGGAGGCTAAGGCAAGGGAGGCCAAAGCTAAACAATTACTCTAGAAGAGACTATTACATGTTAACATGGCCTCCCTGACTCTCTTGGACAAAGAGGAACTGAGCATTGAGCCAGCAAGGCTCAAGGTTGAACTTACTACAATTAAAGGCCCATGAAACGAGCATTGCACTAATAGATACCGGATCAAGTCATAACTTGATATCGTATGAAACATAGGTAGCATTAGATAGACCATGCCTTGAACCCACTGATGTGCAAGTATGCAATGTCCACTTAAAACTACAAGAGCTGAGGGATTTTTAAGTGTTAACATTTTCATCAAAAATAATTCCTTGGTGGGGAAGGTGTTTGTCATGCTTGCAGGTTCGTGGAAGAGGAAATGATTCTAGGACGATCCTAGATCTGTGCTAGCAAATGCAATATCTAATGGGAAAAGAGAACAACATTGTTGAACGAGGGCGACAAGGTCATGTCCATGCCCTTATGGAGCCTGACAAATACAATGAAACAAATCATATTTGATGAAAAAATGACAACTCATAAAATAGAACAAGCATCAGTCCCACAAAACTTACACAAACAATACCCAAAGTCTCAGGGTACATAGAAGTGGGTGCCCAAGGTTCAACTCAAAAACCAACCCCACAAGTAGGAGAAAAAGAATAATATGGGGATAGCAAGAAAAATCCACAAAGAAATCAAAATTTAGACCTGGCTTACACAAACAGATTGGCAGGACTCTAGGCATACCGATAGCCCACAAGGTTTCCATAAGCAATGGGTCCACAAAGACTTACTACAAGCACAAGGATACTACCAAGGCAATATGGTAATATGGGTACCCAAACCCCACTTAGTGGCCATTATCACAAGCAGTTCCGGTAACAAAGAAAAGAGTAGTAAAAGCATACAACATCAATTACCAACCAATTCGAGAACTGCGCCAACCTTGGTGTGGAGGAAGAAGAAAACTCAACAAAATGGGTTGGGAATTTCCAAAGCAATGTCAGTAACCACTTCGGTCTCACAGAACTGAACAGGGACCCTAAAGGTAGAAACAAAGAAGTTCAACAAAGAGACACGGATAAAATCCCCCAACCACAAGACCTAGTAATAACAGTGTTTAGTTGGGTGGAAGGAAGAATCAAAAACTCCCACACGGAGTTAAAACGACTACATCAATAGCTACCCATAAGTGCCAAGGTGTCACCTTGGTTTTCATGGCAATAAAAAATCAAGGTATCCAATTGTTGCACAATGGGTACAAGGTAAGGTGGGTATCATTCACTAATTATGTGCATGTTTGAATGACTCAGCATGAAGAAAAACAAAAAAATAGAAGGTATCAATCTTGTGCATTCATAATCCAAAAAAGTTCACATTGTGAACTCATCCAAAAATGTTCACACCATGAACTGGTTCAAAAAAGTTCACGTCGTGAGCCAACCCTAAAAAGTTCACGTCGTGAACTGGTTCACAAAGGTTCACGCCATGAAACGGTCATTTCTCATGGGCCAATCGAAAGATGCCACATGGCTTTCTTCATTAAGGCAGTCGCCCTGTTCGATGGCTACATTATAAAATTAAAATTCTTTCCTTTCTTGTCATTTTGCATCGTGTGTCCATCGTTACTCGCTTCTTGAGCTACCGCTTCTAATCATCGTGCATCGTCCTTCCCAAATTTTCCAGCTTAAATCGATTGTCATCTATTAAGGTGGGAGCTTGGTCCATTTCCTTTTCGTATTTTTTTTCCTTTTTTATTTTTGATTTTCATGTTTATAATCAATATCTTCTCCATAACAATTGTTGTACATTAATAACACCCGATTCGATGGTTATTCTAAAAATTTCCTTACGATATCATCACTTGCATGCATCATAGTCTTTAATAACGAAAAAAATGGAAAATCGAAAAAATAAGAGAAATCTGCACCTTCAAGCTTCACTGAAGTTTCATGGGACTACCACACCTATAGTCTCATGGAACCTAGGTTCACCAAACCATAGTTCATGAAACTATAGTTTCACAGAATCTCACTTCACGGAACCTGAGTTCACGAAACCACAATTCAAGAAACTATAATTTCACGAGAACCTCACTTCACAGATCTTGAGTTCACGGAACCTGAGTTCACGAAACCACAGTTTAGGAAACTGTAGTTTCACGAAACCTCACTTCACAAAACCTAAGTTTCACAAAACCTCACTTCATGAAACCTGAGTTCATGGAGCCTGAGTTCACAAAACCACAGTTCACAAAATTGTAGTTTCATGGAACCTCACTTCACGAAACCTGAGTTCATGAAACTTGAGTTTCATGGAACCTCACTTCACGAAACTTGAGTTCACGGAACCTTACTTCACGTACCAACTAGTGGCTTTTCTACCCAACGTTGTAGCAAAATACTCCTTCTTTTGCCCCAATGGAGCTCTATTTGCCTAGAACGTGGTTTCAAATGCAAAAATGTGGGCATATGAGTCCTCCTCACTCTTGCCTTTGAATTTTGGGTACTTGAGGGACATCTTGCCCACAACTGCCAATTCTTCCCCTTCATGAGCTTCCTGCCTCTTGTTTGGTGGTTCTTGACGGTCTGCTTCCCTGATTCCTTGGTGGTTTTGGAATTAGTCTCTCCTGCTATTGTGCAATCCCATCTAGTTCTTGATGATCTTCTTCTTGATTCCTTAGTTGTTCCGAGATCAGTCTCTCCAACTACTGTGGAATCCCATTTGCTAATCTTCTTGGTTGGCGTAGTAGATAGTGCAGTGGCGCTTCTTGTTCTATAGCTTTGGCCTATCTATTGCAGTACCACATCTCCCTATTTGAGCTTCCTTCATTCTCCATTCCTGCTCCATTGCTCTTATGGTTCTCTAGTTAGCATTCCTGACACTAGTTAGTGTGTGCTGTCTTTCTAGGCTTCTTTTAACTAGTTTACTCTCTAGTGACTATGCAGGACTTAACCTATACTAGCCTCTATCTCTCTACTCCCATGATCGCGAAAAGTGTTGGTTTCCGGTCAAGACCCGGCACTTGAAGGGTTCCAAACCACCTAGTCAGCTCCGGAGGATATGCGACTAATATAATTCCCAATACGATAAGTTAATGCTAGCCTGTTGCCAATCTACCTATGCTAAGGGAGTTAGTTATGATAGCACAAAGGCTAGCTCCTACATCTACTAAGATCCAAGGCTTAGCTTCTTGTTCTGTTTCCAAATAGGAGTCACTTTTGGAAGGGAATACCCTTAGACCCATACTATAGATTGAAGACATGTTTAAACTAAAACAACCCATGCAATGTAAAAACCAGATAGAATTACACGATACAAATAACTACACCAATAATCACTGTATATTAGTCAAGACTCCGCTCAAAGTATAATGCACCAGTTCCACAGTTGACACTCCCTATGCTTCTCTCTGTCTTGCCTTTCCCAATAGTGTTTCTTTTTTCCCTTTTACATCTGCTAGGGTACTACTCGTTGGAAATATTCAGATACAAGCTTGTTACCAGAAAGTTGTTGCTCAACGGATATATAAAGCAACAAAAGATGGGCGCCGGTCGGTGGCGACCCCTAACATATCAACAAAAGCAGCAAAGCATCACAACTACAAACCAAGAGTCACTTCCATGTGGGAGCTCTTAACGAGATCAAGCAGACAAGGTATCCTTGCCATGGACTCTTTCCCTCTTAAGAGACTTGTAAATCCACCCTTACATTAGGAAAAATTTAAACTCAAATTGCACCCTTTAAGGATTGGTACACGTTCTCTCTCTAAAAAATGGGCTCATGGTGAATTTTTTTTCAAATCAACTAAGAAATGAGCGAACTTTAGACATTTAGAATCTGCTCTTCAAGACCTTTCCAATGATATATAGCATGATGGAAAATTTTTCATATTCAAGAAGTCCCTAAATTTGGTGATGAAATGGCACGTAACATGCCACATCATCACCAAATTTGGGAGCTTCTTGAATATAAAAAATCACCCATCATGCTATATATCATTGGAAACGTCTTAAAGAGTAGATTCCAAATGTCCAAACTCCGCTCACTTCTGAGTTAATTTATAAAAAATTTACAATGGGTCTATTTTTTTAGAGAGAGAATGTGTAACAATCCTTAAAGGGCCTAATTTGAGTTCAAATTTCCCCTAATGTGAATTTATGTTAATATGCCTATGGAATCACCCCTTTTAAATATATTCCACTCCTTCTCTCTCTAGTTTTATCCTCACCACCCGTAGCTCCATCATGAGGGCCTGGGATGGGGTACATGTAATCATCCCTAAAAGTATACCTCTATGGCACCCCCTTCATGATTTTTCCAACCGTGGTTAGGAGCTCAACCTATTCCCAAACCCATGGCTTCATAGACTATAAATACCACCCATTTCTCCCATCCAAGAGGCACCCCAAAATAGCCCTCTAGCACCCAATACCACCCCATTCTCACCCAAAATCACACCCCTCGTACCCCATTAAATCCCCATCACACCCAAGCATCCACAACTCATTTTCACCTTTCATCTCATGGAGCATCCACCGCGAATACACACTCCCACATAGTGTAAGCACCCAAATGAATCCCACCCTCATTAGTTATTCATGATTCATCTAATAGGTCACTTAGGATGTGAATAAAAACACCATGGCAATCTTGCACTTAGCACTAATGTTCTCATAATTCATGCACCCTTGATCTCACACTATCCAATGTTGTTTCCCCTATGATAATGCTTATACATGAGGAATCCTTGAATAAAATATCACTCATTTCCTCTTTCATATGTTTCTTAGCATTTCATTTAGGGGAGTTGGAGTTGTATATTTTAGGTGATATTAATTTGGGGTCATGTCCTACTCTATTGCTTGTTTATTCTCATTTTGTGAATGACCACATTTTTGTGTAGGTGTCCTAGCCCACCCTAGTTTGGCTAGATGGTGCCCCCCTTCTCTTTGGTAGGGAAGCCCTTTCCCTACTAGTAGCCCTTAGTTAGGAAATTGGTTGGGGTGTATAGGCTATCCCGTCCATTTTTTCCCCCTCATGACTTAGACCTGGTCCCACTTTCCTTGCTGTCTGCTTTATTCTAGCCGTTTAGAGAAAATGAGACATAAGAAATGTATGAGATAGAAAGATGGAAAGACATCTAAAATGATAAACAATGATAAGAGATGGCATGATATGAGCAATTCGAGAATGGGCTTTTGCTGAAATCGTATCATCTTTCTAGAAGTCATAATATGCAAGCAAACACTACATACTAATTGATAAAAATGCAATTTGATGTCCCACAATGTGGATGGAAACCTAAATCATGTGGCCACAAATCCAAATAAGAAAAATAAATCATGGAATCATACCTTCGGACTAGATGGATGATGCAAAGTACAGATTCTAATAAAAATGAATCTCTATTGATATCGCGTCGTGCTTCTATGAGCAGTTTTGTTGATATCGCTCCAAGATCTTAGAGTAGCAAGAAAATAGTAGTAGGAATCTGAAATTTGATGGCTCCCAGAGATATTAATGTGTCAAAAATACTGTGTAAGAAAGAGAAATATTGTGAGAGGGTTATGTGGGCCGGATGGAAAGATGGCAGGTTTTATGGAATCCTTTGGTACCTTTTGGTGATTATCGCATCGTCCTTCTATGAGTAGCATAATTGTTCTTTAGATTAAACATATGCATGATATTGATAGGTTCTGACCTTCCATGTGTGGCTCTAGACTATACTGCTATGTGGCAGATAACATCACGTGTGAACATACTCTAACATGTGGTACTGTACTACCACGTGTCGATCGTTTACATTGTGAGGAGAATCAAAATCCCATCCTAAACATGATGTATAGATAGAGGAAATGTATATATGATGGTGTGTGATCAATCCCAATTGGAAAAAGCAATGTGACAAATAAGAGAATAAACGTAGGTGCGCAAATTAAAAAGGAAAGTGCGAGGATGAGCTAAGGAGATGGGGCTGCGCAACCATCTAGAAGGAATCAAGGTGGCAAGATGGGATTGAAGAAGGATAATTAGGAATTATTCAAGGAGACTATAAGAGAGGAGAGGTGGTGGTGGGTGTGTCTCGCCAAGAGAGACTCTCCAAGAGAGAGAGACTCTCCAAGAGAGAGAGACTGCAATGGTGTGTGTCTCCTGCAGGACACTTTTGTTTAGTTTGTTAAAGGTTGTAGGCTAGAGTTCCTATAGTTTTTCAAGTTTGCAAAAGAGAGGACAATGCAGTGTTCGAGGAGCTGTTTGAATCAGAGAGCATAGGAACAACTGAAGTCCAGTGAGATGGCTAGGAGGTGCATCCACTAGGGTCTCTCTACATCACCTCTATTAGAGACTTGATTCAGTTCATTTCCTGCTTAGCTGTTGTTGTTATCTATCACAGCGGTAGCTAAGAGCTGTTTTATATATGTGTAAGAGAGACCTATCATTAAGAGTGGATTCAAAGTTTAAAGTTGTGTTGCTGAGGTCCATATGTGAGGGGTCCTTGAGCATTGTTATGTTTTTTTTTTATAGTGTGAGCCCATGTCTCAGGGCTATTGAGACGCTGATATGTTTTCATTTTGTTGATGAATTCTTAGGGTTTGGGTTATCTCAATTATGAGTGATTTTGCAAAGTATTTATGTTTTGATGTTTAGTTGTGGTGAATGAGTTGATTTGATAGAGTTCATTGAGGTTGAACCCCTATGTGTGCCAGTGTGATGATTGGGGAGTTTCTGCTGAGTCAGTGTTGACTCAATTGGTGTTAGTTGAGAGGATACAGTGTCAGTTGTGTATCAGTAGAGTATCAGATCTTGTCAACTAAACGTGTAGAGACCTTGGATTGTCTTGTCTGGGTTTGAGGGAAGTGTTTTTGTATCTAAGCTGACTATCAGAGAGGTCTATCAAAGCAGTCAGCAATCAGATGGAATAGTGAGTTAAGTTGTGATCTAGAGTCAGTTCTGTGTTAGCTACTGTCCAGCTGAGTGTTTATAGTGTTAGAAATTTGTGAGATTTGAATGTTTTGAGGGCTGGAGAGAGTTAAGAGGACACATGGGAGAGGGTTCCTAATTCAATTGAGTTAGATGATTCAGTTGGGTTTGTCTCGGCGCGACAGTTAGCTGGTAGTGGAGGATATAAGAGGACACATTTGAGGACTAGAGTCAACATCATCATTCTAAATCAGTTTTATAGCCAACTAGGATATAAGAGGACCTTGGAGGACACATTTGAGGACTAGAGTCAACATCATCATTCTAAATCAGTTTTATAGCCAACAGGAGAGGGTTTTGGTCAGCTAGATGTCAGATGAAGTTAGCTCAGGCTTATAGGTTAAAGATTAGATATGTTGGAGGTATCTGCTAACCTAGGAGGACAATTAGAGAAGTGAGCTGGGATAGACTAGGAGGTTTGAGGTGTGTATAGGTGTCGGATTGTGTCAGCTGAAGGACTGAGGACTGTGGCAGGTCTAATTGGTGCCCTTGGAGCTCAGATCTTGGTGTCCCCCCAGTTCTAATCCCTTTGTGTTTTCTTCTTGTGTGTCTGTTGGTGGTGTAGTAGAGGTCGTCACAGCCAGCCATCACACATGATTTGGTGCTCCCACTGAGGATCAAAAGGTTCTTGTTTAGGGATTTGGTCAGTGGGTTGGAGCCCACTTGTTGATCAACTTAGGGCCAATGGCTGGATTTGGTTATGATGTGTTGAGAGGTGAGAAGGGAGAGGATGTTGCTCAATTTTTGAGGAGTGTTTAGTTTGCAGCTTTCAGGAGGATTAACAAAGATGATGATGCCTACAAGCTATAGATGGTGAGTTTGTTGCTAGAGGATGTAGCCAGAGAGTGGTTTTAGTATGAAGCCATGGATGCTGAGAGAGGAAGCAAAGATGGATTGAGAGAATCCCTGAAGAGGAAATATGGGAAAGGTGACAAGCCTAAGTACTGTGGAAAGAGTTGAGTAAGTTGACTTAAGGAGAGGACGAGGAAGTGTCAGATTTTATGGATAGGTTTAATCTTCTTAGAGGAGGATGCTCAAGAGATTGGGAGAGAATCAGGTTCCTCATGCCTTTTCGAAGAGGGAAAAGTTTGTTGAGTTGCTGCATGAGAGCATCAAAGAGAAAGTGGAAGTAAAAGACCCACTCACTTATGCTAAAGCCATGAAGATTTCTCTGTATATCAAGAGAGGAAAATGAGATGGAAGGCTGGATTATGTTTGCCATACACTAGGCCAGGTAGAGTTGCTGCATTTGATTTGAACGATAAGAGTCATGCTAGGGACAGTCAGCATATTGTGGATCAATGTGTGAGTGATATGTCAAAGGATGTAAGGGCAAGGGATTAGTGTGTTTGTGAAGTGACAGAAAGTGTAGGTTGTATAGTCACGGATCCGTAATTGGAGGTAATAGAAATTGGCAAAGCGATGGAGGATTGCTCAGAAGTCGATGAGTTGCCATGGAGGGGGAGGTGGTCCCTAGAGAGCTAGAGTTACCACAGGTACTTGAATTGAGGATTGCTTCATCAGGCGATGCCGGTGTTGAGTATGCGGGTTTGTATGGTGATGAGGTAGAGATTTTGGCAAAATTTCCTTTTTAAGATGAAAGAGGTGATAATGGTGCTAGCATAGTTGAGAACGCATATGCTCTTGAGTATATGGATAGTGGCGTGGATGTGTTGTAGATGTTTTGTTGGATGACACCTTGGAAGGTATCTTTGTTTTATTTGAAGGATCTGTAAACTTAAATGATGGTGAGCATGTTAATGCCTAGGTGGATACTCAAGTGTGTGTCGATGAGGAGGAAGTTTTAAATGTTGTGAGTAGGTTGTGGAATGAGGAAGATGTGGATGTTGACCAAGTGATGCTGATTTGGGATCTTTGCTTGATGGAGTTCAGGATGGTATCATTGGTATGGTTGGGGAGTTTTTTTGTGATGGAGAGGATCCTTTTGAGGAATGGACTGAGGGCCTGATAAAAGGTGCTAAGAGTTGAAGAGAATTCTGAATGCTATGGTGAGTCAAGGATGTTTGTGAATGGAGAGACATGGAAGGGGCTAGATAGCAGGTATGTGTTGGAATATGTGATCAATGTCATGGCCTAAGGTTAAGGCACACAATGAAATGTAAAAGGACCATGTAATATGAAGAGAATCTAGGTGAATGAAGGGTAAACCCCCACTTGGAATAAGCGAGTTTCAGAAGATGCTCTGGAGGCTATATTCTAGGGAGCCATGTGGGGGGAGATGGCCTTGGATGCCCTTGATGATATGTAAGCAATGATGTCACTCAACCTTGTACACCTTGGCTATAAAATGATGGCCCTCCTAATGAGTAATACACAAATTTCTATGCTATGTGAAGCTCCTCATTATGCTGCCATTGTGTTTCCTTAATCCTTGATTAAGTACTAGTTAATTACCTTTTTGCTCATGTGACCACCATGGTTTATCTTGAACCACCATAGCTCATTTATCATCCCTTGCTCACATTAAGCTTGCATTATCACTCATTATGATTTTACCAACATGGTATCAGAGCATTGGTTATCCTTAGGCATAGTAATTAACCACATTAATCATATTTTTCATTTTTCCAAGCTTTCCATTAAAGCTCCAACTCACCCCATGCTGGTTTTTTTCTTCATACAAGCTCTATAGTCCATCAAATCTCAAGCTTTTTGATTCAAAAGAAAGCTAGCAGCCGGCTCCATCGACGCCTAGCTCCATGTGAGCTCCCACGCTGTATACGCGGCGCAATCAACTCTGCAACAGCACGCTGCCTTCTAGCAAAAATCGTCAAATTCACGTTGTACGGTGAATGGTTTGCTAATTCCTCTTGTGAGCATAACATTGATGCTATGAAGCCCCCACGTGTTGAT
The DNA here is from genome assembly GCF_041138505.1 of Cibotium barometz. Classification (NCBI taxonomy): domain Eukaryota; kingdom Viridiplantae; phylum Streptophyta; class Polypodiopsida; order Cyatheales; family Cibotiaceae; genus Cibotium; species Cibotium barometz. The sequence continues at coordinate 31,873,099 of NC_141092.1, read as the reverse complement.
TTTCATGAGCAATGGTCCACTGTAGCTACTGTTTGAACTAATTTATCAGTAGTAGTACATGCTGTGTTGCAGAGAAGATTTCCAGAGATTGAAGCAGCATCTTGACATGTTTGAGTGCTGAGTTTAAAGCCAACACCTTGGTTTTCACTTGATTTAAAGCATTTTATGTTTCTCATTTGGGAAGAGCTTCATTCAATTGCTCAAAGCTCACTCTGTTTTTTGGGGCAGTTTTCCCTCTTTGAATTAATCACCTCCACTAATCATCATGTACTTAATAGTAATTATCTTTTGAGATGACATTTTAACATGCATATTGAGTTGAATACCTCTTTGCAATCATGCCTTCGGATGCGAAATCATCTAATGAAGCTTATATCAAGAAATCATTGAAACCCAAAAGCAAAATTAGAAAACCTAGGATGAAAATCAAGTCTAGGCCCAGTTATTATTACTATGCAAAGGCTTATGGGTTTGGGGAATTCTTGAGTAATATCATGCATCTATATGGTGAAGGGGGATTCTAGCTTTTAATACTTTGCATTATTCAATTCCAATCATGGAGTCAACTTACATATCATCCTCTTTCATCAAGAAATTCAACGGTCATGACTTCCACACTTGGCAAGTCAAAATGAGGTTCTTACTAATGAAAGAAGGAGTTTGGGGCATAGTCAATGGTACTGTACCTAAACCTGCCACACGAGAAGGAGAAGTCTCTTGGCAAACCAAGGATGAGAAAGCATTAGCTCTCATTGCTCTTGGAGTTGAAGATAGTTATATACATTACATTGGTAATGGAACATCTTCATAAATTGCTTGGAATTCATTGGATAAATCCTTTGGTGCTCAAGGCCTCCACAGCAAAACCAGTCTCAAAGTAGACTTTTACAGTCTAGAGTTCAAGGTTGATTAGACACTTGCGTCTCACATCAACACCATGAAGAGATTGATGGCCCAGCTCGAAGCCATCAATGAACCAGTCAAGGAGAGTGATGCCATAGCCATCCTCCTAAAGTCAATGCCATCCGAGTATGATACACTCATGCCGAGCTTAAAGTACATGCAGGATCCCACTTTGAAGGGGGTAGAGAGTGTTCTCTTGGAAGAAGAGAAGAAGTTGAAAGGTAGGGCCATTGATCTTGTCTCAACCCAGGCATACCTTGTTCAAAAGCAAGCCGGCAAACCACTCCAATGTACACATTGTGGAAGGACAGGCCATCTTCTCAAGAATTGCTACTACAAAGACAAGCCAAAGAGAATGTGCACCAAATGTGGAAAGCCAGGTCACCTTGCCGACAAATGCTACACCAACCACGCAAATATGGCAAGCACTTCGAATGATTCCGAAGAAGCAATTCAAGCATGTAACAATGTTACTACCTCTTTTGATGAAGCGGTAGATGCAGATTGGGCTTTCTAAAGCCAACAATGTTTATGCCCTCTCTTACCCAAATGTTTATGTATGGACACCTCTAACCACCGATGATGTAGGTTATGTGTTATTTTTATGATGCCCACAATATCTCTCAGTAGGCCATGTAGCCCTCAAGGGGGGATTGATGGGGAGTTGGGTCTCCATGACCAACAAATGATGATGATGTCCATGGATATGATGATGATGATGCTATGATGATGATGGGGTATGGGAGAGGAATATGTAAAATGGAAAAGTACAGAAAAATAAATATGCATCCTCTAGCATAAATAATGAGGATAATGAGAGGTTGTTTGTTATGCAACATGTGGTTAATGTTGTGTCTGGAAATGATGTAGCAGCATGTAAGGATGATGTATGGTATGTTGGTTCAGGTGCTTTGAACCGTATGACAAGTCATGGTGAGTGGTTCAAGGAAATGAAGTCTTGAAAGATCAGGTTTTGTTGAAACAAGGATGACAGTGCTCATCTGATTGCCCATGTTGGAGATGTGCCATTGCCTATGCAGGATGGTAAGGTGAAGTACCTTGCAGATGTACGTCATGTTCCAAACATTAAAAAGAATCTAGTTTCTGCTGGCTAGATGATTGATTAGGGTTTGCAGGTCCGATTTAACCCTGATGGCGGTTCTGTCGTAGAAGACTTTAAAGATAAGTGCAGGTTGGTTGCAAAAGGTAACAAAGTAGGCAGAATGTTTACATTGAATGTAAATATGCTTGAAGTGAGTGCTGCAATGTTTGCAAATGGTTTAGGAGTTATTGCCGATACAGAAATTTGGCATATAAATGTGCGAAGAATGAGGTCTATGCAGACTAAAGAAACAGTGAGACAGGGCTGCCTATGTTTAAAGTTGAAGGTATGCAGAAAGTATGTGAAGCATGTCAATTTGGAAAGCAAACAAAGCATGTATTTCCACATGATAGAAATGTGAGCAAGAATGTACTAGATGTTGTACATTATTCATATGTATGGGGTCCTCCGAAGACTATGTCTATGGGTGGCTGAAGGTACTACATAACATTCATTGATGACCACACAAGGAAAGTGTGGGTGTATTTTATGAAGCAGAAGAGTGAAGTTTTCACTCATTTTCATAATTTCAGGAGTGATGGCTCAAAAACATACAGGAAAGCATGTGACGTACCTAAGGTCAGATGGAGGGGGAGAATACTCCTCCAATGAGTTCTTTGAATTCTTGTGATGGAGTTGCTGAGTGGAAAAAAGGCACATTACAGAGATAGCACATTGATGGTAGAGAAGAATATGTCGCATAGCTATTGCGCTGAGGCTATGTCTACAGCAGATTATATCATGAACAGGACTCCTACTGCAGCCATACATGATGTAACGTCAGAGGATAAGTTTACTGACAAGAAACATGATTTGTCTCACTTGAAAGTTTTTGGATGTATTGAAAATGTGCATGTGCCAGATGAGTTGCGTACTAAATTGGATCCAAAGGCAAAAAAATATGTGTTTATTGGGTATTCTCTTGAGAAAAAGGGATATAGATATTATAATCCTGCTACACGTGAATTAAGGGTAAGCAAGGATGTTGTATTTGATGAGATGAGTAGCTAGTATGCTACTGAAAAGGATGTTGTGGGGGCTGATGTAAGTGGAAATGTGGTTGCATAGAATGCAAGTCAGCAATCATAGTCATTGAGTGGACCAGGAGAGTCCTCATCTAGTGGTTCTGTTGATAGACCATGGAATGGTAGGTTACGTCATAATACCAATCCTAGAAATATAATTAGTACATCACATAAAGGTAAAGAGAAAGTGGTTGAGCCCCTTGGTATGTGTGATATTTCTGTAGGGCATTCTCTTGTTGATGGAGAGTCTAGTGGCTCGGAGATGAGCTCTGATGAGGAGCTTGGGATTCCAACAATGAGGACACCTGGTGTGAAGAAGGCTATGGAAGCCAGGAATGCAAAGTTACGAAGATATGGAAGAGTCAAAAACCTTGTGCAGAGGTTGACTTATGATGATTATGTGGCACATCATTATGCTTATATGGCAAAAGTTTTGCAGGTTGTAGAACCCACATGTTTTGATGAGGCTATTGGAAATGTATGTTGGGAGAAAGCTATGGATGAGGAGATAGATATCCGCATTGTATGGAGATGAGACTTGGGAGAAAGCTATTGGTTGAAAGCTATTGGTTGTAGAACCCACATGTTTTGATGAGGCTATTGGAAATGTGTGTTGGGAGAAAGCTATGGATGGGGAGATGGATATCTGCATTGTATGGAAATGAGACTTGGGATTTGGTGCCATTGCCTGAAGGCAAGAAAGCTATTGGTTGTAAGTGGGTGTATAAGGTGAAACATAACAGTGATGGTAGCATGAGCAGGTACAAGGCTAGATTGGTGGCCAAAGGATATGCGCAGACACATGGGATTGATTATGAAGAGACATTTGCTCCGGTTGCAAAGATGGCAACTCTAAGAGTTGTGATTACAGTGGCTGTAGCTAAAGGCTATTTTTACATCAGATGGATGTAAAAAATGTATTCTTGCATGATGACTTGCAAGAAGAAGTGTATATGGATCAACCACCTGGTTTTGAGGATACAGCTCACCTAGAATATGTATGTAGGCTTTATAAGGCTTTGTATGGGCTGAAGCAAGCTCCACAAGCATGGCATGACAAGATTGCTGAGTATCTTGTCACTATTGGTTTTCATATGGCAGATGTAGCTCACTCTTTGTATGTGCGCAAGAGTGATAACGGTATTGTGATCATCACCATCTATGTAGATGATCTTATTGTTGGGGGTGACAACTTGGATGAGATTGAACATGTGAAAAGTCTTCTCAAAAGGAAGTTTGAGATGAAGGATTTGGGAGATCTGCATTACTTTTTCGGAATTGAGGTCATTCACACACCTGATGGTATTTGATTATCATAGAGACAATATGCATTGGACATGTTGTCCAAGTATGGGATGGCTGATTGTAAGTTAATTTTGGTGCCATTAGATCAAAATTACAAGCTTAGAGTGGATACAAAGTTGTGTTGGAGGATCCCATTATGTACAGGAAGATTGTGGAGAGTTTGATCTATGTCACGATCAGCAGGTCAGTGAGTTACACTGTTGTTAGAGAGCTAGTTTATGCAGGTTCTCTGCAAACCACATCTTGACAGTGTGCAACACACACTTTGGTATTTGAGGGCCACTGTTGATTATGCATTATTTTATGCAGCAGGTGTACCATTGGAGCTATATGGGTACAGAGATGTAGATTGGGTAGGCAACATCTCAGACAAGAGATCTACTAGTGGATTTATATTTTCATTGGGGAGTATTGCTGTGACATGGAGCATCAAGAAGCAGCCCACAGTTGCCTTGTTGAGTACAGAGGTAGAGTACAGAGAAGCTGTGGTGGCAGCATGTGAGGTAGCTTGGTTACACAAGATACTTGCTGATTTGGGTTGCATGTGGAGAGAAAGGTTATTATATATTGTGACAATCTTAGTAGTATATGGTTGGCTAGGAACCTAGTTTTCTAAGTACATTACCACTTCATCAGGGAGAGAGTCTTGTCAGGGGACATCAACTTGGCCTATGTCAGCCCATAGATTAGGTCGCTAACATCTTCACGACGGCCTTGGGAGCTAAGAAGCTCTGCAGATTTCGAGATATGCTTGGAGTTCATGAGTTTGAGTTGAGCTTGAGGGCGAGTGTTGAGATGTCAAGCTCAACATGAACTGACACTCATGAGGCTCCTGTATGATCATTTGATATTTACATCACTGGCGGGTTTGGTAGCTGGCACTGACATATCTTTGGATTCTATAGCTGGACTCTACAGACTAGTTAACACCTACCCACTCCACTTAGCGTGTTCACATTATGGACTACTTATATATACCCTATTATGTGTGTTAATGACTTTATCTTCTTTGTAGACCTCTTTTGTTATGTGAAGAAGAAGAAGAATTTTCAGGCTCTCACCTTGTGTGTTCTCTTCTAGGGTTTGTGTGAGTGTGTGTGTGCTTGCAAGAGCTCAAGGTCTATTCTCCCTTGCATCTTTTCATTCTTCATGTATTGTGCAGGCTCAATATGTGCATGTCTCCTCCCTATCACCATAAAGAAACTCCACATGACGCTTCATAGATGAAGGGAGTGGAAGGTCTCAAATGTGCACCCCTTCATGTGTTTTTGCACCACAAGGCCGACTATACCATGCTCTATCCCCTCCTCTCAGCTAACCATCTTGATGATATTTCCCCCTCCAATTCTAGATGCCCCTTTGTAATGGGTTCACCTCTCTAAGAAATCTCATTTTGATCACTTGTATTTCCTTCTGTAGTAGATAATTCTCTCTCTCTCTCTCTCTCTCTCTCTCTCTCTCTCTCTCTCTCTCTCTTATAGAGAATCTCTTTCAATAGTTGCATGGCCTACTCGTATAGATGACCTTCTCATCACTTGGCTCTTTTTCGATCTAACAGATGGTAATGTCTTACACTCGGCATTGAAGGCCTCAATCTTGTGCTTTTGTTGCGTTGTCAAACCTGCCAAAATAGCTCATCAAGGCCGACCAAGTGAGATCATCATCAGTGTGAGATAAATATTATGTGAGATGCACATAACGGTGGACACATGATGCAGACACAAAACACATACATGCATGCAATGCTCACAAAATAACATGCTCCTAAGGCTCCAAAAAAATGCAACAATGGTGGCCTGCGGGGAAACTAGCCTGCTAGTATGAACCCATATTTTTGGTTAGACTTGTGCCTTATCCATTGGGATTCCACTTCTATCAAGTGTTTTTAGCTATCCCATTTTCGTTTCTTCTCCAAACATTTGGTCCTCTAGCCTTTTGTGATATCCCATTGTCCCTCATGTGATTCCCTAGAGCATCACCTTGAAATGGCACACGTTTTATGGTTACTTGGCCCTTTTGGTTTCTTTCCCCAAGGCTACAATTTGTCATGTTTCCAAGAATTTCAAGGTCAGGTGAAATTCCAATTTTCTTTGGTTCTTGCTCTAAACCTTAGTGCTAAATTTGTATCCAAATGGCATTTTCTACCTCATACATTTTGGTGAAAGTGATAGTGGCCTTCCTAACCTCACATAGACTTGCAATGATCCTAACAAGCCCTTGATAAAGCTCTCCATCAATATTCTTTTGTCATAACTATGGTGATCACAATGTTTTCTTTTAAACTTGGCAAACCTACCTACATAGCTTCTTGTAAGATTCCTCCCTCCAACTTTTGAGGTATGCAGGTGTAAGAACCTCCCCTTCTGATATTATAATTATTCCCCTCTCTGAAATAAAAGAAAGATCATGTTTTACCCTGTTTTGGCCTGGAGAGAGAAAATGTCTAGAGGGAGGTAATTCAAAATTGAGATATTTTTGGATATAAAAATCCTCCTAGTGTCTAAAATGGTTTCCCCTCAAACAGAAATTCAAAAAGAACTTTCCAATGTGCAATTGGAATTAATTGAAAATAGGTATAAAGGACCTTAGCTTAAGGGCCCAGATTTTCAGAAATTTTTAGATTATGGTCCAATTAAGGTTCCTATGGGCCAATAGGATCAATCCAAGTGTAGGGAGGAGATAAATTGAAGAATAAAAGAAAAACCCCCCAAAAATGGGTAAATGCTCACATAAGATGAAGAGTGGACTAAGGACCAAAGAAAAGAATTAAAAAAATTAAATTTTGACACCTCAGTGTGGGGATCTCCCCTCATGAAGCAGGCACCTTTTTCTCATCGATTCCCCTAATTTTCAATCAATAAAATGAGATATTTTCATCTCTCCTCTCTCCTATTTCAAAACTAGATCCAAAATGTAAGCTGAACTGACCCAAAAATGGTCAAAAATTGACCAAACTCATATGGAAAATTCTAGAATCAGTTTTCTTGCTTAGAGGTCCACTTTTTCCTATAAATAGAAGCCTCCCCCTTTGTAAAAGCTTAATGGTGTTTATGCACTGTTACTCTACTCTTGTCCTAAGCCATCTACATTGAATTTTTTAATAATTCAATTATTTTTGGCCTAATCCTCTCCAAAGTGAATTGGTGGCCACTGTTGCTTCAAACAATAGTAGAACCCTCAATCCCTCAAGCCAAAGGAGAGCTTACAAGCCTCAAGCCAAAGGAGAGCTTACAAGCTCCATGTAAGCTAATTTTCTTACTTTGTTTATGAATTTTAATGAAAAATCTATGGTTTTCTTGATTTTTATGTTTTGCAAATGATTGAATTAAATTCAAATGCTATGCCTTTGATTAAAAGGCCACCCCCTTCTCTTTTTTACATTTCAACCTTTCTTAATTCTAGAAAGATTAACTAAGTGATTAATTTAACTCTTCTTATTATTTACTCTCTTGAATTTAGAAAATTGTGTAGATTAGAGTTCTATAATTCTAAATTGGGTTAATTAAGTTAAATAAAGAAAGATAAAAATGAGAAATGGTCAGCCATACAAAGGAGGTTATGGCAAAATTTTCTAGAATTTTGTGAAAAAGAAAGTTTGTTTTTATGTTATTCTAAAAGAGTAATTCCCACAATTTTTGCATCTAAAAGAAATATTATAATTACTCCATGTACATATTCACCTATGAATATGCATGGATATCACTGATATTAATTATTAAATTTGATTTCTATGCATAGAAAGATGCATAATGAATTTTTTTTAATTACAAAAGTGTTATTCTTATTAAATTTGATTTCTATGCATAGAAAGATGCATAATGGAATTTTTTTATTACAAAAGTGTTATTCTTATTAAATTTGATTTCTATGCATATAGAAAGATGCATAAAGAAAATTTTTTTATTACAAAAGTGTTATTCTTATTAAATTTGATTTGTATGCATAGAAAGATGCATAAAGGAATTTTTTTAATTATAAAAGTGTTATTCTTATTAAATTTGATTTCTATGCATAAAGAAATTTTTTTTATTATAAAAGTGTTATTATTATTAAAATTGATTTTTATGCATAAAAAGATGCATAAAGGATTTTTTTAATTATAAAAGTGTTATTCTTATTAAATTTGATTTCTATGCATAAAGAAAATTTCTTATTACAAAAGTGTTATTCTTATTAAATTTGATTTCTATGCATAGAAAGATGCATAAAGAAATTTTTATTATTATAAAAGTGTTATTCTTATGAAATTCGATTTCTATGCATAGAAAGATGCATAAAGGAATTTTTTTATTACAAAAGTGTTATTCTTATTAAATTTGATTTTTATGCATAGAAAGATGCATAAAGGAATTTTTTTAATTATAAAAGTTTTATTCTTATTAAAATTGATTTTTATGCATAGAAAGATGCATAAAGGAATTTTTATATCAAAATTAGAATTCTCTTAAATTCTATGAGTATTTGATAAATGAATAATTAAATACTCTAAGAGAGAAATTTATATCGTTTTATATTCACACGGATTGTAAAAAGAAAATTCAAGAAATCTATCGAGATCAAAATATTCAGATAAATGATTAATTTATTCCTCATTGGAATTCGTAACTAGTTTAGAAATTGGTTAAGTGAATATTCAAAGAAAGAAATTCAGTAAAATAGTAACTGAATTATCAAACCTTTTTGAGAAAGATAGTTCAGGAAAAATCTTATCCGACTCAAACCTTGAATCAAACTATGACCAAGACCAAACTCTTTCGTCAATTTCGAGGAAAGAAGGTGTGACCAGTTTAGAAAAATACACTCAGAACTCCTGCCAAATCTGCAACTAAGTTTGAGACCCTTCAAATTGATATGTGGATCAAGGTTATAAAATTCGAGGAATTCTGGTATGAAAATCAAAATTTTGATCAAGAAGTTTTGGGGATACTGATTCAAGAGATACTCCTTGTATTCAAAAGAAAACCAAACTGAAAACTTGCATAGAAACCCTCTTCTCTTAAAGGACTGTCTTACGCTAGAATGCTGGAGGCAGCATTTGGTATATGTTTTTCTAAGGGAAGTTCTGTTGCAATTAGCTAGCGGGGAGTGTTCAAAGGACGGCTCATGCGCGGCAAAGCCTGCCCAGGTCTTGACCAACCTCGGTATGGTTGAAAAATGGTACGCTTCCGGTACGATGGGCGAGGGCCGATGAAGCGATCGCTGAGTGAATCAATGTGATGACATGTGAATCAGATAGGTGTGAAAGAATGGATGTGAATGTGTATGTGAAGAATGGATGTGGATGTGTATGTGAAGAATGGATGTGGATATGTAGTATGTGAAAGAATGGATGTGGATGTGTATGTATGTGAAGAATGGATGTGGATATGTAGTATGTGAAAGAATGGATGTGGATGTGGATGTATGTGAAAGCATGGATGTGGATGTGTATGTGAAAGAAAGGATGTGGATGTGTATGTGAAGGATGGATGTGGATATGTATGTGAAAGAATGGATGTGGATGTATGTGAAAGTATGGATGTGGAGGTGTATGTGAAGAATGGATGTGGAGGTGTATGTGAAGAATGGATGTGGATATGTATGTGAAAGAATGGATGTGGATGTATGTGAAGAATGGATGTGAATGTGTATGTGAAAGAATGGATGTGGATGTATGTGAAAGAATGTGATGTGATGTAAAGAGATGTGATGTGACATGAATATATGTGGATGTGAAGTGATAGATATGAATGTATGGATAGATGTGGGTAGTCGTACATGTGAACGATTGGATGGATGTGGATGAATGAGATGAGATGTGTATGAATGAGATATGATGTGGATAGATGTGATGTGATGTTATGTGGATAGAATGAATGTGATGGGATGGTGATGAGAATGAATGTGATGGATATGAATGAATGTGATGTGATGGATATGAATGGATGGAGGTGATGTGATGTGAAATGGATAGATGTGAGTGAATGAGATGTGATGTGAATCGGGATGTGAATGAATGAGATGTGATGTCATGTGAATCGGGATGTGAATAAATGAAATGGGATGTGAATCGGGATGTGAATGAATGAGATATGATGTAAAATGGATGTGATATAAATTGGGATAGATGTGAATGGATAATATGTGATGTGAATGAATGTGATGTGATGTGATGTGAAACGAGATAGATGTGAATGAATGAGATGTGATGTGAATGAATGAGATGTGATGTGAATGGATGAGATGTGATGGATGTGAATGAATGAGATGTAAGGTGAAATGGATGTGATGTGGATCGGGGTAGATATAAATGGACGAGATGTGAATGAATGTGATGTGATGAGATGTGGATATGGGTAGATGCGAGTGGATGAGATGTGATAAGGATAAATGAGGAAAGATGTGATGAGATGAAAATGATGTGATTGGATGAGAATGGGAATACATATGAAATAGATGTGGATTAAATAATGTGGATTGATGTGGAACACTGTGGTGGAAAGACGAGAGTTCGTTATAGAAACTGTATTTATGACCTGTTTTTAATTGACTGTTTTATGTCAAGAATGCTGAGGAAGCATTTTGACCATCTTGTGAATGAGGTCGTGGAGACCTAACTGATTAAAGTTGCAACAGCTGAAGGAGAGTCAATGAGGACGTGTCGCATAGCAAGGTCGAGGTCTTGACCAGCCTTGGTTCGATTTAAATGGTGAGCTTTCGGTACAGTGGATGAGGGACCAAGGAAGCGGCCTATGAGTGAAGCGCTAGGTGACCTGCGAAGGATCCTGGAGGGTGCTGACCATACGGTGCTCGGGCTTTGGGTCACCGAAGATACCCACATGTGTATCGGGGAAGATATTGGATCAAGCAGTAAGAGTTATTTTCTGAATTCGGGCATGGATCTGGTTGATTGACTTTGTTGGTCCTTAACGGATGAGTCCATGGCTCTTTTATATGGATCTGTTGGTTGATCTTGCTGATCTTCAACAGAGATTCCATTTTGATTTTTATAAGTGAATATATGTCGGGTACTATGAGCTAGGAACTATCAAAAAGGCCCTTGAGTGGACAGGTGGTGAGCGTTCTGGTTTGCCAATGATGCCATAGGTACACCGATTGAAGGAAAAATTGGAAATTAGGATTCAACCGGATATTTTGGAGGATTATGATCAGTGATACTATAGTTTCATTAAAAGACTGTTTTAAAGACAGCTGAATCTGTGAAAAAAAGGCAATTTCATATTGGGTGTGTAAGTGGTATGACTAGTTTTAAGTTTGCATGAATATTCGGCTAGCGGACCTGAGAACTCTTTTCCCTGGTACCCAGGACAAAACCTAACCAAATTCTTAAATGGATCCCATCACTACAATGGTTGGGCGGTTGGCTAACCCACGGGACTGCTGGATGGGGTTAGGCTGAACTGATGGATCCCTAAAATGAGACTCAATTCTGTTATGGTACGATAGATGAAGTAAATCCTAGATAAAAATTGTTCTATGGAAAAGAATCAACGGTTATGCCTCTCAATGAGGAAAAAAGCGTTGGTCTCTATGATCCAAGTGCAAGTCTTTTCCTTGATCTGACTATGGGACTTACGGGCTCTGTCTGACCAGTTCAATTAGTTAAGGCTCTTGACTACGTTAGAGTAAAATTATCCTGGAGGAATCGCCCGTGCTTTCCGGGTGAGGGAAGTTTTTCTGGGTTCGGTTTCGGAAAAACCGAGGGATTAGTCTCTTGTCTGGATATACGTGAGCGAGGCCCCGAGTGAGGGACCCTGTCCCACGCAAGAAGTGCTACTTCCGCTACTAGCACCCCAGAATTCGTTGCGCGGAGGGGACAGGGACCTTTTGCTTCTCACTATCTCATTTTCCCCTTGAAAGAAACCACCCAATGATTCTTTGTATTGATCAAAGTTTCTCAAAGTCTTAGCTTAATAATTGCATACTGATTGAGCCTACAATATAACATAGAAACTACCAAATGTTAAAATAAATACTCTATAGAATAAATTAAAATTCAAAGTACCAAATGTTAAAATTAAATCCTTTTTAGAATAATTTAAAAGAAAGATTATAAAAGTACAAAGTACTTACAAATTCATTCTTTGAACTCCATCCAACAAAGCTATCTCACTAGTTTTCCTTGGATCAATGAAAGTGTAAATTGCCCTTATATGCCTTTCCTTTGTGTCCTTGTATGCATCATTAATAAGTGTCATCCATGCCATGGTTCTTTGGAAGGTACTCCTTAATGAAGTAACATCACTTCTCAAGCCTCTTACCCATGCATATGGAATCAACCTGCACAATGGTATCCAAGGACATGCATCTGAGATCAAGAATCTATACTTTGATATAAGATCAAGAGTTTGCAAAAGTTGATCTCAAGAAAGTGAATGCTATCACGCACAGGGATCATTGCCCCTTACCATATTTAGAACATGTGCTCAAACGAGTTGCAGGTAAGGAGGCCTATAGCTTTTTGGATGGATACTCAGGCTATAATTAGATTTTGATCGCCCCTGAGGACCAAGCTAAAATAGCCTTTGCCCCACTGAGCATGGTGTATATGCCTACAGAGTTATGCCATTTGGTCTAACAAATGCACCAACCACGTTCCAAAGACTTATGAATACCACTTTACTTCTTAAGAAAGTTTCTTAAATATTTCTTGGATGATTTGTGCATTCATTTGTCTTGGAAAGAGTACCTAGAGTGCCTAAAAAAGGTGTCGATTTTATCACATATCCTTAAGCCCTTAAAATGCCAGTTCTAGGTGAAACATGGAGTTATTCTTGGGCACATAGTGTCCAAAAATGGGATTTCCACTGATGAGAGCAAAATCAAGATCATCTTGGAATTACCCCTACCAACAAACTAAAAGGGAGACCGAAGATTCATGGCCATGCGTAGGTTTATTCTTTTCTATGCAGGAATAGCTCGTCCTTTTTACAAGCTACTGATTTCATTTATATGGACTGATGAGTGTTGACAAGCTTATGATGCGTTGAAGCAAGCCTTGGCCAATGCTCCAATCTTGAAAATACCTAACTGGGATCTCATCTTCCATGTGTACATTGACGCCACTAACTTTGCAATTGGATGTGTCCTAGCACAATGAGGGGAACACAAATTAGACTATCCTATTAGTTTTTCAAGTCAGCAAGATAAGGTTGAAATCAGCTACAACACCACTAAGCATGAAGGGTTAGCAATGGTTTATGCTATAAAGAAATTTTGGCATTGCCTCCTAACAAATTTGTTTCCTATGTCGACCCCATCAAGCCTTGTTGTATCTAGTAAACAAACCATGCTCCACGGGAAGGATCACAAGATGGTTGTTGATTCTTCTCAAGTTTGATTTCACAGTAGTTGTGAGGCTTGGAAAGAAACATGTCATGTATTGTATGCAATGTCCCACTTATGTTGGTAGTCTAGAACTTATTTTAGGCACTACAGGACATGACTATTACAGTCCATGGTAGGAGAGACACCACAACGACATGATCATGAGAGTATTAGTTACCCAATGGGAGGACCCCATCAAGATAGAACTAAATAGGAACAGCTTGCAGATTAGTGGAGGAGGCCGAGAACTTATGGACTTACACCATTAGATATATGGCATATTCGTTTCCACTTCCTTGTTTCTTCTCAAGTATAGTGGCTAATTTCCTAGGCAGCTTAGCTCACGGTAGCTATTTAGCTAACTTATCTATAGTACCCATGCCTTATCACAGTGTGTGGAGGCACTCTGACCATTACCCAGTAGACCGGAGGATGCATATATATATATATAGAGAGAGAGAGAGAGAGCACACCCTAGTGAGGGGGAAGTCAAAATGATGACAAATCAGAGCATGCTTATACACGATGGTTATCTTAGAATGAGCATTCTAGATAGTATAATTTACAAGTTATTGAGGGGCCATCACTACAACATGTCGGGGGCAGAACAACGTTTTCTAGCAGCACTTTTTTTGTCAGGATGTCGAGAATTTGGTTCGTTGCTCAGCAGCAAAATTTCACTACTGTGGGGAGCGCTCCTAATAGCGAAATTTTGCTGCTGAGCAGCAACGTCTTTAGTAGAAAAATTTTGTTGCTATACTGTGATTTTGTTACTGTTATATGCACATTATGTGTACATATACTAGGAGGCTACCCACATTAGGCTTGTGAGCATGGGAGCATGGGAACAAGCTCTAGTGGAGCATGGGTTTTAGGACTAACCTTAAAGGGTTAAGGTTAGGGTTAGGCATCCAAGGGTCACACATGGAAAATGGAGAGTCAAGAGTCACTTGAGGACCCTCCTATATATAATAGGAGCATGGGGCACACTCAAGGGAGGCTTGGGGGCTTGGAAGCCAAGGCTATGTTATCTTGAGACTTAGGCTATGGTCTCTTGATGTTAGCTTGAGGCTAGGTTATGTTATGCTCTCTTGTGTAGAGGATCATAACTACTCACCTACCATTTCACACTATAGCTACATGCTATTGGATTGGAGTTATACCTCTTGATGGTATGGGACATCAAGGTAAAGGTATGATGTATTTCATTATAATTCATGTGTACATCGCTTGGGCTCGGGGGTGGTTGGAGGGATGAGTTTATGCCTGATTTATGCATAACAATTATCTAGAGAGATCTTAGAGTTTTAAAAGTGGTATCACAGCAATCTCTAGTTAATTGTTGATGATTCTTCTTTTTTATTATAATTTTTGGTATTTTTTTGAAGTAGAATTTAATATTTACTAATCAAAATGTTGGTTTCTTGATTTGTTGATGATTTGCACGTGGATCATCGATATGGCGATTGGAACGCGTGTTACTAATATTCAATGAACGAATCGACGTTGTGGGGGAATTTCGTGAGTTTAATGATATTTTTTTCTATTTTTTTGTGGTTTAAAATAAGCATTAATGGAAATTTTTACAAAAATACCACATATTTGAATATAGATATTTTTGGTAGAATGGATTCCTTAAATTCGTAGAATTTTTAGAATTTTTTTCTAATTTTTTTTTAGCATTTTTATGGTTAAAAATATTTTTTAATACATTTTTGCAGGTTTTTTCGTGGGTATGCGATCAAATTTCTACCAATTTTCTTCTCAAATGCAATAGGGGGCTGCATGTCGATGCATTGAATGCTCTCGCGTGTGCGTGGGACCCTCTTCGTCTCTCAATTCTGAATTTTCCTTCTATTTTTCTCTCGCGTGTACAAACACCTCTTAAAAAAGCACATTTTTTATTAATGTTAATCATAATTAGGATTTAATTATGATTAAAAAGATTAATTAAAAGTTAATCCTTCTCTCTGATTAACAGAGAAGAGAAGATGGTGAGTTGAGAGAATTGTTGATTGGAGTAGAAGGAGAGGAGAGAGGTGTGAGGAGAGAGGACCTCTCCCTCACCTAGTTCGAAATGCGCACGCGGGGGGGTGGGGGGAGGTTGCGCTGCAGCATACAGGTGAAAATCACCGCCCCTCCAAAAAAAAAAATTCCGAAGATTTTTATTTAGGCTTAAAAGATTTAATTAAAAATTTTGCATTTTTAATATTTTTTTAAAAAAGATTTTTTTTAATCTATTAAAAAAACTTTTCAAAGCTTGGAAAAAATAGGAGAAAATCTAAAATTTGAGGAAAAAAAGCTATGGTTTTTTCTAAAATTTTCTCTTCAAGCTCTTTGGCTTTCCGCATTCTCGAGAAATCTTTTGGCTTTTCGAATTTCGGAAAATCTTTTGACCTTTTGGATTCCGAGAACTTTTGACCTTTCACATTCCGATTTTTTTTTTTGTCTTTTCATTTTCCTGAAACTGTTGGCTTTCCATATTCTGAGAAAATCGTTGAGATTCCAAAATTTTTTGACCGTTCGTATTCTAAATGCGTTCGGGGTAAATTAAAATTTTTTTAAAATTCTTGAAAATTAGTGGAAAATTAGACAAAGGTTATTTTAAATCTTGAGAAAATGTGGGGTTGGTGTTTGGCATGTGGTGTGTCCATTCGGGCGCCCGTGACCATTCAAATTCCTTTAAAATTATATTTTTTGACCCAAAAAACTAGAAAATCCATTAAAATTATAAATTTTTAATGGATTTGAGAATTGTCGGGTGGAATTGGAAATTTCGTGAACGATGGGATTCTCAGGAAAAATTAGGAATATTCTAAAAAAAATTTATAGAAAGCGAAATTGGTATTTTTAAAATATCAATGGTATTTTAACAAATCTAAATTGCTAATTTTTTTTTGGAAACATATAGGTTTGGAATGCCATAAGATAGGTTTGGTGGAATTCAAAATTATTGTATTTTAAGGCCTTATAAAATTAGAAAAAAATCATGATAATTCTTTTTCTCAAGAATTTAATATTTTCGAGGGTTACTTAATGTTAAAGTATGTTTTCTCGTGCTAACATTAGATAGATGTGGGTTATTCACATATTATTAATACGATTGTACCTTGTATTAGTAGTTATTTTTGTTTGGAATAATTCTAAACGATGTTTTCATGATTTTTTACCATTGTTTAGCCATTCTTTTTGGACATGTTCCTTAATTTCTTTTGATGGCTATAATTTGCGTTCAAAGTGTGTTTCACCTTTGACACTTTTCCATGATAATTTATTTTACACTTTTTTAAGTGTGGTCTATGCTTAATTTCCTAAGCCTAAGACAAATTCTATCATGCGTTAGTTGATCGGTTTGTTTTGGTGGATTTTATTGGATGTTTTTCAAAGTTTTATATGGACTCATTAGGTTCTGCCTAGATCACTTGTGTCTACGGGTTTTTTAATGAGTGTTACACACATGTGTTTCACGTGCTTACTTTGGAGTTTTGTTTGAACGACACTATGCTCATATACTCCGGATTGATGAATTGGCCACCAATTTTAATGCTTCTTTTGGCATGATTAATGACCATTAGATGGCATGCATTGATTTTTATGATCAACTATGGTTTTCATGGATTCGAGGAGCTTCGATGCTTTTATCCATGCTTTTATAAGGATCCTTTGATCTTTTGGATAATATCATGTGCTTTGAAGGTAGCATTTTCCTTCGTTTATTACACATAATTTTGGAGTATATTCCTTGTACTTTTGTACATATTCCAACTTTGATACCTAGTTTCTTATATATCTAGGTGAATTGTTATTTTTCTACCCTAACTTTATTGAGTTTATTGGGTAGTTATCATTAGAAAGGCGCCAATAATTCAAAATTCTTTTCTAGTGATGTACTCGGAAAGAGTTATTCCTTGATGTGGTCTCCGGTATATAGAGATAGATTTTAGTATGTGAAAGTTTGGGATAAGGCCATCTTATTCCTTTTATATAGGATTTTATTCATTTTTCCTAGACGGCATACTAGGGAGTTTCAAATTGTTAAGGTATGTATGGGTGGTATGGGATGCTAGCGATCCCTCACATATATTATCTTATGGGATAATTTGGACTCAAGATTGTTACTTTGCTTACATCACTTAGCATGTTGAACTCAACATTCAAAGACAATCTCATTTTTTGAATTCATTTAAAGTTGTTGTGTAAGCATTCTCTAGATAAACTTCTTTTATCTATAGCATGCATGTATTGATGAGTGTAATCTCGTCGGCATTTTCACTTGTTGGAATCTCTTTCTTTAGAGTTCAACGAGTTTTCTTGTTGTGTTCGGATTAAGGAAATTTGGATTTTTCCTTTGTTGTCATTTCTTTCTCTAGTTCCGTACTTTAGGTGATTTATACAGTCAACCTGATGGTTTATAGATGAACATATGTGACTCATCGACACGTTGATGACTCTCTATGTTGATATGGGTAACTCGGATAATTCCATGTGCAGATGTCGGTATGTCGGGTCGCTGATGGTGGATACCTAGTTCCTGCTCTTATAATGCCATGTTTTCCTACTTTTTTTCGAATGGTTTACAATGAGGAAATTACTTTGAGTATAAATTCCTGTGATCATCTGCTGCAGCCTGATGGGAAAACAGAGCATATGAATCAGATTGTAGAGAATATGCTTCGTGCATATGTCTCTAGAAAAGCATCAAATTGGAAAAAATATCTTCCAATGGTGGAATTTGCCTATAATAGTTTTAAACATACGGCTATTGGTTTTAGTCCGTTCATGCTTATGTATGGATATCAAACCAGGACACCTATTGATGTCGGTCTTTAAGGACATCGAGCTTGATGCATCGAGGGATTTCTTGCGTGATATGCAAGAAATGCTGACCGAAGCTCGGGATTCTATCAGGAGTGCTCAGGATAGGGCATGGTTCTATGCTGATAGAGGACGCTCAATTTGGTCTTTTAAACGAGGTGCATTGGTTTATTTAAAAGTTTTTAAAGATTTTCAAACTTTGTCAAAAGAAAAATGCTGGAATTTATCTCCTAGGATATTGTGGTCCATTTCAATTTATACATCGGATTGGCACAGTTGCGTATGAACTTAAACTACCTCCACATGTTAGAGTTCATCCAGTCTTTTATATCAATAGATTTAAAGGAAAATTGGCAGGTGAGGATAACATAGTTACTCCTCAAGAACTTGTTGAAGTCGAAGAATTATCCTATGTTCCATATGAACCTAATAAGGTACTTGAATTCAGGGAAAGAAAACTTTGTAGTTGACTAATCCCTGAGGTTAAAATTTGGTGGAAAGATAGGGAAATAGAGGATTCAACTTCGGAGTCGATTGAGATTGTTCAATGCAGTTCTCCTTCTTTTCATTGCAAGAGTGCAATGTTTTGAGAGAGGGGAAGTAATATGTTATATGCACATTATGTGTACATATACTAGGATGCTAACCCACATTAGGTTTGTGAGCATGGGAGCATGGGAACAAGCTATAGTGGGAGCATGGGTTAGAACTAACCTTAAGGGTTAAAGTTAGGGTCAGGCATCCAAGGGCACCTATTGATGTCGGTCTTAAGGACATCGAGCTTGATGCATCGAGGGATTTCTTGCGTGATATGCAGGAAATGCTAACCGAAGCTCAAAATTCTATCAGGAGTGCTTAGGATAAGGCATGGTTCTATGCTGATAGAGGACGCTCAATTTGGTCTTTTGAACGAGGAGCATTGGTTTATTTAAAAGTTTTTAAAGATTTTAGACTTTGTCAAAAGGCAAATGCTCAAATTTATCTCCTAGATATTGTGGGTCCATTTTGATTTATACATCAGATTGGCATGGTTGCGTATGAACTTAAACTACCTCCACATGTTAGAGTTCATCCAGTCTTTTATATCCATAGATTGAAAGGAAAACTGGGAGGTGAGGATAACATAGTTACTCCTCTTGAAGTCGAAGAATTATCCTATGTTCCACATGAACCTGATAAGGTGCTTGAATTCAGGGAAAGAAAACTGTGTAGTTGACTAATCTCAGAGGTTAAAATTAGGTGAAAAAATAGGGAAATAGAGGATTCGACTTCAGAGTCAGTTTTGAGATTGTTCAGCGCAGTTCTCCTTCTTTTCATTGCAAGAGTGCAATGTTTTGAGAGAGGGGAAGTGTGTTAGGTTTGTGAGCATGGGAGCATGGGAACAAGCTCTAGTGGAGCATGGGTTAGGACTAACCTTAAGGGTTAAGGTTAGGGTTAGGCATCCAAGGGTCACACATGTAAATGGAGAGTCAAGAGTCACTTGGTCTCTTGATGTTAGCTTGAGGCTAGGTTATGTTATGCTCTCTTGTGTAGAGGATCATAACTACTCACCTACCATTTCACACTATAGCTACATGCTTTTGGATTGGAGTTATACCTCTTGATGGTATGGGACATCAAGATAAAGGTATGATGTATTTCATTATAATTCATGTGTGTAATCCCTTGGGCTCGGGGGTGGCTGGGTGGATGAGTTTATGCCTGATTTATGCATGTTTATGCATAACAATTTTCTAGAGAGATCTTAGGGTTTTAATAGTTATTGAACAATGAAAATAGCAGTGAAATTACGCTGCATGAAATTACAGAGTTGTTGGATGCTGAATTCTTAAAATACATGTTAGATACACACAAAAAATGATATATAGTTTTAGAAAAATATCCATTAAAACCCTTGGAGCCATGTTTCGAGCAAAAAAAAGATTGTTGAAAACTTTTGAGAAGTGAAACAATGTCAAGATCATGAATCTATCCCATCTTGTAATAAATCCATATGTGTTGCTTCATTAATGTCTATATTTAATGGAAGCTCAATCAAAAGATGGGGTTCCATATCAATATTAATATCACTATCATGATCCAATGAAACATTGTCATGATTGATAGGTCATTAATCATTTTCTTTCGATTGATGTTCCTCATGCTCTTCATCGGCTCCATCCGAAATGTTTTCTTCATCGATCTTCTTCGAATGAGCTGATTTGATGTAGTACTTTCAACTCATTCAAAGATTTGGCCTCCACATCTTGATCTTAAAAGATATGTTTTGAACGAGGGAAAACTTGTATAACATACCACCACTTTGGATCACTTCGATTGGCATGAAACATAACCTAATATCACAAAGCAAAGGGGTTACACTTTTATTATACTACATCAAGATTTAATTTGGGATTGGTTGGGTTACGAACCTATTGACAGTGTTGAGGTAGTGTGTTGAGAAAACGTGGTGCTCATGATAGATCAAGTGTGTGGAGGAGAGGGACTCATGAAATACAAGAATAATATCTTGCTTATTAAGTTGCTTATGCATACAACTAGGCTTTGCTCTCATGCAAAATGCCTCATGGCCTCACCTTTAAATAGGTGAACAAGTGGACCTCAAGTCCATTCACACTCACACCCTTCTCTCACCCTTCTACATAACCTTAGCCTCTTAATACCCCCCCTCAATACCAACTATGGAAGGATGGAATAGGTGGTATTGGACATAAGGTGCCTTTATAACATTAGGCATACAAGGCTTGGAATATAGGTGTGGTAATCTAGGATTTACAAATGTGTTCCTAGAGCCTTAGAGGCTATTACATTGATGCCATCTAAGTCTTTATTTGTTGTCGATGAAGATGTACACCTCGATGATGGTGTACCCCACTCTTTGTGTTTGCTTGGCTTCTTGTAGATGACATGATTGAGACATACATGCCATTGCTTCCACCATATGCTTTCCACCTTGACCATTCTCACACAATGATCATGACAAGGCTGCCACCCTTGCTTAAGTGGTTTGCTTTTAGATGGTCCTCCAACATGCTTTATGCTTCCTTGAATACCATATCTCCTCCATGAGTAATGAGGTAGATTTAAATGGGGAAGGGAAAGGGAGGGTCTTACCACTTGCCTTATGCATTGGTCAAGGGCAGTGTCTACTCCACAATTACAATAGCTTTTATGCATGTTAGTTACAAGATACCCATTAGGGTTTGAAGATTCAAGCTTAGTGAAAGTGAGTAAATTGTTGAGGTAAATACTCAAACAAATAGGTTTTATCATCTTTGGTTCAAGAAGGAGAGAACATGGCTCATAATGTTGCCAATGCCTCTTACAAAAGTAATGCCAAAAGATGCTTAAAATCATGACAAACAACAAGGTAGAGCATTTAGGGATTCTATGCTCAACCTTACAAGTCATCTTATACGACGAAAAATCAGAATATGCAGCGGAATGAAGTGCCTTGGGCTTGGGAAACGAGAACATATGGCTTATGGCATGCCTATGCCTCTTACAAACAAGGGCCTCAAGGGTAATACACATAAACATTGTAAATGAACACTTAGTGTACATGTGTTCAAGTTTAAAACCCATCAAAAATCTGAGTTTGATGATGAAAAAACCAGAAATCTTCAACCTCTTTAGCTCATGAGATGAAGGCAATTGATTCATGGTTGCACCATTCCTCTTTGGAAGAAGCGGTTGTTGATGGCTTGAAATGTAGCACTTATGGTGTGTGCCCGGCCTCCATGTTGATGAAGAAGAGCCTCCGTAATGTAGATGACCTCCTCCTTTGATGATTAAGACCACCTTAGTGTTTAGCAACACTTTAGTTAATAATTAATATCACCATTTGTGTGTATAAAACACAATTAGTGCTAAAAAACACATTTTTAGTGTCAAATGACACTTATTTTGGTGATTAACTCACCATTAGTGTTTAATAACACTATGAGTATTTAAAAACACTTTAATATAACCTCCCTTTGTTGGATTAACAGAGTGATTAGTGTTAAACAACACAATTAGTGCTTAGAAGCACACTTTAATCACTTTGAAAGCTTAAAACTTGATGTTGATGTTGAAGCTTGACGGGCATGAGGTTTATGGCTACCTCATGTAGATGGAAAACACTTCAAAATCAAGATTAGGACCAGCAATACTCATTCACTCTCACACTTGAGTGATTAGTGGAAGGGAGTGTTGATTAGAGAAAACAAAACCCAAAAACTCAAGCTTTAATGGAAAGCTTGAGTGAAAATGAAAGAGGCGCCTGGTTTTTCTCCTCCAACCGGCGCATCCGTGGACGAAATAAGCTGAGATTGGAGCTGTAGGTACTCCACACAATGGGCTATTAAAGCCCCAAAGTGGCTTTGCTTATTGTTGTCTACAGCCAAGCAATGGCTGTACGACCAGCGCAGCAGGCAAAAAACGCAGGCGAGCTACTTTGTGGGCAATGCCGTCGCAGCGCCAGCATCTATCATGAAATTAGCCGTAGGAACTGCAACGCCCGGTGCTGCTCTTCAACTTTCATGAAGGATTCGTGGAGTGATGAGCCCTCTACATGCTTGTGGAAGGCCTCCAAGGGCTGTAGGTTGAGCTCCACACAAGAAAGATGAGGAAAAAAGTGGATATTTTTGACCTAATCTACACCACAAATGGTTCAAATCACCTAGGCTCTAGATACCATGATGAGAAAACGTGGTGCTCATGATAGATCAAGTGTGTGGAGGAGAGGGACTCATGAAATACAAGAATAATATCTTGCTTATTAAGTTGCTTATGCATACAACTAGGCTTTGCTCTCATGCAAAATGCCTCATGGCCTCACCTTTAAATAGGTGAACAAGTGGACCTCAAGTCCATTCACACTCACACCCTTCTCTCACCCTTCTACATAACCTTAGTCTCTTAATATAGTGTTGAGGTAGTACGAAGGTATCTTTCTCATCATTCTAAAACTTGAACCATTTGACATCAAAGATGAAAAGACTAAATGCTTAAATCCAACCTCAAAAATATCTTGATAGTTCTACAATACTCAAGATTGTCCTCTATGACATTGGTATTATGTCTACTGGCTCGACTTTCTTGAAAGTTGCCATCACACTACAATCAAATGTGTTTCTTTTAGAATCCACACGCTCCATGCAAAAGTGACTTCCCTCTAACCATATTGCATTATATAGTTTGTACTAAAATTAAACAAAAGCATGACATTTAGTATAGTGCATTAAACAAGGTATATACCTGGGATAGAGATTAAAAATGTACTTACTTGAGGGTCACATCCTCTTGCATACTCATGCTCTTCTATTGTGATCATCTCTCCATTTTGTGATGCAATAGATATTGCCATATGAAGCCAGTCTATATTGATCACATTTGGTAGAGGTTTTAAGCTAAGTGGGAATGGCAAGCATCTATTTGCTCTTTTGAAATATTTTCTCTCATCCTTTCGTCTATTGATTGCATCCTTGTATCTCCCAATCTACTTCTCCATGATGGGACTTTAGAATGCAGAATGTATTCACCTTGTGGCATAATGTTTCATCTAGTCTTCGTTGCCTTCCTTTTTCCTGAGGCACATTAGTGATTAGTCGGTCATCCTCCTCATTGCTCCACAATCCTGGCATGGAGGGATTTATGCGAGATAGATGTTTTGAGATATACACAAGAGACTCTTGCATCAACCATCCCTCTGCCATGCTTGCTTCTAGCCTTTCTCTTTGTCTTACAAAGTCCTTTAAGGTTTTCATGAACAAACATCCATCAAACATGAACAACACCACACAACGCCACTTCATCAACCAAATGCACCAGAAGATGCAATTGGCTAGTGAGAATTGTTCTAGGAAAGTTGTCCTCGATCATACACACTACCTCAATAGCATTGAGATGAGCCATCTCAATGGATGTAGGATCTATCTTCTTTAAGAATATATGCCTACATACATAGAAATTATGTGTACTATTTACCAATATATAACTTGTGAGCGCATGAAAATTTTAAATAAGCAATATAACTTAGTGAATTGAAGAGAAGATTCATATCTCACCAAGCTTCCCATTTTGTAAATAGCCTCTCTCACCTTCTTGTCTCCACAACTAGCTATAGCAATTAGAAGAATAAACTATGCACATAAAAAAATGGAAGTTTGTATATGAGCTTACAAATTATGTACCATAAAGGGAGAATGAATAAGCAAATATTTATATACCTATAATATCTTGGGCCAATCATGTGCCTTGAGGCCATATAATTTTTCCTCTCCTTTCTTTTTGGTCTTTGTGAAGGCACCCTTCAATGAATGCATTACTCCCATTGGTGTACGATCACACTTTTCACCTTATTGTGATCCCTCTTGGTTAATACCCATGGTGCCTTGGTAGGACTATTTTGCCACTCTTACTTTTGATTGGCCATACACTTTAAAGGCGTCCAATGTTTTGTAAGTCATCCCTTGCACCCTTTGTATCTCTTTTACCAATTAAATCTAGGATCTAAGAGATGATTGATCTTCATGTCACACCAATATGGAAGTCGAAAGAAGATTGAGTGTCTAGACATCCCATTTGGTGGTGGATTGGGAGTGATTCTCCATGCCTTAAACTAATCTCTACCTTCCACTAGATCTTCATAGGCCTAGAAAGGTAAGTGTCGCATATCATCGGATTAAACAGTAATTCTAGTGCGTCATTTTGCATGTTTTTCAAACAAGAATTTGTGTTGTAGTTCAAGAGATTGTGGATGAAATCCGGCCCCCATAATGAGGGTAGTGGCCGTGTGGATGTGAGCCACGACATTAAGGGTTACCAAAATCATCCCACCACTCTCTTGGTTATGTTGCTAGGGTTTTATTAAATCTAATATTCATGTTTGGCACAACATGCATGGGAAAAAGTTGCTGCAAAAGAAATGGTGACATTCGTTTTTGTTCCACCATCCCCTCTTGATTTGTTGCATTTTATAGCCATGTGGTTCTCTATATGAATGCATGGTAGATGATAACGTGTCCATGGGGCATGATTTTGTGGCTAGCAAGAATAATTCCTCTTACAAACGTGTACATGATTTCTTCACCAAAATTTCAAAGGAGGACCACACATACATGACGATGGGAAAGGTAGTCAAGTGGGCCACGAACCAATAGCCTTCAAAGAGAAAGCTCAATAGTAGCACAGAAAGAGACCAAAAGGCCGACTAGTGAAACAACGAGACATCACATCCACACTAGTCTATGTGTAGCACCATAAGCATTATTAGAGAGCTACCCGTTAGCAGAGCAAAGAGAGCGCGGCTTGGTGTAGCAACAAACAACTGTGGAGAGAAACATCCAAGCAAAGTGTAGTAGAGCAGCACTGAAGAGGTAAACCACCCTTATAGCAACAATAAGGGCACAACTATGGGTGGCAACAGTAGCTAGGGTTATAGAAAGAGAAGCATAGTGGTGGTAAATCTCTGCAAAACAGGGTCAGTTTTCAGCGCAGAAGAGCACCATAACTCAACATTCTCTTCAGTATTTAGTTCTGCTATAATAAACGTTCTCGAAGTTCTTCATAAGTTGATGCCTTGGTCTCTTTCCCTCATAATCTACTATTTGCAGCAGTATCTACTTCACTGCATCATCACTGACCTCCATCGTCTCTACTGTCGATGCCTTCACCTATAGAAATAGCTGGCACTGCTGGTACAAATAAAAAAAATTTGCATTACAAAAAAAAATAGCCGGTGATCCAGCACCACGAACCACACAAAAAAAAACATATATATTATCTTTCAAAAAAAAATCGAATGGTTAAGGTTTCAATCCTTATCCTTTGTGAAGGGTGTGTTCACACCAAAGGTGCTTTTTAAGCATAATTGGCATATTAACATAGACATGAGCACCATCAACATGTGTGCCGGCACAAGCAACAATGCAACCTTCATCGATAAAAAGTGTCATAACAAATTTGTAACCCTTGTAAAAGTGTCCATATGAGCATGCTAACATGTGTATGTGTGAAAATGAAGTGTACAACCTTTCGTCGTAAAAATGCCATGTAACCAAATGAGTATGCAAGCATATGCAAGAAAGTAGAATTGGCAAAGAGACATAAGATCTCAAGCAAGTAGGAGCCACCAACTACTACCCTAACCTAAATCATATGTTGTAAATGCCACCAAATGAGTAGGTCAAAAAGCATTTGAAATGGTGTATCTACCTAACCACCTAAGAGTAGCCAGTTAAGCACCCAGGGGGGGGTAATGAATATTATAACCCTACTTTTAGAAGAGACCTATAGACCTCAAAGATAGGTCAAGTCTATAATATCAAGGGGGGAACCTCACTCTTAGAGATGACCTCTAGGCCTCAAAGATAGTTCAAGTCACCATCAAGGTGGGAGTGGAAAAAATGTGTTATAAAACCTCGCATCTGACCACCTTGAGTAGCCCAAAGACTTGGCGCATCAAGGGGGGTGTTGAGAAATGTTGTGCTATAAAGAGCATAAGGAAGAGGTAGGGAGAGTGAGTTAAGTAAGCCAATAAAGTGCAAGGCATAGCATGAAGCCACATGAGCAAAAGGATTTATCCCACATTGATATACAAGACCAAGGGTCTACCTCCTCATATAAAAGGACTTATCTCACATTGATGTACAAGACCAGGTGTCTACTTCCTCATATAAAAGGGGGACATTTCAAGCAATGAAATCATATCACTTACACAATATCTCGTCTTTTTATGAGTACAAGTTTCCATCTTGTAACCTAACTGAACTTGAGTCCAAGCTTAATTAGCAGACACTCACAATGAATTTCCTTCATTTCTATCCACCTTAGATTAGCAATGTCATTAGAGTAGATTAGCATGTGTGATTAGTGTGTGATTAGGATGTGTAGTTAGAAGAGCTTGATCCATGCTTTTAACAATGTGGTTGTCATGTACGCATATGGTTCTACCTTGGAATATGGTTCCCAATTTGTTATCAAAATTGTATATGTGAGAGAAATATATTAGAATTGCACTTCACTATGATAGATAGATTTTGCCACTATAGTGGAAATTTATGTAGTTCCCTCGGTTTTTCCTACTCGCTTTTTGACCTTGCTCGGTTTTCTTCACTCGCCTTTTCGATTGCCTCTCTATTCTTTAAGCTGCTATTGAGTCTCCATTGAAGCTCTGTGTGGTTCTCTCTCTCTCTCTCTCTCTCTCTCTCTCTCTCTCTCTCTCTCTCTCTCTCTCTCTCTCTCTCTCTCCTTGCTAAGAAACTCCATTGAAGCTCTCTGTCTCTCTTCGTGCTGCTGAGAAACTCCATTGAATCCCCCCCTCTCTCTCTCCCTGCTGTTGAGAAACTCCATTGAATCCCCCCCCCTCTCTCTCTCTCTCTCTCTCTCTCTCTCATTGAGTTTCATCTATGGAAGGACTACCTTCAGTGGGGGAAGCTAGCAACTCACAACAAGGGATGCAAATTATGGACGTTGATTACTCACAACATATCCATGTTATTGAAGAAAATTCATTATTGGAATAGGAATTGGATAATTATTCACAAGGACACCTTTTTGGAGACTTTCCAGATCAGCCATTGGTAAGAGAAGGATGTTCTACTGAGCCGCACATGGAACAAAGGTCTTTGAGGCAACCCTTGTGTAGGCACATGTGAATTCCAGAAGAAAGTAATATCTTAAGGAGGACGAAGTTAGTTGAGTGAGGAAGTATGAAGCACATGTCAAGCGAGAGTATTGACAGGGATGTCACAGACGGAAGCAAGTATAAATCATAAGCACTAAAGATAAAGACATTGAAGGAGAAGATAAAGACATTGAAGGAGAAGACATTAAAGAAAGGTACAGGCATACTATTGAGCACATTTTGACAAAGTTGAGTCATTATGAGAAAGATGACAAGAATGAAATTATAAATGATGAGTGCATTTTGAATTGCACAAATGATATACTTTTCCAGTCTATGGACCTTATTTCTGCATTTAGAAGCTCCTTACAGGTGTTTAAGAATCCAAAATCTAATGATGAGATTTTCTTGAAACACAACATGATAAGCATGCTTGTCAATGGGTTAATGCATGTTAATGAGAACCCTAGGAGAGAATTTAGTCTTTCTCAAGCTGCAAGACTTCTTAATATTCATCCAAGGAATCTTTATTTTGCTTTGGGTAGAGGTTAGAGTGATGCTACATATTCAAGCATGTTGGCATTGGACTTATGTGAAAGGAAGTCTACTTATTATGATAGTTTATCAAATTAAGTGAAGGAGATAGTTGTTAGATTCTTGATAGAGTACACAAGGGTGTCTCCAAATAAGAAAGACATATATCATCGCTAGTGACTTGGCTACAAGAAATACATCTAGCATCTGGTGCACTTACTTGATGAATCTTAGGTATAAACATATCTTATACCATATCTTCATTGTTATTCATTGCACAAAAAATACTATACATACCACATGGTATTGCCTATGAGCTATTAAGCTCTTCTTATGCTATCTAGCTCTATCTGTCATACATAGCATTGTGGGTGCTATATAGCTAGTGCACAAACATTGAGGAATAGCACTATTGGTGCATGTCTCTATGCTATATAGCACAAACACTTTTGGTAATATGTGCTATGTCCTTGTGATATATAGTAGAGATAATCTCCTATATATAGCAATGTTGCTGAAGCTCTCTAGGCTATATAGTATGCATGTTGTATGTATACATATAATACATATAGCATGCATATTTGCTTCATTACACAACCTTTATGGTGTATATGTCCTTGTGATATATATTAGAGATAATCTCCTATATATAGCTATGCTGTTGAATCTCTCTCGCCTATATATAGTTAACAAACTAGATATATAACATATTGACTCTGAATATACAAGTGTTATAATTACTGCCAAATGAGCTAATAACTCAATATGTGCTATATGTCATTATTTATGCTGTATGACACAATTGTATATATTAAAAGAAAAATAACTCAATATGTGATATATGGCATTATCTCTACTATATTGCACAACTATATATATTAATAACACAATAACTCAGTATGTACTATATGGCATTATCTGTGCTATATAGCATAACTGTATATATTAATAACACAACAATAGATAATTATTTATGCTATATGGCATTATCTGTGCTATATAGCATAACTGTATATATTAATAACACAACAATAGATAATTATTTGTGCTATGAAATACACATAAAAAATATAGCATGCATATGTATGTGCTATATAGCTATTAATATTTAATAATACCTTGTCTATGCTGTATAGCTCTGTCTCTACTATACAACTATGTGTATGGGGTATAGCTAGTCAACAAAGACTTACATATCCCTCTGTTATATAGCACATGAATAAACAAAATAGCACATTTATATACACTTATGTGTGCTATGAACTATATATTAGAAATTATATAGCATTCATATGTATTTGCTATGGTAAATATCTATTAATATTTTAATCTTACCCTATGTTTTGCTATATAATTAGTGCACAAATATTCAAATATAATTAGTGCACAAATATTTTAATCTTACTCTATGTTTTGCTATATAATTAGTGCACAAATATTCAAAAATATGTCTAACTCACTCTATCTTTAATATATAGCTCAATGTGTGGTATATAGAGCTATATGTGTCTTTTAAAGCTATGATTGTAAGTTTTTTACTAGATTCTTGTCTTTTTCAAATAGAGTATTTTTTGAAGTTTAGAGACACCCACCCACATGTGCAAATCGGGAAAGGTCCTTTGAGAAGCTCAAGCTCTGTTTTGTACGAAAGTCAAAATATTGGCACACGTGTTGTTGTGTGTACCACATACAACTGATGTTTTTAAAAGATGCATTTAATATTATGCACTCAGATGCTTTTGGTTTCCATGGGAATTCATGTACATGTGAGACGTGAGTGCAATGCTTGCAAATCATCCACGTGGTTGGGGCCAGATGTCTTGTTGTTGAGCACTCTATCTTAGGGATTACATAGTTGTGGGAATCATGTGTATGTAAAAAGAAGCGGGATTCAAGATTTCACCAATACAAGTGTCTTATGGGATAGTGCAATGAATGTGGCATGAAAAAGCTTTGCTTCTATCCACGCAAACAACAGAAGACAAGAAAGATAGTTCCAGTTCAACTCTTTGAGGACATTCAAGTTCAAAACAAGCATGGTCAAAGTAAATGGAAAGTGTTGTCCCTCAAGCATGTGGCTGTTAGTGAGATGACGAAGATGATACGGGTCTGCACTTAAACACAATTTTAGTTATAGATGGCAGGCTGATCAATATAGAGAGTGCTTAAAGATCTTTCCTTCAGATACCATTGTATCAGTAGTAGATTGTGATAAGAACTACTCATTCAAAGAGAAAAATTAGATACAATCCAAACATTGGCATACATATCAATGCATAATTCTTGTTCATATTATGTATCGGTGTAGTGGTAAGGATGGTAGTATTGTCAAGGAGATGCATGTCTACATTTTTGATGATATAAGCAGCATGATACCCTCTTTGTCCAGCACCATTTTCCTCTTTGTAACCAGTGCCTTAAAGAGCAGGGTTTGAATTTCAAGAATCATTGGGTGTGGTATCATGGTGATATAAGCAGCATGATATAAGCAGCATGATACCCTCTTTGTCCAGCACCATTTTCCTCTTTGTAACCAGTGCCTTAAAGAGCAGGGTTTGAATTTCAAGAAGCATTGGGTGTGGTATCATGGTGTGGCTTCTCATACGCTGAAAGTTGTAAGACCATTCTACTTTGTTAGGAGATTTTACCAACTTACAGATGTTAAGATGACATGGAATTTTTTTGGATTGGGCCATGGCAAGGGGGGAGCATGATGGTGATGGCACTGTAGTAAAGAGGGACCTAACACATGAACAATTTAAGACCAATGGTGTTCTTCTTAGGTAGGCTACTGATGTTGTTGATTTTTTGACAAAAACAATGTCCAATGGTGTATGTAGCTCCTATGCACAGTCCAATAAGGCAACCCCTGACATAAAAGGGAAATTTTGGTTGGTAAAATTTGGTGATGTAGATAAGTCTAAGGCATGGGGTACAAGGATCTCGAGCCTTGCACAACATTTCTAGGTTTTTCCATCAGGACCGTACTACTCAAGTCAAGACAAGAATGCTATCATGTTTTTGCATTGCATGCATCATAGGTTATAGGAGGTCTTGTTGTAAAACAAGTCATATGTTTAGAATAGGACACATCTCAAACTGAAGCATCTATTAGAAGAATCATTTGTTGCATCATAAGAACACAAATTACATGCTAGTGTGGTACCAGAGGATACTCCTATACTGAGAGTGTCAAGATGACGTATGTTTGAGGGATCCTTGGATATGCTAAGTGAATTACTCAATGAAGTTGACAACTAAACTATGAATGTATAGGCAAACAATGAAGAAGGTGTAGAGTTCTATCTTCTAAAATGTTTAAGGCCAAAGTGGAAGACAGACACGACTCTTAAAGATCAATGGAATAACATATGGTCAAGAGGCACATATGTTATTACAGGGTATTATTTAAAACAACAAAAGGAGAACCCTAAGTACTACACTCTCCTTGACAACATGGGTACTACTAATATGTACTCTCACCTTGTCAGGGCAATCAAGTTAGACATGCCCTTGGTAGATGCTACCTCGAAGACATAATACTTTTCCCCTACACTCCATGAGTCCATTCACAATGCCATGCCCTATGAGGCAACTTGATAGCTGCCAAGACATAATACTTGTCCCCTAGACTCCATGAGTCCATTTACAATGCCATGCCCTATGAGGCAACTTGATAGTTGCCAAGACATTTGTCTTAGACTTTTTACCTAGGTCACTTTTTACCCTCTGTGTACAAGGGTTTCCCCCGCTAGAATTTTATTTCATCAATGGAATCTATTTTTCTTCCCACTTCATTATACATGGCTTGAAGTCTCCAACTATTTTTTATCATGAATAAACACATTTTTCTCTACATGCTATGTAGGATGAAAATATAGCACAATATGTGCTATCATTAGGCTTATTTTGGACTTAATAATGGGCCTCCTAAGGAATGTCCTGTCATCAAGGCTTATAAAAATAGGGGTCATGGGTGAACCTTCCCCACCTCTTATATCAAAACCCCCTCATGTGACATATCATTGGAAAGCTCTTGATGAGTAGGTTCTAAATATATAATCTCCAAAAAATTTAGAGTTGAAATGCTCAAGACATGCCTTTTCCTCCAAAAAGTAAATTTAAAATCTCAGCTCATTGGTTGATAAAGAATCTTATTAAAATATTCTAAAATTTTAGGAGGTCCATTTTAGAGTCCAAAATAAGCCTAATGATAGCATAGCACATGCACACCAGTGGGATGTCAATGAACCTTAATCAATGAATAAACACAATGTATTGTGTGCTATATATAGCACACTCTATGCTATACACCAATAGCACTTGGGCACAAGGGGACTGTAAATGAACCTTAAGCAATTAATAAAGCTATATAGCACAGCCTGTGGTATATAGCATAGAGCACACTACCACAAGTGGGCTGTCACAATAAACCTTAAGTAATAAACAAACACAATCTACTATGTGATATATAGCACATTCTTTGCTATATAGCATAGAGCAAACTAGCACAAGTGGGCTATGAATGAACCTTGAGCAAAGTTACTCATCCACAAATAAAATATAGCACCTCTGATAAATATGGTTTTTTTCAACAAATACTTTCAAACTCAGATATTGCAAACTTTAAATGTTAGAGACTCTACCACAAATCAAGGCCATAAATATCTACCACAAAGGCCTCCCAAAAGCCCAAACAAAACTTAGTACATGTACGATACTAGTCATGTAGGAACCATATGATACAAATTGGTTTGTATCGGGATCTCATTGGGATTTTGACAACCTTGACAAGTATATATTTATACTCACAAAAACATATGCTTCATAAAGTCCGACATCACCACCTTCTCTAAAACTGTTGTGGTGCTCGATCACAAGGATGGAAAATGTGTCCTTAGGATTATACATCATGTTTTGGAATGCAAATTGGGTAGGATTTGCAGAAACTCTCCATCTCACTATAGCAAAAGGGAGTAAAGTGGTAGTAAGAAAATCTGGGTTCTGATCATAATCCTCTGGGTCAAAAGAGGGAGGAGAAATGCAACACTCCCATGAATTTAGCATGCTCTTGTACTCTGTATCATCTACACAAGTAGTGTGTTGTCTTATAGAACATAAGTCTGCCCAAACACTTAAGAAAGATGGGCTTACTATTATCCCTTGTTGCACAGGAACCCCATGAATATCAACTAGAGTAAAATCAGCTTCTCTAGACCTATCGTGTGTGATAACATCAAGAAAGAAGTCTGTATTCAGAGCTAGAAAACATATTTGCATGGCTATATCCAAATTTTCCTTCCTGCAGCTACTCTATAACACAAGATTGAAACTTTGCCCATAGCCTTGAAGAAACGGTAGTGCATGAGATGTACATCTTGCGCATCATCCACTAATGTAGGGGATTTTGTATCAGCCATTTGCTTGCTGTGTCACATCTTCCCCAATGTCAAAAGAATTGTGCATCAACTATAGCAGCAGCATTTGCCCCACCATCAAAATCTTGTGCATATACTATAGTATTAGCATCTTCCCAAGCATCAAGATCTTGTGTATCAATTGTATCATCAACATCTACCCTAGCATCAAAATCTTGCGCATCAATTGTAGCATCACCATCTGCCCTAGCGTCAAGCATGAATTGTAGCATTAACATTTACCCCAGTGTCAAAAGCTTGCGCAGCATCAACATCTTCCCCAGTGTCAAAATCTTGTGCATCAACTGTAGCATCAGCATCTGCCCCAGTGTCATAAGCTTGTGCATAAATTGTAGCATCAACATTTTTCCCAATGTCAAAAGCTTATAAATCAACTGTAGCATCATCACTTTTCTTATGTGCTGCTGCATCAAATAACTAGTAAGAAAAGAGGTTTGTGCCAATGGGATTGCATACCAATTGTTTACTGCTTGCAACTTAGTTGCAAGTGTTTGTATTTGCAACCCGTGACATATATCATGCTTTATCCATCTCAGCAACTCTCTTTAACTTTGGGCCAGGAAGAACTAGATTACCCTTTGGAACTTTGTACTTGGATAGAGCTTTTGCCCTTTTTTCCAAAGCCGTTCATGAAGGACATCCTGCACATCATCGTCAAGAGAGACTGCACTGCTAGGTAACTTAGTGTGTTTTTGGTCCCCTTTTGATGATGGTCAACATTTTTGGCATATCTATAACATGCACCAATAGGAAAATAATTAATAATACATATTTTTGAACTCTATACCTTAACCATGTAGTGTGAAGTGTATAATAAATGGTGCAAGTGTTTAGACAATATGCAATAAGGAAAAGATGCAAATGAAGAGAATGAAACGACTAAATTAGAAGACAAAATCCATTTTCAAACAATTTGGCCCTGGGCTACAATATGAATATGATCGAATTCCACATCGTAAATTAGCATCATCAAAGTGCTTAGATTTATCACTAGAACATAGTTTCTGCTTGGCATATGGTTTTTGCTTCTTTACAAAACAACTAAGGGGTACATATAACTCATCAACACCTAGGCTCTTGGGGGTTGATCTCGTGCGCTTTGAGGTTGGCTTCTTTTGCCTTGGAAATGGCATTCTCTTGAAACAATTAGATTCCACACGTATCCCTGCCAATGTTTCTTTCAAATCAACACCAAGTGTTAACTCTACTTCACTTTCCCTACACACCATCAACGGTCTTGGTTCATCTTGGGTAATAGAATTGACCATATTTGTTGGGCCAGCGTTGTCGTGCCATGGCACGTTTATGGTGTGAAACCATGCATATGAGACTATCAAATGCAAATCTAGATGCATGGGATTAAGTGCTATGACGAGTCATTATATGATGCCCATGTACATATGTTCATATTGTAAATGAGGTTCAATAAGACGAGCTGAGGCTGAGTCAGGTCTCGAAGCTTCTGTACATAAGTGTGGTGTGAATTATGGAGCTTTATGCTTATGGTAGACCTTGTAGTAGGGAACACCCTTCTCGACATGTATGGAAATGTGAGATCAAGAAGGCTCTTGGTTTGTTGGAGATGATGCTCCTAGGGCAGTGTTTCCTAGTATTGTGGGTCTTTCTCGGCGCACTGGTGTTATGGTGGGCATGGGACAGAAAGATGGATATGTTGGTGATGAGGTCCAATCTAAGTGGGCAATATTGACCTTGAAATATTCTAATGAGCATGGTATCGTAACCAACTGGGATGACATGGAAAAGATTTGGGATCAAATATTCTTTAATGAGCTTCGAGTTGCTCCTAAAGAGCATCCAGTCTTGCTCACTGTGAAGCTCCTCTCAATCCAAAGCTAATCGAGAGAAGATGACTCAAATCAAGCTCGATACATTCAATGCGCCAGCTACGTATGTTGCTATCCTTATGTGGCAGCCTACGTGGAGATATCCAAATTTAAAAGCTAAATAAAAGGTGGCGCAGTGTATTGGCAACGAAGGAAATTTCAAAAAAAATAGCTGCAAAAGGGATGCGCGTCGATTTCCTTGCGGGAAAGGGAGAAAAAACCAGAGAAGGGGGGGGGGGCGCATATCGGTGTGGTTGGTGTGCAGAAAAAGGAGAACCAGGGCATCTTCTACCAGTAATTTTAAAATCAAATTAGCAACTACTGTATAAAGCTTGTTGGGGCTAGAATTAAAGAGGAAATGGGGTACTATTAAATGAGATGAATTTCGTATTACATGTACTCTGCTCCTTGCGCAGTCGGCGGAATCAGCCGTGAGGGAAATAGCGAAATCAAATAAAGATTTGCTTTGTTTTACCTTCAGATAAGTGATTTTTTTTTATTTTGTTTACTATTACCTACGATTTGGAAAATCATATAGCATATAAACCTTTTAAGGTTTTGGAGAATGAGAATAATTTGGGATTTGGAGAATCGTGGAATAAAAGTATCAAAAATACAATAAGGTTCCTAAAAATTGGGTTAAATTTTCTACTCGATTGGATTTTGGAATGCAAGTCATGGAGATTCCTAAAATCACATGAGCATGTTATAGATATGCCATATGTCATCTTTTGTTTGTGAGTTGTTGGAATTTAAAAGCAGGTTTTCAGAAGATAAAGTGACACCTTGAAATGATGGGATTGGAGTCACTTGATGTATGTGATGTGAATGGTCACATGTATGTGGGAATTTTTTGAAGATTATGTTATGCCTACATGTGATTGGTTTGAGGGATTTGGAAAAAGGAGTCAGTAAATCTATGCTTGGAACGGAACATGCACTTGATACACAATTTATGTGCAATCATCAGGCTGAATTCGGGGATGTAATGAGGTGAATTGGCACATGTTTATGTCATCAAAAATGGAGATGTCTTATGCTCCTTGGAGAGTTATGTGTGTGAGTTTCCTTGCTGGGATTTGAAGCTACTCTCACAGCCAAAAGTCTCGCACTTTCCCAGCGACACCGCCCACGTCACGACAGCTCTTTGGTGAACCCGACGTGAAACTGCTGGGGTGAGAGTGTGGTGAAATACATAGGGAAGCTATGGTTGAGAATCCTGAGGGTCAAGGGGTTCATTTTAACCCCGGAGTTATGCAAATGTTTCAGATGTTTACTATGTATATGCAACAGCAGCAAGCTACTGAGAGGGGACAAATTTCCACGACCAAAGCACTGCAATCGATTGTGAAAAAGGTGGATCAATTTGATGGTAAGGATATCACAAAGTACCGGCGCAATTACACAAAGGAAATGGAGCTAAACAGGGTGACTGAGGAGGATATGCTTCGAAGCTTTGAGCTGGTATGTGTTCCTGAAATAAGAGAACGCATAAGAGGATTGCAGACAGCACATGGTGGCAGAAATTGGGAGGAGTTCAAGCTTGCTTTAAAGGATGAATATTTCATGGAGGATTCCGAGCGAGTGACCAAACGAACTTTCTTGGAATGGGTCACAAAACCCAAAATGGGAATTTCTGCCACCACAGAGTTGCTAAGAGAGTTTGAGAAGCGCTATGCCCAGCTGTCAAGGATAGAGCGCACAACTTTGGACAGAGAAAAAACAGAGCTCTTCTTACAAGCAGCTGGGAAAGATCTCCAAGAGAAACTGGAAATCCTCCTTGAGGATAAGGATACAGAGCAGGGGCTAAAGAATGATTGGAATGATGTCGAGGATGCGGTCACCATGCTAGCAAAGCGGCAGCGAAGGAGGGATAAAATGGTGATGAGCTCGGCAACTCCAATAACTGCTGTTACCCCTGAGAATCTACCAAAACCAGCTGCTACAATCCCAAAGGTAGAAGGGCCGATGGATGAGCTTATTAAGGGTATGCGAGACCTAAAATTGAAGATGACCAGGATTGAGGAAAAAGGGCTACCATTAGGGCAGGCTTCTATGCAAAGGCCTCAAAGCAAAGAAGGGTTTACATACAGATGTATATGGTGTGATGACCCAGAACATGCAAAGAAAGACTGTGCTAGCTATAAATAAGCCCTCAAAAATCAACTTGTGTTTTTCAAAGATGGGAAAATCCACCTTACAGAGACCGGTCTTCCATTAAGCACAAACTTTGGGAAAGGAGGGATGAAAAAGCTGGTTGAGGATATGGCTGCTAGCCATGCTATCTCTATGGTTGAGGCAGCAACCTATGGGTTAAAGGCTGGTCAATCAAAGCAGGGATCTGAGAATGATGAAGATTATGAGAATGAAGATTTTTGGCCATCAACAATGGAATTAATTGCGTCAAAGAAGGTGTCTAAGCAAGCTCTGCATGAGGCAGGTGACTGTATACGTCTTGAGACTGGCTGGGAGGAGCCTGTGGTGGATTCTTTATCTGTTCATGCCTACATTGCAAAATGCCAGAATAATGAGGCACAGGTAGAGGAAAAGCGTAAGAGGGAAAATGAGGAAGGAGAGCCATCAAAAAGGGTCACCCGTGGTAGTGAAAAGAAGGATCCTGGGCCATCACATATGCCTCCACCGCATAGCAGACCTCCACAGGAAGTATCAATGGAAGAAGTGCCAGCAAAAATGAAGCATAAGGAGAAGGATAAAGGGAAAAGTCCACTCTACAAGCTTCAATCTGATATTGAAGCCGCAACAGATCTCAAAAAGGTGCTTGAAGAGAGGATTCTAAACAGCAGGGTAGAATTTACACTAGGGGAAGTCTTGGGGATTGCAAAAAAAGAATTCCATGATGAGATAATTGATATTATACGAAGGAAAAGGCAGTCCATAATCGAATCTATTCCATCACAAGGGGAGACAAGCACTTCCAAGACTCATGGGGTACAGGTACTGCAAAAGGAAGAGAGAGAAAATGTGGTGGAATGTAATCACTCTGCTGAAGGGGGATGACAAGTGCGCTTTGTGGATGAGGATGATGAAAAAGAAGTTCTTACAAAGAGTCATTACTCCAGGAGCCATTGGGCAAGAGCAACCACTGAAACCCTTGTCAAGATAGGTGACTTGGAAGAGCCGTATGTCGCTCTAATTGATCATGGGTCTGAAATAAATCTTATGGCTAAAAATCTCTACAACAAATGTAAGTGGCGAATGGATGTAGATCATGGGTGGATGATTAAAGCAGCTAATAACTCATCTGGAGAGCTCTATGCAGCATGTCCAAATGTAAGGGTAACTATAGGGGATGTGAAAGATGATCAAAACTTCTTTATTCAGGAGATGTCATCATATCCCCTCATCCTTGGGCAACCCTACATTACAGCTGTGAGAGGATGGAAACAAAAGTTTTGGATGATGGCTCGGCATATGCAAGAATAAGGAGAAAAGATGGCAAGAAAGCTGTTCAGTTCTTGACAGTTTGCATTAACCATGAAAGGAATCGTGAATCCCTTCGAGCACAGTCACTCCCAAAGATAAATAGAGAATTCATGAACTACAGGGAGATGAGGGATTTTGGCCAGGTGCCATTGTAAAGCGGGATTCCAATGGTACAAGGGAAAATGAGTTCTCGCAGGACTCAATCAATGTAAATAACTTTTCAGCAAATTTTCAGGGATTTTCTAGCTATGGGTCACTGGTCTTTGTAAAAAGCAAGGATTTGAAGCGTGGCATGCGTAGACATGTACAAAATGAACAAAAAAGTCTTGAGTAGTGTGGTCTTTTGGAGAAGAATGAGTTTATTTCAGGGGTGCTTGATGAGGTGTCATTTATAGATACTATGGATGTGCTTTTTGATATGGGAAGAGCATGTTTACAGGGTGGAAATGAGATGATAGAGGTGTCATCTGTGGAGATGTATGATATAATCCGGGAATTTGAGGGGGTGGAATGTAAAAACATGAATTGCGAGATGGATGCTCATGTTGATACAAAGTATAAAACAGTTGCAAAGAAGGTGAAACCAGTTGCCTTGCCCTTGCCACCAGGAAGCAAGGAAAAATTAGATGAAGCCTCTATGCAACCGAATCTCAGAGATCCAAAGAAAATTGGGCATAAGTTTACACAGGAAACCCTAAAAGAGCTGAAGATTGGTGAAAAGGATTTTCTGTTGCCAGTTGAAAGGGAATGCTTTGAGGAGATGCTTGTAAAACATGGGAAAGCCTTTGCTTTTCAGCCGCATGAGATAGGCTGTGTTGATCCAAGTGTAACAGCGCCAATGGTGATCTTCACTGTACCACATGTGCCCTGGAACCTGCGAGCCGATTCCAGTACCAAAGGCTCTCTTGCCAAAGATGATGGAATTACTAAAAGAAAAGATCAGGATGGGAATTTTGGAGCCATCATGTGCTCCATATTCCAACAGATGGTTTACTGTGCCAAAGAAAAATGGAACATTGCGCTTCATTCAAGACATGCAACCTGTAAACAAAGTCACAATCAGGAATGTGGGAGCAGGTCCGATTGTGGATGAGTTTGCAGAAGCATTTGCAGGGAAAGCTATATACTCTATGGGTGATCTGTATTCGGGATATGATCAGTTCCAGCTGGACATACAAAGCAGGGACTTGACCACAATGAAAACTCCTTTGGGATTGGTAAGGATGTGTACCTTACCACAGGGAGCCACCAACTCAGTGGCGCATATGATGAATGGAATGAATAAAGTCTTGCGAGACTTCATACCACAACTAACTATGCCTTTTCTGGATGATGTGCCAATAAAAGGCTGTGATGAGAAAGACAAAGATGGGGATTTGGATTCAAAGGGGTGCCGCAAGTTTGTGGCAAATCATATAAAGGATTGTGATATGATTCTATCCGGGCTTGAAGAGGTGAATCTTACTTTATCTGGACTGAAATCAGTGTTTGTTTGGGGTTGGTGAAGTGCTAATAGTGGGACATCTTTGTAGTACTAGTGGACGCCGACCTTGTCCAGCCAAGATAGATGCAATACAAAGAATGAAAGAGATATGCATTAATGTTACAGAGCTGAGGAGATTTCTTGGTGCATGTGTCTTTTATGTTATTTGGATCCCACATTATGCACATGTAGCAGATCCTCTTTATCAACTTTTGAGGAAAAATCAAAAATTTCTGTGGAGTGCAGTACATATTAAAGCTATGCGGAAGCTGAAATGTTTGCTCCAATCATCACCTACTCTAAGGAAGGCAGATTATGAGTGTGGCAAGCCTGTGATTGTTACAGTTGATACTAGTCCTACTGGGATAGGATGGGCAGTAGGGCAAGATGATGAGGATGATCACAGGTATGTAATCACATTTGGGGCAAAGGTATTAAGCATTCGTCAACGAAAATATCCGCAGATCAAGAGAGAGTTATGGGAAATAGTCACTGCTTTAAAATGTGAAAAAGAATATCTTATTGGGGCATCTGTACTTGTGGAAACTGATTGCTTACCACTCCTTGGGATGATAACAAGCTGCACCACTCCAGATATTGCTATGCTTAGGTGGATTGCCTATATCAAGTCACTAAATCCTGAGTTTGAGCATATTGCAGGAAAAGATAACCCAGTAGTTGCAGACATGCTATCAAGAGCCAGGTATGAAGATGAAGAAGAGATGATTAGTGACATTGATGATGTAGGTACAAAGTTCTACACTACTGCATATGCAAAAGGGGACCATACTTGCCTATCAAATGCACTTGAGTCTTTTACTGAGGAAATGTATGAAGGAGATTGGTTGCTTATTGGTCAATACTTGAGTATTCTGACAAGACAGGGAAATTGGTCTGACTCAGAATTTAAGAGAATCCGCAGAAAAGCATATGGGTATTTTCTAAAGGATGGGTACCTGTGGAAGCATCCTAAGCAGAGGAATGCTATGCCATAGAGAGTCATGTGTGATAAAGAGACTCAAGGGAAGCTCATGAAAGAATTCCATGAGAGTCTCTGGGCTGGACATCGAAGTGTGTGGGCCACCTTTACTAAAATAAAGGAAAGATATTGGTGGAAAGGAATGTACAAGGATATTTCCCAATATGTGGAAACATGCATGGTATGTCAAATGTACTCAAATGTGCGGCATCGTGATGGCTTGCAACCAACCTACCCACCTGCCGTGCACTACAAATGGGTAGTGGATCTAGTTACAATGCCTTTGGGAATTTGGCAGAT
Organism: Cibotium barometz; assembly: GCF_041138505.1. Lineage (NCBI taxonomy): Eukaryota > Viridiplantae > Streptophyta > Polypodiopsida > Cyatheales > Cibotiaceae > Cibotium > Cibotium barometz. The sequence continues at coordinate 31,830,990 of NC_141092.1, read as the reverse complement.
GCGGTACATAGCACTTGCAAGAGAAGATTTGACAAATCAGGTAGAGGGGCGTGCTCTTAGAACAAAGAGTACGGAAACAATATGCAAATTTCTCTTGGAAGATGTGATTTGCCGGTATGGTTGTGTTGGGAAAATAACAGCTGATAGGGGTGAGCTAGATGTTGAAGAAGCAAGGGAATTCTTCTCTAGAATTGGTATCAAACTGTCCCTAACATGTGCTTACAATCCTGAGGGCAATGGTAAAAGTGAGCGAGGACATCCTCCAATCATTAAAGCTTTGGCTAAGGCATGTAGAGAAAGAATGCGAGAGTGGCCAAGGCTACTACCATATGCTTTGTGGGCTGACCGTACAACTCATAGCTCAGTGACGGGATATATGCCTGCAGAATTAATGTATGGTCAGAAGCCAGTAATGCCAGTTGAAGAAGTAGTTCCAACTTGGAATGTATTACCCTGGGTGGAAGGATTGAACAGGGAAGACCTCCTTGCATTGCGAATAAGGCAGCTGGAGAGGAGGCCTGAAGATGTAGAGCTTGCTAAAGCTCGTTTGAAAGATGCAAGGTTGAAAAATAAAGAAAGATTTGATAGAAGACACAGACTCCGGCCAAAACCTATTGAAGAAGGTGATTGGGTCCTAATGTATGATAGTAGCCTTGACAACCAATTCACTGTTCAAAGAAAATTTGCAAAAAGATGGTTTGGCCCTTACATTGTCAAGCATGTGCATGGAAATGCCACGTATACCCTGTGTGAGCTTGATGGAACAGAGATAAAAAATCTTGTAGCAGGCAAAAGGATCAAGATGTTTAAAAGAAGGCTTGACAGTGATCCTTTTGATTCACAGGGAACTCAGGATGAGAGGCTTGATAATGAAAACATGGATATGGCTAAAGAGGAAGAGGATGATTTTCCTAATAATGTAGAAGATGAAGACGACATCCAGATATATGTGGATCTTGATGATGATTTGGCACATACCAGAGGATGTGTAGGTTTAGAGGGGGTGGATGTCGTGCCATGGCACGTCTATGGTGTGAAACCATGCATATGAGACTATCAAATGCAAATCTAGATGCATGGGATTAAGTGCTATGACGAGTCATTATATGATGCCCATGTACATATGTTCATATTGTAAATGAGGTTCAATAAGACGAGCTGAGGCTGAGTCAGGTCTCGAAGCTTCTGTACATAAGTGTGGTGTGAATTATGGAGCTTTATGCTTATGGTAGACCTTGTAGTAGGGAACACCCTTCTCGACATGTATGGAAATGTGAGATCAAGAAGGCTCTTGGTTTGTTGGAGATGATGCTCCTAGGGCAGTGTTTCCTAGTATTGTGGGTCTTTCTCGGCGCATTGGTGTTATGGTGGGCATGGGACAGAAAGATGGATATGTTGGTGATGAGGTCCAATCTAAGTGGGCAATATTGACCTTGAAATATCCTAATGAGCATGGTATCGTAACCAACTGGGATGACATGGAAAAGATTTGGGATCAAATATTCTTTAATGAGCTTCGAGTTGCTCTTAAAGAGCATCCAGTCTTGCTCACTGAAGCTCCTCTCAATCCAAAGCTAATCGAGAGAAGATGACTCAAATCAAGCTCAATACATTCAATGCGCCAGCTACGTATGTTGCTATCCTTATGTGGCAGCCTACGTGGAGATATCCAAATTTAAAAGCTAAATAAAAGGTGGCGCAGTGTATTGGCAACGAAGGAAATTTCAAAAAAAAAAGCTGCAAAAGGGCTGCGCGCCGATTTCCTTGCGGGAAAGGCAGAAAAAACCAGAGAAGGGGGGGGGGGGCGCATATCGGTGTGGTGGGTGTGCAGAAAAAGGAGAACCAGGGCGTCTTCTACCAGTAATTTTAAAATCAAATTAGCAGCTACTGTATAAAGCTTGTTGGGGGGCTAGAATTAAAGAGGAAATGGGGTACTATTAAATGAGATGAATTTCGTATTACATGTACTCTGCTCCTTGCGCAGTCGACGGAATCAGCCGTGAGGGAAATAGCGAAATCAAAGAAAGATTTGCTTTGTTTTACCTTCAGATAAGTGATTTTTTTTTTATTTTGTTTACTATTACCTACGATTTGGAAAATCGTATAGCATATAAACCTTTTAAGGTTTTAGAGAATGAGAATAATTTGGGATTTGGAGAATCGTGGAATAAAAGTATCAAAAATACAATAAGGTTCCTGAAAATTGGGTTAAATTTTCTACTCGATTGGATTTTGGAATGCAAGTCATGGAGATTCCAAAAATCATGTGAGCATGTTATAGATATGCCATATGTCATCTTTTGTTTGTGAGTTGTTGGAATTTAAAAGCAGGTTTTCAGAAGATAAAGTGACACCTTGAAATGATGGGATTGGAGTCACTTGATGTATGTGATGTGAATGGTCACATGTATGTGGGAATTTTTTGAAGATTATGTTATGCCTACATGTGATTGGTTTGAGGGATTTGGAAAAAGGAGTCAGTAAATCTATGCTTGGAACGGAACATGCACTTGATACACAATTTATGTGCAATCATCAGGCTGAATTCGGGGATGTAATGAGGTGAATTGGCACATGTTTATGTCATCAAAAATGGAGATGTCTTATGCTCCTTGGAGAGTTATGTGTGTGAGTTTCCTTGCTGGGATTTGAAGCTACTCTCACAGCCAAAAGTCTCGCACTTTCCCAGCGACACCGCCCACGTCACGACAGCGTGTGAGAATTATTCTAAAATAGCACATGTGGAGACATAATTGATAACTGAATTCAGTATTGCAAGTTATCTTTAAGTATAAAAAAACATAGTATAGTTACCTGTGGCTTGCATGGATATTTGTGATGGCGCTCCTATAGGCTCTTTGACCACAAACCCCGATGCATCTTTTTTTGCACTTGAAAATTACATGTGAGATGTTACACTTGAAGCATCAGTTTTAGCAACTACTAAGATATCATGTGCATCCCTTACTAGTGCTATTTAGCCCCATATACCCTTTTCCCTCTCAGAGATGACATGTTTGCAATTAGGAGCAACACAAGTTCCATATTCTCTACAGGTATAAGCAAAGGATAACATATGGTATAGATGGGGCAAGGCAATGAAAATACATCAAGGGTAGTAGCGTCAAATGGGAACCCACAACCTATGCAAAGAAAGGAGTCCCTAGTTAAGGTTCTCTCGCTAAAGTCTTCAACTGCACTTGGGGGGAGAGGTAAAGTCTTCAACTGCTACGGTAAGATGTCACCACCCAATACTTTTCACAAAGCTTGATATGGTCAGTTTCCTTATGAAACTCCAACTCAGTTTTTACCAAAAATCTCCGAGGAGACAAGAAATAATTCCAAAATCATGTCAGTAAATCCATGGACTATTCATGTATTTATACCATTTATTATTGATCTTGCTATATAGAACATGTGGAAATCTTTAAATCCAAAGCTCTGAGCTATATAGCAGAATTTGGCCTTCCTATAGGCAGATTCCATATAGCAAAAGCACTAAGCTATATAACATTCTCTAATCTATATAGCACAAATAAGCTATATAGCATGGGGAAATATATAGATAATCTTAGCTATATAAAAGAGTCATTGGCCCTGCACTAGATTCATAACAGATGCTCCAAGAGATTATGAGTAGTGCTTGTCCTAGTTAGGTGGCATCAAAGTAGGTAGAGTGCTCAAAGCCTTCTTCACTTTGCCAAAATATGCGAGTTGTTTGGTTGGATAGTAAATATAAAGGATGCAAAAGTTGAGAAAGTAAATGAATAAACTTGGCCATATACCTGACTTTTTGAATGAATATATCTTTCCTCTTAGCAAGCACTATCTTTTCTTATCTTGGGCTTCTGCTATCAAAGATTCTTAATATTTCCTCTCAGGGACTAAATGAGAGAACACGGCTAGAATTAGGGTATGCTCAAGTTAACAAATTGATCAATGAAGATAGAGAACGACTTCAAGATGAGTTGCTTCAACCCAAAGGTGAGCTTAAGTGAGACGAACAAAATTTAGCTCAAAATCTTCATTTATACATTAGAGATTCATGCCATGAAAATTTGATAGGCCTTCAAAAGAATTCTATAATATCCTCAAGAAAATAAATGAAAAGGAGAGAGTCCGTATGCCTCTTAGATGGCATCTGAGTTGAAACCCTGAAGAGAATCTTCAAATAGCCCATAGATTCTACACTGATATATTCAAATCCCCTCATATTAGATCTCTAATAGGGTAGAGGCCTATGCCTACATAGCCAGATGTAGAAATAAAGTTATCCACAAGTCCATAGTTGCTACGTTAATAAAGGGGGACTTCACCATTCAAGATCTCAGCACCACCATTAACTCTTAAGAATAAAAAGAGCTCATGCATGGATGGGCTCCCATTTTAGTTTTATAAAAACTCTAAGGAGTGTCTTACTCAACCTTTAATTGAAGTCTGGAAGGAAGAAAATCATTTTGGTGGCCTTCATCTATCCATCAATGTGAGGGATCCATTAAATTGATTCATAAAAGAGAGGAGAAGAACATCCTAGGCAATTGGAGGCCTTTCACCATGTTATCCACAAAACTTAAAGATAGGTTTATTTTAGATGCCATCATAGCCTTGTGGGAATGATTTGAACATGCTCAGAAATCTAATCAAGACTTCCTCTTCTTCAAAATTGCTCTTGATAAAGCCTATAACATACTAGAATGATATTTCATTCTTCAGTCCCTCCATGACATGGGTCTTGGGAAAGAGCCAGTTCATTAGATATGTTAAACCTCCCCAATAATGCAAGCCAACTTTTCCTACAACAATTTCTTAGTGACACCAACAATATGGTCTATAATGATCAGCATCCATTTCCTCTTTTGAAATTGTCTCTCAGCCTCTTGCCTTGCTTCAGGTTATTCCATCAATCATAGCAGGAGTGGTATCAAACTCTTCTTAAAGAACCCCCTACTTGGCTTCTATGATAGGGTTGCATAATTATCCTTAAAAGGCTATATATTTAGAATTGTTGGAATATGAAGGAGGGTTGTGCTTGCCTAGCATCCTCGACTTGGCAAACAAACTCTCACTAAAATGGATAGTTAGAAGCCTCTACATCCCTAATGAGGATTGGGCTATCCTATTAAATAGGTGTACATATATATGAATTCTATCAAGGGTTTCTTTAGATTTAAGGATCTCCCCTTTCTTCCCCTGTAGTATGGATGTTTAAATTGAAGCTCATGGTAGCCCTCTTGTTAAAGCCCTTCGGTAGGCCTATAAACAAGATTAAACCCCAACCTAGCATGGTGGAAAATCTTAGACGTAAAGCTCTCATATTTCATCTTGACTTAATATGGTTCTCTTTAGTACTTTATCTCAAACTTAAAGCTTTGATATTTCATCTTCACTCTCAATATGGTTCTTGTAAGATTCCTCCCTCCATCTTTTGAGGTGTGTAGGTGTAAGAACCTCCCCTTCTGATCTTATAATTATTCCCCTCTCTGAAATAAAAGAAAGATCCTGTTTTACCCTGTTTTGGCCTGGAGAGAAAAAATGTCTCTAGAGAGAGGTAATTCAAAATTGAGATATTTTTGGATATAAAAATCCTCCTAGTGTCTAAAATGGTTTCTCATGAAACAGAAATTCAAAAAGAACTTTCCAATGTGCAATTGGAATTAATTGAAAATAGGTATAAAGGACCTTAGCCTAAGGGTCTAGATTTTTAGAAATTTTTAGATTATGGTCCAATTAAGGTTTCTATGGGCCAATAGGATCAATCCAAGTGTAGGGAGGAGATAAATTAAAGAATAAAAGAAAAACCCCCCCAAAAATGAGTAAATGCTCACATAAGATGAAGAGTGGACTAAGGACCTGGACTAAGGACCAAAGAAAAGAATTAAAAAATTGAATTTTTGACACCTTAGTGTGGGGATCTCCCCTCATGAAGTAGGCACATTTTTCTCATCATCACCCCTAATTTTTAATCAATAAAATGAGATGTTTTTATCTCTCCTCTCTCCTATTTCAAAACTAGATCCAAAAAGTAAGCTGAACTAACCCAAAAATAGTAAAAAATTGACCAAACTGATCTCAAAAATTCTAGAATCAGTTTTCTTGGTTAGAGGCTCACTTTTTCCTATAAATAGAAGTCTACCCCTTTGTAAAAGCTTAATGGTATTTATGCACGGTTACTCTACTCCTATCCTGAGCCATCTACATTGAATTTTTTAATAATTCAATTGTTTTTGGCCTAATCCTCTCTAAAGTGAATTGGTGGCCACTATTACTTCAAACAATAGTAGAACCCTCAATCCCTCAAGCCAAAGGAGAGCTTACAAGCCCCATGTAAGCTAATTTTCTTACTTTGTTTACGAATTTTAATGAAAAATCTATGGTTTTCTTGATTTTTATGTTTTGCAAATGATTGAATTAAATTCAAATGCTATGCCTTTGATGAAAAGGCCACCCCCTCTTCTTTACATTCCAACCTTTCTTAATCCTAGAAAGATTAACTAAGTGATTAATTAAACTCTTCTTATTGTTTACTCTCTTGAATTTAGAAAATTGTGTAGGTTAGAGTTTTATAATTCTAAATTGGGTCAATTAAGTTAAATGAAGAAAGATAAAAATGAGAAATGGTCAGCCATACAAAGGAGGTTATGGTAAAATTTTGAGAATTTTGTGAAAAAGAAAGTTTGTTTTTATGTTATTCCAAAAGAGTAATTCCCACCATTTTTGCATCTAAAAGAAATATTCTAATTACTCCATGTACATATTCACCTATGAATATGCATGGATATCACCACTGATATTAATTATTAAATTTGATTTCTATGCATAGAAATTTGATTAAAAGAATTTTTTTAAATTATAAAAGTGTTATTCTTATTAAATTTTATTTCTATGCATAGAAAGATGCATAAAGGATCTTTTTCAATTATAAAAGTGTTATTCTTATTAAATTTGATTTCTATGCATAGAAAGATGCATAAAGGAAATTTTATTAATTATAAAAGTGTTATTCTTATTAAATTTGATTTCTATGCATAGAAAGATGCATAAAGGAATTTTTTTAATTATAAAAGTGTTATTCTTATTAAATTTTATTTCTATGCATAGAAAGATGCATAAAGGAAATTTTTTAATTAGAAAAGTGCTATTCTTATTAAATCTAATTTCTATGCATAGAAAGATGCATAAAGGAAATTTTCTTATTATAAAAGTGTTATTCTTATTGAATTTGATTTCTATACATATAGAAAGATGCATAAAGGAATTTTTTTTATTATAAAAGTGTTATTCTTATTAAATCTGATTTCTATGCATAGAAAGATGCATAAAGAAATTTTTTTATTATAAAAGTATTATTCTTATTAAATTTGATTTCTATGCATAGAAAGATGCATAAAGGAAATTTTTTTATTATAAAAGTGTTATTTTTATTAAATTTGATTTCTATGCATAGAAAGATGCATAAAGGAATTTTTTTATTATAAAAGTGTTATTCTTATTAAATTTGATTTCTATGCATAGAAATAAATATGCATAAAGAAAATTTTTTATTATAAAAGTGTTATTCTTATTAAATTTGATTTCTATGCATAGAAAGATGCATAAAGGAAATTATCTTATTTTAAAAGTGTTATTCTTATTAAATTTGATTTCTATGCATAGAAAGATTCATAAAGGAAATTGTTTTCATTATAAAAGTGTTATTCTTATTAAATCTGATCATCTGTGGGGATTAAGGTTATAAAATTCAAGGAATTTTGGTATGAAATTCAGAATTCCGATGAAGAAGTTTTGGGGATACTGATTCAATAAATACTCTTATATTCAAAAGAAAATCAAACTAAAAACTTGTATAAAAACCCCGTTTTCTTAAAAGGACTATCTTACGCCAGAATGCTGGAGGGAGCATTTGGTATATGTTTTTCTAAGGGAAGTTCGATTGCAATCAACTGGCGGGGAGTGTTCAAAGGATGGCTCTCGCGGCAAAGCTTGCCCAGGTCTTGTTGACCAGCCCAGTATGGTTGAAAAATGGTACGCTTCTGGTACGATGGGCGAGGGCCGACGAAGTGGTCCCTGAGTGATTAGATGTGTGATGAGAAGTGATGTGAATCAGATAGATGTGAATGAATGGATGAGACGTAATGTGATGTGAATCGGGATGTGAATGAATGAGATAAAATGACATGTGAATCAGATAGATGTGAATAAATGGATGAGATGTAATGTGATGTGAATCGGGATGTGAATTAATGAGATGTGATGACATGTGAATCAGATAGATGTGAATGAATGGATGGATGGAATGTGATGTGAATAGATGTGATGAGATGCGATGTGAATAGATGTCATGTGAATCAAATAGATGTGAATGAATGGATGAGATGTAATGGGATGTGAAGTGGGATGTGAATGAATGAGATGTGATGTGAAATGGGATGTGAATGAATGAGATGTGAATCTGGATGTGAATGAATGATATGGGATGTGAATGGATGAGATGTGATGTCATGTCATGTCATGTGAATTGGGATGTGAATGAATGATAGGGGATGTGAATGGATGAGATGTGATGTCATGTGAATCGGGATGTGAATGAATGATATGAGATGTGAATGGATGAGATGTGATATGATGTGAATGGATGAGATGTGATGTCATGTGAATCGGGATGTGAATGAATGATATGGGATGTGAATGGATGAGATGTGATGTCATGTGAATCGGGATGGGAATGAATGATATGGGATGTGAATGGATGAGATGTGATGTCATGTGAATCGGGATGTGAATGAATGATAGGGAATGTGAATGGATGAGATGTGATGTGATGTGAGTCGGAATGTGAATGAATGAGATGTGATGTCATGTGAATCAGGATGTGAATGAATGATATGGGATGTGAATGGATGAGATGTGATGAATGATATGGGATGTGAATGGATGAGATGTGATGTGATGTGAATGGATGAGATGTGACGCGATGTGAATCGGGATAAATGTGAATGAATGAGATGTGAGGTGAAATGATGTGATGTGATGTGGATTGGGGTAGATATGAATGAATGAGATGTGAATGAATGTGATGTGGATATGGGTAGATGTGAGTGGATGAGATGTGATGAGGATAATTGAGGAAAGATGTGATGAGATAGAAAATGATGTGATTGGATGAGAATGGGAATACATATGAATTTGATGTGGATTAAGTAATGTGGATTGATGTGGAACAATGTGGAAAGACGAGAGTTCGTTATAGAAACTGTATTTATGACCTGTTTTTAAATGACTATTTTATGTCAAAAATGCTGGGGAAGTATTTTGACTGTCTTGTGAATGAGGTGGTAGAGACCTAACTAATAAAGTTGCAACAACTGACGGAGAATCAATAGAGGACGTCTCACATAGCAAGGTCGGCCGAGGTCTTGACGAGCCTCAGTTCGATTTAAATGGTGAGCTTCTGATATGGTGGATGAGGGACCAAGGAAACGGCCTATGAGTGAAACGCTAGGTGACCTGCGAAGGATCCTAGAGAGTGCCGACCATACGGTGCTCGGGCTCTGCCGAAGATACCCACACGTGCATCGAGGAAGATATTGAAACAAGGAGTAAGAGTTTTTTTCTGAATTCGGTTATGGATCTGGTTGATTGACCTTGCTGGTCCTCAACGGATGAGTTCATGGCTCTTTTATATGGATCTGTTAGTTGATCTTGTTGATCTTCAACGGAGATTCCATCTGGATTTTTATAAGTGAATATATTGCCAGGTAGTATGAGCTAGGAACTATTGAAAAGGCCCGTGAGTGGACAGGTGGTGAGTGTTCTGGTTGCCAATGATGCCATAGGTACACCGATGAAGGAATGATTGGAAATTAGGATTCAACCGGATATTTTGGAGGATTATGATCAATGACACTATGGTTTCATTAAAAGATTGTTTTAAAGACAGTTGAATCTATGAAAAAGGCAATTTCATATTGGGTGTGTAAGTGGTGTGACTAGCTTTAAGTTTGCATGAATATCTGGCTAGGAGGCCTGGGAACTCTTTTCGGTGGTACCCAGGACAAAACCTTACTAAATTCCTAATTGGATCCTATCACTATAGTGGTTGGGCAGCTGGCTAACCCATGGGACTGGACTGATGGATCCCTAAAATGAGACCCAGGACAAAACCTTACCAAATTCCTAATTGGATCCTATCACTATAGTGGTTGGGCAGCTGGCTAACCCATGGGACTGGACTGATGGGGTTAGGCTGGACTGATGGATCCCTAAAATGAGACTCAATTCTGTTATGGTAGGATAGATGAAATAAATCCCGGATAAAAATTATTTTATGGAAAAGAATCAACGGCTGTGCCTCTGAATGAGGAAAAAAGCGTTGGTCTCTATGATCCAAGTGCAAGTCTTTTCCTTGATCTGACTATGGGACTTACGGGTTCAGTCAGATCAGTTCAGTTAGTTAAGGCTCTTGACTACGTTAGAGTAAAAATATTTTGGCGGAATTGCCCGTGCTTTCTGGGCGAGGGAAGTTTTTCTGGGTTCAGTTTTGGGAAAACTGAGGGATTAGCCTCTTGTCGGATATCCGTGGGCGAGGCCCCGAGTGAGGGACCCTACCCCATGCAAGAAGTGCTTCTCCCACTGCCTGCACCCTAGAATTCGTTGCGCAGAGGGGACAGTGATCTTTCAGTTCTCTTTAGATCTAAAAAACTATATGGAACCTCACCTCTTTAAAGGAGATCATTCACTTTCTAAGAAAGGCATAAGGACTTGGGCTTATATCTAGCACTTTTATCACAAAAGATGGCTTACTAGATTAAAAATATTAATAGTGTTTAGGGTAAATGCTAAGGATTTGGACCTCATCCAAGATAGAATAAACTTCTAGGATCCTTTACTATCTCCTCTCATTCAGGGACCAAAGGTCTCCTTCTCCTTTGTTTTCTTAGTTTTCCCATTCAATGTAATCGTCTTGCCCATTCCTTCCTTTCCTCCTCATCCATATCTCCATGTCAACCTCAATGTGGATAGATAGCTTATCAACTGGCATAGAAGTCAATGGAAATTTAGGTTTCATCATGTATGGTCTAAAAGAATAGCTCCTAAAAAGTCCTACCTCATGTGGCTTTTCCTCCACAAAGCTCTGTAGACCAATCATTGTGCTACTAAGATTGGTATAGGGTTTGGCCTCTACCCTAGATGTAAAAGAGAGGAGGAAACTATAACCCACATTTTCATCAACTGTGAATGGAACTCCATTATTTTGGATTTTCTCCATGTCGGCATCAATTCATTTCATCCTACTGGTCTAAACTAGAAATAAATCCTATTAGGTAAAGCTAATGGTTGTTCTATTAAATTATGGAATATCATTAGAGCATCACTTATCTAGACATTGTGGAAAAATAGGAATGCCTTTCAATTTCGAAGATAAGAAGTATGATATGCACTTGGACCTAAAAATTTCTTTATTTTTTCAAATGAAAGGATGGTTGGATCAGAAGAAGAAAATGCGCTCAGCCACTCTCTTGTCACTTGAGACGACTCAAAGAATTATGACATGCTAGAGGCAGACTAGGCCTTTATTTGGTGCAAGGAAGAAATTTAGGATTCTACCTCCTCCTTGATTAATAAAGAGAAACAAGTTATTACTAATCTGGATGCTCACGATGAAGAACTCACATGATACCTTTGCCAACTAACCAAGGTTGAGAGAGTATTGACAAAGAATGAAGCCTTGTATTTTCTATTTACTTAGATATTGAAGTTAAGATTCTTCATTTAAAAAGCTTAATATTCTCTCTCTACTTCTTTTTTTTTATATAATTCCAATCTTTTTAAGAAAATGATATAAAGATGTAAATGTATCTTAAGTTCTCGCTTTGAGCCGCTATAAACATTGTATGTATGGGAGGAGGGGGTGAGGAGCTCCTTATTGCGAGTTCTCACCATGATCAAAAAACTTGCTAATATGATAAAATACTAGATGTAAACGTATCTTAAGGTCCATCTTGGATCCAATATTAACATTGCATGTATGGGAGGAGGACAAGGAGATTATTACCAAGCTTACAACCTACCCAAGTTTCAACCTCTTCTCATGTTGGACCAGAGAAAAGCTACGGTAGGAAAAATATCTAAGCTTTTAAGAGACTAGGTTAAACATTGGCTTGCGCAACAGGTGGTGATGCTTGATCTGATTTCTGAGCCCTCAAAGTTGTTAGGCATCCCTAAAAATTCAATTAAAATACTTATATTGAACCTCCAGTTTTATGTGGAGACACTCAAAGGGAATGTTTTTGTAAAAGAGAAATTTTTTTGTGGTTTTATTCTCAAGCATAAATCCCCCTTTAATTAAGGGTATAATAAACTTCATTTTTTACCCAATTTCAATTGATGAGAGTTAGCTGGTCATTGACAAGCCAATAAAAGTAGGCATTTGAAAATTTTCCATGCATGATGCTTGAAATAAAAATTGGTTGTTGAAGGTTAGGGAGAAATAAATTAGAAGAAAACAAAATGACCCACAATTCTTGTGGATCTTATGACCTCCACACATGGGATTTTCTTACTATGACAACCTTCAATATTTGCATGATTCCAATCAATGCAAGTGCGGTGGTCATTGGTAGCCTTATAAGAAAGGAACATTTTTGAGAAGTTTGAAACATGTGTGTTTGAAATATACACTGGTTGTTATAGGTTGGGGAGAAATAAACTAGAAAAAAAGAAGATCCATAATTTATGAGCTCAATACCCCACCTTGACATTAGGGACAAAGTACATCCTACTTTTTTTAAATATAAATGCTTAAAATAAAAGCTATGAATGGTTATTCATGCAAGTGACCACCTAGTCACTCACATATTTCAATGGGCCTTACTTTGCTTGACTAACTAATGAGCTTCCACTATACACATTTAATACAATGATAATTAGGGCCAAAAATGAAAAAAAAGGGCCTTGTAAGGATTATATTAACTTTCTTAATCAAAGTGATTTTACTAAAATAGTAGAGACAAATAGCTATATTAAATGTTTCCCTTTACCTATATTTAGAGGATAGTGTCTTTAATATGCCATCCATCATAGTGTCTTTAATTCACCTATACTTGGAAAATTTCTTACCTACTTTAGTGCACTCTTGAATGTTTTCTAAAATAATCTTAATTTAAAAAATGTAATCCATAACATACTTCTCTCTCCCATAGGGCATGACACGAGTTTTTCCCTCTCTTTTATTTTTACTATGTTTTTCTCTCTCTTGGCCATCTCTTGCTTTCTCTTTGAATATTTATCATTTTGTGTTTAATTTTTCTTTCTTTCCTCTTCCTGCTATGGCAACTCAATGTGTTGTCCCTCACTCAAAGAAAAGACACCATATCAACTTGGTGCTAAACAAAGACTACTCCACATGGAGAGAAGACATTGTGAGTGGCCTACCGCGACTACATACCATAGCAATGACACAACACCAACAAATTGGCTATTCTAGGGTTCATAGTTGAATACAAACACATTGATGGTTTAATTATTATAGAGAAGCCAAAAAAAGACATCAAAATTCAAGTATGACATGTATAATAACATATTTACAGACGTTAAAACGGTCCAATTAAGCATGGTAGAGTTTATGAGTTCATAATAGGGTATTGTGAGGGTAATATTACTATTTTTTAACATGATTGATGAGGAAAAAATCTTTAAACATAAAAAAATAGATAGAATTAGTATAGGACTGATGGAGAAATCTTTAAATCAAGGTAAGGGATACTAGCCATTACATAGTCACAGATGAAGCTATGGTACCTAGGGGGGCAGCTGTACAGTCCCAGATAAGAGTCATTATACTCTCGAGTGGTTGTTCTCACACACTAAAATTCCAAGTATCATTAATGCTCAATATAAAGGTAAGAAATTTGTGGTGGGATGGGGTAGGAAAATTTACAATAGCATGGCACATGAGTGCCGATTTGAAATTACTGAACGTGCATGTATGGGGTGTGTGGTGGTCCTAGATCAGCATACCCATTCCTGGATTGCATGGTAGACATGAACAATCTGGAATGGTATAACCCTAAAAATTGTACGAAGCTTTCATCCAGAGAAAAGAGAAAGGAAGTAACTCGAGATGAAGACCAAACCAAGGCTAAAGGAAAATTAAAGGCCAAGAGCAAGGGAAATTTAACCAAAAAAAGCCAAAGTCAAGGGTGAACCATGTATTGTGTGTGTAAGGATTCCATACCTCCTATAAAGCTAGATAGAGTTCACGTTTGTACTTTACATGTAGATATTAGAATACTAGAGCTTCATCTTACTATGTTCATTCCATTTTTCCATTATTGGATGCATGTTTAGAGAAATGTGATATATTAATCTCTAACATGGGTGTTCATGATGGATATCTGCAGCTTAAAAAGGATGATAAGCAATCAGGTATCATTGGTGATGTTCTAGCAGATGTGCTAATGAGAGGATCCAAAGCCAGGAGGTTCTTGTTGAACTATGAGAACAAACAGGTTACAATAGTATGAGAATGTTGGAAATATATATGCAAGCACACAATTAACCAAGCTAGTGATCCAAGGATGACAAATCTTCACATGAGTTTAGATAGAGTTTGATAATTTTATTAAAATATTATGTAAGTAGAAGACTGAAGGTGATTATGCAAGTCAGTTTGAAACAACAATCAAGATGTTTGCCTCTATATCTCAATAACATTTTTTGCATTGGTAGTGTTAAAAAAAATAAGTGAGCGTTTGTGAGAAGAGGAAGCAGGCTAGTATTGCACTAGATCAACATAAACAATGAAGGAAAGACCTTTATAACATAGGTCTATTATAAGATTGTGTTGAAACTAATAATGGTACAAAGGAAATAATCCCATCAAAGGAGTGTGTCACGGGAAGGAGGAAGGCTAACTAGAAGTAAAGTCACCTTCTTCCTTTTTATGGGTGCACTCCGGACTAAAGTGACCATGCTCTCCACATTTGCCACATTTCTTATGCATAGGATCCTTCTTAAAGCACTTAGCTTCTGTATTTCCCTTTCTTCTACAAAAAGAGCATTTAAGTGAGCCAAATTGAGTGTACAAAGCCTCATTGAACGTACTACCAGATGATGATGCCTCACTTTCTTTGATCCTCTTCTCCTCATCAAGGAGAAATGAGATGACTCCCTCTAATGCTAGATCCGAGACATGCCAGTGATGTAAATGTCGAACGGTCATGGAGACGCCTCGTGAGTGTTAGTTCATGTTGAGCTTGACATCTCAACAAAGAAGGAGGTGAGATCACCTAAAATCATAGGAGGTGGTTGCACAAACTAGTAGTAGCGTAACACAAGCAAAGTGAAAGAAACTAGGAGACGCCTCGTGAGTGTTAGTTCATGTTGAGCTTGACATCTCAACAAAGAAGGAGGTGAGATCACCTAAAATCATAGGAGATGGTTGCACAAACTAGTAGTAGTGTAACACAAGCAAAGTGAAAGAAACTAATATAAACAAGAAGAACCTTTCCTAGAAACAATAAAGAAAGAAAAACCTTGAGCAACCAAAAAAAAGGTGAGCTTTAGAAAGGTTACAACCCTTGATGAAAGGGGGAACTTTAGATGGGTATACTCACCATTTTGAAAAGGGGAAATTTGAAGAGAAATGAAGGGGTGCCTTTTGGGTACACCCTTTTGGGAAGGATCACCATGTACATAACAAGACGGTGTGGGGAGAAAAAGAATAGGGGCAAAGGGCATAAACAAGGTTACAACCCTTGATGAAAGGGGGAACTTTAGATGGGTATGCATACCATTTTGGAAAGGGGAAATTCAAAGAGAAACGAAGGGGTGCCTTTTGGGTATACCCTTTTGGGAAGGATCACTATGTACAATAAGATGGTGTGGGGAGCGAAAGAATGGTTGCGACGGGCGTAAACAATCAACGCCAACCATAGCAAGGAAAGCCCGGCCACATGCGGCCAAACAACATGGGCATGTGCCACAACCAAGCTAGCCCAAACACAGTAGCACGGTTGGCTACATAAGCGTTGAGAAGAAAGCGCCACACGAGCAATAAACCATAGCACGAGTAGCACACACGGTCACGTGAGGAGAGTGTATTGTCTCTCTCTCACTGTTTTAATGAGTGTTCAATGTTGTATATGAACCTAAGTTTGAAACTCCTGCACACTATATGGGATAAATCTCACAGTATGTGTGGCTACAGTTTGTGAGAACTCTTTCTCCCTTTAAAAAAAAGAACACAACACATTTCACTTGAGATTTTAGACACACAAAAGGCCTTGATAAAAAAATGTACAATTATATTGATTTATTATGTGTCTTGAGCATTGAGAGGTGATATACACACTCAAGAATGGCAATAAGAATGACAACAACATAGATGAAATTCAGATTCAATGAAAGGAGAAGGACCTTGTGAACCTTTAGGCTGACCAAGAAATCTTGAGATAAGGAATTTTTGTTTAATACCATTGTTTATAAATTGCAACACTCTTATATGCTAATTAAAAACACATTCCAACAAGATTATTCATTGTCAAAGTGTGTGATGAAAATACTTTTATATGTGGTGACATAAATATATTAGCATTGATATATACCCATTTTCTCTTGATTGTGTCTTGTAAAGATGATTACCTCTATTTGATATACACATTTTGTCTTGATTGTGTCTTGTAAAGATGATTACCCCTATTTAATATACACATGTCTTGTGCTGCATAAACATTGAGCCTATCAGTGGGAGGGATATTTAGACAAGATTGCATTGCACATTCCAGACAATTACATAGTCGCACACTCTAGCCATTGGTCCTTTTCTTATTGGGCTTGGTTTTGGAGCTTGAGGAGAGTTGTCAGTTTTGAGCATCTCTCTTGTTGGGTGTTCTTAGGCTTGGGTTTAGCACTAGAGCTTAGGCTCAAGAATATTTCCTAACAACCATATCTACCTCCTCATCACCTCCCTCGTCCCTTTCAGAATATCTTTCCAAGTTGTCTCTGTTTGCTAATTAAATCTTTCCTCAGAGGATGTCTCATTATCTCAGGTGTTTCATTCTAGGAGAAGGAGCTTGTGAACCTTTAGGCTGACCAAGAAAGCTTGAGATAAGGTATTTTTGTTCAATACCATTGTTTATAAATTGCAACACTCTTATATGCTAATAAAAAACACATTCAAACAAGATTATTCATTGTTAAAGTGTGTGATGAAAATACTTTTATATGTGGTGACATAAATATATTAGCATTGATATACACATTTTCTCTTGATTGTGTCTTGTAAAGATGATTACCTCTATTTGATATACACATTTTCTCTTGATTGTGTCTTGTAAAGATGATTACCTCTATTTGATATACACATTTTATCTTGATTGTGTCTTGTAAAGATGATTACCTCAATTTAATATACACATGTCTTGTGCATAAACATTGAGCCTATCAGTGGGAGGGATATTTAGACAAGATTGCATTGCACACTCCAGACAATTACATAGTCGCAACCACAGGTCCTTTTCTTATTAGGCTTGGTTTTGGAACTTGCGGAGAGTTGTCAGTTTTGAGCATCTCTCTTGTTGGGTGTTCTTAGGCTTGGGTTTAGCTCCAGATCTTAGGCTCAAGAATATTTCCTAACAACCATATCTACCTCCTCATCACCTCCCTCGTCAGGGGTTCCTTTTTGAATATCTTTCCAGGAGGTTGTCTCTATCTGCGAATTAAATCTTTCTATAGAGGATGTCTCATTATCTCAGGGGTTCACCTAGAATTGTGTAAGTGTAGCACGTGAGTTCATTAAAAGGGGTTTTTTAATTCAAAATTTTAAGGAAAATGTATAGAAATACATTTATAAAAGGGATTTTTTTAAATCAATTTTGGGAAAAAACCATAAGTTTATGAAAAAAAGAGGTCATTTTATTCATCACATGAAAAATTCATAGGTAAGGGATTTTTTAAATACCCCTTGAACGCACGTGATACATAGGATTCCTAGTAATGCACCCCTCGAGCTCATTATATATCCTTCCCATGGGGCTGAATGGATTCAAGTACATCTAAGGACTTAGGTTACTTTGGGACTTGCTGCCTCCCACTTCCTTACCTGCACGTTTGGTTTGTGCCTTTTTGGCTTCATCTTTAATCTGTCTAAGATTGGCCTTACCCTTAGCCTTATCAGTCACTTTGGTCCAGCTTGACCTCCTCCCTCAGTTTCTAGTTTTCTTTTCCCTTTATCCTCCTTTCTCAGGTTTTCACTGCTCTCTTTCTTTCCTACCTTTCTATCCTCGCTTGGTTCACTAGCCTTCCTCTCCTTGCTTCTAGGTTTTCTTAAGGCATACAAAATTCCTTTCTAGTGCCTGAAATTACTTAAAACTCAAAGGCTATGAAGGAAATATAATCACTCTATGAGAACTGTGCATACATCACATAATAACACTAATCACTTGATATAATAAAGATACAGTTAGGAAAATATTCAAAAATGGCAACTGTGGCATATGGTACTAATAAAAGCAAGAGAAGTTATCCAAAGTTTACGTGTAGGACCCATTAACCTAGTAAGGCTAGATGTGAACCAAGTTACTTTTGTAGTTTGGATGTTTACCATTGTAGGAAGCACAGAAATACATTAACTTATTTGGAGTATCCTATATCATGGTAAGTGAATCCATGGGCCACTTTACCAAATGTTAGAAGGTTACACCTATGTAAAGTGCATGTAAATAAGCTTCAATTGCAAAGAGAAAATGTGTGTGTGTGTGTGTGTGTGTGAGAGAGAGAGAGAGAGAGAGAGAGAGAGAGAGAGAGAGCAAAGCCAACGAGTACCATGAAAATTGAGGGCAGGTGGAGGGGGGTTGAATCATGGGGTCCCCAAGGGCCTCTTATGTGAGAACATTGTGGTGAGAGTCTTATTGTCTTTTGTTTCGTCTTCGCGATACTAATCCCTAGATTTCATAATTTTCTATAACGAACATCATTTCCATGAATAGTTGTCTTTTACCCATATGCCAAATCAAATCATGTTGGACTATAGCCCATAAACCAGTGAGGGATTCAAAGGAGAAGGGAGATAGAGCCACCTATGGTAGGGGTAGGTGGTGGTATTGGGTGAAGGTTGCACCTAGAAAGAGCACATGTGGGCTTTCTACCTATGCTACTAGATGGCATGACATGTTAATTAAGCTGAACTTTGTTGCTTATTTTTGACTTCCATCACACATGTAGGTTGAGAATGTTTTGCTTAGTGAAAACAAGTTTCTTTTGCCATATGTTCCCATAAAGTTTGCTACAAACAAGCCTTTTAGAGTTGTTTCTTAAACTTCAACATTAAGACAACATTGGATTTTTTGAAAACATTCTATACTTCAACATCAAGACAACATTGGATTCTTTAAGATTTGTTGCCAAGTGCCCTCTTGGCAACAAATCTTAAATCTTGATGCATCACATCATTTGTTTTTAACATTGTAATGTAAAATACAAAAACTTATCGAATGCCATGATCGATTAAAAACTATTTGAAAGATGCAAGGTTTTATTGTGTAGATTTCAAAATACAATTGTTTTCTTTAAAAAAGAAACGCAGCATCATTTTGAAGAAAACATTTGAACCTTCTTACAAAGGTTTCTACTACAAAATGCAACCCATTAAATGAAGAATCCATTGCAATAAAGTGTGGTGTTTGATTCTTTCTTTTCATAAGGGGACATGGAGCAAGATTGGAAGAAAACAATAGACTTTGACTCTTTCTTTCCACAAGGATGGATTGTGTGAGCATGCAAAGTGAAAATTGAGTGAAGGTGATGGGGAAGGACTTGGTTGTGATGGAAGGTTTATTCATATATTTGTGCTCTTGGTAGTGATGGAACATCCTTATGTGTTTTATTCCATATTTCACTTTGAATGATAAGAGGCTTTATATAATACAAAACGTAGCTTTTTCTCCCCTCTACATGTATTGATACTCCTCTATAGGTTATGTAAAATTTAGCAACAAGTGTCCATTATAACCTATTATTTATTGTAATGTATCACTTATTAAAAATATATATACATCATCGAATCATGTAGATTTGTATATACTAAGATTGAGGAGAATTTGGGGCCCCTGAAAACTTCATCGAGCCTTCCCGTCTCGGTAATTGTTGGTTTGCATGTGAGCTTGAATCAACAACCTGGGTCCTTATGGAGCCTTTTCTTCTTTTTATTTTTTTCTTGATTGCAAAGCATGACCAATGCAAGGGATGTGGGCAAGTGATTAGGTGCATTTGTACCAAAAAGGTTTAGAGTAGTGGGGTTCCAACTTCCACCCTATGATTGTAAGGGATGAATGTATAGAAGTAAAGAGATGAGGAAGAATGTGAGGTGTGAAGAGTGGTGTGGAGATGATATGATAGGGCATGCGAAAGGAATAATAATTCTTCATACATCATGGTAGTAGTCCAATGCCTAAAATTACCAATCCAACAACTAGAGAATGTCCACTTTACAATGGATTGTGCTAGTTGATTAGATAGGAGTTACAATTCCTTTCTAGTGCTTGAAATGACACAGAACTCTAGTTGCTTTGAACGAAAGTTGATTCCTCAACGAGAAGTGTGCGTGCATCAAAGAACGATATGTATATTCTACAAAACTATAATATAGCGGGGTAGACACCATGTGTCAGAGAAGAGAAGCAAGAGAGACAGAGAGAGGAGAGAGAAGAGACAAAGAACAGAGAGAAGAGGACATCCACTTGGCTTCTCCTCACTAGAATGTGAATATGTAGCACTCCACTTCTCCTCACAAGATGGTTGTCTACTCTATGTGTGTGTGTGTGTGTGTGCACGCGTGCGTGTGTGCGGGTGTAGATGTGTGTGGATCGATGATTCAATGAATCTGGATTTAGTATTGTACTAGATATCCTTGGAAATGGGAATGAATTGAGGGGTGTGTGCTTACTTAGCTTTCATTAGGTGTAAGATTGTTTCTTATTCAAAGGGTTACCTAGCTTCTTTTATCAAGACGAGTAACCTCAATCGTTTTCGATAGGTAGACAGCCCCCCCTCGAACCTCGAAACTGTGTGTGCCCGAGCCTCCCAATTCCGGCCACGTAGCAACTTTGTGAAACTCATCCTTTACACAATAGAGAATTTTGGTAAAGTGAGGCGACTCTAGGGCAAAGTGAAAGTGAGACCAAGAGAAAGTAGTGTGAAGGCATGAGATAAGGTGAAAGGAAAGGGCAGGAGAAAGTGAAGAAAAAGAATGCAAAAGGGGGGTTGAAAGAAAAAGAAGAAAGCAGCACCTGTGGAGCCAAGGTGGCCACGGGCAAGTGTGGAGTCCGAGGCATGGGGGTGCGTTCAGGGACGAAGGGGCCCATGTGAAGGGAGCCCAGCAGAAAGCAAAAAAGCTGGAAAAAGTCAAATTGCAGACAGTGTGCAGACAAGGGGATGATGATGAGCATCGAGTACTACTAGACTCTAGATAGAAGAAGTGGCAGTGTGAAACTCTGCAGAATGTGAATGTACATGCATGGTTGATGCGAGCCAGGCAGGCAGCTTGGGGAGAGGGAGAATCACGTGGGTTCATGTCCCTCCCTTCCACTGTCCACCTTGGATTTTAGGAATCCCAATGGAGCTCCCCCAAAGAAAGGAGTAATTGCCCAAAAAAAAAAAAAACTCCCAGTTTTTTTTTCCCATAATGGATTCTCCTCAATATTTTCGTCATGAATTTTTAATACCATCATGTGCCCAACTTTTCATATTTTTTAGAAAATTCTGGGAACATGGGTCCTCACGATTGCTTTCACAATGGCCAGCTTTTGCCTCATTTAGGAATTTGGAAAATTTTGGTGGGAATTTGGTGGATTTCAGTTTTTAAAAATGGCCAATTTTGAGCCTAGCTTTAGAAAATTGGCCTAGCTTTAGGGTGTATCAATTACATCAATCCTTTTCATCATGGATTGAAGAGGAAATTTAAAAAAAAAATTGGACCAAAATATATATATATATTTATATATTTATATATTTACCAAAAAGCTTCACAACTTATCATCTTACTCATTCAAACCCTATTTAATAAACTGCAAATTAGAGCCCACCTAGAGGATGCACCACTGAAGCCTTGATTGAAGTCTGCACTTAGCTTGGATATCACATATCTTGGGAAAAATCTTCTTTTTTATTTGAGGATGATAGGAAATTTTAAATCTTAAATAAGCATTTTCTTGGCACTTGGTCTAGACTCTACTTAT
Source organism: Cibotium barometz (assembly GCF_041138505.1). Classification (NCBI taxonomy): domain Eukaryota; kingdom Viridiplantae; phylum Streptophyta; class Polypodiopsida; order Cyatheales; family Cibotiaceae; genus Cibotium; species Cibotium barometz. The sequence continues at coordinate 31,808,758 of NC_141092.1, read as the reverse complement.
AACAAAACCTTTAATTTTTTGAAAAGGAAATATTTCTTTGAACAAGTTATAGGGTAAGCTGTACCTCCTATCTTTTACCAAACCCAGGTATGTATTATTGAAAAATGGCCAACAATTCAAGAACAAAAAAACAAAAAATGGCCAACAATTCAGGTATGTATTATTGAAAAATGGTCAACAATTCAAGAACTAAAAAACAAAAAAACTAAAGTTTTGGAAGGATAGGTTCTCAAGAGAGAGATGCTGAATTTCCCTAATTTAAGATTGTGGCTGATTAATCCATATGTGTTCTGAACAACTTAAGAAATTCAAAATAATTAAAGCTTAAGGAAGCCGATTTGGCCTTGATTAAGCATAGTGAGATGGGATTAAGGGAAGTTAAGGGGTTGCTTGGATTTTAATCCAAGGTTTTGGTAGAGAAGTGGTGGTGGTAATGATGGTGCCATCATCCATGAATCCATTGTGGTGGTAGTGATAATGATGCCATGATGGTGGTGATGATGATGATGATGGTGGTGTTTGCCCCACCCCACTACTAGCTACTAAACTAGTGCCCAGATTATGAATTTATGAGAGAGAAGGTACTACAGACACAGATGGGGAGAACACCAAGGGCCTCCAGGATTTAGTGTCTTTCTTTTGTCAGCTTTTCCATAAATCCTGTCTCCCACCTTTTCCTTTCTCTTTGCCACTCACCTTCTCTAGTCCCCTGGTTATGCACACCATAGCAGCAGCATCAGCAACAGTTGAAGAGCTTCACTAGAGAGCTTGTTCTGCTTGAGATTTCATGTGCTTGAGCAAACCCTAGACTGTTTCAAATCTTCATTTTGAGCAGCTTCAGAAACCCTTGTTACAGTTAACATCTAGTTAACCTAGCTCCAGAGATTAGTGCCCCTATGTGCAATCACACACCCTTATATACAGCAAATTTCTAGCCTAGGCATGCTTTGCAGCAGGTGAGAATCAAGAAATTCTTCTTGATTGTAGATTTTTAAGCTTTTCTTTGAACAGAAAGCTCCTTGACTGAGTTTATACAGCAAGCAGAAACCCATCAATGGACTTCTCTACTGCATTCTAGGGTCTTCTAGAGTTTGAGGACAGGGAACTCAATTTTGTCAGCTTGACCCCAATTGATCAAATCACCTAGTTTGGACAGCAAAGAACCCTAATTGGGCGAATTTCAAAGCTGTGAAGAAAGCAGAGATTCCTAATCGAGCAATGCTTAGAGCTTGACAGAAGCAAGAGACCTAGGAAGAAGTAAAAACCCTGATGAATATATCTTAGAGAGGTTGGAAGCAGCAAAGTCCTAGGCGAGAAAATCTCAGAGCTCGGAGGGAGCAGAAAACCCTAATCAGGAAAGAAGAGGCAGAAATCCTAGTCAATTAAAGTCTCAGAGGTTGGAAATTAGCTGAACAGAAGAAATCCCTGATTGAGCAACCTGGAAAGCTTAGGAAGAGGCAGAAACCCGGATTCAGGAAGGAGCAGAAAGCCTTATTCACAGAGTTTGGGAAGAAGCAGAACCTATAATCCCCTGGGAAGAAGCAGAAACTCTAATTGAAAGAGCATCCCGCGGAAAGAGCAGAAACCCCAATTGACAGAGCTTGGGAAGAAGCAGAAGCCCTAATTGACATAGCTAGAAGGAGCAGGAACATCTATTGGGCATACATACCTTGGGAAGCCAGGGCCTGGGGAAGAAAGTAGAAACCCTTCTCTCAAACACCAGGAGATCTTTTGCAACCTGTGATAGTTTCAAAATGGAAACCCTATTTCAAAGAGCTTGAAAACCCTATCTCAAAGAGCTTGCAAAGCCTCATTTTACAGTTTTTCTTGAGCCTCTGGGTTGGGGATAGAATGCTGTCCAAGAGGAGAAGCTCGTGCTCTGCTATCAGCCCTGTAGGGGACTTCTTAGCTCCACTGTGGGAAGGCCCAACACCAGATGCATACCAAGACAATGGCGGCAGGCACAACAGGAAGGAAAAATCTTGGGAAAGCATGCTACACTGGGTGAAAGAGCAGGTGGAGAGAAGCTACAAGCTGCCTCAGCTCTTGCTTGCCAACAGGAGATCTGATCCGAAGCTTCTTCTGGGCGTTCTCGGCTGCCCCTTGGCTCCCTTCACCGTCTCCAACGATCACCTGCCGCTATGCCGCTTGTCAACGAAAGATGTACCCATTGTAAGAACCCATATCTTTCTCTCCAAATCTTGCAATGCAAGCTCAAAGATGGGTTCATTTGAGGTCCATGCTTTAGCTTGATTGCTAAATGTGCCCTTTTGTTTCTCATGTTATGGTTATTTTTCTTAACGCTTACCGTTCACATTGAGTGCTTTAGCTAATTCGTAGAGGGACATGAGAATGCTTAGAGCTACATGGAGAGTGGCGTCAGATGCCATAGTTTATAAACAGTGATACAGCTACCCAAGTAGATTTTGCACCACTTCCTATGCTCGAGCCTTCTTTTTTTAGCATACTTACCCACAACATAGAACTCAAGCATGTAAGAGGATACGACGTGCAATGTATACAAGAGAACACTCACAAGAAGTAGGATCTTTTACGACACACTTTTAAACTCAAATTGCACAATAAGAGAGAGAGAGAAGAATATTGTATTAGTGTATTTACTGAAGTGATACAATAGATGGCAAAGCCCCACACTCGTGTGCTCTTGTGTGAGAATAGAGCTTCTCTGATTTGGAACTGCTAAGACGGAAGTTGTATACTAGTACAAGTTAGGGAGTAGACTTACATTGATGAATGATGAATTGTATGTAGAAATGGGTTGGCCGTATATCTATATAGACCTGTATATGCGGGGCAGCCATGACATGACCGCATAGGTCCACGGTCATAGTGGGTGCCACAGTCCGCGGCGTAGACTCTGCCCATAAAGATGAACTAGAAATTACTATTGAGTTTCCCTACCTCCCACAACCCTTCAGGCTCATCTTGGGCTCCACAATGTCATGACAGGGTGTCCAAAAGTAAAGTCTCCTTACTCCGTGTGTGTGGATTGTTAAACGGTCCAGTGTAGAATGTAACCTATTTGGCAGTGTGCCAAATGTAGTCTAAGCCACCTCTAAACCATTTGGCCTCTTACGCCACCTTTATGTGTGAACATGGGGATGCACGGTGCTCGGGCTTCTCACCTATGTCTACTTCTCATAATGGGGGCCATACAAACATGAGTTAGCCGGTGCGTGGACAATACATTATGAGGGTGGAGCATTGATATCCAATAGAAGCTAACCACGTAGACCCACATCAGAGTGATTAAGCTAACACGTCAACACAGAAAGCCACAGTCAGATGGCATAATTTCAAAGAGTGCGATGAAGCTCCTCAAATTTATTCTTGGTCTTTGTCATGCTCTAGCGTTCTTTCTTAGCATGCTTACCATCAAAAGCTAAGCACAAAGACTCACAATGCTTACATGAACACATAAATACACATTAGATGGCACAAACCCAAAAAAAATTTGCCTTTTTTCTCAGCATACTTAGCCACATCATAGACCTCAAGTTACATAATAGTGGTTAACTTACTGAATGAGTGGGTCAATGCAATGATCATTAAGCTTTGGAAGGCTTTCTCAGCATGTCAAACCAGCTCACAGTGTTCAAGGTGCCTGAACAGAGCAACATACATAAAACTACACCCGTTTAGTCACTTGTCACATGTTGACTTACAAGAACTTTACGAGCTTTTTAAGGCTTTCAGGATTCCAAGCCCTTAGTCTTTCTAATTGATGGGCCTTGACATCAAGGATGATTTTTGACGAGCTGGGTCACCTTTCAAAATAAAGGGATTAGTAGAATTAGTACCGATTTTTTTTACATTTTACCTTATTTTTTAATGACCACTCAAAATAAATAACTCTATTTTTTAGAGCTAAAATACCCAAGTCCGACGAGCGTGTAGCTCAACTGGTAGAACTGTCGGGTTTCACGATGAGAACCTGGGTTCGATACCTAGGAGCTACACGACAGAGGGCAGCACACACTTCACGCAGAAATGCACCAAAAAAAACAAAGAAAAGAGAGCTAAAATACCCAAAAACCTGTCAAGAAGCAACCTTAAGGCCTTGTGGAAGTTTATTGTTTTGTGCAAGATGTTGCTTCAGTACAGCCCACTTCTTAACACAGTCACATAACCTGCTCTGTTTGTTGGCAGGAAACTTCATGTGCGCAATACATCATCCAACAGTATATTGCTGCAACTGGAGGCCTCAAGCTCTTAACCTCAATCAAGAACTCTTATACCAGAGGCAAAGTCAGAATGCTGACTTCTGAATTTGAGACGGCTACACGAATCACGAAGAATCCAATCAAGGCAGCGGAGAACGGGTGGTTTGTCTTGTGGCAAATGATGCCGGACAAGTGGCATGTGGAGCTGGAGATCGAGGGCAATACAGTGCAAGCTGGGAGCAATGGCAAGGTAGTGTGGAGGTATACACCATGGCTGGGTGCCCATGCAGCCAATGGCCCCGTGAGGCCTCTGCGCAGAGCTGTTCAGGTTTGATAATCCTCCATAGCCTCGTTTAACACAGGGCTTTTATTGATCTAATCTTAGCAGCAGTGAGAGGTTGAGTGCGCATTGATGAAGAGCTGCTTTTGTGCTTTTTGAAAGCAGGGGCTTGACCCAATAACTACTGCAAACCTGTTTATCAATGCTCGATGCATCGGGGAGAAGAAGATCGGAGATGAAGATTGCTTTGTGCTCAAGCTGTCAGCTGACCCAGCTACCCTGAGTTCAAGAAGCGATGGGCCTGCTGAAATAATACGGCATGTACTCTATGGATATTTCAGTCAGAGAACAGGCTTGCTCGTTTTCGTGGAAGACTCGCATCTGACCAGAATTCAGGCCAATGGGGCTGAGGCTGTCTACTGGGAAACTACAATTGAATCCTCTATACAAGACTACCGGCTAGTGGATGGTGTCAATATAGCCCACATGGGTCATTCTGTTGTCACTCTGTTCAGGTTTGGGGAGGAAGCCATGAGCCATACTAAAACAAGGATGGAGGAAATGTGGGCAATCGAGGAAGTCGCATTCAATGTGGAAGGCCTCTCCATGGACTGCTTTTTACCTCCTTCTGAAGTCGGAAAAGGGGTGCCAAAAAAGGGCCAATGAAGAAGAGATTACATAAGCATTGAAAACCATACTAAGCTCTTTATATGTGTAGAAAACAGCACACTAAGGGAAAAAAAAAAACAGAGGAGAAAGGAGGGGAACCCTGTAAAAGCTTGGCAAAATGAGGGCACACTCCCCCCCCACACACACACACAAAAAGACACTGACTTGCACCACTAATTCAAAGGGTTTTAGAAAGGCTTGGAGGAACGTTGATATGCTTCTGCAGTGGTAGCTCATGAGGATGGGTTTTGGTTTGCTTGATTGTCACAGGAACGAAAGCCGTGCCGTGCCGTGCCGTGCCGTGCCGTGCCCATGGCTCTAGAATGCAATGGAATTGCTATGCATTTTTGGCATGGGTACATTTAACAATACACTACTTGATGCATAATGACATAAGGATGGACCGGTAGCAGATCTCCTGCATCTGGTTTTTAGCATTAGAAGAGACAAGGGCCATAGCTACTAGCTATACTTCTTGGAATTGTAAACCCAAAAGGGGACTTTTGTATTTTAGATTTTCTAATTAACTGTTTTGATTGAGTTAGGATGTAAAAAGGAGCCTGCCTTATCAAGTTAAGCAATAGACAACTGGAGATAAATAACTGCCAATACATATATCAGCATGCAACTTTTATAACGATTTTCTTTGTCTTGCTATATCACAATGTAGCACCGTTATGCAAGGTCACACTTAGTGCACACATTGAGATGCTTTTTGATTATTTTATGAGGTACATAGATATGGCATTGTAGTCTGGGTTTGAAATGCCATATTGATGTCGTTCATAGGTATGCTTTGAGCTTATGAAGCTAGGGACACAAGAAAGGTAGATGAAAATGCATATATATCTTCCTACATGGTAACATGAATCAACTTATTAGTACTATTAATGCTACAAATAAAGGAAAGGTTCACAAGAGGCATGTTTGGTTTGAAGTGTTACAAGAAAAGAAAGGTCAGCTTATAGAATGAAAAACAAGCCAGTTTTAGTGTTTAAGAAAGATTAACTTGGAAAGTTTGAGAGTAAAAGCCAATGAGGTGATAGCTCAAGTGGTAGAGATGTTTGTCTAGGACCAGGAGGTGCTGGGTTCAAAACCCCACATGGTGCTTCCTCGGCGGCATTGCCTACAGGTGGATTAAAAAGCACCTATCGACGGTATAAGATTGGTAACTACAAGAGGATCTTGGGCCCTAAGGCGAGTAAGAAAAGTTTGAGAGTAAATAGAATGGGTCACACTGCATGCCAAAGGAAACTTGAAATGTCTTGGCTTGAATTGCAAGAAACAACTTGGAATGAAAGTATGCATTCATACACCTTTGTACTTTAAACTTATCAGCCATTGGTAGAGACCAATGTAGTCCATTAGGAACTCAATGGAGTCTTCTTGGGCCCTTTAATTTGGATGTTTAGTGAAATGCTTAAAATGCTAATCCATCTTTGACCAAGCCTAGAGGCCTAGTCCTAAAAGCATATATTTGATTTTTCACAAAAACAAAGAAAAATGAAAAAAAGGAGATATTCTTAGATCTGGCCACCTAGGTGACTGTGCGCTTTTGCCGCACAGGTCGTAGCTGGGGACTTGTCGGACACCATATGCGAGCCAGGAATGGCTGCAAGCATACAACCAGGGAAGGAAGCTCAAACAGAATGCCAAAGGGTGTGTCACTCACCGCTCAACCGCCACCTTGAAGGATTCCCGCGTCGCAGCCGTGAAGAAGGAGCCGCCGTCGCCACTCTACCGCCTCTCCGCCGCCGTGCCGCTACACAGTGCTCGATCGCTCTCTCACGCGCTCACTCTCTCTCTCACACACGCAGGAGAAGGAAACCAAGGAGATAAGGCAAGAGCACTCTTGTATTCACAACACATGAGAATGAGGATTTTAGGGTTACATTTGACTCTTATAGGTGACTTGGCCGTTCACACTTGGGCGCCCATACATGGCCGGCCGATCCTAACCCTTATCCTACTGATATGCAAGGTGCGCCTCTCATCGGCGATCACCCAATCCCTTCATCCTTAACATATGGTGCCGACAAGCCCGGCCTATGACTCAGAATATTTAAATTAATGATGTAAAACATAATACGTCTCAATGTCCGTCATAGGTTAACATGCCCCCCTTCCTGATGTAGATTCCGTCCCCTCGGAAGCTATGGTATGGTAAGCTCGAGAGGGTTGTTGTGGTAGACCGTCTGCAAAACAGGGAAGTAGAGTGAAGGTATGCTGGAATTCAAAAGATATAAAGTGTATAAATTCAAGCATGTGAGACCACAATGGATGTTGCTATGAGAACTTAGTTTAAGGGTCACATGAGTGAGCTAGTGTAGCAAATTAATAGGAGTTTAAAATTATTGAAAGGAATTCAAGAGTAAGCAAGGTGTCAAAGGTTAATCAAGGTTTATAACTGGCCTAAGTCAAGGAAAATAACCAAGCTTAATAAATAAACAGATGACCACACTGTGTCTACTCTAAGAACAAGTTAATACCACAAGCCTAGGGACACAAGAAACATCAGTTACAGGAGCTTTTTGCCTTTATTATTTTTTTTAAATGCACGTGACAATTTTTACACACAATGGCGACCTTCCTAAGGCAAAACTAACATCGATCCTGGTACCATGTTTAACACAGGGCATTATCCAGGAATCTATTAGCTCACTTTAGGCAAGGCTACCCCCTTACCAACCAAGGCATCGGTCTGGAGTAGAATACTCCTCGCCTACTAAGTATCAATAAGGCGATAGGCCAACATTAAAGCACATCATAGACTTGTATTGCCATTTATTGTAGGCTTTTTTTTAAAAAAAATCTATTTCTTTTGATCTTTGCTCCTGAACTATAATTTGTCTTGCATCCTTTCGACAAAGGGGTAATAGCTATGTCCTAGAGGTCAACACACACATGGCCAGGTGTCAAACATTAAGATGGTTTGACCCTAGACCTAAGACAATCGTATTCCAAGGTTAACCAAAGACGTCATGCTGCCTAGGAATATTTCCAATAAAGTTAAGCTCATTAATGATTTACACTAGCATGCAAGCAACTTCAAAAACTAAGTAGTACATTGACAATTTCCATGTGGTCATGCATTATAGTTTATGCAATTGATTGAACAGTAAAAACGAAAGAGAGTGGGTATGGAAGAATTACACTTGTAATTGGAGATCTCCTTGATTTGACGAGACAGCTTGCGATTTGATATAGATATATTTTGATGAACGTTGCGGCAGTCTCAGGACTTGAAAGCGAACCCACCTCAAACTTTTCAACCTGTACAATCAACTAACAAGCACTATACCTCGAGAGGCACATTAGTGTGAAAATTTCAAGACTTGTTTTAAGGAATCTAAACTAGAAAAAACTTGAAAACACTAACCTACCTACCAGTCACCACACTACTACTGAGGATACGGTAAGAGGATGTTGTAGAGTCCTGGCTCTAGCCCTAAGGCTAAGCCTCTATCCGCATCATCCAAACAAATAAAGTCAACCTCAGTAGTGCCATGAGTTTCATCCGTCCATTCATCATTGTCAGATATTTCCTTTTCATTTTCCCATCCACATAAACTCATCAAAAATGTAACTATGCGAGGATAGTCATCTTGTGGAAAAGGAAAGCATTGGGCTATCGGGAATATTTCCTCTACGGAGTAGGGGTCAGTCATGGTCAATAGGCGAATTAGCCATTCTAATTCCTCAACATTTTCCTCTCTGGCTAGTACATCTATATGATCCCATTCAGTTTCAATTACAGGATAGCACATGTGAAATATCTGAGAAAGGTACAGATGATACCTCTCATCAAAGGTAGGAGTGGATGAAGTGTATGATGATCGTGCATCTGCCATATCTGCAAACACAGATATAGCATCAGTAGGTTTATGACAGGTCAATCTAGTTCTTGATTGTATATACGGATATTTCTATTTTTAACGTGCTCTTGCTCTTTTTACTATTTTTTGCTTTTCTTTTCTTTTCTCTTCTGTGTATGAAGCTATATATATACATCCCCTTGAATTTGGCAATTACATGTTCAGGGGAGAAGGCTAAGGAGGAAGCATTAGAATGTCGAGCGTGAGTACATGCTCCCCCTTTCCTTGGGTGGATCATATTATTTGCAATGATGTTGTAGCCTCTTGGAACCAATTTGTCCAGCGGGTCATAGGTTGTGATGTGGGCAGATAGCTTTTTATGACCCTTGTGGCCACATCCAATTGCAGAGATGGAAGTGTACGTTCCCATTGACGAATGGAGGAAATGGTTTCCGACGATACTATTACAAGGGGAGACGTAGACTCATCGGTTTTTTGTTGGGTGTTGACAAGAGTAGGTGTAGAGCATGTAGAAACTTCTATATGAGTGTGTGCCTGGCATGAGGAGCTAGAAGCTTCATGTGGCTCCCCCCTTCCTGAGCTAGGTGGTAATGATCGATATCGTTTGGGAATCCAAACTAACTCTGGAAGAAGTGGTGTGGAGCACTCTGTTACCTTTCCCTTACCACGATCTTGAATTATCGTTGGGGTGGCAACAATTGGTTTGCAAGGTTTTACAGGTGATGTAGAGGGATTCAGCTTATGTTTAGGGACCCAAATCTGGTCATTCCCCTCGTAGTACCCTTGGGCTACTAATAATTTTTTAGGGATCCATCGCGATGTTACATTGCCCTTTCTCGGGTGGGTAGCTGCTTTCCTTTTACGAGGCTTCTTGGTGGCTGAACGAGATTGAGCAGGGGAAGTAGCTGTTAACGAAGCTTTGGGGATCCATTTGTATGTACTCTTTGGCATAGTAAGCGAAGCTTTAGGGACCACCTTGCCTGTTTCCACTCTTGGCGTTGAAGCATTAGAGGGGTGGCCAACAATCGAAGACGGTTTTGCCACTGGACTTTGTGATTTTTCATTATCTAATATTTGAGTGGATGACTTAGGTGCGGGATTTTGAGCGGTCAGACCTAGTGTTGGTTCTTGCGTTGTGACTTGTCTGGTTGCCCAATCGATATTGCACTTGGTGGCCATCATCCATTTGCGTCCTAAGATTACAATCCCTTCCATGGTACCAGCAGGCATAACCAAAAAGCTTTGAATTATGGTTCCCTTGTCATAAGCAACCGGAGTGTGCAGAATTCCTGAGACAGGGGTTTTCTTCTTGTTGATTCCTTGAACTTGGATAGAACTCTTGGATAAAGGTGGTTTTCCTAGTTGACACCACACGCCATATGATAGCAAATTGTGTTGAGCTCCTGTATCCAATAATGCATTATACAGCACCTCCCCGTAAGGACTCTGTAACTCAATTGGGTATCTTAGAGGTGGGTCAGATTCCAGTGAATCCTCATCTGCCTCCTCGAAAAATGCTTGTGTAATCCCCAAGTTGGCTTCTCGTTGTCTCCTAGCACGCTGTTGACGTTCTTTGGCTTCGACTCTCGCTTGTATCTTTTTAAGCTCAGCCTGTTCTTTAGCTGCCTTCTTTTGATGGATTGCATGTAACTCCTCCTGGCTCAGGGGGTCATAGTATCTTTTGAATTTACTCCCATTAAGGAATCCAATGGTTTCAACTCCGTCGAGAGTCTCCACTCTGATGGAACCTTGCAGGGTAATTTCACATACTCTATATGGTCCCTTACCAGCATATTTGAGCTTCTTCTTTTCGTTACGCACTCCATACATCAGGACTTTATCCCCAACCTTGATGTCCTTGTCCTTTAGATGGCGATTAAACCATTTTTTTCTTCTATCCTTCTCCACAAGGGCATTGTATACAGCCAATTGTCTTTCTTCGTTTAGCCGCTCAAGGATATATAGACGCTCTACTAAGGGATTACCATCCCAACCCTCTTGAGTAGCAACACGAAGACTAGGAATGACAAATTCCCACGGCATGACTGCTTCTTGGCCATATACCATTTTGAATGGTGTGCAATTAATAGTCACTTTGTACGTAGTACGATAGGCCCATAAAGCTGTCGTAAGCTTTAGATCCCAATCCGTGCGATGAGCTTCCACTGTCTTTGTCAAAATAGAGATTAAAGTCTTGTTGGTACTCTCGGCTTGGCCATTCGCTTGCGGATAGTAAGGAGTAGATTTATGATGGGATATCATGAAATTTGTTGTGAGCTCCTTAATCACGTCATTTATAAAATGCGTCCCATTGTCGCTCACAAGTTCAAAAGGACAACCGAAGCGTGTGATTATATTTTCAAAGAGGAACTTGGCTGTTGTCCTTGCATCTGCCTTACGTGTCGCTTTCGCTTCAGCCCATTTGGTCATATAGTCAGTGGCCACAATAATATAGCGAGATTGTGTGTTTCGGGCCGCTGGACTAATTGGACCTACAAAGTCTAAACCCCACTTTTCAAATGGTTGGTTTACTTTGATCGGATGTAGGGGCATCTGATCTTTCCTCTGGGGTTTCTTATATCGTTGGCATTCATCGCAACCCTTCACAAAGAGTGATACGTCTTGGAACATAGTGGGCCACCAATATCCTGATTGTAAGATCTTTCGCGCAGTTAAGTCTCCTGAGAAGTGACCACCGGCTACACCCATATGTGCCTCCTGCAAAATGTATAGATACTCATCCTCTCGGGCACAACGCCTAAGAACGTCATCCTTTCCTCTTTTATAAAGAGTCCTTGCTATCAGGCAATAGGGTTCGCATTCTTTGATTAGCTTTCGAGCTAGATCTTTACGAAGCTCCTTGGGTGGAAAGCCATTAACCAAAAAGTTAACAATCTTCTCACTCCATTCAGGCATTGTCTCCACCATGAACAGGGAAGTGTCCGGTAAGTCATCATCAACCCCCGTAGGAGCCTCACCATTAGGTATGCGAGACAAATGATCAGCCATAACATGTTTCTTGCCAGGTCTCACAACAACAGTAAAATCAAACTCAAGAAGAATCAATAGCCATCGTGTGATTCTTCCTGTGGAGCATGGTTTGTTTACCAGATACAACAATGCTTGATGATCTACATAGAAAACAAACTTGGTGGCAAGGAGGTAATAACGAAATTTCCTTACTACATATATCATTGCCAACCCTTCTTGCTCCGTAGTGGTGTAGTTCATCTCAGCATCGTTCAACTGGCGACGACTGGCAAAGCTAATGGGGTAGTCTAGCTTGTGTTCTCCAGGTTGAGTCAACACACACCCAATAGCAAAGTTTGATGCATCAATATGCACATGGAAGAGTAAATCCCAGTTAGGCATTCTCAAGATTGGAGCACTCGCCAAGGCCTTCTTTAGTAGCTCATAGGCACGGTCACATTCTTCGGTCCAGATAAACGCGATGAGAAGCTTATACAATGGTCGAGCTATCTCAGCGAAGAAGAGAATAAACCTTCGATAATAACCAACGTGGCCCATAAAGCGTTGGACTCCCTTGTAGTTGGTGGGTGGCGGCAGTTCCAGAATGACCTTGATTTTACTCTCGTCCGTGGAAATCCCATTTTTGGACACTATATGCCCTAAGATTACTCCGTGTTTAACCCAGAATTGGCATTTGAAAGGATTCAAGGAGATGCGATATAATCTACACCTTTCAAATATTTTTCGTAAACACATCAAGTGCTCGTCCCAAGAGGAATGAACACAAAGATCATCTAAGAAAGCTTCACAGAAGTCCCTTAGATATTCCTTAAAGGCCGTGTTTATCAATCGTTGGAATGTTGCAGGTGCATTGGTCAAGCCAAAAGCCATGACGCGAAAGGCAAACACTCTAAACTCCGTGATAAATGCTGTTTTAGCTTGGTCCTCGACTGCAATTGTGATCTGATTGTAACCCGAGTACCCATCTAAAAAGCTATATGCCTCCTTGCCTGCCACTCTTTCAAGAACATGTTCAGAATATGGCAAGGGGTAATGATCCCTTCTGGTGGCTGCATTAACCTTTTTGAGATCAACGCACACTCTGAGTTTCCCATTCTTCTTTGGCACGATGACTATCGGAGAAACCCATTCTGAGTGCTCAATTGGGTATATGAATCCACATTTTACCAGCTTTTCAATTTCCTCTTGTACAATCTTTGCGTACTTAGGATTCATTGGGTAGGGACGTTGCTGGACTGGTTTAGCAGTGCTAATCATTGGAATCGTGTGTTGCACCACCGAGGGTGGAACACCCTTCATATCATGATATGTCCAAGCAAATATGTCCTTGAATTCCTTAAGAAGCTTCGTAAGTGCAGCTTCTTCCGCCTGGGTGAGGTCTTGAGCAATAAAAACTGGTTTAGACTCCTCACCCGGATCTGCTAAGTCTATCTCCTTAACTACCACAGGGCCATCGTAGACACCGCTACTCCCATTGGTAGGCGTTCGTTGGGCTTTTGTGTAGACTACTTTACGTTCCCTTGTGGTGAATGATTTGAAATCTCGGGTGCAGGGTGTGTAAGTCTACTAGTTCTTGTTGTGCCCGGTTTTTTTCTTTTAATTCCGCCTCCTTTTGTTGTTGAGCCAACTCTTGGTTTTGCCGCCTTCTTGCAGTATGACTTAGTTTTGGCTTCTCTTCGATTTCTAATTGGGCAACGTCATGAGGTTGCGGAATACACCACATGACACTTTGGAGGTATTGTCCCCAATTATCCGCTATCTTCCGATGAGCGTCAATGGCTCCTACATAACTAAGCCATTCTGCCGTGGATCTCTCCTTATTTATTGCAGTTCGTACATTAGCTCGATAGCGTTGGCGCTTATGTCTCGTTTTCTTCTTACCAAGTTTTTGATTTCTGTTTCTATCCGATTCGGACTCACTTGGTCGATCTTCACTTTCGGATGAACTGCAGGAGGCCACTGTCCTAGGCCTTGAGCACCTTGCTTCCACATTTGGGTGGATATTTGATTCATTTTTCTCATCAGGCTCAGGGTCAGTTTCTTCTTGAGATTCATACTCAGAGTTGCATTGGTCAGAGTCTTCGCTACTTTCAGTGTCGGTGGAGTTTGCCACGTTCTCGCCATCAGGAGTCAAGTGCATAACACCTATCATGTTTATTGGCACTAACGGTGGCATATCTTGCCCCTCACAGGTGTTACCCAACTTGTGCCTCTATTTCCCCATGTGTCTATGGTTGCCGCTAGGTGTACCCAATCCACGTTATCCGACTCAGTCATACCCGGTAGGACATCCATATAAGGAGAATCTTTCCCATCATCAGTCTCTTTTTTGCATGTATAGCAATACCTTAATGGGGCGGAGTGAATAGTGGTATCCGATCGATTATCAATGATAACCTTGCTTCCTAAAGGATGTGCACGACCATTCTCAAGATCAACTCGAATGACAGAGTCCTGGAATTGTAGGTAGACATGGTTTTTTGACCAGTCATGTACCATTTGTGCTTCCCTCATGAAAGGACGTCCTAAGATCATTTGATATGACATAGGATGCTTGGAGAAATCCATTACAATGAAGGTATGTTTTACCTTGTATCCCAGGACCTTGATCTTAAGGTCCCTTAACATTCCAATAGGTTTAGCTATGGTTCCGTTTGCCATCTTAACCACTATGTTTGTGACTTCGAGGTGAGGCCTTCCTATAGATTCCCAACAGTTTTTAGTCACAATGCTCACGCCAGCACCACCATCAAGGATTCCCTTTAGAGTTAACCCCTTGGTAGTAATGGGGAGGGTTGCATTAGATTCGTCCCCTTCAAAGTACTGTCCCAACTTGTTAACAGGTATTTCAACGACCGAGTTTTCATCTAGGCTGAGTTGTAGATCCCAATGCTCCCCTTCATCTTGAAGTGTGTCGGGTCTATCCATATTTGCAAATTGTGGTAGCCCCGCCTTTAGTTCTCCATTGAGAAATGCCCGAAGAGCTAAGAATAGCTCAGGATCTCCGTATAATTTGGATATGATCGTGGTTCTGATCTCAGAGGACATGAAATCCATTAGCTTAGACACATTCAACGGTACTTTTCGAGACATCGCCCCTTGACTAGGGACTGGTGAAGATGGAATCACTTCCTCTTCAATGGGGTCAGGCATTCCCTCACTAAACATTCTTTCCAGCAAGAAGGGTGTTTGCCCACTTCCGGATGTCCTATCCTCACTTTCTTCCCGAATGATACTAGGTATAGCTAACGGTTTATGGGTCCGGTGAGGCTGAACTTGCATAGGAAACACTGTGTCTGGAATTTTGATTTTTCTCGGGTTTGGCTCCAGTTCTCTTTGTGTTTCTTCCACCAAACCCCTTAAGTGTTGCACTTGTTCAATCTCCTCAACTGGGTTTGGGTAAGTACCAATCTTTTTCTTGAGGGTTTTTGGCCCACGTGGCTTGTCTTGGGGAGTCTCAGTGAGTTTGGGTGGTCGAGAGGGCATAAACTGACTTGGTTGTGGGGCCGAGGAAGTTTCCTTCTGTTTCCCCTTATTTATGTACTCACTTGATTCTCCTTCGTTGAGCTCCCGAGTGGGTTCCTCCCTTAAGGTAGTGGCTTTGGTCCCCATGGTTTCTATTGAATCAGAATCGTCTTCAAGATCATTCATATACACGGGGTCGTCTCCTGTCCCTATGTTAGTCTTTGAACTGGGCTTGGAGCTCGTGGCATTAAGCGATCTCTTTCGCCGTGTTTTCTTTTTCTTTGCCTGAGCGATTGATGCAGTATCCCTCTCTTCAAGAATGTAGTTTTGATTTTGAAGCATTGACCGTGTAACTACATTCGCGGGTACAACAGGTGTGGTTCCTCGTGCTTGGTTGGTGACCTCAACCAAATTCAATGGCATAATCTTGGGTGCATTAGGATTATGTGGACATTGAGCGATCAAATGATCTATGCCACAATGATTACATGTAAGTACCGGCATTCCCGATGTGCTCCCTTGATTTGGTTGCATCTGAGTAGAGATCTTCTGTAGCCTATTAGGGCACTCTGCTACACGATGCGGTCCACCACACTCGTAGCATTGAAGAGGTGGTCTCCTCGCCAAGGTATTAAGGTTTTTCCCCCTTGTGGCGAGAGCAGCCGCTTGATATACAGGCTTAACTTGCCCGAAATGATCCTCCATGTAGTACTGGGGAATCATTTCAAACGTATCAATCCCGTATGGAGTAGTGGGGTCTATCTCCTCTTCATAATCCCCACATGCACTATGTGACTCACAACCCATCTGGTTTACAGGGGGGATGTGGAGGTTGTGGTCCTAGCACTGGCGGTGGTAACGGCACAGACTGGACTACATTCGGATTCCTTGGAACTATGTGCTGTGACGGTTGCTCCATAGGTTGTGCAGGCATTAGCGCGGGTACTTGAGGTGTGTTTGACCAGGCTAGTGGTGCCTGATTTGCCAACATTCGCTTAAGTACTAGGCAATCTTTAAATTGATGGCCATACTTACCACATGCATTGCAATTCCCATTGAATTTGACTCTGAATGTGGGACATTCACTCGTACTATGTGGTCCTAAGCACACCGAACACCATTGTTGCTCTCTCCTTGGGTTTATATGGCTATTATGAGGAGCTCGATTACCCTTGAGAGCCTTAGTAAGGTCGGTCACAGACATTTCAGATATCGTGGGCTCCTTGGCAATAGGTTTTACCGTCATTGGCTCGTGCCCAGATACTTGCGAACTAACGGATTTTGTCTCCGAAGACACCTTTTTACCTGCAATCATCAAGTTGTCTTCTAACTGGATTGCATTGGCAGTGACTGCTTCCCACGTTGTAAGACCTCTAATGACTAGGCCATTGTAAATGTCCTCGTGGCGCAATCCTCGGATGAATCTATCGAGGAGTTGGTTGTTATTGAAGCGTTCATCAGGAGTGCAGCGAGAATTTAGATGCTTCAATCGACTTATAAAGTCTCTCACTGACTCCTCCTCCTCGCGTTCAGCTTTTTGAAGTTGAGATGCTACCCCCCAAAGCACACCCTCGCGTATGTATTCTTTCAAGAACAATCTCTTGAGAGTGGGGTAGTGAGTGCGCTCTTCAACCCTTAAGGTTCGATACCAATCTCCGGCCTTCCCACTCAAGGTTAAGCCTAAGGCTTTACACTTATGCAACTCATTGTGCTCTTCCAAGGAATCACACACGTGTTCAAAGACTTCAATGTGCTTCCTAACATCCTCGTTACCACTGAAGTTTTGAGTGAGCTTAGCCACTTGTACTGCCTTGCTTCTAGGTTCTCTCTCAGGCATGCCCCGCATGTTTTCCGCAATGGATCGTCCGATCGTCTGAGCAAATGCTGCGAGATCACCTAAGTGAGCAGGCATAGTTGGTGGAGGCACTTCTGGGATAGCCTGGCTGATAGGAGTTGGCGTTGGTCTGAGTATGTTGGCAAATGACGTAGGATATGATATGTGACTAGGCCTAGCTCCCCTTGGATAATGGTTATGATAAGGTGGTCATGGAGCATACGCCATTGGCATACTAAGAGGCATAGGAGCTACATGAGCATGAGTAGCGATAGGTACATATGGTTGATAGGCACTAGCACGCACTGTTGTAGGTACTGTTCCACTAGGTAGCGGTGTCGTACTAACTACAGCGGTAACAGGTGCACTTTCAGCTATGCTCATCATTGGGGTAGGCATTGCGGAAAGTTGAGCCAAGGTTAGAAAGCTAAAGTTACTACTTGTGGGCTCAACCTGCATTGAGACTCCAGACGAAACAACATACGAAGGGTCTATGGGACTCACCGAGGGAGTCTCCAATTGTGATAGGGTTGGTTGTTTGGCCTTGCCCGTATCCAAAAACCTCATAGGGCCAGTGGAAACTAGGTCCACTCCCCTATTTTGCCTCTCAATTTGGATAATTCTATGAATAACCTCACATATCATTTGCTGTTGCTCTTCTAGATTAGTGGCGCTAAATGTAGATCGTAGGACTTCTAACCAACCTACATGGTATGTGTAACCTGTGTATAGGTCAGTTAGAGTCTCTGTGTGCAGATCATATTCCCAATTTTCATTGAGAAATATCCCATCTAGACTTGGTGTGCCAAACGGTTCTCTTGAAGTGGACGCAATGTCACTTCTTATGGATTGGCTTCTAGGGACCTCTACTTTAGGAAGAGCATCGGAACGTGGTAGCTCAGTAGGGCCCTCATTAAACGAAGTGGGTAGAATATCCACATGGACACTCTTTAGGAGGGTAGGGTCTACATAAGATGTGAATGGCGAATCTACTACCCCTCCTTCCTCATTTACTTCGCTTGTCGCATGCTCAGAGCGTGTAGCTCTACTAAAGGTCTCTATTAGACGACTAAACATGCTAGATCCGGGTTGTGGGGCCCACACTAGCATGTTTTGGCTTGTCTCCTCAGGATTCTTGGTAGGGTGCCCTTCCATGACTTCTGAGTCAGAGGACGAGTCACTATCCACTATTCGTGGATCTTGGGTTGCACTCCCTTGGGTTCCAGCAGAAGGCCAAGATGCCAACGTGGAGGGATGGTGTGAGCCTGCATAAACTGAAACACTTTCTAGTGGTTCAGGCTCTAGCACCCGACCAGAACGTAGATGCATGTGACGTGGGTACCCTACGTGCGTTGGTAACTACCCTTGAAACTCACACAAGTGGTTTCTTAGGTGTTTCGCACCCCGTTTTTACTTGTTTTTAGATTGTTTTTAACTCGTTTTTGACCCCCTTGGACTAGGGCGTGTGATAGCTCGAAACGAGCGTATCGTTTAAAGGGTCCTAGTGTGCTTTACAGCACCGTGTTCGCCTATCTAGAGCTCCTGTAGTCCTCAAAACAGTCCGTTTCCCTTGGGGGAAAGGGGCGAAAGCCTATTTGCTTGTGGAGGAAAGGGTGAGGGCTCTATCCCACATGCTCACTTTACTCCTTGGGGAGTGGGCTACATATAGGGCACGACTTCCCATAAGCTCTCACTTGAAAGAAAGCTATGGAGGCTCACTCTCCTATATATATATATCAAAAGACCGAGACCGAGACCGAGGCTGGGGCCGTGGGTCGTGGGTCAATTGGGGTTCTTTCTTTTCAAAAAAATTTTTCTCCAATTAAAAAACCTTTCCTCTCCACACGTTTGGTTCTTTCTTTAAAAATAAAATTTAATTTTATATTTTATATTTTTTATAATTTTATAATTTTTTATTTTCGTTTTTTTTTGGAGATAAGTTTTCTAGGGTTTCTTTAGGTTCAGCCTTGGCCGCGGCGCAGTTCGCACACAACACAGGTCTGGGGATTCAGAAATCCCCCCTCACACGAAGAAAACCAGATAACAGATCACACGCCCACACGCGGAGCGGAAAAATAACAGAAATGCAGAAGACAAATTACAGAAACAGATTGCAAAAAACGGAAACAACTCAACAACAAACACACAGTCGCTTTCCTACAGTGTATATTAAACTTCACGCAGCACAGCCGAGCTGCAAACTGGAGCTTGGTGCAGGGCAACTCCCCGGCAGCGGCGCCAAAAATGTGCGCTTTTGCCGCACAGGTTGTAGCTGGGGACTTGCCGGACACCGTATGCGAGCCACGAATGGCTGCAAGCATACAACCAGGGAAGGAAGCTCAAACAGAATGCCAAAGGGTGTGTCACTCACCGCTCAACCGCCGCCTTGAAGGATTCCCGCGTCGCAGCCGTGAAGAAGGAGCCGCCGTCACCGCTCTACCGCCTCTCCGTCGCCGTGCCGCTACACAGTGCTCGATCGCTCTCTCACTCACTCTCTCTCTCTCTCTCACACACGCAGGAGAAGGAAACCAAGGAGATAAGGCAAGAGCACTCTTGATATTTAAATTAATGACGTAAAACATAATACGTCTCAATGTCCGTCATAGGTTAACACACACCAGATCCAATATCTGGTGCCCCTCCACCATTCAAAAGCATTACAAGTTTTTTTAAGTTTGTTGGTGATGGTTTCAATGGGCTTCTTGGCTATTGTAGGAGATTACACATGTGGCTAGATGAGGCAGCTGAAAAGAGGCAAACACAATTTGCCTTCGACCAGCTTCAAGCGGCATCGACTAAGCAGATCAATAGTTTGATGCAGAGGATTAAAGAGCTCTCATAGGAGCTTGAGGTGCAAAAGAACAATTTAGCGGATCGTGTGCGCACAATAAATCAATTTACCAGTAATTATGTTCGTCTTCAACACTCCACTCATAATCTTCGGCGTCGTGTTCACCATTTCACTCACCTTCCCATTGGATATCATGCAAGGCAAAGAAAACGTAAAGCTATTGGGTTACTTTCTAAGACAGCAGGCGCATGCAAGAGGCGTAAACAAACAACCAGGTAAAATTTTTTGTAGGAATTATAGCAACTTTGAGAAGCAATTAATGAATAAAGCATCTCTCATGGGTGACTCTTGCGATTGTAGGGCATGTGCAACAGCTATACTAGGATGTAACAACGCTGAGGACAATGTTAATGTCTCCCTTCTTCAGCATGTCCTTCAGGAGAAGGATATCATGGAAATGATAACAGGTTCTGGTAATGATAAGTTGCGGGAGACCCTTCGTCAACATTTCTTGAAGGAAATCAAAGAAATTGATACACCCAAAGAGATGCTTGATATATGTGACTCAGCAGGTATTAGCCAGAAAGGTTACAGAGCAATGTATAGGTCAATCACTTTAGGGTTGCGAGCAAAGGGAGTTACGCAATCCGTGCTTCCAACACTTTATAGCTTACAGATGGCAAAGAAGTGTGCTAATGGTGGGTACAAGTGGGTGGAGGATATTATGCCAATGCCAACAAACAAACCCTTTGAATACAATGCATATAACAATGTCTACATTGACATGGAAGTGCTACAAAAAGCAATGATTCAGTACTATGGCCTCACACTTGAAGAGATAGGTGGAAATGCCGTGTTTGTCTTGAAGCTGGATGAATGTCAAGTGGTTAAAGGTCAAAGACTGGAGCGTGTTAGTTTAACCTTGATGAGCCGAGCACTTAGAGGAAAGCCGTTAGAGACCCAAGAGTTGGTGGATGCAACTCAAGACAGCAATAATAGGGGTCAAGGGCATAAGCAAGACTACTACGGCATTCAATCAGAGAAGAACATCTGGTGGCAAGCAGCATGGGTCCTCCCAAAAGAGAACCATGATACCTTGAGGTGGTATTTTGAACGGTCTGGCATTCAACATGTCGTCTCTTGTCAGGTCAATGATCAAAAGCTTGATGTTCCCAGGATAGGTTGCTTTAACGTTGAATGGCACTTGGGTGGCGATCTAAAAACCTTAAAGTGTATGTTGGGTTGTAAAACAAGTGCGAATACTATATTCTCATGTGTTTAGTGTTGTCATTCCAAGACAGCAGTAGACTCAAGAGTAAAAGGGAAACAACCTAGCAAAGGCAAAAGTCAAAAACAGGTGGGTGGTGCAAAAAAAGCAATCGTGTTTGATGCTGAATAGAGGAAAGGATCAAAGGTATGGCATAATGGCATATTAAGTTATGACCAGAGCAAGCCACCTAGTCGTGACCAGGAGGACAATGCTTGGAACCCAATCTTGGACATTCCACTATGTCAAGTGCATGTGTGCACATTACATGCAAGACTCAGGATTTTGGATAAGCTATTGATGCTCCACATAAACTATGTCTGGAACATGGAGCCCGAAGATCGACGAGAAGAGTCAATACGTGCACTAGAGTGTGTACTTTCCTCTATTAGATTACATGCTGGAGCAGTGGTCTTGACAAAGGACAGAAAATCAAACCCTACACAAGACAACCCTAATAAAATTTGCATGGGTGGATCAAAGGCAAGACACTTGCTATCAAACCACTTGGGTTCTCATAGACACACTAACTTTGAAATTTGGAAGAAGATATGTGATGTTACAACATATCGAGGAAATGATGCCAGGCTTGGCCTAAAACGTGCACGTGTATGGGAGGTGTGTGATAAAATGGTCGATCTTCTAGAGCGACCTCACCTGGATGACCATGGTATTGAGGCACTTAAACAAGCCACTTGTAGATTTATAGAAGAAATGGTCGAGGCATGGGGAGAAACACACATTACTCACTACATGGTAATGTTATATTTCTTGTGTCCTTGTAGTATGTTCTTCATACTGTTTGTTGACTTTTTGTAATTTTCTATGCAGCATATATTGTATGCACATGGGCCATACTTTCTCGATAGATATGGCTCTTTAGCACTTTGGAGCAATCAAGGCATGGAGAAATCACATTACCAAGCAAAGGCCGTGTATTTTAAGGGCACTCGCCATGGTGGTGGCAAAGTCAAGAGTAATGCGCTCCATGAAATGTTCAACTGGTTCTATCGTGTTCTGGTTAGCAAAAAAAGGCAGAAATCTCGCGGTAATTTGTCTCTTAGGCGTCAAATAATGAAAACTGTTAATGCAAGAAGAACTGAAGGATACAACAGATCAAATGCTAGGGACAGACTACGGCAGTGGGTAGCAAGCAAGCGTCGGTGTGGTTCCTCATGGGCTTAAACTCTCTGATTATAATCTTTTTGTGTTTTTAAATTTTCTAAAAGTTTAAAAAATATATATTTATAGATATATTTAAGTCATTTCTCATTTATAACCACCCATTTCAATTTCTTCTTTGTGCTCTACTCTCTCTTGCCCTCCCACTATCTCTCGCACACGTACATACCTAGGCCATGCCAGAAGAACGAGTGGTTTTTCGATCAATTCGGCCCACTACCTGCTACAGCAAAAAGGACAAATCTATCTATAGTAACAGAGCAAGAGGCAAAGGAGATGAGAGAAGAAGAGCGCACGAAGGAGGCCGAAGAAGCACAGCGCGGGAAGGAAGCTGAAGAAGCAGAGCCTAGTAGAGAAGCGGAAGAAGAGCGGCGTCGAAAAGAAGCCGAGGAAGGTCAAGGGCAACCACCCGAGATTGTTATTGAGACCGACACCGTAGAACAGCTAGAGGTTATCTTACAGAACAGGGAGGTCGAGCTCTTGTCCTATGGCATCATGAAAGATACCATTGACAAAGAGTTTGCTCTTGTGAGGGCGGCTTGGGAGAAAGAAATGCAAAAGAGACAGCAGCCCAAAGAGGATGCAAGGAGGGCAAGCCAAGCACAGCCACAATATCCAGACGTCCAGTCAAGACGTGTGGCAAAAGAATGGAGGGCAAGTTTCGAGACCACCTAGAAGAGGAAGAGCGTGCACAAAAGAAAAAGAAGTTCAGGTTTGAACGACCCCTTATTCGCATCCTTCCCCATACATCCGAGAATGTAGCATGTGGGGGATTGGGGTACCGACTATGTACAGCCTCTATCACCTCCCCAACTAATCGGCTATTTTGATCTTTAAATTTAATAAAACAATTTCTATATGAGTTTGATACTACCCCACGCATGTACTCCATTACCTCCATCCCCCTCGCATCCATCACTATCACGCCCCTATCCGTCACATCATAGTAGACCACTCTCTCCACCTCTCTCATCTCCTCCTCTTCCGAACTGTCTCCTCTAACTCTTCTCCCTCTATCTCCTCTCTCACCGCGTGCCCTACTACCTCCCCGACCTCCCCCACCTCCCCCACCAAAGCACCCGCCGCATCCTCCACTCCCACTCTTCCTACTGCCGGGTGGAGTCACGATTGGGGGATTGTCTACGTGACAGTGGCTGTGAGCCCTGACATGACGGTGGCTCTGAGGGAGCACGTGACGGTGGCTCGTGATGGTGGCTGTGAGGGTGTGCGTGAGTGTGTCTGGGACGAGGTATGTCTCCTCGGTGGACGTGGAAGAGGAGAAGCTGCATGCCGTCTCGTCGGACTCGTAGGCATAGACGGCACTGGAGTGCCCTGGATACTCGCGGTAGGGGTATAGACACCAGGCAGCCAAGGAGGGGGATGGGCATACATATACTCTGTAAGCTCAACTGGACCAGGATGGCACCCAAAATGATTCAGCATCTCCATCAGCCAATTGCTGTACGCAAATGGATCGGATGAAGAACCTGGAATATCCATAAAGAACTTGCAAAAATAATCCTCATGTACATCATGGGCTGTCTCTTGACTCATCATTCAAGTCAGTTGTGTTGCCTGCAAACCATAGAAACAGGAAACGCAGTCTCA
The DNA here is from genome assembly GCF_041138505.1 of Cibotium barometz. Classification (NCBI taxonomy): domain Eukaryota; kingdom Viridiplantae; phylum Streptophyta; class Polypodiopsida; order Cyatheales; family Cibotiaceae; genus Cibotium; species Cibotium barometz. Next base: position 31,784,651 of record NC_141092.1, on the reverse strand, counting down.
TGTATACACCCGTGCACAAACGCGTGTATAAACCCATCAAAAAACACATGTATACACCCGTCCAAAAACGCGTGTATATCCGCGTGAACATACTCTGCAGACAGGATACACGCGCTTTTACATGCGTTCCTACACGCGACCTGCGCAAAAAAAAAAAAAATTCAAAGGGACCGACCTCCGACAAAGTGTCCTTATAAAAGGTCCACTGTCGCCCCTGTCAGAATCATTCACCCAATCGTGTGCAGAGAATCAAAAGGACGGAGACAAACCCAAAAAGCAAAGAGAAAATAGCATAAACAAATCTGAGGAAGGAGACAAGGCAAAGGACAAACTGACTCACCTCTGAAAAAGTGAGTCTTCTTTCTTGCTCGGTTTCCTCCCGTGTGTGCTCCTTCTCTGCTCTCTCCTTGCACTTAGGTTTCGTTTCTGTTGGAAGAGGTGAAAACGAAAGCAGTGTTGATATGTTAGTTCAAAATCTTTATTTGGGGAAGGCACCTGGGGTGCTCCATGGGCAACACGCATTTCTGCGTAGCCCATACTCTACCATGTTGCTGTCTGTACAACTAGATGGTATTCAAATGACTCATGGTATCCAAATTAAATTAATAGAGTTGTAATATATAAACTCTAATTGAAGCAGGATGCAGTACCACACCCTAACATGGTGCCCTATGCGCGACGAGAGCACGCAAAGCGTCGACGAGATGATGCTGGAGCTTCGGGATCTATTGTTAGAGATGAGTGGGAAAGGGATGACAATAGCCCTGCACCCCACGAAGTTGTGGAAGAGGAGGTGCTTGATGATATGGTGCGGAATCTTTTTAAGGATGATCCCAAAGGTATGGACGACGATGATATGGAACAAGAGCATCTTTACAAGGCTTCATCGACACTGGTGTTTGAAGGGTGCACATTCTCTGTTTTACCTGCTTCACTTGAACTACTCAATATACAAATAGTTTATGGATGGAGCAATGCAAGTCTTGACGCATTATTAAAGTAAGCATTCTAACTTACAAATTTGAATTAGTGGTTTAAGGTTTAAGATTTAAGACTAATTATAATTGATGATATTGAATGCAGGCTATTATCAAACATGCTTCCAAAGAAAAATAGACTACCCACCTCAAGAGACATAGCGAGGCGTTATGTGACATCTCTTGGAGGATTGGATTATGATCGCATACATGCATGCGTCAATGATTGCATTCTCTTTCGTGGGACGCATAAGGAGGCTCGACATTGTCCCACTTGTGGTGAAGCAAGGTATAGAACAGATATGAAGAGTTTTGATGTACCTCGTAAAGTCTTGCGACACTTTCCTATAATTCCTCGCATCAAACACATGTTCAACAAGTGCAAATCCATAGCAGAGCTCATGTCATGGCATTCCTCACATCGATCGGATGATGGCATGTGGAGAATTCCCGCAGACACTCTTGCTGAAGATGAGTGGCCCAGCTTTAAAACAGAGCCCAGAAACTTGAGACTTGGCCTAGGTATGGATGGAGTGAATCCATTTGGTTTCAAAAGCACCGCATACAGCGTGTGGCCAGTTGTGTTGGTGAATTACAACCTTCCACCCATCAATGGCGATCAAGAAGGGACATCTTATGTTATCTCTTCTAATTCCAGGGAAACATAAAGTCAAGCATATGGATGTTTATCTTGAACCGTTGATTGATGAGTTGGAGAAACTATGGAGAGGTGTTGCGGTGGTGGACATTAGTAGGCATCCCTCCTCTCGACACTTCGACTTAAAAGCAGTGTTGATGTGGACAATGCATGACTTTCCAGGATACAACAATTGTTCTGGTAAGAATTCTAATTACCTCCCTACTCTAATACTATTGGCTATATATATTAATTATACATATTGACCTTATTATTCTAACTTTTATTTATATTTTAACAGGTTTGAAAACATCGGGTAAACATGCATGTCCTGTTTGTGGCCCTTCGTTAGTACATGAGTATGCTGACGGTTTGTGTAAGACCATATTCGATAATCATCATCGATTTCTCCCCTCAGATCATCCTAAATATGTTGCTAGTAAGAGTAACATTCCTCCACAAACACTTCGTGCAAAAGATTGGAAGCGTATTTGGGAGTCTACAACTATTCTTCCTCCAGATGGCATGAACAAGTATAGTAATGTTTTTTCAATCTTGTTTTGTGTAGTCTCTAATTGGATTAAAGGTCACATAGAGCAATCCCTTGTGTAGGTACTCCATTTTTTTTCGGCTGCCATATTGGACCCATCTTAAGATCAACCATCTTCTTGATCCCATGTACATCTTCAAGAATGTGGGATCTGGTATTTGGGAACATATTATTGGTAAACGAGATAATGTTAGCGTACGTGAGGACTTGCGGGTCGCAGGACGTATGCGTCAAGCTTGGCCACGAGAGGTGGGTGGGCACGTTCGTCTTCCGCCTGCACCATGGATTATATCAAAGAAAGAGGAGAAGCAGGTAAAGCAGGCCATCACCACTTTGCGTACTCCCACTGGATGCATGAGATCATTGAAGGGAGCCTTTACAACCACTAAGAAAAGAGGCGTTGAGCAACTATATGGGTTGAAGTCCCACGATTGGCACAAGATGCTTCAAGTAAGTGTTTTCCAAGTCTTGTACGTTGAAATTAAATTTTGTAATGCCATAAAACATACATACATGTGCTCTTATGTGCGCAGTTCATACTACCTACTAGCATCGACCATTGTGCAAATAAGAGTTTGAAAAAATGTATTTATAAGATGGGCGAGCTTGTGAGATATGTAAAACCCATGTCAGATCACCCTTCATTATACCTTGCAAAATGAACGTGCATGAGGTATAACGTACTATTTATTTATTTTTCAGATATGTTAGTTCCAAAGCAATTGATCCAGCCACGTTGGATGATGCGCGTGTTATGGCAGTGGAGGTGGTTTGTTTGGTAGAGGAGACTTTTTCGCAAACCATTCTCACAAGTCAACTACATCTCATTGTGCATTTAGTTGGACGAAATCGCTTTATGTGGTACTGTGTATGCACGTTGGATGTTCTTCCTAGAGCGCTTCATGAAGACCTTAAAAGACTTTGTGAGGCAAAGTGCAAGGCCTGAAGGAAGCATGGCCGAGGGTTGGTTGATACAAGAGTCTCTTGTATATATTTCAGAATTTCTTGGTCAGGTGGACAGCTCTTTGCCATGACTATGGAGCAATGAAGAGGACTTGAGGATGACCTCTATTGTGCCTCAAGGAAAAGGACAGAGTAAAGTAATTGACAGAACATTGATTGATGATCTCAATTTCACTTGTATCCTTAATAGTGATGTGATGAGCAGATGGGTTACAAGATATGAGGATGCAAAGACAAAAAGGCAAGCAGAAAGAGCTCTCTTTCGGAGGCAACATGGCTCTCGGAAGGCGTACCCTAAGCATCTAGCAACACTTTTGAATGATATCCATGTTGATTGGTTGCATGAGGAAATGGAGAGAGCAGAGAGCGACGAGCGGCTACATATCACGGCGGAAGAATGGGAGTATGCACGAGGATGCATGTTAAAGGTACATAGAACTAATGTTTTGCATTAGTTGTAAGTGATTTGCTTTTAATATTTATTCACATTGCTTACACAAATATTGCTTCTATTTTGGTCCAGTGCACTATGTTCAATGCTATATGGTGTGAAGGTAAGCATTTTCGAACACAAAGAATTGATGAAAAGAGAAATACACAAGATTGCGGTGTCATTAGTAGCTTTGAGGGAGCTAATGGAAAAATGGATGATTATTGTGGCATAATCCAAGATATATTTAGGCTTGACTTTCGTTGCTTCTTTGTGTATGTTTTGGATGTCAAATGGCAAATGAACGTGGTGGAAAAAGGGCCTGATGCAACGATAAAACGCCATGCAAGTGGCTATGTAACTATTGACTCTACAAAGTTTTGGCAAACAAAGAAAGATAGGCTCGTATTTCCACAACAATGTGAGCAGGTATGCTTTTTTTTACTAATGTGTTTCATGTACATATATATCTAAGCTCGCGTACCCCTTGACTTTTGATATGCTAATTAATTACTGTACTGTGTATTTGAGTAGGTTATCTATCTACCAATGGTGCATGACATTAAATGGTGGTACGTCATCCCTATTGCACCACGTTCCAAAGTGATGTATAATACATTCACTGATATGGAGCATATGGAGGATGTAACAAGCCGCAATGAAGATGATGTCGAACATGCCAATGAAGATGTTGTGATCGATGATCAAGAAATAAGAGATGATCATGATAATGAGGATGAGTGTGCCATTTCTCATGATCATGAGAATGACCCTACCATTGAGGATGATGGTGATGTTGATGAGGATGATCAGGACATCGATACCATTATCAATGGAGTACAGAATATCGACAGTGGAATAAATTTAATCGTAGCCTTACAAATTGATCAAATGGATATTGATGTTGATCGTTTGGCAAGGATGGATCTTATTGAAGATGAGATCGAACCCTAACCAATCTGTCACTGTACGTTCTAAATTGATGACATTTCTATCATCTCATATGCATGATTTTTTTTTTGAATATATTTCATTGTTGTAAATGCATGTAGTGGGATTGTGTAATGATGTATACTGTAATGTACTATGAGATGGTTTAAAGAAAATAGTTCTTAATTTTGTAAAGGAACTCAGTTTTTCTTTAATTTTTTTTCAGTTTTTCTTTACCATGCGTGTATTAATCCGTGTATAATAGCGTGTATTGATCCGTGTATCGTAGCGTGTATTAATCCGTGTATGGTAGCGTGTATAGATGCGTGTATATAAACGCATTTATACACGCATTGATAAATGCAAATATACACGCGACCTTAAATGATAAAATACACGCGCTCGATTCTATTCAAATACAGGCGCGACCATACACGCGCTCGTAATTTATCGCGTGTATGAAACGTGTGTATGGCAGCATTGTCTTGTAGTGTATGCTTGGCCTGTGTGGCAAAATCCATGAGTCTATATTGAGATGTCATATCTCCAATCATTCATGAGAAGACGTTGATACATGATTTGCAAGCCTAGCTACTTCCTCAAGTAGACGCAATGTTATTTCTTGTGTCAAGTCTATTGGGTTGTTAATCCCATGTTGGATTAACAAACTATGCTCCTCCAGTTAAGGACATTAATAATGTCATGCAAAGGCACTATAAAAGTTGTACATTATGATATACTAGCCACCCAAGACCTTAGTTAGTAAGTTTTGGGGACCCAAGTGTGAATATAAGGGAAAGTTGTATATAAGGTATTTTCTCATAATGAATGGAAACAATCCCCCTTTGTGCTATCTGAGCTCTTGCCTTGTCTTTAGAGAGAGTGTGAGAGTGTACTCTAGTGCATGTGCCTTCTATATGCTTGTATGCTTGTGTAGAGGAGTGAGAGAGAGAGATTGCCTTGTGTGGTGGTGCAAGTAACTCTACGAGTGACAATGTGGAGGTGGAGCTTGGAGGATTTGAGCTTCTCAAAGTGAGCTTGGAGACCTCAAGGGCCAAGAAGAATAGCCAATCTCTCCTAGTTAGCTAGGAGTTTCACTTCAAGGTCTTCTAATCAAATATCATATGCAAAGTTGGGTAACTATAACTATAATCTGATATCGAATATCCAATAATTGCATTAAAAACTCATTAAATCCAAAGTAAATCTAGAGGCCCATTAAATCAATTGTAATTTAATTCTAGAAAATCAAATATTGAATCTTTCAATCTAAAAACTCTAGGGATCAATATACTTTCTACCATGAATTTATTAAAAAACAATTGGCTTAATTTGAGTATGGGAAGGTCCATTTTCAATCCTCCCAATTGAAAATTCCCATATTGTGTCCACTCTCCCCTTTTGAAGTCTAAAACCAATCCTAGTTAGGTTTGGAAATCTAGTCTTCATAAACTTCAAAGCCTAGATATCATGCCATGTGTGAGGATTGGGTAGGTGCAAATCTTATATATGCATGCCACTTTATGTCTACATTAGCTTCGAGAGGAGATCCACATAAGCACCTTGCCACTTCAACCCTCTATGTCAACATGGTCAACCTAGTTGGCTTTCCACCTCATCATCCTAGTCATCATTAATGCCACATCTCTTGCCAATAGTATGTCACCTCACACTTACTGCTGACATGGAATGCCACATCTCTTGCCAATAGTATGTCACCTCACACTTACTGACATGGAACGCCACATCATGGAATTGCCATATCAGCCATAATAGTGCCACATGTCAAGAAAATGCCACGTGCCATGCACGCCTATGACACATGGCACCTCCTTCCCACCTTCCCATTGTTTTCAAAAATATATTTTTGAAAAAGTTAATTAAGTATTTAAAAAAAAGAGAAATAAAATATAGAATTTTGAATAATAAACTATATATAACTTATTAATATAAAAGAATTTAAAATCACTAATTTTAAAGGATTATATTTTTAAATTAGATAAATAATATTATTTTTAAAGTTCATGTTATTTAATTTTATGTGTAGGAAAAACCTTTGATCATAAAAGAAAATGCAGTTATATAATTATAAAATAAAAGATATATTTTAAGATATATTTATAAATCTCGTAATGATAATTATTTAGACTTATAAATATTAATTATTAATAATATTGATTTTTAAGTGGATAATAGTTTTCTTTTTATCTTTTTGTTTATCTTAACACTAGTTCTGTAATTGGACACTTAAGTGTCATGAGACACTAAAGTGTCCTGAAAAGTTCTTGAATTTTTGTGGGCAATCTATTAAGAGTTTTGAAATGCTTAACATCCACGGATGTTCCTCAAGACCCAAAAAATCCTTGAGATTTTTTAAATTGTACTTTTCTTAGCTTTTGCAAGGTAATATTTTAATTTTCTTAGACACATGCTGATAAAATGCATGATTTTTGCTGTTTTCAAAAAATAGTAGTAATTTGGACATAACTTTTAGAAGGGACATAGTTTGATCATGAAACTTGGCTTGATGGAAAGCCCATGATGTAAACTAAATCCTGGAATCATCAAACGACAATTATTGGATACATTTTTGACTCGCTAATATTGAAATGACGTTTTTTATACAGGTGGAGCATGAATTTTTCTCCTTCCATATGCAAGCTAATAATGTAAAACTTGAGGTGCACCCATGTTATATAGGGTAAATACTACTTTGTTTTGAATTTTCCAAAACTTTATAGCCACTTTTTGGGCCTCTTCTCATACATGGCCTTTTGCGCAACCTGTTTTTAATACATAAAATGTCTAATTATGAGCCTAATTTTGATTTTCATCAAAGGGAAAAGCTGTGTAAGTGCATTATTTGTTGTAACTATAGGTGTAGACTACTTGTGCAAGCATAGTTATGATTAGTTTTTGATAAAAGATGATCAAATTTTGTATTTTTATTTTTTACAGTTTTTTTAGAACTAGGCGATAAGAACCTACTTAAGTGGAGGCTAAGTTAGTGTCATACACATCAAATTATGGCCTATTTATCTCATCTCAAGCATGAAAACCAATAATCAACATTCTCATTGATAGGGCTACATTATTTTTTAGTGGCGTGATTGAGTTTTGATAATACGCGTTACTTTTGTTGATTTTATGCAACTTTTTTGGAAAAACTTCTAGGAAAGAAAAATGATTTTTTTGGTGAACTTCTACCTCCTTGGACTGATGTATGCTATCAACATATATTGGGAAAAATGCTATTGATATCATTGGATTTTTTTTTTGAGAGAATGATTCTTGCATATTTGGAAAAATCCTGAAAAATGTTCATTTTCAAGACATATGCTACTTTGTTGCTTATGTACTTCCAAATAAAAAGGCATTTTATATGTTTAGCATTTTTTACATAAGCATAGGGTTATGTTCTACATGCCCAATGAAGCTTTTTGGTTTTTATAGCCTACATTAGGAGTTTGATTTTTTTTCGCAACCCCCAAAAAAGAAAACTTAAGTGTCCTGTTTTGGTACCAAACTAGTGTTAATTATCCAATCAACCTTAGATAGAAAATCTAATGAGATTGGAAGTGGATAACCTAGTTTTCCTATATAAACACACATCTCTAGTACTATCCCATCATTGAGCCTTCATAATTGTTTCTCTCTTACCGTCCTTGAGAATGGGTTCTCAAAGTTGTAGGAGTCAGAAACGTGATAAGACTAGACTTCCCCCCATCCACAAAGTTTAAGAGGAGAAGAGGAAAAGGGTAGCTTGTGAGAGAAAGAGAGAGTGGAGAGGATGTCACAACGAGCAAGACCTTCCATTGGCAATGATCCAAGCCTTGCTTCTCCTCTACCACAAAGTTTAATAGGAGAAGAGGAAAAGGGTAGCTTGTGAGAGAAAGAGAGAGTGGAGAGGACGTCAACGAGCAACACCTTCCATTGGCGATGATCCAAGCCTTACTCCCCCTCTTCCACTTTCCCCCCACTATCCCTTAGTTTAGATAGTGCACATGAACCTGCCCTTCTTGAGCCCCCTTCTCTTCCACAAGAACCCAACCCCCCTCCTTTGGGCACCCAGAGTGTGGATAGGAAAGAACTATCAAAGTTACATGACCAACTGCAGGGTGCTTTATGACATTGGAGGTCGAAGAGAGATGAGAGCTTGCATGGCGGTGCTACAAAGTGTTCGTTGTTCCTATACAGCTAGCAAGAAGAGGAACTCATCGGATGCTTTGGCTGCTCGACGGGCTATTATGGAAGCCATAAGTAGCTCCCAAATGAAGGGTAAGGTGAGTGCCACATATCGCATCCTTTCCATAGCACCACATGCACTTAGAGTTGGGTCTATTAGACGTCAAAGTTTAGATGCCAATGAGGTTGGTGCTTTGTGGGTGAGTAGTGGCTGTGTAGCTAGGCATGATTGCCTTCTACATGAAACCACTAGAGCCTTGATAAAAAGTTTTTGGAAGGAAAATTGTTGTGCCTCACTAGTTTTCAAGAAAGCTTTGTGTAAGAAAGTGACAAGCGGAGTGTTCATTGAGCACGGTGCTTGATTTCTTGAAATGACCCACACACAGAGTTGTATTCTCAGTTTGTGGCATCATATCTAGACTTTAAAATTGGTCAAAGGTCATTTGAGGGGTGTAAACCTTTGTTTGTGAGGTACTCACGAGAGCGTGACACGTGTTGTTGTCACTACCATGTTAGTTCCAACTTTTTTATGATGTGTTTCATTTTCTTAGTGGGCATAGAGAGTTGGCTCATAGTCCTCGTGATTTCATCCACTCTCTTTTGTGTGCACACATAGAGGATGCGCATGTCCATATGATGCCTTGTGTGAAAAGCAATTCCACATCATGTGGTTCACTTGCACATCTACATATGGTAGATCTTGATGCAAGTGACCAAGAGATAGTTCCATGGTGTCGTTTATGAGTATGTGACACACCAGCTCCAGAGTGGTTGGCTAGTCCACGAAGTTGTAGCTTGTGTGGACAAACATACACCATGTTGTCACTTCACAACCACATTTAGGGAGCATATCTACCCCTATATACAGCTCAATTATTGTGCCAAGTGGTAGGATCGTCAGTCCCGTGAGGATTCTTGGTAGAGTTTCCTATTTGTGTGGTCGTCTTTGTGGTTGATTTTGTAGAGAACTAGTACACACCTTTTCAGGAGATACAATCTAAGTATTACTTCTCGAAGCAGGTAATGGTTATATTTCATAATATTTGTTTCATGTTTGAGATATACTACTTATTTGATTTTTTGTGTCCTAATTGTCTCTCTTGCTTACGTCACCGATTGCTATTATGGTCCACATTAGCTATATCGACATGCAAAGGCCCATGTAGATGGGATAGCGAGTACCCATGAGGCCTGTGTCATTATTCAAGAGTATCATTTCTATATCAGTGGATGATCATTCACATGATGCACATTTTGTGCAACACTATTTTTGTCTCCATGATGATTTTTTACGAGATTGTGGGATCACACGTGGCCACTGATGGGTTTCGTCAGATGGTTGTGGCACACAGTTAAAGTTGCCACACGACAGTTCTATTGGCTCTACATGTAGTACTTATGGTTCTCTTAGATTCGTAAATTAAACTAAATTCATTAGAACATCTTAAAGAAAAGAATAACTAAGACTTTGTTTTATGGGTTTATAGGTGGCATGTGCAGTCTACTATCCCAGTGATTTGGTCATTCTTTGAGACTGGTGGCATGTGCAGTCTACTATCCCAGTGATTTGGTCATTCTTTGAGACTGGTCACGGAAAGGGAGAGCATGATGGTGTAGGTGCGTGTGTGAAACGTGCTCTGAGATATCATTAGTACAGTAAGATGCTGAGTGGTTCAGAGATGCGGGTGACGTGGTCGAAAGAAGGTGCTCCCAACATTTGTGTGGGAGTGCAGCATCATCGTATCCCAAATATGATCCAAGAGGTTAGATTGTCATGAGATTTTTTTGGCATGTGGATGGTGGCATGATTGATCGTAGAGAATCCCATGTTTGTGACATAGTATCTAGCACCTTGTACTTGCATTCCATCAGGAGCACGTATGGCAGCCCCCACGATTTATAGACGATGGTTTGCATGCTTCTGTGGAGCATGTATGGATGGCGATTGGTCACATTGTGCCTCGAGAGGATGGTTAGATGAATAGATACATATAATCCTCTCCCCCGATCATCCTTCACACATCCAGTGTTGTCCGATGATGAGCACACAAGTCCTTGATTTAGGGCCAGCTATGATGACTTGACAGATTTGCTATAGGAGGGTGATGTATTTGCTGTTAATTCTAGTGAGGGCAATAGCGAGAGAGTAGACTACTATTTGCTAAGTTGCACTAAGCCAAAGTGCATCCTTGACCAAGATACAATGGATGATCATGGGTTTTCTTTTTACACCCATACCATAATTATGGTAGGCCAGTTTTACCAGCAGATTCAACTTCGTCAGGGGAGTCTCGAGTTCCAGTAGTGGAAGTGGGAGTTTGAGGCATTTTAGATCTCTCATCTAAAGGTTGCTAACCAGGCTTACTCTTGATCGAGTACAGATCCAAAAATAGAATTCTCCCCCGCGTTTTTGGCTTCGAGTATCTGACCATGAGAGAATTCTAGAGAATTTGAGAGCTAGAGAGGGTGCTGCTGCTAGATGTCTATCTTGATAGTAGTGACTAAACGCAGACTAGCTCAGTTAGCTCAGTTACATTTTACTTCACTTTATTTTGGTAGTGACTAAATGCAGACTAGCTCAGTTAGCTCAGTTACATTTTACTTCACTTTATTTTGGTAGTGACTAATCTCAGAATAGCTAGGGTAGCTCATTTTCATAATGCCTTGATCTTTTGAGTTAGTGGGTAGCTGGATTAGCTGATGTTCTTAGTTGATGTTTTTATCATTATGACTTTTTTCATTATTGAGGATCATTGCAATTTAGTTGATGTTCATGGTTTTAAGATTTTTTTAACACTTTGGCTATCATATTGTTTGTTGAAAATCCCCATCCCATCATACCCAACCATGCTTCTATGGTGACCAAATTTTGTGAGCATGTGGGGGGGACCCGCTGCTACATGCTTAAAACGTTTGGTGAGCATCAGAGCATGTTTGGAGTAGCAATTAATGCCCAATGCAAATCTTTTAAGTCTCTTGGTCCTTGAGAGGCCATGGAAAATCCCACTCTTCTCCATGCCATCGTACCCAAACATGCTCCCAATGGTGACCAAACTTTGCGAGCATGTGGGAGGGATCCCTCCCACATGCTCGCAAAGTTTGGTCACCATCAGACCATATTTGGATTAGCATTTAGCACCCAGTGCAAATTTTTCAAGTCTCTTGGTGCTTGAGAAGCCATGGAATATCGTGCTCTTCTCCATGTCATCGTACCCAAAACAGCTTCGATGGTGACCAAAATTTGCGAGCATGTGGGAGGTACCCTCGCCCCCCACATGCTAGCAAAGTTTGGTCCCCATAGGAGCATGTTTTGATTAGCAATTAGCGCCTAGTGTGTATTTTTCAAGTCTCTTGGTGCTTGAGAGGGCATGGAAAATCCCGCTATTCTCCATGCCATCATACAAAAACATTCTCTGATGCATGTGTGGGGGACCCTCCCCCACATGCGTGCAAACTTTAGTCACCATTGAAACATGTTTGGATTAGCAATTAATGTCCAGTGCAAATATTTCAAGTCTCTTGGTGCTTGAGAGGCCATGGAAAATCCTACTCTTCTGCATGCAATTGTACCCAACATTCTCTGATGGTGACCAAACATTTGCGAGCATGTGGGGAGGACCCGCCCCCACATGCTCCCAAAGTTTGGTCACAATCGGAGCATGTTGGATTAGCAATTAGCATTGAGTGTGGAGTTTTCAAGTCTCTTGGTGCTTGAGAGGCCATGGAAAATCCCGCTCTTCTCCATGACATCGTACCCAAACATATTCCGATGGTGACCAAACTTTGCAAGCATATGGGGGCAGTGGTGGCGCAAATTGATAATCTAAACATGCTTTGATGGTGACCAAACTTTGCAAGCATGTGGGGGTGGGAGCCGCCCCCAATTGCTCCTAAAGTTTGGTCACCCCATGACAGCATGTTTGGATTAGCAATTCGCACCCATTGTGGATTTTTCAAGTCTCAGTGTGCTTGAGAGGCCATGGAAAATTTTTCTCTTCTCCATGCCATCGTACGCAAACATGCTCCAATGGTGACCAAACTTTGTGAGCATATGGGAGGGACTCGCCGCCACATGCTCAAAAAGTTTAGTCACCATCGTATCATGTTTGGATTAGCAATTAGCACCCACCTTGGATTTTTCATGTCTCTTGGTGCTTAAGAGGCCATGGAAAATCTTGCTCTTCTCATGCCATCGTACCCAAACATGGTAAGGTGGTGACCAAACTTTGTGAGCATCTGGGGGGCACCCTCTCCCACATGCTCGCAAAGTTTGGTCACCATCGGAGCATGTTTAGATTAGCAATTAATGATGTTAATTCAATTCTAGGATTAATAAGATCTACCGTCATCATCTTACATCAAGGAGTCACGATAGATACACCAAAGGGTCATACATTCAAGATATGAAGCAAAAGTGTCCAAATCTACAACTTGGATGGACGCCCATGGTAGATACACCAAAGGGTCATATATTCAAGATATGAAGCAAAAGTATCCAAAGCTACAACTTGGTGTGACGGGGTATTTATGACAATTCTCTTCAAGAGAGTGTGGTAGCAAGTTAGGATGAAGGGGTGCCATTTTACAAAAATGCCCATACCCCTATCATTTTAAATTCAAAAATATTCCCCCCTAAAAAGGGAAATTCATATTTCCCACTAGACTGCAAAAAAAGGGGGCTGTGAAAAACCCGGCCATGAAAAGTTCCAGCTGTAAGAAATTTTGACCGTGATGAAAAGCCAGTCCGTGAAAGTTCAGGTCGTGAACATTCTGGCCCGTGAACGTTCTGGCCGTGAAAGTTTAGGCCGTGAACATTCTCGCCCCGTGAAAGTTCAAGCCGTTGAAAGGTAAGACGTTTAAAAAAAAAAATTTAATATCCTGTGAAGTCCGGTTCATGGCGTGAACCATTTAACGTTGCATGACACGTAAACTTAAGGTTTCACGGTGTTTTTAAAAATAATCAAATTTAATATTCCGTGAAGCCAATCTAGTTCATGGTGGAACCATTTAACGTTTCACGATGTGAAAACTTAAGGTTTCACAGCATTTAAAAAAAATCAAATTTAATATTCCGTGAAGTCTAATTCACGGAAGCGGGAACCATTTAACGTTTCATGGCATTTTAAAAGAAATCAGATTTAATATTCCATGCAGAGTTCATGGGGTGAACCATTTAACGTTTCACGGCATGAAAACTTAAGGTTTCACGGTGTTAAAAAAGAAAAATCGAATTTAATATTCCGTGAAGTCCCGTTTCACGGCATGAAACATTTAACGTTTCACACGGTGTGAAGTCCCGTTTCACGGCATGAAACATTTAACGTTTCACACGGTGTGAAAACTCAAGGCTTCATGGCATTTTTTAAAAATTGGATTTACTATTCCATGAAGTCGGGTTCACGGCGTGAACCATTTAACGTTTCACGGCATTTAAAAAAATTGAATTTAATATTTCGTGAAGTCAAAATCGACCTTTTTGGCCTTCGACCAGTAGCCTCAAAATTTGACCCAAAAATCGAGACAAACCCAAAAACCATGAAAAATCACAAAAAACAACGCAAAAACGACGATGAGCCATATTCACGCTACTTTTTGAGAGTCTAAACAACAAAATCACGGACAACTCAGGAGAACAAAGTTGTAGTACTCCAAAAATGCTACAGCTCCCTTATACATAATTTTTCAAAATTCCTGTTAGAACACCCTCAAAAATGTGTTGCAAAATAGGAAAAAAATTCAAGTAAATTTGTTTTAGGACCTTCTCTTCCATCTGGCAGGTTCCTAGCATACGCTTTTTCTAGAAAAATATCTCTAAGCATGTTCACGTGCGTATAGCGCCTAAGCTAATTAGGGCAAACGGACACTCGTTTGATCCATCGAAGAGTATGCCAAGCCACTTGAGGCTGTAACGGGTTGTGGAAAAGTATAAAAAGCACCAAAAAAACCTGTGAAAATTACTCACATTAAGGAGCATTTAGGCACTCTGACATGGCCACGATAGAGGGATTGCCAGGGATCACACAAGGGCTGAACCCAATGGCTGACATCTTCGAGCCATTGAGATCTATGCCGCAAATTCACCTCCCAATAACATTGGCCATGCCTATAACAAGCGTGTCATCGGGTTTTACACCCTCTATCGCTTTAATCCCACCAATCTTTAGTCCCTTGCCTAACATTTCCACAAATCCTATAAGTACCAAAGGAAGGGGGGTGGCCCAGATAAGGCATATGCATAAAGAATTATACATAAGGCCTATGCATAAAGCACCATGCATAAGGCCTTAAGCATGAGGCCTTAAGCACCATGCATGAGGCCTTAAGCATAAAACTATGCGTGAGGCCTTATGCATATAAAAAATTCATGAGGCCTTATGCATAAAGCCTATGCATAAAGCTATGCATGAGTCCTTATGCAGGAGGCCTTATGCATAAAGCATTATGCATAAAGCTTATACATAAAGCATGCATGAGCATTATGCATAAAGCTTATGTGCAAACCTACAAAAAACAAGTCCCTAGCACCCAAGGGTGTAATAATAATAGAGGAAAGATACAAAAGAACTTACCTCTTTTTTGTGATGTTGAAAGAGAGGATTAGAGGACCTACAAAACTAAAAAAGGGGTGACGAAAGGATTAGTAATGCATACATACAAAAGCTTATGCAAACTATGCCGCTATGTAAGCCTTATGAAAACTATGCCGCTATGCAAGCTATGCTAAAGCTTATGCATAAAACATGCATGAGGACTTATGCATAAAGCATGCATACATACAAAAGTTTATGCAAGCTATGCCGCTATGTAAGACTTATGAAAACTATGCCGCTATGCAAGCTATACTAAAGCTTATGCATAAAACATGCCATTAGGAACTCAATGGAGTCTTCTTGGGCCCTTTTATTTGGCAGTTTAAGGGAGTCAAACCTTTTCTCTTAAGAAGAAACGTTTTCTAATTTGAAGCTTCAAAACGGCTACTTTATTCGAATTTGAATTTTGGGGTGAAAATGGAATTTAAAATCTAGCGGATAAAACCATATCATGTAACATATCTATGGAAAGCTCTTGAGGTGTAGATCACGGATCTGTAATCTCCGCTCAAATCGAAGCTTGTATGTAGAAGTTATGGAGGTCCGAAAATTGTAAAATTACCCCCTCCCCTTTTTGGGGGAAAAAGTACACCCTTTGACCACTCTTACACCTCTCTTACAAACCATTGGTTTTTGCTTACATGGCGGGCTCTTATTTGTCAAAAAGTTAAACGTTTCCATAACCTCATGGCAAATTAAAGGGCCCAAAAAGACTCCATTGAGTTTCTAATGATGAGGCCTTACGCATAAAGCATGCATGAGGCCTTATGCATAAAGCTTATGCATAAAGAATTATGCATAAGGATTATGCTTAAAGCATGCATGAGGTCTTATGCATAAAGCCTATGCATGAGGCCTAAAGCTATGCATAAGGCTTATGCATAAAGCATTGTGCAAGCCATGCTAACCTAAACTAAACCATACCCCAGCACTTTGCATTAAGCATGCATGCATAGAGCTTAATGCATGCATAGATCAAGCTCTATACATGCATTAAGCTCTATGCATTGAGCTTAATACATGCATATAGATCTATGCATAGATCTCTATGCATTATGAATGCATGCATAGAGCTTAATCTATGCATTAAGCTCTACGAATAGAGCTTAATGCATTGATTAAGCTCTATGATTAGAGCTCTTTTCATAGATTAAGCTCTATGCATAGAGGACCTACAAAACAAAACCCCTCTTTTTGTTATATAAAAATAGAGGAAAGAGAGGATAAAAAGATAGGAAAGATAGGAAAGCACTTACCTCTTTTTGGTAATGTTGAAAGAGAAGATTATAAGACCTACAAAACCAACAAAAGGGTGAGGAAAGAATTAGTAATGCATGCATACAAAAGCCCTAAGAACCTAATGCATACATATAAAATCGAAACATTATCGACATGTGCTTTACCTAAGCTAATTCAATTTTGTGACTCAGATGGATATGATATTATTCCTATACGAATGGTACAACCACGTGCCCTTCTAGATGATTTGTACTATAGGGATACATCCACAACAGCTATGCTTGTCGAGGAAGTCTCAGTGGAGGATTTGACACTCGAATCTACTAATGATGCTGATAAGGAAGATGGATGGGACTCTGATTTTAATAATGATGTGACAATCCCTGAGGAAGAGTTAGGAAAGGCACGCCTACTCTTGAGAGGAAGGGAGGTTCAGGTAGAGATTCCTCGAAGCAGAGGCCTCTTATGCATAAGCCTCTTAGGCCTCTTTTGCATAAGAGGCCTCTTTTGCATAAGAGGCCTCTTATGCATAAGCCTCTTAGGCCTCTTATGCATAAGAGGCCTCTTTTGCATAAGAGGCTTTTGCATAAGAGGCCTCTTATGCATAAGAGGCCTAAGAGGCTTATGCATAAGAGGCCTCTTTTCATAAGCCTCTTAGGCCTCAAGTTATGCATAAGAGGCCTCTTTTGCATAAGAGGCCGCTTTTGCATAAGAGGCCTCTTATGCATAAGAGGCTTTTGCATAAGAGGCCTCTTTTGCATAAGAGGCCTCTTATGCATAAGCCTCTTAGGCCTCTTATGCATAAGAGGCCTCTTTTGCATAAGAAGCTTTTGCATAAGAGGCCTCTTATGCATAAGCCTCTTAGGCTTATGCATAAGAAAGAGAGAGAGAGAGAGAGAGAGAGAAGAGAGAGAGAGAGAGAAGAGAATACCATTCAAAAATTTTAAACATAAGAAGCTTATGCACGAGAGAGAGAGAGAGACAGAGAGAGTGAAGAGAATACCAATCAAAAACCCTAATTCTAAACATATCATTCAAAAACCTGGTGATGAAGCTAGAGAGGGTGAGAGAGGGTTAGAAGCTTGAGAGGGTGAGAGAGGATTAGAAATAGGGTGGGAAGGATTTCGCAAGAAATGCATTTTGCCCTTTCTGCATACTTTCAGAATGCTCTCAGGTTTAATTTTTGGTTTTTTTCGTCACACAATATGTGTCTATTTTAGTGTCTAAAAGCGCGTCTATTTTAGCATCTAAAAGCGCCTCTAACAGTGCAAAATAGATGCGTTGATAGACACGTTGTCATGACGTGTGCGGTCTAGCCGGGAACACACTGGGTGTCTGGCTGTGAGAGTTACATCCAAAATCCCAGTAAAGAGACACAACATATAACTCAGCAGAAGCTTTTCAATTTAAACAAATGGGTACAAGCTTACCAGGTCACCAACACATGGCCTCATCAATGCAATCATATAGTATATTATTTTGGAAAAGAGTTTTGTGAAGACCAGAGACAAGTAGTGCACATAAGTCACCAAAACACAACACCTATGGTATTTTAGCCTCTATGAGCCTCCCAGTAGCTCTGCGTCAGCCTGTCACTTCTTATGCGTTTCCATCAACATCATAATCATCAACATAGCCATGGAATGCATCAAGGTCCACAACCCACAAAGGCATCAATATAGTCCTGACAAAAGCCATTGGCAGCCAAAAACTTGACCATAGCAGCCCACTATACTGATTATTTCCCCATCAATGTTGCAGCCCAAGCCGCTCCTGTAGATCGAGATCCTTGCCACATGCACCCTCAAGAAGATGCAATAGCCTATGCTACCTGAGGTCACACCTCTCACGCAGAAGGGGATCATGCACATGTACGAAGTGCAGAAGCAGAAGGTATAATTTTTGATTTCTTTGCCTCTATTGATGATAAGTCTAGCCTACAGACGCTCAGCTTTCTGCAGCAATCCCTATAACTCCTCTGACAATCCGAAGCCATCGAGCAAAGAAAGGGCTCACAGAATATGAAGACAACCTCCAAGTTAAAGCAGCAGACGAAGCACAGGCAGGAATTTGTGCCGCAGAAGCTGGCTATGAAGATGTTCCGGAAGGAAATGCCCTGTCCATAATGCAGATTCAGCCCACGCTACTGAATTTTCCTCCATTGGTGAAGGAGCCCACAACACTTCTATGTCCAGCTGCTACCGTAGAAGCAGCCCAAGATGAGGGAAATGATGACGTGGAAGGAGAAGCAGAAGATGCCCATGGTGCCTGGTTGTCCAATCAAACACTGCTCACGCACAAGGCGCCCAAGATGATGTTGCCATGCTGCCTAAGGCACTACGGCCGCAGAGACAAAAGAACAAATGAAAATCACAACAGTTAATGCAGCCCATGCTGCTCAAGCTCTCTTCACGGAGACCCTTGCCATTCTCTTCACACACAAACTTGTTGCTCTCCACTAATTCATGTGCTCTTGATTGAGATGGCAAGTCCCCTTTTACGACTGGTGGCCCCTTATCTCAAGATTCCTATTAACATCTCAGTCGAAAGTGTTAGCAAATTCAGCCCCTTCGCCTGCAATCTTGCCCTCCAGGCTCACACGTAAGCTTCTCTAGTAGTCTCCTCCACCTTCCGCAGAGGGGTTAGCTCCAATATCAACATCAACTGCACCTTTCACAACCCACTTTCCATCTACTTCCGAAATGATCCCATTCAAAAGTTCCTTGTAAGGGAAGGAGTCAGACAGGAGTTCTCATCTCTTACATACTATTCTGACAGCAGCACAGTTCATGACGCGGCTAATACCCAGAGTCATAAAAGAGAATCCACCATGATAAAATCCCTAGCTGCCACATTCTCCTTGTTTTATTTTCTAATCTCATCCACTGCTATTTCGACCAACGAAATCCGCAACTACCAGCTTAGAGACTTGCTCGCGATGCAGCCCAATGACAACTGCCCTATTCAATCTTGAAAAATCTATCAAATAAGCTCTTTGATTGATAACATCAAACGTGCTTCACTCTGAGAAACGAAGCATACGGAACAGTCGAGAACGCTGACAGAAGATCTTGGTAAACCAGCATGGTGGCCAGCCGTCAGTCGACCCGACCGCTACACAGAACGTCACACCGATTACAGTAGCCAGGAGCCTCCTCTGAAACAAGACCGCCTCTCCTCTGTCTCCCTCACACCAGAACACACGCAGCTCCCCTGCTCGTCGGCTTCCCCTTTTTGCTGCGCCTCGCCTGGGTTCCCCAGAAGAAGAGAATCCCTTCTGTCTATATCTGCTGCTGCACACCCACCGCTATTTTCTGTACATTTTCTGCAGCAGCTGCCGCCTCCTTTTCTCCCTGGTTTTTTCTGCTCTTTCCCACGAGGAAGTCGGCCCATACCACCTTTTGCAGCTATAATATCGCTTTTCCCATTTTCAATTTTTCACTGCGCCTACCATTCCACGCTTATGTATTTCAAGTAATAACCATATTAAAAAAAATCAACCTTCTCACATCATATCCTTGCTAAGGTTTCCCACACCACATCAAGGTAGGCTTCATTCGGTATCCTTACTGCATATACAACCTTGCCATCTAAAGCATACGATCAAGACCACAATCATTATGTACCATAAAGTCCTCTGTCTCAGTGTTAATATCAACTCTGCCATGATAGGCACGGCTTATGAGCATTTCACCATCTCATGGAATCATTAAAGCAGTCAACCCACAAGCATAATCCAGTCCTATCAAGGCACAAGGTGTCTGCTAGCCCCAAAGTTCTCCATAAGCATAAAAAAAATCCTCCACAATTCACACCACACTGTCAGAAGCTTCGAAACCTGGCTGAGCCTCTGCTCATCTTATTGAACCTTATCTACAATATGAACATATATACTCAGGCATCATATAATGACTCATCATGGCACTTAACTCATGCATCTGGATTTGTATTTGATGGCCTCACATGCATGGTTTCACACCATAGACGTGCTGCGGCACGACATCCACCCCCTCTAAACCTGCACATCCTCTGGTATGTGCCACATAGGTCCTGTATCTTAGCAATCACATCTGAATGATTCTGCTTTCCCACCTGGATCAAATACCAACCGCTTTTGGCATATGTGCCATATCCTTTGCTCATATGAAGCCCTATCCTCACTTAGATTCCCTGCATATGCATAATTGCCCTCATCATTCAAAGTGGGATGCTCTTCAAAATGATTTGCTTCAAAATTTTCCTTAGGCCATGTTTGAAGCCTTTGCACCACATATTGTATGGCCACACCAAGTAGCAGCTGCATTAACAGCATGGAACACACACTTGGTAACATCCCATCCAAATCTACTGTGCCCGGATCCAGCTCACCCACTGATAAACATTCATTCTTCTCATCCAAAGACGGAAAAGCATCAACACATACAAAGTCCAACAAGGCATCATCGAGAATAGCCTCCAGATCTGAATCCATCTCATCACAATCATTTGGCTTACATAACACCTGCACATCCTCACTTGCAACCAACAATTGACTAGCATCAAGCATAGAAGATCTCAAAGCTGATGGGGATCTATTATATACCATGAAATCATCCAATGCATCATCTAAGATAGCATCCAATCCAGGATCAATCACATTGAAGCCATTATCATCTTGCAATCCCACATGTTGATTATCATGAACATTCATACCCCCATAGCTATATCCATTTGGTTGCTCATATGCAGCCTCATGAGGCTCTGTGACCACACTTTGCATATCCTGCATGTTATCTCCCAGTATTTTTTGATACCTGTCTGCAGATGGGCTTAGATTTATGGGTCCCTCACCCAAGTACCCTTGAATCTGTATATCATTGAACCCTGTATGATTCAAAAAGACAGATTCAATTTCCCTCTCTAAATCATCATCATAAACAGGCTTCCAAGCTCGAGATTGTTGCTCACAAATGTGGTTGCAAGGTAACCCTGACACTGATGACATAGCATCACCCTGTTTATTGTTGGAACACCCTGTTAGCATTCCAGAATAACCCAAATCCAAAGAACCTTGGCAACCAGCTTCAGAAGCAACATCACTGTTGGAATCACCCATATCACTCACCCCCTCTAAATCAATCACACATACTTGTGGCCCGTCTGCATATTCATGTACATCATCCTGCTTATAAGCATCATAACCAGATAAGAATGCAGTAATGATAGCATCTTCTTCTTGTCTTAGATCTTCAAACTCTGCAATCATGCTTTCAGCAAGAAGCATTGGTTCCTGCTGTTCTTCACACATATGATACGACCCCTGAGGAATACCCTTCAAATGTGTCTCCTCAAGCATAGG
Organism: Cibotium barometz; assembly: GCF_041138505.1. Taxonomy (NCBI): domain Eukaryota; kingdom Viridiplantae; phylum Streptophyta; class Polypodiopsida; order Cyatheales; family Cibotiaceae; genus Cibotium; species Cibotium barometz. The sequence goes on along the minus strand of NC_141092.1, from coordinate 31,762,812 downwards.
CATACATACATCATGTGGTATGACTATAGGACCCTGTATGTCTGCACCCAAGGAAATCAGATTATACTTGCACAGTTCACCCATTGCATCTTTTTGAGTCTGTAGCAAAGCATCCCTTTTGGCATTGTGAAGGCCTTGTTGCTCACTAATGGCTTTTTGCAGTCCCAATTTAGCATAAACAGCCTCCACAATCTCTGTATCAGCCTTGAATAGCAGTTGCTTGTCCTCCATAAGACATGCATCGACAACCGCTTCTAAATTGGCTCGGATTGTTGCTGGAACACTATCACAGCTCACATTATACCTGGAACTCACATAAATAAGTGCATCTGCAAAATCACTCCATCGTTTGGAGTGATACTCTGCTAGTTCCAGCACTTCATCTTTTAAATCAGGACTTACAAGGTATGCAAAAGATGCAATCATCATGTTTTCTGGAACCCCTTGATTCTTCATCTCTGTCTCGTAACACCTTAGATAGCTTTCTGGATCGTAACCATCAAATATATTGACCCTGTCATATACCAATTGCACCACAATTTCCACGGCTTCCTGAATTCGCTTTTCTTCTTCAATCTTCCTGAACCGCTCTTCAAGGTCTTTCATCTCTGCATATAAATGCTCCATTTTGCTAGCCATCTCTACGTACTCTCACCCCAGCGGTTTCACGTCGGGTTCACCAAAGCTGTCATGACGTGTGCGGTCTAGCCGGGAACACACCGGGTGTCTGGCTGTGAGAGTTACATCCAAAATCCCAGTAAAGAGACACAACATATAACTCAGCAGAAGCTTTTCAATTTAAACAAATGGGTACAAGCTTACCAGGTCACCAACACATGGCCTCATCAATGCAATCATATAGTATATTATTTTGGAAAAGAGTTTTGTGAAGACCAGAGACAAGTAGTGCACATAAGTCACCAAAACACAACACCTATGGTATTTTAGCCTCTATGAGCCTCCCAGTAGCTCTGCGTCAGCCTGTCACTTCTTATGCGTTTCCATCAACATCATAATCATCAACATAGCCATGGAATGCATCAAGGTCCACAACCCACAAAGGCATCAATATAGTCCTGACAAAAGCCATTGGCAGCCAAAAACTTGACCATAGCAGCCCACTATACTGATTATTTCCCCATCAATGTTGCAGCCCAAGCCGCTCCTGTAGATCGAGATCCTTGCCACATGCACCCTCAAGAAGATGCAATAGCCTATGCTACCTGAGGTCACACCTCTCACGCAGAAGGGGATCATGCACATGTACGAAGTGCAGAAGCAGAAGGTATAATTTTTGATTTCTTTGCCTCTATTGATGATAAGTCTAGCCTGCAGACGCTCAGCTTTCTGCAGCAATCCCTTTAACTCCTCTGACAATCCGAAGCCATCGAGCAAAGAAAGGGCTCACAGAATATGAAGACAACCTCCAAGTTAAAGCAGCAGACGAAGCACAGGCAGGAATTTGTGCCGCAGAAGCTGGCTATGAAGATGTTCCGGAAGGAAATGCCCTGTCCATAATGCAGATTCAGCCCACGCTACTGAATTTTCCTCCATTGGTGAAGGAGCCCACAACACTTCTATGTCCAGCTGCTGCCGTAGAAGCAGCCCAAGATGAGGGAAATGATGACGTGGAAGGAGAAGCAGAAGATGCCCATGGTGCCTGGTTGTCCAATCAAACACTGCTCACGCACAAGGCGCCCAAGATGATGTTGCCATGCTGCCTAAGGCACTACGGCCGCAGAGACAAAAGAACAAATGAAAATCACAACAGTTAATGCAGCCCATGCTGCTCAAGCTCTCTTCACGGAGACCCTTGCCATTCTCTTCACACACAAACTTGTTGCTCTCCACTAATTCATGTGCTCTTGATTGAGATGGCAAGTCCCCTTTTACGACTGGTGGCCCCTTATCTCAAGATTCCTATTAACATCTCAGTCGAAAGTGTTAGCAAATTCAGCCCCTTCGCCTGCAATCTTGCCCTCCAGGCTCACACGTAAGCTTCTCTGGTAGTCTCCTCCACCTTCCGCAGAGGGGTTAGCTCCAATATCAACATCAACTGCACCTTTCACAACCCACTTTCCATCTACTTCCGAAATGATCCCATTCAAAAGTTCCTTGTAAGGGAAGGAGTCAGACAGGAGTTCTCATCTCTTACATACTATTCTGACAGCAGCACAGTTCATGACGCGGCTAATACCCAGAGTCATAAAAGAGAATCCACCATGATAAAATCCCCAGCTGCCACATTCTCCTTGTTTTATTTTCTAATCTCATCCACTGCTATTTCGACCAACGAAATCCGCAACTACCAGCTTAGAGACTTGCTCGCGATGCAGCCCAATGACAACTGCCCTATTCAATCTTGAAAAATCTATCAAATAAGCTCTTTGATTGATAACATCAAACGTGCTTCACTCTGAGAAACAAAGCATACGGAACAGTCGAGAACGCTGACAGAAGATCTTGGTAAACCAGCATGGTGGCCAGCCGTCAGTCGACCCGACCGCTACACAGAACGTCACACCGATTACAGTAGCCAGGAGCCTCCTCTGAAACAAGACCGCCTCTCCTCTGTCTCCCTCACACCAGAACACACGCAGCTCCCCTGCTCGTCGGCTTCCCCTTTTTGCTGCGCCTCGCCTGGGTTCCCCAGAAGAAGAGAATCCCTTCTGTCTATATCTGCTGCTGCACACCCACCGCTATTTTCTGTACATTTTCTGCAGCAGCTGTCGCCTCCTTTTCTCCCTGGTTTTTTCTGCTCTTTCCCACGAGGAAGTCGGCCCATACCACCTTTTGCAGCTATAATATCGCTTTTCCCATTTTCAATTTTTCACTGCGCCTACCATTCCACGCTTATGTATTTCAAGTAATAACCATATTTAAAAAAATCAACCTTCTCACATCATATCCTTGCTAAGGTTTCCCACACCACATCAAGGTCATATCCTTGCTAAGGTTTCCCACACCACATCAAGGTAGGCTTCATTCGGTATCCTTACTGCATATACAACCTTGCCATCTAAAGCATACGATCAAGACCACAATCATTATGTACCATAAAGTCCTCTGTCTCAGTGTTAATATCAACTCCGCCATGATAAGCACGGCTTATGAGCATTTCACCATCTCATGGAATCATTAAAGCAGTCAACCCACAAGCATAATCCAGTCCTATCAAGGCACAAGGTGTCTGCTAGCCCCAAAGTTCTCCATAAGCATAAAAAAAATCCTCCACAATTCACACCACACTGTCAGAAGCTTCGAAACCTGGCTGAGCCTCTGCTCATCTTATTGAACCTTATCTACAATATGAACATATATACTCAGGCATCATATAATGACTCATCATGGCACTTAACTCATGCATCTGGATTTGTATTTGATGGCCTCACATGCATGGTTTCACACCATAGACGTGCTGCGGCACGACATCCACCCCCTCTAAACCTGCACATCCTCTGGTATGTGCCACACAGGTCCTGTATCTTAGCAATCACATCTGAATGATTCTGCTTTCCCACCTGGATCAAATACCAACCGCTTTTGGCATATGTGCCATATCCTTTGCTCATATGAAGCCCTATCCTCACTTAGATTCCCTGCATATGCATAATTGCCCTCATCATTCAAAGTGGGATGCTCTTCAAAATGATTTGCTTCAAAATTTTCCTCAGGCCATGTTTGAAGCCTTTGCACCACATATTGTATGGCCACACCAAGTAGCAGCTGCATTAACAGCATGGAACACACACTTGGTAACATCCCATCCAAATCTACTATGCCCGGATCCAGCTCACCCACTGATAAACATTCATTCTTCTCATCCAAAGACGGAAAAGCATCAACACATACAAAGTCCAACAAGGCATCATCGAGAATAGCCTCCAGATCTGAATCCATCTCATCACAATCATTTGGCTTACATAACACCTGCACATCCTCACTTGCAACCAACAATTGACTAGCATCAAGCATAGAAGATCTCAAAGCTGATGGGGATCTATTATATACCATGAAATCATCCAATGCATCATCTAAGATAGCATCCAATCCAGGATCAATCACATTGAAGCCATTATCATCTTGCAATCCCACATGTTGATTATCATGAACATTCATACCCCCATAGCTATATCCATTTGGTTGCTCATATGCAGCCTCATGAGGCTCTGTGACCACACTTTGCATATCCTGCATGTTATCTCCCAGTATTTTTTGATACCTGTCTGCAGATGGGCTTAGATTTATGGGTCCCTCACCCAAGTACCCTTGAATCTGTATATCATTGAACCCTGTATGATTCAAAAAGACAGATTCAATTTCCCTCTCTAAATCATCATCATAAACAGGCTTCCAAGCTCGAGATTGTTGCTCACAAATGTGGTTGCAAGGTAACCCTGACACTGATGACATAGCATCACCCTGTTTATTGTTGGAACACCCTGTTAGCATTCCAGAATAACCCAAATCCAAAGAACCTTGGCAACCAGCTTCAGAAGCAACATCACTGTTGGAATCACCCATATCACTCACCCCCTCTAAATCAATCACACATACTTGTGGCCCGTCTGCATATTCATGTACATCATCCTGCTTATAAGCATCATAACCAGATAAGAATGCAGTAATGATAGCATCTTCTTCTTGTCTTAGATCTTCAAACTCTGCAATCATGCTTTCAGCAAGAAGCATTGGTTCCTGCTGTTCTTCACACATATGATACGACCCCTGAGGAATACCCTTCAAATGTGTCTCCTCAAGCATAGGCATACATACATCATGTGGTATGACTATAGGACCCTGTATGTCTGCACCCAAGGAAATCAGATTATACTTGCACAGTTCACCCATTGCATCTTTTTGAGTCTGTAGCAAAGCATCCCTTTTGGCATTGTGAAGGCCTTGTTGCTCACTAATGGCTTTTTGCAGTCCCAATTTAGCATAAACAGCCTCCACAATCTCTGTATCAGCCTTGAATAGCAGTTGCTTGTCCTCCATAAGACATGCATCGACAACCGCTTCTAAATTGGCTCGGATTGTTGCTGGAACACTATCACAGCTCACATTATACCTGGAACTCACATAAATAAGTGCATCTACAAAATCACTCCATCGTTTGGAGTGATACTCTGCTAGTTCCAGCACTTCATCTTTTAAATCAGGACTTACAAGGTATGCAAAAGATGCAATCATCATGTTTTCTGGAACCCCTTGATTCTTCATCTCTGTCTCGTAACACCTTAGATAGCTTTCTGGATCGTAACCATCAAATATATTGACCCTGTCATATACCAATTGCACCACAATTTCCACGGCTTCCTGAATTCGCTTTTCTTCTTCAATCTTCCTGAACCGCTCTTCAAGGTCTTTCATCTCTGCATATAAATGCTCCATTTTGCTAGCCATCTCTACGTACTCTCACCCCAGCGGTTTCACGTCGGGTTCACCAAAGCTGTCATGACGTGTGCGGTCTAGCCGGGAACACACTGGGTGTCTGGCTGTGAGAGTTACATCCAAAATCCCAGTAAAGAGACACAACATATAACTCAGCAGAAGCTTTTCAATTTAAACAAATGGGTACAAGCTTACCAGGTCACCAACACATGGCCTCATCAATGCAATCATATAGTATATTATTTTGGAAAAGAGTTTTGTGAAGACCAGAGACAAGTAGTGCACATAAGTCACCAAAACACAACACCTATGGTATTTTAGCCTCTATGAGCCTCCCAGTAGCTCTGCGTCAGCCTGTCACTTCTTATGCGTTTCCATCAACATCATAATCATCAACATAGCCATGGAATGCATCAAGGTCCACAACCCACAAAGGCATCAATATAGTCCTGACAAAAGCCATTGGCAGCCAAAAACTTGACCATAGCAGCCCACTATACTGATTATTTCCCCATCAATGTTGCAGCCCAAGCCGCTCCTGTAGATCGAGATCCTTGCCACATGCACCCTCAAGAAGATGCAATAGCCTATGCTACCTGAGGTCACACCTCTCACGCAGAAGGGGATCATGCACATGTACGAAGTGCAGAAGCAGAAGGTATAATTTTTGATTTCTTTGCCTCTATTGATGATAAGTCTAGCCTGCAGACGCTCAGCTTTCTGCAGCAATCCCTTTAACTCCTCTGACAATCCGAAGCCATCGAGCAAAGAAAGGGCTCACAGAATATGAAGACAACCTCCAAGTTAAAGCAGCAGACGAAGCACAGGCAGGAATTTGTGCCGCAGAAGCTGGCTATGAAGATGTTCCGGAAGGAAATGCCCTGTCCATAATGCAGATTCAGCCCACGCTACTGAATTTTCCTCCATTGGTGAAGGAGCCCACAACACTTCTATGTCCAGCTGCTGCCGTAGAAGCAGCCCAAGATGAGGGAAATGATGACGTGGAAGGAGAAGCAGAAGATGCCCATGGTGCCTGGTTGTCCAATCAAACACTGCTCACGCACAAGGCGCCCAAGATGATGTTGCCATGCTGCCTAAGGCACTACGGCCGCAGAGACAAAAGAACAAATGAAAATCACAACAGTTAATGCAGCCCATGCTGCTCAAGCTCTCTTCACGGAGACCCTTGCCATTCTCTTCACACACAAACTTGTTGCTCTCCACTAATTCATGTGCTCTTGATTGAGATGGCAAGTCCCCTTTTACGACTGGTGGCCCCTTATCTCAAGATTCCTATTAACATCTCAGTCGAAAGTGTTAGCAAATTCAGCCCCTTCGCCTGCAATCTTGCCCTCCAGGCTCACACGTAAGCTTCTCTGGTAGTCTCCTCCACCTTCCGCAGAGGGGTTAGCTCTAATATCAACATCAACTGCACCTTTCACAACCCACTTTCCATCTACTTCCGAAATGATCCCATTCAAAAGTTCCTTGTAAGGGAAGGAGTCAGACAGGAGTTCTCATCTCTTACATACTATTCTGACAGCAGCACAGTTCATGACGCGGCTAATACCCAGAGTCATAAAAGAGAATCCACCATGATAAAATCCCCAGCTGCCACATTCTCCTTGTTTTATTTTCTAATCTCATCCACTGCTATTTCGACCAACGAAATCCGCAACTACCAGCTTAGAGACTTGCTCGCGATGCAGCCCAATGACAACTGCCCTATTCAATCTTGAAAAATCTATCAAATAAGCTCTTTGATTGATAACATCAAACGTGCTTCACTCTGAGAAACAAAGCATACGGAACAGTCGAGAACGCTGACAGAAGATCTTGGTAAACCAGCATGGTGGCCAGCCGTCAGTCGACCCGACCGCTACACAGAACGTCACACCGATTACAGTAGCCAGGAGCCTCCTCTGAAACAAGACCGCCTCTCCTCTGTCTCCCTCACACCAGAACACACGCAGCTCCCCTGCTCGTCGGCTTCCCCTTTTTGCTGCGCCTCGCCTGGGTTCCCCAGAAGAAGAGAATCCCTTCTGTCTATATCTGCTGCTGCACACCCACCGCTATTTTCTGTACATTTTCTGCAGCAGCTGCCGCCTCCTTTTCTCCCTGGTTTTTTCTGCTCTTTCCCACGAGGAAGTCGGCCCATACCACCTTTTGCAGCTATAATATCGCTTTTCCCATTTTCAATTTTTCACTGCGCCTACCATTCCACGCTTATGTATTTCAAGTAATAACCATATTTAAAAAAATCAACCTTCTCACATCATATCCTTGCTAAGGTTTCCCACACCACATCAAGGTCATATCCTTGCTAAGGTTTCCCACACCACATCAAGGTAGGCTTCATTCGGTATCCTTACTGCATATACAACCTTGCCATCTAAAGCATACGATCAAGACCACAATCATTATGTACCATAAAGTCCTCTGTCTCAGTGTTAATATCAACTCCGCCATGATAGGCACGGCTTATGAGCATTTCACCATCTCATGGAATCATTAAAGCAGTCAACCCACAAGCATAATCCAGTCCTATCAAGGCACAAGGTGTCTGCTAGCCCCAAAGTTCTCCATAAGCATAAAAAAAATCCTCCACAATTCACACCACACTGTCAGAAGCTTCGAAACCTGGCTGAGCCTCTGCTCATCTTATTGAACCTTATCTACAATATGAACATATATACTCAGGCATCATATAATGACTCATCATGGCACTTAACTCATGCATCTGGATTTGTATTTGATGGCCTCACATGCATGGTTTCACACCATAGACGTGCTGCGGCACGACATCCACCCCCTCTAAACCTGCACATCCTCTGGTATGTGCCACACAGGTCCTGTATCTTAGCAATCACATCTGAATGATTCTGCTTTCCCACCTGGATCAAATACCAACCGCTTTTGGCATATGTGCCATATCCTTTGCTCATATGAAGCCCTATCCTCACTTAGATTCCCTGCATATGCATAATTGCCCTCATCATTCAAAGTGGGATGCTCTTCAAAATGATTTGCTTCAAAATTTTCCTCAGGCCATGTTTGAAGCCTTTGCACCACATATTGTATGGCCACACCAAGTAGCAGCTGCATTAACAGCATGGAACACACACTTGGTAACATCCCATCCAAATCTACTATGCCCGGATCCAGCTCACCCACTGATAAACATTCATTCTTCTCATCCAAAGACGGAAAAGCATCAACACATACAAAGTCCAACAAGGCATCATCGAGAATAGCCTCCAGATCTGAATCCATCTCATCACAATCATTTGGCTTACATAACACCTGCACATCCTCACTTGCAACCAACAATTGACTAGCATCAAGCATAGAAGATCTCAAAGCTGATGGGGATCTATTATATACCATGAAATCATCCAATGCATCATCTAAGATAGCATCCAATCCAGGATCAATCACATTGAAGCCATTATCATCTTGCAATCCCACATGTTGATTATCATGAACATTCATACCCCCATAGCTATATCCATTTGGTTGCTCATATGCAGCCTCATGAGGCTCTGTGACCACACTTTGCATATCCTGCATGTTATCTCCCAGTATTTTTTGATACCTGTCTGCAGATGGGCTTAGATTTATGGGTCCCTCACCCAAGTACCCTTGAATCTGTATATCATTAAACCCTGTATGATTCAAAAAGACAGATTCAATTTCCCTCTCTAAATCATCATCATAAACAGGCTTCCAAGCTCGAGATTGTTGCTCACAAATGTGGTTGCAAGGTAACCCTGACACTGATGACATAGCATCACCCTGTTTATTGTTGGAACACCCTGTTAGCATTCCAGAATAACCCAAATCCAAAGAACCTTGGCAACCAGCTTCAGAAGCAACATCACTGTTGGAATCACCCATATCACTCACCCCCTCTAAATCAATCACACATACTTGTGGCCCGTCTGCATATTCATGTACATCATCCTGCTTATAAGCATCATAACCAGATAAGAATGCAGTAATGATAGCATCTTCTTCTTGTCTTAGATCTTCAAACTCTGCAATCATGCTTTCAGCAAGAAGCATTGGTTCCTGCTGTTCTTCACACATATGATACGACCCCTGAGGAATACCCTTCAAATGTGTCTCCTCAAGCATAGGCATACATACATCATGTGGTATGACTATAGGACCCTGTATGTCTGCACCCAAGGAAATCAGATTATACTTGCACAGTTCACCCATTGCATCTTTTTGAGTCTGTAGCAAAGCATCCCTTTTGGCATTGTGAAGGCCTTGTTGCTCACTAATGGCTTTTTGCAGTCCCAATTTAGCATAAACAGCCTCCACAATCTCTGTATCAGCCTTGAATAGCAGTTGCTTGTCCTCCATAAGACATGCATCGACAACCGCTTCTAAATTGGCTCGGATTGTTGCTGGAACACTATCACAGCTCACATTATACCTGGAACTCACATAAATAAGTGCATCTGCAAAATCACTCCATCGTTTGGAGTGATACTCTGCTAGTTCCAGCACTTCATCTTTTAAATCAGGACTTACAAGGTATGCAAAAGATGCAATCATCATGTTTTCTGGAACCCCTTGATTCTTCATCTCTGTCTCGTAACACCTTAGATAGCTTTCTGGATCGTAACCATCAAATATATTGACCCTGTCATATACCAATTGCACCACAATTTCCACGGCTTCCTGAATTCGCTTTTCTTCTTCAATCTTCCTGAACCGCTCTTCAAGGTCTTTCATCTCTGCATATAAATGCTCCATTTTGCTAGCCATCTCTACGTACTCTCACCCCAGCGGTTTCACGTCGGGTTCACCAAAGCTGTCATGACGTGTGCGGTCTAGCCGGGAACACACTGGGTGTCTGGCTGTGAGAGTTACATCCAAAATCCCAGTAAAGAGACACAACATATAACTCAGCAGAAGCTTTTCAATTTAAACAAATGGGTACAAGCTTACCAGGTCACCAACACATGGCCTCATCAATGCAATCATATAGTATATTATTTTGGAAAAGAGTTTTGTGAAGACCAGAGACAAGTAGTGCACATAAGTCACCAAAACACAACACCTATGGTATTTTAGCCTCTATGAGCCTCCCAGTAGCTCTGCGTCAGCCTGTCACTTCTTATGCGTTTCCGTCAACATCATAATCATCAACATAGCCATGGAATGCATCAAGGTCCACAACCCACAAAGGCATCAATATAGTCCTGACAAAAGCCATTGGCAGCCAAAAACTTGACCATAGCAGCCCACTATACTGATTATTTCCCCATCAATGTTGCAGCCCAAGCCGCTCCTGTAGATCGAGATCCTTGCCACATGCACCCTCAAGAAGATGCAATAGCCTATGCTACCTGAGGTCACACCTCTCACGCAGAAGGGGATCATGCACATGTACGAAGTGCAGAAGCAGAAGGTATAATTTTTGATTTCTTTGCCTCTATTGATGATAAGTCTAGCCTGCAGACGCTCAGCTTTCTGCAGCAATCCCTTTAACTCCTCTGACAATCCGAAGCCATCGAGCAAAGAAAGGGCTCACAGAATATGAAGACAACCTCCAAGTTAAAGTAGCAGACGAAGCACAGGCAGGAATTTGTGCCGCAGAAGCTGGCTATGAAGATGTTCCGGAAGGAAATGCCCTGTCCATAATGCAGATTCAGCCCACGCTACTGAATTTTCCTCCATTGGTGAAGGAGCCCACAACACTTCTATGTCCAGCTGCTGCCGTAGAAGCAGCCCAAGATGAGGGAAATGATGACGTGGAAGGAGAAGCAGAAGATGCCCATGGTGCCTGGTTGTCCAATCAAACACTGCTCACGCACAAGGCGCCCAAGATGATGTTGCCATGCTGCCTAAGGCACTACGGCCGCAGAGACAAAAGAACAAATGAAAATCACAACAGTTAATGCAGCCCATGCTGCTCAAGCTCTCTTCACGGAGACCCTTGCCATTCTCTTCACACACAAACTTGTTGCTCTCCACTAATTCATGTGCTCTTGATTGAGATGGCAAGTCCCCTTTTACGACTGGTGGCCCCTTATCTCAAGATTCCTATTAACATCTCAGTCGAAAGTGTTAGCAAATTCAGCCCCTTCGCCTGCAATCTTGCCCTCCAGGCTCACACGTAAGCTTCTCTGGTAGTCTCCTCCACCTTCCGCAGAGGGGTTAGCTCCAATATCAACATCAACTGCACCTTTCACAACCCACTTTCCATCTACTTCCGAAATGATCCCATTCAAAAGTTCCTTGTAAGGGAAGGAGTCAGACAGGAGTTCTCATCTCTTACATACTATTCTGACAGCAGCACAGTTCATGACGCGGCTAATACCCAGAGTCATAAAAGAGAATCCACCATGATAAAATCCCCAGCTGCCACATTCTCCTTGTTTTATTTTCTAATCTCATCCACTGCTATTTCGACCAACGAAATCCGCAACTACCAGCTTAGAGACTTGCTCGCGATGCAGCCCAATGACAACTGCCCTATTCAATCTTGAAAAATCTATCAAATAAGCTCTTTGATTGATAACATCAAACGTGCTTCACTCTGAGAAACGAAGCATACGGAACAGTCGAGAACGCTGACAGAAGATCTTGGTAAACCAGCATGGTGGCCAGCCGTCAGTCGACCCGACCGCTACACAGAACGTCACACCGATTACAGTAGCCAGGAGCCTCCTCTGAAACAAGACCGCCTCTCCTCTGTCTCCCTCACACCAGAACACACGCAGCTCCCCTGCTCGTCGGCTTCCCCTTTTTGCTGCGCCTCGCCTGGGTTCCCCAGAAGAAGAGAATCCCTTCTGTCTATATCTGCTGCTGCACACCCACCGCTATTTTCTGTACATTTTCTGCAGCAGCTGCCGCCTCCTTTTCTCCCTGGTTTTTTCTGCTCTTTCCCACGAGGAAGTCGGCCCATACCACCTTTTGCAGCTATAATATCGCTTTTCCCATTTTCAATTTTTCACTGCACCTACCATTCCACGCTTATGTATTTCAAGTAATAACCATATTAAAAAAAATCAACCTTCTCACATCATATCCTTGCTAAGGTTTCCCACACCACATCAAGGTCATATCCTTGCTAAGGTTTCCCACACCACATCAAGGTAGGCTTCATTCGGTATCCTTACTGCATATACAACCTTGCCATCTAAAGCATACGATCAAGACCACAATCATTATGTACCATAAAGTCCTCTGTCTCAGTGTTAATATCAACTCCGCCATGATAGGCACGGCTTATGAGCATTTCACCATCTCATGGAATCATTAAAGCAGTCAACCCACAAGCATAATCCAGTCCTATCAAGGCACAAGGTGTCTGCTAGCCCCAAAGTTCTCCATAAGCATAATAAAAATCCTCCACAATTCACACCACACTGTCAGAAGCTTCGAAACCTGGCTGAGCCTCTGCTCATCTTATTGAACCTTATCTACAATATGAACATATATACTCAGGCATCATATAATGACTCATCATGGCACTTAACTCATGCATCTGGATTTGTATTTGATGGCCTCACATGCATGGTTTCACACCATAGACGTGCTGCGGCACGACAACGTCTATAAATGCGAAACAGAAAAGTATTTACACACACATAGATGGATGAAAATTATTTTTTCTTGTTTGAATGTGCATCTATAAGTGGGTCTAAAATTGGGTCTATATTCACGTCTAGTCTCAAAGGAACTAAACGCGAGTATAGACGTCCTCGTAACTTGCACGTCTATGTAGCACGTCTATGCTTGCTTTATGTTGTGGTGTTTCTGTAAGATTCCTCCCCAACCTTCGAGGTATACAGGAGTAAGAATCTCCCTTTTTGATCTTATAATTATTCCCTCTCTAAAATAAAAGAAAGATTCTGTTTAAAAAAGAAAGACCCTCTCCCTAGAATACTTCTCAAGAGTCACGCCTGTTTTAAGGATTCAGAACAATGAGTTCAGAAGTGAAAATCGGTGTTTTGGATACCAAGGTTTTGGTTTTCATTCGAGTACGGCCCAAAAGAAGTTCTTTATCTCTTGGGGAGTATAAGAAGTTATCCCCCAGATATTGTGAGCCTTATATCTGAATTCTTAGCCTACAAGCTTCTTTTACCTCCTCATCTCAAAGTTCTTAATGTATTTCATAGAAATATGTGCCAAACCCAAATCATGGAAAGACGGTAAAACTTCAGTGGCAAGATACCGTTGGCTTCTAAGTAACTTACGCTAGTTCCTTCCTTTATATAAGTCGTAACTTTTACCTGTCGCTCACAGTAATCTTACTTCCATCGATCTCCCTTCTTCTTAATCTCCTTCATGGCTTGGCAACAGGAATTAGTTTTATCCATGATGATTTCTCACCTTCAAGACGCAAGCGAGTCTGTAAAGAAAGATTTTATAGAACAGTATGAGCGCTCACTTTTTCCTCACCTAGGAACTTCTGTAGCTCAGACCAAATGACGGACCTATCAAGACATAACTAGGGTAACACCCTGGGGTCAGCAGCACTTTCGTAATAATTTCTGCTTGGCCATGGTTATTGAAGCTTTGGGTTTGGGTCCCCGATACTACTGTGTCATGAGATCAAGGCACCTTGGGTTTTCTGAGCGAGTCTTCTTACTGGAATGTTTTCTTCCTCATCAGAAGATATGCCTTTACCCCGTTTTTGGCTTGCCTCTCAGAGGTCCTTTTGTTAGATCACCTCATACCACTGTGATAGGTGCGGCAATAACCAACAGAATTATTCCCATAGATGAGTTACCTTATACGTGCGCAGCTTGTGAGTGCTGCTTTTGTGATCATATGATGGACGGGCTTATGGAAGTGTAAAGAGTTCTTCTATCTTTACTGTATATGTTCCAAGAATGAATAAAGTTTAAATCTTGTTCTTGTCTTGATCCTTACTCTCTTTGAGACTTTTTTATTTGGTGGTTAATCTTAATTAAATTTTTCTCTAAGTCTCATGTTTGTGCATCTTGCGAAATTATCCCAAGTTTGCGAGATGAGGACATCTCGCGTTTTTCAAGTGGGAGTGAATGTAAGATTCCTCCCCAGCCTCTCAAAATGTCTAGCATATTTCCCTGTAATCAATTCCCTTTTTTGAAATATAAGAGATCTTGTCTCTGCCTGTTTTGGCATAGAGAGAGAAAATATTCTAGTGAGAGAATATTTAGATTTTGAATATTTGTAGATAGAAAAATTTCTCATCTTATTAAAATAAGTTCTCCTGAAACAAAAATTCAAAAAGAACTTTCCAATGTGCAATTAGAATTAATTGAAAATGGATATGAAGGACCTTAGCCTAAGGGTCTAGATTTTCAAAAAAATTTGGATTATGATCCAATTAAGGTTCCTATGGGCCAATAGCATCAATCCATGTGTAGGGAGGAGATAAATCCTATTTGTAAAAGAAGATACCCAAAAATGAGTAAATGCTCACATAAGATGAAAAGTTGAATATGTACAAGGTTTATTAGTAAAAAACTATGAGTAATATCAAAAAAATGAGATAAATTGAGTATCCAAAAATGAGTAAATGCTCACATAAGATGAAGAGTTGAAAATGTACAAGGTTTATTAGTAAAAAACTATGAGTAATATCAAAAAAATGAGATAAATTGAGTATCCAAAAATGAGTAAATGCTCACATAAGATGAAGAGTTAAAAATGTACAAGGTTTATTAGTAAAAAAACTATGAGCAATATTAAAAATATGAGATATTTTAGGTATAATGATTCCATTTTGACACATATGTAAGGAAGGGGAGTTCTTTAAAGGAGATATTTTTATCTCTCCTCTCTCCTCTCTCTTGAACCAAACCAAATCAAAATGGAACCAAACCGAAACAAAAAGTAACCAAACTAGGTCCAAATCTAGTCCAAAAGGTAACCAAACTAGGTCCAAATCTAGTCCAAATTCAACCAAACTGAATCTAGAAAATTCTAAAATTCAGTTAGCTTTGGTTAGAGCTTCCCTCTCCTATAAATAGAACATGAGTCCTTTGAAAAAAAAAGGAGAATTTTACTATACTAGAGTTATGCTGAAATAATGCTAATTTCTACTATTCTCTAAAATTCTCTCCAAATTGGAGAAATTGGAGCTTACCTCTTTCTTCAATCCCCATTGGTGGCTCCATCAACATACTAAACCAATTGATTGGTTGGGGGCCTCTACCGTAAATAAAGAATCAAGCAATTTGTAAGGTAAATGGTGAATTTTGATCTTTTCTATAATTTCTCAATGCTTCTCTCTTCTCAACCCCTCTCAAGCTTGAGAAGCTTAATTGGAATGGTCTTTGAATGCTATTGAAGTTAATTGATGAATGGTAGTGAAGAGTTACATAATTTGATGAATGCTATTGAAGTTAATTGACCCATTCTCAATCCAAATGAAGCTTTTCATAAAGCTTTTCCTTAATCCAAGATTAATCTATGCTTGAGGCCAAACTAATGGCTTTTTTCTAGGCTTTTAGTTTATGTATTTCATGAATATTGATGATTCAATCCATTATGGATTAATGATCCAATTAGGGATCATTCTAATTATTTCCTTAATGATAAGCTTTATCCCTTAGAAAAATTGAGATTTATCAGTCATAGAACCGGAGCTATGGCAAAATTTATATAAAAATTACGCATAAAATAATTTCATTCAAACCATGAAAAGAGGACTTCCTACCATATTCTAGGAATTATCATCCTAGATTAATTGAAAGATATTCATTGTAATCCTAGAGAAATTGATTTTTATATTATGCATAATTGATTTTCATGCATAGAGGTATGCATAAAAGATTATTATTTTAATATAAAAGTGTTACTTTTATCATATTTGAATTTCATGCATAGAGGTATGCATAAAAAATGATTATTTTATTATAAAAGTGTTACTTTTATCATAATTAGATTTCATGCATAGAGGTATGCATAAAAGATTATTATTTTAATATAAAAGTGTTACTTTTATCATATTTGAATTTCATGCATAGAGGTATGCATAAAAGATGATTATTTTATTATAAAAGTGTGACTTTTATCATAATTGAATTTCATGCATAGAGGTATGCATAAAAGTTGATTATTCTATTATAAAAGTGTGACTTTTATCATATTTGAATTTCATGCATAGAGGTACGCATAAAAGTTGATTATTTTATTGTAAAAGTGTGACTTTTATCATAATTGAATTTCATGCATAGAGGTATGCATAAAAGTTGATTATTTTATTTATAAAAGTGTTACTTTTATCACAATTGAATTTCTTGCATAGAAGTATGCATAAGAGTTGATTATTTTATTATAAAAGTGTTACTTTTATCATATTTGGATTTCATGCAAAGAAGTATACATAAAAGATATTCTTTTTATACTAAAAGTGTGATTTTCATCATAAATGGATTTTATGCATAACTTAGATGCATAAGAGAAATTCTTTTATTCTAAAAGTGTAATTCCTACCAAATTAAATTTATGCATAGGAAGATGTATAAAAGATTGATTCAAAAGTATCATTCTCATCTAAATTGAATTTATACATAGGAAGATGCATAAATTCAATTTATGCATAGGAAGATGCATTAAAGATTGAATTTTAATTCAAAAGTGTCATTTTCATTTAAAATGAATTTATGCATAGGAAGATGCATAAAAGATTGATTTTTACTTCGAAAGTATTAATCTCCTTAAATGGAATTTATGCATAAATAAATGTGTAAAGAAATCTTATATCAAATATAAGAGTTCTCTATAAATAGATATGAGATGTGATAGGATGTGATAAGAGGTGATAAGATGAATTAAGATGTGATAAGATGTGTATGAGATGAGGTAAGAAGTGTATGTGATAGGATAAGATGTATATGGGTTGTGATAGGGCAAGAATGGATGTGATGTAAAAGATTAGATGTGAAGGTATATGAGGTTATATGAATGGGAATGTGAAAATGGATGTATGAATGTGGATGTAGATGTGGATGTATAGATGTGAATGTGAATGTGGATGTGGATGTATGTATGTATGTGGATATAGATGTGGATGTATAGATGTGAATGGGAATGTGGATGTGGATTTATGTATGTATGTGGATGTGGATGCATGTATGTATGTGGATGTGGATAGATGAATGAGGAGGTGATAATGGATGTATGCATGTAGATGTGGATATATGGATGTGGATATATGGATGTGAATGTGAATGTGGATGTGGATGTGGATGTGGATGTGGATGTATGGACGTAGATACGGATGTGGATGTATGTATGTATGTGGATGTAGATGTGGATGTGTAGATGTGAATGAGAATGTGGATGTGGATGTATGAATGTGAATGTGGATGTGGATGTATAGATGTGAATGTGAATGTGGATGTATGAATGTGAATGTGGATGTGGATGTGGATGTATGGCTGTGGATATGGATGTGTATGTATGAATGTGGATATGGGATGTGGATGTATAAATGAGGATGTGAAAATGGATGTATGCATGTAGATGTGGATGAATGGATGTGTGGATGTATGGATGTGAATGTGAATGTGTACGTGAATTAATGTGTTGTCGATATGAGGAAATGGATGAGAATGAGTACACATTGAATGGAATATGGAATAACTAATGTGGACTAAGGAGGGATAATGTGGAAAGACGAGAGTTCGATTTAGAAACTGTATTTTGTGACTGTTTCTAAATGACTGTTTTATGTCAAGAATGCTGGGGAAGCATTTTGACCGTCTTGTGGATTAAGGTCATAAAGACCTAATTGTTAAAGTTGCAACTGCTGACGGAGAGTCAATGGAGGACGTCTCGCGTAGCAAGGTCGACCAAGGTCTTGACCAGCCTCGGTTCGATTTAAATGCTTCCGGTACGGTGGATGAGGGACCAAGGAAGCGGCCTATGAGTGAAGCGCTAGGTCACCTGCGAAGGATCCTAGAGGGTGCTGACCATACGGTGCTCGGGCTCTGGGTCGCCGAAGATACCCACACGTGCATCGTGGAAGATATTGAAACAAGGAATAAGAGTTGTTTTCTGAAACCGGGCATGGATCTGGTTGATTGACCTTGCTGGTCCTCAAAACGGATGAGTCCATGGCTCTTTTATATGGATCTGTGGGTTGATCTTGCTGATCTTCCACGGAGATTCCATTCTATTATATGAATATATTGCCGGTTACTATGAGCTAGGAACTATGGAAAATGCCCCTGAGTGAACAGGTGGTGAGCGTTCTGGTTGCCAATGATGCCATAAGTATACCGATGAATGAATGACTGGAAATAAGGATTGAACCAGAGACTATGAGGATTGTCATTAGTGACATAATGGTTTCATTAAAAGATTGTTTTAAAGTTAGCTGATGCTAAGAAAAAGGCAATTTTATATTGGGTGTGTAAATGGTGTGACTAGTTTTATGTTTGCATGAACTAGGGCACCTTGGAACTCTTTTCCTTGGTACCGGGACAAAACCTAACCAAATTCTTAATTGGATCCCATCACTACAGTGGTTGGGCGGTTGGCTAACCCATGGGACTGATGGGGTTAGGCTAGACTGATGGATCCGTAAATCGAGACTCAATTTTTGTTATTACGATAGATGAAGTAAGTCCCAGATAGTAATTGTTCTATGGATAGGAATCAACGGCTGTGCCTCTTGATGGGGAAAAAAGCGTTGATCCCAATGATCCAAGTGCAAGTTTCTTCCTTGATCCGACCGAGTATCTTTATAGGTGCAGTCGGATCAGCGTGATCAGTAATGGTCTTGACTACGTTAGAGTAAAAAGTTATCTTGGAGGAATCGCCCGTGCTTTCCGGATAAGGGAAGTTTTTTCGGGTTCGGTTTTGGAAAAACCGACAGATTAGTCTTTTGTCTGGATATCCGTGGACGAGGCCCCGAGTGTGGGACCCTGCCTCGCGCTAGAAGTGCTACTTTCGCTGCTAGTACCCCGAATCCGTTGCGCGGTGGGAACAGGGATCTCACAGTTGGTATCAGAGCTTTTTGGTTAATGAGGATCAACTGAGAAGCCAAATATATCAAAAATTTATCAAGAATCAAAAAGGTTTGTAATTGTGTGAGATAATTCATACAAATTGATATTCAATCTAAAAATTCATAATTTAGTAATTAGGTCTTCAAATGGAAGTACCGCAATTATATAGAACCCTGACTTGCTTGAGGCCTAGACATGATGGTATTTACCTTATAGTTCCAAGTGACGACCCGTATATACCGAGGGTATAACTGCAGCTCTTTACCGACAGTATATACGAGTAAATCCAAGACTTGAAATTATAAGCATTAATGCTATCCAGATGATGATTTCGAATGTGGTTGATATGATTTTAATTTTGTTTGAGAACTGATGAATTGATTTGGATTCTGATTGAAAAATGATGATTTTTGAAATTTAATTGAAATATAATAACCTGAACAAAACTACAATGAGGATGAATGGGACGAGTCCCTGTGATGATAAATGATGATAATGATTTCAGCAAATCACTATGAGATTAGTGGATTGTGCTGTCAAATTGCTACTGTGAACACTTGACCGTTAGATCAAGTTAAGGGATGACAAATTGAGAACTTACTTGACTGAAAATTGCTACTATTAATACTTGACCGTTAGATCAAGTTAAGGGATGACAAATTGAGAACTTACTTGACTGAAAATTCTCGTGGAGGAATGTTCAGAAGGAAATTTTTCGGTCTAATGGACCATTATCATGTTAAAGATATGAATGATATGATCTCAATGAATTCTTATTTAATGATGAGTTCTAAGGGATATTTATCCCAGTATTCTGTTGGGTTGACCAGAATATAAGGAACCCAAGAATAAAATTAGATCTTAAGAAAAAGAGTTGTCCTCTACCTTGCGAGATGAGGACATCTCGCACTTTTTAAGTGGGGTAGAATGTAAGATTCCTCCCCAACCTTTGAGGTATACAAGAGTAAGAATCTCCCTTTTTGATCTTATAATTATTCCCTCTCTAAAATAAAAGAAAGATTCTATTTAAAAAAGGAAGACCCTCTCCCTAGAATACTTCTCAAGAGTCACGCCTATTTTAAGGATTCAGAACAATGAGTTCAGAAGTGAAAATTGGTGTTTTGGATACCAAGGTTTTGGTTTTCATTCGAGTACGGCCCAAAAGAAGTTCTTTATCTCTTGGGGAGTATAAGAAGTTATCCCTCAGATATTGTGAGCCTTATATCTGAATTCAATGAAAGTAGGTGACTTAGCCTACAAGCTTCTTTTACCTCCTCATCTCAAAGTTCTTAATGTATTTCATATTAATATGTGCCAAACCCAAATCATGGAAAGACGGTAAAACTTCAGTGGTGGGCAAGATACCGTTGGCTTCTAAGTTACGCTAGTTCCTTCCTTTATATAAGTCGAAACTTTTACCTGTCGCTCACAGTAATCTTACTTCCATCGATCTCCCTTCTTCTTAATCTCCTTCGTGGCTTGGCAAAACAGGAATTAGTTTTATCCATGATGATTTCTCACCTTCAAGACGCAAGGGAGTCTGTAAAGAAAGATTTTATAGAACTGTATGAGCGCTCACTTTTTCCTCACCTAGGAACTTCTGTAGCTCAGACTAAATGGCGGACCTATCGAGACATAACTAGGGTAACACCCTGGGATCAGCAGCACTTTCATAATAATGTCCGCTTGGCCATGGTTATTGAAGCTTTGGGTTTGGGTCCCCGATACTACTGCATCATGAGATCAAGGCACCTTGGGTTTTCTGAGCGAGTCTTCTTACTGGCGTGTTTTCTTCCTCATTAGAAGATATGCCTTTACCCCATTTTTGGCTTGCCTCTCAGAGGTCCTTTTGTTATATCACCTCAAACCACTGAGATAGGTGCGGCAATAACCAACAGAATTATTCCCATAAATGAGTTACCTTATACGTGCGCAGCTTGTGAGTGCTGCTTTTGTGATCATATGATGGACGGGCTTATGAAAGTGTAAAGAGTTCTTCTATCTTTACTGTATATGTTCCAAGAATGAATAAAGTTTAAATCTTGTTCTTGTCTTGATCCTTACTCTCTTTAAGATTTTTTTATTTGGTGGTTAATCTTAATTAAATTTTTCTCTAAGTCTCATGTTCGTGCATCTTGCGAAATTATCCCAAGTTTGCGAGATGAGGACATCTCGCGTTTTTCAAGTGGGAGTGAATGTAAGATTCCTCCCCAGCCTCTCAAAATGTCCAGCATATTCCCCTGTAATCAATTCCCTTTTCTGAAATATAAGAGATCTTGTCTCTGCCTGTTTTGGCATAGAGAGAGAAAATATTTTAGTGAGAGAATATTCAGATTTTGAATATTTATAGATAGAAAAATTTCCCATCTTATTAAAATAAGTTCCCCTGAAACAGAAATTCAAAAAGAACTTTCCAATGTGCAATTAGAATTAATTGAAAATGGATATGAAGGACCTTAGCCTAAGGGTCTAGATTTTCAAAAAATTTTGGATTATGGTCCAATTAAGGTTCCTATGGACCAATAGCATTAATCCATGTGTAGGGAGGAGATAAATCCTATTTGTAAAAGAAGATACCCAAAAATGAGTAAATGCTCACATAAGATGAAGAGTTGAATATGTACAAGGTTTATTAGTAAAAAACTATGAGTAATATCAAAAAAATGAGATAAATTGAGTATCCAAAAATGAGTAAATGCTCACATAAGATGAAGAGTTGAAAATGTACAAGGTTTATTAGTAAAAAACTATGAGTAATATCAAAAGAATGAGATAAATTGAGTATCCAAAAATGAGTAAATGCTCACATAAGATGAAGAGTTGAAAATGTACAAGGTTTATTAGTAAAAAAACTATGAGCAATATTAAAAATATGAGATATTTTAGGTATAATGATTCCATTTTGACACATATGTAAGGAAGGGGAGTTCTTTAAAGGAGGTGCATATTTCACATGCTTGAATGAGTTTTAAACTCAAAAATAATGTGATATTTTTATCTCTCCTCTCTCTTGAACCAAACCAAATCAAAATGGAACCAAACCGAATCAAAAAGTAACCAAACGAGGTCCAAATCTAGTCCAAATTCAACCAAACTGAATGTGGAAAATTCTAGAATTCAGTTAGCTTTGGTTAGAGCTTCCCTCTCCTATAAATAGAACATGAGTCCTTTGAAAAAAAAGGAGAATTTTACTATACTAGAGTTATGCTGAAATAATGCTAATTTTTACTATTCTCTAAACTTCTCTCCAAATTGGAGAAATTGGAGCTTACCTCTTTCTTCAATCCCCAATGGTGGCTCTATCAACATACTAAACCAATTGATTGGTTGGGGGCCTCTACCGTGAATAAAGAATCAAGCAATTTGTAAGGTAAATGGTGAATTTTGATCTTTTCTATAATTTCTCAATGCTTCTCTCTTCTCAACCCCTTTCAAGCTTGAGAAGCTTAATTGGAATGGTCCTTGAATGCTATTGAAGTTAATTGATGAATGGTAGTGAAGAGTTACATAATTTGATGAATGCTATTGAAGTTAATTGATTAATGATAGTAAAGAATTACATAAGTTTCCATTTATGCTTAATTCTAATGGTTTTTATGTAATTTCTCTCTCTCACTCAAGAAATGGTCATACTCATGACCCATTCTCAATCCAAATGAAGCTTTTCATAAAGCTTTTCCTTAATCCAAGATTAATCTATGCTTGAGGCCAAACTAATGGCTTTTTTCTAGGCTTTTAGTTTATGTATTTCATGGATATTGATGATTCAATCCATTATGGATTAATGATCCAATTAGGGATCATTCTAATTATTTCCTTAATGATAAGCTTTATCCCTTAGAAAAATTGAGATTTATCAGTAATAGCAGCGGAGCTATGGTAAAATTTTTATAAAAATTACGCATAAAATAATTTCATTCAAAGCATGAAAAGAGGACTTCCTACCATATTCTAGGAATTATCATCCTAGATTAATTGAAAGATATTCATTGTAATCCTAGAGAAATTGATTTTTATATTATGCATAATTGATTTTCATGCATAGAGGTATGCATAAAAGATTATTATTTTATTATAAAAGTGTTACTTTTATCATATTTGAATTTCATGCATAGAGGTATGCATAAAAGATGATTATTTTATTATAAAAGTGTTACTTTTATCATAATTAGATTTCATGCATAGAGGTATGCATAAAAGATTATTATTTTAATATAAAAGTGTTACTTTTATCATATTTGAATTTCATGCATAGAGGTATGCATAAAAGATGATTATTTTATTATAAAAGTGTGACTTTTATCATAATTGAATTTCATGCATAGAGGTATGCATAAAAGTTGATTATTTTATTATAAAAGTGTGACTTTTATCATATTTAAATTTCATGCATAGAGGTATGCGTAAAAGTTAATTATTTTATTGTAAAAGTGTTACTTTTATCATATTTGAATTTCATGCATAGAGGTATGCATAAAAGATGATTATTTCATTATAAAAGTGTGACTTTTATCATAATTGAATTTCATGTATAGAGGTATGCATAAAAGTTGATTATTTTATTTATAAAAGTGTTACTTTTATCACAATTGAATTTCTTGCATAGAAGTATGCATAAGAGTTGATTATTTTATTATAAAAGTGTTACTTTTATCATATTTGAATTTCATGCATAGAAGTATGCATAAAAGATATTCTTTTTATACTAAAAGTGTGATTTTCATCATAAATGGATTTTATGCATAACTTAGATGCATAAGAGAAATTCTTTTATTCTAAAAGTGTAATTCCTACCAAATTGAATTTATGCATAGGAAGATGCATAAATTCAATTTATGCATAGGAAGATGCATAAAAGATTGAATTTTAATTCAAAAGTGTCATTTTCATTTAAAATGAATTTATGCATAGGAAGATGCATAAAAGATTGATTTTTACTTTGAAAGTATTAATCTCCTTAAATGGAATTTATGCATAAATAAATGTGTAAAGAAATCTTATATCAAATATAAGAGTTCTCTATAAATAGATATGAGATGTGATAGGATGTGATAAGAGGTGTATAAGATATGATAAGAGGTGATAAGATGAATTAAGATGTGATAAGATGTGTATGAGATGAGGTAAGAAGTGTATGTGATAGGATAAGATGTATATGGGTTGTGATAGGGCAAGAATGGATGTGATGTAAAAGATTAGATGTGAAGGTATATGAGGTTATATGAATGGGAATGTGAAAATGGATGTGTGAATGTGGATGTAGATGTGGATGTATAGATGTGAATGTGGAATGTGGATGTGGATGTATGTATGTATGTGGATGTAGATGTGGATGTATAGATGTGAATGGGAATGTGGATGTGGATGTATGTATGTATGTGGATGTGGATGTATGTATGTATGTGGATGTGGATATATGAATGAGGACGTGATAATGGATGTATGCATGTAGATGTGGATATATGGATGTGAATGTGGATGTGGATGTGGATGTGGATGTATGGATGTATAGATGTGAATGAGAATGTGGATGTGGATGTAGATACGGATGTGGATGTATGTATGTATGTGGATGTAGATGTGGATGTATAGATGTGAATGAGAATGTGGATGTGGATGTATGAATGTGAATGTGGATGTGGATGTGGATGTATGGATGTGGATATGGATGTGTATGTATGAATGTGGATATGGGATGTGGATGTATAACTGATGGTGACTAGAATTTTGGAGAATGTAGGAAAGACCTGCCCCCACATGCTCGCAAAGTTTAGTCACCACCATCAGAGCATGTTTTGTTTAACAATTAGCACTCTGTGCGGATTTTCCTAGGTGCTTGAGATACCATGGAAAATTCAAATCTTCCCCATGCCATCGTACCCGAACATGCTTCGATGGTGACAAAAAATTGTGAGTATGTGGGGGGGACCCTCCCCCACATGCTTACAAAGTTTGGTCCCCATCGGAGCATGTTTGGATTAGGACTTAGCGCCTAGTATGGATTTTTCAAGTCTCTTGGTACTTGAGAGGCCATGGAAAATCCCACTCAACATGATCGCAAAGTTTGGTCATCATAAGAGGATTGTTGGATTAGCAATTAGCACCTAGTGTGGATTTTTCAAGTCTCTTAGTGCTTGAGAGGCCATGGAAAATCCTACTCTTCTCCATGCCATTGTACCCAAACATGCTTCGATGGGGTGACCGAACTTTGTGAGCATGTGGAGGGGACCCACCCCCACATACTCGCAAGGTTTGGTCACCATCTGAGCATGTTTGAATTAGCAATTAATTCCCAGTGTGAATTCTTCAAGTCTCTTGGTGCTTGAGAGGCCATGGAAAATCTTGCTCTTCCCCATGCCATCGTACCCAAACATGCTCCTATGATGACTAAATGTTACGAGCATGGGGGGGGGGGAGCCTTACCCACATTCTTGTAAATTTTGGTCCCCACCATTAGAGCATGTTTGGATTAACAATTAGAACCAGGTGTGGATTTTTCAAGTCTCTTGGTGCTTGAGAGGCCATGGAAAATCTCTCTCTTCTCCATGCCATCGTACCCAAGCATGCTTTGTTGGTGACTAAAGCTTACGAGCATGTGGGGGGACCCACCCCCACATACTCTCACATTTTGATCCGCATCCAATCATGTTTGAGTACGATGGCATGTAGAAGAGCGGGATTCTCCATGGCCTCTCAAGCACTAAGAGACTTGAAAAATCTGCACTCCACTCTACTTGCTAATCCAAACATGCTCTGATGGTCACCAAACTTTGTGAGCATGTGGGGGTGGGTCCACCCCACATGCTCACAAATTTAAGTCACTAGCAAAGCATGTTTGGGTACGATGATATGGAGAAGAGAGGATTTTCCATGGCCTCTCAACACCAAGAGACTTGAAAAAACAACACTGGGCATTAATTGCTAATCCAAACATGCTGGGATGGTGACCAAACTTTGCCGACATGTGGGGGTGGGTCGCCCCCACATGCTCGCAAAGTTTAGTCACCATTGGAGAATGTTTGGGTATAATGGCATGGAGAAGAGCAAGATTTTCCATGGCCTCTCAAGCACTAAGAGACTTGAAAAATCCGGAGTGGGCACTAATTACTAATCCAAACCTTCTTTAATGGGGACCAAAGTGTTAAGATGTTAACGTCAACGTGAGCTGACACTCACACGAGGTGCCTGCATGACCGTTCGACATTTATATCACTGGCTAGCTTGGTAGTTGGCACACACATATCTTTGCCAGAGATTTGACAGCTGGACTACACTGACTAGTCCACATCTACTCACTCCTCTTAGCGTGTTCACGTTATGGACCGCTTGTATATACTCTATTATGTGTGTTACTTTATCTTCTTTGTATACCATTTTTTTGTGTGAAGAAGAAGAAGAATTTCCAGCCTCTCACCTTGTGTGTTCTCTTGTAGGATTTGTGTGTGTGTGTGTGCTTGCAAGAGCTCAATCTCTCTTCTCCCCTACATCTTTTCATGGTATTATAGCATGGTTCATGCTAAGGCCTGAGCAGCAAGCAAGAGAAGCATAGGAAGTGGTACAAGGGTAAGAGCTTCATCTACTCTTGCTCCTTTGTGTTGGCTACTACACCCTTGTCGGGAGCTCTTTGGGAGGCACCAGAAAGAGAACTATGATTGAGGAGATTTCTTTGCGGGAGGAGAGCTGCAAGAAAACTATGTGGTCCATTGGACAAAACGTTTTTGGGCCGAAAATGTATTTCGGGAACGTCTGCACCTCCATTTTTCAAAGGCATTCACGGGCACTATGGGTAAGTTTCAATTCTCTGCCAGCAGAACTCTGCACCTCCATTTTTCAAAGGCATTCTCACGGGCACTATGGGTAAGTTTCAATTCTCTGCCAGCAGAACTCTGTTTTTTAAACTGCAGGAAGGATGATTGGTCATGCAAACATTGTGTGTGGCTGCAAAGAGGTCTCAAAGTTGCCATTGGTTGTATATATACAAATTGAGGTCACTTGGTTGTGATAGTTTGGGTGCAGTGTAGGACCTTTGCAGAGAATACAATAGTTTGTGCACGTCAAACGAAAGTGCTATTTTTGGTAAATTTGTGTTGTAGAAAAGATGTCGAATGATGGAATAAACCAAATTGTTGCAAAGAAGTTTGACAAGAAAAACTTCCATGCTTGGAGGTTTAGATTGACAAATATCCGGATGGGAAAAGGTTATTGGGACTACATTGAAGGTGAACATGAGGAGGCACCGGAGATACCGAAGATTAATCCAACTACTGCAGATGTAAAAGAGTTCAAGGATTGGAATCAAGGAGAAAGGAAAGTCATGTATTGGCTTTCTATTAGTATACAAGACACCATGATTGGGCATATACAGGATGGCAAGTCACCTAAGGAGGCATGAGATGCCTTGGTGAAGCTATATGAAACTAACACTGCTCAATTGAGGAGGCTTCATTCATTGATTTTGAAAGGGAGAGGAGGGCTCATTTTATAGGTGGAGAATCACCCTCTCTTCCATTGTTACAAATTACAACATAAAAATCCTCAACACCCTTCAGTGATATAAGGGTAGATGTCACCATCAATTCTTCTCTTAGGCTAAGTCTTCTATTGATTATTAAATTGAAGACTTTTTGACTTTGAAAGTGTGATAAGATAAAAGCCAAGTCTAACTGGCATGTAGGTGGAGATCCCACTTTCACATGGCAGAATTTTTCTCTTCCATGTAGGCATTCTAGAAGAATCTTTTCCAATTATGCACCTACACACAGTCCTCCACATGCCTTCCACACTCCCCAACTTATAGCCTTATGGTGAATACTATATTAATAATACAATTAAAATCCTTGTGAGAGCATGAAGGCCCATTTTTATTTTCATCACTAGCTTATCTACCATACCAAAGTATTTATCAAGCATACTTGTGGCATTTACAATGTGTGCACCCTAAATCACGTAAAACAATAATATTTGAAGATAGAATGCTGTTATCAGGGTAGCCGCCAAGCCGCCGCATCACCACGTCGTTATTCCATTGTGGTGGGCGTTGCAATCTTCTTGGACAAGCTTCCACCTTATTACCATTGAGAAACCATAAAAATATGTACAAAATTGAAAATGAAAGATATCAAATTTTCATGTCACATCTTCCCCCCCCCCCCCAAGCAGATCCTCCATGCTTGTGTTGGGGGTCTGCTAGCCATGGTGCTCGAGGGTAAAGTATCTTTAGCTCGTACTCATTGTCGCACGTCGGGAACCTCCTGGCCGCTTGCATCCTCTAGAAGATAGGTGTTATTTTTGAAATTTTGCTTTATCCTGAAGGGGCCTTCCCAGTGTTGAAGATAGTTCTTATCTAGTCGTTTCTCCACACGGCCATCATACCTCATGACTAAGCTTCCTTGCTTGAGTTTTGGCTTCATCTTCTTCTTCGTGAGAGTTTCATGCCTTGCCTTGCGTTGTTGTTGTTGTTGAGAGTTTCATGCCTTGCCTGGCCTTGGGTTGTTGTTGTGTAGCCTCCAAATTTTGAAGTGCCTGAAGTCGCCTCTCATCCAAGGTCTCCAGTTGTACTAGGCGTTGGGCATGTGTTTCTGCTTCATTATTCAAGCGTGCAAAAGATGTGCGAAGGCTTGTGATTCCATAAACTAACTGCAAAGGTGTGAAACCAAGAGAGAGTTTGTGATTCATCCTATAGACCCATAGGACCTCTAGCAAATGCACTTTCTCTTCATAGTATCCACTAGCTTTGACAAATGCACATCCCACTTTCTCTTCATAGTATCCACCACTAGCTTTGACAAATGCCACAAAGCAGTCCATTAGTTTTTTCTACTAAACCATTACATTGGGGATAATAGGGAGTTGACATAGCATTCTTTATTTTTAATTTCTACACCAAAGCTTCAATCAAGTCATTCCTGAAAAACCTCCCCCCATCCGTAAGGATTTCTAATGGGCACCAAAATCGGGCACACATGTATTCCCTGAGAAAGGATGCCACAGTCACTGCTTTATTATTGACCATGGCCTTTGCTTCTGCCATAGCCACTGCTTTATTATTGACCATGGCCTTTGCTTCTGCCACAGCCACTGCTTTATTATTGACCATGGCCTTTGCTTCTGCCCACCTAGTTGCATAATTTGTGGCTTCCCATGTGAGGAACGAGGAAGTGGGCCCACAAAATCTAATCCCCACCTTTCAAATGGACCATATGCTGGGAAAGGGTTTCAGGGTCCACGAACCAATTGCTTATGCCCATATTCCTGGCATACTTCACAGCTTCTGCACGCACCACTCATAGACATCTTTGCTGAGTCGAGGCCAATAATAACCTGTGTTAAGGATCCTCCGAGTTGTGTTGGCTAAGGCAAAGTGACCTGAACATTCATGACATAATTCCATAATCCTTTTAGATTCTTCCAGGCTCACTACCCTCCTAAGAATCTTATCCTTACCTTACTTGTAAAGAACATCCCCCCTAGAATTGTGTAAGGATGAGCTTTCCTTGTAAGCCTTTGCTTCTTCTGTTGAGGATTCAATCCAGGAGGAAAGTATCATGTATCTAAATAGTATTAAAAATCTTGAAGCTCAGGCCAACCTGTATCCATTAATGCAAGAATAGCTACTTTGAAAGAAGCCAAAGTTTTAGTAGCCAATTCATCAGCCTTTTGATTATCCTTCATGTTAACATACACAAATTTACAAAACTCAAAAGATTCTTTCAACTCCATTGCCCTTTTATACAATTCTTGGAGATTAGGACTCCTTGCCTTATATTCTCTTTTCATTTATCGGATGACCAATTGCGAATCCCCTTTAACCTCTACCTCTTTAATTCCATCTTTTATGCAATCTTCTAATCCCCAAATTAATGCATTGTACTCAACCACATTATTTGATATATCCTTTGGAAATTCCCTACCCTTGGCCCATACCTCTTTTCCTTCTGGATCAAATAAAACTATCCCCCCAGCCCCACATTGCCTAGAAGGGCTAAAGGCTCCATCAAAATGCATAGTGAAAGCAATTGGTGGTGTCTCCAAATCTTTTGGATCAAATAAAACTATCCCCCCAGTCCCACATTGCCTGGAAGGGCTAAAGGCTCCATCAAAATGCATAGTGAAAGTAGTTGGTGGTGTCTCCAAATCTTCATATACTTCTTCCTTTGTTCCTGTTCCTTCTTCCTCTTCCTTTCCTATAAATCAACAAATCTGCAAGAGAGGCCCTATTGGTGTTTTCTGTAATAAAAGTGAAAGAGAATTCTTGAAGCTCACAAATCCACTTTGCAAACTTCCCTCCTGCAGGATTGGGTTTGCGGACCAAGAATTGTAAAGAAGGTTGAGATGTGAGGAAGAAAAAAGGGCGAGGTAACAAGTATGACCTGAACTTCTTTATTGAAAAAACAAGAGACAAACCACCTTTCTCCATTTCACCATACCTCTCCTCAAATCAGTGAGTTGTCGGCTTGCATAATACACTGGTTGCATACGCCCTTACTCTTCCTTTTGCAAGAGTATAGCACCCAATGAATGTGACCCACTGATGAGACACTTGGGTTCACATAAAAATCCTCCCCCATCTAGGAGGCTACACAATTGGACTTTGACTCATGCATTCCTTGAGCAAACAAAAAGATTGAATTTGATCGGGCTCCCATTGGAAAGAAACATTCTTCTTTGTCAACATATTTATAGGATACGTCTTCTCAGAGGACATGTCAACAAAGCGTTGGTAATACTTTAATGTTTTACCTAAAATCCTCCTTACCTCCCTTACATTGGTAGGTGGTGGGAGGGCCACAATTGCCTGTACCTTCTCAGGATCCATCTCTATGCCCTTCTTCTGAGATAACATGTTCCAAGAGAACCACCTTCCTTCGTGTCCCAAGAGAACCACCTTCCTTCGTGTGCCAAGTGGCATTTTCCAAGATTAAGACACCCTTTTGCATCATCAATACTTTGCAAGGCCAACCTCAACTTTTCCAAGTGATCCATGCAGCTTGAATAAATGCAAAAATCATCCAAAAAGACCCTTATAAACTTTCCCAACAAGTAAGGTGCAAATACCTGACTCATGAAGCGTTGAAAAGTTGCTGGTACATTGGTCAAGCCAAATGGCATCACCCCATAGGCATACACTCCCCAAGGGGTGATAAATGAGATTTTCCATTGATCTTCACAAATCCGGATTTGAAAGTATCCAGAGTATCCATCACACACTGAATATAACTCATGACTTGCAACTTGATCCAAAATCTCATCCTGAAAGGGTAGAGGATAATAATCCCTCTTTGTGCATGCATTCATCAGAGGGCAAAAGTCCACACACACACGCCATTTTCCACCCTTTTTGGTAGTGACCACAACTAGGAAAATCCACTCTGAATTCTCTACCAAAAAAATAAATCCAACTTCAAGCAAATTAGTTACCTCATTCTTAAGCACCTCTGCTTGCACTACTCCCAAATGCCTTAGCCACTGTACCACTGGCTTACTTTGGGGCTTGAGATCAATCTTGTGCTCTACTAGGGTAACTTGGCGTACTTGTGAGTAGTTGTTTGCAAAAAGGTTAGGAAATCCATCCAACATTTTGAAGTAATTCTCCCTTTCAGTACCTCCTATGGACTCCTCATCAAGAAGAAGTTCATTCTGTTGGGTGAAGACTAGTGAGGTCCGCATCTCCTTTCTTGAACATGGTTGAAGAAGCTTCCCCTTCCAAGGCTCCATTGTCTTCAGCATCCCCTTGATCCCTTCCCAGGAAAAGACCAAATGCAACTCCCTCCACCTCCCCTTTTGAGATGGAATCCTCGGAGCTACCACTTGTCTCCTCTTCATCGGATGACTCTGACTCTGAACTTTTGGAAGTTGAAGGTTCACCTCTTACCACTTTCTTGTAGACGACTCTTGATGTTGTAGTGGACCTTCTTATTCTTCTCACCTTGTAGAATAAGATCACTTGTCTCCCACTTTTGAATTGCCTTCACTTGGCGAAGACATGGCCTACCTAATATCAATGGTGGGTAAGCCCTAGCATCAAGCTTTATAGGAATTACCTAGAAAGTTGTGGGCACAGAAATACCACATACATCCACTCCCAAAATCCTGAAAATTCCTAAGGTTTTCACCCTAGTATTATCAGCAAGTTTGATGCGATAGGGAGAGTTAGTAGAAGACAACTTTAAATCGGCATCTTTCATTATTTTTTCACTCATGACATTGATTGACGCACCTCCATCAATGTATGCATTAGAAATTGTTTGCCCCTCAATTGATGACATCAATCAGAGGCACATCATCTCTTACACCAATATCCACCTTTTGAGCCATAGGAGTCCCATTATCCCTCTTCTTGTTTTTCTTAGATATCCTTGTGCTAGCCAGCTTACCCCATTCCTTTCTTAGCTTTGGAGAGAGTGCCAAAAGCTGCGGCCCAAATGGGATTTGTACCGTTTTCTCCCTAAGATCTGTTAAGAGGTTATAACTAAGAGATCCTTGTCTAAGAGGAAAGTTAGATTGTCCAATTTTTCTCCTAGAGACGACTTCTTCTTCTTCTTATTTTTCTCCTCTTCTTCAGATTTATCTTCTTGTTCTTGTTCTTCTTGGCCCCTCGTTTTACGACCCCTTTTTGCCATTAATGGCATCAATGTTTCCTCTTCTTCTTCTGAGCATGTTTCCTCTAAAAGTGCTAAACTTTTATCCTCTCTTTTCCTTAATTTTGGACACTCAGTGCGATAGTGTCCCTTCTCTTGACATTCATAGCATGTGACACTACTTCTATCCCTAGGTTTATCCTCAACTCGTGGAACCCTAGGTGGCCTTGCGTTGACTAAGTGTAACTTCAAATCAGTAAATTTTGCCATAAGTTGTGCAATGTTATGATCCAAGAATGGAGCTTGTACATGAGATATTGAGGCTATCTCTACTCGTGGTGGGGTCGGCACACTCAGAGAAGATTGGAATGTGGACTCAATATGAAGATTGGCCTCCTTCTTCAAAGTAATACGAAGAGCCTCTTTAAAATTAGTGGGATCTTTGCTAAGAACTGTAAGATTCCTCCCCCAACCCCTTTTTGATGTCTAGTATCTTCCCCTGTAATCAACCCTCTTCAGAAATATAAAGACCTTGTTTCTAACTATTTTAGCCTAGAGAGAGAAAATTATTCTAGAGAGAGAATATTTAGATTTTAAATATTTTTGGATAGAAAAACATCTCTTATAATTCAGATGAGTTCCCTTGAAACAGAAATTCAAAAAGAATTTTCCAATGTGCAATTGGAATTAATTGGAAATAGATATAAAGAACCTTAGCCTAAGGGTCTAGATTTTCAGAAATCTTTAGACTATGGTCCAATTAAGGTTCCTATGGGCCAATAGCATCAATCCATGTGTAGGGAGGAGATAAATCCAAATTGTAAAAAGAAAATACCCAAAAATGAGTAAATGCTCACATAAGGTGAAGAGTTGAAAATGTACAAGGTTTATTAGTAAAAAACTATGAGCAATATTAAAAATATGAGATATTTTGGGTATAATGATTCCATTTTGACACATATGTAAGGAAGGAGAGTTCTTTAAAGGAGGTGCATATTTCACATAAGATGAAGAGTTGAAAATGTACAAGGTTTATTAGTAAAAAACTATGAGCAATATTAAAAATATGAAATATTTTGGATATAATGATTCCATTTGACACCTATGTAAGGAAGGTGAGTCCCTTCAATGCTCACATAAGATGAAGAGTTGAAAATGTACAAGGTTTAATAGTAAAAAACTATGAGTAATATAAAAATATGAGATATTTTGAGTGTAAGGATTCCATTTTGGACACATCAATAAGGAAAAGGAGGGCCTTCAATGAGGCACCTAAAACACATGCTTAAATGAGTTTTAAAATCATAAAAGTTGAGATATTTCATCTCTCCTCTCTCTTCATTCAAGTCTAGTTCTAAAAAGTTAGTTTAACTGACCTAAAAATGGTCAAAAAGTGACCAAACTGACTTGGAAAATTCTAGAATCAGTTTGTTTGGTTAGGAGCTCAAATTTTCCTATAGATAGAAGCCTCCCTTGTTGAAAAAAATATAGTGTCTTATGCATTGTTACTCTACTCCACCTAAGCCAAGAACTGTGAATTCTTTAATAATTCACTAGTTTTTGACACTTCCCTCTTTCTTTAATCCCCATTGGTGGCTCCATCATCATACTAAACCAATTGATTGGTTGGGGGCCTCTACCGTGAACAAAGAATCAACCAAATTGTAAGGTAAGTATGGTGAATTTTGATTTTTCTATAATTTCTCAATGTTTCTCTCTTCTCAACCCCTCTCAAGCTTGAGAAGCTTAATTGGTATGGTTTTTGAATGCTATTGAAATTAATTGATTAATGATAGTGAAGAATTTCATAAATTTCCATTTATGTTTAATTCTAATGATTTTTCCCTCTCTCACTTATGAAATGGTCATATTCATGACCCATTCTCAATCCAAATGAAGCTTTTCATAAAGCTTTTCCTTAATCCAAGATTAATCTATGCTTGAGAATAAATTAATAGTTTTTTTATCTATGCTTTTAGTTTATGATTATTTTTTATTTAATCCATTAAGGGTTAATGATCCAATTAGGGATGATTCTAATCATTCCCTTAAAGATAAGCCTTATTTTTTTTAAATAATTGAGATTTATCAGTTATAGTAGCGGAGCTATGGCAAAATTTTATAAAATTTTACACATAAAATAATTTCATTCAAAGCATGAAAAGAGGATTTTCTACCATATTCTAGGAATTATCATCCTAGATTAATTGAAAGAAATTCATTAGAATGATGAGAAAATTGAATTTTTATATTATGCATAAAGAATAAATTTTTATACCAAAAGTATTACTTTTATCATTTTTATTTTATGCATAGAAGTATGCATAATGGATAAAATTTTATATCAAAAGTATTACTTTTATCATTTTTATTTTATGCATAGAAGTATGCATAATGGATAAATATTTTATTATAAAAGTGTTACTTTTAACATAATTGAATTTCATGCATAGAAGTATGCATAAAAGATAAATATTTTATTATAAAAGTGTTACTTTTAACATAATTGAATTTCATGCATACAGGTATGCATAAAAGATAAAAAATTTATTATAAAAGTGTTACTTTTAACCTAATTGAATTTCATGCATAGAGGTATGCATAAAAGATGAATATTTTATTTTTTTATTATAAAACTGTAAAGAAAAAAAATGATTATTTTATTATAAAAAGTTATTTTCATCGTATTAAATTTCGTGCATAGAAATGAAAAAAATAAATAAATTATTATTTTATTATAAAAATATTACAGAAAAAAAATAATTATTTTATTGTAAAAGTGTTACTTTTATCACAATTGAAATTCTTGCATAGAGGTATGCATAAAGGATGAGTTAGGATGTGATAAGAAGAGTTCAGATGAGTTAAGATGTGATAAGAGGTGTATGAGATGTGATAAGATGAGTTAAGATGTGTATGAGATGTGATAAGAGGTGTTTGAGATGTGATAAGATGAGTTAAGGTGTGTATGAGATGTGATAAGAGGTGTATGAGATGTGATAAGATGAGATAAGATGCATATGAGATGAGTTAGGATGTGATAAGAGGTGTATGAGATGTGATAAAAGGTGTATGAGATGTGATAAGAGGTGTATGAGATGTGATAAGATGAGATAATATGCATATGAGATGAGTTAGGATGTGATAAGATGGATTAAGATGTGATAAGAGGTGTATGAGATGTGATAAGATGAGAAAAGATGTATATGAGATGAGTTAGGATGTGATAAGATGAGTTAAGAGGTGATAAGATGTGTATGGAATGAGATAAGAAGTGTATGTGATGAGATAAGATGTATATGGGTTGTCATAAGGTGAAAATGGATGTGATGTAGAAGAACAGATGTGAAGGCATATGGGGCTATATGAATGGGAAGAAAAAAAAATAGATGTATGTATGGATGTGAATGTGCATGTAAATGAGGATGTATGGATGAAGATGCATGAATGTGCATGTAGATGTAGATGTACGAATGAGGATGTGGATGTATGCATATAGATGTGTATGTATGGATGTATGCATGTAGATGTGGACGTATGCATGTAGATGTGTATGTATGGATGTATGTATGTGGATGTGGATGTATGAGTAAGAATGTGAAAATGGATGTATGCATGTAGATGTGTATGTATGGATGTATGTATGTGGATGTGGATGTATGAGTAAGAATGTGAAAATGGATGTATGCATGGATGGGTATGAAGAATAATGAAGGTGAATGTGTATGGGAAATAATGTGTCGTTGATATGAATGAATGGATGAGAATGAGTACATATGAAGGGAATGTGGAATAAGTAATGTGGATTGAGAAGGGATAATGTGGAAAGATGGAGTTCGATATAGAATCCGTATTTTGTGACTGTTTGTAAATGACTGTTTTATGTCCAGAATGCTGGGAAAGCATTTTGACCGTCTTGTGATCAAGGTCGTGGAGACCTAATTGATAAAGTTGCAACTGCTGTGACGGAGAGTCAATGGAGGACGTCTCGCACAGCAAGGTCGGCCGCGGTCTTGACCAGCCTCGGTGCGATTAAAATGGTGAGCTTCCGGTACGGTGGATGAGGGGCCAAGGAAGCGGCCTATGAGTGAAGCGCTAGGTCACCTGCGAAGGATCCTAGAGGGTGCTGACCATACGGTGCTGGCTCTGGGTCGCCCAAGATACTCACGCGTGCATTGAGGAATATATTGGAACAAGGAGTAAGAAATGTTTTCTGAAATCGGGCATGGATCTGGTTGACTGACCTTGTTGGTCCTCCAACGGATGAGTCCATGGCTCTTTTATATGGATATGTTGGTTGATCTTGCTGATCTTCAACGAGAGTCCATCTTGATAAGTGATTATATTGCCGAGTATTATGGGCTAGGAACTATTGAAAAGGCCCCTGTGTGGACAGGTGGTGAGCGTTCTAGTTGCCAATGATGCCATAGATACTCTGATGAAGGAATGATGGGAAATTGAATCAACCGGATAAATTGGAAGATTGTGATCAGTGATACTATGGATTTATTAAAGGATTGTTTTTGGTTGAATCTGTAAAAAGGCAATTTCATATTGGGTGTGTAAGTGATGTGACTAGTTTTATTTTTGCATGAACTTCCGGCTAGGGGGCCTTGGAACTCTTCTCCTTGGTACCCGGGACAAAACCTAACCAAATTCTTAATTGGATCCCATCACTACAGTGGTTGGGCGGTTGGCTAACCCATGGGACTGGATGGGGTTAGACTGGACTGATGGATCCGTAAATCAAGACTCAACTTTTGTTATTACGATAGATAAAGTAAATCTCGGACAGTAATTGTTCTATGGTTAGGAATCAACGGCTGTGCCTCTTGAATGGGGAAAAAAACGTTGATCCCAATGATCCAAGTGCAAGTTTCTTCCTTGATCTGACCGAGTATGTTTATAGATGCAGTCGGATCAGCTTGATCAGTAATGGTCTTGACTACGTTAGAGTAAAAAGTTATCCTGGTGGAATCGCCCGTGCTTTTCGAGTAAAGGAAGTTTTGGAACAACCGACGGATTAGTCTCTTGTCCGGATATCCGTGGGTGAGGCTCCGAGTGTGGGACCCTGTCCCACGCGAGAAGTGCTACTTCCGCTGCTAGTACCCCAAATCTGTTGCTCGGTGGGAACAGGGATCTCACAATTGGTATCAGAGCATTTGGTTAATAAAGATCAACTAAGAAGACAAATATGTCAAAAATTTATCAAGAAACACAAAAAGGTTGTAATTGTGTGATATAAGTCATACAATTTGATATTCAAACTAAAATTCATAATTTGGTAATTGGGACTTCAGATGGAAGTACCGTAATTATATAGAATCTCTGACTTGCTTGAGGCCTAGACATGATGGTATTTACCTTATAATTCCAAGGGCCGTGACTACCCGTATATACCGAGAGTATACTGCAGCTCTTTATTGACAGTATATACGAGTAAATCTAAGACTTGAAATTATAAGCGTTAATGCTATCCAGATGATGAATTCGAATGTGGTTGATATGATTTTTAATTCTGTTTGAGAACTGATGAAATTGATTTGAATTCTGATTGGAAAATGATGAATTCTGAAATTTAGTTGAAATGTAATAAGCTGAGCGAAACCACAATGAGGATGAATGGGACGAGTCCCTGTGATGATATTCATAACTGGAATGATGATAATGATTTCAGCAAATCACTATGAGATTAGTGGATTGTGCTGTCAAATTGCTACTATTAACACTTGAGACGGTAGATTAAGTTAAGGGATGACAAATTGAGAAATTGCTTGAGTTGATTGAAATTTCCGTGGAGGAATGTTCAGAAGGAAATTTTTTGGTTTAATGGACCATTATCATGTTAAAGATATGAATGATATGATCTGAATGAATTGTTATTTAATGATGAGTTCTATATAAGGGATATTTATCCCAGTATTCTGTTGGGTTGACAAGAATATAAGGAACCCCAGAATAAAATTGAATCTTAAGAAAAAGAGTTGTCCTCTACCTTGCGAGATGAGGACATCTCGCACTTTTTTAAGTGGGGTAGAATGTAAGATTCCTCCCCAGCCTTCGAGGTATACAGGAGTAAGAATCTCCCTTTTGATCTTATAATTATTCCCTCTCTAAAATAAAAGAAAGATTTTGTTTTTTTTTTATAAAAAAGGAAGATCTTTTCCCTAGAATACTTCTCAGGAGTCCCACCTGTTTTAAGGATTCAGAACAATGAGTTCAGAAGTGAAAATCGGTGTTTTGGATACCACGGTTTTGGTTTTCATTCGAGTACGGCCCAAAAAGAAGTTCTTTATCTCTTGGGGAGTATAAGAAGTTATCCCCCAGATATTGTGAACCTTATCTGAATTCAATGAAAGTAGGTGACTTAGCCTACAAGCTTCTTTTATCTCCTCATCTCAAAGTTCTTAATGCCTTCTATAGAAAAATGTGCCAAACCCAAATCATGGAAAGACGGTAAAACTTCAGTGGCAAGTTACCGTTGGCTTCTAGGTTACGCTAGCTCCTTCCTTTATATAAGTCGTAACTTTTACTTGTCGCTCACAGTAATCTTACTCCCATCGATCTCCTTTCTTTCTTAATCTCCTTTATGGCTTGGCAACAAGAATTAGTTTTATCCATAATGATTCCTCACCTTCAAGACGCAAGTGAGTCTGTGAAGAAGGATTTTATAGAACAATATGAGCGCTCACTTTTCCCTCACTTGGGAACTTCTGTAGCTCAGACCAAATGGCGGACCTATCAAGACATAACTAGGGTAACACCCTGGGGTCAGCAGCACTTTCGTAACAATGTCCGCTTGGCCATGGTTATTGAAGCCTTGGGTTTGGGTCCCCGATACTACTGCGTCATGAGATCAAGGCATCTTGGGTTTTCTGAGCGAGTCTTCTTACTGGCGTGTTTTCTTTCTCATGAGAAGATATGCCTTTACCCCGTTTTTGGCTTACCTCTCAGAGGTCCTTTTGTTAGATCACCTCATACCACTGAGATAGGTGCGGCAATAACCAACAGAATTATTCCCATAGATGAGTTACCTTATACGTGCGCAGCTTGTGAGTGCTGCTTTTGTGACCATATGATGGACGGGCTTATGGAAGTGTAAAGAGTTCTTCTATCTTTACTGTATAAGTTCCAAGAATGAATAAAGTTTAAATCTTGTTCTTATCTTGGATCTTCCTCTCTTTGAGACTTTTCTTGGTGGTTAATCTTTATTCGTGAATCTTACAAAATTATCCCAAGTTGCGAGATGAGGACATCTCGCGTTCTTTAAGTGGGGTAGAATGTAAGATTCCTCCCCCAACCCCTTTTTGATGTCTAGTATCTTCCCCTGTAATCAACCCTCTTCAGACATATAAAGACCTTGTTTCTAACTATTTTAGCCTAGAGAGAGAAAATTATTCTAGAGAGAGAATATTCGGATTTTGAATATTTTTGGATAGAAAAATATCTCTTATAATTCAGATGAGTTCCCCTGAAACAGAAATTCAAAAAGAATTTTCCAATGTGCAATTGGAATTAATTGGAAATAGGTATAAAGAACCTTAGCCTAAGGGTCTAGATTTTCAGAAATCTTTAGACTATGGTCCAATTAAGGTTCCTATGGGCCAATAGCATCAATCCATGTGTAGGGAGGAGATAAATCCAAATTGTAAAAAGAAAATACCCAAAAATGAGTAAATGCTCACATAAGGTGAAGAGTTGAAAATGTACAAGGTTTATTAGTAAAAAACTATGAGCAATATTAAAAATATGAGATATTTTGGGTATAATGATTCCATTTTGACACATATGTAAGGAAGGGTAGTTCTTTAAAGGAGGTGCATATTTCACATAAGATGAAGAGATGAAAATGTACAAGGTTTATTAGTAAAAAACTATGAGCAATATTAAAAATATGAGATATTTTGGATATAATGATTCCATTTGACACCTATGTAAGGAAGGTGAGTCCCTTCAATGCTCACATAAGATGAAGAGTTGAAAATGTACAAGGTTTAATAGTAAAAAACTATGAGTAATATAAAAATATGAGATATTTTGAGTGTAAGGATTCCATTTTGGACACATCAGTAAGGAAAAGGAGGGCCTTCAATGAGGCGCCTAAAACACATGCTTAAATGAGTTTTAAAATCATAAAAGTTGAGATATTTTATCTCTCCTCTCTCTTCATTCAAGTCTAGTTCTAAAAAGTTAGTTTAACTGACCTAAAAATGGTCAAAAAGTGACCAAACTGACTTGGAAAATTCTAGAATCAGTTTGTTTGGTTAGGAGCTCAAATTTTCCTATAAATAGAAGCCTCCCCTTGTTGAAAAAAATATAGTGTCTTATGCATTGTTACTCTACTCCACCTAAGCCAAGAACTGTGAATTCTTTAATAATTCACTAGTTTTTGACACTTCCCTCTTTCTTTAATCCCCATTGGTGGCTCCATCATCATACTAAACCAATTGATTGGTTGGGGGCCTCTACCGTGAACAAAGAATCAACCAAATTGTAAGGTAAGTATGGTGAATTTTGATTTTTCTATAATTTCTCAATGTTTCTCTCTTCTCAACCCCTCTCAAGCTTGAGAAGCTTAATTGGCATGGTTTTTGAATGCTATTGAAATTAATTGATTAATGATAGTGAAGAATTTCATAAATTTCCATTTATGTTTAATTCTAATGATTTTTCCCTCTCTCACTTATGAAATGGTCATATTCATGACCCATTCTCAATCCAAATGAAGCTTTTCATAAAGCTTTTCCTTAATCCAAGATTAATCTATGCTTGAGAATAAATTAATAGTTTTTTTAATCTATGCTTTTAGTTTATGATTATTTTTTATTTAATCCAGTAAGGGTTAATGATCCAATTAGGGATGATTCTAATCATTCCCTTAAAGATAAGCCTTATTTTTTTTAAATAATTGAGATTTATCAGTTATAGTAGCGGAGCTATGGTAAAATTTTATAAAATTTTACACATAAAATAATTTCATTCAAAGCATGAAAAGAGGATTTTCTTCCATATTCTAGGAATTATCATCCTAGATTAATTGAAAGAAATTCATTAGAATCATGAGAAAATTGAATTTTTATATTATGCATAAAGAATAAATTTTTATATCAAAAGTATTACTTTTATCATTTTTATTTTATGCATAGAAGTATGCATAATGGATAAAATTTTATATCAAAAGTATTACTTTTATTATTTTTATTTTATGCAT
Organism: Cibotium barometz; assembly: GCF_041138505.1. Taxonomy (NCBI): domain Eukaryota; kingdom Viridiplantae; phylum Streptophyta; class Polypodiopsida; order Cyatheales; family Cibotiaceae; genus Cibotium; species Cibotium barometz. The sequence continues at coordinate 31,720,657 of NC_141092.1, read as the reverse complement.
AGAAGTATGCATAATGGATAAATATTTTATTATAAAAGTGTTACTTTTAACATAATTGAATTTCATGCATAGAAGTATGCATAAAAGATAAATATTTTTTTATAAAAGTGTTACTTTTAACATAATTGAATTTCATGCATAGAGGTATGCATAAAAGATAAAATTTTTATTATAAAAGTGTTACTTTTAACCTAATTGAATTTCATGCATAGAGGTATGCATAAAAGATGAATATTTTATTATTTTATTATAAAACTGTAAAAAAATGATTATTTTATTATAAAAAGTTATTTTCATCGTATTGAATTCCGTGCATAGAAATGAAAAAAATAAATAAATTATTATTTTATTATAAAAATATTACAAAAAAATGATTATTTTATTGTAAAAGTGTTACTTTTATCACAATTGAAATTCTTGCATAGAGGTATGCATAAAGGATGAGTTAGGATGTGATAAGAAGAGTTAAGATGAGTTAAGATGTGATAAGAGGGGTATGAGATGTGATAAGATGAGTTAAGATGTGTATGAGATGTGATAAGAGGTGTTTGAGATGTGATAAGATGAGTTAAGATGTGTATGAGATGTGATAAGAGGTGTATGAGATGTGATAAGATGAGATAAGATGCATATGAGATGAGTTAGGATGTGATAAGACGTGTATGAGATGTGATAAGAGGTGCATGAGATGTGATAAGATGAGATAAGATGCATATGAGATGAGTTAGGATGTGATAAGAGGTGTATGAGATGTGATAAGATGCATATGAGATGAGTTAGGATGTGATAAGATGGGTTAAGATGTGATAAGAGGTGTATGAGATGTGATAAGATGAGAAAAGATGTATATGAGATGAGTTAGGATGTGATAAGATGAGTTAAGAGGTGATAAGATGTCTATGGAATGAGATAAGAAGTGTATGTGATGAGATAAGATGTATATGGATTGTCATAAGGTGAAAATGGATGTGATGTAGAAGAATAGATGTGAAGGCGTATGGGGCTATATGAATGGGAAGAAAAAAAAATAGATGTATGTATGGATGTGAATGTGCATGTAAATGAGGATGTATGGATAAAGATGCATGAATGTGCATGTAGATGTAGATGTACGAATGAGGATGTGGATGTATGCATATGGATGTGTATGTATGGATGTATGCATGTAGATGTGGACGTATGCATGTAGATGTGTATGTATGGATGTATGTATGTGGATGTGGATGTATGAGTAAGAATGTGAAAATGGATGTATGCATGGATGGGTATGAAGAATAATGAAGGTGAATGTGTATGGGAAATAATGTGTCATTTATATGAATGAATGGATGAGAATGAGTACATATGAAGGGAATGTGGAATAAGTAATGTGGATTGAGAAGGGATAATGTGGAAAGATGGAGTTCGATATAGAATCTGTATTTTGTGACTGTTTTATGTCAAGAATGCTGGGAAAGCATTTTGACCTTCTTGTGATCAAGGTCATGGAGACCTAATTGATAAAGTTGCAACTGCTGTCGGAGAGTCAATGAAGGACGTCTCGCGCAGCAACGTCGGTCGAGGTCTTGACCAGCCTCTGCGATTAAAATGGTGAGCTTCCGGTACGGTGGATGAGGGGCCAAGGAAGCGGCCTATGAGTGAAGCGCTAGGTCACCTGCGAAGGATCCTAGAGGGTGCTGACCATACGGTGCTCGGGCTCTGGGTCGCCCAAGATACCCACGCGTGCATCGAGGAAGATATTGGAACAAGGAGTAAGAGTTGTTTTCTGAAACCGGGCATGGATCTGGTTGACTGACCTTGCTGGTCCTCAATGGATGAGTCCATGGCTCTTTTATATGGATCTGTTGGTTGATCTTGCTGATCTTCAACGAGAGTCCATCTTGATAAGTGATTATATTGCCGAGTATTATGGGCTAGGAACTATTGAAAAGGCCCCTGTGTGGACAGGTGGTGAGCGTTCTAGTTGCCAATGATGCCATAGATACTCTGATGAAGGAATGATGGGAAATTGAATCAACCGGATAAATTGGAAGATTGTGATCAGTGATACTATGGATTTATTAAAGGATTGATTTTGGTTGAATCTGTAAAAAGGCAATTTCATATTGGGTGTGTAAGTGGTGTGACTAGTTTTATTTTTGCATGAACTTCCGGCTAGGGGGCCTTGGAACTCTTGTCCTTAGTACCCGGGACAAAACCTAACCAAATTCTTAATTGGATCCCATCACTACAGTGGTTGGGCGGTTGGCTAACCCATGGGGCTGGATGGGGTTAGATTGGACTGATGGATCCGTAAATCGAGACTCAACTTTTGTTATTACGATAAATAAAGTAAATCTCGGACAGTAATTGTTCTATGGATAGGAATCAACGGCTGTGCCTCTTGAATGAGAAAAAAAGCGTTGATCCCAATGATCCAAGTGCAAGTTTCTTCCTTGATTTGACCGAGTATCTTTATAGATGCAGTCGGATCAGCTTGATCAGTAATGGTCTTGACTACGTTAGAGTAAAAAGTTATCCTGGTGGAATCGCCCGTGCTTTTCGGGTAAAGGAAGTTTTTTCGGGTTCGGTTTTGGAACAACCGACGGATTAGTCTCTTGTCCGGATATCCGTGGGTGAGGCCCCGAGTGTGGGACCCTGTTCCACGCGAGAAGTGCTACTTCCGCTGCTAGTACCCTAAATCTGTTGCTCGGTGGGAATAGGGATCTCACAAGAACTTTTCCATGCAAGCGACGATCCAAAGCCATGATAAACTTGCTCATCTTAAGGTGCTTCATTGCTAAAGAACTCTTTGAATCTCCCATAGCAGGTGAAAAAGAAGAAGCAATAACATGTAAAGTAGCTTGTTGATATTTGATGAACAAGGCTTCACACCTCACTAAAAAGGCAGAAACTGACTCTCCTTCCTTCTGGAAAATCTGATCCAATTGCAATAGTAAAGCATTTGGTGACTCCACTGTCCCAAATCTCTCCTTCATTGCTTTGGTCAACCTTTCCCAATCATTCTTGGACTCCTCTCGCAAAGCCTCATGCCAAGTTAAGGCCACACCCTCCAAGAAATTTGGAAGTATTTCTACCCTCTCCTTCATAGATCAACCCGTCAAGCGGCATGCTCGGTTAAACTCTCGGAGATAACTCCCCGGGTCTTCTCTTTTCGATCCTTGGATTACCGAAATGTTGAACATCTTGCACCAAAAGATGAGTAGTAATAAGGAAAATTTACTTATTTCAAAATAACTTTTCTTTAATCATGCGAGACCTTGAGGTTAAAATAGAATAATTCTAAGTAAAACCTGCCCGCCATCTCCACCAAAAGATGTGACACAAAGTTGGGGTTTTGACTTCGGTCACTTCTTAGAATCAAAACACACTTGTATGAAACCTCACAGCCTCCTCACCTCCCTTTCTATCCCAAGGTTAAGATAAAGATAAACACATCAAAGGTGAGATCATAATTCATGGAAGGAAAGATGAAAGGCTTTGGAGAAGCAAGAATTTCTCCTAGTCTTGCAGCTCTAAACAAGAGGGCAATTCTTTGTTGGAAGAAAATCTTCCGACTTAGGATTATGTGAACGAAAACATACGCAAAATGTTGGTAAGGTTCATCCGTTCGAATTGGGTGATTTGGACGGAACATCTTAAAGTAAAATAATATAGCAATCACTTACAAGAGGAAAAGATACATGGGATTTGCTTTTTGATAAGAGATTAAGAGGAATTAATCATTATTAAGAAGAAATTCCTCTCACGATGGTGTGCCTCAGTAGATGGAGCTATAGAGGCAGTGTCTCCTGAAACCATTAACACCACGGAAGCCCATCACCAAAGAAGAATGGAGTTTCTGAATGATCGTGCCCCATGGGCCAATCAGCCAAGGCCACCCCCACCACCAATTATTCTACCAAGGTAGAGAAGGACAAAGTAGGCTTGGAAGACCATAAAGTCCAAGCAAATGCTGTAATGACTCCTCACAAGGCCTCTTAAGAGATTTTGGTAAGGCTATTTGAGGACTTTGTCTTGTGCCACATCCATGCCAAGCACATTACTCTAATGCCCAAGGATCTATAGTTAGCTTAGCGGCTCTGCATTGATAGGTTTTTTAATCCTAGTACCACCTAGTGTTTCTATTTGTAATGTAGATATGATCTGCTTTGTAATCACTTTCTTTAATTTAAGAATAAATATTCCAATTTTAATATCTTATCAAATACTATCTTGTATGCATATCAGGCTTGTGTGTTTAAGAAATGCCATCAAATAAAGCATTCATTTTTTAAATATTAAGGTATTTGGGACAGATACAGGTTATAAACAATCAATTGTGGAATGCCACATACACCAGTTAGACTCCAGAGAACCAAGAAACAATTTCTAATGAAACAAAGACTAGTTTCGCCCATTTTGAGCCCAATAAGCCCCATGGAGGGTTGCATAGGGGCGATGTTATGCAGCCAAGAGCCGGCCTAGTACCGCACTACCAGAAGTTGTGCCATACAATTAGGAAAATTATAAGCTCATTTTGGGGTCCTCTTAGGAGTTTCATGCTCTTTCTCTCTCTAAAAAATGGGGCCATGATGAAATTTGAGTACTTCATTCCCAATTTTCTTGGAGTTGGTAGATTAAGAATGTACTCTTCGAGATCTTTCCAGTGGTATTAACATAGTATAGTGAAGCTCCCCAAAAAGTGGTTTCAAAAGTTGGTAGATTAAGAATGTACTCTTCAAGATCTTTCCAATGGTATTAACATAGTATAGTGAAGTTCCCCAAAAAGTGGTTTCAAAAGTGATGATGTGGCATGTAAAGTTAATCCATAGAATAAGATCATAACTTTCTGAAGACGTTGTAGATTAACAAACATATTGTTGAACTTGCTGTAAAGGAACCACAATATTACCATCGTTGCCTTGATTTTTTCCCCAAGCTCTAATGGTCAGCACATCATTGACGTAGTGGTACTCTCCAGTCTTACGTTGCACATCTTCATTGCATGTCCTCTTTACTAATCTTAATCTTCTTGGGGTAGGAAAAATATTTCGTGTGATGCCTTATTTGCAAAGTGTATCTTGTAGTAATTGATGGAGAGCCTGGTATCCTTTTATGCTTATGCCCACTTCATCGCATGCATTCTAAACTTCCTCAATGCATAAAATGTTAGTTATATCTTCCATTATCTCATTTGCAAGTATCTGTCCTACCTTCTTGTAGCGTGGATCTCGAACTATGGAAAGAATGTCATGTTTTCTCACACGCAGCTACACGTAATATATCTTTAATATCTTGAGGACCATTATCACCACACACGTCTTTAAGAAAGGTCCTGTAAATGAACTAACAAAGATTACTTATAGCAACAATATTATATAATGAATTAACAGTTAATGAAAAAAATTAAACAATAGATACACTCTGATAAGAATAACTTATAACCAAAAAGATGAATAGAAAACAAACCTTGCTGCATGAATTCTTCGCTTGAGAGCACCAGCACCAATTGCAAGTGTCTGAATGTTGCTCATTGTCCTCTTTTGTTCTCTGGTTGCCATGGGTGTGCTCTTCATACGCGAGATTGTATCCTGTAACTTCAAGATGTGGTCCTCTTTCTCTTTGCCCTCTCTCTATAGCTGTAAAATATTATTCTATGCAATTTTGAGAGCTTGTTGCACACTACTCAAAGTGACTTGCAAGCTATGAATTTGTGAGTTTAGAAATTGAACCTTCCATGCATCACATATACTTAAGCGTTTGCAATATCCAAGGAGCCCGTTCTCACCCTCTCCAACAAAATGAATGAATGAGGGTAGGTCTCTGAAAGGTGGAGAGAAATGTGAAGAAGGATCATTAGGATATAAATACCCATCAACCCAAAGATCCACATTACAATGACCCTACTGTCTTCTTTCTTGCTTCTCTTGTGCGTTTAGACGTTCTTTTCTGATAGGTGCATATTCATTCAAGATGCGAATATGCAAATCTACCTTCCTCACTTGTGATGAATTTGAGGTGTTTGTTATTTCTGTGAGTGCCATAGTAGACACAATGGGAGATGGTATATAGCTTGGATCCCAAAGAGAAGCTTGAAAGAGAGACCTATTGCAATGAGAGAAGGGCTTGGGAGGGAGACTGAGAGAGAGAGAGAGAGAGAGAGAGAGAGAGAGAGAGAGAGAGAGAATCTTTTAGTTGTTGAGTCGGGGACAAGGAGGAGATGTGATACTAATCAATGAAGAAAATAATTTTTAGGTGGGTTTGCTATAAAATATAAATTTTAAATTGTTAGCCTATCCGAAAATTTAAATTTAAATTAAACTTTTTATTTTTTATGCATTTAAAAGTGAAAAAATAAAAAAATGTAAGTTTTTCTTATCTTTTAATGACTGTTGATTTATAATTTGTGGGAACTTAAAAAACGCAATGAAAGTGTATTAAACGAGATTGTATTTTAATGACTATTGATATGGAATTTAGAGGGAACTTCATAAACGCAATGAAAGTGCATTAAATGTGATTGAAAGTTATTTTGAGATAAATATTTTGAAATGTAATAGAAAATATTTTTAGGGCCCCTATATGGACGACGAGATTGATGCTGTTTCGAGAGTTTTTGTGGCTAGAAAGAGAATCCTATAGTGAAAATCCTAGAAAGAGAAAACTAGAGAGATCCCCTACTTTTAGGGCCAAAAGTAGGCATCATTATGAGGTTTGTCTCCTTAAGCCTCAATTAAGTTAGTCTTAATTCCTTAAAATTAGGGATCCTTACAAGGCCCTTTTTATGTTAAAATGTCCCCTAATGAGTAGAAGGAGGTTCCAGTTGAGAGAAGAGTTGCTATGATTGGGGAGAGGAGGACAAGGGAAGGGATAACTTCTCTAGTTCTAATGGCTTCTGACCAATTAATGCAAGGTATTGATCAATTAACCCAGCAAATGGAAAATTTAAATTTGAGTTTGTTGTAAGGAGGCAGTAATGCCCCTAGGGTAGGAGATAGAGAAGGGATGAGAGGAAGAGGTAGAAGAGGCCCAAACATAAATGTCCAATGCTTTAACTATATGGAATGGCTATAGATCTCCTCTCAATGTCCTTATCCCAGAAGAATGGGTGGATTTGTGTACCCTCTAACACCAAGAAGATAGGAAAGGCTAGATATTAGAAGGGAAGAGGAAATTCCACACCCACTAGGACCTCAGGTTTAGCCACATTCGGCAAAAATGGGCCTAGACCAGGTGAGGTGAATATGATTGGAAGAGATGAGGAAGTAGATATGTTAGACAACAAGAGAGCCAGGGGTGTAGAAGGTGAAGATGAAGCTGGACCATCTAGAGGAAAAAGGGGAAGACGATTGAGGACCAATTCAAAGAAGAGAAGAAAAAGAGTAGACCTAGGAGATACATAGGCATGGAAGATTTTCCTCTAGGGATGTAGGTGGAAGAATATGACCTGAATAAGGACCTCCATGAGATAGGACCTTCTTTGTATTGGCCCTAGCTACTATAGATGTGTCCCAAAGTCAGGAGGAACTAGAGCAAACTAGTTAGTACAAGGATTTCCAAGAAGGAGCAGAAGAAGAGAGCAGGAAAACTCAATATTGTACATGTCAAAAGAGATAAAGATTATTTGCCTATTATGGATGCTTAGATAAAAAAATTCAAAGTGCCTATTATAATTAACACCATATTAGATAATTTGGAAAATATCCCATTCCCATTTGAAAAATGGGAGCATGGTGAACTTGTCTAAAAGTTTGTCAAAACCCCCTCATGTGACGTATCATTGGAAAGATCTTGAAGAGTAGAATCTAAATCTATGATCTCCGACAAATTTGGAGTTAGTATGTTTAAGATATGTCCAAAACTATATGGAGTAATTGATTCCCGAAATGTGAGATTTTTTCCAAATTACCTAAATTTATTGACTTCTAAAGTGTACATTGGTGGTGGTGCCCATGTTTGTGTTATGACTCAACAAACTATGGAAGCCTTAAGACTTAACGTGACTGGACCATCAAAATTCAAAGTAAGAATGGCCAATAATGCAAAGGTTAGATATCTGGGAGTGGTGAGGAGGTTGCAAGTGACTATCCTTGGGGTGGAAGCTAAGTTAGATGTGCATGTCATGCTAGCAAGGACATAGGCTTATCCTTTGATTATGGGAAGATCATGGTTAATTGCAATGAGAGCAAGGTAGTATTAGTGGAGAGGTCGCCTGATTTTGGGTCTGGATCAGCCTGCTTAAAAGAAAATCAAATATGACATGGTAAGGGAATAGAACTAATCTTAGAGAATTCTTTAGAGGATGAAGATGAAGATGTAGAAACCAATTCCACAGATGGTTCAAAAACAGAGGATTCTGAGACAGAAGAGGAAAGCTCATAGGTTGATGAGGGGGAAGTTACATTGCTAGAACCGAGCACAGATGTCATGTGTATACCTCTACTCTTGTGTATAAACTAAGGGGATAAGATAGAAGATGATGTTGAAGAGCAGTAAGGCAAAGAGGAAGTTTTATACAAGATACTTGCTAAAGATCTAGCAATGGTCAAGAAGAAAGAATACCTAACAATGTTGCCATAGTTTCTGTTGAAATATACAAGTGATTAGGGTGTGTGCGGGAACAAGCCCTTAGCTCTAAAAGAGAATCTGTAAATGTGAGAGAACCTCTGAAAGGTGAGAAGAATCTATTGGAAGAGAATAAAGGGTAGCATGAGGAGATTTAGTGTTGGCTATATATAGAATGTCTATATATATAGCCCTAGGATCTCCTCTATATATACTCATCTATTGTGTGTATTCCACACACTTTGGGGATTCAATATTGTGTCTCGTGTGATTCTCTCTCATGCTATCGCCTCCATCTCCAACATGGTATCAGAGCGAGATGAAAGCGAGCTGCCCAGATATATGCTGTGTGAAGGATGTGTCTCTTATTCCTTCCTTAACATGAAGATTAAAGCGAGCTGCCCAGACTGAATTGATCATCGCTGCAATCGACGACGCTCAGAAGCTTTGTTTCGAGGTTTAGCGACGGGTTCTCAGGGAAATAGTCCTCCGGAGAGCAGCTGCTCAGGAGCGTTGCACGCGGAAAGCTTTTACTGTCAGCTCTCCTGAACTTTGCAGGTGAGACAGTGTCTTTGTATGGTGAAAGGATTGTCAGTCGCAGCATGATCGTTTGCGCTTGATCAGATAGTTCAAACTGGTAAACCCTAGCAAAGTCATGTCTGAAAGTTCTTGTTTTATTAATAAAAGAGGAAGACGCATAACATAAGTGCTCACGTTTGGCGTCCTCTGTATCGATTACGATTACTTGCTCTTCTTCAAGAAACATCAGGGAATTGGTTTCGCCTGTGGAGCTCTGATGCAGATTCTTCGAGGCACTGTTTTTCTGTGCAAGAAAAGGCTTTCTCATGACTGTCCTTCGCTCCAGAGCTCATGTTTTAGTTGTTGTATCGATTACAGCTTTCGCCCTCTTCTTCGAGGGGATGGATTCGCCTGCGGAGCTGTGCTGCAGTTCTTTATATTGCGCTGCTGTTTTAAAAGGTTCATATATGGAGTTGATGTTTCAGCAATTTTCTGCAAGCTTCAAAGAGTACAGTTCTCTAAGCTCTACAGTTGGCTGCAGAGCTCTGCTCTTTCGAGAAGCGTCAAAACATGACTGAAAGGTTCGTTTTTAATTTCAACTGGCATTTTTTTTTTCTTCTAAGGCTGCCGTTGCCTTAAGCGTGTTATTTATATGCTTCCGGAGGCCACGTCTGACAATCTGTTGCAGCATAGAATCGATACTTCTGCGTTTTTGCCATGCTGAGGCGTTTAATTCTTGCCTGTGCGTAAAGCCTTGAGAGGATATAAAGATAGACGGACAGACAAGTATTAGAATGGAGCCGAGCTGTGAATCTAACCTAGACGAAGAGAAGCCTGAATGATAGCATTCGTTGAAGAAACCACTAGCTCCATGACGTTGTGGAGCAAATACTAGCTGTGTCTCCTTGCAGATGTTTCATCTGCGGCTCTCTGCAGGATTCCCTAATAGTATGGGTAGGTATCCATCAAGTGCGTGGAGGATACTCAAATCTCATTTTTCAGATGAGGAGCTAATAGGTATGATTCTCATATTAAATCCTCAAGAAAAGGTATGTTCCATCACGAAAACTGCTATATGGGTAGGTATCCATCAAGTGCGTGGAGGATTCTCAAATCTCACTTTTCAGATGAGGAGCTGATAGGTATGATTCTCATATTAAATCCTCAAGAAAAGGTATGTCAATTGTTTCTCTCTCACTTTTTAGATGAGGAGCTGATAGGTATGATTCTCATATTAAATCCTCAAGAAAAGGTATGTTCCATCACGAAAACTGCTATATGGGTAGGTATCCATCAAGTGCGTGGAGGATTCTCAAATCTCACTTTTCAGATGAGGAGATGATAGGTATGATTCTCATATTAAATCCTCCCATATTGATTGTGATCCTTTTAAATGCATCTTGTTTCTTCCATATTGATGGAATGTGCATCCATTGACTTGGTTTACCTTTGTATTAATGCTTTGGTGTTGTCTCATGATACTATGGTTTCCTTCCATGATGATGGTTACACGTTTCCTCAAAATGTCCATGATGCCATGGTGATGGTTACACATTTCATCGATATTGGTTGACTATGTTCCCATGGAAAAGATCCATGATGCCATGGTGCTATTTTATGATGATTTTTCAAGCATACATATGGATACTTTTTCGTCAAAATGTCCATGATGCCATGGTGGTGATGGCTACACATTTTATCGATATATGTATATGTGTTCATTGCATTGATGTAATTCACTCACTACAATCCATGATGCCATGGTGTTGTTCCGTGATGATGGTTACATGTTTCGTCGATGATGGTTGACTATGTTTCCATGGATTGTATCCATGATGCCATGGTGTTGTTCCGTGATGATGGTTACATGTTTCGTCGATGATGGTTGACTATGTTTCCATGGATCGTTGTTCCATGGTGATGGTTATATGTTTCGTTGATGTTGGTCATTCCAAGCTATATGTTTCGTTGATGTTGGTCATTCCAAGCTACATGTTTCGTTGATGTTGGTTCACTTGGCTAATCTATATTGGTTGATTGTGTTTCCATGGATTTTATCCATGATGCCATGGTGTTGTTCCGTGATGATGGTGTTTCGTGAATGATGGTTGACTACGTTTCCATGGATTGTTACCATGATGCCATGGTCATTGGATGCACCAAGCCTTGGATTTGGCTCATGAGATTGACTAGGTTTATTTAAGTCTATCAATGTCTTTTGTGGTCGACAATGCAACCATGCAGGTCTAAATGGCTATAATGGTGGTCAAGTCTTGGAATTCAATCTATGGCACCTAACAAGAAATTCCGTCGAGCCTATTTCCTGAGAGGTTTGATTTCTCGTCCCGTCAGCTTATGAGGTTTATGTTCACGTCATGTCATCCTGACTACATGCCAAAGGTTTGATTTGTTGTCCCGTCATCTTACGAGGTTGGTTTACGTTCACGTCATGTCACAAACCTCTCGTCCCGTCAGCTTATCATGTCATCCTGACTACATGCCAAAGGTTTGATTTCTTGTCCCGTCATCTTACGAGGTTGGTTTACGTTCACGTCATGTCACAAACCTCTCGTCCTGTCAGCTTATGAGGTTTATGTTCACGTCATGTCATCCTGACTACATGCCAAAGGTTTGATTTCTTGTCCCGTCATCTTACGAGGTTGGTTTACGTTCACGTCATGTCATCCTGACTACATGATGTCAGAGGTTTGATTTCTCTTCCCGTCAGAGGTTTGATTTCTCTTCCTGTCATCTTACGAGGTTGGTTTACGTTCACGTCATGTCATCCTGACTACATGATGTCAGAGGTCTGATTTCTCTTCCCGTCAGAGGTTTGATTTCTCGTCCTATCAGCTTATGAGGTTTATGTTCACATCCTATCATCCTGGCTACATGCTGCCTGCGGATGTCAAAGGTTTGATTTCTCGTTCCGTCATCTTATGAGGTTTACTATCCTGACTGTGAATGTCACACGTTTGATTTCTCGGCCTATCATCTTATGAGGTTTACTTTCAAGTACGTCATGTCAGAGGTTTGCTTTTTCATCCCGTCAGAGGTGTCTACATCCTAATTATTGTTTCATGTCAGAGGTTCGCTTTTTCATCATGTCTGGTCATCCTACCTATGGACGTCAGAGGTTTGATTTCTCGTCTTGTCATCTTCTGAGGTTTACTTTCATATCATGTCATCCTGGAGGTTTGATCCAAGTTATAGTTGTCTCATTATCTTGACTCATAATATTGGAGGTTTGATCTTATGTGATAGACTTTTCCTATGGCAAAGATATGATTCTAGCTTTCGCTCCTTCTCGTAAGATACCCATCACAGCATGGACAGGTGATGATGCCATATCTTGCAATCATGATCACCTGGAGCAGTGACAACATTTGCTACAGCATCAATTGGAGGTTTGATCTTATGTCATAGATTTTTCCCATGGCAAAGATATGATTCTAGCTTTCCATGATATATCCTTACTAACTAGAATGAGTGTCATTTTCTATTTTAGTGTTTATTGACAGGTCAATCTTCCAAGTCAACTTCTCCAAGTAACCAGATTCTCTTACCAAATCTAGTTCATTTGCCATTGATTGGATGATCTTCCACAAGTTGACATTGCCATGCATGTCCTTGCGGATGGTCTATATTCCTAAGCAACCATATAATAGATACCTTTATGTCTATTTCTTTGTGTGCATCTTTTTGTGTACATCTCATATTTCTATAACAAAATTATGGTTTTTCCATTTGTTATGGAGACTTCTTCCATATTACAGGGTTTATGGATCAGGATTGTATTTGGATATTGTTGAGCTTCAATATAGAGAAGAGACTACAAAAATATTCTTTGGCATCATCACGAAGATAGACTCGCACCCAACCTACATGAATGGATCAAGACAACATGAAGATGGATGACGATGACTCCTTCAAAGCCTTCATGGCTATTGTACACATAAGAGTGATGAAGTATATATGGGAGTGATGTAGCTCCTTCATGGCTATTGTATATATGGGAGTGATGTAGCTCCTTCATGGATATTGTGTATATGGGAGTGATGTACCTCCTTTGAATAATACTTTGTAACTATAAAATAATTTAATATAGCGGTAGGTGTATATAGAGCTGTGGGTTTTTCCCTTGAGCCCCCAAGGGTTTTTTCATCCACAGTTAGAGACCCTTCTTTGAGCGGGGGTGTTGGCTATATATAGAATGTCTATATATATAGCCCTAGGATCTCCTCTATATATACTCATCTATTGTGTGTATTCCACACACTTTGGGGATTCAATATTGTGTCTCGTGTGCTTCTCTCTCATGCTATCGCCTCCATCTCCAACATTTAGGAGGTGTGGAGATATTCTGGGAGAGGTGGGGAGAATCAAGCAAAAGAGGTGGAGTGAATCAAGGAGAAATCACAAGGATTAGATGCTTGGATGTAAACTCTATAAATTGAGGCATTGGGCTAATGAGAATTTGCTGGTTTTTGATTATCCATGCCTACATTAAGCTATCAGTTAATTGCTCACTAATCACGTCTTAATTATCATCTAATCTCATTCGACATTGGCCTAAAGAGGATTTGTTGGTTTTTGATTATCTATGCTTACATTAAGCTATCAGTTAATTGCTCACTAATCACATCCTAATTATCATCTAATCTCTTTGTTTATGATGTTGATTCTAGCATTTGATCCACCATAGCTCATCACATTATTGTAATTTTAACATGGTATCAGAGCCTAGCCTAGAATCCATCAAGTTTATGAGCCCATTATCTAACTAATTAGGATTAGTAGATGATTAGGAAATAATCACTTTTTTAGGTTTTTTCAAGTAGCGCACTGTACCTCAGCCAGTTGAGGGGCTTGATCTCCCTCCAGGGGCACTAGGGCAAGCCCTTCTAGGCATACATAGCTAGCCTCCCCACAGTCCACCAGCCAAGCGAATCAGCATATCAAACTGCCAAAAGCAACTCTCACGAAATTCGCAAAATTACTGGCACCTCTTTTTTGAAGAAGATTTGCTGCTCTAGATCAAGTTGCTCTAATTCCTCTTGGCCCTAGGGGTTTTCAACGGTGCTCTACAAGCTGATGAAGTTTGAATTTGATTTGATCAAGTCTACAGTGAGATCAAAGCTCTTCATCAAATCTACAGGGGTGACTGTGGTAAAACAGAGATTAAGCATTCAATGTTTGGTCAAATCTTGTGTTTCTTGAATTAATCCTCTACTAGACTAATTGCTATTGATGGCCTTGAAAGCATTTGAGCTCATTTGGACTCTAAGGCCTCAGATCTATGCTCCCCGCATACTCTGTTTTTTGTACATAAAATAGAGGATTAATTTGCTAATTAGTGATTAATCAATGCTACTAATCACTATTTTTTGGTACAATTGATGGTTCAAATTAACCATTAGGTATCTGATACAAATACCTATAACTTCAGATTGCAATTCGGAGATGGTTTGATACTCCAACCATTTCGTACAAATTGGTTACCCTTGATTCTGGTAAAATTATGCTGATAAATTTATGGTAATCATCATTTTGCATTTAAGCCTTGGTAAATGCCTACAAATCACACTCAAATTCAAGATTATTGCCAGAGTTACATTTGGGAATGTGCATAAGAATGAATGCTATAGGCATTATGTATTGGGCACATTACATCAGTGTAAAAATGGGATCAAACACTGCCCTTGTCCAAAAGAAGGCAAGAGGTAAGACCTCCCGCATAGATTTGGGTTTGCATTGCATAATGACACAAGATAAACATTAAAAGCCCAAAAGAAATATAAGCAAAACATTTAAACGTGTTGCTCACATGTTTAAAGAACTGATGGTCAAGCTCATGGCCCAAGGAAGAAGAACATCTCTTTCCAAGAGGAAGATCCATATCGAGATGAAGAACTAAAGGAAGCATTGAACGAAGATATGGACACGTGAAGAGAAGCTCCCATGACAAGAAGACTGAAAGAAGAGGAAGACATCGACGCGTGAAGAGAAGCTGCCCACACGACAAGAAGACGGAAGACAAGAGAAGATGTGAGGCTCCAAAGAGTGAGGAGACATGAGAAAATCTTTGAGAGAGAGAGAGAGAGAGAGAGAGAGAGAGAGAGAGAGAGAAACCCCACAACCCAATGTAACCTGCCGCAATAGAGTAAAACCACCTCTGAGCCACCGATGATGTAGGCCATGTGGTAGATGTATGTGTGAGCACTTTAGTCAAGGTCACGGGCACTTGTAGTAGCCTTGGACACATAGAGAGAGAGTGTGTCAAGGACTATCAGTTTAGGGACTTGAGGCATTGGTCGCAGACTATCAAGTAAGAGGGAAACTTGGTATAGGGTCCAGGTGTGCTAGGAGTATTCACTTGAGGGGAGGTGTTGAAATATACAAGTAAATAGGGTGTGTGCGGGAACAAGCCCTTGGCTAGAGGCTGTAAAAGAAAATCTGTAAATGTGAGAGAACCTGTGAAAAGGTGAGAAGAATCTATTGGGAGAGAATAAAGGGTAGCATGAGGAGATTTAGGAGGTGTGGAGATATTCTGGGAGAGGTGGGGAGAATCAAGCAAAAGAGGTGGAGTGAATCAAGGAGAAATCAGTGGGATTAGATGCTTGGATGTAAACTCTATAAATTGAGGCATTGGCCTAATGAGAACTTGCTGGTTTTTGATTATCCATGCCTACATTAAGCTATCAGTTAATTGCTCACTAATGACATCTTAATTATTGTCTGAACTCTTTATTTATGATGTTGATTCTAGCATTTGATCCACCACAGCTCATCACATTGCTATAATTTTAACATGGTATCAGAGCCTAGCATAGAATCCATCAAGTTTATGAGCCCATTATCTACTAATTAGGATTAGTAGATGATTAGGAAATAATCACTTTTTTTAGTTGTTTTCAAGTAGCCCACTGTACCCCTAGCAAGTGGAGGGGCTTGACCTCTCTCCAGGAGCAAAATTAGGGCAACCCCTTCTAGGCATACATAGCTAGCCTCCCCACAGTCCAGCAAAGCAAATCGGCATGTCAAACCACCAAGAAACTCTCACAAAATTTATAAATTTGCTGGCACCTTTTTTTTGAAGAAGATTTGATATCTCTGCTGCTCCAAATCAAATTGCTCTAATTCCTCTTAGCGAGAGGGGTTTTCAAGGGTGCTCTACAAGTTGGTGAAGTCATAATTTGATTTGATCAAGTCTATAGTGAGATCCAAGCTCTTTATCAAATCTGCAGGTGACTTTGGAAAAACAGAGATTAAGCATTCAATGTTTGGTCAAATCTTGTGTTTCTTGGCTTAATCCTCTACTACACTAATTGCTATTGATGGCCTTGAAAGCATTTGAACTCTAAGGCCTTAGATCTAGGCTCCTCGCATACTCTGTTTTTTGCACACAAAATAGAGGATTAATTTACTAATCAGTGCTAATCACTATTTTTTGGTACAATTGAGGGTTTAAATTAACCATTAGGTATCTGATACAGATCCCTACAGCTTCAGATTGTAATTCGGAGATGGTTTGATACTCCAACCATTCCATACAAATTGGTTACTCTTGATCTAATGTAATTTCTGGTAAAATTATGCTGATAAATTGGTGGTAATCATCATTTTGCATTTAACCCTTGGTTAATGCCTGCAAATCACACTCAAATTCAAGATTATTCACAGCCAGAGTTGCATTTAACCCTTGGTTAATGCCTGCAAATCACACTCAAATTCAAGATTATTCACAGCCAGAGTTGCATTTGGAAATGTGCATAAGAATGAATGCTATACGCATTATGTATTGGGCACATTACATAAGTGTAAAAATGGGATCAAACACTGCCCTTGTCCAGAATAAGGCAAGAGGTAAGACCTCCTGCATAGATTTGGGTTTGCATTGCATAATGACACAAGATAAACATCAAAAGCCCAAAATAAATGTCAACAAAACATTTAAAAGTTGCTCACATGGAGCAAGAACTGATGGTCAAGCTCATGGCCCCAGCCACCATGAAGGAAGAAGAACATCTCTTTCCAAGAGGAAGATCCACACCGAGAAGAATGTTACCATATTATAGTAGTGATGTGTGTGAACACACTTAGGACCGCCGGGGCACTTTTTCCCTCACTAGGAGGTTTTTTTCCCCGTGCATTGTATATACGCCCATTATCTTTTAGGGTTGGTAATCTTTCATTTTTGGCACTCATAATACACTACAGTGTTGTGCTCAAGCTTCCTCATCTTCTTGAAGTTGTGTGTGCATTCCTGCAACCCTAATTCCAACAATTGGTATCAGAGCAGGCTTCCTCCTCCCGGGCAGCATCACCGGCACCTGCCGCTTCATCTCCTCCGATTGCAACGAGGTTTCACGAGCGTCTGCAGGTTAGTATATGCTGTGGGAGAGCCCGTAGGGCCTGTTCATTTCAGAATTTTGATCTGAAGTCATTTCGCCCTCCGTTTTTGCATTCCAAGTACTGCGCAGGCAAAATCGTCCTACTATGCAGATTTTCTGTCAAGATTAAAATCTGCAGGACAGGTGCCCATTCGTCTGTTTTGGGCTGTGCTACATAGCACAGGTCGATTTTATATAGGTTTACCTCTTACAGACAGCATTTACATCTAGTAGTACAGTCATTGGCCATGGCTGACAACAATGATGTATTCCGCATGTTGGCTGCTGAGGATAAGTTGGATGGCACCAACTATCCATTGTGGGCATATATGATGCGACATGTATTGGTAGCAAAGGGGTTATGGAACATTGTGCAGGGTATTGATGCACGTCCTATTGTGGCTGGGAATGCTGCAAACACATCAGAAACAGGTACTGTTGATGATGGTGCAGGCACAAGTGCTGTAGCAGCTGTTCGAGAACCACCACTTTCAGCAGAGCAGATTCGTTGGGATGGTAGAGATGCGCAGGCTCATGCCTTGATTGCGCTGTCTGTCAAACGTACCATTATCCCACATATTCGCTCCTGCAGGACTTCTAAGGATGCTTGGGATGTACTTGCCACATTGTATCAGGCAAGAAATGAGGCTCGTGTTGCTTATCTCCGAAAACAGTTGGAGAGTGAGCATATGAACGAAGGTGATTCTATGGATAGCTTTTTGACAAAGATCAAGGATTTCAAAGAGCAGCTTATTTCTGCAGATGAAATCCTGTCAGACAGTTCACTTGTGCAGACTGTTTTGAATGGTCTACCAGATTCTTATCAGGGTTTTGCTTCCACTCTTCGCTTGATGATGAAAGGCAATCCCAATGCCTTATCATTTGAGGAGTTAGTTTCTGTTTTGCTGCAAGAAGACCAGTCAAGGCAAAACAGGAATATTATGCGTGTCGCAGATCAAGCTTTCGTTGCTAGTCAGAGAAGCGGGAAAGGTAAAGCTGGCTTTTCTTCTAGTAAGCAGAAATCTGCAAATGCTGCGCAACCAAAGAAGGAAGACAAAGATGAGAAGAAGGGTGACAAACAGAAGACATTTTGCAAGTACTGTAAGGGAAATGATCATGTCATCAAAGCGTGTCCTAAGCTGGCTGCGAAAGAGGCTAAGAAGAAAGAGGCTGGTATGGCTGTTGCAGATGCCTCTCCTTCTAACAATGAATCTGCTAATGTTGTGCTAGATACAGAATGGGCATTCAATGCGCAGTGCAGTTATGACCCATCTTTGCATGACACATGTATGTCTGCAGTAGATTCAGATGTATGATACTTTGACAGTGGTGCCACTAAGCATATCACCTCGCAGCGCAGTTTATTCACTTTCCTTGAGTCTGCTCCCACAGGGAATACTGTCACTTGTGCCAATAACTCCTCTTATCCCGTTGAAGGAGTTGGACAGATTGTGATGAATGTTGCAAATGGCAACACCTTTACACTTTTTGATGCATTGTATGTGCCAGGGATCAAAAAGAATCTGCTGTCAGTCTCCGCATTTGCCAAAACAGGTTTGGTTGTAAAATTTGTGGATGACAGATGTACTGTTCATGATCTCTCTTGTGGTGACATCATTGTAGCATCTGGTTCACTATGTCGAGGGCTATATAAGCTCAATATGGATGGCAAATGTGTAGAGGATTCAGCATGTGCTATTATGGATACGCAGGCTATTTCAGATGCAAAACTGTGGCATGCACGTTTTGGTCATCTGAATTTTGCAAGTTTGCTGCGCCTGCAGAAATCTGAAATGGTGTCTTCTTTGCCTAAGCTTGAGGCACCTGTCAAGCATGTTTGTGAGGGCTGCATATTGGGTAAAATGCAGCGTGCTTCCTTTCCCAAAGATGGATCAGTGAGAGCTGAACGCAGATTGCAGCTTGTTCACAGTGATGTTTGTGGTCCCATGCAAACTCCATCATTTGGAAACTACCTTTACTTCGTGACTTTCATTGATGATTTTACCAGGCATGCATGGGTATATCCTTTGAAGGCAAAGTCCGAAGTGTTTTTGTGCTTCAAACAGTTTTTGGTTATGGCTGAAAATGTGTCAGAAAGTAAGATGGGCACCCTCCGTTCAGATCGAGGGGGGGAGTATATGTCTTCAGAATTTAATGCATTTCTGGCTGAGCGTGGGATAAAACACCAATGTACAGTGCCGTATACACCACAGCAAAATGGTGTGGCTGAGAGAAAAAACAGGTCTCTCATGGAAATGGCAAGATGTATGGTTAAGAGTCAAAGTCTACCACATGGTTTTTGGCTTGAGGCTGTCATGTGTGCCACTTATGTACTAAACAGGTGTCCCACCAAAGCATTACAGGTTGTCACTCCATATGAGGCTTGGCATAGCCGCAAGCCATCTGTTGGCCATTTACGTGTTTTTGGTTGCCTGGCATATGCATTAGTGCCTGTGCAACATCGCAGAAAATTGGATGACAAAGCTGTCAAATGTATTTTTGTTGGATATAGTGCTGAGAGCAAAGGCTATCGTTTGTATCATCCACAGACAAAGCGCATTTTGGTTAGCCGTGATGTTGTATTTGTGGAAGATGCAGTTCAGCCCTTGGTTTCATGTACTAAGGAGACAGATATCAGCTCACGTGATGTCTATGATACATTGTTGCCTCTTTTCAGTGGTGCACAGTCAAGTGCAATACCTCATGAGGCAGTTTTTCAGCCTATGCAGGTTTTAAATGATGGCACAGATCAGCCTATATCTGATGCAGATGTGCATGATGCACTTGAGGATGAGAGACAAGAGATTGAGGGCTCTAGGAATATGCCTAGATGGCTGGTGCAGACTTTGCGTGACAGCAAGTTGGATGCCCCTTTGTCTAGTCGCACTCGTTCTGGCTCTCATGGTGCCTCTTATGCGTCAGATTGTTATGCATTGGCTGTTTCTAGTATGTGCGATGAAAGTGAGCCTGTTTCATTTGATGAGGCACAAAGTTCAGAAAATTGGATGGCTGCTATGCAAGCAGAATACGATGCTATTATGAAGAATGGTACATGGTCTTTATGTGACTTGCCCCCTGGCAAAAAGGCCATTGGCACTAAGTGGGTATACAAATTGAAGCGTAAGCCTGATGGCACAGTGGATCGCCATAAGGCTAGGCTTGTTGCAAAAGGTTATGCTCAAGAGAAGGGCATTGATTTTGATGAGACTTTTGCTCCCACATGTCGTATGACCACTGTTCGTAGCATCTGTGCATTAGCAGCTCATAATGGTTGGAATGTACATCAGCTGGACATAAAGACTGCGTTCTTAAATGGAGATTTGCATGAGGAGGTGTATGTATCGCAGCCTCGTGGTTTTGTTCAAAGAGGGCAGGAAAACAAAGTGTGCAGGTTAAAAAAGGCTTTATATGGTTTAAAGCAAGCTCCACGAGCTTGGTATGAAAAAATACATGCATATTTGACTGCACATGGGTTTCAGAATAGTCCAACAGAAAGCACTTTGTATGTTAAACGTGTGGATGGTGTACATCTAATCATTGCTCTCTATGTCGATGACATGCTGCTCACAGGACCAAATGAGAGTCATATTGCTGATTTTAAGGCTGATTTGAATGCCTCTTTTGAGATGTCAGATTTGGGGCATTTGCATCATTATTTGGGGATACAATTTAAGCAGTGTGATGGAGGTATTGCTTTGTGTCAGACAAAGTATATTGAAACATTGTTGCGGAGATTTGGCCTTGAAGACTGCAAGCCTATTGCTACTCCAATGGAGACAGGTTTGAAGTTGAGTCTTCATGATGCTGGAGATCACTTTGATGTCACACTCTATCAGACAGCTGTTGGTTGCCTCATTTATGTATGCATTACGAGGCCAGACATTCAGTTTGCAGTCTCACAGGTGAGCAGATTTATGCATAGCCCAGGCATTAAGCATTGGCAGGCAGTGAAGCGTATCTTTCGCTATTTGAGTGGTACTCGGCATCTTGGGTTGTTTTATCCCAAGGGGGGATCATTGCCGCCAGATTTACATGCTTTTTCAGATTCTGACTGGGCTGGTTGTTATGACACACGCGTGTCCACGAGTGGTTTTTGCTTCATGCTTGGAAGCTCATGCATATCATGGTTGAGCAAGAAGCAGCCTACTGTGGCCACTTCTAGTTGTGAAGCTGAGTACAGGGCAGCTTTCACAGCTACGGTTGAGTGTGTGTGGCTCAGACGCCTTATGGCTGATTTGGGTGTTGGGCAGCCATCTGCCACCACCATCTTCACTGACAGTCAGAGCGCATTGGCAGTTGCGCGGAACCCAGTGTTCCATGCTCGTACGAAGCACATTGAGGTGCACTACCATTATGTCAGGGAGAGACTCTCTGCAGGAGAGATCAGTTTGGCTTATGTGCCAACACAGGATAACCTTGCAGACCTTTTCACAAAGGCTCTGCCTCGTGAGAAGTTCGAAGCTTTTCGCAAAGCTTTGGGCTTACTCCCTTTTGTGGATTCGTCCACATAGCTAGACACTTCCCTATACATGAGTGCTAGCTCTTGTTCACCGCATCACTCCAGGGGGGATTTGTTACCATATTATAGTAGTGATGTGTGTGAACACACTTAGGACCGCCGGGGCACTTTTTCCCTCACTAGGAGGTTTTTTCCCCCGTGCATTGTATATACGCCCATTATCTTTTAGGGTTGGTAATCTTTCATTTTTGGCACTCATAATACACTACAGTGTTGTGCTCAAGCTTCCTCATCTTCTTGAAGTTGTGTGTGCATTCCTGCAACCCTAATTCCAACAAAGAAGAGATAAAGGAAGCATTGAAGAAAGATATGGACGCGTGAAGAGAAGCTCCCACGATAAGAAGACTGAAAGAAGAGGAAGACATGGACGCGTGAAGAGAAGCTGCCCACATGACAAGAAGACGGAAGACAAGAGAAGATGTGAGGCTCCAAAGAGTGAGGAGCCATGTGAAAATCTTTGAGAGAGAGAGAGAGAGAGAAACCCCACAACCCAATGTAACCTATCCCAACAGAGTAAAACCACCTTTGAGCCACCGATGATGTCGTAGATGTATGTGTGAGAACTTTAGTCAAGGTCACGGGCACTTGTAGTAGCCTTGGACACATAGAGAGAGAGAGTGTCAAGGACTATGAGTTTAGGGACTTGAGGCACTGGTCATGGACTAGCAAGTAAGAGGGAAACTTGGTATAGGATCCAGGTGTGCTAGTAGTATTCACTTGAGGGGAGGTGTTGAAATATACAAGTGAATAGGGTGTGTGCGAGAACAAGCCCTTGGCTAGAGGCTGTAAAAGAGAATCCGTAAATGTGAAGAGAACGTATGAAAAGGTGAGAAGAATCTACTGGGAGAGAATAAAGGGTAGCATGAGGAGATTTAGGAGGTGTGGAGATATTTTGGGAGAGGTGGAGAGAATCAAGCAAAAGAGGTGGAGAGAATCAAGGAGAAATCACTGGGATTAGATGCTTGGATGTAAACTCTATAAATTGAGGCATTGGCCTAATGAGAACTTGCTGGTTTTTGATTATCCATGCCTACATTAAGCTATCACTTAATTGATCACTAATTACGTATTAATTATCATCTAATCTCTTTGTTTATGATGTTGATTCTAGCATTTGATCCACCATAGCTAATCACATTGCTCTAATTTTAACAGTTTCCAGATTTCTTTATCTCTTCTTATAGTCCACTTAGGAGGGTGTCAACTGTACAACATGAAATACAATTGAAACCCAGTGTGGTGTAAAGACTGAGGAGATTGGGGATAGTGCACAACGACAAGTATTGCAACGAGAAGTGGTGAGTAAGTTATTGAAGGTAGGCTTCATTTTTCAGTTGAAAACTTAGCTTGAGGGCTTCACTATATGTAAATGCTCTATATCACATGTGTTTAAAGCCTAATTTAAAAACCGCCTTTGTCTATAAACTTTTCATGAATAAAACACACCCTTTTTCTATTCAATCTATAAATACCCCCTTTAAATGGCACCCTTGTGTATGTAAAAAAATGTGTAAAAAATGATTAAAAAACCCCTTCTGTTGAACCCCTGTGCTATGCTTACATATTTATGGGGGCTGAACCCCCCAAGTAACTTAGAGTGGGATTCTCTAGTTGTGATTACTCCCAAAAAGAATGGTAAGTGGAGAGTCTATGTAGACTTTAAGCCCTTGAGTGTAGTGACGAAGAGGGACCATTACCCATTGACTTTTCAAGCTGAAATCTTAGATGATGTAGCTGGGGTTGAGAGGTATAGTGTTTGTGACGGATATTCTGGCTATTTCCAAATCTCTATAGCCCCAAAGGATCATAAGAAAACTACTTTCATTACACCATGGGGGTGCTTTGCATACAGGGTAATGTCCTTTGGGCTCACTAATGCACCTGCTACTTTCCAAAGATAATGTTTAAGCCTTATTTGGGTTCCTTCATCAGAGTATTCATTGATGAGTTTTGTATATATAGTTGCAGACTGGTTCACTCTCTAAGAAAATGAGGATGTCATTGAAGAGTCTAGATGAACTCGGTGGTGGACAGTTAAACCCTAATAAGTGTCACTTAACACACATGCCAAGGTCACCTTACTGGGACTTGTAGTTTTCTGAGAATGGAATTGAGGCAGACCCTACAAAGGTAGAAAAGATTTGCTTCTGTTAGAGGCACTTTACAATGTGAAACAATTGATGACATTCACACATAAGCTCATATATTTGGCTAGATTTATTCATCTTCTTTCTCAGGCTTTGTACCCCTTGCAACAATCATCCCAAAAGGATCCTTTTGTGTGGAACGCCAAGGAAGAGGAAGCTTTTCTGCAAGTTAAAAGAAATTTTGAGCACTTTGTTAGTTATGATGCTCCCAGATGGAGTAAGTAATTCTTTGTGAATCCTAGTATCGGAGAAGATGTCATAGGTGCAATGTTGCTACAAAAAGAAGAAAGAGAACATTCATCTTCTTTCTCACACCTTTTACCCCTTGAAACAAGCATCCCAAAAGGATCCTTTTGTGTGGAAAGCCAAGGAAGAGGAAGCCTTTCTGCAAGTTAAAGAAATTTTGGGCACTTTGTCAGTTTTGATGCCCCCAGATTAAAGTAAGTATTTTGTTGTGAATCCTAGTATGGTAGAAGATGCCATAGGTGCAATGTTGTTCCAGTAATGTGAGACCCCTGCCCCCTCCCCGGTACCCTGTCGCGGCGACAGAAGCGGCGCCGACCTCTCGCACGGGGCGGGATCCACACTCGGGGCCTCGCCTGTGGACGTTCGGATGAGAGGCGCTAGCTCGGGCGGTTCCTCGAAAACCGGGCCCGGAAAAAACTCCCCTTGCTCGGAAGGCACGGGCGATTCCTCCATGGGAAAATCTTCTAATGGGGGAATTTTTCTATAACGAGTCAAAGTCTTAGCTAGTTAAACTGATCTTGATCGAGCCTGAAATCACATGGTCAAATCAAGAAGAGACTTGCACTTGGTCCATGGAATCACTGCTTTTGTCCTCTTTTAGGAGGCGCACAGCCCCGCTGATCCCCTCCCAAAGAAAAAGGTATTCTCATGATTTATTCTATTTAACGTAACTAATCGTATCTAGTTGTTTCGCAGCAGGAATCCTCCGATCATCCGGCCCATGGGTTAGCCAACCACCCGTCGACCACTGTATTGGTGGGATTCCTTTATAAAGATTTGATTGTGTTTTACCCGGGTAGCGAGGAAAAGAGTTCCCAGGCCCCCTATCAGCGATTCATGCAAAAATTAAGGTAGGCATACCACATACACACCCAATACGCAATTGCCATTTAAAACAGATTAGGGTGACTTTAAAACAATCCTTTAATAGAAATCATAATATTACTGATCATCATTCTCCAATATTTTGAGTCCATTGTGTTACAAAATGTGTCCTCTGGACTCTTCGTTGAAGACCAGCTGGCCAACCAACGAGATCCAGTATCAAAATTTGGTTCCCAAAAAGCTTTCCTTTTAGTCCATATCTGAATCTTCATCGACGCGTATGCATGGGTGTCCTAGCAACCGCGAGCCCGTGCATCGCTTGGTTAGAACCCTCTAGGATCCTCCTTAGGTGTCCTAGCACTTCACTCAGGGACCGCTTCGTCGGTCCTCGCCCATCGTATCGGAAGCGCACCATTTTAACCATACCGAGGTTGGTCAAGACCTTGGCAGGCTTTGCCCCACGAGAGCGATGTCCCTTGACGACTCCTCGCCAGCTATTCCAAGGAACCTCCTCTTAGTAAAACATATGCCAAATGCTTCCTCCAGCATTCTGGTGTAAAACAGTCCTTCGAATGAAAAACATTGGTTCCAATGCAAGTAAAATTCGAGTTTGATATTGGTTCCACAAAACCCCTTTTTACATAATTCTCAGTTTCATTAAATGAGGATCCTTGATCTCTCATCAGGGTAATCTACCCATCGTCTAACTGATTGTTCAACTAAATTCTTGGTGAGTTTGGTCAAAGAAAAAACTAGTCTAGTTCCGGTAGTCTATTCTTCGTATTTAGAAACTCGAATTGGTCACTAAGTTTCAGATCGAGAGATGGACAAGTAGGGTTACTGTCCGTCCTCTTGTAGTCTAACCAAATTCATTCGGTTTAGTTTTAACAAGGATTCCCTTAAAATAAACATCTAATTTTGGGTAAATATAAATTTAGTGATTTTTTAAATTAAAATATCCAAAGATATTATTTATGCCACATAATTTCTCGACCTTAATTCATTAGGTAGAATTATGGTGGAAATTCATCTTTTGACACTAAGATTATTTTCAAATATATATATAAATTTAGTGATTTTTTAAATTAAAATATACAAAGATATTCTTTATGCCACATAATTTCTCGACCTTAATTCATTAGGTAGAATTATGGTGGAAATTCATCTTTTGACACTAAGATTAATTTCAAATCCATCTTTTCTTAAATATCATAAAAATTCTTCTTTTAACTAGATACCAATATCTATTTTTTTGAATAAACTTAAAATCTCTCTTTTTCTTATTTAATGAGTGCAATCCAATTATCATGGGAATTCCTCTTTTACCATAAATCAAATCTACCTAAAATTCTTCTCTTAAAAATTACATGAAAATATCCATTAATTCCATTAAGCTAGAAATTCCACTTTTCTCATTCAAATGATTGAATTGCATTTATGGTGGGAATTCCTCTTTCATCATTTAAATTTATGTATGCAAGAAGATAAATTTAACTAAATTTTCTCTTAAAAATTAAATAAAATCTCCATTAATTCCTTTACACTAGAAATTCCACTTTTCTCAATTAAATGGTTGAATTTCAATTATGGTGGAAATTCCTCTTTAATCATTTAAATTTATCTATGCAAAAATACAAATTTATCTATGCAAAAATATAAATTTAACTAAATTCTCTCGTATAAATTAATTTTTTTTTTCATTAATTCCTTTACTCTAGAAATTCCATTTTTCTCATTTAGATGGTTGAATTCCAATTATGGTGGAAATTCCTCTTTCATCATTTAAATTTATCTATGCAAAAAGATAAATTATCTATGCAAAAAGATAAATTTAACTAAATTTCTTCTTTAATGTTTAAATAAAATATCTATTTTTTTATTATTCTAAATTTTTCTCTTTCCTCATTGGAGTACATGGATTTCTTTTGTCATGGGAACTCCTCTTTTATCATAAAAATGAATTACTAGAAATTTTCCTTTTTCCTAATTAACTATTTATGTATAAACATAAAAATCAAATTTTCCATGGTTATGATGAGAATTATTCAATTAACCTGGGATTCGCTTTTCATATTATATACGAAAATGATTTATGTGTTAATTTTTTTAAAATTTTACCATAGCTCCGCTCTGCTATTACCGATAATTTTGAATAATTTTAAAAACATAAAGTTTTAGTAATACAATATGATAGAATAACTATCATTAGGGTCAATATCCAATTATGGACTTGATTCCTAAGTTTTTCATAAATTAAGTAGCATAAAAGCATTAAAAAGCCACTTCTTTGGCCTCTAATTTGACAAGCATAGAAATTGCTTTTAGATTTGAGAATTGCTTCATGAGACACATCATTTGAATATAGAATTGGTCACAAGAATGACCATTCTTTTGGAAAGAGAGAGATATGCTTAAAAAAACATTTTAATTTAAGCATGAATGGAAACTTTATAAGATTTATCACTAAAATTCATTAGAGAGTTCCAATTGCATTCATTAAAGACCCATTCAATTGAATGCTTCTCAAGCTTGAGAGGCGTTGAGAAGTGAGAAACATTTTGAGATTAAGAAAAAAAGACCATAAACAACACTTTACCTCTTAAATTTCTTGATTCTTTAGTCTAAGGAGAGGCCCCCAACCAATCAATTGGTTTAGTATGTTGACGAAGACTCCAAAAGAAGGTTGAAGAGAGAGAGAATCTCCAATCTCTTCAATTTGTAGAGGATTTTTAGAGGATAATAGAAAATATGCTTATTTTAGAGTAATACCGGCATAGTATAGTTCACAAATGAGAATACAAAAGAATGAGGGTCTATTTATAGGTGAGGGAGGCCACTAACTAAGTCCAAATTTCCACCTTCAGTTTGGCTGAATTTGGACAAGATTTGGACCAGTTTGGCTCCCTTTTTTATTTGGTTTTATCTAGGAGAGAGGGGAGATAAAAATATCTTATTCTTTTTTAGTTTAAAACTCCTCCACACATGTCAAATAGGCGCCTTCTTGAAGACTCCTGCTTTCCTTACCAAGGTGTCAAAAATGAATGATTACTCCAAAATATCTCATTTTTTTAGTAATATTTCATAATTTTTTACTAATAAATCTTGTACTCACTCAACTCTTTATCTTATATGGGCATTTACTTATTTTTGGGTATTTCTTTTATTCATTAGATTTATCTCATCCCAACACTTGGATTAATCTTATTGGTCCATAGGAACCTTAATTGGACCATAATCGAAAAATTTCAAGAAATCTTGACCCTTAGGCTAAGGTCATTTAAATCATTTTTAATTAATTCCAATTGCACCTTAGAAAATCTTGACCCTTAAGCTAAGGTCTTTTAAATCATTTTTAATTAATTCCAAATGCACCTTAGAAAATTTATTTTGATTTTCTGTCTGAGGGAAATATATTTTTGATATTTGTAGAATTTATATATCCAAAAATATCTCAATATTGATTTACCACTCTCTAGAAATTTTTATCTCACTAGGCAAAACAAGGAAAAATAATATTTTCTTGTATTTTTAAACATGGAATGATTACAAGGGATTGAAGTAAAGGTTTATTCATTATCTAGGCTGAGGAGGAATCTTACATCCTCTCCCACTTGAAAAACGCGAGATGTCCTCATCTCGCAAAGTGGGGGTGACCCTTCGCCAACTCTTCTTCTTTCTCCCAGGTGGCGTCTTCTAGAGGGAAGAAATTCCACTTTACTAAGAATTCTCTAAGGACTGTGCTCTTGAGAATCTTCTCTCGAACGTTAAGGATTTCCTCAGGTTGGAGTACTACTGGCCTTGAGTTGGAGAAATCAATTGTTCATCATCAAGCACGTGACTCCGGCTGGGTACATACTTCTTAATCAAACTGACGTGGAATACATTGTGTACCTTGAGATGGGGAGGCAAAAGAAGTTTGTAGGCAAGATCGCCCACTTTCTTTATAACAGCATATGGCCCACAATACCTCGGCGGAGAGAGCTTCTTATACTTCCCTAAAGATAAGGAACTTCTCTTTGGTCGTACTCGAATGAAGACCATATTTGATTCTTAAAACTCTCTCTCTGATCTCTTTTTATCTGCATACTACTTCTGTCTATCTTCTTGGGCTGCCTTTATATCTTTACGGATTGATTGCATTTACTAGTCCATGTCATCAAGCATTTGTCTGGACATTTTGACTCTGATCAATGGGTCAGACCAAGTCAACGGTGTAAGGCAATCTTGTCTATACAAAGCTTTGAAAGGACTCATCCCAACACTTTGATGATAAGAAGCATTGTAAGCGAATTCGACCAGATGCAAAGCTTTGAAAGGACTCATCCCAACACTTCGATGATAAGAAGCATTGTAAGCATTGTAAGCAAATTCGACCAGATGCAATGCAAATGGCTTAACCACTTCTTCGGTTCCCTGCCACAGCATGACCGAAGGATATCTTCAATTACCTGGTTCACTCTTTCAGTTTGGCCATCTGTTTTGGGGTGATAGGCTGTGCTGAGATCCAAGAAAGTTCCTATTGCTTCGAAGAATGTAGTCCAGAATTTCCATGTGAATTTGGGATCTCTATCACTTACTATCCTCCTGGGAAAACCATGCAATCTCAAGATCTCCTTAAGGAAAAATCTGGCAACATCCACTGTGGAGTATGTTTCTTTCACTGGAATCAGATGGGCCAGTTCTGTTAGCTGACAACTACCACATAAATGGAGTTGTAACCTAATTGTATTCAAGATAATCCAGTGACAAAGTCCATACTGGTACATTCCCACTTCATCTATGGATTGTGTAGAGGCTATAGTTTCCCTGACATCTTGACTCTCTCTGCCTTTACTCTTTGGCACATTAAGCATTTCCACACATGATCAAGTACATTCTTTTTGAGTCCTGGCCAGAAGAAGCTTTTCTTCACAGACATAGGTTTTTATAAACCCTAGATGTTTAGCTATCAGGCTATCATGGGATTCTCTCAGAATTCTACATAGCCGATTATTATAATACATGCATCCTTCATCATGCATCCTTCATCCAGTTTGTATCCAAGAACTCGACTCATTTCCTGAGGAGTCTTGCTTTCCTTCATTAGAAGGGTAGCAATAGAGGCAAAGAATTTGTCCTTCATGATTTTCTCCTTTCCATCTTTCTTCTTTTGAAAGAGAATGGGCGTACCCCAAGGTGAGACACTCGGTCTGACGAATCCTTTCTCTAATAGTTGTCTTAATTGCTCCTTAAGTTCTATCTATGGCTTCAGGGACTGGCCTTTTGTATGCATGCTGAGCCACTGGCTCAGCCTGAGGGTTTATTCGATCTCATGATCTACTTCACGATCTACTTCACGATACAGAGGCATTTTGTATGCATTTTGTATGCATGCTGAGCCACTGGCTCAGCCTGAGGGTTTATTCGATCTCATGATCTACTTCACGATCTACTTCACGATACAAAGGCATCTCAGTCAGCTCTTCAGGAGACACATCTGCATACTTACTTAACCACTCTGGTTCTATAGCCTTGCCTTTTATGTCTGCTGGATTCATTTTAACGACATACACAGCTTGCCTCTTTCTGAGCCCTTTTAATAATTTAGAAGTCTTGACTAATTGCAGCATAGGGGATCCAAAAATTCCAATCTCTTGAACTTTATTCTCGTGAAGACCTAGCCCTATTTCATAAGAGGGCTATACATAGGGCTTATGCATACCCTATGCATAGCCTATGCATAAGGCTATGCATAATCCCTATTGCATAAGGCCTATGCATAAGAGGGCTATGCATAGGGATTATGCATACCCTATGCATAGCCTATGCATAAGGCTATACATAAGCCCTATTCATAGCCCTATTGCATAAGAGGGATATGCATATGTCTTATTGCATAAGAGGGCTATGCATAGGGCTTATGCATGTCCTGTGCATAAGGCTATACATAATCCCTATGCATAAGGCTATGCATAAGCCCTATTGCATAAGGCCTATGCATAACCCTATTGCATAAGAGGGATATGCATAAATCCTATTGCCTATTGATGTAACCCTACTCCCCGGCACCCAAGGGTGCAAAAATACAAAGACAAGAAGCACAAAAATGAAGAAAGAGGACTTACCGTATGAGAGGCTATGCCCAAAACCTTGCTCACTTGAATAATCCTACAAAAAAGAATTATAATAAATAAAAGAGATAGTCCTCATTAACACATTAGTAAGCAAGAAGAACAAGAGAAAAAAGAGGTGAGTACCCTAAATCCTACTTTTAATGCATAAGTTAATGGAAAAACTAGTTTATGTTAAGCCTCAACCCTAGCATTATGCATATTAGAATTATTAATAAAAAGCTTTGATGGAGAGCTCTCCATCAAAGCTCTCTATTGGAGCTCTATGCATTAGGCTAGGATTAGGGGAAAGGGAGAGGAAAGACAGGGAAAGGGAGAAAAGGAGAGGGGAAGGGAGAAAAGCTCACATAAAACTATGTCCAAGCTTTCCATGAAAGCTTGGAAGAAGACATGAAACCATGAAAGCATGAAGAAAGCAAGAAAGTTCTTACCTTGGAGAGGGAGACTTGATTGATGCAAAATCCTTGAGGGATGAGTTGAGGTGGGAGGAATACTTCAGGGCTGTAGGCATAGGCTGTGCATGCGCAAGATAGGGGAAGTAGGTAGGTATTAACACCCATCAGTTGCGATTTAGGCGAGAGTCACAGTTTCGCAGGTCATTGTTGCTGCTAAGCAATAAAATTTCGCTGCTAGCTTCGCTGGTGAGAGTAGTGAAGTTTCATTGCTGAGCAGCATATTTTCACTATTGCTAGGCAACGAATTTTTGCTGTGTGCAACAAAAATCCGCTGCTGTGGGGTCACTGTTTAGCAATGAAACCTTGGGTAATTTTCTATTTGCAGTACTGGATGTTAGTGTGTTTTGTATGAACCCTAAATCAGTTTAGCCAGGCTAAAGATGTCTGACAATCATGATCAAGGGCCAAAATTTGGATCTAAGGCATGGTTAAGAGAAAACGATCGATGTGTGTGTGATCGATACAAGGGCCAGTATATATATACGACAATGTCATATAGCAATTGAGCATGTTCGGACATATAGTCTTCATTAGGTAGTGGCATGACCAAGTGCGGATGATGACATGGATGAGAACCATAGGAGAGTTCTAGGTAACATGCCACACCATTCAGTGACATCGGGTAAGAAGGTGGCATGGTTTAGAATATTTCATGTTCTATATACTCTCCTTGCTAATATTTGGACATATTATTTCTTACCCTATATTATAGGCTTATCAAGAAAATTCTACCCCCTCAAAATCTATTACCGAACTCACGAGATGGGTGTCGTAAAATGTTCTCTATTCTAGGTATGGATTACACAAAAATACATGCATGTCCCAATGATTGCATGCTATTTATTAGAGGGGTTAATAAATATGTAACACAATGTCTACAATGTGGGGAGAGCCACAATAGGGATGATTTGCAAGGAGATAAAGTTCCCCGAAAGGTTTTAAGACACTTCCCTGTCATTCCGAGCATCCACATGTTTAAACGTAAGGGGTTGTAGAACTCATGAAGTGGCATGCTCCTCATCGCTCAATCAATGACATCATAAGGATTGTAGCTGATTCACTAGCATGGCAACATGTGGAGTATCAATGGTCAGAGTTTAAAGATGAGTCTCGTCACTTATATCTTGGCTTGGACATGGATGGTGTTAACCCATTTGGCTTCAAGTCCACATCATGGTCTACTTGGCCTATTGTATTGGTAAATAACAAGCTCCCTCCATGGGTGGCAATCAACAAAGTTCATATCATGCTTTCTCTCCTTGTACTAGGTACGTATAACATGGCAAACATGGATATGTACCTCGAGCCTTTGATTGAGGAGCTTGAGACACTATGGCGAGGTATCAAAGTACATGACATTTCAAGGCCAATAAATAGGCATGAGGCGAAGATGAGAGGAGTTTTTCTTTAGACGATGCATGACTATCCAAGGTTCTCAGAGTGCTCAAGTACCTACTTGAACCTTATATGCATAAGGGTTTAGCCTTTAAACTTTAATTTTATATCTCTATCTCAATCATCTCAATTTTAAAATAGGTTTGGCAACCTTCAGACATCATGCATGTCTGATTTGCGGACCATCTCTTGTTTCAGAAAGACCCTCTACACTTAAGAAGGTGGTGTATGATAAACATCATCGATTTCTCCCTCCTTCACATCCTAAGTATGTGCCACATGATGTCTCACCACTTGTGATGAGATGTAGAGATTAGTTTGAGGCATGGAGAATCACTCCCAATCCACC
The DNA here is from genome assembly GCF_041138505.1 of Cibotium barometz. Classification (NCBI taxonomy): domain Eukaryota; kingdom Viridiplantae; phylum Streptophyta; class Polypodiopsida; order Cyatheales; family Cibotiaceae; genus Cibotium; species Cibotium barometz. The sequence continues at coordinate 31,687,152 of NC_141092.1, read as the reverse complement.
ACCAAATGGGATGTCTAGAAACTCAATCTTCTTTCGACTTCCATATTGGTGTGACATGAAGATCAATCATCTCTTAGATACCATGCATATCTTCAAGAATGTGGCAACAACAAGTATTTGGGACCTAGATTTAATTGATAAAAGAGATACAAAGGGTGCAAGGGATGACTTACAAAACATTGGATGCCTTTAAAGTGCATGGCCAATCGAAAGTAAGAGTGGCAAAATAGTCCTACCAAGGCACCATGGGTATTAACCAAGAGGGAGCACAATAAGGTGAAAAGTGTGATCGTACACCAATGGGAGTAATGCATTCAAAGTAAAGTAATCTATGGTACTGTAAGTAGAGCCCTAACACTGGCACAACCCGGTGGCCTGGCGGACCCGTTTCCCATAATCCCTTGATCCGACAAAAATTCTCTATTGATTTAGGATAGAAGCTTCCTACCTGCCAGCCACCATAAACATCAACTTTCACTGCTCTTCACAAGGGGGACCCCCAGTCTCTACACGATGGACACACACCCAAAGGCGTCTCTCTGCAGAACCTCAGCCAGCCTGTCCTTCTACGAGGCGACTCTTTCCCTGCAGGTGGTCCGTAGTTGCTCGCCCAGGCTCTACTCAGCTACAGCCAACCCAAGCTCTTCTTGCACCAGCGCCTGCACTAACTTCACCATACAAAAAAAAACTGGCCACTGTCTTTGGTCGCTAACCACCGGCGACCCCCAAAACAACTTGAGCCCGTCAACTCTGGTGTCAACCTTCCATGCATCCGGCGCCCTCCTTCGCTGACATACCCTATGGCAGCTCCCCTGGATGTTTCCAGCAGCTGCGCCAACACTAGTCACCTCTCCCTCTTCTCCGTTAGCTCTGCATGCTCACCAAAGAAGCCTCCTACCGGCTGGAACACAAGACCAAAGCCTTCTAGGTTGCCTCACTTGGCCAGTCTCTGCTGCTGCTGGCAGCAAACACCTTCAGCAGCACCGTGGTGGCCTCCTTCTTTACGTGTGGCTGTGCCCGAGAGCCCCCACCCTCTACAAGATGACTTCCTCACTCTTCAATCCTCGCCAGCTTCCAGAACTCGCACGCTGGCATCTACGCTGGCTGCAAGGAGGCAAACAGCCAAGTGGCCTTTCACATTGGCGGCCACATCAGCATCATTATTTTATTTCTTTCTTTTCCCTAAGGTCTAGAAGATGGCCGCCTAATGCTTTTCACACTAAAGCTCAAGCATACTATCCACACCAATATTTTATGGCTCTTATGCTTCCACATCTTCCAACATAACTTTCCAGTGCCCACTCATCTCTTGGTCACGCACACACCCAGAGCCATCGAACGGCTGATATCACCTGCAGAGCTGACCCCCACATTCCAGACAAGCCTATACATGCTCACAGAAAAACCGTCCACCCTGTACATCTGCCAATGCATTCAAAGCCAAACTCTTCACACATGCCATGCATCCTGTATGTACACAGACCAAAAATACCTTTCAAAAAAACTCCTAACATACTTTGCCAACCACCTAGCCTGCAGGACATTCATGTCCTAGTAGTTAGTATCCATAAACTGTCAGCGTCTAGGATCAAATGGCCATTGTTGCATGTCTCTTCCAATTATACACGCCTGCCCATCTAGTTCATCTAGGTGATATACCAATTGGGAGTTCCTTTGATTCAAAACGAAGGGCATTTCACCATTATGACTATCCTCTTCATGCACACTCTTAGCATCACCAAAAACTGGGTCTGCATAACCCACATCCACATCTTCTTCTTCTTGGGTCAATCCCAAACATACTTGGGCCTCACTTGCCCACTTCACAGCCACAGTTAAAAGCATATGCATTAACATTTTGCAACCCAAATCCTTGGGCTTTTGATTACTTGGCTCATAAGCATTCACTGTTGTGGAAAAATTTTCGTCTTTTTCCAGCATAGCATTCCCAGACCTCATAACCCCAAATTCACCTGACTCTAGCTCCCACATGCCAGGTTGCTCAAGCAGTAGTTCTTCTTCAACCGGTTCAATAAGAAAATTCCCAAAATCCAGCACATAAACATTGCTCTCACTCACAGGATCATCCGTGATGACCAGCTTTCCACTTCCACTGTCCTCTTTGGAAGAGAGACTCATTTCCGAAGGTGCTTCAAGCATCATCTTGTCCTCTACTTCCTCATTTCCAACCACCTTTGGTTCTTTTTCAGGCTCAAGATTTTCCCTTGTCTCACCCCTCGTGTCAAATCCTACTAGATCCTCCATTTGCAGTCCATCTCCTTCAATCTCTTCATCTACTTGCTCTTCCACTCCATCCTCTTCTTGTAGATCATCTTTTGTCTCTCCCCTCCTCCCCTTAGGTTCCTGAACTGGCTCTTTAAGCCAAGAGAAGCATCTGTCGACATTTAAATTCCTGCCTATGATTGGCAAAACCTTATTCTCTGCAAGAATTTTCTCTGATTGAACTTTAGAAGCATAAGTAACATCACTCAACACACCTTGACTAGTGGAAACATTATCAGAAATTTGGTAATTCTCATAACCATAAGCTGGCATAACATCCACCGCTATAGACTTCACAGTGCTCTCATTAAACTACCCAGAATCTTTGGCAACTGCCTTAGGATTTACCTGGTACATTCCCCTATCAATTTGTTGGTACACAGTAGGTGTTTGTTGCACAAAATCAACCTGGACCGTATTCACATCAAGACAACCATTCTTGACCACTTCATCTTCCTTGATCATCACATAATCCGCCATTTTCTTCAGCTTCCATTCTTTCTCTTCCGCAATCCTCACCGCCTCTTCATAAGTAGAAGGTTGCTTCAAGTCCACTTTTACCAACAAACTTTGCTTCAAACCTGCTATGAATCGCATCTTCTTCACAAACATGGGGGGTACTTTTGTTTCAAGAGCTAAACACTATCTTGTCCATAGCTCACTGAAAATTGTAGCATAACTTGCCACACTCTGGCTTTCACCTTGCTTCAACTGTGTTGGAGCTCCTTCCAAACGTCATTGGGACCTTCTCTTCTCTGAAACTCCTTTGTAAGGGCTTCTCTCAGGTTTTCCACCATCGTCATTCGAGATGAGCTACCAATCGTTCTTTTTGCTTCAAACCCTCAAAGCCATGTACCCGATGTGCCCTTCAAAAAGATCTGGAAGAGCCTTAAAATTTGATCCGGATTATCCACATGGTTGGTAATACATGCTACCTCCATTTGCTCCAGGAAATCCTCTACATCCTTATTCTTATCACTGTGAAACTCAGGATAAGCAAACGCCATGGTTGCAACCTTTAAACTGAAGGAACCTGAAGAAAGATTCTCAGTGGGGGCACCAGAAAACTGTCGAGAGGCTGGGAAAAGAAGAAATGCCTCTACAGCTACCTACCCAGCAGCCTTGGAAGACACAACAAACATGCAAGCAATGCTGGATGAGATTGGCATCTCTCAGAGGAGGCAAATAGCCAAGTGGCCTTTCACATTGGCGGCCACGTCAGCATCATTATTTTATTTCTTTCTTTTCCCTAAGGCCTAGAAGATGGCTGCCTAATGCTTTTCACACTAAAGCTCAAGCATACTATCCACACCAATATTTTATGGCTCTCATGCTTCCACATCTTCCAACATAACTTTCCAGTGCCCACTCATCTCTTAGTCGCGCACACACCCCAGAGCCATCGAACGGCTGATATCACCTGCAGAGCTGACCCACATTCCAGACAAGCCTATACATGCTCACAGAAAAACCGTCCACCCTGTACATCTGCGAATGCATTCAAAGCCAAACTCTTCACACATGCCATGCATCCTGTATGTACACAGACCAAAAATACCTTTCAGAAAAACTCCTAACATACTTTGCCAACCACCTAGCCTGCAGGACATTCATGTTGTAAGATTCCTCCCCCAACCCCTTTTTGATGTCTAGTATATTCCCCTGTAATCAATTCCTTTTCTAAAATATAAGAGATCTTGTTTGTGGCTGTTTTAACCTAGAGAGAGAAAATATTCTAGAGAGAGAATATTCAGATTTTGAATATTTTTGGATAGAAAATTAACTCATCTTATTAAAATAAGTTTCCCTGAAATAGAAATTCAAAAAGAATTTTCCAATGTGCAATTGGAATTAATTGGAAATAAGTATAAAGAACCTTAGTCTAAGGGTCTAGATTTTCAGAAATTTTTAGATTATGGTCCAATTAAGGTTCTTATGGGCCAATAGCATCAATCCATGTGTAGGGAGGAGATAAATCCAAGTTGTAAAAGAAGATACCCAAAAATGAGTAAATGCTCACATAAGATGAAGAGTTGAAAATGTACAAGATTTATTAGTAAAAAAACTATGAGCAATATTAAAAATATGAGATATTTTGGGTATCCAAAAATGAGTAAATGCTCACATAAGATGAAGAGTTGAAAATGTACAAGGTTTATTAGTAAATAAACACATATGTAAGGAAGGGGAGTTCTTTAAAGGAGGTGCATATTTCACATAAGATGAAGAGTTGAAAATGTACAAGGTTTATTAGTAAATAAATACATATGTAAGGAAGGGGAGTTCTTTAAAGGAGGTGCATATTTCACATAAGATGAAGAGTTGAAAATGTACAAGGTTTATTAGTAAAAAAACTATGACACATATGTAAGGAAGAGGAGTTCTTTAAAGGAGGTGCATATTTCACATAAGATGAAGAGTTGAAAATGTACAAGGTTTATTAGTAAAAAACTATGAGCAATAAAATTTTGACACATATGTAAGGAAGGGGAATTCTTTAAAGGAGGTGCATATTTCACATGCTTGAATGAGTTTTAAACTCAAAAATAATGTGATATTTTTATCTCTCATCTCTCTTGAACCAAACCAAATCAAAATGGAACCAAACCGAATCAAAAAGTAACCAAACTAGGTCCAAATCTAGTCCAAATTCAACCAAACTGACTTGGAAAATTCTAGAATCAGTTGTTTGGTTAGGAGCTCAAATTTTCCTATAAATAGAAGCCTCCCCTTGTTGAAAAAAATATAGTGTCTTATGCTTTGTCACTCTACTCCACCTAAGCCAAAATATATAGTGTCTTATGCTTTGTCACTCTACTCCACCTAAGCCAAAATATATAGTGTCTTATGCTTTGTTACTCTACTCCACCTAAGCCAAAATATATAGTGTCTTATGCTTTGTTACTCTACTCCACCTAAGCCAAATTAGATAGAGTCTTATGCTTTGTTACTCTACTCCACCTAAGCCAAATTAGATAGAGTCTTATGCTTGTTACTCTACTCCACCTAAGCCAAAATATAGAGTGTCTTATGCATTGTTACTCTACTCTACCTAAGCCAAGAGTTGTGAATTCTTTAATAATTCACTAGTTTTTGATACTTCTCTCTTTCTTCAATCCCCATTGGTGGCTCCATCAACATACTAAACCAATTGATTGGTTGGGGGCCTCTACCGTGAATAAAGAATCAAGCAAATTATAAGGTAAGTATATTGAATTTTGATCTTTCTATAATTTCTCAATGATTCTCTCTTCTCAACCCCTCTCAAGCTTGAGAAGTTTAATTGGTATGGTTTTTTAAATGCTATTGAAGTTAAGTGGTGAATAGTAGTGAAGAGTTACATAATTTAATAAATGCTATAGAAGTTAATTTCCATTTATGTTTAAATTCTAATGGTTTTTATGTAATTTCTCTCTCTCACTCAAGAAATGGTCATACTCATGACCCATTCTCAATCCAAATGAAGCTTTTCATAAAGCTTTTTCTTAATCCAAGATTAAGCTATGCTTGAGGCCAAATTAATGGCTTTTTGCTATGCTTTTAGTTTATGCACATTAATGATTCAATCCATTATGGATTGATGACCCAATTAGAGACCATTCTAATTGTTTTCTTAATGATCCAATTAGAGACCATTATGGATTGATGATCCAATTAGAGACCATTATGGATTGATGATCCAATTAGAGACCATTCTAATTATTTCTTTAATAATGAGCTTTATCCCTTAGAAAAAAATTGAGATTTATCAGTCATAGTAGCGGAGCTATGGCAAAATTTTTATAGAAATTACGCATAAAATAAATTCATTCAAAGTATAAAAAGAGGAATTCCTACCATATTCTAGGAACTATCATCCTAGATTAATTAAAAGAATTTTATTATGCATGGAGATGTGGATGTTGCATGTAGATGTAGATGTATGGATGTGAGTGTGAATGTGGAGGTGGATGTATGCATGGGACGTGGATGTATGCATGTAGAAATAGATGTGTAGATGAGGATGTAAATGGAGATGTGGATGGATGCATGTAGATGTAGAGGTATAGATGTAGATGTGAATAGAGATGTGGATGTATACATGTAGATGTAGATGTATAGATGTAGATGTGGATGTGGAGGTGGATGGATGCATGTAGATGTAGATGTATAGAAGTAGATGGGAATGGAGATATGGATGTATGCATGTAGATGTAGTTGTGAATGGAGATGTATATGTATACATGTAGATGTAGATGTATAGATGTAGATGTGGATGTGGATGGGGATGTATGCATGTAGATGTAGGTGTATAGACGTAGATGTGGATGTAGAGGTGGATGTATGCATGTAGATGTAGATGTATAGATGTGGATGTGAATGTGGAGTGGATGTATGCATGTAGATGTAGATGTATGGAGGTGAATGTGAATGTGGATGTGGATGTATGCATAGGGATGTAGATGTATGCATGTAGATGTGAATGTACGCATATAGTTGTGGATGTATGGATGTGAATATACGATTGTGATGTGAGGGAATCCGAAGTGATGAGATGGAAATGATGTGATGGGATGAGTATACATATAAATGGAATATGGAATAAGTAATGTAGATTGAGGAGGGATAATGTGGAAAAATGAAAGTTAAAATAGAAATTGTATTGTAAACTGTTTGTAAATGCTGTTTGTAAATGCTGTCTGTAAATGATTGTTTTATGTCAAGAATGCTGGGGGGAGCATTTTGACCGTCTTGTGATTAAGGTCGTGATGAGAAAGTTGCAACTGCTGACGGGGAGTCAATGAAGGACGTCTCGCGTAGCAAGGTCGGCCGAGGTCTTGACCAGCCTCGGTGCGATTAAAATGGTGAGCTTCCGGTACGGTGGATGAGGGGCCAAGGAAGCGGCCTATGCGTGAAGCGCTAGGTTACCTGCGAAGGATCCTAGAGGGTGCTGACCATACGGTGCTCGGGCTCTGGGTCGCCTAGGATACCCACGCGTGCGTCGAGGAAGATATTGGAACAGAGTTGGAGTTGTTTTCTGAAATCGAGCATGGATCTGGTTGATTGACCTTGCTGGTCTTCAATGGATGAGTCCATGGCTCCTTATATGGATCTGTTGGTTGATCTTGCTGATCTTCAACGAGAGTCCATCATGTTAAGTGATTATATTGCCAAGTATTATGGGCTAGGAACTATCGAACGGCTCCTGAGCGTTCTAGTTGCCAATGATGCCATAGATACTCTGATGAAGGAATGATGGGAAATTAAGAATCAATTGGAAAAATTGGAAGATGGTGATCAATGATACTATGGTTTTATTAAAGGATTGTTTTAAACTGGTTGAATCTGGTTGAAAAAGGCAATTTCATATTGGGTGTGTGAGTGGTGTGACTAGTTTTATTTTGCATGAACATCCGGCTAGGGGGCCTTGGAACTCTTTTCCTTGGTACCCGGGACAAAACCTAACCAAATTTTTAATTGGATCCCATCACTACAGTGGTTGGGCGGTTGGCTAGCCCATGGGATTGGATGGGGTTAGGCTGGACTGATGGATCCGTAAATCGAGACTCAAACTTTTGTTTTTACGATAGAAAAAAAAAAAAATAAATCCCGGACAGAAACTGTTCTATGGATAGGAATCAACGGCTGTGCCTCTTGAATGGGGAAAAAAGCGTTGATCCCAATGATCCAAGTGCAAGTTTCTTCCTTGAACTGACTAAGTATCTTATAGATGTAATCGGATTATCTCGATCAGAAATGATCTTGACTACGTTAGAGTAAAAAGTTATCCTGGTGGAATCGCCCGTGCTTTCCGGTAGAGGAAGTTTTTCCAGGTTCAGTTTTGGAACAACCGACGGATTAGTCTCTTATCCGGATATCCGTGGGCGAGGCCCCGAGTGTGGGACCCCTGTCCCGCGCGAGAAGCGCTACTTCCGCTGCCAGTACCCTGAATCCGTTGCTCGGTGGGAACAGGGATCTTACAATTGGTATCAGAGCATTTGGTTAATAAAGAGCAACTGAGAAGACAAATATGTCAAAAATTTATCAAGAAACACAAAAAGGTTATAATTGTGTGATATAATTCATACAATTTGATAGTCGTAATTTTGGTAATTGGGTCTTCAGATGGAAGTACCGCAATTATATAGAAACCCTGACTTGCTTGAGGCCTAGACATGATAGTATTTACCTTATAATTCCAAGGGCCGTGACTACCCGTACATACCGAGAGTATACTGCAGCTCTTTACTGACAGTATATACGAGTAAATCTAAGACTTGAAATTATAAGCGTTAATGCTATCTAGATGATGATTTTGAATGTGATTGATATGATTTTTAATTCTGTTTGAGAATTGATGAATTGATTTGGATTCTGATTGAAAATGCTGATTGAAAAATGTTGATTTTAAAAATTAGTTGAAATATAATGAAACCACAATGAGGGGGAATGGGACGAGACCCTGTGATGATATTCATAACTAGAAAGATGATAACGAATTCAGCAAATCACTATGAGATTAGTGGGTTGTGCTGTCAGATTGCTACTGTTAATACTTGACCGGTAGATCGAGTTAAGGGATGTCAAATTGAGAACTTACTTGACTGAAATTTCCGTGGAGGAATGTTCCGAAGGAAACTTTTCGGTCTAATGGACCATTATCATGTTAAAGATATGAATGATATAATCTGAATGAATTGTTATTTAATGATGAGTTCTATATAAGGGATATTTATCCCAGTGTTCTGTTGGATTGACTAGAATATAAGGAACCCCAGAATAAAATTGGATCTTAAGAAAAAGAGCTGTCCTCTACCTTGCGAGACGAGGACATCTCGCACTTTTTAAGTGGGGTAGAATGTAAGATTCCTCCCCAACCTTCGAAGCATACAGGGGTAAGAATCTTCCTTTCTGATCTTATAATTATTCCCTCTCTAAAATAAAAGAAAGTTTCTGTTTAAAAAAGGAAGACCCTTTCCCTAGAATACTTCTCAGGAGTCCCACCTGTTTTAAGGCTTTAGAACAATGAGTCCAGAAGTGAGAATCGGTGTTTTGGATACCAAGGTTTTGGTTTTCATTCGAGTATGGCCCAAAAGAAGTTCTTTATCTCTTGGGGAGTATAAGAAGTTATCCCCCAGATATTGTGACCCTTATATCTGAATTCAATGAAAGTAGGTGACTTAGCCTACAAGTTTCTTTTATTCCCTCATCTCAAAATTCTTAATGCCTTCTATAGAAAAATGTGTCAAACTCAAATCATGGAAAGACGGTAAAACTTCAGTGGCAAGTTACCGTTGGCTTCTAGGTTACGCTAGCTCCTTCCTTTATATAAGTCGTAACTTTTACTTGTCACTCACAGTAATCTTACTCCCATCAATCTCCTTTCTTTCTTAATCTCCTTCATGGCTTGGCAACAGGAATTAGTTTTATCCTTGATGATTTCTCACCTTCAAGACGCAAGAGAGTCTGTGAAGAAAGACTTTATAGAACAGTATGAGCGCTCACTTTTTCCTCACCTAGGAACTTCTGTAGCGCAGACCAAATGGCGGACCTATCAAAACATAACTAGGGTAACACCCTGGGGTCAGCAGCACTTTCGTAACAATGTCCGCTTGGCCATGGTTATCGAAGCCTTGGGTTTGGGTCCCCGATACTACTGCGTCATGAGATCAAGGCATCTTGGGTTTTCTGAGCGGGTCTTCTTACTGGCGTGTTTTCTTCCTCATGAGAAGATATGCCTTTACCCCGTTTTTGGCTTGCCTCTCAGAGGTCCTTTTGTTAGATCACCTCATACCACTGAGATAGGTGCGGCAATAACCAGCAGAATCATTCCCATAGATGAGTTACCCTATACTTGTGCAGCTTGTGAGGACTGCTTTTGTGACCATATGATGGACGGGCTTATGGAAGTGTAAAGAGTTCTTCTATCTTTACTGTATAAGTCCCGTGAATGAATAAAGTTTAAATCTTGTTCTTATTTTGAATCTTGCTCTCTTTAAGACTTTTCTTGGTGGTTAATCGTGATTAAAATTTTTCTCTAAGTCTCATATTCGTGCATCTTGCGAAATTATTCCAAGTTGCGAGATGAGGACATCTCGCGTTTTTTAAGTGGGGTAGAATGTAAGATTCCTCCCCCAACCCCTTTTTGATGTCTAGTATATTCCCCTGTAATCAATTCCTTTTCTAAAATATAAGAGATCTTGTTTGTGGCTGTTTTAACCTAGAGAGAGAAAATATTCTAGAGAGAGAATATTCAGATTTTGAATATTTTTGGATAGAAAATTAACTCATCTTATTAAAATAAGTTCCCCTGAAATAGAAATTCAAAAAGAATTTTCCAATGTGCAATTGGAATTAATTGGAAATAAGTATAAAGAACCTTAGTCTAAGGGTCTAGATTTTCAGAAATTTTTAGATTATGGTCCAATTAAGGTTCCTATGGGCCAATAGCATCAATCCATGTGTAGGGAGGAGATAAATCCAAGTTGTAAAATAAGATACCCAAAAATGAGTAAATGCTCACATAAGATGAAGAGTTGAAAATGTACAAGATTTATTAGTAAAAAAACTATGAGCAATATTAAAAATATGAGATATTTTGGGTATCCAAAAATGAGTAAATGCTCACATAAGATGAAGAGTTGAAAATGTACAAGGTTTATTAGTAAATAAACACATATGTAAGGAAGGGGAGTTCTTTAAAGGAGGTGCATATTTCACATAAGATGAAGAGTTGAAAATGTACAAGGTTTATTAGTAAATAAACACATATGTAAGGAAGGGGAGTTCTTTAAAGGAGGTGCATATTTCACATAAGATGAAGAGTTGAAAATGTACAAGGTTTATTAGTAAAAAAACTATGACACATATGTAAGGAAGAGGAGTTCTTTAAAGGAGGTGCATATTTCACATAAGATGAAGAGTTGAAAATGTACAAGGTTTATTAGTAAAAAACTATGAGCAATAAAATTTTGACACATATGTAAGGAAGGGAAATTCTTTAAAGGAGGTGCATATTTCACATGCTTGAATGAGTTTTAAACTCAAAAATAATGTGATATTTTTATCTCTCATCTCTCTTGAACCAAACCAAATCAAAATGGAACCAAACCGAATCAAAAAGTAACCAAACTAGGTCCAAATCTAGTCCAAATTCAACCAAACTGACTTGGAAAATTCTAGAATCAGTTGTTTGGTTAGGAGCTCAAATTTTCCTATAAATAGAAGCCTCCCCTTGTTGAAAAAAATATAGTGTCTTATGCTTTGTCACTCTACTCCACCTAAGCCAAAATATATAGTGTCTTATGCTTTGTCACTCTACTCCACCTAAGCCAAAATATATAGTGTCTTATGCTTTGTCACTCTACTCCACCTAAGCCAAAATATATAGAGTCTTATGCTTTGTTACTCTACTCCACCTAAGCCAAATTAGATAGAGTCTTATGCTTTGTTACTCTACTCCACCTAAGCCAAATTAGATAGAGTCTTATGCTTGTTACTCTACTCCACCTAAGCCAAAATATAGAGTGTCTTATGCATTGTTACTCTACTCTACCTAAGCCAAGAGTTGTGAATTCTTTAATAATTCACTAGTTTTTGATACTTCTCTCTTTCTTCAATCCCCATTGGTGGCTCCATCAACATACTAAACCAATTGATTGGTTGGGGGCCTCTACCGTGAATAAAGAATCAAGCAAATTATAAGGTAAGTATATTGAATTTTGATCTTTCTATAATTTCTCAATGATTCTCTCTTCTCAACCCCTCTCAAGCTTGAGAAGTTTAATTGGTATGGTTTTTTAAATGCTATTGAAGTTAAGTGGTGAATAGTAGTGAAGAGTTACATAATTTAATAAATGCTATAGAAGTTAATTTCCATTTATGTTTAAATTCTAATGGTTTTTATGTAATTTCTCTCTCTCACTCAAGAAATGGTCATACTCATGACCCATTCTCAATCCAAATGAAGCTTTTCATAAAGCTTTTTCTTAATCCAAGATTAAGCTATGCTTGAGGCCAAATTAATGGCTTTTTGCTATGCTTTTAGTTTATGCACATTAATGATTCAATCCATTATGGATTGATGACCCAATTAGAGACCATTCTAATTGTTTTCTTAATGATCCAATTAGAGACCATTATGGATTGATGACCCAATGAGAGACCATTATGGATTGATGATCCAATTAGAGACCATTATGGATTGATGATCCAATTAGAGACCATTCTAATTATTTCTTTAATAACTGCACAGGGTGGACGTGAGCACTACAGGACATTCCGACCGATGTGATCTCATCTGAGCATGGAGGGAGCACCGAGTCATCATCTGGGTCTGAGTAGTACTCAGACTTATAGTATCACATTCCATATTGAGAATGTGGTTGTATATATTTTTTTGTAAACTGAAGCCATGGGCTACTTCGAGATATGGCCTCCCTTGTATATATGTGTGAAATTTTGATAGTAATATTGAATCGTGAATCGATAGTATTACATTCATGTCTGTCTTGAATCGTGTATTGACAATGTATGCATTCATGTCGTTCTTGTCTTAATTTCCCTCGTGCATATGTTCTTCGTGGATGGTCTAATGCACAAAAAAAAAAATCCAGAGAGTGTTATTGGGTGTTGGAATGCTGGAACAGTATTCAAGCACCAAATAGCACTCTCTGGATTTTTTTTTTTGCTCTCTGTTCGCGTGTATAAACGCGTCAGGACTGCTAAAAATCGCGTGTATATACGCGGATACTCTGTAAAATACGCGTGTATAAATGCGTCAAAACTAACAATTACGCGTGTATAAGTGCATCTAAATTAAAAAACGCATGTATAGACGCATGTATCAACGCGTCTGAGTACATCTGAAATGAACAGAACGCGTGTATACACCCGTGTATGAGCGCGTCTGGGAGGTCCTATACACGCGCTTTTACACGCATGTCTCTGGCCGCGATTATACACGCGCTGATGCACGGGCCCGCTACTTTTTTTCACAAGTCATTTTTAGCGGCTAGGAGCGCGGGTATGAGCCCGATCCCTTGTAGTGATATGGTGCTAGTTAGTGTTAAAAAACCATTCTAAGGAGGATCAAACACTAGCTCCATTGCATAGTTGAATAGAAATGAAGAAGATGAAGTTAAGCTACTAATCAAGAAGTAATTAGCATAATGATGAGCATAATGACAACATAAGTGAGGGGCAATAAAATGTGTTGATTTCAATAGATGAGAGCCTCTTTATATAGGCTGAAGTACATGAGGATTAAGCTCAAGATTAGGTGTTAATCATCATCTAAATCATCTCCACCTTCCCTCCTAGATTCAAGCACCTAAAAGTGACCACCAACCTTAGAATCTTGCTAATCACACCAATGCTACCTAATCAAGGGATCACGACCCCTTTGGCGGATGTTGAGCTCCTAAATGACTCTTTTACATCATGGTAAGATTGCATAATAACCTTTGTATCCATTTGCCCATAATCTATGACTTTAGTGCATAGTGCTAGTTACAAGGTATGTGCCCTACACATCATTTTAGTGAAGGTGTTTGCCATATTTTTTAACACTCCTCCTCAAACACTGAATCCACTCAATGATGCAGTTGGTCATGCTGACTCTCATGAGCCTAATTAACCACCCAATGCTCAGTGATAGCATGCATGAGCATGGTCTGACTAGCAATGCCATACATAGGTTATGCCAATGTGAACTCAGAGGCTTTAGTCATGCGTACAAAAGAGGTATGGGACGACTTTAGAAGAGTGTGACAAGACGTGGCTACATGTATGAGTGAAGAGGACACCCATGTGTATAGGGCATGCCCTTGCTTTTAGCACTTTAGAATAAATGATTTGATCTAATCATAGATAGGGCCTCATGATGGTGGCCCTTGTCTTCATCTTTTTCTTCTTCTTGGTCTTCTTCCTGCTGCACTTCTTCCATGATGTAGACTCGTTGCATCTTCTTCTTGGCAAAACAATTCTTCTCTACATGGCCAAGTTTGTGACAAAAGTCACAAATGAGATTGTTGTTGTTGTAGCCCTTGTTGTAGTTGCCTTTGTTCTTGCCATACCTACTAGATCCTGCATAATAAGCATTTTCAGTAGACAAGGTTGATGACGATGGAGACTCCATTTGCTTGGTCTTTAGTTTTCTCTTCTCCTCAAGAAGAGATGCTTCAATGTCCACAAGCTTTGATATTGGCATATTGGTCAAGGTTGTGACCACATGGTCATATTCTTCAGGTAAAGATTTAAGTAATACACCAATGGAGACATCTTCATCCATCTTAAGACCTATTCCTGCAAGTTGTGTTAATAGGCCTTTCATGTAGTTCAAATGTGAGGCTAGGGATGTGCCAGACTTCATTTCTAGCTTAAAAAATTCAATGAGCAAACCAAACTTTGAACTTTTAGATCGAGCCCCAAATAGAGTTGCTTAAGCAACTTAATCAATGAGTAATCTCAAATTTACCAAAGTACCTTTTCTGGCTATGGCAGTTCTGGACAGCACCCTGGTTTTTTGCTTGGTGTGTGAAGCACACTCAATCATTTGCAAAACCCTCTTAGGAGGAGTAAGTTTAGGTTCCAATGAAGCCACACCTCAGAGGAATTAGACCAATTTGATGTGTGTGAGCTGCAACAATACTTTTGGTGGTCGCCTATCAAGAACGTGCCTGTTTTGGGGAAAACGAAGTTGCCGGCGACGTGGAGCTATGAATGGTGCAATTGAGGTACCATGCCCCTTAGCAATATTGCTGGTGAAGTGCCCACAAAAGGATTTTGGCAACGGTTACGTGGTTTGTGAGCACCAAGGCCTCCACTCAGCTGCTATTCTAGATCCTATTTTCTAGGAAACCCATAAAAGCTAATGAAACCCTAATTTTCACTAATCTCTTGCTAAGCAAATAAGATGGGGCTTGATTCTAAATGCATGGGCTAGTCCTAGCTCTGATACCATGTTAAAAAACCATTCTAAGGAGGATCAAACACTAGCTCCATTGCATAGTTGAATAGAAATGAAGAAGATGAAGTTAAGCTACTAATCAAGAAGTAATTAGCATAATGATGAGCATAATGACAACATAAGTGAGGGGCAATAAAATGTGTTGATTTCAATAGATGAGAGCCTCTTTATATAGGCTAAAGTACATGAGGATTAAGCTCAAGATTAGGTGTTAATCATCATCTAAATCATCTCCACCTTCCCTCCTAGATTCAAGCACCTAAAAGTGACCACCAACCCTAGAATCTTGCTAATCACACCAATGCTACCTAATCAAGGGATCACGACCCCTTTGGCTGATGTTGAGCTCCTAAATGACTCTTTTACATCATGGTAAGATTGCATAATAACCTTTGTATCCATTTGCCCATAATCTATGACTTTAGTGCATAGTGCTAGTTACAAGGTATGTGCCCTACACATCATTTTAGTGAAGGTGTTTGCCATATTTTTTAACAGTTAGGAAGGGATTGTCTAATCCATATCTAGAGCCACAACAGAGGAGGAATGATTGCAAGATATCTACTATTGTATATATAGGGTCATTGAACATAAAAGGATCCAAAGACCCATGGCTCAAGTTGGGACTTTCAAAGAAAGAATGCCCATGATGAGCCAAATGGTAACACCTCCTATGAGCTTAGCGGATCCTAGTTTTATAGTATCACCCAGCTATATCATGGATCAACCCACATCTTGTTGAAATTTGAGCATAATGATGAGCTATGGTGGATCAAACACTAGAATCAACATAATTAACAAAGTGATTAGTAAGTGATTAAGATGTAATTAGTGAATAATTAGCACATAGATTAATGTAGGCATGGATACTCAAAAACCAGCAAATTCTCATTAGGGCTATGCCTCAATTTATAGAGTTTACATCAAGCATCAAATCCCATTGATTTCTCCATGATTCACTCCCAGAATATCTCCACCTTTTGCCCGATTCTCTCCACCTCTTCTCTTTTTCCTGAATATCTCCCAGAATATCTCCACACTCCTAAATTCCCTCATGCTACCCATTATTCTCTCCCAGTAGATTCTTCTAACCTTTTCACAGGTTCTTTCACAATTACATCTCCTCTTTTACAGCCTCTATCCAAGAGCTTGTTCCCACACACACCCTATTCACTTGTATATTTCAACACCTCCCCTCAAGTGAATAATCCTAGTACACCTAGACACTATACCAAGTTTGCCTCCCTTTACTTGGTAGTCCGCGACCAGTGTCTACTCCTCCCCTCAAGTTATCTCAGCACACCTGGACCCTATATCAAGTTTCTTTCTTACTTGACAGCCTGCGACCAGTGCCTCAAGTCCCTAAACTCCATAGTCCTTGACACTCTCTCTCTCTCTATGTGTCCAAGGCTACTATAAGTGCCCGCGACCTTGACTAAAGTGCTCACACATACATCTACCACGTGGCCTACATCATCGGCGGTGGCTCAGAGGTGGTTTTACTTTATTGGGACAGGTTACATTGGGTTGTGGGGTCTCTCTCTCTCTCTCTCTCTCTCTCTCTCTCTCTCTCTCTCAGAGATTTTCACATGGCTCCTCACTCTTTGGAGCCTCACATCTTCTCTTGTCTTCAGTCTTCTTCTCATGGCAGCATCTCTCCTTGTGGGCAGCTTCTCTTCTCGTGTCCATGTCTTCCTTCAGATCTTCTTCTCGGTGTGGATCCTCTTCTTGGGAAGAGATATTCTTCTTCTTTCATGGCTGGGGCCATGAGCTCGTCCGTCAGGTTATTTTGCTCCATGTGAGCAACATGTTTCAATGTTTTGTTGACAGTTCCTTTGGGCTTTTTATGTTTATTTTGTATCATTATGCAATGCAAACCCAAATTTATGCGGAAGGTCTTACCTCTTGCCTTAATCTGGACAAGGGCAGTGTCTGTTCCCATTTTTACACTGATGCAATGTGCCCAATACATAATGCATATAGCATTCATTCTCATGCACATTCCCAAATGCAACTCTGGCTGTGAATAATCTTGATTTTGAGTGAGATTTACAGGCATTAACCAAGGGTTAAATGCAAAATGATGATTTTCACAATTTTATCAGCACAATTTTTCCAGAAATTACACTAAATTAAGGGTAACCAATTTGTACGAGATGGTTGGAGTATCAAACCAACTCCGATTTACAATCTGAAGCTTTAGGGATCTGTATCAGATACCTAATGGTTAATTTGAACCCTCAATTGCACCAAAGTACAGTGATTAGCACTCATTAATCAGTGATTAGCAAATTAATGCTCTATTTTGTGTGCAAAAAACAGAGTATGCGGGGAGTCTAGATCTGGTACCTTTCACTTCAAATGAGCTCAAATGCTTTCAAAGGCATCAATAGCAATGAGTCTAGTAGAGGATTAAGCCAAGAAACATAAGATTTGACCAAATAATGAAAGCTTAATCTCTGTTTTACCAAAGTCACCTGCAGATTTGATGAAGAGCTTGGATCTCAATGTAGACTTGATGAATTTGATTTCTATCTTCACCAGCTTCTAGAGCATGCTTGATTACCCCTTGTGCTAGGAGGAATTAGAAACATTTGAACTGTGCTTGAAGAAATCTCCATTCTGCTTCAGAAAAACGGCACCCCTTCACTTGCGAAAATCAGCGCTGATTCGTGGCGGTTTGCTGCGTTTTTTGCATAGGCTTAAAGCCAAGGATGTTAGCTAGCTAGTGGTAAAAGCTTTTGCCCTAATTTGATGTGTGCAAGATGCTAGAGATCCTCCACTGCCTGGGGGTGAAGGGGAAGGTGAAAAACTCACTAAAAATTGATTTTTTTTTGCTAATTACCTACTAATCCTAATTAATTAACTAATGGGCTCATAAACCTGGTTGATTCTAGGCATGGCTCTGATACCATGTTGAAATTTGAGCATAATGATGAGCTATGGTGGATCATACACTAGAATAAACATAATTAACAAAGTGATTATTATGATTAAGACGTAATTAGTGAATAATTAGCACATAGATTAATGTAGGCATGGATACTCAAAAACCAGCAAATTCTCATTAGGGATATGCCTCAATTTATAGAGTTTACATCAAGCATCAAATCCCATTGATTTCTCCATGATTCACTCCCAGAATATCTCCACCTTTTGCCTGATTCTCTCCACCTCTTCTCTTTTCCCTAAATATCTCCCAGAATATCTCCACACTCCTAAATTCCCTCATGCTACCCATTATTCTCTCCCAGTAGATTCTTCTAACCTTTTCACAGGTTCTTTCACAATTACATCTCCTCTTTTACAGCCTCTATCCAAGAGCTTGTTCCCACACACATCCTATTCACTTGTATATTTCAACACATCTCCTAACCCACAAGGCCATGCCGTAGGGACTTGAGGGTAGACTAGCATAAACTTCACCTTATTAGATCCTAGATCTACCCTCACCCACCACGACAATACTAGTACAATGCCTCATCGAGTGGATGGCATCACATCAGCTATGGCACCTTTGTGACTGATGTAGATTTTCCTTAGAGACACATGCCCACGGTTACCACGGTAGCCACCAACACCATACATGGAGCCCCCTGTGCACTTGGCATATCTAGTATTACCATTCCTAGAGGGGTCACATCTCATTCTAGTTCACCCATGAAACATCCCTCCCCTAGAGTGAGTGTAATACCAACCCTTTTTATGTGACCAATTGCAACTAATACCCACATGACAAGCATCTATTGGGGGGCCATAAGGCACATGCCTTATGTAGAACATATACTCCCACCAGGGTACCAAAGCATCCTCCTGAAGTGCCATGTGTTGCATCTCTACCTACTCCTATCATTGCTCCTCTTATGCCCGAATTGACTTTACCCATATACTTAGTTGATTTTACAAAGGCCTTGGGAAGAGCAGTAGCAAAAATCATAGTACCTATTGTGAGATATGGTAGTCAACAAAGCCATGGAAAGACTACCCACATAGCCACCCCCCCAAGATAGCTCATAAATTCATTGGAGATGGTGATCTTAGGAGACATTTGGAAGTATTTTATCAAGTTTGTGTGAGGCCCTAGGAGAACGAAATGAGGTTTCCAAGACCAATGCATTTATTCTAACATTAGACGGTAAGGCTGGGGATTGGTATAGGACTCTCAGGTTCGAGGAACACTTGAACTTTACCGTCTCTTAGGAGATTGTTCTTGAAGAAATATGTGTGTGAAGGAGTCTTATGGGGTGTAGCTTCACAACTACACAAAGCCGAGAGGGAAGAAGAGGAATTGGTTAGAGATTTCATTAGCCGTCTCAATCATTTAAACTCTCATTTCCTTCCACATGAATGCTATTCAAATAATAAATTGTTGGATAGATTCATTCATGGGCTTAACCATGAAGAGATTTATAATGGCATAGTCATTAGAGGGATTACTACATGGGATGTAGTCAAAATAAATTCCATCTAACTAGAAGATAATCTTATAGTCAAGGGAGTTAAAGCATTAGATTCTAAATCTACTTCTTTTGGGAGTCATGATGAGAAATATCACTTCCATAGTTAAACCCCTTGCCTAAAGGTAAAACTTTGTGGAGATGAATTTCATAGATTTCATGAAAGCACTCCAAGAGGTAATGAAGACCAATAAAGTCCCCCCTCAATGTGATGACAAGGACATTCGACAAGTGAGTGTCCAGTATCCTAAGGTCATGCTATAATGATAATTATACTTTTTGTATGTTATGGGCATGAAAATTCAAAGCGCCACACAAATTTGTAAACCCTTGCTAATGTTTCTAGGACTCGACAGTTGGCTTTACCGGCCCCATCATAGCCATGAGCCATAATGCCTATAGCAACATCTCAACCCAATGTTGATCAAACAACACAACAACCCATTGCAAGAGGAATCTTCGTTACCTCGACAAGTTTTGGGACTTTGACCTCCACCCAAAGGATCACACGTCTTTATCAAGAAATCTTTAGGAAGCCTATTGATTACCAAGAATATGAGGTTGATGTCAAACCAACCCCCCACCTCTTTGAGGATCTCATAGAGATTCAGCCTTCATCTCTTGAGTACTATTATGTAGTGGCTGGTAGAGGGGGAGTCAAGCTAATTTACCTACTTGATGCGATGGGTAGGGGTTAGTACATTAATTCCATAGATATAAGAATGCCTCTTCAATGCTACCACTATCAAGGTCCCCATCAAGTTTTGGAATTCCCTCCTCTAAAGGTTCCTCATCTCAACGAAGCAATGCTCTCAAACATGCCACTTGATACTTGTAGCCATTGTGGCATAGACCATTGGATTAAGGACTATCCCAACAAGATTGTGGTGAAAAGCCCATAAACAGGACCTATCATGAGACCCCTAAACATGATTGGGGTAAGTAATCAAACTCGAAGGAAGATCCTAAAAAATCTAGACCACACATTGTTGAATTCTGTAAGATTCCTCCCTCAACCCCTTTTTAATGTCTAGTATATTCTCCTGTAATCAATTCCTTTTCTGAAATATAAGAGATCTTGTTTGTGACTGTTTTAACCTAGAGAGAGAAAATATTCTAGAGAGAGAATATTCAGATTCTGAATAATTCTGGATAGAAAAATATCTCTTATCATTCAGATGAGCTCCCCTGAAACAGAAATTTAAAAAGAATTTTTCAATGTGCAATTGGAATTAATTGGAAATAGGTATAAAGAACCTTAGCCTAAGGGTCTAGATTTTCATAAATCTTTAGACTATGGTCCAATTAAGGTTCCTATGGGCCAATAGCATCAATCCATGTGTAGGGAGGAGATAAATCCAATTTGTAAAAGAAGATACCCAAAAATTGAGTAAATGCTCACATAAGATGAAGAGTTGAAAATGTACAAGGTTTATTAGTAAATAAACACATATGTAAGGAAGGGGAGTTCTTTAAAGGAGGTGCATATTTCACATAAGATGAAGAGTTGAAAATGTACAAGGTTTATTAGTAAATAAACACATATGTAAGGAAGGGGAGTTCTTTAAAGGAGGTGCATATTTCACATAAGATGAAGAGTTGAAAATGTACAAGGTTTATTAGTAAAAAAAACTATGACACATATGTAAGGAAGAGGAGTTCTTTAAAGGAGGTGCACATTTCACATAAGATGAAGAGATGAAAATGTACAAGGTTTATTAGTAAAAAACTATGAGCAATAAAATTTTGACACATATGTAAGGAAGGGGAATTCTTTAAAGGAGGTGCATATTTCACATGCTTGAATGAGTTTTAAACTCAAAAATAATGTGATATTTTTATCTCTCATCTCTCTTGAACCAAACCAAATCAAAATGGAACCAAACCGAATCAAAAAGTAACCAAACTAGGTCCAAATCTAGTCCAAATTCAACCAAACTGACTTGGAAAATTCTAGAATCAGTTTGTTTGGTTAGGAGCTCAAATTTTCCTATAAATAGAAGCCTCCCCTTGTTGAAAAAAATATAATGTCTTATGCATTGTTACTCTACTCCACCTAAGCCAAAATATAGTCTCTTATGCTTGTTACTCTACTCCACCTAAGCCAAATTAGATAGAGTCTTATGCTTTGTTACTCTACTCCACCTAAGCTAAAATATATAGTGTCTTATGCCTTGTTACTCTACTCTACCTAAGCCAAGAACTGTGAATTCTTTAATATTTCACTAGTTTTTGATACTTCCCTCTTTCTTCAATCCCCATTGGTGGCTCCATCAACATACTAAACCAATTGATTGGTTGGGGGCCTCTACCGTGAATAAAGAATCAAGCAAATCATAAGGTAAGTATATTGAATGTTGATCTTTTCTATGATTTCTCAATGATTCTCTCTTCTCAACCCCTCTCAAGCTTGAGAAGTTTAATTGGTATGGTTTTTTTTAAATGCTATTGAAGTTAATTGGTGAATAGTAGTGAAGAGTTACATAATTTAATAAATGCTATAGAAGTTAATTTCCACTTATATTTAAATTCTAATGGTTTTTATAATTTCTCTCTCTCACTCAAGAAATGGTCATACTCACGACCCATTCTCAATCCAAATGAAGCTTTTCATAAAGCTTTTCCTTAATCCAAGATTAAGCTATGCTTGAGGCCAAATTAATGGCTTTTTGCTATGCTTTTAGTTTATGCACATTGATGATTCAATCCATTATGGATTGATGACCCAATTAAAGATCATTCTAATTGTTTTCTTAATGATCCAATTAGAGACCATTATGGATTGATGATCCAATTAGAGACCATTCTAATTGTTTTCTTAATGATCCAATTAGAGACCATTATGGATTGATGATCCAATTAGAGACCATTCTAATTGTTTTCTTAATGATCCAATTAGAGACCATTATGGATTGATGATCCAATTAGGGACCATTCTAATTATTTCTTTAATAATGAGCTTTATCCCTTAGAAAAAAAAAATTGAGATTTATCAGTCATAGTAGCGGAGCTATGGCAAAATTTTTATAGAAATTACGCATAAAATAAATTCATTCAAAGTATAAAAAGAGGAATTCCTACTATATTCTAGGAACTATCATCCTAGATTAATTAAAAGAATTTTATTATGCATGGAGATGTGGATGTTGCATGTAGATGTAGATGTATGGATGTGAGTGTGAATGTGGAGGTGGATGTATGCATGGGACGTGGATGTATGCATGTAGAAATAGATGTGTAGATGAGGATGTAAATGGAGATGTGGATGGATGCATGTAGATGTAGAGGTATAGATGTAGATGTGAATGGAGATGTGGATGTATACATGTAGATGTAGATGTATAGATGTAGATGTGGATGTGGAGGTGGATGGATGCATGTAGATGTAGATGTATAGATGTAGATGGGAATGGAGATATGGATGTATGCATGTAGATGTAGTTGTTAATGGAGATGTATATGTATACATGTAGATGTAGATGTATAGATGTAGAGGTGGATGTGGATGGGGATGTATGCATGTAGATGTAGGTGTATAGACGTAGATGTGGATGTAGAGGTGGATGTATGCATGTAGATGTAGGTGTATAGACGTAGATGTGGATGTAGAGGTGGATGTATGCATGTAGATGTAGGTGTATAGACGTAGATGTGGATGTAGAGGTGGATGTATGCATGTAGATGTAGGTGTATAGACGTAGATGTGGATGTAGAGGTGGATGTATGCATGTAGATGTAGATGTATAGATGTGGATGTGAATGTGGAGTGGATGTATGCATGTAGATGAAGGTGTATGGAGGTGAATGTGAATGTGGATGTGAATGTATGCATAGGGATGTAGATATATGCATGTAGATGTGAATGTACGCATATAGTTGTGGATGTATGGATGTGAATATACGATTGTGATGTGAGGGAATCTGAAGTGATGAGATGGAAATGATGTGATGGGATGAGTATACATATAAATGGAATATGGAATAAGTAATGTAGATTGAAGAGGGATAATGTGGCAAAATGAAAGTTAAAATAGAAATTGTATTGTAAACTGTTTGTAAATGCTGTCTGTAAATGATTGTTTTATGTCAAGAATGCTGGGGGGAGCATTTTGACCGTCTTGTGATTAAGGTCGTGATGAGAAAGTTGCAACTGCTGACGGGGAGTCAATGAAGGACGTCTCGCGTAGCAAGGTCGGCCGAGGTCTTGACCAGCCTCGGTGCGATTAAAATGGTGAGCTTCCGGTACGGTGGATGAGGGGCCAAGGAAGCGGCCTATGCGTGAAGCGCTAGGTTACCTGCGAAGGATCCTAGAGGGTGCTGACCATACGGTGCTCGGGATCTGGGTTGCCTAGGATACCCACGCGTGCGTCGAGGAAGATATTGGAATAGAGTTGGAGTTGTTTTCTGAAATCGAGCATGGATCTGGTTGATTGACCTTGCTGGTCTTCAATGGATGAGTCCATGGCTCCTTATATGGATCTGTTGGTTGATCTTGCTGATCTTCAACGAGAGTCCATCTTGTTAAGTGATTACATTGCCAAGTATTATGGGCTAGGAACTATCGAAACGGCTCCTGAGCGTTCTAGTTGCCAATGATGCCATAGATACTCTGATGAAGGAATGATGGGAAATTAAGAATCAATTGGATAAATTGGAAGATGGTGATCAATGATACTATGGTTTTATTAAAGGATTGTTTTAAACTGGTTGAATCTGGTTGAAAAAGGCAATTTCATATTGGGTGTGTGAGTGGTGTGACTAGTTTTATTTTGCATGAACATCCGGCTAGGGGGCCTTGGAACTCTTTTCCTTGGTACCCGGGACAAAACCTAACCAAATTTTTAATTGGATCCCATCACTACAGTGGTTGGGCGGTTGGCTAACCCATGGGATCGGATGGGGTTAGGCTGGACTGATGGATCCGTAAATCGAGACTCAAACTTTTGTTTTTACGATAGAAAAAAAAATAAATCCCGGATAGTAACTGTTCTATGGATAGGAATCAACGGCTGTGCCTCTTGAATGGGGAAAAAAGCGTTGATCCCAATGATCCAAGTGCAAGTTTCTTCCTTGAACTGACTAAGTACCTTATAAATGTAATTGGATCATCTCGATCAGAAATGATCTTGACTACGTTAGAGTAAAAAGTTATCCTGGTGGAATCGCCCGTGCTTTCCGGTAAAGGAAGTTTTTCCGGGTTCGGTTTTGGAACAACCGACGGACTAGTCTCTTATCCGGATATCCGTGGGCGAGGCCCCGAGTGTGGGACCCCTGTCCCGCGCGAGAAGCGCTACTTCTGCTGCCAGTACCCGAATCCGTTGCTCGGTGGGAACAGGGATCTTACAGTTGGTATCAGAGCCTTTGGTTAATAAAGATCACCTGAGAAGACAAATAGGTCAAAAATTTATCAAGAAACACAAAAAGGTTATAATTGTGTGATATAATTCATACAATTTGATATTCAAACTGAAACTCGTAATTTGGTAATTGGGTCTTCAGATGGAAGTACCGCGATTATATAGAATCCCCGACTTGCTTGAGGCCTAGACATGATAGTATTTACCTTATAATTCCAAGGGCCGTGACTACCCGTATATACCGAGAGTATACTGCAGCTCTTTACTGACAGTATATACGAGTAAATCTAAGACTTGAAATTATAAGCGTTAATGCTATCCAGATGATGATTTTGCATGTGATTGATATGATTTTTAATTCTGTTTGAGAATGGATGAATTGATTTGGATTCTGATTGAAAATGCTGATTGAAAAATGTTGATTTTTTAAAAAAAATTAGTTGAAATATAATGAAACCACAATGAGGGGGAATGGGACGAATCCCTGTAATGATATTCATAACTAGAATGATGATAATGAATTCAGCAAATCACTATGAGGTTAATGGGTGTGCTGTTAGATTGCTACTGTTAATATTTGACCGGTAGATCAAGTTAAGGGATGTCAAGTTGAGAACTTGCTTGACTGAAATTTCCGTGGGAGGAATGTTTCGAAGGAAACTTTTCGGTCTAATGGACCATTATCATGTTAAAGATATGAATGATATGATCTGAATGAATTGTTATTTAATAATGAGTTCTATATAAGGGATATTTATCCCAGTGTTCTGTTGGGATTGACCAGAATATAAGGAACCCCAGAATAAATTGGATCTTAAGAAAAAGAGTTGTCCTCTACTTGGCGAGATGAGGACATCTCGCATTTTTTTAAGTGGAGTAGAATGTAAGATTCCTCCCCAGCCTTCGAGGTATACTGGAGTAAGAATCTTCCTTTCTGATCTTATAATTATTCCCTCTCTAAAATAAAAGAAAATTTCTGTTTAAAAAAAGGAAGACCCTTTTCCTAGAATACTTCTCAGGAGTCACGCCTGTTTTAAGGATTTAGAACAATGAGTTTAGAAGTGAGAATCGGTGTTTGGATACCAAGGTTTTGGTTTTCATTCGAGTACGGCCCAAAAGAAGTTCTTTATCTCTTGGGGAGTATAAGAAGTTATCCCCCAGATATTGTGATCCTTATATCTGAATTCAATGAAAGTAGGTGACTTAGCCTACAAGTTTCTTTTATCTCCTCATCTCAAAATTCTTAATGCCTTCTATAGAAAAATGTGTCAAACACAAATCATGGAAAGACGGTAAAACTTCAGTGGCAAGTTACCGTTGGCTTCTAGGTTACGCTAGCTCCTTCCTTTATATAAGTCGTAACTTTTACTTGTCGCTCACAGTAATCTTACTCCCATCAATCTCCTTTCTTTCTTAATCTCCTTCATGGCTTGGCAACAGGAATTAGTTTTATCCCTGATGATTTCTCACCTTCAAGACGCAAGAGAGTCTGTGAAGAAAGACTTTATAGAACAGTATGAGCGCTCACTTTTTCCTCACCTAGGAACTTCTGTAGCGCAGACCAAATGGCGGACCTATCAAAACATAACTAGGGTAACACCCTGGGGACAGCAGCACTTTCGTAACAATGTCCGCTTGGCCATGGTTATCGAAGCCTTGGGTTTGGGTCCCCGATACTACTGCGTCATGAGATCAAGGCATCTTGGGTTTTCTGAGCGGGTCTTCTTACTGGCGTGTTTTCTTCCTCATGAGAAGATATGCCTTTACCCCGTTTTTGGCTTGCCTCTCAGAGGTCCTTTTGTTAGATCACCTCATACCACTGAGATAGGTGCGGCAATAACCAGCAGAATCATTCCCATAGATGAGTTACCCTATACTTGTGCAGCTTGTGAGGACTGCTTTTGTGACCATATGATGGACGGGCTTATGGAAGTGTAAAGAGTTTCTCTATTTTTACTGTATAAGTTCCGAGAATGAATAAAGTTTAAATCTTGTTATTATTTTGAATCTTGCTCTCTTTAAGACTTTTCTTGGTGGTTAATCGTGATTAAAATTTTTCTCTAAGTCTCATATTCGTGCATCTTGCGAAATTATTCCAAGTTGCGAGATGAGGACATCTCGCGTTTTTTAAGTGGGGTAGAATGTAAGATTCCTCCCCCAACCCCTTTTTAATGTCTAGTATATTCTCCTGTAATCAATTCCTTTTTTGAAATATAAGAGATCTTGTTTGTGACTGTTTTATTCTAGAGAGAGAATATTCAGATTCTGAATAATTCTGGATAGAAAAATATCTCTTATAATTCAGATGAGCTCCCCTGAAACAGAAATTTAAAAAGAATTTTCCAATGTGCAATTGGAATTAATTGGAAATAGGTATAAAGAACCTTAGCCTAAGGGTCTAGATTTTCATAAATCTTTAGACTATGGTCCAATTAAGGTTCCTATGGGCCAATAGCATCAATCCATGTGTAGGGAGGAGATAAATCCAATTTGTAAAAGAAGATACCCAAAAATTGAGTAAATGCTCACATAAGATGAAGAGTTGAAAATGTACAAGGTTTATTAGTAAATAAACACATATGTAAGGAAGGGGAGTTCTTTAAAGGAGGTGCATATTTCACATAAGATGAAGAGTTGAAAATGTACAAGGTTTATTAGTAAATAAACACATATGTAAGGAAGGGGAGTTCTTTAAAGGAGGTGCATATTTCACATAAGATGAAGAGTTGAAAATGTACAAGGTTTATTAGTAAAAAAAACTATGACACATATGTAAGGAAGAGGAGTTCTTTAAAGGAGGTGCACATTTCACATAAGATGAAGAGATGAAAATGTACAAGGTTTATTAGTAAAAAACTATGAGCAATAAAATTTTGACACATATGTAAGGAAGGGGAATTCTTTAAAGGAGGTGCATATTTCACATGCTTGAATGAGTTTTAAACTCAAAAATAATGTGATATTTTTATCTCTCATCTCTCTTGAACCAAACCAAATCAAAATGGAACCAAACCGAATCAAAAAGTAACCAAACTAGGTCCAAATCTAGTCCAAATTCAACCAAACTGACTTGGAAAATTCTAGAATCAGTTTGTTTGGTTAGGAGCTCAAATTTTCCTATAAATAGAAGCCTCCCCTTGTTGAAAAAAATATAATGTCTTATGCATTGTTACTCTACTCCACCTAAGCCAAAATATAGTCTCTTATGCTTGTTACTCTACTCCACCTAAGCCAAATTAGATAGAGTCTTATGCTTTGTTACTCTACTCCACCTAAGCTAAAATATATAGTGTCTTATGCCTTGTTACTCTACTCTACCTAAGCCAAGAACTGTGAATTCTTTAATATTTCACTAGTTTTTGATACTTCCCTCTTTCTTCAATCCCCATTGGTGGCTCCATCAACATACTAAACCAATTGATTGGTTGGGGGCCTCTACCGTGAATAAAGAATCAAGAAAATCATAAGGTAAGTATATTGAATGTTGATCTTTTCTATGATTTCTCAATGATTCTCTCTTCTCAACCCCTCTCAAGCTTGAGAAGTTTAATTGGTATGGTTTTTTTTAAATGCTATTGAAGTTAATTGGTGAATAGTAGTGAAGAGTTACATAATTTAATAAATGCTATAGAAGTTAATTTCCACTTATATTTAAATTCTAATGGTTTTTATAATTTCTCTCTCTCACTCAAGAAATGGTCATACTCACGACCCATTCTCAATCCAAATGAAGCTTTTCATAAAGCTTTTCCTTAATCCAAGATTAAGCTATGCTTGAGGCCAAATTAATGGCTTTTTGCTATGCTTTTAGTTTATGCACATTGATGATTCAATCCATTATGGATTGATGACCCAATTAAAGATCATTCTAATTGTTTTCTTAATGATCCAATTAGAGACCATTATGGATTGATGATCCAATTAGAGACCATTCTAATTGTTTTCTTAATGATCCAATTAGAGACCATTGTGGATTGATGATCCAATTAGAGACCATTCTAATTGTTTTCTTAATGATCCAATTAGAGACCATTATGGATTGATGATCCAATTAGGGACCATTCTAATTATTTCTTTAATAATGAGCTTTATCCCTTAGAAAAAAAAAATTGAGATTTATCAGTCATAGTAGCGGAGCTATGGCAAAATTTTTATAGAAATTACGCATAAAATAAATTCATTCAAAGTATAAAAAGAGGAATTCCTACTATATTCTAGGAACTATCATCCTAGATTAATTAAAAGAATTTTATTATGCATGGAGATGTGGATGTTGCATGTAGATGTAGATGTATGGATGTGAGTGTGAATGTGGAGGTGGATGTATGCATGGGACGTGGATGTATGCATGTAGAAATAGATGTGTAGATGAGGATGTAAATGGAGATGTGGATGGATGCATGTAGATGTAGAGGTATAGATGTAGATGTGAATGGAGATGTGGATGTATACATGTAGATGTAGATGTATAGATGTAGATGTGGATGTGGAGGTGGATGGATGCATGTAGATGTAGATGTATAGATGTAGATGGGAATGGAGATATGGATGTATGCATGTAGATGTAGTTGTTAATGGAGATGTATATGTATACATGTAGATGTAGATGTATAGATGTAGAGGTGGATGTGGATGGGGATGTATGCATGTAGATGTAGGTGTATAGACGTAGATGTGGATGTAGAGGTGGATGTATGCATGTAGATGTAGGTGTATAGACGTAGATGTGGATGTAGAGGTGGATGTATGCATGTAGATGTAGGTGTATAGACGTAGATGTGGATGTAGAGGTGGATATATGCATGTAGATGTAGGTGTATAGACGTAGATGTGGATGTAGAGGTGGATGTATGCATGTAGATGTAGATGTATAGATGTGGATGTGAATGTGGAGTGGATGTATGCATGTAGATGAAGGTGTATGGAGGTGAATGTGAATGTGGATGTGAATGTATGCATAGGGATGTAGATATATGCATGTAGATGTGAATGTACGCATATAGTTGTGGATGTATGGATGTGAATATACGATTGTGATGTGAGGGAATCTGAAGTGATGAGATGGAAATGATGTGATGGGATGAGTATACATATAAATGGAATATGGAATAAGTAATGTAGATTGAAGAGGGATAATGTGGCAAAATGAAAGTTAAAATAGAAATTGTATTGTAAACTGTTTGTAAATGCTGTTTGTAAATGCTGTCTGTAAATGATTGTTTTATGTCAAGAATGCTGGGGGGAGCATTTTGACCGTCTTGTGATTAAGGTCGTGATGAGAAAGTTGCAACTGCTGACGGGGAGTCAATGAAGGACGTCTCGCGTAGCAAGGTCGGCCGAGGTCTTGACCAGCCTCGGTGCGATTAAAATGGTGAGCTTCCGGTACGGTGGATGAGGGGCCAAGGAAGCGGCCTATGCGTGAAGCGCTAGGTTACCTGCGAAGGATCCTAGAGGGTGCTGACCATACGGTGCTCGGGCTCTGGGTTGCCTAGGATACCCACGCGTGCGTCGAGGAAGATATTGGAATAGAGTTGGAGTTGTTTTCTGAAATCGAGCATGGATCTGGTTGATTGACCTTGCTGGTCTTCAATGGATGAGTCCATGGCTCCTTATATGGATCTGTTGGTTGATCTTGCTGATCTTCAACGAGAGTCCATCTTGTTAAGTGATTACATTGCCAAGTATTATGGGCTAGGAACTATCGAAACGGCTCCTGAGCGTTCTAGTTGCCAATGATGCCATAGATACTCTGATGAAGGAATGATGGGAAATTAAGAATCAATTGGATAAATTGGAAGATGGTGATCAATGATACTATGGTTTTATTAAAGGATTGTTTTAAACTGGTTGAATCTGGTTGAAAAAGGCAATTTCATATTGGGTGTGTGAGTGGTGTGACTAGTTTTATTTTGCATGAACATCCGGCTAGGGGGCCTTGGAACTCTTTTCCTTGGTACCCGGGACAAAACCTAACCAAATTTTTAATTGGATCCCATCACTACAGTGGTTGGGCGGTTGGCTAACCCATGGGATCGGATGGGGTTAGGCTGGACTGATGGATCCGTAAATCGAGACTCAAACTTTTGTTTTTACGATAGAAAAAAAAATAAATCCCGGATAGTAACTGTTCTATGGATAGGAATCAACGGCTGTGCCTCTTGAATGGGGAAAAAAGCGTTGATCCCAATGATCCAAGTGCAAGTTTCTTCCTTGAACTGACTAAGTACCTTATAAATGTAATTGGATCATCTCGATCAGAAATGATCTTGACTACGTTAGAGTAAAAAGTTATCCTGGTGGAATCGCCCGTGCTTTCCGGTAAAGGAAGTTTTTCCGGGTTCGGTTTTGGAACAACCGACGGACTAGTCTCTTATCCGGATATCCGTGGGCGAGGCCCCGAGTGTGGGACCCCTGTCCCGCGCGAGAAGCGCTACTTCTGCTGCCAGTACCCGAATCCGTTGCTCGGTGGGAACAGGGATCTTACAAATTCTATCACCTAGCTACTACAAGTCCAAAACCAACATGTTCTCGAGTAATGATATGTGGCCTCGGTAGGCAGAATTTAGGAAACAGAAGAAAAACAGGAGAAAAATTTTGATTAAGAGTTGGAAAATAAGGGAAGCCAAAAAGACAAATCTTGGGATGTCTCGAGAGCCAGTTTTCATTAGAGACCTAGATGAGGACTCGAACTCCTTCGACACATAAGGGATGATTCTGAATAGGATAGGGAAATACCCTCCAAAACAAAGAGCATAGGGAAGGAGATCCCACAAGAACATGCAATTCCTGAAACTAGAATACACATGATTAAACTTGGCTCTTATCCTGATCCTCAAAAGGAGATTGAGCAACTTCAAGAATTTGGTGATTTAGTCATGAAAACCCAATAGGAGCTTGAACCAAGACCCAAGAACATGAGAGTATATATTGTACACCCTAGTACCTTAACACTTACTACTACTGAGATTCACAAACCTCTAGATGTGCCGATTGTCATCATGAAACAGACTGAGGCCTCCACCTATCAGAGTTTGATCCCTGATTGGTTCAATAGATAACTACCATATTGAAACCATGAGACCATCTCAAAAATGGATTTTCCAATCACTACTTATGGAAAGGAGGTCATGAATGCACCACTAAATATCCCCAAATTGTTAGACTTTATGGCCTCACAAACCAGTACAACTATAGTTACCGTGCGATGGAGATCATGAATTGTTTGAAGCGATGAGATCTCTCCTTACTCAATGTCAAATTACCACTATTTGTTGACATGCATAAGGCACATCCCCAATATACAATTGAAAGACCTCGAGTTGTACCCAAATCAATAGTCCCAATGGAATAAGAAAATACCAAATCTATGGTTAAAATTCCACTTAACAAACTAGGATAATATTTTGAAGGTGATGAGTCTAATGCACTACTACCAATCACAACCAAGGGCATCACAGTACTAGGAGTCCTAGATGGTGGTACAAGAGTGAGCATAATCACCAAGAAATGTTGGGAGAAGATTGCAATGCCATGTCTAGAAGTCTTGGACATCATTGTCAAGATGGCTAATGGGACTATCGCCAAACCTATTAGGATGCTATGAGATTTAAAGATAAAGGTTCTCAAACATCATGTTAAACATACCTTCATTGTTATGGACTTTTCCAGACAACAAGAATCATAAAAAATGATCTTAGGACACCCATTCATGAGAAGCAAAGATGGTACATGGCTGGTCTAAGAACTATGTCTACCTCTAATTTGACGATTCCATCATCAAGGTTGTGATTGGCCACATGCATTCTATGGGTAATTGTTCAGACACCACCATTCATTCGTCCCCATTACTTACAATAGAGAAGAGAATGAGGCAAGGATGGACCCAGTCCATAAGGATACTGACAAACAAGCTATTAAGCTTGAAGATGATCTAAATTGGATACATATGATGGCTACAATTGATAGCTGCGGAGCTTGAGGATCTACATAAGTTACACCTGATGGTGATGAGATCCCTAAGGTCATACCCCTACTAGAGATGATTCATACTCTACCTTCTAATACCAAGGGGATAGGTTATAGTGAACTTGAGTCCACATGGGATGACTCAAGATCAATCACCAATAATGATGAGGGGCCTGAAAGAGAGACTGAAAGCGACACCAACTCCTCATGCACCACAAGAAAAAGAAATCCCACAACAACCAACAAAACTATAGGGAGTAGATCTGAGTTTTATGTGGATTCATGATTTGAAGAAAGGAGTTAGTTTCATCAAGATGCCAGAAGAATCTACAAAGACGGTAGAGACATAAATGCTACACAGTGAATCATCATAAAAGTTTGCAAAAGAAAGAAGCACTACATAGGTGCAGTTGACTTACATAAAAAATTTATAAACAATTGGGGAGAAGATTTACAAAAGGTTAAGTATTGTAGACCACCCCGACTTGATATAGATAAAGTGGAAATCTCTGATGAACCAAAACCAAGTTTCTCCTCTAGAAGGACACACAATTGTGAACTCGCATAGAAGGAACAAGAGGCTAAGGTTGTAGCTAAAGCGGCTGATGAAGGAAAGAAAAATGAGCCCAACACCTAAGCATTACAAGTAATACATCATAGAGGAACAAAAGCTAGTATTTGATCATGCTAAACATAACCCCACAAATGAAAGTAGAGGAGTCTATAATAGGAGTATTTGATCATGCTAAACGTAACCCCACAAATGAAAGTGGAGGAGTTTATAATAGGCCCTTAGAGGTCAAGGAAGTAAACTTGGTTGAATGAGGAGAAGATCCTAATCATGTCTACATAGCCAAGTACTTAAATAAGGTGAACTTTGTAGCTCTCTTGAAAGATTATAGAGATTGATTTGCATGGGCATACCATGATATAAAGGGAATTACCACCGCAGAAGTGGGACAACACACCATCCCTACGGTACCTAAAGTTTAACCAGTCTAGTAGTGGCCCTATCCAATGAATCCCAAATATGTAAGCTTTGT
Source organism: Cibotium barometz (assembly GCF_041138505.1). NCBI lineage: Eukaryota > Viridiplantae > Streptophyta > Polypodiopsida > Cyatheales > Cibotiaceae > Cibotium > Cibotium barometz. Next base: position 31,653,098 of record NC_141092.1, on the reverse strand, counting down.
TAAGGAAGAGATCAATAAACTCATTGAGTGTGGACTCATCTATGAGATTGAACACTCATAATGGGTCTCACCCATTGTGGTTATGCCCAAGATGGATGGAAAACATAGAGTGTGTATTGATCTCAAGAAAGTGAATGCTACCATGCACAAGAATCACTATCCCTTGCCATATTCAAAACATGTGCTCAAACAAGTTGCAGGCAGGCAAGGAGGCTTATAGCGTTTTGGATGGAAACTTAGGCTAGAATCAAATTTTGATTGCACCTAAGGACCAATCCAAAATAGCCTTTATCTCTAAGCATGGTGTATGGTGCAAATTTTGAAGTATTATTTGACCATGAAAGTCTTAAATGGTTAAGTACTCAAAAGGAGTTAAAAGGTAGGAAGGTTATATGGGATGAAATCCTATAAGAGTTTGATTTTCAAATCAGATATGCAAAAGGAAAATTTAATGTTGTGGTAGATTCTCTAAGTCAAGAACCCATTATAAATGAGTTAAGTTTTACTCAACTAGGAAGTGAGTTGATGGCTCACTTAGATGGAAAATGTGCTAATAAGCGTAGCTATCAAAACAAGTAGTTTGGAATTACTTGATTACAAACAATAACTCTCAAATAGAGAGTAAATGAAATATAGTTGCTGCTGGTTATAAAAGAGTGTCACTTAAAAAAGATAGTAGTTCAAAGGAATCACTTAAATAAGGGTCAATAAGTGAAAAAGATCTTTGGAAAAAAATTTCCATCGATAATGGATACTTGTTATATAAAGGTCACATTTGTGTTGCCAAAGAAGAAAATATTCGTGAGAATATTTTACTAGGAGGTCATGTGACAATCCAAGTATGGGGCACCCATGAATTTCTAAGACCTATGCACTTGTTAAAAGACAGTTTTATTGGGTAGGTTTAAAGAAGGATATCCAAAATTACGTTATAAATGCCCTAGGTGCCAAGTCAATAAAGTTGAACACTTTAAAGTAGGTGGATTATTACAACCACTACAAATACTTGAGGGTAAGTGGAAAAGTAATTTTTTGGATTTTAGAGTACGACCACCCCAAACAAGTAGAGGGCATGATTAAGTGTGGGTAGTAATGAATAAGTTAACAAAGTTGGTATAATTTACACCCACTAGAAAAGAAGTAAAAACACCAAAATTGGCGGAAATATTTGTCCATCATCTATATAGATTGTATGGATTGCCAGCAAATATAGTAAGCAACCGAGATACAAAGTTTACAAGTCATTTTTGGAAAGAAGTGTTTAAAAACTTAAACACCAAACTTAGTATGAGTACATCTAAACATCCACAACGCGATGGATAGACAGAAAAGGTTAATCAAGTCCTAGAAGATATGCTTTGAGCATATGTTAATCATAAGCAAAATAATTGGGATGAGTATTTTCCATTATTAAAACTGTTGCGAACAAAATAGGTAATATTTTGAAAATGTTAAACGTTTGGCATCTTTCAAAGATTCCATAAAAAAGGTTCACTTTTTACCTCTTTTTGAAAAGCGGTCTATGCATGCGTACAACACTGCAAAAAAATGATAATATTTTGGGCACTTAACACATTTCTTACAAAAATTGACATGAAAAAAAAAGACTTCGTTTTGCTTACTTTTTGAGATTATAATTGAAGATCTAACAATAAGTTTTCAAAAAACATGCCAAAATAGAGAAAATGTGTATTAATTCCATCTTTAATCTACAGAAAAAATGATACAACTGTAAAAAGAAGCTATTTTCTAAACATATAGCTTATGGAATAGTTATGGTTCCTCATAATCATTGCTATCTATACCAACACCATCACTAGTTAATGTTCCTTTCCCTAACATGGTAGACAAGGCATCCTCTTCACTCCACAAATACATTTTTTCCTTCTATGTGTACACTTGAAGCAACGACTCCTTGGGTTATTTGCCATGTTAGCATAATTGAGGATGTGCTACAGAGTGCAACTATAAAAAACTATCTATTTATATAAATATATGATAACAAATGCCAACGTGGGTCAAAATTTACACCCATTTTAGGCTATATGATATTTGCCTCTAAAAATGTCCTGCCGAAAAAATGTTTCAATTTTCTACTCTTTTGATATGCTTAGGTTTATTGAGACCCTCCATAGTTACCGTATATATGAATACAAGTCTACCTTTACACACCTATAAGTTTACCTCTTTTTAAACTCTTAGCATTGGTTATCATTTCCACACTACTTGCTTATAAATAATAGAGCAAATAATTATGGCATGCAAACTGTCAAGCTAAGTATATACTCTAGGCTTCGCTATATTTGGGTCTAGATATAGACTCAAGGATGTTTGTAGGATTTTTGCATACATTATGGAGCTTATAATGTTATGTATTCGAATATGTTTTGAGTGCTTGTCAAATAACGTGCATATTTATGCATAGTGGTAAAATTTGTCCCAAGAAAGTCCATTAAAAAAAGTGTCTTGCATTCATGAAATTTATAAAATAAAATTTTATTTGAAAAAGATTTATATTTCTTTAAGTTATGTGGACTCCAATGCCATTTTCTAAGTCAAGTTTATTTCTGTGTCACAAACAATAGCAGTTTATAAATCTACAAAGGTCACATGTGTTCTCAATCTTGAAAAAAAATATCATAGTTCATGTAATTTTTAAAAGGCATTGAAAAGTGAAAGGGCCATGCCTAGCTATTGAAAGGTCGAGGGGCTGAAGTTGGAAGGTCATGCATCACCTAGGTCTATATAACCATGTGTTTAGGGTCCATTTCAGATATGTTTGGGTGGAGAATAAAAGTTCTAGTATTACATGTTCTCAAGTTATTGATGCAAGGAGCATTACAAGTACGATAGTGCATATCAGCTACAAGTATCAGTGATGATTGGTATGATGACTCAGTCATGGGATGTATGGACATTTCATCTTGAACGGTTTGTGGCCCTCAGACCCCAATGCCACAATTGATTCACTTGCATTACACTTACAAAATTTGGAAAGGAATGAATCACATGACCTAGGAGAACTATGCAATGATGGTATGCCAAGTAGTAACATCACATTATTCAAAGCATTATCAGCTACAAGTATCACTGACTGGTATGATGACTCATGGACATGGTCATGCCATGTATGGACATTTCATCTTGAACGTTTTGTGGCCCTTAGACCCCAATGCCACAATTGATTCACTTGCATTGCGCTTACAAAATTTGGAAAGAAATGAATCACATGACCTGGGAGATCTATGCAATGATGGTATGCCAAGTAGTAACATCACATTGAACTCAAGAAAGGCTCTAGACCACGATTACAAAATGAGAGGCATGAGTGACTTGGTGGTTTCTACAACTAAAAGCTCACTATTAACTATTGAAGGAGGTAATGAGGTAACTTTAGGTGTTCAACCCTTAGAATATGATCATCAAGAGGTTACTAAGGGTTCTTAACTCCAACAATCAACATCTATTGAGCCTATTTCAAATGCCCAACCCAAACCTACGTTTTGCACATTGCTTGAGAATCTTTTTCTACAATTGGATAACTGTGTAGCAGAAAATAAGAATCGTTATTTGTTTGCTTACTTGTCCTTACTAGTTGTTGGAGGGGTTTTCAAAACAGTGCAGTTGGGTTACTTGATGGTGGGTTATACACATGAGGACATAGATGCATTGTTTATTAGCAGGCTGTCAGAGAAGTTACAAACTGGTATGGCATTCACTTTTCCACATCCAATGGATATATTTAGGCAATGTGAAAGCTCATCACACCGACATTGTTAACACAAGTTCCAAACTTCAAAGTCTTTGTTGAGACGGGTACATATGCAATGGGCAGGACAATCTATTGGGACACCCAAAACCTGTACAATTTTATTTTTTTATACGAGGAAATTCAAGTAATGCAGTACAAAATCCACCAAAAATCTCTCGATTGGAAGCCAAAACAAGGAGGAATTGAGTTGTGGAAGAGAGACAATGAAGGGAAACCAATGCTACCATTAGGTTGCCTTGATGTGGTGCCTATAGCTAACTTTGTGAGGGATAGTCCCGATGGTGGTTCAAGGGATCAGGGACTACCTACAGTTTTGTGGCAAAGTTGTCTCCCAAAAGAAGGGAAAGGAAGTAGCATGCACATAATACATTATGCCGATTATTTCATAATGGAAGAATATAGTCGATGAGCTACACAAGCCAACCAACAAGTATGTTGGGAGTTATAGAGGGTTTTGGCCAAAGACTGCAAGAACCCATGGTATGCAACAGATAGAAGAAGAGCTAGATGAGTTCCAAGGATACAAGGGCTGGAATAACCACTATCATGGTCCTCTAAGTGTGGGAGGACAAAGGATGTTTTTAGACCACACATTGATGTTCAAAAAGGTGACTTTGTTCTTGTGAGGCAAGGGGATCCCGGGTACCCAATATGGTTAGAAGTTGTAGAGTCAAATGTTGAGTTGGATAGCTCATCCCTTAACCCTACAAGAAATTTTTCATTCAATATTTGGCACTAAAACATAGGAAGAAAAAACCCTACAATAGCTGAACTACATGAAGATTGTTGGGAAAAGAATTGGTGCTGCAACTTGGCAGACCAAAAGCGATGGGAGTTTGTTGATGCTGTGGTTTGGTCATGGATTCCAAGGAGTAAAATAATTCCAAAAATAGTTAATATCCCAACTAATGCAATGGAGAAAGCGTAGGCTAGCTTATTGGTAGTAGCAATTGAAAACTAGATTACTTGTGTTCCACCTATGATATGTGTTGGCTCACACTTTATTCTCGAGAATTCTCAATTTATTTTGTAGTTTTCCATATGCTCTTATTTCTACTTTCAAGTATGGTGAATGGTAAGGTCTATGACCACATGGTCATATAGGTTTTTATCTAGTTGTTTATACATTCCATATGACCTTTGTTTTCTTAATTGAATTAGAGTCACAATATGATTGTTGTGTGGTATTATTGGATGTTGCTTTTATAACAATATGCAGGTACAATGAATCATATATGGATGCTAGGGATTTATCAACTCTTTTATCAAAGGATATCATCGGATGTGTTTGTCAACACTTGAATCAACATTGACTCTCCAAAACAACAAGAAAAGGTGTTTCTTAACACCACCAATTTCATGAGAAGCTATGTCTTTGCCTTCAACATGACCAACCAAGTCACAAATCCTACATAGAACTTTTCAAGAGAATTTTTAAAAAATCCCAAATTTTATGAAATTTTCCCAAATTTAATGGGAAAAAGGGATAAGGAGACCTTGAAATTGGTCCCAAAGTTGTGGGATTTTCCCAAATTATCTAAAATGGTGTTTAATAGATCTTAAACAAATGAACAAAAAATTGGAGGAGCATGCACTCCAAAAATACCCGACTAAAAAACAATCCTTTTGGGTTAAGAGCAAGAGCTAGATAGTTTAAGAGTGTTACCTGCCTTGCCACACATGGAGGTGCTAAAAATGAATAGATGAGGCTTGCTCAAAGGTACGTGAATAGTGTAGGAGGTTTCTGCCTGGATAATCCTCTAGATAGAAATGGTCAAGCTTTTGGAGTGTGCACGGCTTCAAAAGAGGGTAGTCAAGGAAGTTTCCCATGACTCTCATGACTTAATCAATCTTGATGAGGTGGTGGAGGTGTGGCTAGGTTTCAATAAGTAGGAAGGGATACAAAGCCATATCAAAGCTACTCATCTAAGGTATGAAGCCTTCTCGTCTTCATGTGTTAGGCTTACCTCGAGACTACATACCGTAGCAATGGCACAACACCAATAAATTTTAGCCATTACAAGGTTCATAGCTTATTTACAAACACGTTTATTGTTTAATGATTGTAGAGAATCCAAAAAAATAAATCAATATTCAAGTATGACATGTACAATAACATATTTACAGACGTTAGAAGAGTCCAATCAACCATGCTAAAGTTCTATTGGTTCATAATAGAGGCCCATGAGGGAAATCTTATTTTTGTTATTAATCTTGATGAGGCATAAGTCCTTAAACATCAAAAAATGGAAAGAATTAGCATATGACTAATGAAAAAAGATTTCAATTATGCCTAAGGGAAGGAAGTCCAGTCATTACATAGTGCATAGTCACAGATGGAGATATGGTACAACCTAGGGGCAACAGCAGTGCCAGATGAGAGTCATGATACTCTCAAGTGGTTGTTCTAGCACACAAAATTTCAAGCCATTGATGCTCAAAATAAAGGTGAGAAGTTTGTGGTGGATGGGGTAGGAAACTTTATAATAGAGTGGCACATGAGTGCTAATTTAAAAGCATTTAAGTGCATCTATGGGGTGTGTGGTGATCAGCAAGCCCATGCCTCTATTACATGGCACAGGCATGAACAGTCCGGAATGGTACAACCCTACAATGGATTGCACAAAGCCTCCATCTAGAGGGCAAGACAAAGGAAGTAACAAGTGATGAAGACCAAACCAAGGCTGAAGGAAAATCAAAGACCAAGAGCAAGGAAAAGTCAATAAAAAAAGTTAAAGTCAACCATATATTGTGCTTGAGGATCCCATACTTCCTATAGATCTAGAGAGAGTTCACGTTAAATATAATTTACATGTTGAAACTAGAATACTGGGATACTCTATTAAAGCTTCATCTTGACTATGCTCATTCTATTTTGCCATCAGAGATAGAGAGCAATGTGAGGTATTACTCTCTAACATGGGTTTTCATGGTGGACATGAGTAACTTAAAAAGGATGACATGGGTTTTCATGGTGGACATGAGTAACTTAAAAAGGATGACAAAAAATCAGGTACCACTGGTGACATTCTGACAAATGTTTCCATGGGGAAAGAGCCAAAGCTATGAGGTTTTTGTCAAACTATGAGAACAAACAAGTTATAACAGTATGGGAATGTTGGAAAGCTCTATACAAGCACACAACTAACCAAGCTAGTGATCCAAGGATGACAAAGCTTCAGATGAGAGTCTGGAAAGATCGTGATAATTTCATAAAACTGTTACGTAAGAAAAGGACTAAAAGTGATTATACAAGTAAATTTGAAATAGAAATCAAGACGCTTGTGAAAACAATTGTAGTTGCCGAGGGGAACAAGGACATAACTTTTTACTCAGTAAGATATTTTGATTCATATAATTCATGCATTTATTGACTAATTAATGTTACATAAATCGATTATTAATATGTTCTTTTTTCTATGTACAGTATTTTTTTTTTGCACATGGCCCATACTTTGTAAACAACCAAGGGCCTCTTGCTACATGGAATACTCAAGGCATGGAAAAATCATGCTATGCTGCTCATATTAACTATTTCGTGCAACTCCACATGGTGGTAGAAAAATAAAAAGAAATGCATTACGAGTCTACTTCCTCTGCCTTGGTCATGTCCACAACTTTAGTGCCGTTGACGAGAGGCCATAACCCTTTTGACATAAGTCGATACTTAACTACCACTTTCTAGGTGTGAAACCTGGTGCCGACAAACTTCTTAATGTCCTCTTCCTTTGACATGGAAAGGACCAAAGCTCGAAGTAGAGGTGAATGGATGAGACTAGGCTTCAATCTGGCAGATCCTTAGCAAAAGATTGTCAAGAAAAAATCCATGCTTTTAGGTTGAATAGCAAGCCACCATATGAACATGGCTTGTAGAGATTTAAAAATTATTTTATTTTTTTAATAGTTTTTTCATAAAAGCATAGGAAATACAAAATACAAAATATACGTGCAATATTTGCACAAGAGTAATTCAGAAATTGGGGGCAAGCGCAAAAGGTCGTGAGAGGAGGTGATGGCTCTACTATAAAGACTTGTTTGCCTGCTGATTGTGTTGATAGGGGAGCGATGGCCTCTACTCTACAGGGACTTTTGGCGCTGCTTGCCCATCTCGATAGGAGGGAGCAATGGTCTATGCTCCGTTGCTATTGCTTCTAGCCACCACCAAATAAGGCGAAACAATGGCCTTAGTTAGTATTAATATTAATAGTTACTATTAAAAGCGCATAGCAAAGACAAAGGCTACCAAAGGTTGGAGAAGTGCACCATAGCCAGGCCTAAAAACAGGCCAGGGGCACCTCTGTGCTGGGCAGCCAAGCACAAAGCTTGATTGCTGTAGGAGCTTGAAGAGGCTATGAGCCTGAGGAACACCTATGGGCTCTTGATACATCCCACATTTGAGGAGGGCCGATGGTGGTGTGCTATGGAGCCTGAGGCAATCCTATGTCACAACAATGAAGCGTAAGATGCATCCAGATGGATTGGCTGCAAGACGTGCCCTTATAGCATTTGTTTCCAGTAGTGTCTTTCTAGGTAAGCATCGTGCCACTTCTCGCATGCTTCCAATTTGTTGCCAAGCACTTCATGCAGTGTTTGCAAGGAGACAAAGCTTGGACAGTGGGATTGAGGATGCTCTATGGGCTAGTAGTGGCCGTGCACCTAGATGTAGTTGTTTATTGGACCCTCAGATAAGGGCGATGATAGAGAGGTTTTGGGAGGAGCATTGTCGTGCATCACCAGAGTACAAGAAGGAATTGAGACATAAGATTCGTCATGGGGAGTACATAGAGCATGGGAATTGCTTTCTTGAGATGACACAGACCGAGTTGTACTTTGAGTTTAGGTCTACACACCTTGAGATCACCATTAGCTAGTGTTCCTTTGAGGCTTGCAAGCCTTGGTTTGTGCACTACTCGAGGCAACGTGACACATATCTTTATAGGTACCATGTTGGATTTTAGCTTTTGTAGTCTTTCATTGCTTGTGTGGCCATCTGGGGGTGGTGCCTTATAGCCCGAGGGACTTTGTTCACTCGCCTATTATGCTCGTGGGTGAGGATGCCGTCTACCATCTTATGGCCTGTGTCATGGGGACTTGTACCTAGTGCAGCACCTTGGCCAAGCTTCACTTGTGCGAGGAGGATTCCTCGGTTGTTGAGGTAGTGACATGGAGCTAGTATGAGTATGTCACACATGAGCAATTTAGGAGATTATAGCTAGTGGAGCACCGTTCGGTACGTGGCAAGTTCATGAGCACATCTACAGATTCCGTCTAGTATACCTACATACATCATGCTCACGGTGCCAAGTGGCAGGACTTGCAGTTTTGTGCGAGCCTACATCATTATCTTATTGGTGTAGTTGTCTTTATGGTTGACTTCACAAAGAATTACACATTTTCTCCACAACAAGAGATCCAGGCAAAGTACTACTTTTTTGAGAAAGTATTGCATGAGACATTGCCTCATTTTCAATTTAAGGTCTTCAAGATATTTTATATTAGTGTTGTTTATGAATCTAACAATTCCCATTCTTGTGTGCTTGACTAGGTGGCCATCATGGTGCATATTAGTTATCGGCTGCTGCAGATGCAGCAGTAGATGGCATAGCGAGCACCCCAGAGGAGCGAGTCATCATTAGAGAGTGTCACTTCTACATTAGTGATGATCGCTCTCACAATGCCCAATTTGTGCAGCATTTCTTCCATCGTTGTCGTGCCATGGCACGTCTATGGTGTGAAACCATGCATGTGAGGCCATTAAATATAAATTCAGATGCATGGGATTAAGTGCCACAGTGTACATGATGTATATGCCTTTACACGTAGCAGGGCTTTTTTTTTGTTCATGTTTGTGTACATGGTTTTCATGTGAGCTTGGTGTTTTGAAGTAGATGCTTGAGTTTGGAAGTTTTATGGCAACAATGTGGTGTGCGGATGGTTGCTAAAAGCAGGGCACCGACTGGAATGATATGTTTGGTAAGTTGATGCCGCTGATCACGAAGCCGTGGGCAGCTCTTGTACTAGAAGGGTGGGCACCGTATGTCCAGGAAAGCAAGGTAATAAAGAAGATGAATGTGGCCATTCTTGAGGCTTTGAGGCCTTAAGAAATAATAAATAATATAATACATGTGGCCACCATATAAAGAGCCAAGTGGAAGCTTTATTGGCTGCCAGCATGCAACATCTCGAAAGTTGGCGAAGGTCTAGAAGGTGGTGGGAAAAGGAAAAGGAGACCGAGCGAAGGAAGTGGGGCCTCTCTGAAAAAAAAAAAGGGCGCCTAGCCGGTAAGCGAGAGAGCTAGCTGGAGGCACCCGGAGCGAAGGCAGTGCAGGGTGAGAAGGCCGACGTGGTGTGAGTAGTTGCCTGGTGGGCGCTTGTGAAAACAGACGCGGAAGTGTAAAGGAGATCGCTTGCAGAGGGCCGCCTTGTTTGTTTGGGCTTTTAGGCGCAGCTGCAGGTACACACAGCCGGGGCCTCCCTTGTGAAGAGGAGCGAAGTGGACGTGGAGGAACTTTGCTGCAGCTACTGTGGAAGCACCGACGGGTGCTGGCGTCAGGAGAGACAAGCGTGGCTGCAGGCATATGGGCTTGGGCTAGGTGAAGATGGCCTTAAGGTGACAGGCTGGCGAGCTCTTAGATTTGGAAGTGGGCGCAGCCCGCAGGTCAGCAAGGACAGAGAGCCGCCCTGGAGTTGGCTCGAGTTGGTGATACCAGAGAAGAGAAGGTTGGTGAAGAAGGCACTTCACCTTGTGGGAGAGTTGCAGGTGCTTGGTGGTGGCCTTGTAGATGACTGGTTTTGTGAAGTCAAGCATTGCAGTGGCCAGAGGAGCTGAAGCAAGAGAGTAGTGGCAGGGAGCAGCTAAGCGTGTGGCTGTGGATATCATGGAGGGACTCTTCTGTAACAAGAAACCAGAGAGTGTTTTTTGCTGTGATGGTGCTGAGTATGAGAGCCTTGAAAGTAAATGCATGAAGAGGAGCGCATGAAGAGTAGATGACCAAAGAGATGCAGAGCAGCAACATGGTGTTCCACGAAGGAACCGTGAGGATCTACATGTTATAATGTTATCAACCTTGGATTTTGGTTTGAACCATGTTGCTTATGATGGTTTTTGGTACAACTCATATGTCTTGCTGAGATTTAGTATGTAAATATTATGGTTCCAGCTTCTGCTGGTGGTGCCCCTTGAAGAGATATATATTCTGTTTCCTTGTTGGGATTTGAAACAACTCTCACAGCCAGAAGTCTCGCACTTGCCCAGCAATACCGCCCATGTCACGATAGCTTTGGTGAACCCGACGTGAAACTGCTGGGGTGAGAGTTAGTGGTGAAATACACTTTGCAAGCAAAGGCTGAGAATCCTGAGGGACAGGGGGTTCATTTTGACCCCAGGGTTATGCAAATGTTTCAGATGTTTACTATGTATATGCAACAGCAGCAAGCGGCCGAGAGGGGGCAAATTTCCACGACTAAAGCACTGCAATCAATCGTGAAGAAGGTGGATCAATTTGATGGTAAAGACATCACAAAGTACCTGCGCAATTACACAAAGGAAATGGAGCTAAACAGGGTGACTGAGGAGGATATGGTTTGAAGCTTTGAGCTGGTATGTGTTCCCGAAATAAGAGAGCGCATAAGAGGATTACAGGCAGCACATGGTGGCAGAAATTGGGAGGAGTTCAAGCTTGCTTTGAAGGATGATTATTTCATGGAGGATTCCAAGTGGGTGACCAAGTGAACTTTCTTGGAGTGGGTTACAAAACCCAAAATTGGAATTTCTGCCATAGAGTTGCTAAGAGAGTTTGAGAAGCGCTATGCCCAGCTGTCAAGGATTGAGCGCACAACCTTAGACAGGGAAAAAACAGAGCTCTTCTTACAAGTAGCTGGGAAAGATCTCCAAGAAAAAACAGAGCTCTTCTTACAAGCAGCTGGGAAAGATCTCCAAGAAAAACTGAAAATTCTCCTTGAGGATAAGGATACAGAGCAGGGGCTAAAGAATGATTGGAATGATGTCGAGGATGCGGTCACCATGCTAGCAAAGCGGCAGCGAAGGCGGGATAAAATGGTGATGAGCTTGGCAACTCCTATATAATTGTTTCCCCTGAGAATCTACCAAAACCTGCTGCTGCAATCCCAAAGGTAGAAGGGCCGATGGATGAGCTTATTAAGGGCATACGAGGCCTAAAATTGAAGATGTCCAGGATTGAGGAAAAAGGGCTACCATTAGAGCAAGCTTCTATGCAAAAGCCTCAAAGCAAGGAAGGGTTTACATTCAGATGTATATGGTGTGATGACCCAGAACATGCGAAAAAAGACTGTGCCAGCTACTATAAGGAAGCCCTCAGAAACCAACTTGTATTTTTCAAAGATGGAAAAATCCACCTTACAGAGACTGGTCTTCCGTTAAGCACAAACTTTGGGAAAGGAGGGATGAAAAAGTTGGTTGAAGATATGGCTGCCAGCCATGCCATCTCTATGGTTGAGGCAGCAACCTATGGGTCAAAGGCCAGTCAATCAAAGCAGGAATCTGAGAAGGATGAAGACTATGAGAATGAAGATTTTTGGCCATCAACAATGGAGCTAATTGCGTCAAAGAAGGTGTCTAAGCAGGCTTTGCATGAGGCAGGAGACTGTATACGTCTTGAGACTAGCTCGGAAGAACCTGTGGATTCTCTATCTGTTCATGCCTATATTGCAAAATGCCAGAATAATGAGGCACAGGTAGAGGAAAAGCGTAAGAGGGAAAATGACGAAGGAGATGCCATGGATGATGGTTATGATGCTTCTATGAATGCTTTGCCATGTTTGTTTGTTGTTTGATAGTGTTCAAGGTGTTGATGATATGCCTGTTGCTAATGATGTTATGGAGGATAGTGCATATGTGATCGGAAGTCATACGAATGTTGTTTCAGAGGATGTTTGCTTTGCAGATGGTGGTTTTTGTTTGGAGTTTCTCTTTCAAGACAAGGAGGTTTTGTTAGAGGATCAGTTTAGTGAAGTTAATGTTTATGTGGATGAGTCTATTGCTCAAGACAGTGAGGATCTTGGGATGGCTCGGCTGTTTGATTGTGAGTAGTTTCTATTTGCAAACATCGGTAACCAACAACCTATGAATGAGGCTTCTTGCACTCTTGATGATGCTAGAGATGTGTTTTGTTTACATGGCAAAGATGATGTTTTTGATGTTTATGCTATTGATGGACCGGGACATTTTGATGTAGCATCACACCTTGATTTTCTTGCACCAGTTTGCATAGATGCATGTGAAGCATGTAAAGGCTTTGATAGCATGTTGGTGGTGAAGATAGATGAGGAGGTAATATGCAAAAGAGCGCAATGTGATGAATGGCTTGCTATGATGCCATTATTTGTATTTGAACCAAGGATATGTTATAAGTCAATGGAGCAGGATCATGTGGAATGCAAATGGGTATTTGATCGTGGTATACGGATTGTTGGCAACCATGACAAATGTATTTGGGGATTGAATGCAGAACAATGGTGGATAATCAGGAAGGCTTTGTTTTTTTTACTTGTTTGATATTTATGGATACCAAAGCTTGGTTTGAAACACTTTAAAGTGTTCCAAACATGGGGGTTGGCCAGATGACAGGTTCTTTTTGCTGATTGATTAATGTATGAAGATGACATTCAAATATATGTGGATCTTGATGATGACTTGGCACATACCGGCGGAGGATGTGCAGGTTTAGAGGGGGTGGATGTCGTGCCATGGCACGTCTATGGTGTGAAACCATGCATGTGAGGCCATTAAATACAAATTTAGATGTATGGGATTAAGTGCCACTGTGTACATGATGTATATATGCCTTTACGCGTAATAGGGCTTTTTTTTTGTTCATGTTTGTGTACATGGTTTTCATGTGAGCTTCGTGTTTTGAAGCAAATGCTTGAGTTTGGAAGTTTTATGGCAATAGTGTGGTGTGCGGATGGTTGCTAAAAGCAGGGCACCAACTGGAATGATATGTTTGGTAAGTTGATGCCGCTGATCACGAAGCCGTGGGCAGCTCTTGTACTAGAAGGGTGGGCACCGTATGTCCAGGAAAGCAAGGTAATAAAGAAGATGAATGTGGCCATTCTTGAGGCTTTGAGGCCTTAAGAAATAATAAATAATATAATACATGTGGCCACCATATAAAGAGCCAACTGGAAGCTTTATTGGTGGCTGCAAGCATGCAACATCTCGAAAGTTGTTGAAGGTCTAGAAGGTGGTGGAGAAAACGAAAAGGAGACCGAGCGAAGGAAGTGGGGCCTCTCTGGAAAAAAAAAGGGCACCTGGCGGGTAAGCGGAGAGCTAGCTGGAGGCGTCCGGGTGATCGAGCCTGGAGCGAAGGCAGTGCAGGGTGAGAAGGCCGACGTGGTCAGTAGTCGCCTGGTGGGCACTTGTGAAAACAGACGCGGAAGTGTAAAGGAGATCGCTTGCAGAGGGCCACCTTGTTTGTTTGGGCTTTTAGGCATAGCTGCAGGTACACACAGCCGGGGCCTCCCTTGTGAAAAGGAATGAAGTGGACGTGGAGGAACTTTGCTGCGGTTACTGTGGAAGCACCGACGGGTGCTGGCGTCAGGAGAGACAAGCATGGCTGCAGGCGTATGGGCTTGGGCTAGGTGAAGATGGCGTTAAGGTGACGGGCTGGCGAGCTCTTAGATTTGGAAGTGGGCGCAGCCATTGATGGCACGGAAGCGGTAAAGCTGTCTACGCCCTTATAGCATGCCACACTTCCACACACGCATGCAAACACACCAGAACAACAGACCAAAGAGCATGAACAAGACTCATATTTCAGAAAAGACCTTCACTCTTACGGAGTCGGATATCAAAGATATCCCAGACACCAGCTATACCGAGCACCCGCTTTCAATCAGCCTGCTCCAGCTCCTGGTCGCTCCAAAATCCCTTCGCTCCTTGCTTCTCTGCAGCTGTCCTCTTCACTCTCTGCTCTGCTCCTCAGCAGATGACTCTCTGCTACACCACCAGCTCACTGCCAGTCCTCAAGACAAAACCAAAACCCAGCCACTGCTCTCAACCTCCCTTTCTCTCAAAGACGGCAACCATGTAAACTCCAATAAAACACCCCAGACGGTTCTCCTGCCAGTCGGAACCACCTATCACCACGGCAGCCCCCAACTTTTTCCCTGTCTCTTTAGAATTACCTACCAGCACTTCGTCCCTTGCCCTATTTTGCCTATGGGGCAGCACACACCCACTCCTATCCTCTGAGACTTCTCCTCCAGCCGACTTGCCTCCTCAGCAACCCAAACCAAAAGCTCTTCGACCTGCACCTCCAGCTCACTTTCATCGCTAGTCTCTACACACTGCCTTCACCACTCGCTGCACCTTATACTTCAGCCTGTCACCTTAACACCCGCTCACACTCGAACATTGTCAGCCTGTTTTACTGCCCCAATCACCACCTTCGCATCTCTGCACACACTTACGGCTGCAGTCACTAGCCCATAAGTCCTTTGATGCCAACCTGTCCTCTCACGTTGGCGTCCACTACACCAGCTTTACTGCGCTCCTGGATGCGCACGTCCCAGCTCTTGCAGCTCGCCACACGATGGCCCCTTCAAACCCACGCTCGCCTGGATCTGTGGCTGCAGCAAGCCACCACACAAGCACCAATGTGGCTCTCTTCCCGTCGGCTCCCAGCCGTCTCTCCAACACTCAACGACTCCGCCTCTGGCACTCACACCAGAACCGCCTTTTGTCGAGCACACACAGAGGTGGCCTCCTGCCCCCCTCGCTTGGCTATCCTCTCTCACCCCCCGTCGCTCCTGGTTTTCTCCCTCTCTTCGTCCAGCTGCGCCGACTGCTGCAGCCCACACACAAAAACACACCCGGGGGCCTTTCTTCCCCGTCGGCTCCCCGCCGTCTTTACGCCTGCACGCCCTCAGTCCTCTCCAGAAGCATCTAGCTGGCGGGCATTCCAACCTCCACGTAGACCACCTTTTTATGGCCACGTTATCCATCATTTATTTATTTATTTTGAAAAAAAAAGGCCACCATGTTTCCTTTCCACACCAAATGCCCAAAGTGACTTTGGCCCCTCATTACTTTTTTCTGCCCATGCCCACACCAACTTCAATTTCAACCTTCGGTGCCCACTCATTTGGACGCGCACACAACTTAACGCGACCAAACAGCTAAAACCATTTCCAGCGGACCTCGTTCCGGACAAGCTGTGCTTCCAGAATTTCACCATTGTCCCTGCACATACACCTCCATCAAAACCCTATGCCTGACTGCCGCATCCTCGATGCCCACACTGAGTCAATGGGTGCCCCCATGACTTTATCACAACACGAACATCACTCATGTACACATGTACAAGTTGAGTTTGAGGTTCCCACAAAACATCACACATATTTAGCAACCCCCTTTCTTCTGCTGAGACATTTATGTCCAGCAGCTGCTCAATCAGAAACCACTTATCCCCCTGGATCAAACAGAAACCTCGGTGCATCTACCTTCGAGTCCTTCAAGCATCTTTCTCCATCTAACAGCCATTGATACACCCTGTCATAACCTTCCATTTTCAGCAACCCCCTGGGCTCTTTATACAAGGCATCATCACCACCCACTGCTGTTGCACTTCCTCCTCTAGACCAGCTCACATAACCTTGTGATGGTAACATCCATTCCTCACCTTTACTCCCCTCGGACACATCTGACTCCCACCCATAGTCATGTACCGAAACAACACTCATCTTATCATCAACCCCCATCTCACGGTCACTCAATTTCCAGCCCACATCATTGGCTTCCAACCCTTCTTCTGGACAACCTGCCAGACTCGAACTATAACCAAAACACTCATCCATATGCTGAGCATCCACATGTGGTGTGTTCACCATACACTCACTTCCCTTCAGCCCATCATCACCAAACATAGCAACCTCGTGCATGGCAGACTCATCATTGTCGCTTTCCTGCAGTTTCTCCAGCTTCAAGACCATTGGCGATCCTGCAAGATTCTCCACATCTTGCACAGGCATCCCTACCAAGTCTAAGCTCCCCAAACTCCCAGGCAAAGCATCTTGGTCCCCCTGACCAACAACAATAGCCTCACATGCATCCTCACCACTGACAACCACCTCATCCTCTTGGGCATGACAAGGAACACACACCTCATGATCAGCAACCACACCTGCGAAATCTATCGCACCATCAACCAAAGGAGCATCCCAGCTCACCATCAGTCACACCATCACTCTCTTCCTGCTGCACAACTGGCATGCAAGTAGTCTTCTCCAAGGAAGCCAACTTCAACAGATCATCTAGTGCACTATCAAGTACACTGTCCAACTCACCATCCACACTCTCACAAGCTGCAGTATCCAACTCATCACCCGGATCATCCACATGCACTCCATCCACAGCATCTTCATTAGTAACACCTTGATCATCACACTCTACCTTGACTGGCTGAAGTACTGGCACCTGCTCACAATCCACAACATCATCAATACTCTCATCCTTCTCCTCCTCGCCTTCTGAAAGCTCTTCAGGGCTGATTCCAGAAACCTCATCCTTCTCCATTCCCAACAACAGGCTAACCTGTCCCATATCCTGCTCTGCAAATGTGACCTCATGGGCTTCACAAACACTGGGCTGAATTGCATCCCTCATCTGCATACTAGGGCCACTCACCCTATCACTCATTCCCATAGGCAATTGATATATGCCACCATTAGCCTTGGCTAGTCTCTCACATTGCGGAATAATATGACCCCACTCACCACAATTCCGGCACTGCATATCACTCAGATACCCTCTCCCTCTTCCAATATCTGCTGAATTTCCTCCAGAACCAGATGATGCATCAGTCTTCCTTCCCATAGCACCTATGCCTCGTCCACTTCCTGCAGACTCTATCCAATTCACGCTTAAAGATTTCATGAGCTCCACTGCATCATGAACCTCCCTCTTCAAAGAATCCTCCTGTTTAGGAACAACAGCAGCTTCTCTTCCAGGATGCATACTCTCAATCTCTGGCATCTTCACAAACCTCTTTGGCTCTTCCCGCATTCCCATCTGCCTCAGACGCTTCACCTTCCACTGCTTCTCTCGAGCTACTCTGACAGCCTCCTCAAAGCTATCCAGGTTCTTCAGCTCCACCTTCAGACGGATCGTTGGCTCCAGACCTGCCACAAACCGCTCCCTCTTAATCATCTGCGGGGGTACTTCAGGAATCAGAGCCTCACACCATAGACTCCACAGTTTACCAAACTCTATCAGATACTGATCCACATCCTGACCGTCCTTCTGCTGAATGTTACACAACTCTTTCCACACCTCATTCGGACTCTTCACATGGACAAACCGTGCCAAAAAGGCAGCTCTGACTACACGGTACTCAGGATCCTGCTGATGAACATTCCTGTGTGTAGTCATAAACATCTGCAGCCATACTTTTGCATCACCCTGCAAGCAATAAGCCAAAATCCGAGAAAGGATCTCCGGGGTTGCCCTGTCTTTCATCAAGGCTGTAAACTCCATCTTTTCCAGAAACCTGACTGCACTCTCCTGTGGCAATCCCCAATACTCCGGAAAATCCTGAGCCATCTTTCCAACCTTCTTCACACAGCCCTGTTCTCTTTCACAAACCAGAGGAAATCTGCTCCTCTGTGGAGGCACCAAAAAGTGATGGCACGGAAGCGGTAAAGCTGTCTACGCCCTTATAGCATGCCACACTTCCACACACGCATGCAAACACACCAGAACACCAGACCAAAGAGCATGAACAAGACTCATATTTCAGAAAAGACCTTCACTCTTACAGAGTCGGATATCAAAGATATCCCAGACACCAGCTATACCGAGCACCCGCTTTCAATCAGCCTGCTCCAGCTCCTGGTCGCTCCAAAATCCCTTCGCTCCTTGCTTCTCTGCAGCCGTCCTCTTCGCTCTCTGCTCTGCTCCTCAGCAGATGACTCTCTGCTACACCACCAGCTCACTGCCAGTCCTCAAGACAAAACCAAAACCCAGCCACTCCTCTCAACCTCCCTTTCTCTCAAAGACAGCAACCATGTAAACTCCAATAAAACACCCCAGACGGTTCTCCTGCCAGTCGGAACCACCTATCACCACGGCAGCCCCCAACTTTTTCCCTGTCTCTTCAGAATTACCTACCAGCACTTCGTCTCTTGCCCTATTTCGCCTATGGGGCAGCACACACCCCACTCCTATCCTCTGAGACTTCTCCTCCAGCCGACTTGCCTCCTCAGCAACCCAAACCAAAAGCTCTTCGACCAGCACCTCCATCTCACTTTCATCGCTAGTCTCTGCACACTGCCTTCACCACTCGCTGCACCTTATACTTCAGCCTGTCACCTTAACACCCGCTCACACTCGAACATTGTCAGCCTGTTTTACTGCCCCAATCACCACCTTCGCATCTCTGCACACACTTACGGCTGCAGTCACCAGCCCATAAGTCCTTTGATGCCAACCTGTCCTCTCACGTTGGCGTCCACTACACCAGCTTTACTGCGCTCCTGGATGCGCACGTCCCAGCCCTTGCAGCTCGCCACACGATGGCCCCTTCAAACCCACGCTCGCCTGGATCTGTGGCTGCAGCAAGCCACCACACAAGCACCAACGTGGCTCTCTTCCCGTCGGCTCCCAGCCGTCTCTCCAACACTCAACGACTCCGCCTCTGGCACTCACATTAGAACCGCCTTCTGTCAAGCACACACAGAGGTGGCCTCCTGCCCCCCTCGCTTGGCTATCCTCTCTCACCCCCCGTCGCTCCTGGTTGTCTCCCTCTCTTCGTCCAGCTGCGCCGACTGCTGCAGCCCACACACAAAAACACACCCGGGGGCCTTTCTTCCCCGTCGGCTCCCCGCCGTCTTTACGCCTGAAGCATCTAGCTGGCGGGCATTCCAACCTCCACGTAGACCACCTTTTTATGGCCACGTTATCCATCATTTATTTATTTATTTTGAAAAAAAAAGGCCACCATGTTTCCTTTCCACACCAAATGCCCAAAGTGACTTTGGCCCCTCATTACTTTTTTCTGCCCATGCCCACACCAACTTCAATTTCAACCTTCGTCGGTGCCCACTCATTTGGACGCGCACACAACTTAAGGCGACCAAACAGCTAAAACCATTTCCAGCGGACCTCGTTCCGGACAAGCTGTGCTTCCAGAATTTCACCATTGTCCCTGCACATACACCTCCATCAAAACCCTATGCCTGACTGCCGCATCCTCGATGCCCACACTGAGTCAATGGGTGCCCCCATGACTTTATCACAACACGAACATCACTCATGTACACATGTACAAGTTGAGTTTGAGGTTCCCACAAAACATCACACACCGTCGTCCAGGTCAGCAAGGACAGAGAGCCGCCTGGAGTTGGCTTGAGTTGGCGATACCAGAGAAGAGAAGGTTGGTGAAGAAGGCACTTCACCTTGTGGGAGAGTTGCGGGTGCTTGGTGGTGGCCTTGTAGATGACTGGTTTTGTGAAGTCAAGCACTGTAGTGGCCAGAGGAGCTGAAGCAAGAGAGTAGTGGCAGGAAGCAGCTAAGCGTGTGGCTGTGGATATCGTGGAGGGACTCTTCTGTAACAAGAAACTAGAGAGTGTTTTTTGCTGTGATGGTGCTGAGTATGAGAGCCTTGAAAGTAAATGCATGAAGAGGAGCGCGTGAAGAGTAGATGACCAAAGAGATGCAGAGCAGCAACATGGTGTTCACAAAGGAACCGTGAGGATCTACATGTTATAATGTTATCAACCTTGGATTTTGGTCTGAACCATGTTGCTTATGCTGGTTTTTGGTACAACTCATATGTCTTGCTGAGATTTAGTATGTAAATATTATGGTTCCAACTTCTGCTGTGGTGGTGCCCCTTGAAGAGATATATATTCTGTTTCCTTGTTGGGATTTGAAATGACTCTCACAGCCAGAAGTCTCGCACTTGCCCAACAATACCGCCCACGTCACGACATCATCATGATGATGACTTTTTAAGAGAGCATGGAGTCACATGGACAGGATGGTGGATACAGTCTGATGGATGTGGGGTATAGTTCAAGAGTTCTTGTCAGTTTTATTGGCTATATTCTTGGCATCACATACTCGAGGAGGGGGGGAGGGTCACTCATAAATATGTAAGCATAGCACGTGGGTTCAACAGAAGGGGTTTTTTAATTTTCGTTTTTATATATTTTTTACATACAAGGTACCACTTAAAGGGGGTATTTTCAGATTGAATAGAAAAAGGGTATGTTTTATTCATGAAAAATTTACAGATAAGGGGTTTTAAAATTAGGCCTTGAATGCATGTGATATAGAGAGTTTACATATAGTGAACCCCCCCAAGATTGCATGACAGGCTTCCATATGATTTGTAACTTCTTCAAGACATGGAATGGAAAGGGGGAGCATGATGGTGCAGGTCTGTGTGTCAAACGCACTCTCAGACATCACCATCTCCACCGTGACAGTGAGCCCTTTTGAGATTCGCATGTAGTGGATTGGTGCAATGCCATTTGACCACTAGTGCTACCTCTTCCTTTCCTGAGCGAGATGCCAAGATTGTCAGGAGGTTCTTTCTATGTGTTGATGATAGTACTGTCCTTGATTTTGCTTTTCTAGATTGTGTGACAGTTGTGCAAGCACACATAGGGTACACTCCATTACGAGCACATCCTATGATGATCCCACCATTTTCACACAGTACTGTTCATGATTTTGCGGGCCATGCATCGATGGAGATTACTCATTATGCGGTATGCGAGAGTGGATTGATCCTTGGTTGCAGCAGGTGTTGAGGCCAAAGCGAGGAGTTGGTCCCCCCACCACTTTTGATCCTCTCACACTACCTGAGAGGACAAATCATGATTCTTTAACATATATGTTTTTGTAGTCATTGCATAAGGAGGGCAAAGAGGAGGAGGTGGACTACTACATTCTGCGGTGCACTAGGCCCAAGTGCACCCTTGAGTGTGATGTGACTCATGATTATGGATACTCATTTGATTTCCACAACATAATAGTGGCAGGTCACTACTATGTGCAGGGTGATATGAGTAAGGGGGCGGCATTGAGTTTGTGTAGTATGAGTAGGGCAAGGAGGAGATCATATACTCTCATCTAGTTCTCACTGTGAATCTCATGCTTTGGTGAGTTAACAGCAGGCCTCCCACGATGGACCTTACCCCAGCACGAGCATGTGAGAATCTTGGAGACCCTTAGAGCTAGAGAGTCTATGGATTGATATTGTAGTCTATGGATTGATATTGTAGTCTCCTCCCTCTTATTTGTTGCACTACTACACTTCATTTTGTATCTTTCTCTCAATTTGTATCTTGTACCCATTGTATCTTGTACCCATATATATTATGAGTTGCCTTTTTAGTTGTGCCCATATATTTTGTATCCTTTTGTTCTTGGTTTGGTGGTGAGACTTTGCGAGAGTGAGTGGTGTCCGATTGTGGTGGTGAAGCTTTTCAAGTGGGTCCATGGGGCTTCTACCCCACCATCTGCTATTTTTTGACATAGTGCCCAAAGGGTCCCCTATGCAGGCAATATCGGGTTTGTGTCCAATGGGGGTGAAACTTTTCAAGCTGGTCCATGGGGCTGCTATGTGTTGCCCTATGCTATTTTTCACATAGTGCCCAAAGGGTCTCCTATGTGAAAAATAGTAGGTTTGGAGTGTTAGAAATACATGAACACGAAGAGATAGGGACACAATGACTCAGAGAGAGAGAAGGAGGAAGAGAGTTACACCATATATGCTCCCAAAAGACTAGTTCATATTGATTATGAGTTTGTATATATAGGTGAGATCTAGGTCAAATTAGGGTGTGATATATATACCTCCAACACCCCCACTCAAACAAAGGTCTCTAGCTCTGCGCGACGAGTGAAAAAATCCTTGGGGAGCACAAGAAAAAACCCGAGCCCCTATACATACATATCATATACAAAAGATCAATGTGCGTAATGTGAAAGAGTATCTACAAGGATACAAAAAAACACTTTGTACAAGTTTAATTATTCAGGGTGTTAGTGTGAAAAGTATTAATCTCCAAAGTATTAAGCTGCAACAACTCCAAGTTCTCCACGTAATGATGTGAATCAAGCTTCACTCAATCCTTTGGTGAATATATATGTAATCATATGATCTGTGGGGCAATGCTCAAGCATTATTGATCCTTTCTGTTGCCCCAAGAAATTAGCCGCAAAGAGAATATATGGTCTGGTGTTTAAGCCAACAAACTATAAACAACCAATGGGATTAGCATAAGGTTGATGTTGGGCTAATGCTTCATCATGAGTCGTAGGTGTATACTTGGTGGAGCTTACAAGACATGGAGTATTTGCAGAATGAGCATTGACCAGACCAAAATTTTCAATAATATCATCAATGAATTTTGATTGACGAAGAAACAAGATACCTTTCTGGCGATAGCGCTGGAGCTTGAATACTAAGACAAGAGTGAATCTCACCAAGATCCACCATCTCAAAAGCTTATGAGAAAATCTTCTTTATGCGTTGCATAAAGTCAAGATTATTGGAAACAGGTATGGTGTCATCGACGTATAGACAAAGAATAACAAATAGAATACCTTTGCACTTGAAATATATATTAGGATCAGAGAAACAAGAGATAAACCCTTTCGATGGGAGGAAGAGATCAATTTTGATATACCAAGAATGTGATGCCTGCTTTAAACCATAAAGAGTGCAATAAAGACGACACAGAAGATGTTCCCTGCCAAGAATTGAAAATCCTTCTGGTTGTTCCATATAAATCTCTTCTTTGAGATCACCGTTAAGAAAAGCAATTTTCACATCCATCTGATGAATCTCTAAATCAAAATGAGTAGCAAATGCCAAAAGGACATGTATGCTAGGCATGTAAACAACAGGGGAAAATGTATCATGATAATCAACACCTGCAACTTGTGAGTATCCTTTTGCAACCAAATGAGCTTTGAATTTATCAAAAGATCTATCATCCTTTGTCTTTGTTTTATATACCCATTTACACTTGATTAGAACATGCTCAAGAGGTAAATCAGTAAGAACCCATGTACCTTTGGAAATCAAAGAATCATATTCATCTTGCATAGCCTCCTCTAACCAGTGATCCTTTTGTGGAGAAGAGATAGCTTTTGTATAAGTTTTCGGATCTTCATGAAGATTCATAGCATCGTCAAAACTTTCATCACAGACATGATTTGAACCATGTTCAATATCAATGGGAAGATCAATGTATATATCAAGATTATCACTAGAATCACAGACATGATTTGAACCATGTTCAATATCAATGGGAAGATCAATGTATATATCAAGATCAATGTATATATCACTAGAATCCTTTGTAGGGTCTTCAGAATCATTCATAGGAGAAGAAGAATGCACATCTTGAGAGATACAATAATTATCAAATAGAAAAGGAAAAGCAGTGAGTAAGGATTGTGTATTATCAAAATTCTTAGTAGACCATGTACCTCCTATCGAACATTCATCAAATAGAGAATCACGACTGATGATGAATTTCTAAGAAGTAGGATAATAAAATTTGTATCCTTTAGAATTATCAAAATATCCAATAAATATAACTTTCAAACCAGGAGGATCCAAATTTTGCTACGCTTCTTTTGGAATGTGAATATGAGCAATGCATCCAAAGGTGCGAAAATGTGATACAATTGTGGGAAGATGATTTTGAATAAAGACTATTGTATGAAATGCTTCAACCCTTTTCTAGATAATCCAGAATGAATAAGCATACATCTCATGTAGCATTAAGGATGGTTGGATTCTTACACTCTGCAATGTCATTTTGTTGAGGAGAATATGGAACAGTGAACTCATGATGATGAATTCCTTGTTCAATACAATAGTCATTGAAGAGATTTGAGATATATTCTCCACCAATGTCACTATGGAGAGTCTTGATAGAGTGACCAATATGAAGTTCAACTACTTTCTGATATTGCTTTAATATGGATAAGGCTTGAAACTTATGCCTCAAGAGAAAAACATATGTGAAACGAGAGAAATCATAAATGAAGGTAATGAAATAACGATAGTGAGATTTGGAGGGAGGAAAAGGTCCACAAATATCCGTATGAATGAGATCTAAAAGGGCATGTGAATGTATAGAGGTAGAGATATGAAAAGATTATCGATGATGCCTACCAAAAGCACAATACTCACAAATGCCCATATGAGGAGGAGCTTTAAGATCCATACCTCTGATGAAATCATGATGATGAATATCAAGAAGCTTTGAACAATCCAAATGGACAGTCGTCGATGATGCCATACCTTGCAATCAAGATCTCTTGGAGCAGTAACAACATTTGCAACATCATCATTCAAAGAGAGCTCAAACAAATTACCACGTCAAGGAGCTACTGCGATAGTATGCCCATCCTTCTGAATTCAACACTTTGTATGATCAAAACCATCAAAAAGACCAAGATCAACATGCCGAGCAACAAAAAGAAGATTACTTTGAGGATTTGGAACATGCAAAACTCCTTACAATATTCTGGTAGAGGAAAGAGTGCCAAGATATAGATCACCAACACCCATGACTTGACAAGTAGTGTCATCAGCAAGATACACCAATTTCTTAATTGGAAGTGCATGATAATTATATAAAGCCATGGAGATTAGTAATTCATATTACCAGTAGCACCAGAATCAACAATAAAAAGAGAACCATCCCGAACAACAAGTACTCTTCCAGGAGAAATATCATGATGAGCACAGTTTACCTCCTGATGATTATGTTCATCTACTTGTATGTTGAGCAGCATATGCACGATTGCAATCTTGATCATATCGCCTTTTGAAACAATGATGAGATGGATGATCTGTGTACGACCACAATAGTCACAAAGGAGTACAATTTTTGGAGGAATCTGAATGAGGTTTCTTGGTGGGTAATTCCATGTTCCTCATCATATTGACGTGCCTAACAATCAAAGACAGTATGATCATTCTTATCACAATAGGAACAATGTTTATTGGGATAGGAAAGTCGAGAAGAACTGCCACCTTGATAAGAGTGACCACCATGAATAAAACTTGAAAAGGAACACTTACAAGCAATACAAGCCATTTCAAAATCTGCAACTTCTTGTGTATTCAAAACAGTGTCAGAATTCTTTGTATAACGTTCATGTCGTTGAGAATATTCAATGAGAGAAATACAATCCGTGCCAAAATCAATGCCATCCTTTAAATAGAATAGTGACAATATTATCATATGAAGGATCGTTGACCGCATATGAAGATGATGTGTAGTTGACTGATTTCATGCAATAGGAGCACCAGCAATAGCAAGTTGATTATAACGATGTCTTTGTGTGAAGTCATAGGAGTACCAATTTTGTATTGTAAATTGTTCAGGAGATTACAAAGATAAATAATTTTTGTAATAGATTTCTTCTCAAAAGTAGTAAGAAGATACTTCTGTAAATCATGAGAAGTAGGAAGATTGAATGCATCCAGCATAAGAGAATCATGAAGAGCAAATAAGATATACCGAACGAGTAGCTTTATCATGATGGATCCAATTCGAGTAATCAGTTTACCATTGCTCAACAATAGGACCAATAGTAATAAGAGCGTTATCCTATTTTGCATCAACAGGTTGAGACAAACAAACAAGATTTCCCAAAACAATATCAAAAATATCATCACATTCAAGTATCAACATCATCTTGGCCTTCCATTCAGGAGATCCTTGGCCTTGAAACATGGGAAGAGATCATTGACTAGATGGAAAACCATTAATGAGAATAGAAGCTACCATCTCGGATTGTGAGAATATGTATAGAACGAGATCACAGAATTTGCAGACCATGAAACAAAAACATAAACAAGGATGACCCTCAAAGTTGTATGAGATACGTGCACGAAAAGCGAGTGGCAATGAACTCATCAAATATAGAATGTGATTTACGAGTTACGAAAAGCAAGTGGTGATGAAAAATAGTACCCAAAAGTAGTACCCAAATAAAGAATGTGATTTACGAGTTACGAAAAGCAAGTGGTGATGAAAAGTAGTACCTAAAAATAAACAAAACGTTGTCGTGCCATGGCACGTCTATGGTGTGAAACCATGCATGTGAGGCCATTGATTACAAATTCAGATGCATGGGATTAAGTGCCATAGTAAACATGATGTATATATGCCTTTACGCGTAACAGGGCTTTTTTTTTTGTTCATGTTTGTGTACATGGTTTGTGTACATGGTTTTCATGTTTGTGTACATGGTTTTCATGTGAGCTTGGTGTTTTGAAGTAGATGCTTGAGTTTGGAAGTTTTATGGCAACAGTGTGGTGTGCGGATGGTTGCTAAAAGTAGGGCACCGACTGGAATGATATGTTTGGTAAGTTGATGCTGCTGATCACAAAGCCGTGGGCAGCTCTTGTACTAGAAGGGTGGGCACCGTAGGGTGGGCACCGTATGTCGAGGAAAGAAAGGTAATAAAGAAGATAAATGTGGCCATTCTTGAGGCTTTGAGGCCTTAAGAAATAATAAATAATATAATACATGTGGCCACCATATAAAGAGCCAAGTGGAAGCTTTATTGGCTGCCAGCATGCAACATCTCGAAAGTTGGCGAAGGTCTAGAAGGTGGTGGAGAAAACGAAAAGGAGACCGAGCGAAGGAAGTGGGGCCTCTCTGAAAAAAAAAAGGGTGCCTAGCGGGTAAGCGGGAGAGCTAGCTGGAGGCATCCGGGTGATCGAGCCTGGAGCGAAGGCAGTGCAGGGTGAGAAGGCCGACGTGGTCTGGTGGGCGCTTGTGAAAACAGACGCGGAAGTGTAAAGGAGATCGCTTGCAGAGGGCCGCCTTGTTTGTTTGGGCTTTTAGGCACAGCTGCTGCAGGTACACACAGCCGGGGCCTCCCTTGTGAAGAGGAGCGAAGTGGACATGGAGGAACTTTGTTGCAGCTATTGTGGAAGCACCGACGGGTGCTGGCGTCAAGAGAGACAGGTGTGGCTACAGGCGTATGGGCTTGGGCTAGGTGAAGATGGCATTAAGGTGACGGGCTAGGGCGAGCTCTTAGATTTTTAAGTGGGCGCAGCCCAGGTCAGCAAGGACAGAGAGCCGCCTTGGAGTTGGCTTGAGTTGGCGATACCAGAGAAGAGAAGGTTGGTGAAGAAGGCACTTCAACTTGTGGGAGAGTTGCGGGTGCTTGGTGGTGGCCTTGTGGATGACTGGTTTTGTGAAGTCAAGCACTGTAGTGGCCAGAGGAGCTGAAGCAAGAGAGTAGTGGTGGCAGGGAGCAGCTAAGCATGTGGCTGTGGATATCGTGGAGGGACTCTTCTGTAACAAGAAACCAGAGAGTGTTTTTTGCTATGATGGTGCTGAGTATGAGAGCCTTGAAAGTAAATGCATGAAGAGGAGCGCGTGAAGAGTAGATGACCAAAGAGATGCAGAGCAGCAACATGGTGTTCACGAAGGAACCGTGAGGATCTACATGTTATAATGTTATCAACCTTGGATTTTGGTTTGAACCATGTTGCTTATGATGGTTTTTGGTACAACTCATATGTCTTGCTGAGATTTAGTATGTAAATATTATGGTTCCAGCTTCTGCTAGTGGTGCCCCTTGAAGAGATATATATTCTGTTTCCTTGTTGGGATTTGAAACAACTCTCACAGCCAGAAGTCTCGCACTTGCCCAGCAATACCACCCACGTCACGACAGCTTTGGTGAACCCGACATGAAACTGCTAGGGTGAGAGTTAGTGGTGAGATACACAGTGCAAGCTATGGCTGAAAATCCTGAGGGACAGGGGGTTCATTTTGACCCCGGGGTTATGCAAATGTTTCAGATGTTTACTATGTATATGCAACAGCAGCAAGCTGCCGAGAGGGGGCAAATTTCCACGACTAAAGCACTGCAGTCAATCGTGAAGAAGGTGGATCAATTTGATGGTAAAGACATCCATAAGTACCTGCGCAATTACACAAAGAAAATGGAGCTAAACAGGGTGACTGAGGAGGATATGGTTCGAAGCTTTGAGCTGGTATGTGTTCCCGAAATAAGAGAGCGCATAAGAGGATTACAGGCAGCACATGGTGGCAGAAATTGGGAGGAGTTCAAGCTTGCTTTGAAGGATGATTATTTCATGGAGGATTCCGAGCGGGTGACCAAGTGAACTTTCTTAGAGTGGGTTACAAAACCCAAAATTGGAATTTCTGCCACAGAGTTGCTAAGAGAGTTTGAGAAGCGCTATGCCCAGCTATCAAGGATCGAGCGCACAACCTTAGACAGGGAAAAAACAGAGCTCTTCTTACAAGCAGCTGGAAAAGATCTCCAAGAAAAACTGGAAATTCTCCTTGAGGATAAGGATACAGAGCAGGGCCTAAAGAATGATTGGAATGATGTCGAAGGATGCAGTCACCATGCTAGCAAAGCGGCAGCGAAGGAGGGATAAAATGGTGATGAGCTTGGCAACTCCTATAACTGTTTCCCCTGAGAATCTACCAAAACCTGCTGTGCTGCAATCCCAAAGGTAGAAGGGCCGATGGATGAGCTTATTAAGGGCATACGAAAATTGAAGATGTCCAAGATTGAGGAAAAAGGGCTACCATTAGGGCAGGCTTCTATGCAAAAGCCTCAAAGCACGGAAGGGTTTACATTCAGATGTATATGGTGTGATGACCCAGAACATGCGAAAAAAGATTGTGCCAGCTATAAGGAAGCCCTCAGACACCAACTTGTATTTTTCAAAGATGGAAAAATCCACCTTACAGAGATTGGTCTTCCGTTAAGCACAAACTTTGGGAAAGGAGGGATGAAAAATTTGGTTGAAGATATGGCTGCCAGCCATGCCATCTCTATGGTTGAGGCAGCAACCTATGGGTTAAAGGCCAGTCAATCAAAGCAGGAATCTGAGAAGGATGAAGACTATGAGAATGAAGATTTTTGGCCATCAACAATGGAGCTAATTGCATCAAAGAAGGTGTCTAAGCAGGCTTTGCATGAGGCAGGAGACTGTACATCTTGAGACTGGCTGGGAAGAACCTGTGGATTCTCTATTTGTTCATGCCTATATTGCAAAATGCCAGAATAATGAGGCACAGGTAGAGGAAAAGCGTAAGAGGGAAAGTGACGAAGGAGATGCCATGGATGATGGTTATGATGCTTCTATGAATGCTTTGCCATGTTTGTTTGATAGTGTTCAAGGTGTTGATGATATGCATGTTGCTAATGATGTTATGGAGGATAGTGTTCAAGGTGTTGATGATATGCATGTTGCTAATGATGTTATGGAGGATAGTGCATATGTGACCGGAAGTCATACGAATGTTGTTTCAGAGGATGTTTGCTTTGTAGATGGTGGTTTTTGTTTGGAGTTTCTCTTTCAAGACAAGGAGGTTTTGTTAGAGGATCAGTTTAGTGAAGTTAATGTTTATGTGGATGAGTCTATTGCTCAAGACAGTGAGGATCTTGGGATGGCTCAGCTATTTGGTGATGATGAGTTTCTATTTGCAAACATCGGTAACCAACAATCTATGAGTGAGGCTTCTTGCACTCTTGATGATGCTAGAGATGTGTTTTGTTTACATGGCAAAGATGATGCTTTTGATGTTTATGCTATTGATGGACCGGGACATTTTGATGTAGCATCACACCTTGATTTTCTTGCACCAGTTTGCATAGATGCATGTGAAGCATGTAAAGGCTTTGACAGCATATTGGTGGTGAAGATAGATGAGGAGGTAATATGCAAAAGAGCACAATGTGATGAATGGCTTGCTATGATGCCATTATGTGTATTTGAACCAAGGATATGTTATAAGTCAATGGAGCAGGCTCATGTGGAATGCAAATGGGTATTTGATCGTGGTATATGGATTGTTGGCAACCATGACAAATGTATTTGGGGATTGAATGCAAAACAATGGTGGATAATCAGGAAGGCTTTGTTTTTTTTACTTGTTTGCTATTTATGGATACCAAAGCTTGGTTTGAAACACTTTAAAGTGTTCCAAACATGGGGGTTGGCCAGATGAAAGGTTCTTGTTGCTAATTAATGTATGAAGATGACATTCAGATATATGTGGATCTTGATGATGACTTGGCACATAACGGAGGATGTGCAGGTTTAGAGGGGGTCGATGTCATGCCATGGCACGTCTATGGTGTGAAACCATGCATGTGAGGCCATTAAATACAAATTCAGATGCATGGGATTAAGTGCCACAGTGTACATGATGTATATATGCCTTTACGCATAACAGGGCTTTTTTTTGTTCATGTTTGTGTACATGGTTTTCATGTGAGCTTGGTGTTTTGAAGCAGATGCTTGAGTTTGGAAGTTTTATGACAATAGTGTGGTGTGTGGATGGTTGCTAAAAGCAGGGCACCGACTGGAATGATATGTTTGGTAAGTTGATGCTGCTGATCACGAAGCCGTGGGCAGCTCTTGTACTAGAAGGGTGGGCACCATATGTCTAGGAAAGCAAGGTAATACAGAAGATGAATGTGGCCATTCTTGAGGTTTTGAGGCCTTAAGAAATA
Source organism: Cibotium barometz (assembly GCF_041138505.1). NCBI lineage: Eukaryota > Viridiplantae > Streptophyta > Polypodiopsida > Cyatheales > Cibotiaceae > Cibotium > Cibotium barometz. The sequence continues at coordinate 31,621,788 of NC_141092.1, read as the reverse complement.
ATAAATAATATAATACATGTGGCCACCATATAAAGAGCCAAGTGGAAGCTTTATTGGCTGCCAGCATGCAACATCTCGAAAGTTGGCGAAGGTCTAGAAGGTGGTGGAGAAAACGAAAAGGAGACCGAGTGAAGGAAGTGGGGCCTCTCTGGAAAAAAAAAGGGGTGCCTGGCGGGTAAGCGGGAGAGCTAGCTGGAGGCATCCAGGTGATCGAGCGTGGAGCAAAGGCAGTGCAGGGTGAGAAGGCCGACGTGGTGAGTAGTCGCCTAGTGGGCGCTGTGTGAATAGACGCGGAAGTGTAAAGGAGATCGCTTGCAGAGGGCCGCCTTGTTTGTTTGGGCTTTTAGGCACAGCTGCAGGTACACACAGCCGGGGCCTCCCTTGTGAAGAGGAGCGAAGTGGACATGGAGGAACTTTGCTGCTGCAGCTACTGTGGAAGCACCAACGGGTGCTGGCGTCAGGAGAGACAAGCGTGGCTGCAGGCGTATGGGCTTGGGCTAGGTGAAGATGGCATTAAGGTGACAGGCTGGCGAGCTCTTAGATTTGGAAGTGGGCGCGCAGCCCGCAGGTCAGCAACAACAAGGACAGAGAGCCGCTCTGGAGTTGGCTCGAGTTGGCGATACCAGAGAAGAGAAGGTTGGTGAAGAAGACACTTCACCTTGTGGGAGAGTTGCGGGTGCTTGGTGGTGGCCTTGTAGATGACTGGTTTTGTGAAGTCAAGCACTGCAGTGGCCAGAGGAGCTGAAGCAAGAGAGTAGTGGGCAGGGAGCAGCTAAGCATGTGGTTGTGGATATCGTGGAGGGACTCTTCTGTAACAAGAAACCAGAGAGTGTTTTTTGCTGTGATGGTGCTGAGTATGAGAGCCTTGAAAGTAAATGCATGAAGAGGAGCGCATGAAGAGTAGATGACCAAAGAGATGCAGAGCAGCAACATGGTGTTCACGAAGGAACCGTGAGGATCTACATGTTATAATGTTATCAACCTTGGATTTTGGTTTGAACCATGTTGCTTATGATGGTTTCTGGTACAACTCATATGTCTTGCTGAGATTTAGTATGTAAATATTATGGTTCCAGCTTCTGCTGGTGGTGCCCCTTGAAGAGATATATATTCTGTTTCCTTGCTGGGATTTGAAACGACTCTCACAGCCAGAAGTCTCGCACTTGCCCAGCAATACCGCCCACGTCACGACAACGTGATATGCAATAAGAGAGTAACTCCAAAATTAGTTGGGGCACTACTATTTTGAGACATGGACGAGCCCAAAAATTGGCTATTTTTGGATTAAAACATGAAAAGCGTGTGGCACATGAAAAATGAGCAAAAGTCTATTGCACAAAAAACACCATAACTTTCAACTCCGAACTCCAATGAAGTCGAGAAAATACTCATTATTTATTGCACGAGCTACACATTGCCTGTTTTCCTGTTAAGTGTTGTTTATCTAAAACGACATAACTTTTGATAGGAATATCATATTGACAAACCAATTGACTCTATAGAAATCTTGTGACCCTGTGCACACACCAAAAACTTGTGTTTCTATAATACAATTCCAATTAGAATAAGATAGGGTTGTCCATTCGACCATCCAAGGACCTGCATAAAGTTGTTAATCATGATTAATCACTGGAATTCCACAAAACATGAATAAGAGATTGAATGAAACATAGAACATGCACATGAATGGAATTAACACAATTGATACTTCCTTTCTCCTCTCTTCTCACATTAGCAAGATCGATGATGCTCTGATACCATGTTGGAAATACATGAACACGAAGAGATAGGAACATAGTGACTCAGAGAGAGAGAAGAAGGAAGAGAGATACACCATATATGGTCCCAAAAGACTAGTTTATATTGATTATGTGTTTGTATATATAGGAGGTGAGATCTAGGTCAAGTTAGTATGTGATATATATAGCTCCAATAGGGTGGGGCATCAATATCATACGATTTCCAACGGTGGTGAAACTTTTGAAGTGGTTCCCTGGGGTTGCTACCCCACCACTCACAAAGTTTCATCACTATCAGACATCGGATGGGCAGGACGGTATGTTGCCATTGACATAGTGCCCAAAGGGTCCCCTGTGCAAAAAATAGCGGGTTTGGGAGGGGCATCATTATCATACGGTGTCAAATGGTGGTGAAAGTTTGCAAGTGTGTCCACGGGGCTACTACCCCACCACTCGCAAATTTCACCACCGTCGGATGCCGTATGGGCGGGATGGTGTGTTGCCATCTGCTATTTTTAAGATAGTTCCCAAAGGGTCTTCTATGTGAAAAATAGAGGGGTTGGGTGGAGCATCATTATCATATGATGTCTGATGGTGGTGAAACTTTTCAAGCGGGTATGTGGGGCTGCTACCCCACCACTCGCAAAGTTTCATCAACATTAGATGCCGTATGGGTGGGAGAGTGTGTTGCCATCTGCTATTTTTCACATAGTGCCCACCAAAGGGTCCCCTATGTAAAAAATAGTGGGTTTGGGTGGGGCATCATTATCATATGATGTTTGATGGTGGTGAAACTTTGCAAGCGGGCCCACAGGTTTGCTAACCTGCCACTCGCAAAGTTTCATCTTCACCACGGACACTGGTGGATGGACGGGACAGTGTGTTGCCATCTGCTATTTTTTGACATAGTGCCCAACTCAGGGGGTCACTCATAAATATGTAAGCGTAGCACATGGGGTCAATAAAAGGGGTTTTTTAATCCCTTTTTAACACATTTTTTACATATAGAAGGGTACCATTGAAAGGGGGTATTTACATATTGAATAGAAAAAGGGTGTATTTTATTCATGAAAAATTTACAAATACAGGGTTTTCAAATTAGGCCTTGAACGCACGTGATATAGAGAGTTTACATATAGTAAACCCCCTTGAGGTGTCCAAAGGGTCTTGTATGCAAAAAATAGCAGGTTTGGGTGGGGCATCATTATCATATGATGTCCGATGGTGCTGAAACTTTGAGAGAGGGTCCATGTGGCTGCTACCCCACCACTCGCAAAGTTTCACCACCATCGGATGCCAGATGGGGAGGATGGTGTGTTGCCATTTGCTATTTCACATAGTGCCCAAAGGGTCTCCTATGTGAAAAATAGCAAGTTTGGGTGGGACATCATTATCATACGATGTCCGATGGTGGGGTGGTGAAACATTTCAAGTAGGTCCCTAGGGCTACTACCCCACCACTTGCAAAGTTTCATCACCATCAAATGCCGAATGGGCTGCCGAATGGGGCGGGACAGTGTTGCCCCATCTGCTATTTTTCACATAGTGCCCAAAGGGTCCCCTATGCAAAAAATAGCGAGTTTGGGTCAGGAATCATTATCATACGATTTCCAAAGGTGGTGAAACTTTGCAAAAAGGTCCAGACGACTGCCTTCCAACCACTCACAAAGTTTCATCACCATGGGATGCTAGATGGGTGGGATGGTGTGTTGCCATCCGCTATTTTTTGACGTAGTGCCCAAAGGGTCCCCTATGCAAAAAATAACATGGCACCTTACATTTAGAGACTTTATAGAAATTAAAAATCACAAAAGACATAGTCCAATATATATAACTTTATAGAAATACAAAATCACAAAAGACATAGTCCGATATATAAATCAAAATGAGATACAACTCGTGGATGTCATACATAGAAACATGAGGTCATAAATACAAATGGCATGTAGACTTGTTGATACAAAATCAAAATGTGATATACCTATACATGATGTTGAATCCTCATTTGAGAGGACTTGATAAAGCTCTAGGATGGATGACATGCCACTGCCTCCTCCTTGGCTCATTTACAACCCACTATGCAATGGTCCTCTGGGTAAGACACTCCTCTGCCATGGCTGAGGACTCACCACGTGTAGCAGTAGCAACACCACTAAGCTCCTCATCAATCACCTGGCCTCTATTCTCATGTTTCATCTCCCATAAGCGGAGGTCAGTGTACATGCAAGCACCAAAACGACCACGGGTAGACTGCTCCCACCGACCTAATACGTGCATCAAGACCTCGGTCCACCAAACTCCCAGCTCCAACTAGGGTGCGTAAAGAAACATGATGATCCTGTAAGATGAACTCATTGATGCGCGGGCCCATTGTACTCTCTATGCCTCCTCCTCTGGTGATAAATCCCTCTCTCTATATAGGAATCTCAAAATCCTCAGGCATATCCTCAACAACATATCCATCATCTTCCATGATGTCTAGGATAGCCTGCCGATGATCAGTGCTACTGATTGGGCCTCCGTGAGACAAGATCCACAATCACTGCTGACCATGGGTACAAGCCGTCTATCCCCCAAAGGAGATGCATGCCAACTCCACACTACTTTGACAAGTCAAACACCTAGTAGTCATCACCAATGAGTGGACAAAGCAATAAAGATGAAACTAGCAATGACGCCCTAATGTGTACCACCCCCAAGTGTCAAACTTGCTGAGGCAAACTCCACAAACTACAGTGCCGGTGTCCACACATGGTCTCGCACAAACAAAGAGTCTAGCAGAAGGGGATAGATAGCAATGCTACTCGGCATCACACGATGGGGAGCTGCATCTCTACCAAGTCTCGTCCACTCCCTTATGTAGTGCTCTACGCAGTAGTATGTGACTGGGCATAGTCACTCATAAATATGTAAGCGTAGCATGTGGGTTCAACAAAAGGGGTTTTTAAAACCCTTTTTTACACATTTTTTACATACAGAAGGGTACCATTTAAAGGGGGTATTTACAGATTGAATAGAAAAAGGGGTGTGTTTTATTCTTGAAAAATTTAGAAATAAGGAGTTTCTAAATTAGGCCTTGAATGCATGTGATATAGAGGTTTTACATATAGTGAACCCCCCGAGGTATGTGATCTGTCTCTCGACATCCACCTCACAAACTAACTGTCTCTGGCGCTCAATCTCCTAGTGTGACTCATGTACCTCCAGAGTGAGCTATGACACCTGTCAACATAGCTTAGCTAGCTCAGTATCTTGAAAAGTGAAAGTGATCAATATTAAGACAAATACAAGAAAGCATACTTGAGTAATGGGAAAATAATTTAAACAATGTTCTCACATGAATAGGGAGCGCTGGTAAAGGTGATGCTGTCCCAATTCTCTCCTCAGCCTGGCTTGAAGTAGAAGCCTATTTGTGAAACTATGTAGGGCCCTACACAAACAAGATAAAATATAGGTGGATAGCTTATCAACGTATAAATACACATCATGAATGAATTACTCTAGAAGGGTTTGGGAGAATATAGTGCTAGTGGTCAACTCCGATATAAAAGAGCCACGGCATGTCAAATAGACTCTATAGCATGATGAAACTAGTGACCGATTTGCACACCTAGCTCATGCACTGTGGCAAATAGTAGCATCTCCAATCCACGAGGTGTCTAAAGCGCACGTGGGAGATGCCTAGCCCACCAGGCCTCCTGTCCTGGTCTTGAAGCTGGCCCACACCATGGCCAACGTCGGGTTGACAATCATGATAATCTACCTCGAGCCCCAACACGAACTCTGTGTACAATAGATCAAAATCTCATGATGATGGTGCAAGGCACCATAATACGCCACATGTCATGCTAGAATGTGGGCTGTCATAGCTACATGGGTGCACCAAGCTGCCTTAAGCGCCCCTGTAGTCGTCTCGTGACCCACCCATCTTCATGAACAAACAGCTGTAATGTTCTCTCTTTGATAGAGGGTAGTTGGGATACCTCTCGATGAGACAAGCCACGATGTACTCATCCACCCTCCTGTGTCTCTAGCCATACTGGTAAAGACTCTATGTCGTCACGGTGGGAACATAGAGTCTCCAACATACCCTCCAACAATGCAACAAGATGCATGGTGGAGGGATGTGGATCTCTCTGTCCCCACCACGAAGCTGAGTGCATGAGCCCCTAAGAGTGCGACCATCTCAGGGATAATCTCTCGGTGTGACTCACAAGCCATGATAAAAACTGCATAATGCCACATGACAGAAAGTTCATCTCTCTCTCTCTCTCTCTCTCTCTCTCTCTCTCTCTCTCTCTCTCTCTCTCTCTCTCTCTCTCATTATCAATAGTTTTGTATCACCCAAGTGAGATGAATACTTGCTGCGTAGGCATTGTTTAGGGTCTCTATGGGCTCTTTTATGTTCCTCAAAGGGCAAATAGGCTACTTGGGGGCTAGCATGTAGGCTTGAACCAATTTTAGAAATGTTGTTGTGCGGCGCCATTGTAGTCTACATGGGGCAAGATGGTCTTTTGTTAATGATGGACAAACAAAACTCGTTGCTTTAGGATCAATGATAGGTTGTAGGGTCGGTGATACATGCATATGTGCCAAGGGGTGTGAGCGGTTGGTTGGACTTTTTGCTAGTACTATGACATGTAAGGTTACTAGGGGAGTACTACAAAGTTATTAATGATAAGAATACTAGCTTAGGGGAGCATAAAATGTCCCCGAAATGTTGTTTTCATCATTAATTAATTAAATAAAGATGGTGAAAACACACAAAGACTGAGGCATCTAGGTCACCACCCAAACATAAAGCCATTCAGGCTCACCCCCAAGCACAAGCCTTTATACATAATGCCTTATGCATAAATCCTCTATCCAAAAGCCTTAAGCATAAAGTCTCTATGCATAAAGCCTGTAGGGCTTAAGCATAAAGCCTCTATGCAATAAGCCCTATGATTAAGTCTTTATACATAAAGGCCTTATGCTTAAGCCTTCATGCATAAGGCCTTTATGCATAAGGCCTTCATGCATAAGGCCTTTATGCATAAGGCCTCTATGCGTAAAGATTTGAGGCTTAATCATAAAGCCTCTATGCATAAAGGCTTCATGCATGAAGCCATATTGCATCTTGCATAAGGCGTCATGCAATAAGCCCTTATGTATAAAGGCTTCATACATGAGGCCATAATTCATATTGCATAGGGCCTCATGCATTAAGACCTTATGAATAGAGGCTTCATGCATTAAGACCTTATGAATAGAGGCTTCATGCATTATGACCTTATGCATAGAGGCTTCATGCAATAACTTGCTAAATGGTTTTGGATGGGTTTTGAGACATGGTTTTACATCCATAACTACCAAAATCTGAGGAGCTTCTATGTTTTGATCATTTAATCAAATTGCTTTTACTGGTTTCCTTAATTACTAGTGCAGATCGTGTTTTGATCATTTAATTAAACTACTTAAAGGTGAGGTTAATTATTGAAGCAAACCCTGGTTTTGAATGTAGAGCTTTTGTTAATTGCAGTTCTCTCGTGCATAAACAAATGCAGAACTGCACATAAAAGAATGCACATTGGTTTTGTTAATTATGCTTTTCAATAATCAGTTTACATTAATTAAGGTGTGAATGGAAATGAATTGCTCAAAGCGTTAAAAAATAATTACTCAATAAACTAGGGTGCTTACCTGGGCAAAACTCTAGGTCTGACGACAAAGATGTGGGGTAGCTCGAGCGAGATCTATAACAGCAGCAACTCAAGCGAGATCTAGTGACGAGATCTAGTGAGGACAGTGGACAAACAGCAACTAGTGCTCCAGCGAGACGGCAACATGTGCTCAAGAAAAGCTGCGAAAAAACAAAGAAAAGGACAGCAGATAATGAAAAGCGGGGAAGGTTTAGGGATTTTTAGGGTACACATATCTCGGGCGAGATACATGGCACCAACTATTCACTTTTTATATCTCGTCCGAGATATCATAAATATACAAATTACTAACTCACTTTACTTATCTCACCTAAGATAAGATAAATATATAATGAATTTGATTTATGTATCTCACCCGAGATATGATAAATATATAATTAATTCAATTTATGTATCTCGCCTGAGATACAATAAATATATAATTAATTCTATTTATGAATCTTGCCTGAGAAACGATAAATATATAATTGATTCTATTTACATATCTCGCTCGAGATACAATAAATATGTAATTATATTTCTCGAGAAACCTTTCTATCAACTTTCATATCTCGCCCGAGATATAAATATACATGTTGCATTGTCACGCCACCGGGGAGCTATCTCAACGGAGATACGTTGGGATGATGACTAGATTGCTCGGTCATGTTGCCATGTATCTCGCTCGATATATTGTGTGGCTAGTTTTATCGAACCTACGTGGGTGACATATCTCGACCGAGATATGTGGCCGTGGCAGCTTATTGGTCATTTTGAACTCGCTTGAGATACCCCCGGCGGATTCGAGAGGCTCAAAAATGTCCCACTTCTTGCCAAACTGTGGCAAAGCAGCCATCTTATCATCCTACCGCCCTTTTCCTAGTTAACTTTAGAATAATAGTTTAGGTTGTTGGTCGATGGGTGGTGAGGTTCTTGCAGATGTCTTTCCTTCATTCCTTCATTTTTTAGGTACCCAAATCTTCTTGTTCCCTTCATAGTATCCTTGTGCCTTTAGCAACCATTTGGGAGCCCATCATTTATGAACATGAGGCTTCTGGCTTCTTGTAAAGGTTTTCTTATGAGGTGGGTGTCTTACCCTTCTTAACCCATTGGCTTTCTTTGTTTAGGGCACTTGCATGGTGTTTCTAGTGTAGGGAGACATAATAACATCCTCGGTGGCTTTGGTTCTTCAGACTTTAGATTGCTTCTTAAGTCCAGGGAGCTCCACAATGGTAATATATATCTAGATCCCCTAGATGACAAGCATGTCATCCTTTATTTCTAATCCACTTCGTACTCCATAGCTAAAATCTAGTTCTTTCTGAGAGTAGCATCTCCTCCTTTAAGGCACTTGGAAGCATTATAAAAACCTTACACAACCAACAAGGGTTATTTCTGGTGGAAATATTAAATTTGAAATTGTTGGTAGATAGACCAATAATAAAATATTTAACATCAAATATTATGGTAAAAATAAACAATGACCAACACAATAATAAAATATTTAACATCAAATATTATGGTAAAAATAAACAATGAATAATTTATTTACATACTAGAAGAAAATGTGACATTACATAGACAATGCAAAAAAACAAAAAGTAGATTCAAAGCTCTTATTTTTCTTGATTATTCATTCATCCATTCGTACATGATATCATATTGTGACACTATCTGGTCAACATGCACCTCAAATATAGAGACTAAATCTAGATTTTCTTTTAAAATGTTCTCTTCCCCATCATCTTTCACTCCTTTCGGCCAGTCCTTCTCCACGTAGTGGTCGATCCACCAGGTTGACTTTTCCTTTTGTTGAGAGCATGGACACCCAGATCTTCTTCTTTCCTTTTTGTATGGTGAACTGATGTGTCTCCCAACTATGTCAGAGTTTTCCATAATGGAGCCATGGTTGGCCAAGCACCATCGAGCATATGCCAGAGTTCTTCAACATCCAAAGTATCATAAAGGATGTCTGGAATTTATAGTCAGTGACATGGATTTCTTGATTCCGAACAAGCATCACTCTTTGCTAATTTGCCATCTTGACAGCAAAGAGCACCAGTTGAATATATGCAATGCGTAAGGAGTCATTTCTTCTAATAACACATTTACTTTGGATTCTCCATCAATGAGAAATGTAGGTGTTGTCTATTCTTTAATTGTTATTGTAACTTCTAGAACTACATCATAGTTCAAAACTGGTTATATTGAGCCACATTTAACTATGTTCATCAGACGATTGTTAGGTTGAATCTCTACCAATAGGTATATTTTTTTTCAAGACATGGTGCCTATAATTAGGCACTTAGCATAGACATTAATCTAACGTGATATTAAGCTTCATCTTCTATAAATTTTCCCATAGATCATGCTCTATTGATCATGATGGATCAGCTATCTACACTTCAATTGTTATAATCTTAAGTAACATTCGTACCCCTTTCTCATATTCACTCTACTCCTCTGGTGTTCCTTACCTTTGAGTGGGTTTGTTCTTTCCTCTTTCCTTCCCTCTCTATTACATCCCTTTAAATTCTACTTAGGGTTCGCTCGTTCTATCTTACCATCTCTAGACTCACTAATGATATTTCCAACCCTTCTTGGACTTTTTGTATAGATTTTCTATATCCTTCTGGTGCTTCCAGCTTTTTTAGGCTCTTTTCTACACATTTTTTTGCTTAATCTTAGTGCTTCCAACATTTCTAGGTATTTTTTGCACCTTGTCCTCCTGATTATGGTGCTTATGGCACTTTTTTGGCTCTTTTCTACACCTTGTCTTCTATGGACATTCTTCTACCACTATGATTGAGCACGGAGCTATATGCATGTTTTGAACCTCACCCTATGCTTCCTCCACTAACTTGGCTACTTGATTCTCGACTCACCACTACTCCTCTGAATTTTGGGGTTTATCCTTTGTCCTTGGTCAATCCGGATTTTCTATATCAATTACTGGGTGTTGCGCCCTTGTGACTACCATGATGGCCTGTGGCGGTTTCACTTCCTATGGAATTGACTGAATCTAAACTAAATTAATTGCTGGAGACTGCCTTGAGGTGGACCCCTCTTCTTGTTTTTTCTAGAGTTTCATCTGATTTCATTGCTAGATCAGACTCTCCATCTTTCAATGACCTAGCGCCTTGCAATAGTAACACTAAAAAGGTGCACCAGGCACATCTCCATGACCTCGTCCATAAGGGAGAGCCTATGGTATGCCCATAGTGGGCTAATTAACTAGTGTTATATATTGCATTTAAACTATAGATTGATTTTTCTCTGTCTAACGTTATGGATGATTAACTCTGCCATTGTATTGGCAAGCCTCTATAGCATGAGTGGTAGTCTGGCATATAGCACAATAGAGAACAAGCGGACACTCTTCTTTGGTATGACCTTTCTTGGAACACTTCATACACCAGACATTGGATCATAGCCCAGATTTAGCTCCTCGTTCACCTCCACCCTGAATCTTAGCCCATGCCGCCCAGAAATCTTTCTTCGACTATCTCTGGCTTCCATCTTTTCTTCTTCCAGTACATGTGCTTGGACTCCACATCCAAAGTGTCTTCCTAGTGCTCATCCTCTAAAGAATCTTCTTGATACTTTGTTTTCCCCTTTTTTTAAGTGGTGGAAGTCTTCCCTAAATTGCACTCCGATCTTCAAGAAACTTCCACCAACCCATCTAATCTACTAACTCTAACATCCACAGATGCCACTGCGGGTTTTAACTTCTTTTGCATGCCCCGGATAAACCATTCTCCCATGAGAGCCTCAATTTGCCAATCGAAAAGATCTTGGGGGTTCACCTAAAAATATGTAAGTGTAGCATGTGAGTTCATCAAGAGGGATATATTAATTAAAAAAAGTTACATAATTACATTTACAAGAGTGGTTTTTAAACCAATTTTGAAAAAAAAAAACATAAGTTTCTGAAGAAAAAGGGGTCATTTTATTTATAAAAGTATGTAAGTATAAGGGGTTTTTAAATACCCTTTGAACGCACGTGATACATAAATTTCTTAGAGGTGAACCCCCTGAGGGAAAGATCAACCCGACTCCATAGAGTTTGAAATTTGGCCACATAATCTTCCATTGGCAAGATCTTCTGCTTCAAATGGCATAATTTCTCCAAGACCTATGAAGAGGTCTTATCTTTTTGGAACCAATGTAGAAAGTCATCATACATGGCCACATAAGTCAAAAATGTTTTGGAACTATATTGTGCATGCCAATTTGTTGCTCGTCCATCAAATGTGCCAAACTGAATGTGTTACACTTCTAAACTGTAGTGATGGTAAGTGGTATGCCATTTGCCAACCAAGTGTCTTCAAAATAGAACAATGTGTGTATCCAGATCCTCTTGCTTACCATGGAACTTTGGATACTTAAGAGACACACATTGAGCCATGACTAGAAGCTGTGGAGGAAAGGTTTCACCGATAGGGCCACGTGGACTTGAAATGGTTCCAAGACCTATTAGAGATGGACAAATGTGGCAGGACATGTGGAAGGAAATTTTGCACCTAATCTAGCAAAAATCAATCCGAAAAAAAATAAATTTTGAGCTAAACAAGAGGTTACCATTGGTGGAACATTGAAGTTATTCATATGTTAACTATCCTTTGACTAAACACTGACACTGTCTTCCTCGAGCTTAACACTCACACCATCATCTTTCTCCGCAAAATAGAAACACCATTGTCGTCAACTTCCTCCCTTTCATAATCTAGTGCAACTCACTGATGACGCTCCAAATGAGCATCATAATGCCATTATCGGTCTAGTCATCCGCAATGGATAATGTGAAAATGAGCGGCTAATAATAGTCATTTTCTCCACGCTCAACTTCTAACAAAAGAAGATTTTCCATATTAGATTGAGCACGAATATGAAATGTGAGAGCAGATAACTCCAAGGAGTGCTAACATAGGCATGAAATTGAAAAATGGAAGACGTTCTAAAAGACCTAAGGACAAAGATCCACAAAATTTGGTCACTTTGATGAGATCAACCAAGACGTCACACAAATAGGTGAGCAAAATAGTGGTGTAAAAACTAGAGGAAACCTCTTTTTACAGGGACAAAACACATCGACATGTAGAGTTCAGAGGGACGAACACCATCCGAATCTAAATGAAAAAAAGGGAGAACGGAAGGAGGACTTTACAAAAAGTGAACGATCCATCACATAATCGGAAAGGGCAGAGAATTCACCTATGCCAACTCCATACAACACATACATAATGATGAGATGATTAAACTAGAGCATGGGCAAGGAATCAATTGCCATTAGTCTCACCAAAAGTGTTGGTGAGAATTACACAGTAATAAAAGATTTAATAGGAAACATTATAATTATTAAGATCTCTAGAAATATAGAATATATATCATTTAAAGTAGATGTAAATAGTTATAAATTTTTTAAAAGGTATACCTTTGATTTTTTGTTCAAGTGTATTCATTAACTCATTAAACAATATCCTTGAAGGCATTGATTTAGTAGTACAATATACAAGCTCCATAAATCTTTTAATCGATAAATAATTGATAAATGTAAGCAATGTAAAATTTATAACCAAGTTATATCTAACCAAGGCCCCCTAAAAGTACTACATTTTGAAACGTAGTACTTTTAGGCTTCAAATTATTACTTTGAAGGTTTAAATTGTTGCCTTGAAATTGTTTTGTTGTGCTTTGAAATTGTTTCATTTCCTTGTGCTTTGAAACCAATGTTGTTTTCATTAAGCATGTCTTGGGGATGCCTTTTTCATTAAGCGGGTCTAGATGCATGTAGCATTGGGAGAGTGTGATGGGTTAAGGTTTAGAAGAGGTTATTTTTTGTTTCTAGGTTATCTCCTACACACGAAGCCACAGGTGCAAGTGAGAGAAGACCCCCTATAAGTACTACATTTTCAAACACAATACTTTTATATGGAAATTGTTTCTTATCACACCATCAAGCATAGCTACATGCTCAGGCTTGCTAGAAATTGAGCATGATATTTGCTTGGTGGAAAGTGCACGTAAAAATAGTAAACACAAGTCTATAGTGCATGCTTGGAGGAAATTGCAACCATCTTTATAGAGGCTTTCAACTTATGTGCATAGGTTGGCCCAATACATTAGCTCCTATTCTAGGCATTTGCAAGTCCTCTTAGTTGTCTACATCACGGACATTCGGCCTTGTAATTGGTCTTTTTTATATGTCTGCAAGGTGAGGGGGCCTTGTGAGGATTACTATCGTGCAAACTTGCTATATGTGGGACCTTGTCCCCACATCTTTAGGTGGGATCTTATTTCTTTGTTATAGGTTGTCCCTTGCCACCATATATTTGGCATGGTGCAAACTCCATGGGGGGTGAGTTGTTCGTAGCATGGTGCAAACTCCATGGGGGGTGAGTTGTTCGTAGCATGCACGAATGTAGTATAACTGTTTACCGTACAAAAAACCATATTTGTTCGTAGCATGCACGAATGTAGTATAATTGTTTGTTGCACAAAAAACCATATTGCAAAGCATGAGACTATTGCCTGAACACCAGGATAAAGGGTAAGGGCTGTAAGATTCCTCCCCAGCCTTTGAAGATGTCCAGCATCTTCCCCTGTAATCAAATCCCTCTTTAGAAATATAAAAGATCTTGTTTCTACCAGATTTGGACCAGAGAGAAAAAATGTTCTAGAGAGAGAGTATTTAGATTTTAAATATTTTTGGATAGAAAAATATCTCATCTTATTAAAATAAGTTCCCCTGAAAAAGAAAATTAAAAACGATTTTCAGAAGGTGCATTAGAAATTAAGTATAATCTGTTCAAGAGGCATTATCTTGAGGGTCAAGATTTTTTTTAAATTTTAAATTAAGGTTCCTATGGACCAATAAGATTCATCCAAATGTAGGGAGGAGATAAATAGAAGAATAAAAGGAAAATCCCCTAAAAATGAGTAAATACTCACATAAGATGAAGAGTTGACTAAGGACGACAACGTTAATAGTTAAAAAAGAGAGGTATTTAGATGAAATGATGCATTTTTGACACCTCAATATGGGGGAATTCCCCTCATGAAGGAGGCGCCTATTTCAAATGTGTGGGAGAGTTTTAAACTCCCAAATAATGAGATATTTTTATCTCTCCTCTCTCCTGTTTCAACTAGATCCAAAAAGTGGACTAAACTGACCCAAAAATGGTCAAAAATTGACCAAACTGATCTAGAAATTTCTAGAATCAGTAGGCTTGGTTAGAAGCTCACTTTTTCCTATAAATAGAAGCCTTCCCCTTTGTTGAAGCTCAATAGTGTTTTGCACTATTACCCTGCCTCTCCCAAGTGCCAAAAACAATGAATTTTACTCATAATTCATTAGTTTTTTACCTTCCCTCTTCTAAAAGATTGGTGGCCACTCTTGTTTCAAACAAGAGTAGAACCCTCAAACCATCAAGCCAAAGGAAAGCTCTCAAATTATCCATGAAAGTTGGAAATTCTTCTCTTTTCTATTTCTTTTATGGTTTTTTATGATTTTTGTCTTCTCTAAAATGAAATGATGTTATGCCTCATTGAAAAAAGGCATTCCCCTCTCTTCTTTAGTAAATCCAACCATTATTTATCCTAGATGATTGATTATTGGATAAAATCAAGTTTTTCATAATGTTCTCTTAAATAAGTAGAAAATGTTTACACTAGAATGATTTAAATGCTCTTGGTGAACTTCTAATTAATTTTAGTGAGTTAAAAATTGAAAAATGGTCAGCCATACAAAGGAGGTTATGGCAAAATTTTTTGAAAATTTGTGAAATAAATTTCATCTTTTATTAATCAAAAAGAGTAATCCCCATCGTTAGAGTATTCTAAAAGTGTCATTTTCATTCATGCATAGAAAGATGCATATTTATTAATTTTTATAAAAGAATGATTTTCAATAGAATTAAATTCTAAGAAAGATACTTATTGATAATTTTTTTATTATGAAAGTGTTACTTTCTTGATTATGGATTTTTATGCATAAAATAATTCATAGAAGTATATTTTTTTATTACAAAAGAATTACTTTCATCATATTATTTTTTATGCATAAAAGTATGCATAAAAGAATATTTTTATTATAAAAGTGTTACTTTTATCATAAATGATTTTTATGCATAAACATATGCATAAAAGATTTTTTTTATATTAAAAGTGTGATTTTCATCATAAATGATTTTTATGCATAAACATATGCATAAAAGATTTTTTTTATATTAAAAGTGTGATTTTCATCATAAATGATTTTTATGCATAAACATATGCATAAAAGATATTTTTTTATATTAAAAGTGTTTTTCATCATAAATGATTTTTATGCATAAACATATGCATAAAAGATATTTTTTATATTAAAAGTGTGATTTTCATCATAAATAATTTTATTGCATAAAAGAATTTTTTTTATATTAAAAGTGTGATTTTCATCATAAATGATTTTTATGCATAAAATGGGTGCATAAAAGATTTTTTTATATTAAAAGTGTGATTTTCATCATAAATGATTTTTATGCATAAATGGGTGCATAAAAGATATTTTTTATTAAAAGAGTGATTTTCATCATAAATGATTTGTATGCATAAACATATGCATAAAAGAAATTCTTTCATGTTAAAAGAGTGATTTTCATCATAAATGATTTTTATGATGATAAAAGTGTGACTTTCATCAGAATTAGATTTTATGCATAAATAGATACATATAGAATTTTTATATTTAAATAAGGGTTCTCTTAATCCTCTGTTTAATTTTCACAAAAATTAGAAATAACGAATAAGTAGATAATTTGTGAGAAGAAATGCTACCGTTTCATATTCACTAAGATGGTAATGAGAAAATTCAATTAAACTATCAAAGTCGGAGATTGAGATAAATGATTATTTTATTCCTCATAGGAAATTCATGTTTTAGAAATTTGTAAGCAAATATTCGACGGACGGAATTTTAGAAAAAGAGAAATTGAAATAGTACCTTTCGAGAAAGATAGTTTAGGAAGAACCTTTCCAAACCCAAACTCTGATTCAAACTATTGACCAAGACCTAATTCCTTCATCAGTTTCAATCAATGACGATGTGCCGAGTTCAAAAAAATGTACTCAAATCCCTCACCGAATCTGAAACTAAGTTAAGACTTTTGATTTTGATCTGAGAATCAAGTTAACGGAATTCGAGGAATTCTGTTTGGAATTCAGACTTGGATCTAGAAGTGTTGGGATACGGATTTAAGTTTTATTCATGGCATTCAAAGAAAATCAAAACTGTAAACTTGCATAGAAACCCTGTTTTCTTAAAGGATTGTCTTACGCCAAAATGCTGGAGGGAGCATTTGGCATATGTGTTTAACTAAGGGAAGTTCGGTTGCAATAGCTGGCGAGGAGTGTTCAAGGGACAGCTCACGTGGTAAAAACCTGGGTCTTGACCACCCTGGGTATGGTGAAAAATGGTGTGCTTCCAGTACAATGGGCGAGGGCCGACGAAGCGATCCTCCCTGAGTGAAGTACCACGACACCTAAGAAGGATCCTGGAGGGTTCTGACCAGGCGATGCATGGGCTCGCGGTGCTTAGGACACCCATACTTATGTCGAGGAAGATATATATATATGTATGTTGACGAAAAGATTATTGTAATCTGGATGTCGTTGTCGCTGACCAGCTGGTCCCAATGAAGAGTCCAGAGTGGTACTGTTTTTGTGAAACAAGGGTTTGAATGGAAATTTTGAGTTATGAAATCTGTGATCATATCTATTTTGTCAATGGATTACTCTTATATTAAAGTTTTAAAGAGCAGTGTGTGCGTATCTGTTTTCTAAAGCTAAAGTTAAGAAAGGCATTTCAATTATGGGTGGGTGAGTACTTGTTTGGTTCTACCGATTCCAGTGGTAGGGTGGTGGCTTACCCATGGGCCGGATGGGGCTAGGCTGGAATCAGTGGAGTTTTAATAATCAAACTAAAAAATCTTAGGATTACGCTAGGATTCAGGTAGCTAGTTAATTCCCTGATAAATTTCTCAATTGAGTGGATCAACGGCTATGCCTGATCTTGATTAGGAAAAAAGCGTTGAATTTACTCAGATGATGAAATTGTATCAGCGATAATTTCCTTCTATTTGGTTTATTCAGGTGAAGGATAGTTTACAATTGATCTCGTTAGAAAAAAAAGTGGTTAAGAAAATTCAAAAAGGTGGAATCGTCCCCGCTTTTCGGGAATCGAAAATTTTTCCGGTTTTGGTTTTCGGAGTGACCACCAGCCTAGTCTCGTGCCCAGACATTCGTGGGCGAGGCCCCGAGTGAGAAACCCTACCCCCCGCATGAGGGGGCTGCTTCCGCTGTCAGCTACCGGGAGTCCGATGCGCACAGGGGACAGAGGGATCTCACAGTTGGTATCAGAGTGGAAATTGCCTAAATTTTTAATAGAAAATCTGGGAAAGAAATGTTTTTCACTTGTTAATACTATGAGAATGAACTTCAAAAAAATTAAAAACTAATAAATTAATTTGGAAATTTCTAGATGGACACCCCGAACCTATCTGGAATTCCTGGACTCTCTCAGAGTCAGGATATGATAGCTTTTGCATTTGATCACCTCATCAACTCTACGACAACTTGAATGAGCAGAGTGAGACTCGCTCGCCATTTTGAGAGTCTTTACTTTCCTGATCCTCTTGAGCGACATCGGTATATGTGGTTCAATGGAGGACGGTGTATTAATATCAGTACCAGTCAGCGTCAGAGGCTCGGGCAAAATATTTCCTTGGCCCAGAAATGGGTGAAAGCCATGGAAGAATATTTTGACGTCACAAGCTACAATGAACGGAGGAAAATGGCTCTTGCCCGACTGAAAATAGTGGAAACAACCAGGGTAGCATGGAGGAACCACTATGACACCAATCGTCTGGATAGAAATACTCAATCCTGGAATGACCTAAAAACCTATCTAAGAAAGAGATTTTGTCTCCCTAATGAACAAATTCTTAGAGCTAAAGCAAGAGAGAAAAACCATCGAGGAATATCACCAGGCCTTTGCATTTCTACTCAAATATTCACCACCTCTAGATGAAGAACAACTCATGGCCAGGTTCATTCGGGGAATGAACGAACCCTTGGACACACTGGTCAAAAATGCCAAGCAAGTGTCCATGGCGGAAGCAGTAAGAATGGCAAAGGATTTTGCCAAAGCCTTTGTAGTAAAGGTCCCGCGCCAAAGCTTTCCCCCTCTAACTTTAAAAGATTCCAAGCCCAGGGGAAGTACTTCAAACTTTCAAGGCTCGAATCAAAATCAAGATGCAGGAAGATTCCAAAGTGAAGGAAGACCCTTCCCCCAGAATACTTTCTCAGGAGCCCCACCTCTTTCAAGAAATCAGAAGAATGAACTCAAAAGTGAAAACCGATGTTTTGGATGCCAAGATTTTGGTCATCAACTGAAAGACTGCCCGACTCCTGCCGTATCAAGGGGACAGGGAAGTCAAGGACCCCAAATTCAGAGACCAACCCCTTCATACCAATCTAATCAAGGTCCGTCTTGCCCAAGCCAGGGTAACCCCAGAAGAACTCCAGCTCAGCCATCTGCCTCTGTCCAGAGTAACCTCAAAACTCCCTCCCAGAACTGGGGCAACCAAAGAGAAAGAGTTCCGCCTCAGACTGCACCAGCCAGAGTAGTCACAATTTCAGATGTAGTAGAAGAGGAAAGAGGGCAGATCTTTGTTGCAATTGAAAACCAAGGACCTAACCATCAGTTCTCAGTCATCCATACTCCAGTAGAATATCAAGGTAAGCCTTTTAAGCTTTTGATTGATTTAGGCAGTTCTCATTCATTCATTTTCCCTGGATGCTTGCGTAAGCTAGTCTTAGAACAGAAATCAGGGAGACCTACGCAAGTTGAATTGGCCAGTGCGAAGATTCTTTTCACTCACCATACGATAGATCTTATCTAGTTTAATCTAGATGGTAATGTAACCGACTATCAGTTCAAAGCCTTACCTCTGGGAGTTTTTGACGGGATCCTTGGAATGGATTGGCTCCACAAAAATCAAGCTGACATACACTGTCACATTGGAACCATTTCCTTCCTTGACCTTCACGCGAACAGAGTTTAAGGAACTGGAGTTTCCGGATATCCAGACCTTCAGTTAGTAAAAGTTTCTAGGTTGCTGAAAGGACTTAGAAAGAAGCAGCAAATTTATGTTGTCAAAATGAACCCAGTAGACTCAAAGCTTAAGGCTAAAGAACCAGAATGGTTAAATGAATTTGATGATCTATTCCTAGCAGAGCTAACTGAAATGCCTCCAATTCGGGAAGTAGATCATGTGATTGAATTGACCCCCGGAGCTCAGCCACCAGTAGCCCTACGCACACGTACAAAATACCACTTCCTGAAGCCATCGAACTCAAGGAATAGCTTAGACAGCTATTAGAACAATGGTTTGTAAGACCCAGTGTTTCACCTTGCGATGCGCCAGTTCTCTTTCAGAAAAAGAAAGATGGAACGCTTAGACTCTGTGTGGACTATAGAGGTCTAAATCAGGACAGTTAAGAATAAGTATCCAAGTATCCTATCCCAAGAATTGATGAGCTTCTGGATAGGCTAAATGGAGCCTAGATCTTCACAAAAATAGATCTCAAATCCGGGTATTACCAAATCAGGATTACCAGATCAGGATCAATGATCAAGATATACCAAAAACAGCCATCAATACTCGCTATGGGCATTATGAATTTACTGTCATGCCGTTTGGATTAACTAATGCCCCAGCTACATTCAATCGCCTAATGTAGGACATCCTCAGAGAATACTTGGATGATTTTGTTCTAGTTTTCTTTGATGACATTCTGATTTACTCAAAGAATGCAGCTGACCATGAGACTCATGTCCAAAAAGTTCTTGAGATTCTAAGGAAGCACCAACTCTTTGCCAAAAAGAGCAAATGCACTTTCTCTACTGACCACGTTGAATACTTGGGCTTTCTGGTATTCAAAGATGGAATTTCTCCAGATTCCGCAAAAGTCCAAGTCTAACCTCTTCAACCCAAGGGTAGATGAAACTCCAATCTGAAGAAATTCTTGATGTTCGATAAAAGATTCTCAGGAACAGAATTCTCAGAGAATTATTGGTAACATGGAAGTTCTATCCTTTTGAAGATGCCACCTGGGAGAATGAAGCCGATCTGTTGTTACGGGATTACTCCCAGTTTGCGAGATGAGGACATCTCGCGTTTTTCAAGTGGAAGAGAATGTAAGATTCCTCCCCAGCCTCTCAAGATGTCCAGCATCTTCCCCTTCAATCAAATCCCTCTTCAGAAATATAAAAGATCTTGTTTCTACCAATTTTGGCCTAGAGAGAGAAAATATTCTAGAGAGAGAGTATTCAGATTTTAAATATTTTTGGATAGAAATATATCTCATCTTATTAAAATAAGTTCCCCTGAAACAAAAGTTCAAAAAGATTTTCAGAAGGTGCATTAGAAATTAAGTATAATCTGTTCAAGAGGCATTATCCTATGGACCAATAAGATTCATCCAAATGTAGGGAGGAGATAAATAGAAGAATAAAAGGAAAATCCCCCAAAAATGGATAAATACTCACATAAGATGAAGAGTTGACTAAGGACAAGGTTAATAGTTAAAAAAGAGAGATATTTAGATGAAATGATGCACTTTTGACACCTCAGTATGGGGGAATTCCCCTCATGAAGGAGGCACCTATTTCACATGTGTGGGAGTTTTAAACTCCCGAATAATGAGATATTTTTATCTCTCCTCTCTCCTATTTCAACTAGATCCAAAAAGTGGACTAAACTGTCTCAAAAATGGTCAAAAATTGACCAAAATGATCTGGAAAATTCTAGAATCAATTGGCTTGGTTAGAAGCTCACTTTTTCCTATAAATAAAAGCCTTCCCCTTTGTTGAAGCTTAATAGTGTTTTGCACTGTTACCCTGCCTCTCCCAAGTGCCAAAAACAATGAATTTTACTCATAATTCATTAGTTTTTGACCTTCCCTCTTCTAAAAGATTGGTGGCCACTCTTGTTTCAAACAAGAGTGGAACCCTCAAACCATCAAGCCAAAGGAAAGCTCTCATATCCATGTAAGTTGGAGATTCTTATCTTTTCTATTTCTTTTATGGTTTTTTATGATTTTTGTCTTCTCTAAAATGAAATGATATTATGCCTCACTGAAAAAAGGCATTCCCCTCTCTTCTTTAGTAAATCCAACCATTCTTTATCCTAGATGATTGATTATTGGATAAAATCAATTTTTTCATAATGTTCTCTTAAATAAGTAAAAAATGTTTACACTAGAATGATTTAAATACTCTTGGTGAACTTCTAATTAATTTTAGTAAGTTAAAAATTAAAAAATGGTCAGCCATACAAAGGAGGTTATGGCAAAATTTTTTGAAAATTTGTGAAATAAATTTTATCTTTTATTAATCAAAAAGATTAATCCCCATCGTTAGAGTATTCTAAAAGTGTCATTTTCATTCATGCATAGAAAGATGCATATTGATTAATTTTTATAAAAGAATGATTTTCAATAGAATTAAATTCTATGAAAGATACTTATTGATAATTTTTTTATTATGAAAGTGTTACTTTCTTCATTATAGATTTTTATGCATAAAATAAAGCATAGAAGTATATTTTTTTATTACAAAAGAGTTACTTTCATCATATTGATTTTTATGCATAAAAGAATATTTTTATTATAAAAGTGTTACTTAATGATTTTTATGCATAAACATATGCATAAAAGATATTTTTTTATATTAAAAGTGTGATTTTCATCATAAATAATTTTTATGCATAAACATATGCATAAAAGATTCTTTATATTAAAAGTGTTTTTTTCATGATAAATGATTTTTATGCATAAACATATGCATAAAAGATATTTTTTTATATTAAGTGTGATTTTTATCATAAATAATTTTAATGCATAAAAGATATTTTTTATATTAAAAGTGTGATTTTCATCATAAATGATTTTTATTCATAAACATATGCATAAAAGATTTTTTTTATATTAAAAGTGTGATTTTCATCATAAATGATTTTTATGCATAAATGGGTGCATAAAAGATATTTTTTTATATTAAAAGTGTGATTTTTATCATAAATGATTTTTATGCATAAATGGGTGCATAAAAGATATTTTTTATTAAAAGAGTGATTTTCATCATAAATGATTTGTATGCATAAACATATGTATAAAAGAAATTCTTTCATGTTAAAAGAGTGATTTTTATCATAAATGATTTTTATGATGATAAAAGTGTGACTTTCATCAGAATTAGATTTTATGCATAAATAGATGCATATAGAATTTTTATATTTAAATAAGGGTTCTCTTAATCCTCTGTTTAATTTTCATAAAAATTAGAAAAAACGAATAAGTAGATAATTTGTGAGAAGAAATGCTACCGTTTCATATTCACTAAGATGGTCATGAGAAAATTCAATTAAACTATCAAAGTCGGAGATCGAGATAAATGATTATTTTATTCCTCATAGGAAATTCATGTTTTAGAAAACTGTAAGCAAATATTCGATGGACGAAATTTAAGAAAAAGAGAAATTGAAATAGTACCTTTCGAGAAAGATAGTTTATGAAGAACCTTTCCAGACCCAAACTCTGATTCAGACTATTGACCAAGACCTAATTTCTTCGTCACAGTTTCAATAAATGACGATGTGCCCAGTTCAAAAAAAATGTACTCAAATCCCCCACCGAATCTGAAACTAAGTTAAGACTTTTGATTTTGTTCTGAGGATCAAGTTAATGAAATTCGAGGAATTCTGTTTGGAATTCAGACCTGGATCTAGAAGTATTGGGATACGGATTTAAGTTTAATTCATGGCATTTAAACAAAATCAAAACTGTAAACTTGCATAGAAACCCTGTTTTCTTAAAGGAGTGTCTTACGCCAAAATGTTGGAGGGAGCATTTGGCATATGTGTTTAACTAAGGGAAGTTCGGTTGCAACAGCTGGTGGTGGGGAGTGTTCGAGGGACAGCTCATACGGAAAAAACCTGCCCAGGTCTTGACCAGCCTGGGTATGGTGAAAAATGGTGTGCTTCCGGTACGATGGGCGAGGGCCGACGAAGCGGTCCTCCTTGAGTGAAGTACCAGGACACCTAACGAGGATCCTGGAGGGTTCTGACCAGGGCACGGGCTCGCTTTGCTTAGGACACCCATATGTATGTCGAGGAAGATATATATATGTATGTTGACGAAATGATTATTGTAATCTGTTACTGGATCTCGTTGGCTGACCAGCTAGTCCCAACGGAGAGTCCAGAGTGGTATTGTTTTTGTGAAACAAGGGGTTGAATGAAAATTTTGAGTTATGAAATCTATGATCATATCTATTTTGTCAATGGATTACTCTTATATTAAAGTTTTAAAGAGGAGTGTGTGCGTATCTGTTTTCTAAAGCTAAAGTTAAGAAAGGCATTTCAATTATGGATGGGTGAGTACTTGTTTGGTTCTACCGATTCCAGTGGTAGGGTGGTGGCTTACCCATGGGCCGGATGGGGCTAGGCTGGAATCAGTGGAGTTTTAATAATCAAACTAAAAAATCTTAGGATTATGCTAGGATTCAAGTAGCTAGTTAATTCCCTGATAAATTTCTCAATTGAGTGGATCAACGGCTGTGCCTGATCTTGATTAGGAAAAAAGCGTTGAATTTACTCAGAGTATCAAATTTTATCAGCGATAATTTCCTTCTATCTGGTCTAGAAAAGAGATGGTTCCTTTGTGACAACAATGAATGTCAGCCTGCTGATTCTTTTGGAGCCAATCCATTCCAAGGATTCCATCATAGATTCCCAAGGCAAGGACTCTGAAGTGGCACTCTGTTGCGTTCCCATCTAGGCTAAACTGAATAAGGTCTGTCTCAAGGTGTGTGAAAAAAATCTTTCCACTGGCCAATTCCACTTGCATAGGTTTCCCTGATTTTTGATTTAGGACTAATTTACGCAGACATCTTGGGGAAATAAAAGAATGAGTGCTGTTTGAATCAAACAAAAGAATGAATTCCTTACCTTGGTACTCTGTTGGAGTCTAGAGGACTGAGAATTGACAGCTATTCCCCTGATGCTCTATTGCTGCATGGATCTGTCCTTTCTCTTCCTCCACTTCATCAGCTATAGTGACAACTCTAGCTGTTGTAGTCTTAGGTGGAGCTCTCTCTCTTTGGTTATTCCAACTCTGGGAGGGAGTTCGGAGACTGCTTTGCATGGAGGTTGCTGGGCTGAGCTATCACTCTTCTTGGGTTACCCTCATTGTGGCGCGGGGGACCCTGATTGGACTGATACAAAGGAGTCTGTCTTTGAACTCTAGGACCCTGGCTTCCTTGGCCCCCAAAAAGAGATTGGCAATCCTTGAGCTGGTGCCCAAACCCTTGACATTTGAAGCACATGTTCTCACTTCGAAGCTCTTCCCTTTGCATTCTTGAGAGAGCCGGAACTCTTGAGAATGTACTTCAAGAGAAAGGTCTTCCTTCATTTCTGAAGCTTTTCGTCTCCACATTCTAGTTGAGACCTTGGTGTCTCTTTGGAGGCAGAAGGTTGGAAGAACTTCTCGGTTTGTGTCTGAAATCTCTTGAAGGATGAGGGAGCTAGCTTTGGCGGGACTTTCATGATGAAGGTTTTGGTGAAGTCCTTCGCCATTCTGACAGCTTCTACCATGGATACTGCTTGGCATTTTTGACCAGTGTGTCTAAGGGTTCATTCATTCTCCGAATGAACCTGGCCATGAGTTTCTCTTCATCTAGAGGTGGTGAATACTTGAGTAGAAGAGTGAATGCCAGGTGATATTATTCAACGATTTTTCTCCCCTCTTTTAGTTCTAAAAATTCATTCATTTTAGTTTCTACTAAGAATCCCGGGGGCCAAAATATCTTCCTCAAATAGGTTTTAAGATCGTTCCGGGACTGAGTATTTCTATCCAGATGGTTTCTGTCACAATGGTTCCTCCATGCAACCCTGGCTGTTTCCACAATTTTCAGTCTCGACAAGAGCCATTTTGCTCTGCTTATTATAGCCTGTGACGTCAAAATATTCTTCCATAGCTTCCGGGTTGTTGCAAGATCAGGGTGTCCAGTTTTATCCAGTTTAGGACTGGGACAATGCTTGGAGAGCAAATTTTGGGGGGCAAGGTACTTAAAATGAGATCAAGCAAATAATAGAAAATACACTTGCCCTTAAATTAACCCAATATAACTTAAATTAATATAAATTAGTCTAATTAATCAAATTTAATCAAAAAATATTATGAAATGATAAACAAATAATCTTTCCATACTTAGAGTGATCCAATTTATTTTTACATAGATGCACCATTACAAGTACACTAGTCCCTAAAGGTTTTAGATGATTCACATCAAAAATGTAATTTTACTAATTAGATTATTAATATTTGCAGGCCTTCTGATAGTTTGGAAGAATTTTAAAAAGGGATCTTTAAAAATCCAACCATTAGATTTGCAATTTTTACTAACCACCACATTCTACTAATGTCTTAGTATCTACCCACTCTTTTGATCTACAAGATTGAGGATTTTAAGTGGTAGCTATTGTGGGTACAAAAAGTGGCGTATATTATAACACTTTAAAGACCTTGAAATATTTAAAGAAAATAGACAAATATCTTAAAATTTTCTTGAAAAATCAAGTTAAGCTCCATATTATGTGAAGATCTAAAGTACAAAGTGGGAATCTCATATGAGTTTATATGTAAAAGATATTAGCATTTTATGAAATCAGTTCAAATTTGGGACAGGGTGGATACATTGACTTTGTACCTAAGAAAATGAGGACTTTTGACTATCTAATGCTTAATCAAATTATGCAACTATATTTCCAACTTTGAATATGATGTTCCAACAAAAGAACTTGAAACAAAATTCCTTCATTTACTAAGAGAGACTAGCCACTAAAGTTAAATAAATGCCTATTTTTTTACTGTTTACAGGGTGCCTAAGTGGACAAAACTGGGCACCCTGATCTTGCAACCACGGAAACTCATTTCTCCAAAGCCTTGCCTAGGTTCTCCCCTTCTCCTTAAGAAGGGTCCTGGCTGAGTTCTGTGAAGAGCCTTACGGACATCGGGGTCAAGCTCTTCATCTTCAGAGAGAGGGTTTGGCTGACGGCCACGGTTTCCTCGTCTCATGATTCTGCCAAAAATGATATAATAATAAATTTTTATTTTTATATCGTCCACAATATCCTAAGACTTAAGAGGTTTGGGAAAAAATCTCTTAAACAAGATAAATGATCTTATTGGAGATCTATGACATATGTCTGGTAACAGATTTTTCTTTATCGGTTCGTCCATAAACAATCACTTATACAATAGGGAATTTTTCTCCAGAAAACATTTCTTTATTTATATAAAAGTTGCAATATGTACATAGAGCGTCTCGGCTCCAGAAGTCAAAATCTCCTCGGGAGACGCATAAGACGACGATATTGGGCTATAGACATGCCCTGATACAAATGTTCCCTTACTGCTAAGGGAGCTACTATCTTCTCCTTATTTAGGAATAAAGCGACTAAGGAGTCTGTAGATTTGGCAAGAAAGTTTGAAATTTCGAGGCTTGGAGTGATATAAAATGACACCATGTATCACTTTAAGCTTCATTAGAATCATGGCCAATGAGAGGTTCTGCCTCAGCATTGCACGCTGGTCATAAGAGGCATGGACATATTGCCCTGCAAACCACTTGTGCTGCCGTCTCTTTGCTGAGTCTAGGAAATACAAATCCTCGAAATGGCGTGTGAGTCTGACTCGGCTTGTTCGAGTTGTAGCGGAAGAGATGAGATGCTCGAAGGCGAACCAGTCATGTCTTGCGTCTGGGGGTGAGGTCGAGAACACCAGATAAATATGGAACTTCCATCTATAAAAATAATTTCTTTGATTAAAATTTCTTCATTAATGAAGCTTACAGAATGACAATACGATATGAAAATGCTTTTTTAGAGTTTTTATTATCGATTTTTGATAAAAATTTGCTTATCCTTATTAGCTTTCAACAAAGCTCTCTGATACCAGCTGTGAGACCCCTACCCCCTCCGCGGTACCCTACCGGCGCGGCAGAAGCGACGTCGGCCTCCTTCACAGGGCGGGGATCTACACTTGGGGCCTTCCCCGATGGATGTTCGGAGGACGAGAGGCTAGCCCGGGCGGTTCCTCCAAAACCGGGCCCGAAAAAAACTCCCCTCGCTCGAAAGGCACAGACGATTCCTCCATGGGAAAATCTTCTAACCGGGGAATTATTCTAACGAGTCAAAGTCTTAGCTAGTTAAATTGATCTTGACCAAACCTGAAGTCACATGGTCAAATCAAGAAGAGACTTGCACTTGGTCCATGGAATCATCGCTTTTTTCCTCTTTTACAAGGCACAGCCCCCGCTGATCCCCTCCCATAGAACAAGGTCTTATCAGGATTTATTCTAATTAACGTAACTAATCGTCTCTAGTTGTTTTGCAAGAATCCTCCGATCTATCCTAACCCCATCTGGCCCACTAGTTAGCCAATCACCTCACCACTGTATTGGTGGGATTCCTTTATAAAGATTTGATTGCGTTTTTCCCGAGTACCGAGGAAAAGAGTTTCCAGGCCCCCTAGCTGGCGATTCATGTAAAAAATTAAGGTAGGCATACCACGTACACACCCAATACGAAATTGCCATTTATAACAGATTCGGGTGGCTTTAAAACAATCCTTCAATAGAAATCATAATATTACTGATCATCATTCTCCAATACTCTGAGTCCATTGTGTTACAAAATGTGTCCTTTGGACTCTTCGTTGAAGACCAGCTAGCCAACCAACGAGATCCAGTATCAAAATTTGGTTCCAAAAAAGCTTTCCTTTTAGTCCATATCCGAATCTTCCTTGATGTACGCATGGGTGTCCTAGCAAAACCGTGAGCCCGTGCATCGCCTGGTCGTCAGAACCCTCTAGGATCCTCCTTACGTGTCCTAGCACTTCACTTAGGGATCGCTTCATCGGTCCTCTCCTATCGTACACTGGAAGCGCACCATTTTGACCGTACTGGTCAAGACCTTGGCAGGCTTTGCTATGAGCGACGTCCCTTGACGAATCCCCGCCAGCTGTTCGAAAGAACCTCCTCTTAGTAAAACATATGCCAAATGCTTCCTCCAGCATTCTAGCGTAAAATAGTCATTTGAATGAAAAACATTGGTTCCAATGCAAGTAAAATTATGGTGGAAATTCATCTTTTGACACTAAGATTTAATTCAAATCCATCTTTTCTTAAATATCATAAAAATTCTTCTTTGAACTAAATACCAATACCTATTTTTTTGAATAAACTTAAAAAACCCCTCGTTTTCTCATTTAATGAGTGCAATCCAATTATCATGGAAATTTCTCTTTTACCATAAATTAAATCTATCCAAAATTCTTCTTAAAAATTACATGAAAATATCCATTAATTCTATTAAGCTAGAAATTCCACTTTTCTCATTCAAATGATTGGATTCCAATTATGGTGGGAATTTCTTTTTCATCATTTAAATTTATCTATGCAAAAAGAGAAATTTAACTAAATTTTCTCTTAAAAATTAAATAAAAATATCCATTAATTCCTTTACACTAGAAATTGCACTTTTCTCATTTAAACGGTTGAATTGCAATTATGGTGGGAATTTCTCTTTCGTCATTGAAATTTATCTATGCAAAAAGATAAATTTAACTAAATTTTCTCTTAAAATTAAATAAAAATCTCCATTAATTTATTTACTCTAGAAATTCAATTTTTCTCATTTAGATGGTTGAATTCCAATTATGGTGGAAATTCCTCTTACATCATTTAAATTTATCTATGTAAAAAGATAGATTTAACTAAATGTCTTCTTTAATGTTTTAAAAAAATATCCATTATTTTAGTATTCCAAATTTCTCTTTCCTCATTCGAGTACATGGATTTCTTTTGTCATGGGAATTCCTCTTTTATCATAAAAATGAATTACTAGAAATTTCTCTTTTTCCTAATTAACTATTTATGTATAAACATAAAAAATAATTTTTCCATGGTTATGATGAGAATTATTCAATTAACCTAGGATGATTAATCCTAGAATATGGTAGGAAGTGCTCTTTTCATATTATGTATGAAAATGATTTATGTGTGAATTTTTTAAAATTTTGCCATAACTCTGCTATTACTGATAATTTTTAATAATTTTGAAAACATAAAGTTTTAGTAATACAATATGATAGAATAACTATCATTAGGATCAATATCCAATTATGGACTTGATTCCTAAGTTTTTCATAAATTAAGTAGCATAAAAGCATTAAAAAGCCACTTCTTTGGCCTCTATTTTGACAAGCATAGAAATTACTTTTAGATTTGAGAATTGCTTCATGAGAAGCATCGTTTGAATATAGAATTGGTCATAAGAATGACCATTCTTTTGGGGAGAGAGAGATATGCTTAAAAAAACATTTTAATTTAAGCGTAAATGAAAACTTTATAAGATTTATCACTAAAATTCATTAGAGAGTTCCAATTGCATTAAAGAGCCATTCAATTGAATGCTTCTCAAGCTTGAGAGGCGTTGAGAAGTGAGAAACATTTTGAGATTAAGAAAAAAAGACCATAAACAACACTTTACCTCTTAAATTGCTTGATTCTTTAGTCTAAGGAGAGGTCCCCAACCAATCAATTGGTTTAGTATGTTGATGAAGACTCCAAAGAAGGTTGAAGAGAGAGAGAAGCTCCAATCTCTTCAATTTATGGAGGATTTTTACAGGATAACAAAAAATATGCTTATTTTAGAGTAATACCGGCATAGTATAGTTCACAGATGAGAATACAAAAGAATGAGGGTCTATTTATAGGTGAGGGAGGCCACTAACTGAGTCCAATTTTGGTTCTAGAATTTTTCACCTTCAGTTTGCTGAATTTGGACAAGATTTGGACCAGTTTGTCTCCTTTTTTTTATTTAGTTTGATCTAGGAGAAATAAAAATATCTTATTATTTTTTAGTTTAAAAATCCTCCACACATGTGAAATTGGCACCTCCTTGAAGGCTCCCCCTTTCCTTACCAAGGTGTCAAAAATGAATGATTACTCCAAAATATCTCTTTTTCTTTTGTAATATTTCATAATTTTTAACTAATAAATCTTGTACTCAGTCAACTCTTCATCTTATGTGGACATTTAGTCATTTTTGGGCATTTTCTTTTATTCATTGGATTTATCTCATCCCAACACTTGGATTAATCTTATTGGTCCATAGGAACCTTAATTGGATCATAATCCAAAAATTTTAGAAAATCTTGACCCTTAGGCTAAGGTCTTTTAAATCATTTTTAATTAATTCCAATTGCACCTTGGAAAATTGATTTTAATTTTATGTTTCAGAGAAACATATTTTTGATATTTATAAAATTTCTATATCCAAAAATATCTCAATATTGATTCACCACTCTCTAGAAATTTTTATCTCACTAGGCAAAACAAGAAAAAATAATTATTTCTTGTATTCGAAAACATGGAATGATTACAAGGGATTGAAGTAAATGTTTATTCATTATTCAGGCTGAGGAGGAATCTTACAAGTAAGGAAGAGAAAATTCTCACATGAGGCCAATATATTTTGTGAGCAGGACAAAGATAAGTGGATAATTGACTTATTTTGAGGCAGAGCTTATAATGGTACTTGTGGTGTTTGCCTTAAGAAAGTTTAGGTCTTACTTACTTCCTAAGACTTTCACCATATTGACACATTATTCTTTACTTCCCCATGTGATTTAATATGATCTTCCATTAGAGTTGAGCTACAAGAGTTCTAATTCACTTGCACAATGGAGGATAGTACAAGGGATAATTTGGTAGATATGTTGACTTATAGGCAGAAGCTTTTGGTATTGATGAGGGAAGAAACCGTGAAGAAGAAGAAGGTACCGACCATCAGAGTTGAGCTACAAGAGTTCCAATTCACTTGCACAATGGAGGATAGTACAAGGGATAATTTGGTAGATATGTTGACTTACAGGCAGAAGCTTTTGGTATTGATGAGGGAAGAAACCGTGAAGAAGAAGAAGGTACCGGCCAGGTGGCAAGAACTTGAAGCAAATATGTCCAATGCTTTTACTCCTTTCTTTTAAAGGAGCTTTTAAGGGTAGCCAGTGGTGGGGTTGTTTTGTTGAATCGAGAAGGTATTGTAATATATCAAGAAGGAATGAAGTTATAGGTGGAGACTAGCAATGAAGCTATGTATGCCACCTTGGAATATGGACTCCAATAGTGTCTGAAGAGAGGGATTAGCAGACTGATAATTAAAGGAGATAGTTTACTGGTGATTAGACAACTTTAGAAAGTCTGGAAGCCTTAAGAATCCAAAATTGAAGGAGTGGTACTTTCAAATAAGAAAGATGCTACAGAGGTTTTAAGAAGTTTAGGTTGAAGATGTGACAAGAGCACGTAACCAAACTACAGACACATTAGCAAAGGGGGGGTTAGGAAAATATTTGGATACATATGCTATAGTTATAACCAAACCTAGTTATGCTGGAACGGAGAGTTTACATGAAGTGGAAGAGTTTTTGCATACAAGTGTGGTACCTTCAAGTTTATCTAGAAAACAGAAGTATGGTTTCATCAGAAGGGCTCTGTAGTACAGTATTGTTAATGATCGGTTGTACATGAAAGGAAAGGATATGGTTTTAATAAGGATCCTAACCAAAGAAGAGATCTTTGCTGAACATTTCCCTGAAGTTGACTTTGAGAAAAATTCTTACTACAGGGTATGTGTGGCCTAGTGTGAGGAAAGATGTCTACCATTGGTGCAGAAGCTATGAGCCATGTTAGAAGTAAGGAAGGAGAGTATTGCACCATGAGTTGAGGAAAACCATTATTTCATATAGAGCTTTTGAGAAATGGGGTTTAGATTCCATTGGCCCTCTACCCACAACTGCCAAGGGTAGGAGCTACATCTTAACTAGAGTGGATTATCTTACGAGGTGGGCTAAGGCTAGATGTGTAAGAAGCATTATTGCTAAAAAGAAGTAGCCAGATTTGTCTTTAAGGATATTTGTGCCAGATTTGGTATGCCCTTGGAGTTATTGACAGATCAAGGACCTGGTTTTAGAGGCCAGATTGTTGAGGAGCTTATGCATAAATTGCACATTACTCATAGGTTTTCAACCCCCTACTATCCACAGTGTAATGGGTTGGTTGAGAGGTTCAATGGGGAGTTATGTACCATGCAACGGGACGTACTAGCTTTAGCGCTGTGGGACTACAAAAAACAACTACAAAGTTTTCAACATACCATCTGGTTTTTGGGAGTGCTACGGTGTCTCTAGAGTATCTCCTCAATCTACGATTGATGAGGGGAGTATTCTCTCTATCTCGCTCGTTCCTAAGGAAACCCAACCGAATGTTTTATGTAACATGATTGTTATAAAAAAAGAGGGTATTCTTGTCATCATATAGTTTATCATGTCTCGTTCTTCAAAAAAGTCTCTCTTCAAGAGTACCTTGATAGTGGCTCCACTCACACGAGGGTAGGCTTATGGAGTGGCCCTCAACACTATGCCCTATGCCATATAGTGTCGAGGGAGTCCCTTATGACTAAATGCCGTGTGCCATATAGCTCTTCAAAAAGTGCCTTGAAAATAGCTCCAGGAGGTGGTCTCTCGAGTGTGGACAATGCCGGGCCCCGACAGCATGGAACTTGTCCCTCAAAAGCATACTCGAAAATCTAGATTAGTATTGCAGCATTCTTTGTCGCCTTCTTTCTTTCCCAGCTACCGTCTGTGCTGCACCTATGCTCCCTTCTCTTCTCTTTCTCAGCAGCAAAGTCTCTGGTTCGCGCGCGCGTGTGTGTATGTGTGTGTAGTAGCAGAGGGAGGGAGGGAGAGAGAGAAAGAGAGAGAAAGGGGTACTCTTCTTTGATCATGGCGATGCCTCCTCCGGCTGATGGGATGCCGATGCCGATGCCCACAGGGGATGCCATGGCCATGCCTTCAATGCACAACTATTTCTTCTTTGATTACAAGGTTCAGCTTCTCTTCTCGGAGTGGTCCACCCAAAGCCCCGGAACCTGCACACTAACCATAGCCGCCATCTGCATTCTCTCGCTCTTCCACGAATGGTTTGGAGAGATGAAGAAAAGGCTGGTGCAGCTGGCCGATTCTCCTCCACTTTCGGATCTAGAGGTCGGAAAGAGCCCCAAAATCATGCGTTACGTTGGATCCTTATTGCAAAAGAGAATGGCCCGTGTCTTGCTCATGACTACCGTCCATGTCCTCAGTGCTGCATCTAGCTACTTGCTCATGCTTGCTGTGATGTCCTACAACGTTGGTGTTTTTCTTGGTGTCTTGGCCGGCGTAGCCCTTGGTTTCATCCTCTTCCGAGCTTAAGAGTACATGGTTTGATTCCACTTGATGTACTAAATCATAATCTTTGATAGATCATCTTCATTGTATATGAGTTCGTTCATGGTGTATTAATTGGTAAACATAATACAGACCATGAAACCTTATGAAGCTTGGTGAACAATATTGTATTCCATACCAAAATGGCGGCACCTCTTCAAAACGTCTTTCGAAGATCGACTTAGATAAAAGGACAGCTAGTTACCTCGTTGTTTGATTTTCCTTTTAGGTCTTTATTAACATCATGGATCACTTAAAATGGCTACTTATTTTGTTGAATGTTGAGTTATATTTGTAGATGTACTCTTCCTTTATAAAGGAAAGGTCATGTCCATTACCTATTTTAAATGTTACACACTATTGTGAAAAAAATGCATTGTTTTGTGGCTTTTTAGTACCTTTTCAAAAAATATCATTCTATCAAAGTATACGGGTCTTTGAAGACATTGATTTTTCCATGTGTTTATTGAAAATTTGGAAAAAAGGGCTAAACTTTGCTAATATGCTAATGATGATTCGTAAAATTTATTGAAGCGCTAATTGAAAAAAAAGGGCTAATGATGATGATTCATAAAATTTGTTCAAGCTTTGTACTTTGAGTAATTTTCAAAAGCTCGCTTTAAAAGCCACACAAAAAAATGCCTTTTTGTTCACAAGTTTGATAAGAGACGTGAACTTTTTTGGAAGAGGAAATTTAAAAGTGTAATTAAGCTAGGAAGAACAAAGAAGCACAAAGCATTGTAACACGTGACACACAACCTTGAAGATCAAATTCAGGGAGTGAGGAACTTGAGAGTGTTAAGTCAAGAAGCATTTTAGAGATTGACTCTAGTGATGATAGTGATTCCAACGCTGAGAAGAAGAAGCATGGTATCTCGGACAGTGATTGAAGAAGAAGAAGAAGAAGAAGAAGCATCTCATTTCAGAGGAAGGAACATCACTAGGACAGTGATTGAAGAAGAAGAAGGAACATCAGTGGGAGGAACACAAGAAAGACAAGGGCTTCAGTGAGTCACTGGCTATTACGAGGCAAGTAGAAGCATTAAAGTTATAACATGTTGTCTCTCGTCAATAAGTACATAGAGATTCAACATTCAAAAATAAAAACTTCACTCATGGGCGGTGGACATATTTCTTATATATTAACCACTCCATAAGTTAACATGGTTTCACCTGTCTAATATATTGGAAGGTGCTTTATCATCTTACCTGCTTGAATAGGCACTTATCTTTTGTAAGACGATGCTGTGAACATATATAGTGGCCTTACCTTGAGCTTAATGTCAAATAAGAAAAGAGTGAGGACTTCCTGTACATACTTACTAAAGACTAGTAATAGAGGGTGGAACATTTTTAAGTTTGGATAGTCTAGTGTGAAAACTCATTTTTGACACTAACTATTCCTTGACAATAGAACACTTATGAGCTCTTCACTTCTCTATTCTTGCTTGCATGTAGTATGCTATTAGACCTTGCATCTTACCTGCTCTAATAAGCACTCTGCAGATTTCATGGCTTCATTCTGCCAGCACCTTTCTTAGAAGAATCTCTGGTCGGCCGAGTATAATATAATAAAAATTTAGTAATATCAGTCCAGTTGTGAGGCAAAGGAACATAAGACATTTTCAATGTATGCACCACCTATTATAGAAACTTCGCACTGTAGAAACGATCTTCCTTTTGACTAGATGGGTTATCATCCCTTTATATCTATGTAACAACATGATGGATTATCCTCCCTCTACAACTGTGTAAGCATCTGACAACATGCTCTTTTTCTAGCAGCTAGTCCCGCCAACTGCTCAAAGCGCAGTATTAGATCACCATTAGTCCTCTGCAAAACAGTTCCAGTAAACTCAATAGAATTGAAAGAAGCACCTGGCAAGATGAACCGGAATCTGAAAGATTTAAATTATGTGATCAGAGGGCCATGATCACCTCCTTGCTCATGCATCAAGATGAGCTATCAGCTGGCTGTTGCTCTGCTGCTGCTGCTAGTCAAGACTTTGCTAAAACGAGTTAGCTCGAAGTTATGATCCTCGTCAGTTTTAAGGTGAATTGCATCCAAAGCAATTTTCTTCTCCTTGATTTGCCTCATTATGGAATCAACTTTATGACGGCCTTGTCTCTCACTGACTAGAGTCTTCAGGCTATCCGTCCGCTTTGTCAGCGCTGCTTGTTTTCTTTTAAAAGCTTCTGAGTTTCTTCCTCATACTCCTTGAGCTGTAGGAGGATGAAGTTACTGTTGGCCTTTTCAAAATCAAGCTCTTTCTATAGAGAACAAGGGAATGTTCCCTTAAAGAAGAGATATCCAGCATTGCCAAGGGGTGATTGCTGGCAAGAATAAGATTCTTCTTATCACCCAAATCTACCACCTCCTCCATTGGTCATTTAGACACAGGTGTGGTGAGCAAGGCAACTTGCTTTTAGAGGGTCTCCACCTGATCTTGCAGCATGGTTTCAAAAAAAGTAAGTTGTGAACTACTACTAACTTTTGGAGGATTCTTTTAGCCACCAGCGGATACAAATCATAATTCCGGCACTCCTGACAAACCAAGAACAAGGTACCTCATAAGCCTCAATCTTTCTAGTGTTCTACAACACTCACATGTTCCTCAACAGTAGCGTTGACAATAGCTTTGTCTCTTTGATATATTAATTCACCGGGATGGTGAATTTTTATGACCTAGGCCACCTGTAGAAGGGTAATATGCCTGTCTATTATGAGTTGTAATCGTGATTGTAGATGAGTTAATCCTTGTGCATATACATAAGCTCATGTATATGCATAAGCTCACCACTACTATAGGATGACCCATTTTCGATGCTTGGTATCGACGGTTTACGTGCCGTCGATATAAACGTCGTTAGACTTCTTCAAAAAAATTAAGTGTGCAGAAAAAGAAAACATTGATAAAAACCAAGTATTTCTTGGTAAATAAAATTGAAATAAGATGTTATAGTTCATCATCGACTCTCTTATCCTCAGCTAGATCCATGGCTCCGAATACATCTATTTTCAGAAATACCTCTCCATCTACATCTTCGTCAATAGGTGTAGCCTCCGTATCATCCTCTTCTATTCCATGCATTAGGGGTGGTTGTGTTGAAATTTGTTCTTCTCTTTCTTCTTCGAATTCCAGATTAGTTGTTGTGTTTGCTTCTCATTCAAGTGCTAGTAATTATTGAATTATTATATCGTGATTTGATCCTTCTTCTAGTTGTTCAATTGCATCAATATCTATTTCTTGTGCTTCTTGAGTGGGTTCCTCAACTTTTACTTCATTTGAAACTTTCATATCTTCAAATATTTGTTTACTGCGTGGATCATTTTGGATTGCAAACAACCTGTGATCTCTCGCGTCCACCTTGAAGACGACCTGCTCATAACGCTCTGGTAGCACAAATGTGTCCCCTTGGTTTGTCCACATCTTTGTGGAGTCTACTTGATAAAATCTGCTCTTATCTTTGTGCATGGTTGCTTGTGGTCTTTGACTCACTACCTTAAACCACTTCACATAAAAAATGAACATAGAAAACTTTTTGAACCCAACCTTGATAATGTCTTGTATTGTTCCACAATAATCAAGCATTCCAACTTCACTACTTAGATCACTTGCACTTGAACTACTTTCTTGCATAAAATTTACTTTGACACCACAAGTAAATGTTGTTCTATTCTTATCTATTCACTTCACTCGAAAGTGTTGACTACGTGATCAAAGTGCACCAAATTTGCGATAATGCAAGCAAAACAAGATCATAAAATTGTATCAAGAATAAAAACTTATACAAGACTATGTATTATGGTTTCTTGTGTACATATAAAAAACTCACTTACATGGTAATCACAACCATATGCAAGCTCCTCCTCCTTGTCGCTTATAACCTCACCCGCCACTCTGTTTTACTTGTTGTATGATTTGCTCAAGCCATCTACTAGAAGGAAATTATAGAAGTTGAGCAAGTGAATGTGGGTATGGCAATGCTCTAGTTATTCGACTCTTTCTAAAATTCAAACGATCTCGGTCTCTTTCCCTCTTTGCTAGGCTATATCTCTCAATTCATTTCTCCATAACACTTGAGAGGATTAAAAATTTATTAATCTTCTCTTGCAATGCCATATCCATTGTTCTTTCAAGCCCTTGTCCTTGGGGCTCTTCCCCAATGAGCCGATCATCCTCTTCCTGTGTCCACAATCGTGGCATATAAGGGTCTGACGTACTAAGAAATTATGTTTTGTATACAAGAGATTCTTGAACACACCATCCCATTGCCATATGGTCCTCAGGTCGAGCTTTTTGAAGAACAAAACCTTTCAGTGCCTTCATAAATCTCTCGAGGAAAAACATGCATCGACTATGAACAACACCTGCTATAACAACCTTGTCAACCACATTAACAAGTAGGTGCAATTGAATGGTCAAGAAGCTTGTTAGAAAGAATTTCTCCACCATTGTAACTACTTTAATGGAGTTTAGATGAGCTGCTTCCAACGTATTTCTTATAATATCCTTCTTTTATATCCATCATACCATTGCACTAATCTTGTACATTGTCGCTCTTATGTCTTCACCAAGGCAATTCTTAATGGCTGAGCAGCACAAACTGTAAGATTTTGTGCCAGTCATGAGACTTTAAGACACTAAGCTCTTCATCCTTTGTGAATACTCCCTTCAAGCAATGCATACAACCAGTGGAGTACGAAACTCACTTATGCACTTCTTTACACTACTGCTCTTCTTTGGTTAAGACCCAAGGTGCTCTAGGGAGAATCACCTTCCCATTTTGTGATGGTTTTCCAAAGCATATAGGCTATGTTCTTGAAAATGTGCATAGGGTCAAGAAGATGATTGACTAAAAGATCACTCCAATATGGGAGTAGATGCAAGATGGATAACCACTTCATTCTAGTGGGGGTGAACAACTTGGATCCACTTCCCATGCCCTACTCCAGTCACTTGGCTTTAGCACATGAGGAGGCCTCCATAGAAATCTCTATCGCAACTCATGGTTATCGGGGAGAAACTTTTTGTGGCCCTCATGTACAACCTTCTTCAAAGCTATTGAGTATCGAGCCTCTAATCCAGGCCCACATATAGGGCAAACATTACAACCAGATATTGAAATCCCTTGCCAAACATGATAATCATTGTGATGAGATATGCAAATAATGAAAAATAATCAAAATCATGAAATTAAATTAGATCAAGAAATCTTAGAATAATTAACTTACCAGAGCACTCTCCATAGCCCGGTCAATCATGCATCCTCGCACCATTGTATCCCTTTCCAAAATGCTTACATATCATGAACTTGGAAACCATCCCATAACATGTGTAGCTCATCAACTAATGGAGCCAAGTAGACATCCATGTTCTTAACCTTGTAATTCTTTGGAACTATCAAGGAAAGTAAAAGGTGCCCCCTCTTTATTACTAACCATGATGGCAAGCTATAGTTCACTAGGAAAATGGACCATGTACTCCATGATGAACTTCTCTTAGATATGCCTATATGTTGGAGAATTAGTGGGCACACACATAACGTCATCTGTGGAACTAGTGTTTGGATACCAAGTCATTAAAGATGCCTATATGTTGGAGAATTAGTGGGCACACACATAACGTCATCTGTGGAACTAGTGTTTGGATGCCAAGTCATTAAAGATGCAACGGATTTGCATTTGAACATTCTTCGAATATGTGGAATGATAGGGAAGTATCGTAAGACTTTAGAAGGCACCCTTTGTTCTTGGACATCTTGCTTATATCTCGATGAACCAGATTATGGACACTCGTTGTTGAAGAGTGGGGTACTCATGCCAAAAGAGAATACAATCATTCGGATAAGCATGGTGTGTGTTATAGTCCATCCCTATGGAGTGCAACATTGATTTTGCATGTACACGGTCCAAAGGCATCTCATTGTCTTCTTGTAGAATTTGATCCTTCAATAACCCGTATGATATAATTGAACAAATAGTAAAAGAGAAAGACAAGATAGCATGTGAACCATAGAGAGGGGAACGGGCACATACCCCATAAGTTTTGAAACGCTTGTATCAGACCACCCATATATTTATTGCAAGTTCAATGTAGAGAGGCAAGTGCGGAGAACTGAAACACGTTCTCCATGGTAAAGTGGTAGGCGGGCAAGCTTACATAGCTCTTTCTCCTCTCGAGAAGCATGCTTTACACATCATCTGATGTCTTCTACTTCATGATCGTTTACTTCATGGCTTGTGTCGTGTAGGGCATCTATCATGTCCACCATGCCATGTTCTATAAATTGATCCGAGTCCATAAAAGCTTGCTCGTGTTACATGAGCACAACGTTTTCTCTTCTAAATCAACAAAATTTGAAAGGTTCATAGCACTCACGGGCTCCATGTATGTCGAATACGCTTGTGAATTTGGGTAAAAATGAGGGGGAGGTGGAGATTCTTTTATACTTCATGCTTGGATGGATTGGTATATTCTTGTTTTTATGGAAATGTGGTAGGTTGTAAAGAATTCAAAATTTAAATGTGAAAAGGATCCAAAAAATGAACTTAAGCAGGCGTGGATATAAGTGTCAAAATAGATGTCAAAACGTGTGTTGAAATCGATGTCTATATAAGCGTCGATATAAATGTTGAAACCCACGTCGAAATAAAACTTTACGTCGCTTGTATCGACACGTGTATCGACGCTTGTATTGATGCTTATATGGACAGTGAGGATTTTTAATAGAATCGTAGTGCCTTATTATTAGCATTTTCAAAAACTACAGGGAAATCTTCCTCAAAAAATTAAAGGTACCCACTTATCTCCCTTCCCCTATCTGTTTCTTGTTTCTCTAATAAGCAAATTCTAATTGTGTCCTCTCCCTTCCCCCATCCATCTCTTGTTTTATGTGTTTTTTTGTGTTTGTCTCTAATGTGTAGCTTCTAATTGTATGTTTGTTTTGCAACATCTAATTTGTTGAGATTCCACGTAGCTCTTCACCTTTCTCTTATTTTTTTTTTGCTCATTTGATTTGCTTTTGATAATTGTACCCTTGGATACTAGGGTTATAATTAGATTAGATTTAAGCATACATGCATCTAGCTTAAGGCTTGTGCATAAGCTTAAGAATTATGCTCAAGATCTATGCAAAAGGCTTAAGCTTAGACAAAGAGATTGAAGCTTATGCATAGAGCTTCAAGTTTCTTGCTTATGTATAGGTTTAGGGTTTAGGGTTTATGTATAGGCTTAGGCTTTAGGCTTATGCTTCTTCTCTTTTTGTATGTTTATTCAAGCTTGGAATTATTAAGTGTTTAGTCTACTGGACTCATACAGCATCTCAAAGAAGAGGTAAGCCCTCTTTTTTCTTTTTTTTCTTATGCTACTTCTCTTTTTATTTTTGCACCCTTGGGTGCTGGGGATTAGGATTAGGTCAATAGTCTTACTCATACCCTTATGCATATAGGCTTATGTATAG
This sequence comes from Cibotium barometz, assembly GCF_041138505.1. Lineage (NCBI taxonomy): Eukaryota > Viridiplantae > Streptophyta > Polypodiopsida > Cyatheales > Cibotiaceae > Cibotium > Cibotium barometz. Next base: position 31,580,477 of record NC_141092.1, on the reverse strand, counting down.
CCCTTATGCGTATAGGCTTATGCATGGCCCTTATGCATAGGGTTATGCATAACCCTTATACATAGTCTTTATGCATATAGGCTTGTGCATAGGGTTTTGCAATAGGCTTATGCATAAGGGTTATACATACCCTTTATGCATATAAGCTTATACAATAACCCTTCAGTGTATAGGATTATGCATATAGGCTTATGCAATAGCCCTTATGCATAGCCCTTTATGCATATAGGCTTACACATAGCCCTTATGCATAGCCCTTTATGCATATAGGCTTATGAAATAGACCTTATGAAATAGCCCTTTATGCATATAGGCTTATGAAATAGACCTTATGCGTAGCCTTTTATGCATATAGGCTTACACATAGCCCTTATGCATAACCTTATGCATAGCACTTATGCACAACCCTTATGCGTAAAGGTTATTCATAGCCCTTATGCTGCATAGGGTTATGCATAGTCCTTATGCATAGGGTTATGCATAGTCCTTATGCGTAGGGTTATGCAATAGGGTTATGCATAGTCCTTATGCGTAGGGTTATGGAATAGGGTTACGCATAAGAGTTATGCACAATGCTTATGCAATAGGGTTACGCATAAGAGTTATGCACAATGCTTATGCATAATCCTTTATGCATATAGGCTTATGCAATAGCCCTTATGCGTAAATGCTTATGTGTAGTCCTTATGCATAGGGTTATTCATAGGTTTTCTGCATAGCCTTTATGCATAGGATTACGCATGAGGCTTATACATAGGCTTATACATAGGGTTACGCATGAGGCTTATACATAGCCCTTATGCAATAGGGTTTAGGGTTTATGTAAAGGCTTAGGGTTTATACATAGGCTTATACATAGGCTTATGCATAGGATTACGCATAAGGCTTATACATAGGCTTATACATAGGGTTACGCATGAGGCTTATACATAGGCTTATACATAGGGTTATACATAGCCCTTATGCAATAGGGTTTAGGGTTTATGTAAAGGCTTAGGGTTTAGTATTTAGGCTTATGATTCTTCTCTTTTTGTAGGTTTATAAACCCCTCAAACTATCAAGCGTTTAGGCTATCAGACTCATACGGCTTCTCAAAGAAGAGGTAAGCCCTCTTTTTTCAATTTTTATATATGCTTCTTCTTTTTGTGCTTTTGCACCCTTGGGTGCCGGGGATTAGGGTTAGGGTATGCGTAGCCCTTATTCATAGGGTTATTCATAGCCCTTATGCTTGCATAACCCTGATGCGTAGGGTTATGCAATAGGGTTACACATAAGGGTTATGCATAGTCCTTATGTATAATCCTTTATGCATTTAGGCTTATGCAATAGCCCTTATGTATAGCCCTTATGTGTATAGGCTTATGCGTAGTCCTTATGCATAGCCTTTATGCATAGCCCTTATGCATAGGATTATGCATAAGGCTTATCCATAGGGTTATGCATAGCCCTTATGCAATAGGGTTTAGGGTTTATGTAAATGCTTAGGGTTTAGTATTTAGGCTTATGCTTCTTCAATTTTGTAGGTTTATAAATGTCTCGAACTATCAAGCGTTTAGGCTACCAGACTCATACATCTTCTCAAAGAAGAGGTAAGCCCTCTTTTTTCATTTTTTATATATTCTTCTTCTTTTTGTGTTTTTGCACCCTTGGGTGATGGGAATTAGGGTTAAGTTATGCATAGTCCTTATGTATAAAGGTTATGCATAGCCCTTATGCGATAGGCTTATGCATAAGGGCTATGCAGAGCCCTTATGCATAACCCTTTATGCATATAGGTTTATGTAATAGCCCTTATGCATAGCCCTTATGCGTATATGCTTATTTATAGTCCCTATGCATAGGGTTATGCATACCCTTTATGCATAAGCCCTTATGCAAGGGGATTACACATAAGACCTTACGCATAGGCTTACACATAAGCCCTTATGCTACATGTTGCTTTTTCTTTAAAAGATTTAAACATTCTTCTTTTCTTGTTTGTGTAGACCATGAATCGTACACCTGGTGACACACTTGCATACAGCCCCAACCTCTCCACCTTCCCTATATCACAATTAATGTCCCCAGAGAAATTTCACCATTTCATGTTGTCGCGGATGAGCCCTGAGCAAAGAGCTATGGTAGAAGCCTACTTTGGGGGAGGCATTGGCACTTTTGCACAACCATCACAGCCCACCACTACACAAGCCACGCCCTCCTCGGATACTCGTTCTTTGGGTTGTTGCCATGGTGGTGATTCCAGGAATGATTCTTCCCCTCAACGCATAGAGCGTCCACCCGTTTCCAGTTTTGTGAGGGGACACCGCGCTCGTGCTCATCTTGCCGCTTTGACACAAATCCGGCTACCCCCAATCTGACAGGTTCTTGTTATTAAGTGGATGGAAATGTGGTCTTAAATGATATTGGCAACGATATGAAGTCTCGAATCTGCGAGTTATGCCATGTAGCCTTTGCTCGCAATTTCATCACTACCTGGCATAAACTTGATAAGGCCAAGAAGAAACGAGTCGTGAATCAAGTGAAAAGTGAGTTTTTTCCAGGATCAGGTAGTGAAGAGGTCCATTCTATATGGATAAAAGATCACGTGGTGAATGTGATGAAGTACTGGTGCAGCGACATCACATGCAAGGTAAAGTCGGGGAGAGAAAAGCCTTGGAATCTCTCACAAGAGATTTGGGAAGAGAAGTTTAGAAAGAACCGTGCAAATCCCCAAAGATACAAACAGTAGGAGCAGGTCACAAAACAAAGTGAATGGAGAGCATAGAGAGCTCCCATCTTGGAAGCAATGGCTGGAATGCTTTCCAAACCTACTTTTTTGTAAGTGCTAATACACATATCACTCAATTTTTTGTGGCATAATGGGCATCTTGTTTTTTTAAAATGAGTACTCATGCTTTATGCTTTCACTTGCAAGTGGTCGGTTGTGCTACGCGATGATGCGGAGGAAAGTTGTGCCCTAGTGCACATGACATATGCTCTCCTCGAGCAACTTGAGTGAGAGGGCCAGAACGTGAATTGGAGAGATGTGGTGGACATGGTAAATCTCTACATTTTTCACTCATCAATTAGTTTTTCCTCACTTGTCATTTGCATACTCTTGAATACTCTTTTACAGGGACCAGTGCCAAACCTTGAGGATAACACTGATGATTAGGAGCTATGTATAGGAGTCGGGCCTTAGTGGCATACTTCTTTTTGTTGGCTCTATGCCTCTTTTTGTAATTTCTGTTAGCTCTATAATGAACATTGTAATTTTTGTTACTTATAAAAATTGTCATTTCATGACTTTTAAGTACAGAATATAGTTTTAATTTGTAACAGTAGGTACACCCAGCTGCAGGACTGCACCTAGGTGTACTATTTTTTTAAAAAAAACCTGCATCCATTGATATAAGCATCGATATCATCATAGAAACACACAGCAAAATATGTGTAAAAAATACTGTCGCAAACAAGCACATCAAAATAAGCATCTGAAAATATGTCGTTGCTTTCATCACAAAACCCATGTCAGAATAAGTGTCAATATAGGTGTCAAACAAATAAGATATTTTTGATGTTTATTTTGAAGCTTTCATTGATGGTTATTAACGACCCGTATATTGACGCTTATATTGATGGTATGATATCGATGCTTTTTTTGACGTGCATATCAACACTTTTGAGGATTGTCTCTATGTTTAAAACCATTGAAAAAAGCATCGAAAATCAATCTGCCTGTAATAGTGCACTTTTCTACATATACATCTATAGTCTCCTAAGCACGTATATACTTATGCTACATGTGCATTGGGGGGGGTGCACTACTAAGAAACCCTATATATCATATGCGTTCACAATGTATTTACAAAAGTCCTTACTTGTAAAAAAATTCATGAATAAAATGACCCCTTTCTCTTTTTATGGACTTACGGGTTTTTTCAAAATCAATTAAAAAACCCCTTATGTGTGTATTTCTATAAATTTGCCTAAAAATTTTGAATTTAAAATATCCCTTCATTTGAACTCATGAGAATACAAGAGAAGAATGGGAGTATACAAGGGGTTGGGACTACCATGTAAGTAAAGATATTTGAATATTTAACTAACATATATTGTATTTTGCTAAGATATATAATGTTGAATACTAAATTGTTTACATTTAAGCTATATTCAAGATTTTTTATTGGGTTGCAGTGTAAAGTGCATAATGCAATGTGGTTAGAAGGTTGACATTTTTGCACTCAACATTTGGACTCCAGGAGAATCACATCTAATTGTGTTATAATGGCAAGTTTTGACCAATATTGTCGAGCAAGTAGAAGAGAGAATAATATTATAGCAGAGAAACTTGAATATTGTGGAACAATTCAGACATCTTGGAGATTGGATTTAGAGCTTTCAAAGTGTTCATCTTTGATGTTAAGTGGTTCAAAGTGGTATATAGCAGTACTCAAAGCAACTGTCACAAGCAGCATCTAAGCAGATTTTTTGTAATTTACTCAACTAAATTATGGCAAGATTCAAGAGACACATACGTTCTACCACAACATTGTGAACAAATTTACACTTTATTTTTAGATTTGATGAATCTATAGATAAAAGGAAGACATTATATATATTCTCTTGTAAATATTTTGTTCTTCTTCTTTTTAGGTTGCGTTTTATCCGAACCAAATGGATCCTAATTGGTGGTATGTAATAAAATTCATTCCTCGATCTAAATGAATATTTCAAGATCAAGATACTAAAAAAGAAATGCATGGTGGACAATCAATGCAAGATGCAACTAACAATCAATATGTCCACCTTGAGGACCATGATGATAATACCTCTACATCTTCTTCAAGTAGTGGAATAGTACTTTGAATTGATATAGGAGCCATCGAAATGATGGCTTTAAATATAGACCAATTAGCATGCATGGATTTATTGTGAGATGGATTTGATGATAGTACTAATTAAATATATATCATCATAACATATGTACACATTAATTGGTTTGTAACCATTTGGTTATTTTGTTGTTTCAAAAAGATTTGGATGTTTGCGAAGCTTTTTGGATTTTAATTTATTTTAAGTTTTTATAAGCTCCACTTGGGTGATACAAGTGGTGTTGGAGTGAGCCCCTAGTGGCTTCACATCAAGGCACTAACCCTATTAGGGTTAGCTAAGTGTATGTTCATGAACTGACAACCCTCGCATCTTCTCTCTTCTCTTCTGCTCTCCCTCCTTCATGCAAGGAGAATGCTCATTTCAGTGAACAAACTTCTAAGGAAGTAATTAGATAAACAGTGTAGTGCTTCTATTATCATGGATCATGTAAGAACGTTTATAGAGTTCACAATGTGAAATGCACCTGTAGTTCTTGACGCCACATCACCCATGTGTGAATGATGTGCCATCAATCACATGCTCATAGACTGCCCAAAGAGAGAAGCTTTATGGAAGGATGCCTCCCAATTCCTAACTCCAAATATTGTAAGTGTGTAGAATGGGCAATTGTCCATGGTTCGCGACTAAATGTACTCACATGTTTGCAAGCCAATTCCTCACTCCAACTATTGTAAGTGTGTAGAATGGGCAATTGTCCATGGTTCACGACTAAATGTACTCACATGTTTGTAACCAATGTGGTCACATGTTTGCAAGCCAAGGTGGAAGATAAAGACAAAAAACCTATAAAAGAACATTCTACACAAGAGGTAGATGATAATGTCATGAAACAAAAATCAGAAACAAAGTCACAACCTCGTAAGCCTAAGAAATCCAAAGCTGCACAAACCAAGAGGTTAGGAGTAAACCTCAAGAAAAGAGAAAGATCTATGAAGAAAGTTTATGTCCAATTCTTAGCCTAGGGAAGGTAAAGGCAACTTAATGCATCAACATGGACTCTAAGGACCCAATGTGACAGTGGCTATAAGTGCTCAAAAGAACGGGGTCTAGAACCTCATCTAGTGTAACTGAAAGTGAAATCAAAGCACTAAGACTTGACCCACCACCCTAAGATGGGAATAACGGCCCTAGCAAACAAAATTATTAAGAGACTATGCTCAACCTGGTTGAAGTGTTGGGTCTCTAATTGCTGACACCTGAACCACATCTTTTGAATAATAACTTCATAAAAAACCAATAGGAGTAGGATTGTCAATTTCATTTTTCAAGACAAAGAGGCATTATATACCAAAACCAATCCATCAAACCATGACGAGGATAAATCAAAAGACGAATCTATAGATTATATTACAAGTATACTATTGTAAGTCAGTATTCAATCAAGAATGAGATTGAAAGATATAGAGAGTCTATGATGACATGTCCTTTTAAATTTATGCTAGGAGACATAATATCATCTTATGATGATGTAACACCTCCATCATTGCACCCATCCAGTCGAACCATAACCTGTACCTCAATCTAAAAGCTTACATGAAAGGGTATCCCAATGCTGTAAGTGAACCTTCAAGGTCTGTAAGTGAATCTTCAAGGTCTTTATAACCTTCCAAAAAAGTCTTAGTAAACACAAGAACGAGACCTCTATAGTACTGCCATTGTTCACATTCAACACCATATTGGATAGAGGCTTCAAAACCTTGGGATCCATAATGAGGAAAACTATGCGGTCGATTCTTTGGGAAAAATTAGGGAATGAAGATTCAATGCCTCCATCTCAAAGTGAATGGGAAACTCAAATGAAAATTGAAACTAAATCTATACCACGGGCAAGACCCTCAGTGGATTTTATAGCTAAAATTAGGCATTTGATTCAAACAACATGCACTCAATAATAAGGTATTATTTTTCTCTTGTGTCATGATAATATATTTTAAGTCCTCTATAAAAATATTATTTATCCCCTCTTGAGTAATTTGGGGACGCCTAGATTACTCTTGCGTCATGCCGGCTGGGTTAATATCGTGGGTGACACCACTATAAATATTAATACGTGCGGTATATGACGTATGTTTGAGGCCACCTATGATTATTTCAGTTAGGTTTGTATGGCAGGGTGATTCCTGGGGTACTTACGCCTGGTAGTCATGAGTTGGTGATGATTTGTGCCTGTTTAATATTTGTGGGATTAATTTAATAATTAATTGGGCTTATATTTTCAGGTGATGAAGACTATGGGAATTGAAGAGTTTACTTTGGAAGAAATGTCTTGGATCATCACATTTCATTTTTGGCAAGCATAGTAGCTTGTAACCTTATTAAATGATTTTTCCATTTTGAACTTTAGGAAAGATACATTTATTTTTGTGGAATTTATTAAAGCCTATGGCTTTACCCTAGTCCCAATTTGACACTCTATTTTTGTTAAAGAAGAGTGCCGTGCTCTCTAAAAAGCACATCTTGTATTTTGGGGGCTATGGCCTAATTTTGGTGAAAAGGAAAGCTAATAAAGAAATACTCTTGTGTGGGGAGAGGCCACGCACAAGAGGGGGGAAGATTGCACCCAATATGGTCTTTTTTGGAGCTAAGTATTTTTGTTTAAGTGTTTTAATTTTTCAATTGATTTGATTTAGTTGAAGCTTACAAGCAATGGTTTTTATGATTTAATTCTCTACTTTTCCACAATCAATTCCTAGAATAAGATTCCGGTTGCAGTGGTATCACAGCTTGGGCTAGGAGATTTGTGGAGAAGGTAGGAAAGGGCTTCAACTTCTCAAAAATCAAGAAAGTGCAGGAATTTATCCAGTGGACAGAAGGGTGTTTTGCAGGTCTTTACCCAAAGGTCAAAGATTCAAAACTAGATCTACTCTCAAACCCACTCACCACCCTGCAAAACCATCCCTCTTATTCAAAAAGTGGTTTTTCCAAATACTCTGTGAAATCAGAATCTGACCGTATGGATGAAATCCTCATAGCCAAAAACCTCACGGGTAACTCTCAGAAATCAGAAAGCTTCAAGGTTGAGCAAACCTATAATAGATGGAGCAGATTCAGTATATAAAAGCCATTAAAAAAATTCTCCAAAAAGAAAAACAAACAAGAAGCGCACCGCGCATCCTGCCGGCGGAAAACGGCGTGGAGAAGTGATAAAAAAAAAGGGTTTAATCCCAAAGCCTAATCTCTCCATAATCTTAATCTCTCTAATCCTTCTCTTACTTTTCCCAATCCCCATGCAAGTCACATCACTCCTTTTTCAACCTCTACTTTTCCCAATTTCCAAATTTGAGGAGAAATTCAAAGGTTTTTCAATTCTGAAAATTTCTGGGTGCAGAAAGTGATTTACAGGTTTTAAAAAGCTTGGAAATTGCCTAAAAAAGGCTAGAAAATTCCGAAATCACTTCTGAAAAATTCTAAAAATTTCAGAAAAAATATTACAGAGTTTGGGCAAGGTTTACAGGACTGTTTCAGCAGGTTTAAAAGTGCAAAAAAATTATTTCATCAACAATTCGACTAGCCCAAGACTCTCGAATCACGCGGAATCGTTCGGGATTTGTTTGAGGCGACGAGAATTCAATTCAGCCATTGAACAACGTCTTGTTCAGCTTCAACCAAGATCGAATTGCGGGAGAAAAATAAGATAAGTACTCATTTTTTGCTTTATTTATTTACATCAAATAAAGTAAAATTTTATTTATCTACATCATTTGCACAAGCACTATGGCAGATTTGCCTATCTCGCCATCAATTCAAGAGCAACTCCTTTCTTTACAACATCAAATTGTAGAAGAAAGAGAGAAGCGTATTGAATTGGAGAGACAGCTCTCAAATCGTAGACGCAAGCGTGACTCTTCGCTATCTTTTGATGACGAAGATGACACTATTCAAAGGGTTGTAAATGCTACATTGCAAGCACAAAGGTCACAAAAAGAATCCAAGATTAGTCGGAAAGCTTTCACATTTCAAAATTATGATGGAAAGAAGGATGCTAGGGTCATTTTAGCTTGGCTTAGTCAACTAGATGACTATTTTTCTGGAGAAAAATTTTCAGAGAAAGATAAGATTAAATGTGCAGTCAATCATATGGTAGACAGTGCAGCTTTATGGTGGAGTGTAATAAAGCAAGGTCGTGACAAGCCAGATTCTTGGAAAAGATTTCAACGGCTAGTTAAAAAGCACTTTTTACCCTCACAATTCAAGTCCAAAGTTAGGCACCAATGGGACACTTTGCATCAATTGGAAAAGGAAACTATGTCACAGTATGTAGAAAAGTTCTGGAATACTTTATTACAGGTGCAGGTTGTGGATAGAGTTAGTGAGAAGGATCAAAAAAGGAAGTTCATATCGGGCCTTAGATCTACCATTAGGGCCGATGTGAATATGTTTCGACCTCATTCACTATCTTCTGCTATATCCTTGGCAACTAATTCAGAACGTAAAAATGGTTTTCCTAAAGAGATTAAAGCACATGAGGGTACTTCTTCTAAACCATTTACTAAATCTTTTTATGCTTCAAAGAAGATGTATAAACCAGGTTATGACAAAGGCAAGGACGAGGTTAACGGCACCATGAGTACCAATAAGAAAGTCAATGGTGGCAAACCGAAGACATCGCCTATCAAATGTTTCAAGTGCCACAAAGAAGGTCACATAGCACCGAATTGTCCGGAGCGTACCAAGAATTCAACACCAGCAGCAGCAGCTCGAGTCAACATGATTGAAGAAGATGACAATGAAGAAGAATCATTCGAGCAAGAGGGTAATTCCGATCCAGATTACTCAGAACAGGAAGGTAAACCTCATGTTCATTCTTTGCTTAAAATAAAAGGAACGATAAATGGACATGAAGTTCTTATTTTGCATGATGATGGTAGTACACATGATTTCATTTCTGAAAAGGTAATTAGAGCATTAAATCTTCATTCTTCACCTACGCACTATAAAGTCAAAACAGCATTTACTGGAACAAAGTATAATTGCATGCAAGTAGTGAAAGATTTGGATTTATGCATCAAACCTTTAACAGAAAAGAGGGATTTCTTAGTTGCACCTTTACAAGGGGTAGATATAATTTTGGGTATGCCTTGGAGACACAAATACAATCCTATTATAGACTATGACACTCATAGTATTTCTCTAAGGAAGGACAATGAAAATATTATCCTCCAGTGTCAAGTCAAAGGAGAAACGAGTCCTTTGTTGAGTCATACTCAAGCAAAGAGAGCTCTAAGAAAAAGAGACAAGACTTATATGGTATGGGTTAACCAGCTTGATGCTGAGTTGGACACATCCAAAAGACCAAAGTTTGATTCTTTTATCTCCAAATTTAGTGACTGTTTCATGGAAGATCTGCCTCCAGGATTACCTAAGTCTAGGCCTGAGGATCATAGTATCGACTTATTGCCTGGAAATTCCCCGCCTTGTAAAGCTCCCTATAGAGTCAACAATTTAGAGCAAAGAGAAATCCAAAGCCAAATAGAAGACTTGCTAGAGAGAGGCCTTATTCGACCTAGTAGTTCACCTTTTGGAGCTCCAGTACTTCTTGTTAAGAAGAAGAACGGAACTTACCGAATGTGTGTAGACTATCGTGCCTTGAATAAGATTACTGTCAAGAACAGATATCCTATTCCCAGGGTAGATGATCTTCTTGATAAGCTTAGAGGATCAAAGGTCTTTAGCAAGATTGACCTAAAGTCCGGGTATCATCAAGTCCGTATGACTCAATCTGACATTTTCAAGACAGCTTTTAGAACCCAAACTGGTCATTATGAGTTTTTGGTTATGCCATTTGGTTTGACCAATGCTCCAGCTACTTTCAGCCGTATGATGAATCGTATATTCCTTAAGTTTCAAAGTTTTGTTATAGTGTTCTTTGATGACATTCTTGTTTTCAGCAAGGATCGACAAGAACATGAACAACACTTGGAACAAGTGTTCAATCTTTTGAGAGAAAATGAATTGTATATTAATCCTGGAAAGAGTTCTTTCTTTCAAGAGGAGATTGAATACTTAGGACATATAGTATCGGCCGAAGGGATTCGTGTAGATCCTAAGAAAATTGAGTGTATTGCTTCTTGGCCTACGCCTAGAAACATACATGATCTTAGATCTTTTCTTGGCTTATGTAGTTATTATAGGAAGTTCGTCAAGAATTTTGCTTGTATTGCCAATCCTTTGACTGAACTCCTTAAGAAAGCTACAAATTTCAATTGGACTGATAAGCAAGATAAATCTTTTGCAACACTCAAGAATGCTTTAACACAAGCACCAGTTCTTACACTACCTGATTTTCAAAGACCATTCTTTATAGTAGTGACTGATGCTAGTGGCAAAGGATTTGGAGCTGTTCTTATGCAAGACAACCATCATATTGCATATCAAAGTAGAAAGCTTAAGCCTACAGAGCAAAATTATAGCACTTATGACAAGGAATTAGCAGCAGTAGTGCATGCTTTGAAGATCTGGAAGCATTACCTAATGGGCTCTGAATTTCTTATCAAGACAGACCAACAGAGCATTAGGCATTTGCTTACGCAACCTCTTATTTCAGATAGGCATATCAAATGGGCAGCTTTCATTCAAAGTTTCCAACCTATGATTCAATATCAACCTGGAAAAGAAAATGTTGTTGTCGATGCTTTGAGTCGAAGACCAAATATCAACAACATTTCTATAATTGAAAGTGAACCATTTGTCCTCATGAAAGAAACTTATGAAGTTGATCCAGATTTTTCTCAAATATGGATTAAGTTGCGTGAAAACAATTGGACACCTCAAGGAAGTTATTCTCATAATGATGGCTATCTTTTCTTTGAGAAAAGATTGTGTGTCACTCAACCTTATAGACAGCTTGTCTTGGAAGAGATGCACCAACCACCATTTGTGGGACATAGAGGAGTTTCCGCAACACTTCAAGTAGTTTCTCGAGAATTTTATTGGCCCCATTTGAAGACTGATGTAGCTAAGTTTGTAGCTGAATGTAACATTTGCCAAACAATCAAAAGCTACAAAGGCAAAGCTTTAGGATTGCTTATGCCTCTACCTATTCCTGATAGACCATGGGAACAAGTGTCTATGGATTTCATTACTGGCTTCCCTACTACTTCCAGTCACCATGACATGATTTGGACAATAGTGGACAGATTTAGTAAGCAAGCCTATTTCATTCCATGCAAAAAGACACTAACTTCTCAGCAAGCTGCGAACATATTTGTTAAGCAAATTTTTGTTCATCATGATCTACCCAAAGTGATAGTTTCTGATAGAGATTCTAAATTTTGTAGTCACTTTTGCGTTGCTCTTTTCTCAAACTTGGGCACTAAGTTAGATTTTTCCACGGCATTCCATCCGGAATCGAATGGACAAACCGAAGTTACAAATAGCACTATCTTAGATATGCTTAGAGCCTATGTTTCCCAGCAACCTAGTGCATGGGATAAGTACATACACCTACTCCAATTTGCTTATAATAATACTCCTCATACTGCTACTGGTCGAGCACCATTTGAGATTATCTATGGAAGAGCATTGCCTATTCCGGCTACTAGACTCTCTCATAAGATTGAAGCAGCTGACCAATATGTTAGAGACTTTGATCGCATTCTATCTGAAGTGCGTGATTGTATTCAAAGAGCTCAAGAGAAGTATACATCTCAAGCAAATAGGAAGCGCAAAGATTTTTCATTTCAAGAAGGTGATTACGTACTTTTGAGAATTGAAAAGCGTAGATTAAAGAGTGTGGAAAACTTCCCTGCAGTGAAGCTAGCGCCTAGATATTATGGGCCATTTAAAATCCTCAAAAAGATTAATGATGTGGCCTATAGACTAGAGCTTTCATCTAATTGGAATATCCACAATTCTTTTCATATCCATCTCTTGAAACCTTTTCGAGGAACACTTCCTACTCACCCAACATATGAGGAACCACCTCTTATTGAAGGAGAGGAAGAAGTCTTAGTTCCTGATGCAATCATTGACCAAGAGATAACAATAACAAGAACAGGTAATCAATACTTCAAGTATCTTTTGACTTTCAAGAATCATCCACAAGAAGATGCTAAATGGATGCCTGAGAAATTTTTCCGAGTTTACCCTGAAATTCTTCATTCTTTTCAAACCCAGCAAATCCGCAATTGAGGACAATTGCAAACTCAAGCAAGAGGGATGTCATGATAATATATTTTAAGTCCTCTATAAAAATATTATTTATCCCCTCTTGAGTAATTTGGGGACGCCTAGATTACTCTTGCGTCATGCCGGCTAGGTTAATATCGTGGGTGACACCACTATAAATATTAATACGTGCGGTATATGACGTATGTTTGAGGCCACCTATGATTATTTCAGTTAGGTTTGTATGGCAGGGTGATTCCTGGGGTACTTACGCCTGGTAGTCATGAGTTGGTGATGATTTGTGCCTGTTTAATATTTGTGGGATTAATTTAATAATTAATTGGGCTTATATTTTCAGGTGATGAAGACTATGGGAATTGAAGAGTTTACTTTGGAAGAAATGTCTTGGATCATCACATTTCATTTTTGGCAAGCATAGTAGCTTGTAACCTTATTAAATGATTTTTCCATTTTGAACTTTAGGAAAGATACATTTATTTTTGTGGAATTTATTAAAGCCTATGGCTTTACCCTAGTCCCAATTTGACACTCTATTTTTGTTAAAGAAGAGTGCCGTGCTCTCTAAAAAGCACATCTTGTATTTTGGGGGCTATGGCCTAATTTTGGTGAAAAGGAAAGCTAATAAAGAAATACTCTTGTGTGGGGAGAGGCCACGCACAAGAGGGGGGAAGATTGCACCCAATATGGTCTTTTTGGAGCTAAGTATTTTTGTTTAAGTGTTTTAATTTTTCAATTGATTTGATTTAGTTGAAGCTTACAAGCAATGGTTTTTATGATTGAATTAATTCTCTACTTTTCCACAATCAATTCCTAGAATAAGATTCCGGTTGCATCTTGCTTCAGGACACATTACTTGGATTAACAACCCACTTTTGGACTCTCATCGACAAATACTGAGTACAAAGTTGCATGATTTGCATCATGTCACTACAACAAACAAAGAGCACAATCACATCAAGAGCCACATAAACTTAAAAGAATCTATAAATAGAAAAAACATTCACTCAGCTATGCACGTGGCTACAAGCATGCGACTACAACCGTGCTTTTAACTGTGTGCACATCGACGTCAACAACCACGTGTATAGCAGCATCAATAGTCATGCACTTATCCGTGTATATAGCCGTGCACAACTATAGCCATGTAATGTTTGCAAAAAAAGAGGGGACATAATGGGTGAGATTTGTGGGGACATGTGTCCCCACATCTCTCCCCCATTCTCTCCCCATTTTTTTTAATAACATTATTTAAACACTAGTTAATGACATTTTTTTAGAACACTTAAACACTTAAAACACAAAAAATAATTGCAATACATTAATGCCATGTATTATATTGCAAATTACAAATTATAAATTACAAATTACATAGCTCATTACATCTAAATCCTAAAGTACATTTTGTTATGCTTATTGCACTAAATTGACAAGCTTGTTTACGAGCTATTGTTTATTACGTGGAAGAGATAAGATGATTCTCCCTCCAATCCTGATTTCTTGGAAAAGATTCTCTTGGGATTTTTTGATGTCATCTTGAGTGCACCTGCCATGCTCTTATGTGCCATGAATAAGATCTATGACATATTACTTTCTACGAAGATTAGTGTTGTATACATCTTCATTATTTTGGTACGTGAGTAAAAATAACATGTTATTGACTATCTTCATTAATGTTTTGGGTCTAGCCATTGAAAATAAACTTATACAAATGCATTAAATTGATTAAGCATTACATTTCATAGTATAGACATAATGCATAAAGAGAACATAGAGCTCTCAATACACGCATAAGCTTAAGCCATAAGCAAAATCCTTATACATTAATCTTTAAGCATATGGCTTATGCATTAAGCTTAATGCATATGGCTTCTCCATTTTGCTGTTATATATTAAGCCTTTATGCATAAAGCCTTATACATAAGCATTGAGCATAAAGAGAGATCTCAATGTATAACATTTTATGCGTAAGACTTATGCATTAAGCTTAAGTATAAGCTTTATGCATTTGGATTTATTACATATATATTTATGCAACAGAAATATGCATTAAGCTTAAGTAATATGGATTCATTCATGAGTTAGATTAATGCATATGGCTTTATGCACAAGCTAAAAACATATGTCTTATGATTTATGTATAATGAAATAAAATACTCCCGAGCACCCGAGGGTGCACCATAAAGAAGTAAAGAAATGAATTAGGAAGAACAAGTACTCTTACCTTGTGCGAAGAAGATAAGTAGGCAATGCCTTGCCAAGTTGAGCTTATTTTGCAAGGAAAATATACAAGCATAAGAGAATATATATGTTAATAATCTTTATGCATATGGATTTTTTCATTAATCTTTATGCATAAGCCTTATAAATATGGCTTTTTTCATTAATCTTTATGCATAAGACTTATAAATATGGCTTATGTATCAAGCTTTAAGCATATGGCTTAGGCATTAAGCTTCATGAAAAATTTATATGCATAAAGACGTATGCTTAAGTCTCTATGCACAATACTTTAGGAATAAGGCATCACGCAATAAGCCCTTATGCATGAAGTCTTCATACATGAATCCATAATACATGTTGCATAAGGCTTCATGCATTGAACCCTTATGGACAAGGCTTAAGCCTTATGCATAAAGCCCATATGCTTAAGCCTCTCTGCATAAGGCTTAAACATTAGGATTAATCCTTATGCAAAGAGGCTTAATGCTTAATCCTCCAAGCCTTATGCATAAAGCCTCTATGCATAAGGCTTTGTGCATAAAGGCTTCATATATAGAGCCATAATACATAGATGCTTCATGCATGAAGCCATAATGCATTAAACCCTTTTGCATAAGGGCTTAATCCATGATGCCTTATGCAACATGCACTATATATGAAGCCTTTATGCATAAGGCATCATGCAATAAGGCCTTATTCATAAATGATTCATGCATAAAGACATAATGCACATTACATTAAGGCTTCATGCATAAAGACATAATGCACATTACATGAAGGCTTCATGCATTAAGCCCTTATGCATGAGTCTTAAGACTCAAAGCTTAAAGCCCTTATGCTTAAACCTCTATGCATAAGGACTTTACGTAAAAAGCCTTACTTAGCCTCTATACAGAAGTCTTATGTATAAAGGCTTCATACCTAGAGCCATAATGCATAAAGGCTTCATGCATGAAGCCATAATGCATAAGCCCTTCATGCATAAGGCTTCGTGAGCTTTATACAACAAGGCTTTATACATATTCTTTAAAAATGATTGCATTCATAATTAAAACAATGCTCCTAGAAACATAGACAAGTAAAGAAAGAGTTTGTGAAAGTAGCTTCAAAAGAAGATAAGTAGGCAATGTGTTGTGAAGTTGAGATTATGCTCTAAGGAAAATCTACAAGCATAAGAAAATATATATATTAATAAGCTTTATGCATATGTCTTTTGCATAAAGCCATATGCATATGGCTTTATGCATAAATCTTTATGCATGTGGCTTTTGAATTAAGCTTTATGCATAATCCTTACGCATATGGCTTATGTATTATGCCTTAAGCATATGGCTTATGCATTAAGATTTATGCATTAAGCTTTAAGCATAAGCCCTATGCATTAAGCTTCATGCTTAAGGCATCATGCAAAAAGCCCTTATAGATAAAGTCTTCATGCATAAAGTCATGATTCTTTTTGCATAAGGCTTCATGCATTAAGCCCTCATGCATAATAAGGCTTAACCCTTATATGCATAAAGCCTCATGAGCTTTATGTAAAGAGGATTTATGCATAAGCTTTAAAGCCATAAGGCATAAAGCCTTCATGCATAAAGGCTTCATCAGCTTTATGCATAAGATTTAAAAAATGATTGTATGCATAGTCAAAAAATGCTCTCAAGCACCCAGGGTTGTGCTATAAAGAAGTAAAGAAAGAGTTTGTGAAATACAAGTTCTCTTACCTTAATTTAGGAGTGTCTATTGAGAAGTACAGTTTTCGTTTGAAAGACAAGTTCCAATCTACAAGTAGAAGCACAAAAATAAAAAAATTAGAGCTACGCAAGTGAAGACAATTTAGGAGTGTCTATTGAGAAGTACAGTTTTCGTTTGAAAGACAAGTTCCAATCTACAAGTAGAAGCACAAAAATAAAAAAATTAGAGCTACGCAAGTGAAGACAATTGAGAAGAAGAATAAGAAAAGAAGAAGAAAAAAATTAATACCTGAGTATGCACATAGAGATTGAAAAAAGGGTGAGATAATAGAGACTATAAACCCTTACCTTCACCATGAAACTATGAAAACACATAAATGAAGGAGAGCATGTTTTTTATGCTTAAGGTGCTTGAGGTATGGAAGATGAAGGGAGGAGAGGAAACGAGTTTAGCGCAAGTTTTTGAAAGAAAAGATGGACATAGAAAGGACATGAAAACACATAAATGAAGGAGAGCATGTTTTTTATGCTTAAGGTGCTTGAGGTATGGAAGATGAAGGGAGGAGAGGAAACGAGTTTAGCGCAAGTTTTTGAAAGAAAAGATGGACATAGAAAGAACACGTGGGAGAACTAATTTTATACATGGCTATAGCTGATATGTCATCCATTATGAGGAGTAGCCATGAGAAATAATGCTTCATCCTTATATTAGATTGTCCAAGCTCAAACTAGCTTATGTTTATATATACCCCCCATTTTGAGAAGTATCCACCATATTTTGAGAAACCGAATCTCGTATTCATAGGAGAAGGTGGCCTAAGAGGCGAGATAGTTTATAGATTACTTGGATTAGATTTGGCACCACTACCAAATGGTTTATAAATGGCTTTGATAAGATTTGGCATCATTGCCAAATAGGCTACATGATACACTAGACAATTATCTCATAATCGTCTTTGCATGGAGTAGGTTTACTTTCCTTTTGGATACCCTATCCTGACATTCTGAGGCTTCAATTGAGCCCAGATGGACCTGGGAGAGGTGGTAGCATTTTGTAGTTCAAATCTTTGTTAGAAAATATGGTGTCATATATTCATATAATTGAAGGGGAGTGCGGGAAGCATATTTTTGGTTAATATCAATTGTGTAATATTGCAAGGATAAACACATGTTTAGGTGGCATCTTTGTGGAAAGGTGACAACTCATGAATAAAGATGCCACATGGCAAAGAGTCTTGGTTAGAGGCTATCTATATATGAAGCTTCTCATTATATGATTGATAATATATTATAATACATTTGGTTGAGTGTGCTAATTGGTATCCACATTTCTTAATCATGGATTATCTTTATTATTTTGAGCCTCCACAATCTTTATTATCATGCTTAATATAAAAGAGGAGATGCTATGTGCGTGGGTGGTTCATCCAAAAATATGTAAGTATACCATGTGAGTTCAAAAGAAGGGATTTTTAAATTCAAAAATTTAAGGTAAATGTATAGAAATACATTTACCGAAGGGATTTTTTAAATCTATTTTGAATAAAAACCCATAAGTTCATAAAGAAAAAGGGATCATTTTCTTCATGAAAAATTAACAGGTAAGGGGTTTTTTTAAAATACCCCTTGAACGCATGTGATACATAGGGTTTCTTTAGTAGTGCACCCCCCAAGGCTATGTGATGGTATTTGTGATTGCCCTGGTTTTTACATTTGGCAAGAAATGTGAAATGGTGCCAGATTATCCAACTAAGGGATAAGTGGTTGATATAGCCAACCTTGAGCACTCCAAAAAGAGAGTTGTGCTAGTTAAGTAATCTCATGAAAGATATGCAAAATGGTATGAAGGTTGTTGAAGCCTTTCATGTTAGTTTTGCATGTAACTCTTAAAGATTTAGCATGCAAGTATGCATGTAATAAGCTCAATATTGAGCTCTAGTTTATTTTAGAAATTGCAACAAGTTGGTAAAAAAAGTGATATGCCTAAAATGACACTACAATAATAGAATGAGGGTTTAGTTAGTGAAAATAGCGATGCTTTTATAACTAGAAGGGTACAGAGATATCAGGCCTATGTCGCTGCTAAAAATGCTCTTATTTTTGCTGCAAACGAGTTTGTCGCTCAGCAATGAAGCTAGCAGTGATATTTTGCTACTCAGCCAGTGCTATGTCGTTGCCCAGTAGCAAAACTAGCAGCGATATTTTGCTGCTAGGCAGTGAAAGTACGAGGCAGCAAAATACTAAATTTGGTGCTGAGCAGTGAAAGTACTACATAATTTAAAAAAAGCCGGGACATAATACTGGGGAGTATGCACAGGACTCCCCAGTATGCTCCAACTCTTTCTTTTGTAATGTAGACACAGTAAAACTAACACAACTTTACATGATCATGGACAAGTGAAATGTAAAAATTGACAAATATATAAAAAGAAAAAGATAATTGCAATTCATGGTTTTAGGAATGTCAAAATTCAATTACAATACTTAGCGGAATTCCATAAGTGTATGATTCCAAAAAACTCATATACAAGATAAAGTGTAATGAAAACGTATGGAGCTAAGGACTATCTAGATCTCATGCTGTGTGATTATTATGATTCCTTGCAGCTCTACCCCCTTCGCTTCTTACATTTCCATTGCTCCTTGCTTAGACATTTGCATCATCATTTCTAGTTACATGATCCTAAAACATAATAAAACTAACATAATTCAAAATCAGTTTTACAAAAATAAAGAGGTTTAGGGTTTAGGAATGTACTTACTTACCATGCTTGCCAAGCATGTCCTCTAGTAATAACAATATATCCTTTGTCTTGCACCCTATCAATTAGAGCTTGCAAACCCCATTGTAATGCAAAATCATGTTGCGTAGGGGGACAGTCCATTGCTTCAAGCTACGGACATACAAACAAATGAACATTTTAGAAAGTTGTTATTTAAGATAACCTTCTTTAATTAAAAGATAAGATATAATTTGAGGCTAATATATACTTATACAAATATTATTGGGATATCGACGCCTCCTTCACATGTAACATCGCGCCTCAAGTTATTTGTATCTATCCAAGAAAAACCATAAATACTTAAAACTCTCATGCATATATACGGCCTTATACATATAGCCTTATATATATTGCTAATACATATGGCATAATGCATAAGCTACCAGCATGCTTAAGAAGCTACCGGCACGCCTAGGAAGCTACCGATATGCATAGGTAGCTACTGTCATGCATTGAAAGGTATCGGCATGCATAGGTAGCTATCGGCACGCATTGGAATCTACTGGCATGCATAGGTAGCTACCGGCATGCCTAGGTTGCTA
This sequence comes from Cibotium barometz, assembly GCF_041138505.1. Lineage (NCBI taxonomy): Eukaryota > Viridiplantae > Streptophyta > Polypodiopsida > Cyatheales > Cibotiaceae > Cibotium > Cibotium barometz. Next base: position 31,560,239 of record NC_141092.1, on the reverse strand, counting down.
CCGGTACGCATTAGAAGCTATCAGCATGCATAGGTAGCTACCTGCACGCATTGGAAGCTTCGGGCATGCATAGGTAGCTACTAGCATACATTAGAAGCTATCGGCATGCCTAGGAAACTAGCAGGATGCATTGGAAGCTACCGACATACATTGGTTGCTACCGGCATGTGTTGAAAGCTACCGGTGTACGTAGGTAGCTATCGGCATACGTTGGAAGCTACTGGCATGCCTAGGTTGCTATTGGCATGCCTAGGTTGCATTAGAAGCTACCGGCATGCATAGGTTTCTACTGGCATGCATAGGTAGCTACCGGTATGCCTAGAAAGCTACTGGCATGCATAGGTAGCTACCGGTATGCCTAGGAAGCTAGAGGCATGCATAGTAGCTACCGGTATGTGTGGAGCATGGATCATGGAAAAATAAACAAACCTTAAACTTACAAACCCTATAACATGTAAAAGCATAAGAGAAGAAACATACAAAAAAGAGATCTCTTACCTTCTGAGGCTTGTATGTGTTGAAAACTACAAAATCAAATCAAAAAAAGGAAAAAATATATTAATAAAAAATCCTAATTTGAAAAGCCCTAAAACTTACAAACCCTATAAACATGTAAAAGTATGAAAGAAGAAACATACAAGAAAGAGATCTCTTGTGAGGCTTGTATGTGTTGAAAACCTACAAATTTAAACCAAGACAATAAAAAAAAATTATTAAAAAAAATCAAAATCTCTTACCATATGAAGCTTTAATGGAGAGCTCTTAATTAGAGAAAAAGAAGAAAAGAAAAACTTAAAAGAGAGGAAAGAGAAAGGAAATACTTAAGAAAGCTTTCATGGAAAACTTATTTTGCAGGAGATAAATGAAAAACAGTAGACATACCTTGCTTGAGCTTGAGGAGAATAGGGTAGGAGAGGTAGAAGTGATAGACAATGCAAAAACCTGCAAAAAAAACTCAGAGTACAAGTTTATTGTATTCAAAAGATAAAACTATGCGCGGCGCCAAAAGAAGTGATAAAAGAAACGGGATATTTTTATAGTATAGCAGCGTTTTTTTGCTGTTATGGATGCTGCAACATTATTTTGCTACTGGGTAGCTAAATGTCGCTGCTAGGCAACGATATTTTGCTGCTAAAAGTGCTACAGAGCAACAATAGATCGTTGTTGAGCATCGTGAAAATCCTCGATGTTTTCCTTCCGAAAACCTTGCTTTGCTCGCGATGTGTTATAGTTTGAAAGGGAAAAATATTTATAAAAATTTATGCCATTAATAAAAGTCAGAACGAGAAACTGCTCAAATACTGATGAGCATCATCAAAGCAACAAAATGTATGATCAAACAGTGAGAAAAATCAAAATATCATGATGAAGAGAAGCAACAATTAGAGATAGAGAAAAGGTTGAATGACAAATAAAAGGGTGACAGAGTATGAAACGGAGGAATTGCTCAAATTGTAGACTCTGAGGTGTTTGAAAAAGAAATTGATGACTAGAGAGCTCAAACAAAGGTACATATGAGAGAGAGATACCTTGCTTGGAAGAGAGGCACCATTTATACAAAAAGGTGGGCAAAGAAGTCACAACCCATCTTGAAACTCATCATCATCAGTATTTAGTCCCTTGTAGGACACGGGTGTAACTAGCAGCCCCAATATAGAGTAGTGTTGCTTCACTGTAGCACACAGAGGTGGGTAGAGCTTGTTTCTTTTTCCTCTCAAACCTATAGATGACTGTTGATTATTACACACGCGGCTGTTGCACCCTCTCTTTGTGTAGCATTATTCTAAAGTTATGTTCACACTTAGGATTACCTGGCTACTTTAAATTTTTCCTCCCTCATGCACACTAGAGCTATGAGTACTGAGATATAAATGGAGTAGTATCCAGAACAATCTCAGGCTGGCTCGCACAATGGTCATCAGAAGTAGTCCGGTTCTAGAAAGAAACGCCTCTACGTAGTACAATCAAGCTTATTTAACCAAAAATGGCACAACACTGTCTACGCTCATAATATCACTAACAATAGCTCGGCAACACAACAACAAACAACTCAATGAGTAAGAAAAAAAGTAGCAGCAGTGGCATCTTCCCTCCATCATGAGCAACATTGTGCACTCCATCAAGAGGCTCCACTGTACTCCGTGAGGACCCCTAGTATCCTCTAAAAAGTGAGGCTCCCTTCTAGTAGTTGCTAAATGTGTCTTATAAGAAACACATGTATAGGCTATATGTGGCTGGTCTCCATGATGCACGTTATGGAAGCATACATGCCGAGTGTCATTGGTGTGAAGGTGCCCAAGCGGAGGCATACTTGGTCTTTTGATGGTCATGTAGAACCACAATGGGGCTATGATATCCCATCTTGTGGTGCCCATGGGAAGCACGTGATGGTTATGAGAGCCATGTTTTGGGGTTTATTGCATTGTATTTATATGAGGGTGCTCAACATTCTACACGCTTAACATATTCAGTGTTGAGTGTTGTGAGGTGTCCTTGCAATAAAGGAGCTCTCTCAAGCAATCTATGAATATGTGATTAATGACACTCTCCGGCAATCTATGAACATGTAATTAATGGTACAATGTTTACATCAAGGTTGTAAAATGTGAAGAACTATAGGAGTTGAAGTACTCTAAGTAGGGTAATCTTCCACCTTGTGTGGTCCACAAACATAGAAGCACTACAATACTCTAAGTAGGGCAGTCTTCCACCTTGTGTGGTCCACAAACATAGAAGCACTACAATACTCTAAGTAGGGCAGTCTTCCACCTTGTGTGGTCCATGAATATAGAGGCACTACTACTGTAATGTTTGCCTAATGCCTTCCCTGGCAAATTTTATCCCTTGGGTTATTTTAGCTTGGGTCAAGGAAACTTGATGTGTACATGGGGTGTCTTGGATTTGAGGTAACATTTATACATTTGTTGCAGATGAATGACAACACTGTGATGTGTCATGACCCAGAGTTTTACAATGGTTTTAGTATAGAGATATTGAATTAGGATATGCTCGATGTTAGTTGGGTGGTATTGCTAGCAATGTACATAACACATTCGGTCCACAAGTGAAAGGTGAGGGATTGTGTTCAATTGAGCTCATCCCCTTTTCTGAGTCCCTTCCCAAACTTTTCAAACAAGGTGGTATAAAGTTTTGAGTTGGACATTTCAAAGATCAATTTCTCTTTAGAGTTTTCTTCCATTATTCTAGACATGGAATATTTCATTTCACAATTATTCTCCATGATGTTATCATCTAAACGGATTACTTCTTTGTAATATCAATCAAAAGAATCTAGATTTGAGACTATGATCAAGTTGTGCAAAGTTGCCTCTTTAATCCCATGAGGAAACATTATTTCATTTATTCATCATTGAGCTTCTACCAGTTTGAGATCACATCTCGAGTTCATGGTTTTCACGTCAAGATGCAATTCCTTACAATTTCCTATAGTTTCCACTCTACCATGTAGATTAATGGCACAATGTTTACATCAAGGTTGTAAAGTGTGAAGAGCTATAGGAGTTGAAGTACTATAAGTAGGGCAATCTTCCACCTTGTGTGGTCCACAAACATAGAAGCACTACAACGCTCTAAGTAAGAAAATCTTCGGCCTTGTGTGGCCCACTAACATAGAAGCACTACTACTATAATGTTTGTCTAACTCCTTCCCTAGCAATTTTTATCCCTTGGGTTGTTTTAGCCTAGGTCAAGGAAACTTGATGTGTTCATGGAGTGTCTTGGATTTGCAGTAACATTTATACAATTGTTGGACATGAATGGCGACACTGTGATGTGAGTGTCATAACCCAAAGTTTTACAATGGTTGTAGTATAGAGATAATGGGTTCGGATAAGCTTGATGTGAGTTAGGGTGGTAGTGCTAGTAACACATTTGGTTCACAAGTGGAAGTCATCAGGGATTGTGTTCAATTGAGATCATCCCCTTTTTTGAGCCCCTTTGCAAACTTTTCAAACAAGGTGGTATAGAATTCTGGGTTGAACATTTCAAAGTTCAATTTCTCTTTAGGATTTTTCTTCCATTATTTTGAACATGGCATATTTCATCTCACACATATCCTCCATGATGTCATTATCTAAACGGATTACTTCTTTATAATATTGATCAAAAGAATCTAGATTTGAGACTATGATCAAGTTGTTCAAAGTGTTTCTCTTCAATCCCATGAGGAAACATTATTTCAGTTATTAATAGCCCTTTAAAATATAATGCAGTTCTTAGTGTTCCATATTTTCCAAAGACAGTAGAATCTGATTATCTTTAAGATAAGATCATCATATCCCTCATTGGATGCCCATTTCCCAAAAAACCAATCCTCCCATAGTCTGTACAACCCAGTGCAACTAAACACCCATCTCAAGATTTTGGACCAGATACCTCTAATAGCTGGACATTCCCAAAAGGTGTGTTTCCCATTTTCAAGAGAGAGTTTTGCATCTGGGAAAGCACCCATTAGTAAAGTTTCTCTGCACCAGTTTGACCCCCAAAGGAAGAGCTCCCATACATACTCTTCACACGAAGACTTGGGACTTAATAGGGATCTTCAATTCGTAGATGATCATCCATCTTTTCCTCTAGCTGCAGGGACCCCAACTTGTCTTCCAGATCTTATTACAATAAACCACATTCTCCTTAGTTTTACTTAGTTCCCTATATAGTATATTGGTGGTCCCCTTGTCCAGCTTAACCCCATTATACCAAATCCAATCCTTTACCCACAGCATGATTCATCATAGACTATGGAACACTATTCTTTTTGCACCTCTTCCAACACAAATTTGACTATTTGTCTTTCCCTATAGTTCAAACTAAAATCCTCATCCAGCTGTTCAAGCTCCTTCCATCCTACCAAAACCCTATCCCAACAATCAGACAATTTCTTAAGGGCTTTATTATTCAAGCTCCTAGCAATTTTAAGGTCCTGTAGGGCTAGAGGAGGGTTAAATTTATGTTTCCACCAAATCCCAAGACATAACAAAGAATTTCATGAAACTCTAACACATCCCTCCCATAGTGTTAATTCAAAAGTCTCTTTCCATTTGTTACTCAACAAATTGGACAAAGAGGATCCAGTGATATTGAGGAGGGCATAGGAAAACAACTTATCCTTCCAATCTAAACCTTTCCATTTGCCTCCATAAGAGACATGAGAGCCTTCAACAATTTCCTTAAGAATCTTTGTCCAAACCTCCTCTTCATGCAAGCATTTAGGAAGAAAGATTGATATTCTGGCCATTGTGTGAGAAGAGAAATGAAGAATACCAATGTCTCGTTCTTCCTTAGGCAAAGTTAGTCTGTCCCATGCCAAACAAGCTAAGGCTTTCTTAGTAGAGATACCATTTCTCAAGAGAAACTCTCTAATGGACTTGATGATTTTTTTCCAGTGACCTTTCCCAAAGTCAAGCACTAGGCATAAGAAACATAATGTAAGCATTTAACACTGTGTTACATATGGCCACTCTATCATGAAATGGGACTCTAATTCCTTCCCACTTTTTTAACTTCAATTGAAACCTATCTAGAGCCCAATTGTAAGTTTCTTATTAGTCAAATCTACCCCAAAACGAACCCCTAAGTGTCTAACTATTTGCCCTCATCTAATGACCTCACACCCCCATCTCTTTTGGGTATAATGATTCAATTTTGACACCTTGGTAAGGAGAAGGGGGCTCTTCAAGGAGGCGCCTATTTCACATGTATGGTGGAGTTTTAAACTCAAAAATATTGTGATATTTATATCTCTCCTCTCTCCTAGATCAAACCAAATCAAAAGGGAGCCAAACTAGGTCCAAATCTTGTCCAAGTTCAGCCAAACTGAACCTCGAAAATTCTAAAAACTAGTTGGACTTGCTTAGAGGCCTCCCCCATCTATAAATAGATCCTTAGCCCTTTGTAAAAATATAGGAGAGCTTTACCACGCTAGTATTATACTAAAATAATGATATTTTCTATTATCCTCTATAAATCCTCTACAAATTGAAGAGATTGGAGCTTCTCTCTCTCTTCAATCTTCCTTGGAGACTTCATCAACATACCAAACCATCTGATTGGTTGGGGGCCTCTACTGTGATCAAATAATCAAGTAATTTAGGAGGTAAAGTGTGGATTATTGTCTTCTTTTTCTTAAATCTCCAAATGTTTCTCTTCTCAACCCCTCTCAAGCTTGAGAAGCATTAAATTGAATGGCTTTTGAATACTATTGAAGTTCTTTAATGTATTGTAATGAAGAAATACATAAATTTTCATTTATGCTTAGTTTATAAAACGGTTTTTAAGCATTTCTCTCTCTCCCCCAAAGAATGGTCATTCCTTTGACCTATTCTCAATTTGAATAAAGCTTCTCATGAAGCATTTCTCTAATCTAAAAGTAATTTCTATGCTTGTCTAATTGGAGGCCAAAATAATGGCTTTTTAATACTTTTATGCTATTAAATTTATGATAAAATTAAGAATCAATCCATAATTGGATAATGATCCAATTAGTGGTTATTCTAATCATAGGGATATTACTAAACTTTATGCTTTCAAGTTATTTGAGAATTATCAGTAATAGCAACGGAGCTATGGCAAAATTTTAAAAAAAATTAACACATAAATCATTTTCATTCATAATATGAAAAGAGGACTTTCTACCATATTCTAGGATATCTCATCCTAGATTAATTGAATGTTCTCATTATAATCATGAAAAATTTGATCATTATGTCATGCATAAATAGTTAATTAGGAAAAAGAGGAATTTCTAGTAATCCATTTTTATATTAAAAGAGTAATCCCCCATATGACAATGGAAATCCATGTATTCCAATGAACTAAGAGAAAAAAATCTGATGCTAAAATAATGTATATTTTATTTAAAAATTAAAGAAGGATTCTAGTTAAATTTTTCTTTTTGTATAGATAAGTTTAAATGATGAAAGAGGAATTCCCACCATATTGGAATTCAAATATTTAAATGAGGAAAGTGTAATTTTTAGCATATTGAAATTAATGGGTATTTTATTTAAATTCAAAGATAATTTTTAGATAAAATTATTTTATCTATGAGAAATATTTAAATGTTAAAAGATAAATTCCTATGACATTTGGAATCCCATCATTTAGATGGGAAAAGAGAAATTCCTAGCATATTGAATTAATGGGTATTTTATTTTAGATGAAATTACTTTATGAGAAGTATTTGATGATAAAAGAGGAATACCCATGACATTTGAATGCAATTGATTAAATGTAAAAAGAGGAATTCCCATGGTATTTGAGATCCAAGAATTTAAATGAGAAGAAGAGGAATTTTTAGTATAATTCAATTTATGATTATTTATCAAAAGTGGAAATATGGGTAGAATTGATTTCTATAAATCCCATGAATTCTTTTATTCAAAAGAGGAATACTGAATATAATTTATTTGAGAAATTGAGAATGAATATGGAAATAGTTGTCGAGAAAAAGAACCTTTAATTAGGCCAAGCAATTGGTAAAAATTTAGAAAAAGTCTCATTATCGGGATCAACCTGGAAAAAGCTATTAAATGGGAATAGCATGTGAATGGATGAGATAAGGTTAAAATAAGATGCGATAAGATGTGTATGAGATGTGATAAGATATAAACGAGATGCGATATAGTGAAAATGGATGTGATAAGATGTGTATGGGATGTGATAGAATGTGAATGGATGTGATAATATGTGAATGGGGGATAGAATGTGAATGGATGTGATAATATGTGTAGGGGATGTGATAGGATGTGATAAGATGAAAATAAGATATGATAAGATGTGATGTAATAAGAATGAATGTGGATGTGATAATATGTGTAGGGGATGTGATAGGATGTGATAAGATGAAAATAAGATATGATAAGATGTGATGTAATAAGAATGAATGTGGATGTGTATGTGGAAGAACGGATGCGGATGTGTATGTGGAAGAATGGATGTGGATGTGTATGTGGAAGAAGGGATGTGGATGTGTATGTGGAAGAATGGATGTGGATGTGTATGTGGAAGAATGAATGTGGATGTGAATGTGTATGTGAAAGAATATTGGAACAAGGAGTAAGAGTTGTTTTCTGAAATCGGGCATGGATCTGGTTGATTGACCTTGTTGGTCCTCAACGGATGAGTCCATGGCTCTTTTATATGGATTCGTTGGTTGATCTTGCTGATATTCAACAGAGATTCCATCTTGATTTTTATAAGTGAAAACTATCGAAAAGGCCCCCGAGTGGACAGGTGGTGAGCGTTCTGGTTGCCAATGATGCCATAGATACACCGATGAAGGAATGATTGGAAATAAGGATTCAACCGGAGATTTTGAGGATTATGATAAGTGACACTATGGTTTCATTAAATGATTGTTTTAAAGATAGATGAATCTGTGAAAAAGGTAATTTCATATTGGGTGTGTAAGTGGTGTGACTGGCATTAAATTTGCATGAATATCTAGCTAGGGGGCCTGGGAACTCTTTTCCTTGGTACCCAAGACAAAACCTAACCAAATTCCTAATTGGATCCCATCACTATAATGGTTGCGCGGTTGGCTAACCCATGGGACTGGCTGGATTGATGGATCCGTAAAATAATACTCAATTCTGTTATAGTACGATAGATGAAGTAAATCACGGATAGTAATTGAAAAAAGAATCAATGGCTGTGCCTCTCGAGATGGGAAAAAAAGCATTGGTTTCTATGATCAAAGTGCAAGTTTCTTCCTTGATTTGACCAAGTGTCTCACAGGTTTGGTCGGATTAGTTTGGTCAGCAAATGACCCTGACTATGTTAAAGTACAAATATCTATGGGTGAGGCCCCAAGTGAGGGATCCTGCCCTGCGCAAGGAGTGCTACTACCGCTGCTAGCACCCCCCGAATCCGTTGCACAGAGGGGGCATGGATCTTTCAGCTAGTATCAGAGCGAATTATCTAATGTGGATCAACTGAAAAAGCCAAAAATGTTAAAAATTTGTGAAGTAACAGTAAAAAATTATAATTGTGTGATGAAATTCATACAAATTGATATTCAGAATGAAATTCATAAATTGGTAATTGGGTCTTTAGATGGAAGTTCCACAATTGTATGGAGTCCCTGACTTGCTTGAGGCCTAGTCATGATGGTATTTACCTTATAACTCCAAGGAACATGGCTACTCGTATATACTGAGGGTATAACTGCAGCTCTTTACTGGCGATATATACAAGTAAATCTAAGACCTTGAAATTATAAGTAAAAATGCTATCCAGATGATGAATTCAAATGTGGTTGATATGATTTTAAAATTCTGGTTGAGAATTGATGAGTTGATTTGGATTCTGATTGAAAAAAGATGATTCCTCAATTTTGGTTGAAAAGCGATCAGTTGAACAAAGCCACAATGAGGATGAATGGGACAAGTCCCTGTGATGATGTTTGTAACTAGAATGATGATAATGACTTCAGCAAATCACTACGAGATTAGTGGATTGTGCTGTGTGATAGATTGCTACTGTTAACACTTGACCTAGTGGATCCAGTTAAGGGATGATGAAACTTCCATGGAGGAATGTTCAGATGGAATTTTTGGTCTGATGGACCATTATTAAGTTAAGAATATGAAGGATATGTTCTAAATGAATTGTTATGTGATAATGAGTTCTATATAAGGGATCCTTATCCCATGAGTCTGTGGAGAGCTTGCCAGTCTAAAGAACCCCAGAATCAGTTGGATCTAAAGTCAGATTTGAATTGTAAATAAAAGGACTGAACAAGAATTTTCGTATTGATAGGATCATGGATTGAGGTCGTCATGGTAGGAATGATAACCCCCAACTCGATGAGGAAGAGCTCGACTTGGATGTTTGTAAAACTCTTCATAGATCGCAGCCTAGACCTTTCAAGGGTGAAGGGAAAAACTTGGGCAAGACTGTGGAGAAGTGGATCGAAGCAATGGAAGAGTACTTCGATGTCACCGAGTACAATGAGAAGAGCAAAATGGCTGAAGATAGTAGAAATAGCAAGAGTAGCATGGAGAAACCATTGCGAGACAAACCGTGTGGATCGAAACACTCAGACATGGAATGATCTCAAAATTTACTTAAGGAAGAGATTCTGTCCTCCCGGCTTTTTGGAAACAAAGATGAACGAATTCTTAGAGTTAACCTAGGGGAGCAGAACTATTGAAGTATATCACCAAGCTTTCGCTCTCCTCCTCACCACTGTTGGATGAAGAATAGCTGATGGTGGCCAGGATCATTCGGGGACTAAACGAACTTTTGAATATCCTAGTGAAGAATGACAAGCCAGTTTCCATCGCCGAAGCAGTGTGGATGGCGAAGATTTTGCCAAGGTCTTTGATGTCAAGGTCCCGCCAAAGCCAGCACCATCACCTTTCAAAAGGTTTTTAGCTCCAGAAGGTGGTTACAACCTTCCACCGTCTAAGATATATAAGGGTCAAGCCCAAGATATGGGAAGTTCGAGAATGGAAGAAATGTCCTTTTCCCAGAACTCAATCCCTTGGAATTCAACTTCAAAAGTTCCACCCTTGAACAAGGGAGTGAAATGCTATAACTGTCAAGGATTTGAACATCGCAGTATGGATTGCCCAACTTCTTTTGGAACAACGTTTTTAGGGCAAGAAAAATCAGGGATCAAGATTCCATACTCCAGCTCCTTCCTTCCAGAATAATCAAGTTTCTTTCCGCCAAAATCATAGAAATCCCAGAGATAGACCCTCTAACCAACCCGCAATTTCAATCCAAAGTAATGCAAGACCTCTACCTCAGAATAGGGAAAGTCAAAGAGAGATGTTCCCAAATCGGCCGTCCACTTCCAAGGAAGTAATGCTGGAAGTGATTGAAGAAGAAGAAGAACATGAAAGAGATCATACTCCACCTACGAGATGAGGACATCTCGTGTTTTTTAAGTGGGGTAGGATGTAAGATTCCTACCTCCAGCTTTTGAGGTGTACAGGTTTAAGAACCTCCCCTTCTGATCTTGTAATTATTTCCCTCTTTGAAATAAAAGAAAGATTCTGTTTTACCCTATTTTGACCTAGAGAGAGAAAATATCTAGAGAGAGATAGTCCAAAATTGAGATATTTTTAGATATAAAAATCCTCCTAGTGTCTAAAATGGTTTCCTTTGAAAGAGAAATTGTTTCTCTTCTCAACCCCTCTCAAGCTTGAGAAGCATTAAATTGAATGGATTTTGAATACTATTGAAGTTCTTCAATGTATTGTAATGAAGAAATACATAAATTTCCATTTATGCTTAATTTATAATGGTTTTTAAGCATTTCTCTCTCTCCCCCAAAGAATGGTCATTCCTATGACCTATTCTCAATTTGAATGAAGCTTCTCGTAAAGCATTTCTCTAATCTAAAAGTAATTTCTATGCTTGTCTAAGTGGAGGCCAAAATAATGGCTTTTTAATACTTTTATGCTATTAAATTTATGGTAAAATAAAGAATCAATCTATAATTGGATAATGATCTAATTAGTAGTTATTCTAATCATAGGGATATTACTAAACTTTATGCTTTCAAATTATTTGAGAATTATCTGTAATAGCAACGAAGCTATGGTAAAATTTCTGAAACAATTAACACATAAATCATTTTCATTCATAATATGAACAGAGGACTTCCTACATAATTCTAGGATTAATCATCCTAGATTAATTGAATGATTCTCATTATAATCATGGAAAATTTGATTTTTATGTTTATGCATAAATAGTTAATTAGAAAAAAGAGAAATTTCTAGTAATCCATTTTTATGTTAAAAGAGTAATCCCCCCATGACAATGGAAATCCATGTATTCCAATGAAATAAAAGAAAAAATTATGATGCTAAAATAATGTATATTTTATTTAAAAATTAAAGAAGGATTCTAGTTAAATTTATCTTTTTGTATAGATAAGTTTAAATGATGAAAGACGAATTCCCACCAGATTGGAACTCAAATATTTAAATGAGAAAAGTGTAATTTTTAGCATATTGAAATTAGTGGGTATTTTATTTAAATTCAAAGATGAATTTTAGATAAATTTATTTTATCCATGAGAAATATTTAAATGTTAAAAGAGGAATTCCTATGACATTTGAAATTCCATCATTTAGATGGAAAAAGAGAAATTCCTAGCATATTGAATTAATGGGTATTTTATTTTAGATGAAATTACTTTATGAGAAGTATTTGATGATAAAAGAGGAATACCCATGACATTGGAATGCAATTAATTAAATGTAAAAAGAGGAATTCCCATGGTATTTGAGATCCAAGAATTTAAATGAGAAGAAGAGAAATTTTTAGTATAATTCGATTTATGATTATTTATCAAAAGTGAAAATATGGGTAGAATTGATTTCTGTAAATCCCATGAATCCTTTTATTCAAAAGAGGAATATTGAATATAATTCATTTGAGAAATTGAAAATAAATATGGAAATAGTCATCGAGAAAAAGAACCTTTAATTAGGCCAAGCAATTGGCAAAAATTTAGAAAAAGTCCCATTTATCGAGATCAACCTGGAAAAAGCTATTAAATGGGAATAGCATGTGAATGGATGAGATAAGGTGAAAATAGGATGCGATAAGATTTGTATGGGATGTGATAAGATGTAAACGAGATGCGATATAATGAAAATGGATGCGATAAGATGTGTATGGGATGTGATAGAATGTGAATGGATGTGATAATATGTGTAGGGGATGTGATAGGATGTGATAAGATGTGATGTAATAAGAATGAATGTGGATGTGTATGTGGAAGAATGAATGTGGTGGATGTGTATGTGGAAGAACGGATGTGGATGTGTATGTGGAAGAACAGATGTGGATGTGTATGTGGTGGATGTGTATGTGGAAGAACAGATGTGGATGTGGAAGAACAGATGTGTATGTGGAAGAACAGATGTGGATGTGTATGTGGAAGAATGGATGTGGATGTGGTTGTGGAAGAATGGATGTGGATGTGGATGTGGATGTGTATGTGGAAGAATGAATGCGGATGTGTATGTGGAAGAATGGATGCGGATGTGTATGTGGAAGAATGGATGCGGATGTGTATGTGAAAGGATGTGATATCGATGTGAGTGAATGAATGAGATGTGATGTGATGTGAATCGGGATGTGAATAAATGAGATGTGATGTAAATTGAGATAGATGTGAAATGAATGAGGTGTGATGGGATGTGAATATGGGTTGATGCGAGTGGATGAGATGTGAAGAGAATAAATGAGGAAAGATGACATGATGAGATGGAAAATGATGTGATTGGATGAGAATGGATATACATATGAATTGGATATGGATTAAGTAATGTGGACGGATGTGGAACAATGTGAAAGACGAGAGTTCATTATAGGAACTATATTTATGACCTATTTTTAAATGACTGTTTTATGTCAAAAATGTTGGGGAAGTATTTTTGACTGTCTTGTGAATGAGGTCGTTGGTGACCTAACTGATAAAGTCGCAACAGCTGACGGAGAGTCAATGGAGGACATCTCATGTAGTAAGGTCGGTCGAGGTCTTGACCAATCTCGGTTCAATTTAAATGGTAAGCTTTCGGTACGGTGGATGAGGGACCAAGGAAGCGGCCTATGAGTGAAGCACTAGGTCACCTGCGAAGGATCCTAGAGGGTGCTGATCATACGGTGCTCGGGCTCTGGGTTACCGAAGATACCCACACGTGCGTCGTGGAAGATATTGGAACAAGGAGTAAGAGTTGTTTTCTGAAATCGGGCATGGATCTGGTTGATTGACCTTGCTGGTCCTCAAACGGATGAGTCCATGGCTCTTTTATATGGATCTGTTAGTTGATCTTGCTAATCTTCAACGGAGATTCCATCTTGATTTTTATAAGTGAATATATTGCGGGTTACTATGAGCTAGGAACTATCAAAAAGGCCCACGAGTGGACAGGTGGTGAGCATTCTGGTTGCCAATGATGCCATAGATACACTGATAAAGGAATGATTGGAAATAAGGATTCAAACGGAGATTTTGAGGATTATGATCAGTGACACTATGGTTTCATTAAATGATTGTTTGAAAGAGCTACCTCGTCCTCTTCCTGAACTTGTGTAGAAGGCCTATTGCTCTGAACTGTTTTTGTTTTGTGAAGACTGTTGGTCTTCACCCAAGCTCTTCTCTCCTATAATCAACATAGACACCAAATCTGTGAAATTGGGAATGTTTGCCCGAGTCAGAATAGACGTCTTGAACGCCTTGTATTGTGGCCCGAGACCATGTAGACAGACTTCCACCTTATCATCATCATCTACTGAAATGCCAATAGATGCAAGGGATTCCACAACACCCTTGATCTTCAATGCATAGTCATTCACAGACATACTCTTTTTCTCCATAGTATAAAGTTCATTCTTCAACTGTATCTTTCGTGCCTTGGTATTCGTTTCATAGAGTTTTACCAAGGTGTCCCACGCCTCCTTGTTGGGGGACTTGGCATCCTGCATGTGCACAATCATGGTGTCCTGTATACTGATAGAGAGAGCCAATACATAACTTTTCTGGCTCCTTGGTTCCAATCCTTGAACTCTTTCACATCTGCAACAATCGGATTGATCTCAAGTATCTCCGGTGCCTCTTCATGCTCACCTTCTATGTAGTCCAAGTAACCCTTTCTCATCAGGAAATTCGTCAACCTGAACCTCCAAGCATGGAAATTGTTCTTGTCAAGCTTCTCAGTAACAATCTGGTTTATGCCATCATTTGACATCTTGCCAGACACACAAATTTACCAGAAACAGTACTCTAGTTTGTCTTGCACAAACTGCTGTATTTTCTGCAGCGGTACTGTACTACACTCAAATGTCACAACAACCAGTGGCCTCAATGTGCATACATACACCCAATGGCAACTGTTTGACCTCCTTGCAGCAGCACACATAATGTCTGCACAACCAATCTATCTTCCTGGAGTTCTTAAAACAGAGTTCTACATAGAATCGATGACTTACCCGCAGTGCTCAAAATCGCCTGCTTTCCAAAAAACGGAGGTCCTAACACGCCCGAAACGTATTTTTGACACGAAAAATTCTTTCCGATAACTTTAATCCTGATAGGACAATATATTTGCCCTATAGCTTTAATCCCGCGAAGAAATCTCCTCAATCAGAGATCGTTTTTCGGTGCTTCCTGTAGAGCTCCCGACAAGGGTGTAGTCACCAACACAAATAGGAAAGAGTAAATGAAGCTCTTACCCTCTACCGCTTTCTGTGCTTTTCTTGCTTGCAGCTCAGCCCTTAGCATGAACCAGGCTGTGATACCATGAAAAGATGCTGAGGAGAAGAGAGCTTGAGTTCTTGCAAGCACACACACACTCACAAAACCCTAAAAGAGAACACCCAAGGTGAGAGGCTGAAAATCTTCTTCTTCTTCACACAACACACAACACACCATATACAAAGATAAGAGTACACACAATATGAAAAGGTACTCAACCAAATACATACTAGGGTTCTCTATAGTGTGAACCCAACTAAATGAGCTGGCGCTATAACTATGCCAGTTTCTAGAATGGTTG
Organism: Cibotium barometz; assembly: GCF_041138505.1. Classification (NCBI taxonomy): domain Eukaryota; kingdom Viridiplantae; phylum Streptophyta; class Polypodiopsida; order Cyatheales; family Cibotiaceae; genus Cibotium; species Cibotium barometz. The sequence continues at coordinate 31,544,697 of NC_141092.1, read as the reverse complement.
TCACACACCCTGTCATCCCACTGGCCGCATATCACCCATGACCTCACCAACCATGCTAGTGGTGTAAGTGTGGGGCCTATCCCCCAGGCGGGTCATCAGTGTCCACCACCTCACTAGATGAGCTTGATATCTCAACATAAACTTCTCCTGTGGTGCTACATCTATGGTGCTACATCATGTATGACTGTAGTAGGAGTCCTGTTCATGATATAAAGTATTGTAGACATAGCCTCCGCCCAATATCTATGCGGCATATTCTTCTTTGACATCAATGCTCGTGATATGACTACAATGTGCTTGTTTTTTCACTCAGCAACTCCATTTTGTTGCAAAGTGTATCTACATGTAAATTGTCTCTGAATTCCATTCTTTCATAAGAATTCAGAGAACTCATTGGAGAAGTATTCTCCCCCTCCATCATCTGACCTTAGGCACTTCACATGCTTTCCTATATGTTTTTCAGCCATCACTCTGAAATTATGAAAATGAGTGAATACTTCACTCTTCTCCTTCATGAAATACACCCACACTTTCCTCGTGTGATCATCAATGAATGTTACGTGTAGTAGCACCTGCAACCACCCACCATAGACATAGTCTTCGCTGGACCCCATACATTTGAATGCACAAACTCTAGTACATTCCTGCTCACATTTATGTCATGTGGAAATAGATGCTTTCTTTACTTTCCAAATTGACATGGTTCACATACTTTCTGCATACCTTTAACCTTAACCTTAGGAAGCCCTGTCATAATGTCTTTAGTCTGCATAGACTTTATTCTTTGCACATTTATATGCCGAATTCTCTTATGCTAAATATATGTATCTGTAACAACTCTTGCACTATTTACAAACATTGCAACACTCGCTTCAAGCATATTTACATATTCAATGTAAACAGTATGGCCTCTCTATTTCCTTTTGCAACCAACCTACACTTATCTTTAAAGTCTTCCACATAATAGCCATTAGGGTTAAACCGGACGTGCAAACCCTGCTCAATCATCTGGCCAACAAAAACTAGATTCTTTGTAATGTTCACATTTGCAAGGTATTTCACCTTACCATCCTACATAGACAATGGCACATCTCCAACATGGGCAATCAGATGAGCAGTGACTATAGTTCTGATTACCTGTTCGGTTACCACCTTGGCCATGCCCACGACCACTACCTTTTCCTTTACCTGAACTTATGTATAAGGCTTGTTGCTTTGAACTATTTTTGTTTTGTGAAGACTGTTGGTCTTCACCCAATTATTCTCTTCAATGGTCAGCCATTGACCAAAAACCTGTGAAGTTGGGAATGTTCTCCTAAGTTTGAATAGATGTCTTGAACACCTTGTATTGTGGCCCAAGACCATGTAGACACACTTTCCACCCCACCTTATCATCATCATCATCATCATCAACAGAAACACCAATCGATGCAAGGGATTCCACAATGCCCTATTTTTCTTCTCCACAGTATGAATCTCATTGTTTAACTGAATCTTTTGTGCCTTGGTGTTAGTTTCATACAACTTCACCAAGGTGTCCCATGCCTCCTTAGGTTACTTGGCATCCTGTATATGCCCAATCATGGTGTCATGTATACTAATAGAAAGCCAATACCTGACTTTCCTTGCCCCTTGATTCCAATCCTTAAATTCTTTTACATCTGCAGCAGTTGGATTAATCTCCGGTATCTCTGGTGCCTCCTCATGTTCACCTTCAATGTAATCCGAGTAACCTTTTCCCATCAAGAAATTCATCAATCTAAATCTCTAAGCATGGAAGTTGTTCTTGTCAAGATTCTCTGCAACAATCTAGTTTATTCCATCATTCGACATCTTGTCAGCAACACAAATTTACTAAAACAACACTCTTGTTTGACCTGCACAAACTCTTGTATTCTCTGTAGCATACTATACTACACCCAAACTATTACAACCATTGACCTCAATTTGTATACATACACCCAATGAAAAATTTAAGACCTTTTTGCAGTACACACATGTCTTCACAACCAATCGCCCTTCTTGCAGTTCCAAAAACAGAGTTCTGCAAAGAATCAAAACTTACCCGCAGTGCTTGTGAATGGCTACGAACTGAAAAATGGAGGTCTAGATGTGCTGAGAACACATTTTCGGCCCAAAAAAAATTTGTCCAACAAACCTTATAGTTGCCTTGTAGCTCTGCTCCCACAAAGAAAGCTTCTCAATCAGAGTTCGTTTGTCGGTACCTCCCAAGGAGCTCCTAACAAGGGTGTAGTAGCTAACATAAAGGGGGAAGAGTAGATGAAGCTCTTACCCTTATACCACTTCCTATGCTTCTCTTTCTTACCACTCAACCCTTAGCATGAACCAAGCTCCAATACCATGAAAAGATGTAGGGGAGAAGAGAGCTTGAGCTCTTGCAAGAACACACACACTCACACAAACCCTAGAAGAGAACACACAAGGTGAGAGGTTGAAAATTCTTCTTCTTCACACAAAAAAGAGGCTTACAAAGAAGATAAAGTGATTAACATACATAATAGACTATATACAAGTGGTCCATAATGTGAACACACAAAGTGGAGTGGGTAGGTGTGGACTAGTTGGTGTAGTCCAACTGTAGAATCTCTGGCGAAGATATGTTGGTGCTAGCTACCAAACCCACTAGTGATGTAAATGTTGAACAATCATGCAGGAGCCTCGTGAGTGTCAGATCATGTTGAGCTTGACATCTCAACATTTTGTGCCCCCGATATTCCTCCATTGGTAGCTTTTCTTGGATGGCCACTCTCACATTGGGCACAAAAAATTCCATGGGCATTATTGCCTCTAGCCCGTAAACTAGTTTAAATGGTGTTTTACCCATTGAGACTTTGTAAGGTGTGCGGAATGCCCATAGGGCAGCATCTAGCTTTTTTGGTCCCAATATTCCGCCTGGAACATGTATAATTGAAATTCTCGTAGGGGAATGTTCGGATGTTAATTGGAAATTACTGGTCTGATGGACCATTATTGTGTTAAGGATATGAATGATCTATTTTCTAATAATGAGTTTTGTATATTTCTTCTTATAGAAGGGATCTTATGATCCCAGGATTCTGAGAGGGTTGACCAAATTTTAAGAAACCCCTTCCACCTCCTAAGAGACAACAAGGTACTAGTTAAACCCAAGATACGAGAAGTTCCAGAATGGAAGAAAGGCCTTTTCCTCATAACATAATCCCCTGGAACTCAACTTCAGAAGTTTCACCCTTGAAGAAAGGAATTAAATGCTTTAACTACCAAGGATACGGTCATCGTAGCATGGAATGCCTAACTGCTTTTGGATCAAGGTCTTCATGACAAGGAAGTCAAGGACTAAGATTCCAGATTCTAGCTACTTCCTTCCATAGTAATCAAGGTCCCTCCCAAAATCAGGGAAACCCCAGAGGTATATTTTCAACCAACCCTCATCTTCAATGCATAGTAACGCAAGACCTCAATCTCAGAATTAGGAAAATCAAAGAGAGAGGTTCCCAAACTAGCCATCTACTTCCAAAGCAGTGATGCTGGAAGTAATAGAAGAAGAGAGAGATGAAAGGGATTATCCTCTAGCTACGAGATGAGGACATCTCACGTTTTTTAAGTGGGGTAGGATGTAAGGTTCCTCCTCAGCCCCAAAAAGATGTATAAGTTCTCCTCTCAATCCCCTGTAATCATCCCCTAATTCAGAATGCAAGAAAACATTGATTTCCTTTTTTTTTGGGCCTAGAGAGAGAAAATATTCTAAAGAGGTAATACAATTTTGAGATATTTTTGGATATAAAGTTATCTCTTTTATTTAAGATGAATTCTCTTGAAACAAAAGTTTAAAAAGAGTTTTCTAATATGCATTAGAAATTATTTGAAATATGTGCATTAGACACTTTAGCCTAAGGGGACCCATTTTCAGAAAATTATGGATTAAGGTCCATAGAGTGTTCTAAAGGGCCAATGTGGTTAATCTAAGTGTTTGAATAAGAAAAATGCAAGAATAAAATAAAATCCCCCAAAAAGGAGTAAATTCTCATATAAGATGAAGAGTTGACTAGAACAAGCACTTAATAGTAAAAAAATGGGGATTTATTAGAAAAAAAAAAGAAATTTTGACACCTTAGGAGGGTGAGTGGAGCTCATGGAGGCAACTAGAATCCTCATGATTACCCTAATTTTTTTTTTAATGAGATATTTTATCTCTCCTCTCACATCTTTCAAACTAGATCAGAAAAGTGGGCCTAATTGGTCCAAAACTTGTCCAAATTGGATCAAACTCAAGCTGGAAGCCTCTAGATTCTACTTCAGTTTGGTTGGCAGCCCCCCTCACCTATAAATAGACCCCTATTCCTTTGTATCTTCATCTTAGAGAAATTATATGCTAGTGTAATTTTAAATTTAGTGTATTGTCCTCTTTCCTCTTCATTGGCCCTCCATTGTGAAGCTTTGGTGCTTCACTAAACCCCTTCTTCTCTTCAAGATTACCCTCTTTATTTGGTGGCCAAACCTTTTCTTTGAGGGCTATACAACTTCTGCAAGGTAAAGAATCAAGCATTCCAAGGGTAAGCCTAAACAATGAAGTTTATGCCCTCTTTTTAATGTTAATCTTCTTCCTAACTCCCCTCATGCTCGGGAAGCATTTTATTTTATGGGTTTCCTCTTAAAACTGTGCTTTTCTTGATTTATAATGAATTAATGTTTATGTTCAAGCTTAGTTCTATGCATAAACTAATCTTTATACTAAAAGTAAAATTTTAACCATTCTCAATTCATAGAAAATGCAGGAAAGTTATGGCAAAATTGTATTATTAAAAAATGAAGGTTTATGCTTAATAAATTTTATTTTAAAAGTGTAATTTTAAGCATTCTCATTTCATAGAAAATGCAAGGAAACTATGGCAAAATTTTTATCATTAAAAAAATAAATTTTATGCATAAATAATTTTTATATTAAAAGTGGAATTTTGAGTAATTATCATTTCATAGAAAATGTGGGGAAGGTATGGAAAAAATTATATCATTAGAGAATGAATTTATGCATAATAGATTTTATGAAAGTGGAGTTTTGAGCATTATTCATTTGTTAGAAAAATAAAGAAGGTTATGCATAAATTTTCTAGATTCATTCAATTTATGAGAATTATGGAAATGATTATGAATATAATTAATTTAGAGAAAAATAGATTAGTAGGTGTGCATAAATATTCTATGCTAAAAGAGGGATTTCCATTATATTTTATTTTGGGAAAATAGAGAAAAGAATGTGAAAATATTCATAGGGGTGCATCGAGAAAACATAGATAAATTTTTAATCAGAAAGAGTTATTATGGGTATAATTGATTTTGTAAATCCCATGAGATCATATGTATAAATATTTTATTCAAAAAGAAGAATATTGAGCATATTTTATTTTGAAAAGTTTGAGAAAAGAATGTGAAAATATTCATAGGAATGCATCAAGAAAACATGGATAAGATTTTAGTCAGAAAGAGGAATCACGAACATATTTAACTTCTGTAATTATGAAGTATACATCTAGATTCTCAAAAAATAAAATCTTGGGAACATTCTGAATGGGAAAAGGATTTCCCACAAAAGACCAAAAACATGTGTAGTTGGATGAACGTAAATAATTGTGACTGACTTATTCCTAGATTCCTTGGGAAGAAAGGAATCTAGAATCCTTGAAAGGATCGAGGATCCAAAAGTGAATGGAAATTTAGACTTAAATTGAGTCAAGAAAAAGTTGCCTTTAACTAAGCCAAGTAATTGGCCGAGACTTAGAAAGTCCTGTTAGTATGAAAAGTAGAGTAACTCTACTCTTAACCTAGCTGATGTGGAACAAAGATTCTGATAACTAGAGCAAGGAAAGTTGATAATCAAAACTGATTCGCTCAAAGCAAAAAGAGATAACCTTTTTTGTGGAAATTGGATTGAGGTGAGAAAATGATGTGGGGTGATGTTGTGTAGCGATGTGTGGAATGATGTGGAGTGATGTGTGGAAGGATGTGGAATGTGTGGATTGATGTGGACTGATGTGGATTGAATGTGGAAATGATGTGAATGAATGTGGAAATGATGTGGGATGATGTGAATGAATGTAGAAATGATCTGGGACGATGTGAATGAATGTGGGATAATGTGAATTGATGTGGAAAATTGTGGAATAATGAGAAGTGATGTGGAATGATATGGAATAATGTGGAACGATATGTAATGAGGAGGAATGATGGAAAATATTATGGAAAGATGGGAATTTTGTTTGGAAACTGTAGTTTGTATGTGAAACCTATTTTTAAAGTTTGTTTTACGTCAAGAATGCTAGGGAAAGCATTTTGACTATCTTATGGAATGAGGTCATGGGGACCTAAGTGGAAATGTTGTAACAACTGGCAGAGAGTGAAAGAAGGACGTCTCGCATGGCAAGATTGGCCGAGGTCTTAACCAGTCTCGGTTCGGTTAAAATGGTGAGCTTCCGGTAGGGTGGATGAGGGGCCAAGGAAGCGGCCTATGAGTGAAGTGCTAGGTCACCTCCTACGAAGGAGCCTAGAGGGTGCTAACCATATGGTGCTCGGACTCTAGGTTGCCCAAGATACCCACACGTGTGTGATGAGGAATAAAATGAGTTGGAGTTGTTTTCTAAACACGGGCATGGATTTGGTTGATTGGCCTTGCTGGTCTTTAACGGATGAGTTCATGGATCTTTTAAATGGATCTTGTTGGTTGATCTAGTTGATCTTCAACACAAAGTCCATATGGATTTTATGAGATTATACTCCTGGGTACTATGGGCTAGAAACTATTGAAAAGGCCCTTGAGTGAAGTACTAGGTGAGCCTAGAGGGGTGGTGAGCGTTCTCGTTGGCAATAATGCCATAGGTACATCAAGGAAGGAATGACTGAAATTTGGACTTTTTGGGTGGAAAGTGGAGAAGTTGGAAATTGGACCTGGAAATGGAATACTGAGGATTATGATGAAAACACTGTGATTTTATTGGAATTCTATTTTGAAAATAGTTGAATCAAAGAAAAGGCGATTTCATATTGGGTGTGTAAGTGGTGTGTCTATTTAATTTATGCATGAGAGCTGGCTAGGGGGACTAGGAACTCTTTTCCATGGTACCCAGGACAAAACATAACCAAATTTTTATAATGGATCCTATCAATACAGTGGTTGGTGGGCTATTGGCTATCCCATGGGATTGGATGGGGTTAGGCTAGATTGATGGATTCCTATAATAAAATTCAATTTAGTTCAAGTTACTATAGTTGAAGTAAATCACAGGATAATTCTTGTTCTATGGAAAAAGAATCAATGGTTGTGCCTCTTTTGATGGGAAAAAAAGCATTGGTCTCTATGAACCAAGTGCAAGTTCCTCCTTTGATTCGTCCATGTGACCAAAGGGTTCGGTCGAAATACAAAGGATAGTTAAGGCTCTTGAATACGTTAGAAGATTTTCCTGGAGAAATCACCTATGCTTTTTGGGCAAGGGAAGTTTTTTCCGTGTTCGGTTTTGAAAGAACCGCCAGATCAGTCTCTTGTCCAGATACTCGTGGGCGAGGCCTGCAGCAAGGTTGCTACTTCCGCTGCTAGCATTCTAGTTTCTGATGCATAGAGAGGGCAGGGGTCTCACAAATATTCACTAGTGATGGTGAGGATGACATACATGATGTTATGAGGATTTTGAAGTACAAGTTTTAGATGAAGGACATGGGTGAGTTGTAGTATTTCTTAGGCATAGAGATAGTGAGATCACCCTATGGTATTTTTTTATACAACAAAGGTATTATGGCTTGGACATGTTGTCCAAGTATGGTATGATAGGATGTAAGACTATTTTAGTGCCATTGGAACAGAACACAAAACTTTCCACAAATATAAGTGAGCTTTTGGAGGACCCCACTACATACAGATGCATAATGGGTAGCTTGATCTACATGACCACTACTAGGCTAGACTTGAGATATATTTTTAGACTTGTGAGTTAGTTTATGTAGGCCCCTAGGGAGCCACACTTGGATGTGGCTCAATGGATTCTCAGGTACATAAACTCTATAGTTGATTATGAACTTTATGAGGCTGGTGCAAAGATACAACTACATGGGTACATAGGTGCTAAATAGGCTAGTAGTGCCATAGACAGGCGGCCTACTAGTGGATTTATGTTTTTTTTTGGGAGTGCTGTGAAGAGTTGGAGCAGTAAGAAATAGCCAACAATTGCTTTGTCGAGTATAGAGGCAAAGTATACTGGTGCTTCTATGGTAGCTTATGAGGGAGCTTGGTTTTAGAATCTACTTAGTGATATGGGTGAGCTCATGGGAATTTGTTATTTATTATGACAATATGAGTAGCATACAGTTGGCCAGTAGTCCAGTATGCCATGCTATAAATAAAGCACATAGGTGATGTAGATCTTGTATATGTGAGTAGAGGATCAAGTGGCTGACATCTTCACAAAGGAATTAGGCACAAAGAAGCTCCATAGGTTTAGGAGCTTACTTAGAGTGCAATGTGTGGAGTTGAGCTCGAGGGGGAGTGTTGAGATATCAAACTCAACACTTATTCCACTGTAATAATAGCACTTATGCCACTAGCATGGTTGGTGAGATTATGGTTTATATGCTGCCAGTGGATGATAGGGTGTGTGACATCCACTTTGGAGTACTAGAGTTATGGCATAGTTATAGCCCCAGTTCATATTGTCAAGTTCACACTATGGACTGAACATTGTATGTTATTGTAGGAGACTACTTTCACTTATAGTATCTACTCTTATCTTTTTAGATACATGATTGTAGAGAGAAGATAGAAGACAATTTGGCCACCATCCAGCTCTCTCTAGTTATGTCTTACTCTCTCTTATGTGTGTGTGTTTGGTTGCAAGGAACTCAATATCCCCCTTTTCCCTACATTCTCTTTACTGGCAAGGGTATTAAGGCAAGAGAAGTATTTTGGTCCCTAAGGTCACACCATCGGCTCATCCAACCTCTTCAAATACAATTCAAAGTTTTTCACGTATAAAAAGGTTGCTACCTACAAAAGCAAGATAAACCGTAATTAGCCCTTCACAACAACAGCCAGGAACATGAATATCCCAGGTTTTTCATGCCCAAAAAAGAGCTTCAAATCTATCAGTCAAGATGACAAGGTCCTTCCCTAGGGTACAACAACAACCAAGGTTTGGTCAAAACCCCAAAACAAAAAATTCCAAAAGTTAATCACACCATGATTATCTACTTTATGCATGATTATATAAAACAAGAAATATCTCATCCTATGTTGAGCGACAGTGGCGATGACGAGGTGCCAACCCTATTTATCATAGGGAGAATGAACATATTCCCAAGATGTAAGAGTGAGGAGTCACTCCTTATGTCTATAGTGTATGACTTCACTATTGAACATATAGAATATACCTCACTAATAACACCTGATGATTTCACTATTAAACATATAGAATATCCCTAACTAATAACACCTGATGATTTCACTATTGAAAATATAGAATATCCCTTACTAATAACACCTAATGATATTACAGATAAATATATGTCTTTAATAGGACAAAACCACCACCCTCTTTAGGGAAAGATAGAGAGGGTTATAACTACTAAGAATCTTCTTCTTTCAACTTTGATTTTCGTATTAACACTCTTGGCCTTGAGAAACTACCATTAGTATATAGAGACACTAGTATAAGCACCCTGGTTGAGGTAGATCTACCATCCCCTAAATTGCATCACAAGTGGATTATTACATTGACAAAGATGTTTGGGAAGATATTATTCCTCTTAGATATTATGAGAATAATAAGAATGACAAGTCTGCCATCCCTTGCCACATTACAAGGGTTTACATTGATAAATATGTCTTGGAAGATCTTATTATTATAGATTATGAAGATATTATCACAACAATGAAAAATAAAATTTTGAGGCTAAAATTTTTCTTTAAAGTATTGATGATGTAGATCATGCGCCTTTCAATCCCATGACAAGGATCTATCCAGAGGCTTACATTGCAACACCCTAGAAAATACCCTACATGAGATATCCAATCAAGGCACCAATGCAAGAGTGAGAGGAGCTTATGTCGATGGTAGGGAAAGGCACCTTATTGGTAAATTTAGCATCAAGCACAAACAACCCATAGTTGTATGACCTTGTGGAAATTAGAATGGTCATCACATTTATGATAGCGTATATCTACTATCGAGAGGTGCAAGAAATAAAATCAAATTGGTCATATTTGTGAAAGCACACATCTACCCCCAAGTTGCAAGAAACAAAATCTAGTCGAGGATACACAAAGAAATAAATAAATGATGAGAATCCCCAAATGAAAGATTTTGGAATACAACTTGAGTGAAATAAAGAGTTATTGGCAATCCACCAAGAGTACATCTGAATCTATAGATGGGTTTTGCCAAAGCTCCAAGTGGGACCATGATAACCTCTATTATTGGGGCTATTTTTTAAGCATATTTTTAGAGTAAAAGTAGTCAATTTTATATATATTTTAGTGAACTTTTAGGGTGAAAATTAGGAAAATAAGATATTTTTAAAAAAAAAATATAGAATAGTTTTCCACCTTTTTCATTTTGGTCATTTGTCTCTATTTTTAGGTGTACTACTCATTTTTGGGCTATTTTGATGTATTTTTTGCCATATTTGCTAAAAATTTAATAAAGGGACAAGAAGCCAAATTTGTGTGGCCAAGCCGAATGAGAAGTGGAGGCATAAGCCAAATTATCAATAATGTCTAAGAAACAAGTTTTTAAAGGTGAAATTTAGCTAAGTTTGGACATTTTGGGTAGCTGGACATGTGTACATATGAAGGGGAGCCCGGAATAAGTATGAATAGCAGGTTCATGTGAAAGGGGAGGGTCATTGAGAAAGAAAATGGTGAGTTTTGCAAGTTAGGGGGGGTAAAGGAGGATTAACCCACAAGCAAATTAGTAAGGAGGGGAAGGTGATTTTATTACATTTAGGTACCTAGCAATATTTTCACATGATCAAATCGTAGTTTTTCTCTCTCATTCTTCCCTAATTATCCATATGATCAAACCAAGATTAGAATTTTTTTAGAATGGTTTACATAAGATTAAAGAGTGTTTAGTGAAGATTAGGGTCATTACGATGTGTCTCTTTCATATAATAAGAGGAGTCAAGTGATAAAGAAAATGATATTTTCATACTTTTTTTAACTTTTTATACTTTGATCTTTTTTTTGGGGCAGTCCCTTTGTGGTGGTCTTAAAGAGGTCATGGAAATTATGTTTGTCAATCCGTTTGTGCTGGGTAGTACCACTGTGTTGGTCTTAAAGAGGTCATGGAAAGTATGTTTGCCAGAGTCCCTCTGTGCTCATCTTAAAGAGGTCATGAAAAGCTAGGATGGTATGTATAATAACGAGATAATATATAACCATGAAAAAAAATTAACATTTCCTTGAGTACTATACACACTGTAAGAGCCATGCACTTTAGACCTACCATATCTCTAGGTGCAAAACATTAGTTAATAACTATTAAAAACAAGATATCTTTCGTATAAGACTTTTGGTTTTGTGAATAATTGTGATCATTACAAATATGATACAAATACACTCTCTTTTTAACATTTTCTTTATAAAATCTATGAAAATATTTGTTACGAATAATAAAATTGACTATTTATATTGGGTGACCCAAGTGTGATATAGGAATTAAGAGAGAATCCGATTAATTCTTTAGAGGGTGAGCCAAGTTGGTTTTGTGAGTGAACCCAGCCAGACATGACATGTGTGAAACATGCATATTAAGTGATTATTTAATTATGAGTGAATCCGACCAACTCAAAGACAAGTGTGATGCGTGTTAAGATTGTGTGAGTTTGGTTGTGAGTGAATCCAATCAACTCTAAGACATGTGTGACGAGTGTAAAGATTGTGTGAGTTTAATTTTGAGTGAATCCGATCAACTTTAAGACACGTGTGATGTGTGTAAAGACATTGTGAGTGAATCCAATGTGAGAGTGGATCTGATTAATTATGTGTGATGCCATATGTGAGAGTGGATCTGATTAATTATGTGTGATGCCATATGTGAAGTATGTAGATCGGGTCAGTATTTGTGTATGGGATGTGCCTTTTTTATTTATATCATTTTCAATGATTAATGTGATTAATCAGTTATTTACGCTAGTATGATATAGTCAAGATTAATGTATCTAATGGATTGTGTGCACATACTATATTTTTTTTGGTGTAGGCAATGATTGAGTGGCGAACTATGAGTTAGCCGCGGTTGGAACATGCGTTGGACCACAATGAGATATCTTGGTAGACATGTGATCACCTCTTAGGTTTTCATATTTGGCATTTATATTTTTGGAAGGGTTAGCGTTAAACCTCTTTACATACCAAATACTATTTTTGTGCTTTTAGTAGACCCAAGACTCTATAATTAGGCTTGCTATATTTTTGGAAGGAGCTTGTATGCTCATGGACTCAAAAAGCTATTAGGCTTTATTTTTGGAGTATCTTTGTGTAAATAGCAAGCATCAATATATTTTAATATGTATGCGTGGTACGATGGGCACAGGTGAGTGTGGCCCATCGATGGTCACTTCTTCTCTATTTTCAAGCTTTAATGGTTTATGCTATTTTGTTGAATTAATTATGTAAGGTTTTGTTCTTTAATTTTTGCAAAGTCTATGTTTTGTTCATTTTTGTGTTTAAGTTTGAGTAATTCTTGTCCAAGGTGTCATAATATCTTGATAGTGGTATCAGATCTTGGGGGGTGATCAAGGAAAAGAATACGTGGGCAAAAAATAAATTTAAGGCAAAAAATTTTTTGAAGCTTTTTGGAGAAAGAAGGTTACTCAAATTATTTTTGGATAATTATAAAGTTTCATCAAATTAAAAGGAAGAATTATGAGAAAATGAAAGGCCCGCAAAAGGCCTACAACAAAGCTACAAGCTGGGCTTTGGACAAAGAAATGGATTCATTCAAAAATCCAAAGGGAAAAGGAGGCAAAAGCAAGGAGAACCTTGGACAAAGATTCAATGGTTTAAGGGAGATTTTTGGGCCATCCAATCAAGATTTGGATCAAGGGTTGAGGTTTTAAGCTACCTTAATGCATAAAACCACTTTTCTTGAAGTGAAACCAACCTTTTTCTTCCCAAAACCACCTTCATGAATTTTAATCCTCTTTATAATCCATCAGTATGGATGGAATCAACTCATTGAGGAGATCATTAGTCCAATTTCAGAATTGATAAGCTTGGTATCTGCTCAAATTATATAACGGAAGGCTTACATAAATCCTCTAAACCCACAATTTTTGAAATGGTCTCATGGGTAGATTTGTGATGCGCCTATGGCCAAGCTTAAGCTTAAGGAAAGCTTAATAACCCTACTCTATAGCATTTATAACTACTAAGGCTATAAGATATATTAAATAGCTTTTTTAAAGCTTTACCATTAAGCCTTCAACCATTCAACCCACTATAAACCAAGCTTAAAAACCCATGCGTTCTCAAGTCAATTAAAGGCTAAGATACCCCTTTTTGCTAAAATTTCAAATTCTACACCAATAAACAATGAGCTCCAAAACTCAAATTTTGGTCAAAGATGGAGATAGATGGAGTTTCTATGCCATAATTTTTTCTTCATCCTCGACTCTCCTATTTCTAAAATTTGAGACAAAAACAAGTGTTTGGGGCTTCCACTTGCATACAAAAAAGTTTGCCATATTGTCAAACTAATTAAAGGGGCTTCTTCAACAAACTTTTTCAAGAATTCTCCAAGTTAAAAAATCCACTTACGGATTTATTTGACACTTGGAGATTTATTCTCGCTCACTCAAGAATTGGTGCAATACTCAACTTCCAAAAAATTGAACCAAGGCCATACGTATTACTCCACACATGTATTTCTTGCTTTGCTTATCTTAAATACAATAAATTTTTACAATTTTTTGGTCTTCTTAATTCATTAGGAATTTTTTGGACCCAAAGAGAGCCTCTTGGATTAACTTTTGATTAGGAATGGACCAATAGGAAGAGGGCTGGGTGCACATTTTTTACTTCTTTGACCCTAGGGGGCCTAGGCTTTGGTTTGCTAATGGGGCCTAGTTGCTACTCTTGTCCCCCTACCTCCTGGGCCCAAACTTAGAAGTCCCCCCACCTAGAATCTCGCGGATTAAAAAACCCTAAAAATGGTAAAATTTTGTTTTATTTTCCCAAAAGTGTGTTTTCCCTCTCAAACTTCCCCCCAACATACTCTAGGTTTGGAAAGCTCATTTTGAACCTCTTTCTTCCTCTTCTAAGCTCTCCATTGCTGCAAAAACTCCATACCTCTCAAGATCTACCTCCTTCTCAAGATCCTTCTCAAGCTCCCTCCCTCTCAAGATCCCTCCCTCTCAAGCTCCCTCTCCCTCTTTCTTCCTCTTCTAAGCTCTCCATTGTTGCAAAAACTCCATCCCTCAGGCCACAATACAAGGCATTCAAGACATCTATTCAGACTCGGGATAACATTTCCAACTTCATAGATCAATACTTATCATTGAAGAGAAGAACTTGGGTAAAGATCAACAGTTTTCACAAAACAAAAATAGTTGAGAGAGAGAAGCAGGCCTTCTACACAAGTGCAGGTAGAGGTCGTGGATGTGGCCAAGGTGGTGGTGGCTGAACAGGTAATCAGAATTATCATCAGTAGCAGCAACAGTCACAATAATCGCAACAACACATAGGTGGAAGAGGCCAGTTTAGAGGTAGGGGGAGCCAATAAGGTCGTGGTAATTGGCAAAGGCAGCATAATGATACACGGGGTTATTTTTACTCTGTGGCCTGGACATGTGCAAGCATATTGCTATAAGAAGCAGAGTGACATGCGAAATGGAAAAGTGCAACAAAACAACTATGCATCCTCTAGCAAAAATAATGAGGATAATGAGAGGTTGTTTGTTATGCAACATGTGATTAATGATGTGTCTGGAAATGATGTGGTAGCATGTAAGGATGATACATGTAAGGATGATGTGTGGTATGATGATTTAGGTGCTTCGAACCACATGACAAGTCATGGTGGTGAGTGGTTCAAGGAAATGAAGAGTCTTGAAAGACTCTTCATTTCCTTGAAAGACAAGTCATGGTGAGTGGTTCAAGGAAATGAACCTAGTCGTGAAAGACTAGGTTCTGTTTTAAAAAAGTGGATGACACTGCTCATCCAATTGCCCATGTTGGGGATGTGCCATTGTCCATGCAGATGTACTTCATGTTCGGAACATTACAAAGAATTTGGTTTCTGTTGGCCCGATGATTAAGGTTTGCAGAATTTGTTTAACCCAGATTAGCTACTATGTAAAAGACTTTAAAGATAAGTGCAAGTTGGTTGCAAAACAAGCAATAGAGTGAGCAAAATGTTAACATATTGGACGTAAATATGCCTAAAGTGAGTGCTGCAATGTTTGCAAATGGTTTAGGAGTTGTTACAAATACAGACATTTGACATAAGATAATTGGGCATGTAAATGTGCAAAGAATGAAGTCTATGTAAACTAAACAAATTATGATAGGAGTACTTAAAGTCGAAGGTATGTAGAAAGTTTAAAGTCGAAGGTATGTACTTAAGTTTAAAGTCGAAGGTATGTAGAAAGTTTGTTAAGCATGTCAATTTGGAAAGCAAATAAAACATGTATTTCCACGATAGAAATGTGAAAAGGAATGAACTAGATGTTGTGCATTAAGATGTAAAATAATTAGGCATGTAAATGCACGCAAAGAATGAAGTCTATGGAGACTAAACAAATTATGATAGGAGTACTTAAGTTTAAAGTTGAAGGTATGTAGAAAGTTTGTAAAGCATGTCAATTTGGGAAGCAAATAAAACATGTATTTCCACGATAGAAATGTGAGAAGGAATAGACTAGATGTTGTGCATTAAGATGTATGGGGTCCTGCGAAGACTATGTCTATGGGTGGCTGCAGGTACTACGTAACATTCATTGATGACCACATGAGGAAAGTGAGGGTGTATTTCATGTGAAGGATAAGAGTGAAGTATTCACTCATTTTCAGAATTTTAGAGTAATGGCTCAAAAACAAATAGGAAAGCATGTGAAAGCCGAAGGTTAGATGGAGGGGGAGAATACTTCTCCAATGAGTTCTCTCAATTCTTGCATGGAGGAATGGCATTTAGAGACAATTTACATGTAGATACTCTCCGCAACAAAATGGAGTTGCTGAGTGAAAAAAACAGGCACATTGCAGAGATAGCACGAGCATTGATGGCATAGAAGAATATGCCACATAGCTATTGGTGGGCTGAGGCTATGTCTACACCAGTTTATATCATGAACAGGACTCCTACTCTCTGCAGCCATACATGATGTAACTCCAGAGGATAGGTTTAATAGCAAGAAACCTGATTTAGCTCACTTGAAAGTTTTTGGATGTATTGCATATGTGCATGTGCCAGATGAGTTACGTACTAAGTTGGATCTAGAAGTAGAAAAATATGTCTTTATTGGGTATTCCCTTGAGCAAAAGAGATATAGATGTTATAATCCTGCTACACGTGAATTGACTGCGGTTAAGCAGGGACGTATTTGATGAGATGAGTAGCTCATATATGCTGCTGAAAATGATGTTGTTGGGGCTGATGTTAGTGGAAATGTGGTTGCACAGAATGCAAGTTAGCAATCACAGTCATTGAGTGGACTAGGGGAGTTCTCATCTAGCAATTCTGTTGAAAGACCATGGAGTGGTAGGCTGCATCATAATACTAGTCATGAAAATGTAGTTGGTACATTACATAAAGGCAAAGAGAAAGTGATTGAGTCCTTGGTATGCCTGATATTTCTATAGGGCATTCTCTTGTTGATGGAGATTCTAGTGGCTTAGAGATGAGCCTTGATGAGGAGCTTCAAATTCGAGCAATGAGAACACCTGGTGTGAAGAAGGCTATGGAAGCCATGAATGCAAAGATACAAAGATCTCGAAGACATTTCTTTATTTATATAAAAGTTACAATATGTACATAGATCAGCTCGGCTCCAGAAGTCAAAATCTCCTTGAGAGACGCATAAGATGATGGTACTAGGCTATAGACATGCCCTAATACAAATGTTCCCTTACTGCCAACAAGGGAGCTACTATCATCTCCTTAGGAATAAAGTGACTCAGGAGTCTGTAGATTTGGCAAGAAAGTCTGAAATTGTGAGGCCTGGAGTGATATAAAATGACACCATGTATCACTTTCAGCTTCATTAGAATCATGGCCAATGAGAGGTTCTGCCTCAGCATCGCACGCTGGTCACAAGAGGCGTGGACATACTGCCCTACAAACCACTTGTGCTACCGTCTCTCCACTGGGTATATAGATCCTCGAAATGGCGTGCGAGTCTTGCTCAGCTCGTTTGAGTTGTAGCGGAAGAGATGAGATGCTCGAAGGCAAACGCAATCATGTCTTGTGAGTGGGTGAGGTTGGGAACACCAGATAAGTATGGAACTTCCATCTATAAAAACATTTTCTTTGATTAAAATTTCTTCATTAATGAAGCTTACGAAATGAGAATACAATATGAAAATGCTTTTTTGAGTTTTTATTATCAAATTTTGATAAGAATTTGTTTGTCCTTATTAGCTTTTAACAAAGCTCCCCTTCGGGGCTCCGCAAGCGGAAGTAGCATCGGCCTCCCGTGCGGGGCGGGGATCCACACTCGGGGCCTCGCTCGCGGATGTCCGGACGAGAGGCTAGCCCGGGTGGTTCCTCCAAAACCGGGCCCGGAAAGACTCCCCTCGCCCAGAAGGCACAGGCAATTCCACCATGGGAACATCTTCTAACGGGGGAATTATTCTAACGAGTCAAAGTCTTAACTAGTTAAACTGATCTGACCAAACTTGAAGTCACATGGTCAGATCAAGAAGAGACTTGCACTTGGTCCATGGAATCACCGCTTCTTTTTCCATTAACGAGGCACCGCTGATCCCCTCCCACAAAACAAGGTCTTCTCAGGATTTAATTTAATTAATGTAACTAATCGTATCTAGTTGTTTTACCGGAATCCTCCGATCCAGCCTAACCCCATCCGGCCCATGGGTTAGCCAACCAGCTTAACCCCATCCAGCCTAACCCTATCCGGCCCCTAGGTTAGCCAACCAGCCTAGCCCCATCCGGCCCATGGGTTAGCCAACCAGCCGACCACTGTATTGCTGGGATTCCTTTATAAAGATTTGATTATGTTTTTGCCTAGGTACCAACAAGGAAAAGAGTTCCCAGTCCCCTTAGTAGCCGGCAATTCATACAAAAATTAAGGTAGGCATACCACGTATACACCCAATAAGAAATTGCCATTTATAACAGATTCGACTAGATTTAAACAATCCTTCAATAGAAATTATAATATTTTTTATCATCATTTTCCAAAATTTTGAGTCCATTGTATTACAAAATGTGTCCTCTGGACACTCCGTTGAAGACCACCTGGCAACCAACGAGATCTAGTATCAAAATTTGAGTCTCAAAAATCTTTCCTTTTAGTCCATCTGAAATCTTCCTCGACTTACGCATGGGTGTCCTAGCAACCGCGAGCCCGTGCCTCGCCTGGTTAGAACCCTCCTAGTTCGAACCCTCTAGGATCCTCCTTAGGTTTCCTAGCACTTCACTCAGGGACCGCTTCGTCGGTCCTCGCCCATCATACCAGAAGCGCACCATTTTAACTGTACCAAGGCTGGTCAAGACCTCGGCAGGCTTTGTCGCTCGCAAGCCACGTCCCTTGATGACTTCGAGCCAGCTGTTCCAACGATCCTCCTCTTAGTAAAACACATGCCGAATGCTTCCTCCAGCATTTTGGCGTAAAATAGTCCTTTAAATGAAAAATAGAGGTTCCAATGCAAGTAAATTCTAGTTTGAAATTGGTTCCAAAAATCCCTTTTTTCCATAATTCCCACTTTCATAATGAGGATCCTTGATCTCTCATGAGGGTAATCTACCCATCATTTTGTATGTTTGTCCAACTAGATTCTTGGTGAGTTCCGTCAAAGGAAAAACTAGTTTAGTTCCGGTAGTCTATTCTTTGTATTTAGGAACTAGAATTGGTCACACGAAGTTTTTTACTTGATTCATATCGAGAGATGGACAAGTAGGTTTTTTGCTTGATTCAGATCAAGATCCTTACCTCGTCTATAAAGAGTTGCAGCATAAGTTCGTAAGGTGCACTCTGTTTTAGCAACTTTCTTGCTAAATCTTTTCTTATTTCCTTTCCTTCTGGAAAACCATTAGCTGAAAAGTTAACAATTCTCTCACTCCATTCGGAGAAATAGCCTCAACCTTGAATAGTGTAGCATTATTAATTCATCAATAAACCCCGATTAGTGCTTCACCCCCATTAGGTATGTGGGATAGATTATATTCCATGACATGTTTTGTGCAAGGCCTCACAACCATTGTAAAATCGAACTCAAGGAGAATCAACAACCACCTTATGATTCTTCCCGTGGTGGAGCATGGTTTGTTTACTAGATATAACAAGGCTTGATGATCAACATAGAAAATAAATTTGTTAGCAAAAAGATAATGACGATATTTCTTTATAGCATAAACCATTGCTAACCCTTCATGCTCAGTGGGTGGTGTAATTGATGTTAGCTTCATCTAGTTGCCAACTTGCAAAACTAAAAATTGAGTCTATTTTTTGCTCCCCTCGCTATGCTAGGACAAATCCAATTACAAAATTAGAGGCATCAATGTGTATATGAAAGATGAGATCCCAATTAGGTGTTCGCAAGATTGGAGCACTAGCCATGGCTTCCTTCAGCACATCATAAGCTTCTTGACACTCCTTGGTACATATAAATACAATCAATAGCTTGTACAAAGGATGAGCTATTTTTGCATAGAAAAGAATAAACTAACGGTAGTAGCTGGCATGGCCCATGAATCTTTGGACTCCCTTATAGTTTATTGGTGGGGGTAATTACAACATGACCTTGATTTTACTCTCATAAGTGGAAATCCCATTTTTGGACACTATATGCCCAAGAATAACTCCATGTTTCATCCAAAACTGGCATTTGTAAGGGTTTAAGGATATTCGATAAAATTGACACCTTTCAAAAACCCTTTTTAGGAATGGTAGGTGATCTTTCCAAGACGAATTAAGGCATAAATCATCCAAGATAGCTTCAAGAAAATTTGTCAAGAAGTCCTTAAAAGTAGTATTCATAAGTCTTTTGAACGTGGCTGGTGCATTGGTTAGACCTAATGGCATAACTCTATAAGCATAACAAAGGTTATTTTGGCTCAGTCCTCAAGTGAGATCAAAATTGGATTATAGCTTAAATATCCATCCAAAAAGCTATAATCCTCCTTGCCTGCACACTTGAGCACATGTTCTAAATATAGCAAGGGGTAGTGAATCCTACATGTGGAAGCATTCACTTTCTTGAGATCAACACACACTCTAAGTTTTTCATTCTTCTTGGGTCCAACCAAAATGGGTGAGACCTGTTCTGAGTGTTCAATATCATAGATGAATCCACACTCAATGAGTTTATCAATCTCATCCTTAATCATGCTTGCATATTTGGGATTCATTTGATAGGGTCAATGTTGGACTGGTTTAGCTTTGGGCACCATGGGGATGGTGTGTTGTACCACCTTTGTGGAACTCCCTTTATATCATGGTATGTCCACTAAAAAAAAATCCCTATACTTCTTGAGGAGAGCTACAAGTTCAGCCTCATCAGCCTTATTTAATTCCTTGGCTATGTAGACATGCTTAGGATGTTCTCTTGGTTTAGCCAAGTCTACTTCCTTGACCTCTGCAAGCCCATTCATAGACTCCTCCACTCTCACTTGTGGGGTTACGTTTGGAACTATGAAACACTAACTTGCATTTCCCTATGGTGTATAATTTGTAATTCTTAGGTGCTGGTGGGTGTAAGTCGGGCTCATTTTCCTTACCTTGGTCAGCTTCTTTAGCTGCTACCTTAGCCTCTCGTTCCTTCTATGCGAGTTCACGATTTTGTTTCCTTCTAGCTGAGTGACTCAGTTTTTGTTCATCATAGACTACCACCTTAGCTATATCAATTCGGGGTGGTCTACAATACTTATGGAGAAGATATAATCCTTATGTATATTTGGATATGGACCAAGGTAATGGGCATCAAGGGAAGGGTATTTTTTGTGTCATGCAGCTTATGCTAAGGTAATTCTTGATTTGAAGACTCATTCCCTTGGAGGCTATCAACAAAAGAAGTTACTGAGGCATAGAGACAAACTACCTTAAGAAGATGAGGACTATCTGGAAAGGAAGGTGAACAACTACCCAAAAAAGTCCCAAAAAGGAGGGTAGTCTCGTTGAGGAAGACAAATAAAGGCTGACTCTTCAAACTCTCTCTCAGACCTCTTTTTATTTGCATAATGCTTTTGTCTGTCTTGGGTTGCCTTTATATCTTTACGGATTGATTGCATCTATTGGTCCATGTCATCAAGCATTTGTCTAGACATTTCAACTATGATCAATGGGTCAGACCAAGTCAACGATGTAAGGCAATCTTGTCCATACAAAGCTTTGAAAGGACTCATCCCAATGCTCCAATGATAAGAAGCATTGTAAGCAAATTCGACCAGATGCATATGATAAGAAGCATTGTAAGCAAATTTGACCAGATGCATATGATAAGAAGCATTGTAAGCAAATTTGACTAGATACAGATGATAAGAAGCATTGTAAGCAAATTTGACCAGATGCAGATGACTTAACCACTTCTTGGGTTCCCTACCGCAGCATGATTGAAGATATAAAATTCCCTATTGTATAAGTGATTGTTTATGGACGAGCTGATAAAGAAAAATCTGTTACCGGACACATGTCATAGATCTCCAATAAGATCATGTATCTTGTTTAAGAAATTATTTTCCGAACCTCAAATCAGGATCTTGTGGATGATATCAAAATAAAAATTTAATAATATATCATTTTTTGCATAATCATGAGATGAGAAAATCGTGGCCATCAGCCAGACCCTCTCTCTGAAGATGAAGCGGTTGACCCCGCCATCTGTAAGGCTCTTCAAAGAACTCAGCCAGGACCCTTCAAAGGAGAAGGGGCAAACCTGGGCAGCAGCAAGGCTATGGAGAAATGGGTAGAAGCTATGGAAGAATATTATGACATCACAAGCTACAATAAGAGAAGCAAAATGGCTCTTGTAAGATTCCTCCCCAGTCCCTCAAGATGTCCAATTTCTTCCCCTATAATCAATCCCCTTTTCAGAATAATAAAAGATCTTGTTTCTACATGTTTTGGCCTAGAGAGAGAAAATGTTCTGGAGAGAGGTAATGTGGGATCCCACTTCCCCCTCTACGCACCGGATTCCCTGATGGTAGCAGTGGAAGCAGCTTCCTCTTGCGCGGGGCGGCAGGGTTTCCCACTCGGGGCCTTGCCCCCCTCGAATGTCCGGGCAAGAGACTAAGCTGGTGGTCATTCCGAAAACCGAAACCGGGAGAATTTCCCATGCTCGAAAAGCGGGGACGATTTCACCATTTTTATTTTCTTAACAAATTCTTTTAACGAGGTCAAGATACTGAACTAAACTTCATGTGATTAAACCAGATAGAAGGAAAACTATTATAGACTTAACTTGAAGGAATCAACCATTTTTTCCCAATTTAATCAAGCACAGCCGTTGATCTATTCATTTGAGAAGTCTTCAGGTTAATTAAATACTCGAGTTCTAAGCATAATCCTATTTATCTGAAGCATTATATTGGCATACCTTAAAGATTTAAATGTCAAGTAAAAGTTAGTGTTAGAGAAGAGGCCTACTAAAAAGATTACTCATAGGTTGTTGTTCTAGGTAGATGATCACGAGGCTGTAAGGGATTATAATTATGAGCCTTTGCCTAGTTGTTTAGGCCTTCATGATTGTGGCCATTTATTTTCATCGTCCTTCTTTTCCTTATATGTTGTTAGGTTACCCTCACTCACATTCATGACATCAACTACCTATGGCTTCCATCATGCAATTTAAGCTCCTATGCATAGCTAGTTGATTATGAGGGTCTCTACATTATGATAGTAGCTATTTGGACCCATGTGAATAGTTGCCTAGCAACTCCCAACATTGCATGTTTTTATTTAAAAGATATTTTCTCAGATTCTTTTTTTTGGTTTCCATGCTTATCCATTGTGTCCACATATTCAAATACCTTTACAGTAACGGTCTTACCTCTTTGTTCTATCTCTAAGAAGCAAGTTTCCAACTTCTTTAGACCACAATTGCTGCATCTCCCATTAGACACACTCAATTGTGAAAATATGCATCAATCTCCTTTGGGAAGAGCATTGATTCCCATAGATCTATGACACTTTGAAAGTGCGAAGTGAAGCCGATCAACCAATGCTAGTGCCACCACCTCCGAGACAAATGCCATATGTGAAATTACATCCCGCTTCATTGCGCCCAAAGGTATGAGACCATAGGTGGTTCAACGTGCCCTTTAGAAAGGACATTTGCACATGGTATGCACAACAGCATGTGTATATGTTCTTCAGCTGTTATACATAAAATAGCTTCAATATCTCAAACAATCTAAGCCCAATAATGCATTTTATTGGGCTTAGATTGTTTTTGGATGTCTTTCTTTGAACATAAGGAAGAAATAAACTTGTAAAATTTTAAATTACTACATTAATCTCAATCCTAGACAATTAAAGTCTGAGCATACATGCTACTTAGCATCATTAAGTTATTAGACTAGCTACTGATAACACCATGCTTGTTATTTGATCGTGCTAGTTAGCATCATGTAGTTATTGGACTAGCTAGTTGTGACAACATGCTTGTTATTTGACTATGCTAGTAAGCATAATGTAGCTATTGGACATGCTAGTTCTCTAATGATGCTACTTACCTACAATGTCTACTTTCTAGCATCACATGCTAGCTATCACACCGTGCTTATTATGTAACCATGATACTTAGCATAATCTACTTATTTGACCATGCTAGCAAAAGGATCATTTACTTATTTGACAATGCTAGTTATCGGACCATGATTGTTATTACACCATGCTTGTTAGCATAATCAAGTTCAAACCATGCTTGTTAGCTACATCTACTTGGAAGTATAATCTAGTTATTAGACCATGCTAGCGAGCATCAACCAGTTATTTGACCATGCTACTTATCAGACCATGCTACTTAACAACATCTACTTGAAGCATGAAATGCTAGTTATCTAACCATGCTAGTTAGCATAATCTAGATCAAACCATGCTAGTTAGCATCATCTATTTATCAAACCATGCTACCCAGAAACATCTACTTGGAAGCATCAAATGCTAGTTATCTGACTGTGCTTGTTTTTAGACCATGCTAGTTAGCAGAATCTATGTCAAACCATTCTTGTTATTAAACCATGATCTTAGCATTAGTAAAACATAAATTAATAGTGATATTGGTAGAGAGGGTGGGAATTAGTAGAAGGTGAAAGAATGTATATAGTGATAGAAGCATATGTGCGTAATGGAACATGTGCTAACTCATGATGCGTATTAGCTAATCACCATCACATGCAAGTTTTTTCACTTGAGTCAGACTGATCACCTGAGGCTCTTTGAGAAAGTGCATGCATGGGGTGTCTTATGTAACTTTTTCTCCCCATTCTCTTCCAAAAAACATCCTTATTGATAGGGGATACATGCATCTCATGTTTCCAAGATGTGTATACCAATTCTTTCATTTCATCTGGGATTGAGCGACGTCATTTTTGCTTTTCACATGCAGCCAATGAGAATCGTTTATCAGCATCAGGTTCCACCCATGATTTTGTCTTGTACAAGCAAGGAACGGGGGACTTCAAGGACCCTTGATATTTTTGCAATAGGGATGTTTTCCTTTGAATTGAGCATCATGGACAATGTTGTATTCTTCAAGAAAAACGCATTTTTACAACTTGGTTTCTTAACAAGAGCGAATGTGTTGCGAACATTGGAAACAATTTTGGTTCAAACAACAACCTCCTCTAGTGTAGACTATTTGTGCATTGCTTGCGCATGATAGGGTGTTGAATAACTAGATTCGAGATTTCTTGTCTCACCTCTATAAGAATGTCTTCAGTCCTTTGCTTAAAAACTTTCACAATCTGAGGGGAGATTTTGTGCTTTTCTTCTTCATCAAGAGAATGTACTCCACTATCACCCTTCATACATTTCTTCTCCTCCGATTGTTTCCTCTTCCTTTCTCTCTCATACTGCCTAATGACAGTATGGCATATGGGTCTTGGGAGTTTGGAGCCATCATTCATGATATATCCCTTCTATAATCTTCAATTGTACTGACTATAAACGTACATACGTTATGATAAATAGTCAAAGAAATAGTAAAGATAACAAGCATGCCTTCATACAAACAGTGGTTATAGATCTTTACGTCCATGACACATTCTCTACATTGCAATGACACCTGCCTGATCAGATGCCAATGCACGATTTTCCATATATTTATAGAGAGAGAGAGAGAGAGACAGAGAGAGAGAGAGAGAGAGAGAGAGAGAGAGAGAGAGAGTGGGAGAATAAAGAGAGGCTGAGGGAGGAAGGGAATGAGGGAATCTCAAAGATTGATGAGATGCTGAGAGAGAGAGACGTCAGGATGGGGGCGGGGGGGAGAGGGTTTAGAGGGGGTCGTAGAGACCTGTGTGTGTTTGTGTGTGTGTGCATGTGAGAGATGGGGAGGGAAAGAGAGAGAGAGAGAGAGGGAGAGGGAGAGGGATGGAGCTAAGGCACTTGCCCATGTTATGGCATAATTGAATGCCAATATTTTAAAGGCACTATATTTAAACTTTGGAAATGGAGGGAATGACATTTGCAAATACATTTGAATATAAAAAAGGAGAATGTAGCTAACAAGAATTTCAAGTTAGAAATGTCCCGAACCACGTTTTTAGTGCACGTTAACATACTTACACCCTACTATTCAACCTGTAAATAACTATTCTCTGATTTCATTGCAAATATCTCAATTACCTATAGGTACTGTCAATGCCCCACTGAAGGCAACCAATATGGTTGCCAGTAGATCACTGATGATGATAGAAACCTACAGAGTATATGAAAAATTGTAAAGTGTAGAGTGTGGAAATGATGCTTAGCAGTATGCAAAAATCGATGATAATGTTGATGATGCTATTGAAGATATTAAAAATGAGCTCAAAGATGCGATGTTGAAGATGACAAGGGCCCTATCTTTTGTTTATAAACAATACCCAAAATCAAATAAAAACACTTTAAGCTGGCACTCCCTTGGGATGCCTACAGAAACCTTAAAGCATGCTCGAGAAAACCCCAAAATGTGCTGGAAACACTTTGAAACATGAATTTTTTTATTAACATAGTTACTGTCACGGGAGTGAGTTTTGAAATATTTTAATGTCCATTTTTTGTACAAAAAAAAATCTTGTAAAGCAAGATTGGTCTAAAAATAGCCATGTAATCTATTTTTGATGGAATAAAATACTATAAACATACTCTATTTTGTATGGAATAAAATACTATAAACATACTCAAGCGGGGATGCTTTTAGACACATGCTTGGGGGGCAGTTGGGACTCAATCTAGTGCTCTCTCTCATTTTTTAATATTTTTTTCCACACGCTTCTCGGGGTCTACATTTTCTCGTTTCAGTGGTATCAGAGCCTAGGGTACGCTCTGCCAAAAAGGTGGGTGATTAGGGCACTCAGACAACCCAGGTCCTTTGAAGATGAAGATGGGCAGCATGAAGCCCAATGCAATGATAAAGAGAACGACCCGTGTAGCACCGGCCAAATAGCAGCGACAAAGAAGCGAATGGGCATGATAACATTGCATCAACAAGGATGTATCTAGCAATACATGGCACCGAGACGAGTGTACGAGACTACCGTAACACATGCAACAATAGCCACATATCAACGGTGACAGCCAAACAACCATTGGTAGGTGGCTAACCGAGCACAGATGATGTGTCCTTTAAGAGACAAGAATACAACCCAACCTACTCTTCTACTTATACCCTCTTCAACAAGCACAACGCCATATGGGATTAACCACATTTGCTTGGCAGCGTGTGGTGAGCCGTCGAGGGGGAGAAGAAGAAGAAAAAAGAGAAGAAGGGGAAAGAAGAAGAAGAAGAGGAGGGGAGAAGAAAGAAGACGAAGAAGAGGAGAGAGAAGGAAGAGAAGAAGAAGAAGAGGAGGAGAGAAGAAAGAGAAGAAGAAGAAGAGGAGGAGAGAAGAAGAAGAGGAGGAGAGGAGAAGAAAGAGAAGAAAAGGAGGAAAAAAAAAGCAATTATTATTACAATCTTGACCCATCGTTGGATTCAATGGTTTTAAATGTTTTCTCAACTCTACAAGGACTCTCGTCTAGGGTAAATTTTCAAATTAGACTCCTAACTCAAGGCTGACATTATTCTAGGCTATATGATCATTTCACTTCACGAGTTTATAGACTTGAGTTTGTACATGTGGCGTAATTCCTCCTACTTATCGAATAATTAAGTTTTAAGTTATTCACAAATTGTTTTAAATTCTCTATTTTCTTAACCTTTTCATTTTGTACCAATAATACATCAAGGTAAGACTCTCTTACTTTTGGATTTTATTTTATCAAGTTTTATTTAATATTTGTAATCTCACTTCTTGGACTTGTTGATGATGAACAACAAGACTACCATGATGACTACTCCGACTCTTAGGATAGCATATTCACTTGATTATCTCTACAATAAATTTCATTTAATACTTTTTGTAAATTTCAAGGAGAGTTCTTATGCATCAAAAGTAGACTTCTTGGAGGTTCTGGCCCTTCCATCTTGAACTATAGTTTATGAATTTTTCACTATGAATTAGTCTTGTGGTATGGGACAGGAGATTAATTCTCTATGAAGTATTCCAATGTATACTTATTTCTAGATTTGTGTGGGATAATTTTTGGTGGTATGGGAAACTAGAATTTGTTACACATAGAAGTCCTTAATACAATGTCTCTTTTACATGTGTGGAATGAATACTTTTGGTGATATTTATCTGTGTGACAGATAACTTATCACAATTAAGTGCTGGTTTGTGAGTGAAACCAACCAAATGTAACATGTGTGACACATGTAATGAATGTATGAGTTGATTGTGAGCTAATCCGATCAACTCTTCTGATTAATTGTTTAATGAGGGTGACCTAGTGTGGCATAAGAATCAAGAGTGAATCTCATTATTTAGAGGGTGAACCTAGTTGGTTGTGTGGTATACTCTATGAATACGTGTGACATGTCTAAAAACATTATGAGTGAATCCAATGTAGGAGTTGGATTATGTGAGTGAATCCGATCAACTCTAAGACATTTGTGACATGTAAAAATTATGGGAGTTTGATTGTGAGTGAATCCGATCAACTCTAAGACGTGTGACACATGCAAAGATTATGGGATTTTGATTGTGAGTGAGTCCGATCAATTCCAAGACACGTGTGATGCATGCAAAGGTTTTGTGATTTTGATTGTGAGTGAATCCAATCAGCTCTAAGGCACGTGCGATGCATGTGAAGACATTGGGAGTGAATCCAATTAATTATTGAGAGTGAATCCACTTAAATATATAATGACATTGTGAGTGAATTCATTGTGGGAATTATTAATGTGTTTGATCACTCGTGTGTGCTGATAGTTACAACTGAGAACGATTGTCTCCTAAACCGAGAGGACTGTCTCACAGGAGTGAGATTTTGAAATATTTTATTATCCAATTTTTATAAAAAAAGAAATCTTATAGAGAAATCTTGGGCTAAAAATAGCCATGTAATCTATTTTTCATGGAATAAAATACTATGAAAATACTCAAGAGGGGATGCTTTTGGTACATGCTGGTGGGGGGGGGGGAAGGGGAGGGCAGTTGGGACCAAATCTTGTGTTCTCTCTCATTTTTTGTATTTTCCTCTGCACGCTTCCCGAGGTCTATATTTTCTCATTTCAGTTAAAATCAAACTATAGGATATAGCTTCTCCACCTAAGAGGATAGCTCAATCTAAGATAATCAAAAGAGTAACTCTACGAGAAAATGACAATGGGTGGTGAGAGCTAAGAGAACGTGCTCTGGTACCAATTGTTTGAGTGGAGATAAAAGTTAACAACACACACACATAGATGCGATAAGCAAGGAGAGATATATGGAAGCATAACACTAATGAGAATGAGTGAAGTACAAGTGAAGTGACATGATAAGATCACTTACACACACTCATAAGAGTGCATACATACACTCAGGGGAAAAAATCTCCTAAAGAGGAAAAATGTGCCTTGGCCATTGTTAGCCCACGTTCACAATGGCTATATCACATCCATTAGTTTTTTATCATTATTCATATATTGCACAATGAGAAATGTAAGGCACCCTTGTGTGCACATTGGTTATTTTCTCCATTCTTGTTGATTCTTTATACATAGAGACCTCTATGCATGTACCTCTCTATGCATGTGCACATGCATTATGTATATACGTGAGCTCTTAATAGAAGACCATTGTGCTAAGTACTAGCATTTTTAAGAAGTGAGGATTGCTGGTTTTGAAAAAGTTTGTTTTGATGCACTTCTATGGATTGTGTTATCGCGTCCAACAATTAATCCAGATCAGATTTGGTTCAAAGCCCTTTGATGCTCCTAAAGTAGGTTTAAAACTTATTCCAGACATGTTTGTTTTTCTTAAGCTATAAAAAAGTAGTTTTTTTAATCTCATGTCTACATACTCAAGCCTATAGGCTCACATTTGTAGGTTCATGTCTTCAAGCCTATGTTTCCAATTTCGTGTGACTATAGGGGCCCACATTTGCATGCATACATATTTTTCATTTGAAGTAGGGTCATGTATTTTATTTTTTTGAAATAGGCTTACCTAGGGAACAAAGTTTTATGAAATAGGCCTACCTAGGATACAAACTTTTATAAATTAGGCCTATGATAGGATTGGTGTGCAATTATTGGATAATAATTGTACTTTAATTTTATAATAATTATAAAGGACAGAATTTTACTTGGAATTTGTAGGTGGTCCAAATTGTATGATGGAAATTTCTTAAAGGACATGAGTAGGTATGTTCTTACAAGTCTTCAAGGCAGTAATAATTACTTGATACAATATTAGGTATACCCACCTCTGGAATCATGTCTACATGCTCACGTTTTCAAGCTCACATGTCTAAAATCGTGGCTTATGTATCCAATTTCAAGCTCACATCTCGAGACTCATGTATGGTGACTCACATGTTTGACTCATGTCTTTTTTTTGCAAGAATATGGGCTCACGTCTACCAACCCGAGAGTTGGTTTGGCCTAGTTTTTAGAAATTTTTGAGATTTTAACTTTGAAGGGGAGGATTAAGGATCCTAATCCTCATTAATGGTGGTTATGTAATTAAATAAATGTTTTTAATTATTTTTTGTTATATTTATATGCTTCTAAGCCACCAATTCAAACACAACATGAGAAATTATGAAATGTATGAATATGTAATGATGGGTAAAGAGAGACAACGAGGATGCACTCATAATGGAGTACCACATGCACTCAAGGGAGTACCACCATAGCTATGGAAGCTTGGAGCTCCAAGAAAGTATGATTTGATTAGTCAAATGATTAGATGCCCCTAATTACGATTTGCTCACTTATATACTTGCCCACCTTTTCACACTTATTAATGGTTGGCCCCCATACTTACTCAGCCATATCCATGCCCATGGGCTTCCCTTATGTCCAAGACCAAGCCCCCTTCATTATCACAAACCATCCCCACCCAAAGGTTTCCTCCTCGAAACCATTTAGGAAAAAATGTATGGACTATGGAAAACCTTATTGTCTTCAAGCATTAGTGTGGAAGAGCATTCTTTTTGCAATCAAAAAGGCATCTCACACAAGAGAACTCCACATAGAGTTGTCCACTTATTTTATGTACATATGGACTGCCCTCTATGATACCCATAATCCCATAGAGTCTTGTTGTGATGATGAAGCACACCAATGGTCATGGCTTTCCATACAGCAAATTTACAGCAATGACACTCTTCATACTATCATCCCAATCCATGCATATAGCTATCCAAAGACACCATACAACTATACCCTTTTTATCCACTATGATTCATTGCTTATAGAAGCTCCAGATGGTCTTTTATGAAGCCTTCAGACTGCCAAGAAGCTTCTTCATTAGGTAAACCTCTCCACTTCACAAGGTACTCAACTTCATCCATAGGAGGAGGCAACTCATCAATCACTTCCAATTGAGGTCACACATACTTCTTCAAATGTGACACATGAAACACATTTTGGATCCTTGTGTGGTAGAAGGTAACAACGATTGGTAGGCAACCTTCATCTCACACCTTGTAAGGTCCATAAAAGCGATGAACAAGATTTATATTGGTGTCTCCCTTCAATGAATCATACCATGACTTAGGGATTCTTAAGAATACATGATCCCCTTCCTTGAGCTCCACATGCTTCCTTGACTCATCGGCATATTGCTTCAATTGGTTTTGTGCCTTAGCCATGTTATCCTTGCACCTTTGCAATATTGCACACATCTTCTCAATCTCCTATTTGGCTTGACAATTCACCTTTTCCTCATTGAATGCAATAGAAGGTACATGCACCTTATACCCATACATGGCTTCAAATGGAGACATACCAATACTCATGTGATAGGTGTTGTTATGAAAAAATTAGCTAAGTGCACCCATCTATCCCACGAAGCTTGGGTGTCATAACAATAGTGTCTCAAATAGGTTTCAAGCCACTTGTTCACCCTCTTAGTTTTGCCATCCCTTTGTGGATGATAGGATGTACTTGGGGTGAGTGTAGTTCCCATGAAATCAAAGACACTCTTCCAAAAATGGATCATGCACTTGACATCCCTATCACTCACCACTTGCTTAAGCATTTCACGCAACCTAAACACATGCTCCATAAATTGTTGAGCCACCATAGAAGTATATTATTACACCTTTGTGGGTATAAATGAGCCGCTTTTGTCAATCTATCCACTACCATATAGCTGATTTTCCACCCTTGCTTAGTAGTGGTGAAAGATCCGTGTCCCCTACCGCGCAATGAATTTAGGGGTGCTAGCAGCGGAAGTAGCACTTCTTGCATGGGGCAAGGTCCCTCACTCGGGGCCTTGCCCATGGATAACCGGACAAAAGAGTAATCCCTCGGTTCTTCCAAAACCAAACCTGAAAAAACTTCCCTCGCCCAAAAAGCACGGGCGACTCCTCCAGGATAATTTTACTCTAACATAGGCAAGAGCCTTAACTAACTGAACTCATCTGAGGGAACCCGTAAGTCCCATAGTCAAGGAAAAGACTTGCACTTGGATCATAGAGACCAATGCGTTTTTCCTCATTAAGAGGCACAGGCGTTGATTCTTTTCCATAGAACAATTTTTATCTCGGATTTACTTCATCTATCGTTCAATAAAAGAATTGAGTCTCATTTTAGGGATCCATCAGTCCAGCTTAACCCCATCCAGTCACGTGGGTTAACCAACTACCCAACCACTGTAGTGATGGGATCCATTTAAGAATTTGGTTAGGTTTTGTCCCGGGTACCAAGGAAAAGAGTTCCCAGGCCCCCGTAGCCGAATATTCATGCAAACTTAAAACTAGTCACACCACTTACACACCCAATATGAAATTGCCTTTTTTCACAGATTCAGTTGTCTTTAAAACAATCTTTTAATGAAACTATAATATCATTGATCATAATCTTCCAAAATATCCGGTTGAATCCTAATTTCTAATTTTTCCTTCATCGGTGTACTTATGGCATCATTGGCAACCGGAACGCTCACCACCTGTCCACTCAGGGGCCTTTTCAATAGTTCCTAACTCATAGTACCCGGCAATATATTCACTTATAAAAATCAAAATGGAATCTCCGTTGAAGATCAGAAGGATCAACGAACAGATCCATTATAAAAGAGCCATGGACTCATCCGTTGAGGACCAACAAGGTCAATGAACTAGATCCATGCCTGAATTCAGAAAACAACTCTTACTCCTTGATCCAAAATCTTCCCCGATGCACGTGTGGGTATCTTCGGTGACCCAGAGCCCGAGCACCGTATGGTCAGCACCCTCTAGGATCCTTCGCAGGTCACCTACTAGTGCTTCACTCATAGGCCGCTTCCTTGGTCCCTCATCCACCATACTGGAAGCTCACCATTTAAATCCAATCGAGGCTTCGACCGACCTTGCTATGCGAGATGTCCTCCATTGACTCTCCGTCAGCTGTTGCAACTTTATTAGTTAGGTCTCCACCACGACCTCAATCACAAGACCCTTTGAGTAATAATGATATATTGGTCAAAATGCTTTCCCAACATTCTTGACATAAAACAGTCATTTAAAAACAGGTCGTAAATATAGTTTCTATAACAATCTCTCGTCTTTCCACAACATTGTTCCACATCAATCCACATTATTTAATCCACATCCATTTCATATGTATTCCCATTCTCATCCAATCACATCATTTTCATCTCATCACATCTCTAAGATTCCTCCCTTCGGCTTTTGAGGTGTGCAAGTGTAAATACCTCCCCTCCTTCTGATCTTATAATTATTCCCCTCTCTAAAATAAAAGAAAGATCCTGTTTAACCCTGTTTTGGCCTAGAGAGAGAAAATGTCTAGAGGGAGGTAATTCAAATTTGAGATATTTTTGGATATAAAAATCCTCCTAGTGTCTAAAATGGTTTCCCCTGAAACAGATATTCAAAAAGAAATTTCCAATGTGCAATTGGAATAAATTGAAATCAGGTAAAAAGGACCTTAGCCTAAGGGTCCAGATTTTCTGAAATTTTTTAATTAAGATTCTTATGGACCAATTAGATTAATCCAAATGTAGGGAGGAGATAAATTGAAGAATAAAAGAAAATCCTCCCAAAAATGAGTAAATACTCACATAAGATGAAGAGTTGACTAAGCACAAGGTTATTAGTTAAAAAAGAAGAGATATTTAGAAGAAATGATGCATTTTTGACACCTCGGTGTGGGGGAATTCCCCTCATGAAGGAGGCACCTATTTTACATGTGTGGGTGAGTTGTAAACTCACAAATAATGAGATATTTTCATCTCTCCTCTCTCGTGCTTCAACTAGATCCAAAAAGTAAGCTAAACTGACCTAAAAATGGTCAAAAATTGACCAAACTGATCTAGAAAATTGTAGAATCAACTTGCTTGGTTAGAGTCTCATTTTTTCCTATAAATGAAGCCTCCCTCTTTGTAAATTGCATGTTTGGGTACGATGGCACCACGAGGAAGATCAGCGGGATTTTCCATGGCACCAAGAGACTTGAAAGATCCACACTGGGCGTTAATTGCTAATCTAAACATGATCCTATGGTGACCACACTTTTCGAGCATGTGGTAGCGGGTCTCCTCCACATTCTGACAAAGTTTGGTCACCATCAGAGCAAGTTGGGGTACAATGGCATGGAGAACAGTAGGATTTTCCATGGCCTCTCAAGCACCAAGAGACTTGAGAAATCCGCACTAGGTGCTAATTGCTAATCTAAACATCCTGTGATGAGATTACCATACTTTCTGAGCATATGGGGAGTCTCCTTCACCTTCTCATAAAGTTTGGTCATCATCACAGCATGTTTAAGTACGATGGCAGTGCAGGATTTTCCATGGCCTCTCAACCATCAAGAGACTTGAAAAATCCACACTCGGCGAAAATTGCTAATCCAAACATGCTCTGATGAGAACCAAAATTGCATGCATGTGGGGGAGGGTGCTCTCCCACATGCTCGCACAGTTCAGAGCATGTTTGCATATGATGGCATAGGGAAGAGCGAGATTTTCCATGGCCTCTCAAGCACAAAGAGACTTGAAAAATCTGCACTGAGTGCTAATTGCCAATCCAAACATGCTCTGATGGTTACCAAAGGTTGCGAGCATGTGGAGGAGGGTCCCCCCCACATGCTTGCAAATTTGGTCACCATCAGAGCATGGTTGGGTACGATGGCATGGGGAAGAGCGCGATTTTGCATGGCCTCTCAAGCACCAAGAGACTTGAGAAATCCACACTCGGTGCTAATTGTTAATCCAAACATGCTCTTATTGTAACCAAACTTTGCAAGCATGTGGGGGCGATCCCCCCACATGCTTGCAAATTTTGGTCACTATCGAAGCATGTTTGGGTACGATGGCATGAAGAAGAGGACGATTTTCCATGGCCTCTCAAGCACCAAAAGACTTGAAAACTCTACTCTCGGCACTAATTACTAATCCAACCATGCTCCGATGGGGACCAAAATTTTCAAGCATGTGGGCAAGGGTCCCCCCCCAGACATTCACAAATTTTTGTCACCATCGAAGTATATTTGGGTACGATGGCATGGGGAAGAGAGGGATTCTCCATGGACTCTCAAGTACTAAGAGACTTGAAAAATCCACATTGGGCATTAATTACTAATCCAAACATGCTCTGATGGTGACCAAACATTTTGAGAATGTGTAGGTGGATCCCCCTACGTGCTGGAAAAGTTTGGTCACCATATCGGAGCATGTTTGGGTATGATGGCATGGAGAAGAGCGAGATTTTCCATGGCCTCTCACTCAACAAGCACCAAGAGACTTCAAAAATCTTCACTGAGCGCTAATTTCTAATCTAAACTTGCTCTAATGTGGTGACCAAACTTTGCAAGCATGTGGGAGCGGTTCCCCCCCACATGCTTGCAAATTTTGGTCACCACCATCGGAGCATGTTTGGGTACGATGGTATAGAGAAGAGCGAAATTTTCTATGGCCTCTCAAGCACCAAGAGACTTGCAAAATCTGCACTAGGCATTAATAGCTAATCCAAACATGCTTCGATGGTGACCAAACGTTTCGAGCATGTGGAGGTAGGTTCCCCCCATATGCTCGCAAAGTTTGGTCACCATCGAGCATGTTTAGGTACGATGGCATGGACAAGAGTGGGATTTCCTATGGCCTCTCAAGTACCAAGAGACTTGAAAAAAACACACTGGGTACTAATTGCTAATCCAAACATGCTCCAATGGGGACCAAACTTTGCGAGCATATGGGGGAGAGTCTCCCCCCACATGCTCACAAATATTGGTCAACACCACCATTGGAGCATGGTTGGGTACGATGGCATGGGGAAGAGCGGGATTTTCCATGGCCTCTCAAGCACTAAGAGACTTAAAAAATCCACACTGAGTGCTTGCTAATTCAAATATTTTTTGATTGGTGACCAAACTTTGCGAGCATGTGGGGGCGGGTCCCCCCCACATGCTCACAAATTTTGGTCACCATCGGAGCATGTTTGGACACGATGGCATAGAGAAGAGCAAGATTTTCCATGGCCTCTCAAGCACCAAGAGACTTGAAAAATCCACACTGGGCGCTAATTGCTAATCCAAACATGCTCTGGTTAGTGACCAAACTTTTCGAGCATGTGGGGGTGGGTCCCCCCCACATGCTTGTAATGTTTGGTCACCACCATCGGAGCATGTTTGGGTACAATGGCATGGAGAAGAGAGGGATTTTCCATTGCCTCTCAAGCACTATGAAACATAATTTAAGGTCACACCCACTGCATGTGGGGGTGGGTCCTCCCACATGCTTGTAAAGTTTGGTCACCATCGGAGCATGTTTTGGTATGATGGCATGGGGATTTTCAACAAACAATATAATAGCCAAAGTGTTAAAAAAATCCAAAAACCATGAACATAAACTCAAATGCAATGATCCTCAATAATGAAAAAACTCATAATGATATAAACATTAACTAAGTACATTAGAGTGTGAGCTAACGCAACTACTCTGGGTTTAGCCACTAACTCAATAGATCAAGGGCCAAGGCATAATGAAAATGAGCTACCCCAACTAGTCTTAGATTAGTCACTGCCAGTAAATCTAAGTACAATGCAAGTGAGCTAACCCAGCTAGTCTAAGTTTAGTCACTTTCAATGGGAACCCAATCAATATCGTCTTCTCTTACTGGTGGTCGACGTTAAGTCACGACTCACTTTCAATGGGAACCCAATCAATATCGTCTTCTCTTACTAGTGGTTGACGTTGACATTGAGGCTGCTATGCACATTGAGGAGGTTATGCCGACCACGGGGGTCATTGAATATCTGCAGGGAGGTTTGCCTTAAAGGAAATATCATAAGCTGGTGCTAGTGTACTCAAGAGCTCACGAGTCCCATAAGTTATTATAGCCCTCTCCCTCTCTCTACGTTGTGCTACTGCAAGATGCCTCTGTCTCTGTAAACCCAAAATTTGTAATCAGAATGGTACATGCTTGCTACTCTATGCGTGTAAGCTTCTTTGCACGACGCTGTGAGGACACACTACTCATGGGAAGCAGCACTGCTGCCAACACCATCACTCGAGGTGCCACTTAGGACCAACACCACCCACATGCTCGTGTGCTATAAGCTGGCTCTCTTGAAGGACTCTCTGGTATGTATCAAACTTGTGTGCACTCCACTCAATCTCTGGAGGTAACTTAGGCTCCTAATCTCTATCATCATCGACGGCATCGAGTCCTAAGTTAGTAGTAGCTGAGGTAAAATCAAGTGGCCTGCCAGTCCTAGATTCTACTCGAGCGAAGCCTAGCCAAAAATCATCAATGCCAAGAACTTTGTATGTCACTAGGTCGATGCGTGCTCAGCAAGAGGGGCATGCCGAGAAGCGTGCTAGCTCTTGGGGGGTGATGCAAAACAAATGAAAAAAATATCCACATCCCAAAGCATATCCACAGTATCTCTAGAGGTAACTCAGGCTCCTAATCTCTATCATCGATGGTATCGAGTCCTAAGTCAGTAGTAGCTCTCAATCTCTAGAGGTAACTTAGGCTCCTAATCTCTATCATCGACAGCATCGAGTCCTAAGTCAGTAGTAGCTGAGGTAAAATCAAGTGGCCTGCCAGTCCTAGCTTCTACTCGAGCGACGAAGCCTAGCCAAAGATTGTCAATGCTGAGAACTTTGTATGTCACTAGGTTAATGCGTGCTCGGCAAGAGGGGCATGCCGAGAAGCGTGCTAGCTCCTGGGGGGTGATGTAAGACAAATGAAAAAAATATCCACATGCCAAAGCATATCCACCAGTATTGTCAATGTCCTCGAGGCATAGAGCGTAGCATGCATCGTGGAGGAATGGTGGTGCATCCTGAGGGAGAGGTCATAAAAAATCATGTGTAGTAACACGCTGTGGATATAGAGGCAAGTAAGGCATTGTCATGTCTGAAGATCTACTAAACTACTGTGACACAAAGTTGGAGTTTTGACTTTGGTGACTTCTTAGAATCAAAACACACTTGTATGAAACCTCACAGCCTCCTCATCTCTCTTTCTCTCTCTAGGTTAAGATAAAGATAAAAACATCAAAGGTGAGATCATAATTCATGGAAGGAAAGATGAAAGGCTCAAGAGAAGCAAGAATTTTCACCAGTCTTGCAGCTCCAAACAAGAGGGCACTTCTTTGTTTGAAGAAAATCTTCCGACTCAAGATTATGTGAATGGAAACATACAAGGAATGTTGGTAAGGTTCATCCGTTCGAATTGGGTGATTTGGACGGAGAATCTTAAAGTAAAAGAATATATCAATCACTTACAAGAGGATAAGATACATGGGATTTGCTTTTTGATAAGAGATTAAGAGGAATTAATCATTAAGAAGAAATAATGGCCAAAAGTCTATAAAAATAGAGATACACAGAGAATTGTAGTTTTCAATCCATAGAGACTGTACAAAAGAGAACTATATAGGTACGTAGAGCTTGAAGAGAGCTTTGTGCCTATATAAAAACTTTCAAAAAAGGGCAATCGAGCGAAAAGTTATGAGCATTTTACTACAAGACTATAAAACTACCAAAATTCGTTAGCAACTTTGGGAGAAATTTGGATCATCAATGAAGTAAAGGATTAAGAAATTAGTTGCATGAGTGGAGAGAGCATATAAAGAGATTCCTAACCATATGATCACTTTTAGAAAACAATACCCAAGTGATGAGTAATTACCGGTTGAAATTTGGGTATTAGACCACAAAAACTGCACTTCCGTCTCTTTGCATTTGCATGAAACCTCAATTTTCACATAGCCTCTTGCCTTTCATCTCCTTCATGATTCAAGCTAGAGGGTAAGGGTTAACATTGCACAGCGGACAATCGTAAAGATTTACGTATAGTACCCAAAGTCTTTCCACATGCTCATTACTGCTAAAACCATTAGTACCTCCAAAGGAGGGCAGCAATAAGGCAAGGGCTACCTTGAGAAGTCACAGGCCCACCAAGATAATAACTCCTTATCCCACTTATCATGAATCATAAAAGCGGTCCAAAATTGGGTTAAGCTTGAGGAGCTAATGCTAAATGAGACATTCACATGTAAAGAGAGTGTTTGAATAAGGATTTAAAGATAAGAGAATGAATCATAAAAGAGGTCCAAAATTGGGTTAAGCTTGAGGAGCTAATGCTGAATAAGACATTGATGCAGTGTAGAGATTGAATAGGTTAGTTCAAGCCTTAATAATTACTGCAGCTAACTAAAGTAAAGAATGTTTTATGCCAAATGTATTGTTCTTTTCCTAGAAGGCAAAAGACAACAGTTAATCGAGGGACTATTAAGTGGTATACTGAGCCTATGCTAAGTCAAAGATGTCGGTTCAACACTAATAAACCTAACATAATTATGTAGTGGCAGACTTTTGATATTGCTTAGTGTTTTGGTTTAATATTTTAAGCACAACGGAGACCATCCTGGATTAGACAAGCATTTCTCTTGGTGCCTTTTTGTCCTTTTTTTTTTTAATAGGGATCTCTTCAAGAGTATGTTTGCGCACCCGTGGTATGGCTATTCCTTACTACACAAGCCATTGGTCTGGAAAAGGTATAGACCTCCCTCGTCTACCATGAATAACAAGGCAATAGGCCACAAACATATACACTTTTCTTTTATTTTTGTCATGCCAATTTTTGTTATGGAATGTTTATTAGATTGTCCCTAAGCAATGTCCTAGTAAGGGCAAGATATCCACTGACGGTCCTATGATTAATTTAGTCTCTTTGTCCTAGGTCTGAAACTCTACCTTTAGCACAAAACACTAATCACTTTGTATTGCTAAACGGGTAAAAACAATTATGGTCAAACTTACACTATCAAGTCTAAAGCCACTAGAATGCTATCCCTACTCTAGACCAAAGGAGATGCATATTGCCATGCTTAGTAAAGTGAAATTTATAAACAATCAAGCAACAAGAAAAATACAAAAACATTAGAGATTGGCATGAGTTCACCTGTTTCTGTTAAAGCGCTGGTTGGTGAAGAATTGTTTGCACTTGATTGTATGACCTTCAGTTTTGCAGTACTGAAGCGGAAGATGTAGTTTGGTGCTTGTATCTGTTTTATTCCGACAAAACAAACTAAAGAGAAAGAAAATTAAAAAGACAAAAAATAAGAAACATTGGTGCTAAACACCGGATTTGGCGGAGGGGAAAAACCCAATGGGAAAAAGTGCCCTGGCTTCTAATTCTTATTAAGAGAGTACAAGTGCTAGTCTTGCACTGGGGGTGGATGTATGTCTGCATTCTCGGGTGGGTGGACATCAATAGCTTCAGGATGTAAAGATAACCCAGAACGTAATCCTACCCATGGAGTAGATGGCAAGGGAAGAAGTGCATCTTCACTAACATATGGTATGGGCACAGTAGGAAGGCTAAAGAGGCACCTATGGTTTTGAAACCGTTCTAAAGACTCACTCACATTGAGCCAAGACTGACATGTAGATTCATGGGGAAGAAGAACCTGCAAAATGGGAGGGGTGTCCTCGCGCCATATTTGAGCTCTTTCCTCTTCCGAGAGTCTTTGTTGGTTGGGTCCACGTTGCGGCATCATAATTGCCCAGAGATTATGTCGTTGAGGTGTGACCCCCATGATCTGCTGCATCATACCAATGCCATAGCGACGGAAGTATGTGCGACACTGCCAACATATATGGGAAGCATTCCCCAATACCATACGAGCACATTCGTGCGACAGTGTGGAAACGGATGATGTTGCTGGTAGTATAACTCCACAAATGGTCTTCCACAGGAATCCTCACCCACTGGGGCATAAAAATACCGGGAGTGCGTCTGAAAAGGTACAATGCTGTAGCCCCCTTGTGATGGTCAGGGTGAGTGCTATCTAGGTCCAAAGATGGACTGCATGTGTCCAGCCAAGTCTCCATTTGGTTATTCTACACAACACATAAGGGAGTGTTCAGATTTTTTTTAATTTAATGCAAGTTGAACGAAGAATGCTAGTATGTACAGGCATGACGGAAATAGAGCTAATAGATTCGATAGATGAATTGCGAAAAAGTAGCTTTTGTAGCATGATAGCTCTTTCAA
This sequence comes from Cibotium barometz, assembly GCF_041138505.1. Lineage (NCBI taxonomy): Eukaryota > Viridiplantae > Streptophyta > Polypodiopsida > Cyatheales > Cibotiaceae > Cibotium > Cibotium barometz. The sequence goes on along the minus strand of NC_141092.1, from coordinate 31,503,294 downwards.
AAATGAGTTTTCTTTTGGATGTAACATTATGCAAATTGTTTTTGGGGTGTTGACGTATGGCACAGGTTCCTTTTTGTTGGATTTTTTGGTACCCATTTCAGAGTACGTGCAAGAGATTGAAGTTTAGTCGGAGGTGAGATTTTAGCAATAGGCATAGGAAATGCATTGGGACAAATAGGAGGAGGTGTGAATGGAGATGTTTGAACACTTCTGAGCTTTGGCAACTATATGGCAGCTGTGTTCTTGCCATCCCATTGGGCTTTCAAAATTTTCTTGGGTCTTCAGAGTGCCCAACTCTAACACCTATGCCTGTAGATTTATGGCTAGTAATGTAATTTGATTAGGGAAAGAGTAGAATATCGACGACATTCCAAATAGTTAGAGTTGTAGGAAGAACGCTCTTTCCTTGATAGTCAGGGAGTCTACTTGTGTAGGAGCCTGATTGAAAGTTGTCAGCTTTGTAAGACAAACTTTGACATTGCTTGTGTTTTGAGGAATAGACTCTGAACTTGATTCGGTTGTAATATCCTCCTTTTGATGTGTTGCCTCTAAGATAGAAGTGAGTAAAGGTACCCACTTGCCTTTTTCTTCCCATGTCAGTTTGGAGTATCCCTTCCTGTTCGAGGCCTTCTGATGATGTCTGATTGACGTGTCAGCTTGTGTTTCCACCTGGACTCTTTCAGGCTTGGTAAGGCGTGGTTTCCAGTATTGATTTGGTTTCTGTAAGTGAGGTGGTATTGACTGCTTTTGTTCTTGAGTAGATTCAAGAACATGATTATGTTTTGCTGCAGTAGTCCCTGCATTCTTCTTTGGTAGCCACAAGGTAGTAGCACCCTCGTAGTAGCCTTGTGCTTGCAGAACCTTCTTTGGGATCCACCGTTGTTGAGTGGTCTTGTTGGAGGTGAAACTATTGGCTCTAGTGAACCTCCTCTTTAGCTTTGTATTCCTTGGATGTTCCTTGGCAGCATTGGGTCTTGGCTTGCAAGCTACTTTAGGTAACCATATTTGAATTCTAAGTGCTTCCCCCCTTCCGTAGCCTTGTGCATATAAGAGAGATGTTGGCACATGCCATCCTTGAGTATTGTCATTGTCATTATTCACCCAAATCATTGGATCTTTTGAGGTTGTCTCTATCACAGTAGTGATGGTCTCCACCTTTTGAAAAGATGGGAGTGCCGAAGCACTTGATCTTGTAAGGTGAGTAGAATTTAACAACAAGGTGTATTGTCATGAGTTCTAGTCCATACCGCATCTAGTGGTTCTAATCCATGATCTGCCTAGAACAACATCCACCACTGCTTGGCTCTTGTTAGCAACATAAAAAGTCACGTGCATAGAATGATCCTGAATGGACATATTAATACAGCACTTGCCTAGGGCTGGGGTTTCATCACCAGAGAAACTCTGGAAGTTCAATGATGCATTGGTGAGAAAAGGTTGGCCTAATGATGTCCAAGATTCATAAGACAAAACATTACAGTCGGCTCCCGAATCTATAAGTGCAGACGCTGCAAAGATTGCTCTTTGAGTAGGGATCCTTCCTTCAATATGAAAGGGATCTACAAAGTCTTCATCATCATTCAAGTGGATGGCCATGATAGCTGCCTTGCGGCGCTCTCGTGCTAGTGCTACTCTAGCCTTACCTTCTTCTTTTGCTTGACTTTGTAACAAAGCTTGAGCTTTTTTACGTGTCTGACTAGCATGTATGCGTATCAGCATATCATCTGTTAGAGGTTCTTCATAGCGCTTCAAGCGGCTACCATTGATGAAGTTAGTCATTGGCTCTCCATCTAAGGTTTCCAACCTTACTGCACCACTCGCACTAAGCTCGTTGATCTCACAAATGGACCAAGTCCTTGCATTTTCAGCTTGCGTTTTTGTTTCTTCAATGTGTAAAGCAACACTAGATCACCTCTCCTGAAGCGACCTTTCTTCACATGCATATCATGCCAACGCTTTTGGCGTCGTTTTTCAGCATACATGCCAATGACTGCCAATAGCCTGTCTTCATCTAGCCTCTCCAATTCATCGATCCGTGTAGAGAATACATGATCTGTCCACTCAAGTTGTTTTGCAACTCAAAGTGTAGGTACAATAAATTCTATCGGAAGGATAGATCGGAAGGATAGTATCTAATCCAAAAACTAGATTGAAAGTTGTCGTACCTATGGATGTTTTGTAAGCAATTTGGTAAGCCCATAGAACTGAGTGAAGTTTCTATTCCCAATCTGTTCTATGTCCCTCAACAATCTTTGTAAGCGCAGTGCAAAGAGTCTTGTTTGTGCTCTCAGCTTGACCATTTGATTGCGGGTGATAAGGCGCTGACCTCTTATGGATGACCATAAAGTCTTCCAAAAGAAAGGTAATGACTTCATTGATAAAATGCACACCTTGGTCACTCACAATCTCAATAGGTAAACCGTAGCATGTAAACACATGTTCGTATAAAAACTTTGCAGTGGTCCTAGCATCGTTTTTTACTGTAGCTTTTGCTTCTACCCACTTTGTAAGATAATCTGTGGCTACAATGATATACTCAGCATGTGTATGGCGTGTTGGTGGTTTAATCGGTCCCACAAAATCAATTCCCCATTTTGCAAAAGCTCTAACCCCCATAATTGGTCTCAATGGCATGTCCTCATACTTGGTAGGAGGTTTGGCTCTTTGACATTGATCACATCGTTTGACATACTCTGTTGCATCATGAAAAAGCATAGGCCACCATAGTCCTGACCATAGTATAAGTTTGGCAGTTGTTTCTCCACAAAAATGTCCACCCCCAACTCCTGAATGTGCATGAGTCAATACGCTAAGGTAGTCACTCTCATAAACACAAGTCTGCAGGTTTCCATCTTTGCCCCTTTTGTACAGCTAGCCTTCAATAATCTGAAAACTCGCTGCTTCTACCTCTATGGCTCTCTTTCTATGCCTAGGCATCTTATCGTTCGTATGACCCTGCGTCAAATACTTCACAATGTACGAACTCCAATTGGGTGTTGTTGAAATATAAAATAGAGTCACATGAGGAATGGGTTCCCTTTGTTGACAAGTTTTACAATTCCGTACGTACTCTTCTGTATCAGCATGAAGTGTTGGCCACCAATATCCTTCCCACAAAACTCTTTTAACCGTATCCTTTCCAGAGACATGTTTGCCTCCTAAGCTCACGTGGACATATGAGATAATCTCATCATATTGATCAGGGTCAGGGCATAGATGAAGTATTCCATCTTTTCCTAATTTATACAGTCGTTCAAAAAGAAGCTTATAAGGAGGACAATGCTCTATGGTCATTATCTTTTCATTGGTGGGACTAATGGAGTTAACAAATCCTTTGTTAAAGCTTGAATGATGGGTTCTGCCCATCTTGGTGCCGTCTCAACCAAGAATAGAGTAGCATCAAGAATATCATCATCTATACCAATGGGTGCTTCTCCTGAAGTTATCCTAGAAAGATGATCAGCCCGTTGATGCATTTTTTCCTTCTTTACCGCTACTTCAAATTCAAATTCAAGTAGAATAACAAACAAGCGTACAATCCTTCCGGTTGCACATGGCTTGTTTACAAGGTAAAGCAAAGCTTGATGATCTACGAAGAATGTAAATTTGTTGGCCAAAAGGTAATGCCGAAACTTCTTCACAGCATAGATCATAGCTAAGCCTTCTCTTTCTGTTGTGGTATAATTCTTTTCAGCACTATTCAACTGGTGGCTAGCATATGAGACTGGAAAGTCCATTTTGTTCGTGCCTGGTTGAGCTCGCCTGGTTGAGCTAAAATATAGCCAATTGCAAAAGCCGAAGCATCTATATGTACGTGGAATAAATTATCCCAATTCGGCGACCTGAGAATAGGTGCCGTCACTAATGCTTTCTTCAGCTTTTCAAAGGCTTCTTCACAATCCTCTGTCTATTCAAATACAACAAGGAGTGCGTATAATGGCCATGCTATTTCAGCATACATGTAGATAAATCTACGATAGTAGCCGCAATGACCCATGAAAACTTGTACCCCTTTTGCATTGTAAGGTCTAGGTAGCTCAACAATAACAGCTATCTTTTCCGCATCCGTGGATATACCATTCCTAGACACAATGTGGCCTAGAATCTTCCCTTGCCTAACCATAAACTTGCATTTATCAGGGTTAAGGCATATGCGATACACTCTGCATTTCTCAAAGATTTTTTTGAGATGCTCTATGTGTTCTTCTCTGTCGATGGAATGCACACACAAGTCATCCATGAATATTTCAAGAAATAATTGCAGGTATTCTTTGAACGCATGGCTCATCAACCTTTGAAAGGTGGCTGGAGCGTTAGTCAAACCAAAAGGCATGACTCTATATGCAAACACTCCCCATTCTGTAGCAAATGCGGTTTTGTGTTGATCCTTGGGATCAATAGATACCTGGTTGTAGCCTGAAAATCCATCAAGAAAACTGTATGCCTTCTTACCAGCTACCCTCTCCAATACATGATCAGTGAGTGGAAGCGGATAGTGGTCCCGGACAGTAGCAGCATTCACTTTCTTTAGATTGACACATACTCGTAGTTTTCCATTCTTCTTAGGTACTACCACAATCGGTGAAACCCATTCTGTATGTTCAATCATAAATAAATTCAGCCAGCTAACAGCTTGTCAATCTCTTCTTTGATCTTTTTGGTAAAATTATCGTTATACGTATAAGGACGCTGCTTGGACAGCTTGGCATCCTCTCGCATGGGAATTGTATGTTGGTAGATCTTTGGATCTACCCCCTTAAGGTCTTTGTAACTCCAAGCAAATATATTTCGATACTCTCTCTCAGAGTAGAGATTAGCAATTCTTCCTCCGCTTGGGTTAAGTTTGTGGCAATCCACACGTTACGTGGCTCTTCCCTTGGTTCTGCCAGGTCTATTTTCTTGGCGTCCTCAGGGCCATCATAGGAAACTCCTGGTTCCTTAGGTTTCTATCGAATAGGTTGTTGCAAGACTATTTTCCGATCTTGTATGGTGAATTTCTTGAAGTTTGAGGGGATATTTGTGGTATCCTCTTCTTCCTTTGAGTCATCACTCATGGAAGACCATGCTGCTTTTAGCATTCTCTTCCGTTCTTGCACTAGAGCTTTACGCTCCACTCTCGTCATGGTGCTTCCGTTCTTGCACTAGAGCTTTACGCTCCACTCTCGTCATGGTGCTTTGTTCAGTCGACTGAATGCTTTGAAGCCTTATATTTTAGCTTCGGTTTTCGTTTCCTCTTCTTCTTTGGGTTGTCACTCTCCTTCTCGTTTAGCTTTTGCACTAATTGAAAGCCGTATCTCCATTTCATCTCGTCTTTGATACAATCATCAGCTCCTAAGTAGTACAAGTACTCATTCTTCCCTACAAAGGTTGGAGGTGGAATAAAGTCTTCTTTATCCACATCTTCTCTTTCTTTTTGTTGTTGTTGTCTCTTTTCCTTGACTTTCTATTTGCGAAACTTCTAGTGATTCTTGCAAAACTTACATTTCGGTTTGTCACTAGGAATACTCAGCAAGACCTCTCTGCCCTTTAACAACAATCTTATTCAGGGAATATGGCATCGTCATTAGAATCCTTCCCATCAGAGGATTCTAAGCATCTATCCTCATCTCCTTTGTCAGCTGAGCTGTACTCAAGAGGGGATACTTCTTCTACAGATACCATATCTCCTAGCAATAATGATTTGTTTGCTTCATACCTAGGGGCTTCTTGAGGTTCCTCTACATAGATCGGTCTTAGCATTCTTACGGGAATAATGTCATACCCATCTGGATCACAGAACTGTGTTTGCCTTGGCAATGCACAAGTGTCTATGGTAGCTAAAACATGGTTCCATTCTAAGGGATCTATCAAGTTCTCAGGAAAAGGTATAGGGATATACGCCTCATCCGTCACACTTCTATCTATGGTAACATTTCCAGGTTACAAGTCCCGACAAGATGCTCCACAGATCCATAGATCAGCTCTTCCTTCAGACATAGTTGCTCTCGATGCTTCTGAAGAAGTGGAATCAAAGGAGAGTGCGTCACATCTCGATAAGCATGGTTTTTTAGATTCACCCTCGTGGGGTTACATTCTCATGTCTGAGGTACAAGTAATTGTAACCCTAGTCTTGAATCATTTTGAATTGGCGCATGAATGGCCTTCCTAGGATCACTTCGTAATTTGTGTTCTTGCCAAAGTCTACAATAGCAAAGGTATGTCTGTACTCAATGCCACATGACTTGACTATAACGATCTCAAGCAATCCTATGGGACTCTCTAAATTTCCGTTTGCCAATTGCAAACTCATCCTTGTACTTCTAATTGCAAGTTTTCCCCACATTTCCCATACAATTTTTGTTGCTATACTCACCCCTGTTCCGCTATCTAGAATAGCTATAGATTCAATCTTGTTGATCTCCAGAGAAAGCGTAGTATTTCCTTCATCGTCTTCATAATGCTTTTCAACTTTGTTCATAGGAATCGGAATTGTTTGCTTAAGCATTAGCTCAGAAACCTTTGCCTTCAACAACTCCTTAACCTGAATGTTATGGTTCCACAATCCTTGCTCAGTTAATTGTGTAGCCACTTCTCCCCACAATCTTGGCCTAAGCTTTAAGAACTCTGCGAGTGGAATGGTACACGTAACTGGTGCCGACATCATTAAAGCTTACAAACTCCCTATGTCTCGTTCCTGATGAGGTTGTCGTGTCATTGATGGTACTCGCATGATTTGGCTATGTGCTTCGTACACTCGTAAATATGATTTGGCTATGTGCTTCGTACACTCCTAAATATGAGGGCAGTGTCTTGCATGTGAGCTTGTTGCTCCGAGCTGAGACAACAGTCTGAGCATCATCTGGTAGAGATAAAGCATCAAATTCTTAAACCCTTTGATTCGAGAATTCTACTATAGAAAACGGTGGTGACTTGTCAGTAGGTGCTAGATCCTCAACTTGTTTTTGCACCGCTTCCCACATCTCCCTTGCTACTGCTTCCTCTATTTCAGGAATTTCATCTCCAAAATCTGCGGTAGTCAATGGTTTTGACTCATCTGCATTGGTATGAGGTAAATCATCTCCTTCACGCATTTCTGGAAAATGTAGAGATACAACTTCACTTCCCTTTTGCATGCTTGGCGTGGCTTTTGGTATCGTCTCTAAGTTAGGCTTCAGAGAAGCAGGTCCTCTTGCGTACATAGGTGGTGTGCCATCTATTAGAGTCTGAGTATCCCTAATCAACTGCTTATGGATAGCCAAGTTGATTGTCTCTCACGAGGGTTGGGATATTCTTGCAGCTTCTTAGGCAGCTCGGTCAGAGCTGTGATCCTACTATTATACGCTTGAAGCGCTGCATCTAAAGGCTCGTACACCTTGTCCACAAGGACTGATCCTCCTGAGCTTTCCTCAGACTCAGATGCTTTTCCCTTTTGCTCATTTTGAGTTTTCTCTCCTATTTGTTTTGTTTTCAACATTCCTTCTAGCTCTTTTGGGATAATTCTGCTCCTTCGACTTCTTACTCCTCTTGCTACGTGGTTTACATCGAGTTGATTTCTTTCTCTCTTTTCCATCTTTGGATAGAACCCTAATCTCAGAGGGTTTCTCAACAACCTCTTTGACATTCTTTTGCGCTTGGGCTCTAGTCACTACTCTTAGCGACACTAGTTCGTTCTCCTCCTCAGATGTCGTGGGTGATGGAATCACTTCAACATAGTTGAGGGGCGCTTTAGCTTTTTGTGCTGCCGGATCAGCAGGCTTCAACAAGCAATCCTTTGGTAGATGGTCAATGCTACACCCTTGGCAAAACCTCTCTATAGGTGGAGACGTAGATGTTGTGCCTATGTTAGCTAAGAGGGGTCGTTTCTTGTTTGGACATTCTCTCGCCCAATGTGGCCCACCACATTCGTAGCATGGTCCTGTTTGTTGCGTGGGGTATAGTCTCTTTGTAGAATATGGTCCTGGATAACCTTGAGTATTGGTTGGCTGAGATCCTATAAGCATCAAAGAGCTTGGGTCTCCATTAAAGTCATGAACTAGGCTTGGTCCGGTTGGGTTCTCAAAGTAGGGTTCGACAAGAGGATGCTCCACTCTGATGTAGTATGGTTGAGAGCTAACCATCTCCATTCCTAATTCAGGATTCTCATATTCCACATATCTAAAGGAAGCTGTGCCAGGTGGAGGAGGTTGAGCTCCTAGCACCGGCCGTGCTTACTCTTGAGCAACTGAGGTTCTCTCATGGTTCACAACTTGCTGTCTAGGTACAGAGTTGGCTGCTTGTTCCCTTTGTATCCTTGCAATGTGATTGCAGTCCGAAGTCACATGTGCGTAGTTCCATTTACAAAGCTAGCACCACTTCTTTGTTGGTTGATTGCCAACCAATGGTGAGAAGGTTGGGCACTGCTCGGTTTTATGGTTACCTCCACATCCTCCACAAATGTAGGGGCCTGTAGGTACAGTATGCATGTATGATGGTTGGGGTTGGTAGGAAGGTCTGTAGTATTGCCCCATCTTTTTCAATACTATCTCGGCAATCTGATCTGGATTAACTAATGACACACTAGAGTCAGAGCCCTTCCCAGAGCTACGTTTATTGTCTAGATGACTATCTTGGTTTCCCATGCCAGTCATGTCAAAGTTGTCATCGTAATCCATGGCATCCATGTAACACTCATTGAAGATGACATGCTTCTTTGCGTACAAGTGAGCATGAAGCGTCTTGTTTCGTAAGCCTTCCAGGAAGATAGAAATTAATTTTCCTTGGCTTGGCTTCTCATCGCGTCAGGGCATCGATTAATGTACTGCTTTAGCCTATTTACGCAATCTCGCACAGATTCTTGATCTTTTTGCTTAAAAGCGTAAATTTGGGCTACCGCATTGTGCTTAATTCCCATTTTTGAAAACGCAGCTATAAAGCTCTTTTCCAGCCCATCAAAAGATCGCTTTGCCTCAGGCTCTAAAGTCTGAAACCATGATAAAGACTTACTCTCTAGTGTCAAGCCAAATCCTTCGATTTGCGTATGCGTATACGTGACTTGCTCCGCATGTATAGCTTGCTTAAAAGCTGCTATATGATCATATGGGTCACCGGATCCGTCATACTTCTTGAAAAGCTTTTGCAGTGCAGATGGTCTCACTTTTCTAGAATATTCATCGTCATGTCTCCTATATGAGTCTCGGTCTCTAACTCTAGGCTCTTTAAATGTCAGTTCTCTTGGTCTATGGGGTTCTCTTGGAGGTACATATCCACTTGCTCGTGGTCTTTCTTCTCCCCTAGATTCTCTAATAGCCACGGGTCTCCTTGTAGGATCAATCGTTGGAAAGACTGGTCCTTTAGCAGTTGTTCGCATGGAAGGTGCTGGTCGAGCCACACTTGGGGTTCTAGCCCATGGTGGTGCTAGTGTTTCTCCTCGAAAGGCAGATTCATCTGGACATGCCGTGTCTAAGGTAGACACCTCAGTGAAAAGGGGCCTTCCTTTCCATGTCATTTTCCTAACCTCTGGCCATTCAAGGGTTCTAAAGTCGTTTCCCCATCTATCATGAACACGCTTAGTGAAACCTTCTAGATGCTCTACAGTTATTGTATGCGTGACTGGAAGCTCTAAGCTCGGATGCTTAGTGGTTGCATAGTAGGTTTCTACCACATCCATATACACCTCTTTAATTGGGTCGTCTTGATAGATTTTAACTACTGGAATTTCTTTTACTATGTCCCATGGGTTTTTCTTGGTCTCTTTTTCTTTTCCCGTTCTTTCTCTATCCTCCCAATTCTTGTCGGAAAACAATTCTTCAAGTAAAGAAATGGACGTACCAGGTCTGCGCGATGTTCCTGGCACATTTGGGTCCGATGGAAGCTCCTTCTTCTGCTTTGCTTGTGCGCTAGGTTGAAGTACACCCAAAGCATCCACTTGTTCAGGATTTTTGGTGACCTCGTAGCGTACTCCATTTCTACCCATGTACATATCGTCTTGGTAGTTTACCCATGGTGTTGGTTCAAACGCAGAATGAATGTCTGCAATTTTAACAACAAATCAGCTCATGGGATCTTTGTAGATCTCACGCCATGCGCGTTTGTATACAAGAAATGGAGTCTCATGCTATCAATCAACTCCCCATCTGGGATTTCAAATGGATTAGCAGAATCTGCCATACCAATGGGTGTGGATGGTCTATTCATGCCAAATGACTCGTTTACATCCATTGAAATATCACTCGCGGTTCTTGAGAGGCTCTCTGTTTGAGACTCCGATGATTTCTCGAGAATGCTCTCCAAGTTGCCAACAACTGATTGAGTGCCGCTCCCTTGAGTGGTTACCCTAGATGGTACACTAGTGTTACGTCCCCCTAGTATTGTTCCCGAGCGTAGATGCAACCGTATGCTGCAGTGTCCAGTTTTTGAATTTATATATATATATATATATATATTTAAACCCTACCTAACCACTAAATGCAACTAACATGAATATGTGTGTAAATACATATTTTATTTTATTTTATTTTTTTAAAATAATTACACAAAAATACGAATTATGCTAAAAATACTAATTATGCAAATTACACTAATTATGCAAAAAATTACAAAAATTTTAAAAAAATAAAAAATATGCAGAAAATGTGGACTCCAAAGAAAACACATAATTTAGTGTTTAGGGCTGAAAGAAGACTACCCAGAGCTTCCGTGTGTTACATTGGTATCAGAGGCTCAGCCAGGCTAAACGCTGATTCAGTCCCATATGATGGTGTACAGGTCCAAGGTACAAGAAAGTACACGGATTCGAAGCCCACCAAGGCAAGAACACAGATCGGGAAGAACTCCCAGGAGGTTTGTTTTGGTGGTGTTCCACAGTGCTAGATGGGGATGGCAGTGCCGTGAGCCAGATAGGTTCTCAGGCAACGGTCCCAAGGGAGGTTGATCCTCCAAGGGTGATGTGAGAGTGCCAGACTCAGTTCCAGGAATGAAGACCAAGACGGTGTTCAGAGTCAGGACAGGAATGGATTGTGGACTAGAGGAAGACCAGATGCATAGATCTTTATCAGAGAACAGAGTGGTTTGGAGAACAGGCTGGGTTTTCAGAGAAAAAGGTTTGCCAGGGATGGATGATGACAGAGGGACTTCGGGACAGGATTGGGATGATGACAATCATCCAAGAGCAGGTTGGATTCCCGTCATCAAGTTTAGCAGAGGGGGATGTCATGTGCATCATAGATGCCATGGACAATCTTAGGGCTAGATCCAGAGGGGGCAAACAGATAAATAGTATGAACCAGATAGAGTCAGAGTGTGGAGCACAAGATACAGAAGTGGCCAGGTTGGACTTGGAGAAAGACCAGGGGAAGGGGCAGTCGGCTGAGTATAGGAGCTGTCGGCTGAACCAGAAAGCAAGGTGGCTGAAGGCGCATGATGACAAGGCAAGATAACCTGTCGGCTGAATTAAGAGGCATTTAATTCATGTATGACTAGCCGACCAGCAATCGGCCAGTTTACCAGCAGTCCAAGAAGTCCAAAAGGAGGTATAAAAGGCAAAGGGTGCTCCTCATTGTAAGCATTCAGCCCACTAGGGGTCTGAGTCAGTAGGGTCCTAGTCTAGGGTAGAATCTTGGGTGTTTTACCACCTTTTCAAGAAGGCAGCCAAGGGCTGCAGATATGTACCTTTTTGTACCATAGTATATACCGAATTTCTAGCACTTCTCTCTCTCTCTCTACTCTCTCTCTACCTGCGTTTTTGCATCAGATGGTGCGTTTTTGCATCAAAAGGTTTCCAAGAGTGTTTAGGGCTGAAAGAAGACTACCCAAAGCTTCCGCGTGTTACAATTATGCATAAGGCAGCTATGTGTAAGCCTATATGCATAAAAGGCTACGCATAAGGTCTCTTTCATAAGCCTATATGCATAAAGGGCTATGCATAAGGGCTATTATGCATAAGCCTATATGCATAGTCCTATACACAGAAGGGTTATTTTATAAGCTTATATGCATAAAGGGTATGCATAACCCTTATGCATAAGCCTATTGCAAAACCCTATGCACAAGCCTATATGCATAAAGAATATGTATAAGGGTTATGCATAACCCTATGCATAAGGGCCATGCATAAGCCTATACACATAAGGGCTATACAATTGCCTATATGCATAAGGGTATGAGTAAGCCTATTGACCCAATCCTAATCCCCAGCACCCAAGGGTGCAAAAACAAAAAGAGTAGCATAAGAAAAAAATGAAAAAAGAGGGCTTACCTCTTCTTTGAGAAGCTGTATGAGTCCAGTAGCCTAAACACTTAATAATTCCAAGCTTGAATAAACATACAAAAAGAGAAGAAGCATAAGCCTTAACCCTAAGCCTATACATAAACCCTAAACCCTAAACCTATACATAAGCAAGAAACTTGAAGCTCTATGCATAAGCTTCAATCTCTTTGTCTAAGCTTAAGCCTTTTTCATAGATATTGAGCATAATTCTTAAGCTTATGCACAAGCCTTAAGCTAGATGCATGTATGCTTAAATCTAATCTAATTATAACCCCAGTACCCAAGGGTACAATTATCAAAAGCAAAGCAAATGAAAAAAAAAAAGAGAAAGGTGAAGAGCTACCTGGAATCTCAACAAATTAGATGCTGCAAAACAAACATACAATTAGAAGCTACACATTAGAGACAAACACAAAAAAACACATAAAACAAGAGATGGATGGGGGAAGGGAGAGGACACAATTAGAATCTGCATATTAAAGAAACAAGAAATGGATAGGAGAAGGGAGATAAGTGGGTACCTTTAATTTTTTAAGGAAGATTTCCCTGGAGTTTTTGAAAATGCTAATAATGAGGCATCGCGGTTGTATTAAAAATCCCCACTGTCCAAATAAGCGTCAATACAAGCACCGATACACGTGTCGATACAAGCGACGTAAAGTTTTATTTCGACGTGGGTTTCAACATTTATATTGATGCTTATATAGACATCAATTTCAACACAGGTTTTGACATCTATTTCGACACATATCCACGCCTGATTAAGTTCATTTTTCACATTCAAATTTTGAATTCTTTACAACCTACCACATTTCCATAAAAACAAGAATATACCAATCCATCCATGCATGAAGTATAAAAGAATCTCCCCCTCATTTTTACCCACATTCACATGTGTATTCAACATACATGGAGTCCGTGAGTGCTATGAACCTTTCAAATTTTGTTGATTTAGAAGAGAAAATGTTGTGCTCATGCAACACGAGCAAGCTTTTAAGGATTCGGATCAATTTATAGAACATGGCATGGTGGACATGATAGATGTCTTACACGACACAAGTCATGAAGTAAACGATCATGACGTAGAAGACATCAGATGATGTGTAGAGCATGCTTCTCGAGAGGAGAAAGAGCTATGTAAGCTTGCTGGCCTACCACTTTACCATGGAGAATGTGTTTGAGTTCTCTGCACTTGCCTCTCTACATTGAACATGCAATAAATATATGGGTGGTCTGATACAAGCGTTCCAAAACTTATGGGGTATGTGCCCCTTACCCTCTCTATATTTCACATGCTTCCATGAATGAATGTCTTGTCTTTCTCTTTTACTATTCGTTCAATTATATCATACAGGTTATTGAAGGATCAAATTCTACAAGAAGACAATGAGATGCCTTTGGACCGTGTACATGCAAAATCAATGTTGCACTCCATAGGGATGGACTATAACACACACCATGCTTATCCGAATGATTGTATTCTCTTTCGGCATGAGTACCCCACTCTTCAACGAGTGTCCATGATCTTGTTTCATCAAGATATAGGCAAGATGTCCAAGGACAAAGGGTGCCTGCTAAAGTCTTATGATACTTCCCTATCATTTCACATATTCAAAGAATGTTCAAATGCAAATGTGTTGCATCTTTAATGACTTGGCATCCAAACACTAGTTCCACAGATGACGTTATGTGTGTGCTCACTAATTCTCCAACATATAGGCATATCTAAGAGAAGTGGGTGGACTTTGGGGAAGAGCCTCATCACATTCGTCTCGGAATAGTAATGGATGGAGTCAATCCATTTGGCATATGAAGTTCATCATGGAATACATGGTCCATTTGCCTAGTGAACTATAGCTTGCCATCATGGTTAGCAATAAAGAGGGGGCACCTTTTACTTTCCTTGATAGTTCCAAAGAATTACAAGGTTAAGAACATGGATGTTTACTTGGATCCATTAGTTGATGAGCTACACACGTTATGGGATGGTATCCAAGTTCATGATGTGCCTAAGCATTTTGAAAAGGGATGCAATGGTGCGAGGAATACTTATGTGGACCATGCATGATTGATCGAGCTATGGAGAGTGCTCTGGTAAGTTAATTATTCTAAGATTTCTTGATCTAATTTGATTTCATGATTTTGATCATTTTTTATTATTTGCATATCTCATCACAATGATTATCATGTTTGGCAAGGGATTTCAATATCTGGTTGTATTGTGTGCCCTATATATGGGCTTGGATTAGAGGCTCCATACTCAACAGCTTTGAAGAAGGTTGTACATGAGGGCCACAAAACGTTTCTCCCCAATAACCATGAGTTGCGATGATAGACATTTCTATAGAGGCCTCCTCGTGTGCTAAAGCCAAGTGACTGGAGTAGGGCATGGGAAGTGGATCCAAGTTGTTCACCCCCACTAGAATGAAGTGGTTATCCATCTTGCATCTACTCCCATATTGGAGTGATCTTTTAGTCAATCATCTTCTTGACCCTATGCACATTTTCAATAACATAGCCTATATGCTTTGGAAAACCATCACAAAATGGGAAGGTGATTCTCCCTAGAGCACCTTGGGTCTTAACCAAAGAAGAGCAGCAATGTAAAGAAGTGCATAAGTGAGTTTCGTACTCCCACTGGTTGTATGCATTGCTTGAAGGGAGTATTCACAAAGGATGAAGAGCTTAGTATCTTAAAGTCGCATGACTGCACAAAATCTTACAGTTTGTGCTGCTAACAACCATTAAGAATTGCCTTGGTGAAGACATAAGAGCGACAATGTACAAGATTAGTGCAATGGTACGATGGATATAAAAGAAGGATATTAGAATAAATACGTTGAAAGCAGCTCGTCTAAACTCCATTAAAGCAGTTACAATGGTGGAGAAATTCTTTCTAACAAGTTTCTTGACCATTCAATTGCACCTACTTGTTAATGTGGTTGACAAGGTTGTTATAGCAGGTGTTGTTCATAGTCGATGGATGTTTTTCCTCAAGAGATTTATGAAGACACTGAAAGGTTTTGTTCCTCAGAAGCTCGACCTGAGAACCATATGGCAATGGGATGGTGTGTTCAAGAATCTCTTATATACATAACATAATTTCTTAGTACGTTAGACCCTTATATGACACGATTGTGGACACGGGAAAAGGATGATCGGCTCATTGGGGAAGAGCCCTAAGGACAAGGGCTTGAAAGAACAATGGATATGGCATTGAGAGAGAAGATTAATAAATTTTTTATCCTCAACTCAAGTGCTATGGAGAAATGAATTGAGAGAGATAGCCTAGCAAAGAGGGAAAGAGACCAAGATTGTTTGAATTTTAGAAAGAGTCGAACAACTAGAGCATTGTCATACCCACATTCACTTGCTCAACTTTTATAATTTCCTTCTAGTAGATGGCTTGAGCAAATCATACAACAAGCAAAACAGAGTGGCGGCGCGGCGAGGTTATAAGCAACAAGGAGGAGGAGCTTGCATATGGTTGTGATTACCATGTAAGTGAGTTTTTTATATGTACACAAGAAACCGTAATACATAGTCTTGTATAAGTTTTTATTCTTGATACAATTTTATGATCTTGTTTTGCTTGCATTATCTCGCAAATTTGGTGCACTTTGATCACGCAGTCAACACTTTTGGGTGAAGTGAATAGATAAGAATAGAACAACATTTACTTGCGGTGTCAAAGTAAATTTTATGCAAGAAAGTAGTTCAAGTGCAAGTGATCTAAGTATGAAGTTGGAATGCTTGATTATTGTGAAACAATACAAGACATTATCAAGGTTGGGTTCAAAAAGTTTTCTATGTTCATTTTTTATGTGAAGTGGTTTAAGGTAGTGAGTCAAAGACCACAAGCAACACTCACTACCAACCATGCACAAAGAAAAGAGCGGATTTTATCAAGTAGACTCCACAAAGATGTGGACAAACTAAGGGGACACATTTGTGCTACCAGAGCATTATGAGCAGGTCGTCTTCAAGGTGGACCCGAGAGATCACAGGTTGTTTGCAATCCAAAATGATCCACGCAGTAAAAAAATATTTGAAGATATGGAAGTTTCAAATGAAGTAAAAGTTGAGGAACTCACTCAAGAAGCACAAGAAATAGATATTGATGCAATTGAACAACTAGAAGAAAGATCAAATCACGATATAATAATTCAACAATTACTAGCACTTGAACGAGAAGCAAACACAACAACTAATCTGGAATTCGAAGAAGAAAGAGAAGAACAAATTTCAACACAACCACCCCTAATGCATGGAATAGAAGAGGACGATACGGAGGCTACACCTATTGACGAAGATGTAGATGGAGAGGTATTTCTAGAAATAGATGTATTCGGAGCCATAGATCTAGCTGAGGATAAGAGAGTCGATGATGAACTATAACATCTTATTTCAATTTTATTTACCAAGAAATACTTGGTTTTTATCAATATTTTCTTTTTCTTTGCACTTAATTTGTTTAAGAAGTCTAACGACGTTTATATCGACGGCATGTAAACCATCGATACCAAGCATCGGAAATGGGTCATCCTGTAGTAGTGGTAAGCTTATGTATGTATATGCATAAGGATTAACTCATCTACAATCACGATTACAACTCATAAAAGACAGGCATATTACCCTTCTACAAGTGGCCTAGGTCATAAAAATTCACCATCCCGGTGAATTAATATATCAAAGAGACAAAGCTATTGTCAACGCTAATGTTGAGGAACACGTGAGTGTTGTAGAACACTAGAAAGATTGAGGCTTATGAGGTACCTTGTTCTTGGTTTGTTTGGAGTGCCGGAATTATGATTTGTATCCACTGGTGGCTAAAAGAATGCTCCAAAAGTTAGTAGTAGTTCACAACTTACTTTTTTTGAAACCATGCTGCAAGATCAGGTGGAGACCCTCTAAAAGCAAGTTGCCTTGCTGGAAGGGAAGCTAAAGCTCACCATACCGGTGTCTAAATGACCAATGGAGGAGGTGGTAGATTTGGGTGATAAGAAGAATCTTATTCTTGCCACCAATCACCCCTTGGCAATGCTGGATATCTCTTCGTTAAGGGAACATTCCCTTGTTCTCTATAGAAAGAGCTTGATTTTGAAAAGGCCAACAGTAACTTCATCCTCCTACAGCTCAAGGAGTATGAGGAAGAAACTCAGAAGCTTTTAAAAGAAAACAAGCAGCGCTGACAAAGCGGACGGATAGCCTGAAGACTCTAGTCAGTGAGAGACAAGCCCGTCATAAAGTTGATTCCATAATGAGGCAAATCAAGGAGCTTACTCAGGAGAAAATTGCTTTGGATGCAATTCACCTTAAAACTGAGGAGGATCATAACTTCGAGCTAGCTCGTTTTAGCAAAGTCTTGACTAGCAGCAGCAGCAGAGCAACAGCCAGCTGATAGCTCATCTTGATGCATGAGCAAGGAGGTGATCATGGCCCTCTGATCACATAATTTAAATCTTTCAGATTCCGGTTCATCTTGCCAGGTGCTTCTTTCAATTCAATTGAGTTTACTGGAACTGTTTTGCAGAGGACTAATGGTGATCTAATACTGCGCTTTGAGCAGTTGGCGGGACTAGCTGCTAGATAAAGAGCATGTTGTCAGATGCTTACACAGTTGTAGAGGGAGGATAATCCATCATGTTGTTACATAGATATAAAGGGATGATAACCCATCTAGTCAAAAGGAAGATCGTTTCTACAGTGCGAAGTTTCTATAATAGATGGTGCATACATTGAAAAGGTCTTATGTTCCTTTGCCTCACAACTGGACTGAAATTTCTAAATTTTTATTATATTATACTCGGCCGACCAAAGATTCTTCTAAGAAAGATGCTGGCAGAATGAAGCCATGAAATCTGCAGAGTGGGCGGAAGGTCACTACCTTGATCGCCAAAACCATTCAAAATAACTAGCAGGGGGATCTATCACTTGAATAATGAATATTGGCTTCAAGCCCCAACATGCCTAAACCTTATATCTCATTGGAGGAATTTTCAGAGTACATACTGTACAAAGATGTGAAAAGGGAAGACCTTACATGCAAGTATTCTATTTCAAGGGAAGGCTTAGTGTCAAAAATGACTTACTAGCTTTCACACTAGGTAGACTAACTTAAAAATGATCCACCCTCTATTACTAGTATTTAGGAAGTATGTATACGAAGTCCTTACTCTTTTCCTATATTTGACTTAAGCTCAAAGTAAGGCCACTTTATATATTAAGCACCATCTTACAAAATATAAGTGTTTATTAGAGTAGGTAAGATGCAAGGTCTAATAGCATCCTATATGCAAACAAGAATAGAGAAGTGAAGAGCTCATAAGTATTCTATTGTCAAGGAATAGTTAGTGTCAAAAATGAGTTTTCACACTAGACTAGCCAAACTTAAAAATGTTCCACCCTCTATTACTAGTCTTTAGTAAGTATGTACACGAAGTCCTCACTCTTTCCTTATTTGACATTAAGCTCAAGGTAAAGCCATTATATATGTTCACAGTATCGTCTTACAAAAGATAAGTGCCTATTCAAGCAGGTAAGATGATAAAGCACCTTACAGTATATTAGACAGGTGAAACCATGTTAACTTATGGAGTGGTTAACATACAAGAAATATGTCCACCGCCCATGAGTGAAGTTTTTATTTTTGAATGTTGAATCTCTATGTACTTATTAACGAGAGAAGACATGTTATAACTTTAATGCTTCTACTTGCCTCGTAATAGCCAGTGACTCACTGAAGCCCTTGTCTTTCTTGTGTTCCTCCCAGTGATGTTCCTTCTTCTTCTTCAATCACTGTCCTAGTGATGTTCCTTCCTCTGAAATGAGATGCTTCTTCCTCTTCTTCTTCTTCTTCTTCTTCTTCTTCTTCTTCAATCACTATCCGAGATACCATGCTTCTTCTTCTCAGCGTTGGAATCACTATCATCACTAGAGTCAAACTCTCAAATGCTATTCTCTATTCTTATATCTTCTTCTTGACTAAACACTCTCAAGTTCCTCACTCCCTGAATTTGATCTTCAAGGTTGTGTGTCACGTGTTACAATGCTTTGTGCTTCTTTGTTCTTCCTAGCTTAATTACACTCTTAAATTTCCTCTTCCAAAAAAGTTCACGTCTCTTATCAAACTTGTGAACAAAAAGGCATTCTTTTGTGTGGCTTTTAAAGTGAATTTTTGAAAATTACTCAAAGTACAAAGCTTGAACAAATTATGAATCATCATCATTAGCCCTTTTTTTTCAATTAGCGCTTCAATAAATTTTACGAATCATCATTAGCATATTAGCAAAGTTTAGCCCTTTTTTCCAAATTTTCAATAAACACATGGAAAAATCAATGTCTTTGAAGACCCGTATACTTTGATAGAATGATATTTTTTGAAAAGGTACTAAAAAGCCACAAAACAATGCATTTTTTTCACAATAGTGTGTAACATTTAAAATAGGTAATGGACATGACCTTTCCTTTCTAAAGGAAGGGCACATCTACAAATATAACTCAACATTCAACAAAATAAGTAGCCATTTTAAGTGATCCATGATGTTAATAAAGGCCTAAAAGGAAAATCAAACAACTAGGAATACAATATTGTTCACCAAGCTTCATAAGGTTTCATGGTCTGTATTATGTTTACCAATTAATACACCATGAACGAACTCATATACAATGAAGATGATCTATCAAAGATTATGATTTAGTACATCAAGTGGAATACTCTTAAGCTCGGAAGAGGATGAAACCAAGGGCTACGCCGGCCAAGACACCAAGAAAAACACCAACGTTGTAGGACATCACAGCAAGCATGAGCAAGTAGCTAGATGCAGCACTGAGGACATGGACGGTAGTCATGAGCAAGACACGGGCCATTCTCTTTTGCAATAAGGATCCAACGTAACGCATGATTTTGGGGCTCTTTCGGACCTCTAGATCCGAAGGTGGAGGAGAATCGGCCAGCTGCACCAGCCTTTTCTTCATCTCTCCAAACCATTCGTGGAAGAGCGAGAGAATGCAGATGGCGGCTATGGTTAGTGTGTAGGTTCCGGGGCTTTGGGTGGACCACTCCGAGAAGAGAAGCTGAACCTTGTAATCAAAGAAGAAATAGTTGTGCATTGAAGGCATGGCCATGGCATCCCCTGTGGGCATCGGCATCGGCATCCCATCAGCCGGAGGAGGCATCGCCATGGCAAAGAAGAGTACCCCTTTCTCTCTCTTTCTCTCTCTCCCTCCCTCTGCTACACACACATACACACACGCGCAGAGACTTTGCTGCTAGAGAAAGAGAAGAGGAGGGAGCATAGGTGCAGCACAGAAGGCAGCTGGGAAAGAAAGAAGGCGACAAAGAATGCTGATCTAATCGCGCCAGTTTCAATGCTAATCTAGATTTTAGAGTATGCTTTCGAGGGACAAGTTCCATGCTGTCGGGCCCCGGCATTGTCCACACTCGAGAGACCACCTCGTGGAGCTATTTTCAAGGCACTTTTGAAGAGCGAGAGCACCACGACACCCTCAACACCAAAGCTGGAAAAAACCTTCCTTTACTGTACTTTGCACCCGTTAAAATTCAAAAAAATCGACTGAATTTACTCTTTTCTTTACAAAAACCGCTAAATTTTTTAGGTTTTAAAACTGGCTAATAACGAGATTTTGAATAGAAAAACCGATTGTACTTCAACTTGCTGGAAAAAATAAATTTCTCAAGCACTATTCAACACTATATGGCACGGGGCATTTAGTCATAAGGGACACCCTCGACACTATATGGCATAGGGCATAGTGTTGAGGGCCACTCCATAAGCCTACCCTCGTGTTCTTGAAGAGTGAGACTTTTTTGAAGAACGACACATGATAAACTATATGATGACAAGAATACCCTCTTTTTTTATAACAATCATGTTACATAAAACATTCGGTTGGGTTTCCTTAGGAATGATTGAGATAGAGAGAATACTCCCCTCGTCAATAGAGCAGATCGAGGAGATACTCTAGAGACACCGCAGCACTCCCAAAAACCAGATGGTACGTAGTTGTTTTTTGTAGTCCCACACAGAGCTAAAGCTAGTAAGTCCTGTTGCATGGTACATAACTCCCCATTGAACCTCTCAACCAACCCATTACACTGTGAATAGTAGGGGGTTGAAAACCTATGAGTAATGTGCAGTTTATGCATAAGCTCCTCAACAACCAGGCCTCTCAAACCAGGTCCTTGATCTGTCAATAACTCCAACTTGGCTACTTCCTTAGCAATAATGCTTGTTACACATCTAACCTTAGCCCACCTCGTAAGATAATCCACTCTAGTCAAGATGTAGGTCCTACCCTTGGCAGTTGTGGGTAAAAGGCCAATGGAATCTAAACCCCATTTCTCAAAAGCTCCATATGAAATAATGGTTTTCCTCAACTCATGGTGCAATACTCTCCTTCCTTACATGGCTCATAGCTTCTGAACCAATGGTAGACATCTTTCCTCACACTAGGCCACACATAACCTGTAGTAAGAATTTTTCTCAAAGTCAACTGCAGGGAAATGTTCCCTCCACAAACCCCCTCATGACTTGCAACCATTATGGCAAAGATCTTTTCTTTGGTTGGGACCCTTATTAAAACCATATCCTTTCCTTTCATGTACAACCAATCATTAACAATACTGTACTGCAGAGCCCTTCTGATGAAACCATACTTCTGTTTTCTAGATAAACTTAAAGGTACAACACTTGTATGCAAAAATCCTTCCACTTCATGTAAACTCTCCGTTCCAGCATAACTAGGGTCGGTTATAACTATAGCATCTGTATCCAAATATTTTCCTAACCTCCCCCTTGCTAATGTGTCTATAGTTTGGTTACATGCTCTTTTCAAATCTTCAACCTGAACTTCTTAAAACCTCTGTAGCATCTTTCTTATTTGAAAGTACCACTCCTTCAATTTGGGATTCTTAGCCTTCCAGAATTTCTAAAGTTGTCTAATCACCATTAAACTATCTCCTTTAATTATCAATCTACTAATCCCTCTCTTCAGACACTATTGGAGTCCATATTGTAAGGTGGCATACATAGCTTCATTGTTGGTCTCCACCTATAACTTCATTCCTTCTTGGCGTGATATATTACAATACCTTCTCGATTCAACAAAACAACCCCACCACTGGCTACCCTTGAGCTCCTCTTAAAAGCTCCATTAAAAAAAAGAAGTAAAGACATTGGACATATTTGCTTCAAGTTCTTGCCACCTAGCCGGTACCTTCTTCTTCTTGACGGTTTCTTCCCTCAATACCAAAAGGTTCTGCCTGTAAGTCAACATATCTACCAAATTATCCCTTGTACTATCCTCCATTGTGCAAGTGAATTCGAACTCTTGCAGCTCAACTAGCCATTTAGACAGTCTCTTTGATGGAAGATCAGATTAAATCACATAGGGAAGTAAAGAATAATGTGTCAATATGGTGAAAGGCTTAGGAAGTAAGTAAGACCTAAACTTTCTTAGGGCAAACACCACAAGTACCATTATAAGCTCTGCCTCAAAATAGGTCATTTATCCACTTATCTTTGTCTTGCTCACAAAATATATTGGCCTCATGTGAGAATTTTCTCTTCCTTACTTGTGTAAGATTCCTCCTCAACCTGAATAATGAATAAACCTTTACTTCAATCCCTTGTAATCATTCCATGTTTTCGAATACAAGAAAATATTATTTTTCCTTGTTTTGCCTAGTGAGATAAAAATTTCTAGAGAGTGGTAAATCAATATTGAGATATTTTTGGATATATAAACTCTACAAATATCACAAATATAATTTCTTGAAACATAAAATCAAAATAAATTTTCCAAGGTACAATTGAAATTAATTAAAAATGATTTAAAAGACCTTAGCGAGCGTAAGGGTCAAGATTTTCTAAAATTTTTGGACCAATAAGGTTAATCCAAGTGTTGGGATGAGATAAATCCAATGAATAAAAGAAAATACCCAAAAATGAGTAAATGCCCACATAAGATAAAGAGTTGACTGAGTACAAGATTTATTAGTTAAAAATAATGAAATATTACTTAAAAAAGGAGATATTTTAGAGTAATCATTCATTTTTTACACCTTGGTAAGGAAAGGGGGAGCCTTCAAGGAGGTGCATATTTCACATGTGTGGAGGATTTTTAAACTAAAAAATAATAAGATATTTTTATCTCTCCTCTCTCATGGATCAAACCAAATCAAAAAGGGAGCCAAACTGGTCCAATCTTGTTCAAATTCAGCCAAACTAAAGCTGAAAAATTCTAGAACCTAGTTGGACTCAGTTAGTGGCCTCCCTCACCTATAAGTAGACCCTCATTCTTTTGTATTCTCATCTGTGAACTATACTATACTCTAAAATAAGCATATTTCTATTATCCTCTAAAAATCCTCCACAAATTGAAGAGATTGGAGCTTCTCTCTCTCCTCAACCTTCTTTGGAGTCTTCATCAACATACAAAACCAATTGATTGGTTGGGGGCCTCTCCTCAGACTAAAGAATCAAGCAATTTAAGAGGTAAAGTGTGGTTTATGGTCTTTTTTTCTTAATCTCAAAATGTTTCTCACTTCTCAACCCCTCTCAAGCTTGAGAAGCATTCAATTGAATGGCTCTTTAATGCAATTGGAACTCTCTAATGAATTTTAGTGATAAATCTTATAAAGTTTCCATTTATGCTTAAATTAAAATATTTTTTTAAGCATATCTCTCTCTCCCCAAAAGAATGGTCATTCCTATGACCAATTCTATATTCAAATGATGCTTCTCATGAAGCAATTCTCAAATCTAAAAGTAATTTCTATACTTGTCAAAATAGTGGCCAAAGAAGTGGCTTTTTAATGCTTTTATGCTACTTAATTTATGAAAAACTTAGGAATCAAATCCATAATTGGATATTGATACTAATGATAGTTATTCTATCATATTGTAATACTAAAACTTTATGTTTTCAAAATTATTAAAAATTATCAGTAATGGCCAGCAGCAGCGGAGCTATGGTAAATTTTTTAATAAAAAATTAACACATAAATCATTTTCGTACATAATATGAAAAAAGGACTTCTTACCATATTCTAGGATTAATCATCCTAGGTTAATTGAATAATTCTCATCATAACCATGGAAAATTGATTTTTATGTTTATACATAAATAGTTAATTAGAAAAAAGGAAAATTTCCAGTAATTCATTCTTATGATAAAAGAGGAATTTCCATGAAAATAGAAATCCATGTACTCTAATGAGGAAAGAGAAAAATTTGGAATACTAAAATAATGGATATTTTATTTAAACATTAAAGAAGAAATTTAGTTAAATTTATCTTTTTGCATAGATAAATTTAAATGATGAAAGAGGAATTCCCACCATAAGTGGAATTCAACCATGTAAATGAGAAAAATGGAATTTCTAGAGTAAAGAAATTAATGGAGATTTTTATTTAGTTTTAAGAGAAAATTTAGTTAAATTTATCTTTTTGCATAGATAAATTTCAATGATGAAAGAGGAATTCCCACCATAATTTCAATTCCACCATTTAAATGAGAAAAGTGAAATTTCTAGTGTAAGGAATTAATGGAGATTTTTATTTAATTTTTAAGAGAAAATTTAATTAAATTTATCTTCTTGCATACATAAATTTAAATGATGAAAGAGGAATTCCCACCATAATTGCAATTCAATCATTTGAATGAGAAAAGTGGAATTTCTAGCTTAATGGATATTTTCATGTAATTTTTAAGAAGAATTATAGATAGATTTAATTTATGGTGGTAAAAGAGGAATTCCCACGATAATTGGATTGCATTCATTAAATGAGAAAAAGAGGGATTTTAAGTTTATTCAAAAAAATAGGTATTGGTATTTAGTTTAAAGAAGAGTTTTTATGATATTTAAGAAAAGATGGATTTGAATTAAATCTTAGTGCCAAAAGATAAATTTCCACCATAATTCTACCTAATGAATTAAAGTCAAGAATTAAAGTCAAGAAATTATGTGGCATAAAGAATATCTTTGGATATTTTAATTGAAAAATTTACTAAACTAAAATTTACCCAAAATTAGATGTTTATATGAAGGGAATCCTTGTTAAAACTAAACCGAATGAATTTGGTTAGACTACAAGAGGGACGGACAGTGACCCTGCTTGTCCATCTCTCGATCTGAAACTTAGTGATGACCAACTCCAATTTCTAAATACAAAGAATAGACTACCTGAACTAAACTAGTTTTTCCTTTGACCGAACTGACCAAGAATTTAGTTGGACAATCAATCAGACGATGGGTAGATAACCCTGATGAGAGATCAAGGATCCTCGTTTTGTGAAACTGAGATTTATGTAAAAAGGAGTTTTGTGGAACCAATCTGAAACTAGAATTTTACTTGCATTGGAACCAATGTTTTTCATTCGAATAGCTCAAGGATTGCCCATCTCCTTCTGTGGGCCAAGGAAGCCAGGGTCCCAGAGTTCAAAGATAGACTCCTTCGTATCAGTCCAATCAGGGTCCCCCGTGCCACAATCAAGGTAACCCAAGAAGAGTGATAGCTCACCCAGCAGCCTCCATGCAAAGCAGTCTCCGAACTCCCTCCCAGAGTTGGAATAACCAAAGAGAGAGAGTTCCACCTAAGACTACAACAGCTAGAGCTGTCACTATAGCTGATGAAGTGGAGGAAGAGAAAGGACAGATCCATGCAGCAATAGAGCATCAGGGGAATAACTGTCAATTCTCAGTCCTCCAGACTCCAGCAGAGTACGAGGGTAAGCAATTCAAGCTTTTGATTGATTCAGGCAGCACTCATTCTTTTATTTCCCCATGATGTCTGTATAAATTAGTCCTAAATCAAAAATCAGGGAAACCTATGCAAGTGGAATCAAAAATCAGGGAAACCTATGCAAGTGAAATTGGCCAGTGGAAAGATTCTTTTCACACACCTTGAGACAGACCTTATTCAGTCTAGCCTACATGGGAACGTAACAGAGTGCCAGTTCGTCCTACCCTTGGGAATCTATGATGGAATCCTTGGAATGGATTGGCTCCAAAAGAATCAGGCTGACATTCAGTATCACAAAGGAACCATCTTTTTCCTAGACCTTCACGGGAATAAAGTTCAAGGGATTGGAATTTCCAGATCCCTCGCGCTGCAATTAGTCAAGGCTTCTAAATTATTAAAAGGGCTCAAAAAGAGGCAAGCTATGTATGTCGTTAAAATGAATCCAGCAGACATAAAATGCAAGGCTAAAGAACCAGAGTGGTTAAGTAAGTATGGAGATGTGTTTCCTGAAGAGCTGACTAAGATGCCTCCGTATCGTGAAGTAGATCATGAGATCAAATTAACCCTCCAGTGGCTCAGCGTGCATACAAAATGCGAGTCTGTGAAGCCATAGATAGAACTTAAGGAGCAATTAAGATAACTATTATAGTAGGGATTTGTCAGACCGAGTGTCTCACCTTGGGGTGCGCCCATTCTCTTTCAAAAGAAGAAAGATGGAACGTTAAGACTCTGTATTGACTACAGAGGATTGAATCAACTAACAATTAAAAATAAGTATCCTATTCCTAGGATTGATGAACTTCTGGATTGGTTGTGGGACCCAAATGTTCACAAAGATAGATCTCAAATCTAGGTACTACCAAATCAGAATCAAGGAGCAGGACATCCCAAAGACAGCATTCAATACTTGCTATGGGCATGATGAGTTCATAGTCTTGCTGTTTGGATTGACTAATGCCCCAACGACATTTAATCGTCTTATGCAAGATGTTCTCATAGAATACTAGGATGATTTTGTTCTTGTCTTCTTTGACGATATCTTGGTATACTCAAAGAATGCTGCAGATCATGAAGATCATGTGCGCAAGGTCCTTGAAATCCTAAGAAAACACCAACTCTTTGCAAAAAAGAGCAAGTGTTCTTTCTCTATCGACGACCAAGTGGAATACTTGTTGGGATTCATAATGTCAAAGGATGGGATTTCTCCTGATCCCACAAAGATCGAGGGAGCAGTAGAATGGCCAGAACCCAAGATAGTAAAGGAAGTCAGAGGATTCCTAGGATTAACCGGATGGTATAGGATCTTTATACCTAGGTATACTCAGGCATCCCCTTTAACTAATCTTCTCAAGAAGAGTACACGTTTTCAGTGGACTGGAATGTGTCAGAGTGCCTTTGACAAGCTGACGACAGCCTTAGTAACCAACCCTGTCCTTAAGTTACCAAATTTTACCAAACCCTTTGAGGTAGTTTACGGATGCCAATGGGTTTGCCTTAGGTGGTGCTCTGATGCAGGAAGGTAATGCAGTGGCCTATGAACCCAGAAAACTCAAAACACATGAGAGAAATTATGCTGTCCACCATGACTTAGAGTTGCTCTTAGTAGTGTATGCTCTAAAATTATGGAGACATTATCTTTTGGGATAGAGGTTCACCTTGATGATGACAGATCATCAAAGTTTGAAGTGGATCTTCACCCAAAGGGATCTCAACATGCGTCAAAGCAGATGGATGCAGACCCTGCAGGAATTCAATTTTGAAATTAAGTATCGGAAAGAGAAAGAAAATGTTAGACGGTCCTCATTCTTTTGTATTCTCATCTGTGAACTATACTATGTCCGTATTACTCTAAAATAAGCATATTTTCTATTATCCTCTAAAAATCCTCTACAAATTGAAGAGATTGGAGATTCTCTCTCTCTTCAACCTTCTTTGGAGTCTTCATCAACATACTAAACCAATTGATTGGGGGCCTCTCTTAGACTAAAGAATCAAGCAAATTAAGAGATAAAGTGTGGTTTATGGTCTTTTTTTCTTAATCTCAAAATGTTTCTCACTTCTCAACCCCTCTCAAGCTTGAGAAGCATTCAATTGAATGGCTCTTTAATGCAATTGGAACTCTCTAATGAATTTTAGTGATAATTCTTATAAAGTTTCCATTTATGCTTAAATTAAAATGTTTTTTAAAGCATATCTCTCTCTCCCCCAAAGAATGGTCATTCCCATGGACCAATTCTATATTCAAATGATGCTTCTCATGGAGCAATTCTCAAATCTAAAAGTTATTTCTATGCTTGTGAAATTAGAGGCCAAAGAAGCGGCTTTTTAATGCTTTTATGCTACTTAATTTATGAAAAACTTAGGAATCAAGTCCATAATTGGATATTGATCCTAATGATAGTTATTCTATCATATTGTATTACTTAAACTTTATGTTTTCAAAATTATTGAAAATTATCAGTAATAGTAGTGGAGCTATGGCAAAATTTTTAAAAAATTAACACATAAACCATTTTTGTACATAATATTAAAAGAGGACTTCCTACCATATTCTAGGATTAATCATCCTAGGTTAATTGAATAAATCTCATCATAACCATGGAAAACTTGATTTTTATGTTTATACATAAATAGTTAATTAGGAAAAAGAAAAATTTCTAGTAATTCATTTTTATGATAAAAGAGGAATTCCCATGACAAAAGAAAGCCATGTACTCCAATGAGGAAAGAGAAAAATTTGGAATACTAAAAAAATGGATATTTAAACATTAAAGAAAAAATTTAGTTAAATTTATCTTTTTGCATAAATAAATTTAAATGATGAAAGAGGAATTCCCACCATACTTGGAATTCAACCATCTAAATGAGAAAAATGGAATTTCTAGAGTAAAGAAATTCATGGAGATTTTTATTTAATTTATAAGAGAGAATTTAGTTACATTTATCTTTTTGCATAGATAAATTTAAATGATTAAAGAGGAATTCCCACCATAATTGCAATTCAACCATTTAAATGAGAAAAGTGGAATTTCTAGTGTAAAGGAATTAATGGAGATTTTTATTTAATTTTTAAGAGAAAATTTAGTTAAATTTATCTTCTTGCATACATAAATTTAAATGATGAAAGAGGAATTCCCACCATAATTGCAATTCAATCATTTAAATGAGAAAAGTGGAATTTCTAGCTTAATGGATATTTTCATATAATTTTTAAGAAGAATTTTAGATAGATTTAATTTATGGTAAAAGAGGAATTCCCATGATAATTGGATTGCACTCATTAAATGAGAAAAAGAGGGATTTTAAGTTTATTCAAAAAAATAGGTATTGGTATTTAGTTAAAAGAAGAGTTTTTATGATATTTAAGAAAAGATAGATTTGAATTAAATCTTAGTGTCAAAAGATGAATTTCCACCATAATTCTACCTAATGAATTAAGGTCGCGAAATTATGTGACATAAAGAATATCTTTGGATATTTTAACTGAAAAAATCACTAAATTTAACCGAATGAATTTAGTTAGACTACAAGAGGGATGGACAGTAACCCTACTTGTCCATCTCTCGATCTGAAACTTAGTGACCAATTCCAGTTTCTAAATACAAAGAATAGACTACTGGAACTAGACTAGTTTTTCCTTTGACCGAACTCACCACACCGAACTCACCAAGAATTTAGTTGGACAATCAGTTACACGATGGGTAGACTACCCTAATGAGAGATCAAGGATCCTCATTATATGAAACTGAGAATTATGTAAAAAGGGGTTTTGTGGAACCAATCTCAAACTAGAATTTTACTTGCATTGGAACCAATGTTTTTCATTCGAAGGATTGTTTTACGCCAGAATGCTGGAGGAATCATTTGGCATATGTTTTACTAAGAGGAGGTTCATTGGAACAGCTGGCGAGTCGTCAAGGGACATCGCTCGCGGCAAAGCCTGCCAACCAGCCTCGGTAGGGTTAAAATGGTGTGCTTCCGGTACGATGGGCGAGGACCAACGAAGCGATCCCTGAGTGAAGTGCTAGGACACCTAAGGAGGATCCTAGAGGGTTCTGACTAGGCGATGCACGGGCTCGTGGTTGCTAGGACACCCATGCGTACGTCGTGGAAGATTCACATATGAACTAAAAGGAAAGCTTTTTGGGAACCAAATTTTGATATTGGATCTCGTTGGTTGGCCAGCTAGTGGAGAGTCCAGAGGACACATTTTGTAACATAATGGACTCAGAATATTGGAGAATGATGATCAGTAATATTATGATTTCTATTGAAGGATTGTTTTAAAGCCACCCAAATCTTATAAATGGCAATTTTGTATTGGGTGTGTACATGGTATGCCTACCTTAATTTTTGCATGAATCGCCGGCTAGGGGGCCTGGGAACTCTTTTCCTTGGTACTCAAGCGAAACACAATCAAATATTTATAAAGGAATCCCACCAATACAATGGTCAAGTGGTTGGCTAACCCATGGGCCGGATCGGAGGATTCCTCTGAAACAACTAGATACGATTAGTTACGTTAATTAGAATAAATCCTGAGAAGACCTTGTTTTATGGGAGGGGATCAGCGGGGATGTGCCTCGTAAAAGACGAAAAAAGCGGTGATTCCATGGACCAAGTGCAAGTCTCTTCTTGATTTGACCATGTGACTTCAGGTTTGGTCAAGATCAGTTTAACTAGCTAAGACTTTGACTCGTTAGAATACTTCCCCTGTTAGAAGATTTTCCCATGGAGCAATCGCCCGTGCCTTCTGAGCAAGGGGAGGATTTTTCGGGCCCGGTTTTGGAGGAACCGAATGGGCTAACCTCTCGTCCAGACATCTGTGGGCGACGGCGGACAAGGCTCCGAGCGTGGATCCCCGCCCTCGCATAGGAGGCTGACGCCACTTCCGCCGCTGCCGCCGGCAGGGTACCATGGAGGGGGCAGGGGTCTCACATTACTGAAACAACATTGCACCTATGGCATCTTCTCCCATACTAGGATTCACAAAGAATTACTTACTTTAATCTGGGGGCATCAAAACTGACAAAGTGCCCAAAATTTCTTTAACTTGCAGAAAGGCATCCTCTTCCTTGGCTTTCCAGACAAAAGGATCCTTTTGGGATGCTTGTTTCAAGGGGTAAAAGGTGTGAGAAAGAAGATGAATGTTCTCTTCCTTCTTTTTGCACAGTGGCATTGCACCTACTATGACATCTTCTGTGATACTAGGATTCACAAAGAATTACTTACTCCATCTGGGAGCATCATAACTAACAAAGGCTCAAAATTTCTTTTAACTTGCAGAGAAAAAAGTTCCTCTTCCTTGGCTTTCCACACAAAAGGATCCTTTTGGGATGATTGTTGTAAGGGGTACAAAGCCTGAGAAAGAAGATGAATAAATCTAGCCAAATATATGAGCGTATGTGTGAATGTCATCAATTGTTTCACATTGTAAAGTGCCTCTAACAGAAGCAAATCTTTTCTACCTTTGTAGGGTCTGCCTCAATTCCATTCTCAGAAACTACATTTCCCAGTAAGGTGACCTTGGCGTGTGTTAAGTGAAACTTATTAGGGTTTAACTGTGCACCGAGTTCATCTAGACTCTTCAATGACATCCTCATTTTCTCATAGTGAACCAATCTGCAACTATATATACAAAACTCATCAATGAATACTCTGATGAAGGAATCCAAATAAGGCTCAAACACTATCTTTGGAAAGTAGCAGGTGCATTAGTGAGCCCAAAGGGCATTACCCTATATGAAAAGCACCCCCATGGTGTAATGAAAGTAGTTTTCTTATGATCCTTTGGGGCTATAGAGATTTGGAAATAGCCAGAATATCCTTCACAAACACTATACCTCTCAACCCCAGCTACACTATCTAAGATTTCATCTTGAAAAGTCAATGGGTAATGTGTTGAGATTCAAGCTCGATGTCAGTGTGAGCCAGCTATGCTATGTGCTGGCAGATTAGGTAGGAACATGTGTTAGACATAAATGACCGCGTGTCCAGCTGGTCATAGTGTGTGGACATTAGCTAGGGTTAGTAGAGTGTGGACACAACTCATTGTGTGTTGTGTGGATTATGGATTAGTGCATTATGCTTTGTGTGAGAGTGGACATGGCTTCCCTCTATGGTTAGGGTTTTCAATATACATTAGGGTTTACTCCTGTGTGTGTGTCTCCTCCTCCTCTATCGTTCTTTCAACATGGTATCAGAGCCTTGTGCTGTTTATTAGGGTTTATGAGTGAGTGAGTGAAGAGGGAGAAGAAGCTGTGAAAAGAAGCTATGAAGCTGGCCATTGGAGTTGTGAAGCTTGTTGGAGCACACCAAATACTATCAGATCTGAGAGCTTGGCCTACCGGGTAAGGTCTTCTAAACATCCTTGAGCGGATTGCAGGTGATACAGGCAAAAACAAAGCAAAGAAAAATTCTGGTTTTTGAAGCTTTCCATTAAAGCTTGGGAACATTGATGTATGGTGGAAATACGTGTGATTCTGGCAAAAGACATATGTATTTGACAAAGAGGGATGTATTGGCAACCCATGTGCAAGCCTTGAACAAATTTTGGAGCAATTTGAATGCATTTCAAAGTGTGAAAAACTTTGGTTTTTGAGCTCACACAAAACAGAGAAAAGGAAGCCAAAAATTGATGAAATTGGAGCATGTATTTGGTAAAAATCAAAGCATTGATGGATTGCACATATGCCTAGGTGTGTTGGGCACTCAATACCATCATCAAATAGCACTTCAATCACTCCCAAAGGGCCCTACAGCAGGCGGCGCAGCCAGACAGTGAAAAGAGGGCAGAATTGTGTTCATCTTGGAGCGAGGAGGCCAATTAATCATTGGTTGCTTGATATATTTCAAGTTTGCTTTAGCAATTGTATGCTTTATACTTTGGAGAAGAGGGATATGTGATTTGTTTGGTCAATGATGCTTAATTGAGCTGGGAATGAGCTGATTAAAACAGGCTGTCCACTGGTTGCAGAGAAACAGAGCATTTTTAATTGAGCAATTAATCTTTGGTGTTATACAATTAGACAAATTCCTCTTACATGGAGTTGATGGACACTATTGCTAAGCTAATGAATGCCTGGTTGCTCAATTTGGACAAATATTGAAGGAATTAGAGCAAATTTTCTACTGGTTTTTCTGATTTTTCCAAAAACAGAGAAAGGGGTTTTCAAAAATTGATATGTACACATGTCAGATGGTGTTGATACTCAACATTGAGGTTGATTAGGTGTCAATGCAAGTTGCCCATACTTGATTGCACCATTACATTGTGATTTGGAGCCTTAGAAGGCGTGTCAATTCAGGGTATCCCGGACTGCGTGTGTCAGTTCATCTTGAATGATTACAGGTTGATTTTCTACATCAAATTTGGAGTTTGTTGGCTACCTTGGAGTATCTGGAATATTCATTGGAGTGTGGTTGAGCTGAGGAAGGCTCATTTACGAAGTGTGCGGAAGGTGTACGCATTGAGCAACATGTCGGATAATCCAGTACAGATTGTTGGTGAAAAGCTGGATAGGAAGAACTTCCAGGCATGGAAGTACAGGATAAAGAGTTTCTTGAAAGAAAAAGGATTTTGGAATCTCATTACAGGTGCTGAGCCTGAGCCTGAGCTACCTCGACAACCTACACAGCAGCAGCTTATTGCTTATAAGCAATGGTCAGAGAGAGCATTCAAAGTGCTGCATTATTTGTCTATATGTATTTCTGATGCTATGCTCATACACATTCAGGATGCTGAGAATCCCAAAGATGCATGGGATACTTTGGTCAAGATGTTTGATACAGATACGAGTGCTCGCAAGTCTCAATTGCGACAGCAGATACACAATGTGAAAAGGAATAAAAGGAGCATACATGATTATGTGCAAGAAATCAAGAAGTTTGCAGATGCATTGGCCACAATAAATGCCCCCATGCCTGATGATGATTTGGTGGATATTACCTTGCGTGGTCTTGGCAAGGAATACAAATCTTTTGATACATCTATCTCAGTGAGGAGTACAGGTCTACCCGACTTTGATGAGTTGGTTCACTCTTGTTGGTTGAGGAAATCAAGCTCAGTGATTCATTTCTGGATGCATCTACTAGCCATGATGATGGCAGAAATCAGGCTTTCTACTCGCAGAGAGGCTTTAGAGGTAGGGGGAGATTTGCATCACGTGGACGTGGTGGTAATGGTCGTGGATGGCAGGACAGGCCTCCACAACAGAATTTTCAGCCTTCATATGGTGCTTGAGGTGGTCGTGGATATGCACCTCAGCGAGGCAGAGGTACCCCCCGTGGTCGAGGACGTTGGCAAGGCCAACAAAATTCTATGCAAGATGTGGAATGCCATTATTGTGGCAAATATGGTCATATGGCGAGAGATTGTTTCTGCAAACAGAATGATTTGAGAGGGGGAAGAGCACAACGTGGTGGTCATTATGGTGGAAACTATGCACAACATGGTGGTAACTATGCATCAAGTAGCAATGATGGAACTGCAAATCATTTGTTTGCCATGAAGCATGTTGTG
Source organism: Cibotium barometz (assembly GCF_041138505.1). Taxonomy (NCBI): domain Eukaryota; kingdom Viridiplantae; phylum Streptophyta; class Polypodiopsida; order Cyatheales; family Cibotiaceae; genus Cibotium; species Cibotium barometz. The sequence continues at coordinate 31,468,781 of NC_141092.1, read as the reverse complement.
GGTTCTATGACGACAAATGCTGAGAATGATGACACATGGTATATGGACTCAGGAGCATCAAACCATATGACATGTCATGGTGAATGGTTTGAGCATATGAAGCCTATGGATATAAAAGGCTATATGGAAACAGGTGATGATACCCAGCATGTCATTACACATGTTGGAAGTGTACCATTGGTCATGCACAATGGTCAGACAAAGTCTATGTCAGATGTGCTGTATGTGCCTTCGATCACTAAAAGCTTGGCCTTAGTTGGTCAAATGGTGGAACAGGGATTACAAGTTCGTTTCAACGAGCATGGATGCCTCGTTGAAGATTTCAAACATAGATGTAGAGTGATTGCTAAAGGCAAGAAAGAAGGAAGATTGTTTAAGCTGGATGCTGGAATTCCTGAGCTAAAATCAGCCATGTTCTCAAAGAGTAAAAATGTGGTACAGGACATTGATATGTGGCATAAGAGGATTGGACATGTCAATATACAGAGATTAAAGAACATGCAAACAAGAGGCATTGTCAATGGATTGCCTAGGTTCAAATATGATGGACATATGCATGTTTGTGAAGCCTGTCAGTTTGGAAAGCAGGCAAGGTTGAGGTTTCCTAGAGAAGGAAATATGAGTAACAGGCCACTTGAGATCGTACATAGTGATGTATGGGGCCCTGCACAAAACCCATCTATCAAAGGCAGTTTATACTATGTTACATTCATAGATGATTTTAGCAGGATGACATGGATATACTTTCTCAAAGAGAAGAGTGAAGTGTTGGAAAAGTTCATGGATTTCAAAGCTTTTGCAGAAAAGCAATATGGCTGTTGGATTAAATGTCTGAGGATAGATGGAGGTGGTGAATACACCTCAAAAGCTTTTGAGCATTTCTTGAGGAAGCATGGAATAAGAAGACAGTTGACTTGCAGGTATACACCTCAGCAGAATGGTGTGGCTGAGAGAAAGAGTCATATGTGAAATGGCAAGGACGATGCTCAATGAAAAGAGCATGCCAGATTACTATTGGGCAGAAGCATGTGCTACTGCAGTGTATATATTGAACAAAACACCTACAGAAGCCATTCATGGAAGCACGCCAGAGATGCGGCTCACAGGTTACAGGCCAGACATTGGACATCTTAAAGTTTTTGGATGCATAGCTTATGTACATGTGCCTGATGAAAGAAGAAGGAAGTTGGATCCTAAGGCAGAGAAATGTGTATTTGTTGGATATGCACTGGATCGAAAGGCCTACAAATGTTATAATCCACAAACTAGACAAGTGGTCATCTCACGAGATGTGGTGTTTGATGAGCTTGCTAGTTGGTACAAAGCAAAAGATGAGGGAGTCATTGAGTCACTTGAGGCTGATGTGCCTATGAACTTGCCACAAGCAAGTTCTAGTTCTACTACTATGTCTGGGCCAGCAGCAGAAGCTGAGAGTAGCAGTGTATGTCCATGGTCAGGACGTTTGAGGCATGAGAGTGTGAGCACTGGGAGTAGTGCTATGGATAAAGGTAAAAAGAAAGTCGAAGGAATTGGAATCACAGGTTATGAGTCATCTAGTTCTGAGAGTTTGGATGAGGAGCTTGGCATACCTATTTTACGCACACCTGCTGGTGCTAGACAGGACAGATATGTGCCACCACATGCTAGAGTTACAGGTGTTCAGAGTGACCCGCATGCATTGCGGAGATCCCAGAGAGTCAGATATCATGTTGACAGATTGACATATAGAGATTTTGCTATGCACTATGCATATATGACATCTATGGTGAAGCATGTGGAACCTACATGCTATACAGAGGCTATTGGAGAGCATGTATGGGAAAAAGCAATGTATGTGGAGATGGACGCATTGGTCCATAATGATACATGGGACTTGGTTGCATTACCAAAGGACAAGAATGTTATTGGATGTAAATGGGTTTACAAAGTGAAGTGCAAATCTGATGGTTCTATTGAGAGACATAAAGCTAGATTGGTAGCAAAGGGTTATGCACAAACCCAAGGATTGGATTATGATGAGACATTTAGTCCAGTGGCTAAGATGGGCACAATGAGAGCAGTCATTGCTATGGCTACAGCTAATGGCTGGGAAATGCATCAGATGGATGTCAAGAATGCATTTCTGAATGGAGATCTACAAGAGGAAGTGTACATGGCACAGCCAGAAGGGTATGTACACCCTAGATATCCCACTCACGTATGCAGGTTGAAAAAGGCATTGTATGGTCTAAAGCAAGCAACTCGTGCTTGGAGTGATAAGATGAGCAGATATCTTATCTCACTTGGTTTTCAGATTTCCACAGCAGATTCTTCACTCTATGTGAAGAAGACAGAGCATGGGATTGTTTTACTAGTCATCTATGTGGATGATTTGATTATCACAGGTGATCATGGTGCAGATGTGATGCATGTCAAGAAATCTTTGAGTGGGCAATTTGACATGAAAGATCTTGGTGAGTTGAGATACTTCCTTGGAATTGAAGTGGTGAAAGATCATGCAGGTACTTGGTTAGTACAGCGCCAATATGCATTGGATATGTTGGCAAAGTATGGCATGACAGGGTGTAAGCCTATGAGTACACCATTGGAGTAAAATGTGAAGTTGCGGGCTGATTATGGCAAGGAATTGGATGATCCTTCTATGTACAGGAAGATGGTTGGTAGTCTCATATACATGACTATCACACGCTCGGATTTGAGTTATGCTGTGGGGCTAATCAGCCAGTTTATGCAGAGCCCCAGAAAGCCTCATTTGGATGCAGTGAAACGCATCATGAGATATGTGAAGACCACAGCACATTATGGTTTATTTTATGAGAGTGGTAAAAGCTTGGACATACATGGCTACACAGATGCTGATTGGGCAGGTAGTGCATATGACAGGAGGTCTACTAGTGGATATGCTTTTACACTTGGAGGTGCCGTGGTGAGTTGGAGTAGCAAGAAGCAACCTACAGTTGCTTTATCCAGTACAGAGGCTGAGTACAGGGGTGCAGCCATTGCTACTTGTGAGGCAGTATGGTTAAAGGGTCTCTTGGCAGATTTATGTGAGCCTATTGATGGCAAAGTTGTCATTCATTGTGATTACATGAGCAGTATACAGTTGGCCAAGAATCCAGTGTTTCATGCGAGGACCAAACACATTGAGGTCCATTATCACTTTGTTAGAGAGAGAAGCTGCTGGATGGTACAGTTGATCTTCAGTATGTGAAGACTGATGAGCAGGTGGCTGATATCTTTACGAAGCCACTTAGCAGGGAGAAGTTTGAGTACTTCCGGACTATGTTGGGAGTACATGGGATGAGCTTGAGGGGGAGTGTTGAGAGTCTTGATATCCCAAGCTCATCTACATCTTCATCGGCAGTACATCATGAGCTTGAGGAGATTCAAGCTCGATGTCAGTGTGAGCCAGCTATGCTATGTGCTGGCAGATTAGGTAGGAACATGTGTGAGACATAAATGACCGCGTGTCCAGCTGGTCATAGTGTGTGGACATTAGCTAGGGTTAGTAGAGTGTGGACACAACTCATTGTGTGTTGTGTGGATTATGGATTAGTGCATTATGCTTTGTGTGAGAGTGGACATGGCTTCCCTCTATGGTTAGGGTTTTCAATATACATTAGGGTTTGCTCCTGTGTGTGTGTCTCCTCCTCCTCTACCGTTCTTTCAACATAATGGTCCCTCTTGGTCACTACATTCAAGGGCTTAAAGTCTACATAGACTCTCCACTTACCATTCTTTTTGGGAGTAATCACAACTAGAGAATCCCACTCTAAGTTACTTGGGGGGGTCAGTCATAAATATGTAAGCGTAGCACGGGGGTTCAACAGAAGGGGTTTTTTAAATTCTTTTTTACACATTTTTTACATACACAAAGGGTGCCATTTAAAGGGGGTATTTACAGATTGAATAGAAAAAGGGTGTGTTTTATTCATGAAAAATTTATAGATAAACGGGGTTTTTAAATTAGGCCTTAAACACACATGATATAGAGAGTTTACATATAGTGAAGCCCTTAAGCAGAGTTATCAACTGAAAAAATGAAGCTTGCCTTCAATAACTTACTCACCACTTCTCGCAATACTTGTCGTTGTGCACTACCCCCAATCTTCTCAGTCTTTACACCACTAGGTTTCAATTGTATTTCATGTTGTACAGTTGACACCCTCCTAAGTGGACTATAAGAAGAGATAAAGAAATCTGGAAAGTGTTAAAATTACAGCAATGTGATGAGCTATGGTGGATCAAATTCTAGAATCAACATCATTAACAAAGAGATTAGATGATAATTAAGACGTGAGTAGTGAGCAATTAGCTGATAGCTTAATGTAGGCATGGATAATCAAAAACCAGCAAATTCTCATTAGGACAATGCCTCAATTTATAGAGTTTACATCCATTAGGGAAAATTTGGACTCAAAAAGGGGCCTTGTAAGAGATCCCTTGGGATGGTGATGTGGACAAAGCAAACCAATAAATCCACATATAATATTGGAGGGTACGTGCGTCATTTTTGAGTTCTTTATTCCATTAACTGACATGTAGGGTGTTTTTTAATTCAAAACAATGCATCTTGAGTATAGTTTTTTATTCCCACTATGGTGCCTTATTTTATTGAAAAAAGACACCACTCTCTTTCTTCATTACACTTTTGAATGTAACGAAGCCAACTTTGCTAACCAAACTTGAACCGAACTTCGTCCCTGCAACCCATCATCTTGCATTGTCTCCCTCATTGTCTTCCCGACTGCACAACCACAACCACTCCAAATCCGAATTTTTTTGAGCGGGAGGTTTTTGATTTTCTCTTCTTCTCAAGGCGGCAAGTTTTGAAAAAGGATGGAAAAGTATTTGTTCTTCATGCGCCATACCTGCTTGTGCATGAATAACAATCCCATTTCTTACCTTTTTCAAGTGAGGGTTGTGCTTACAAGTACTCTGTACATTTTGGTTCATCCAGGATACCAACAAGTTTGTTTGATGGACAAGGAGGTATTATTTAGTGATGTTGTCTTTTGGTTTTAACGAAGCAATCTTCTTCACGGGAGATAAGTGTAATATCTTTGGTTTTTTTTGGTTAAAGTGTGAGTTCATGATGCGTTTTGGTGTTGTTAAAGCACAGAACAATGCAATGGAACCTGTGCAGCAAAAGAGGAAAAAGGTGGACATCCACTTCCAAGTAGAACCCGATTATGCTCCCTGCTGTAAGAGAAATTGGTCTAGGCCAGCATGCGAAGCCCGCATTACTGAGCTTCGAAATGAAGGAAAGAAAAATATGGACCTATGGTTGGATGGTAGTATTTACCCACCAGATCCAACCTCCTCTCAATCTCCATCATTCTTTGGGTTGACAAGTTTCTTCAAGTTTGTGTGTGAGGGTGAAAATGGATTGCTTGGGTATTGCAAAAGACTGTTTGGCCAATGTCAAAGTATCTTTGAAAGACATTTGAGTGATAGAGATGCCAGGATAAAAATGCTTGAAGGTGCGAATTTTTACTTGGCATCGATCACAACAGCTTTGCAAGCTTCAAACGAGGACAAAGCAAAAGTTTGTGCTAGGTTACAAAAAGAGTTTGATCATTTGCAGCAGACTATTTGTAAGATGCAAGACACTATTAAGGAGAAGAATGAAATTTTGGCAGTCCGAGAAATCAACAATTTCACATTGGAGAGTGAGAATGCACACCTTCGAAAACAACTTGAAAAGTTCAACAGAAAATTGCAATATTTGAAAGACACGCCATTGGGTGCTCGATTACGCAAGAGACAGATCAAACCATTGGAAGAACTCAATGTTGGAGGTGGCCAATGGAAGCGTCATGTAAAAGCTTGCAGGTATTGGGATCTATAATTTCTTTGAGCTTAAATTTCTTTGAGCACTCACTTTTCATTTTCATCTTTAGTTCCTTTTTTGGAGATGGGGGATTGGGTGTGGGGGTGGTATAGTTAGATGAATGGTGGACTGAAATAGCTATCGTTGTTGCTTCAGGATGGTCACAGATGTTGTGGGTCCAAAAGAGCAAGGCTTTGATATATTTGGCAAAGTTCTGACAAAAGACATCGTGGAGTCAGCAATACAGCATCCTAAGTTTGCAAGACTTCGATCAGACATAGCAAAGCAATCCTTGCAGGAGGTGAGTGAAGCATTCACGCCTGCAGATGCACAAGGTATATGTGACATGGCTGGTATAAGCACAAAGTCTTACAGGATGTTGTTTAATAAAGTTAAAGAGGGTTTCAATTGTAAGCTTGGAAAAAAAACAGTAATTCCCATTCCAAAACCATTTCACGTGAACAAAGCTCGAAATATTCTCAACTTGGGAATGGTCGAGCTTGTTGGAGAGCCTTGTCACGTGTCTAGCACATTGACAGTGACTAAAAAGAGCGGGGAACAGAAAATTATAGAGCTTAATGAGTTCAACAATTTCATCATGAATGTTCGGAAATTACAAATGGCTATGGTGAAATTTTATAACATCAATGTACATGAGTGCAATGGAAGGCTGAAATTTGTTTTGAAACTTGATGAGAGTGAGGTGATCAAAGGACAGAAGCTGGAAAGGGTTAGCATTACTTTAATGAATAGAGCTTTGGATGCAAGTATCAGTAATGCTGATGAGAAGCACTTTAGTGTACAATCCGAAAATGAGATTTGGTGGCTGGCTGCATTTGAGGTGACGTGCTATCCATTTTTAAAAAAAGAATATTATGTTGCTATCCTCTTGTTATAATGTTGTAGACAATCTAACAGTTGTTGTTAACAGGTTCCAACAGAGACCCATGAAATTCTAAAGTGGTACTTCAACCAGACTGAGCTTCCTTCCACTATCCAGCAGCAGTCGAATGGCGAAAAGCTTTATGTAGAAGGATATGGTGAATATGAGGTTGAATGGCACCTGGCTGCAGATCTTAAAACCTTGAAATGCATGTTTGGTATTTCCCAAGGAGCAATGGCCAAGTATCCTGGCCTGTATTGTATGACCGAACGAGGTGTCTCCAAAGGAGGAAAAGAGAGAGAATGGAAATGCCTAAATGCAACCAGTAATAGGCGTGAACCCCCAAATCGTGATGCTCCAGGAGTGGATCCTAATTGGGATCCAATTCTTCCTATCCCTTTGATCAGAGTTCATATTTGTGTTTTGCATGCGCTGGTTAGAATAATTGAGAAACTAGTCTACATGTACATCGAATTTTCATGGAATATGAAACCAGTAGTAGAGAGTGAAAGAACTATTAAAAAAATAGAGCAAGTGCTTTCAGATGCAGGTTTACATTGTGGTCAAGTGAAGATTGAGAAGGACTTGAGAAGATCAGGGAAGACTGGAAATGTTCCTAGCAAACCATGTTTTGGAGGTGCAAAAGCCAGAAAGTTCTTATCTAATCATACCCAGAGAGGTCATCTGGGTACAGATTTTGAGGTGTGGAGGAAGCTTCATGCAGCTGTACCTGATCGAGGCTCTTCAGGACAAGCAAGGGTGGCAAAGGCCAAAGCGTGGTTGGCACTTGATCGCCTAGCACCTTTGTTGCAAAAAGCAAGGTTTGAAGATGGGGATGTTGAGAAATTTGAGGCAGTTGTGACAGAGTTCTGCACTAGCTATGAAAAGGCATGGGGTGCGACAAACTTGACACAATACATGGTTATTACTTGAAAACCTACAGCTTTGAGTTTTTTTGTTGTTCAAAAAATATTGTACGATACTAAATGTCTTGTTGTTGTTGAGCATTTGTAGCACATTTTGCATGCACATGGAACCTTTTTTGCGGAAGAGTTTGGAAGCCTTGGGATTTGGTCTACCCAAGGCATGGAAAGATCTCATTGGCAAGCACGTTGTGCCTATCAACATGGAGGAGGAAAAAAGAAAAGTAATCCCATGAAGCAACTATGTCAGTGGTGGTATAGGCGGATTCAAGTGAGGGCTCGTGTGAAGATCAAACATGCTGAATCAGCTGTGTCATGTGCAATAAGAAAGGTTCAGGCTGAACGGAGACGTTCAATATATGTCTCCTCACAGGGAAAGCAGAATCATGCTGAATGGCTAAGATAACGACAAAGACAGGGCAGAGTGTGGAAGAAAATTGATCATTGAAATATACATTGTAAAACAATGATGTAACTGTGAAAGATTTTAAAAGAACAAGAGCTTTCATCTATGTCCCATATAAATGTTTCCAATATATATACATTTCATAGTTTGTAATGGTAAACAAGAAGAGTATTGAGAAATATGACGAAACTTCTTAGCAACTGGAACAATCTAAATTTGTTAATCTGGAGCAGAGACTTCCCCCAGCCGAGCCTTTTTTGATGACGTTTCTGCATCATCTTCTTCATCCTCTATCAATGGCACAACAGGGACCTTTGGCCTTGCTGTTCTAAGAAGATGCTTCTTCCCGCAATCACTCAACAGATTAGGATCTGTGATTCCACATGCCAACCCGTAAACAGCATATGTTAAATAATATTTACATCTTAACGAATATACTCCAGGTCCCTCTCCAAAAATTCGAACAACTGCTTGCCGCTCCAGAAGTATTGCCTTGTTTGCATTCAGTCTTAAATGATAGCCACCTAAATACCTGGATAGAGTCTTTATCGCCATCAGAGGAAAACTTGCATTGTCCTTGGAGAAGCTAGCGTGAAATATCACAATTTGAGGGAATTTTAGGCGATGTATATATGTTCCTAGTGTCGAATCGTGGCCCAATCCCGCCATACGCTTGCCTGAAGCACGTTTGAGGAATGTGTCTTCATATATTTCCAACTGAAAAAATAAAGGAGCATTAGCCAGAAACAACATCACTAAACATTTCAGGACAAAGTTGATAAAGCCAAATCCACAACAAAAAAAAACTAACCTCTTGGTTCTCATCTGCTTCAAGCAAGTCGTCTTGCCATAAATTAGTGCTCGAACTAGGAACGGTTTCCGCTGACTTATTTGGCACATCCCTAAACCCTCCCATGTTGGTGATATTTAGTCTGTCCCTTGCTTCTTGTAGCTCTTCCTCTGTGGCATCTTTTCCTTCATATCGAAGGGCATCAGCATAGATCATCTTCAGTGTTGCTGCAGCAGATAGGAACTCGGTGTCTTTCACATGGCTATCCACTAATATTTAAGTATCTGTCTATCCCATCATCATCTACAAAATTGTCATCGACCTCCAGATTTTGGGCTATGTAAGCTATGCAATGGTCCTCCCTTAAGTTAAATACATGTTGTATGTCTGTCAGCAATATATACTCTGAATCTCCTACTTGGTAGGAGGGGAGTAATGGCGTTGGAATGGGGGAGGAGTCATCTGATTCAATCACAAGCTGACCTATATCACTGTTTTGTTGTCTAACTGCCTCAATATCAACCGCCGAACTGAGCTTCTTCTCTTCTTCAACATTGAACTCCTCAATCACATGAGGAGTGTCCTCCTCTTCAGCAACATCCTCAACGGTGGGACTAGCCTGACGAGGAATCGTGTCTTCACTTTCATTTGTTGCATGCGGCTCTGTACATTCTTCATCTGTTAATTGCACGTTCATGTGCAAGAAGCATAAGAAGGCATAAGAGTATTCCATCAAGCGGCATTTTCTTTTGTGAAAAGGGCATAGCAAAGCTCTCTTCTTATCACATGGCACCTTGTGCCAATCCCTGTTTAACCTCTGCTTCTTCTCCGGCGACATCTTGAGATTAAAATGAATGTGATTTTTCCCATCAATCATCATTGGTTCTTCATTTGTGAGCTCGTCAAACTCTTGCTTTGCCTCTTCAAAGTATCCATGATGGCTAGAAAATGTATCCTCCAGAGAAAAATCGCAATTGAACATCAACGAAATTGCAGGGTGCAAATCATGATGTCGACATTTGTAGAGGAAGTCATATAATAGAGTTGCAGGTGTTTCTTTAATCTCTTCGTCCACATCAAACTCGACCTGAACTTGCGCCATGGCTGAATTCAAGGGTGTAGATAAGACATGGAAAATATTAGTTCAAGCAATGTCCATCTTAAACAACAAATCTCTGTGTGGTGTGAATGGATTCAACATAACGCGAGAGGAGATGCCAGAGGAATCCAGGTATTCCTCCTCGCGTTGTAGTGAATCTATTTTCCCTAACGCAAATAAAATTGCAGCTAAGTCAAGGACCTCTTCTCGCGTTATGGTGAATCGATTCACCATAATGCGAGGAGGAATATTGTGCTTCCTATGGGACCTTCGCTCGCGTTATGGTGAATTGATTCACCGCAACATGACGACTTTATCATCCTTTGGCAACGCCTCTTACGTTATGGTGAATTACAAATAAAGATAGTTCTCCAGTACCCATACTGAGAGAGGAGGTGTCAAACGAATTAAAACACTCTTCTTCGCAGTCAATTCACCATAAGGCGAGGAGTCATAGGTTTTCAACTCACCTTAACGCGATGAAAAGACAAAGCAAGAAGTTCTCCACGACTGAAACCAAAACAACGAAATAACAAAAGAAGAAGGAAGCACAAAAGAGATAAAAATACCAGGAAAACGAATTGTATACAATCGTCGCAGGAGATGGAGATGAAGGAGGTTGGAGGTTTGTCTTTGACGTTGGATACAGGAGGATGATTGATGAAGGAGGGTTGGAGGAGATAGTCAGTCGTTGATGGAGATGAAGGCCGTTGGTGGGGAGATAAATGAGAATATGAACTCCAAGAGAGGCAATAAATGAGATGAGTATCCTAGAAAATCTGTTTTTAATGCTACGCGACACGTCAGCGCCGCGTTTTCACCCGCCATTCCATGAATGCCACGTGGCAGCCCGCCGTGTACCTAGCACGTGTACAAGCTATAAAGTTTAATCAAAGCCCTTTTTAATGCTATGCGACACGTAAGCGCCGCCTAGTCGCCCTGGCAGCCCGCCAGCACGTGTGTTCGCTCTAAAGACTAATCAATGCCGTTAATCACGCCACCCTTTCGTCCTCGTATCGATTTTGCCTTGTCCGTCCTCCTGCTTGCCTCCAGGTGACTTCCGACTACCGCCACAGTACTGAACCGATTTTCCACCTCCTGCACGACAATCTCCATCCATTCGCACGCAAGAAATGTAAGTTTTTGTATACTACTTGATTGTTTTGTAAGGTTCTTGTATATTGCTTGTTTGTTTTGTTTTTTCTTCGACTGTTTGCCCTGTGCCATTGTTTTTTCTTCGACTGTTTGCCTTCTGCCGTGGTGATTCGATTCACCTTAAAGCACACGACGGGCCATTAGAATCTCAATAAGCTCCATGTCTTATGGTGAATCGAATCACCATGGCAGAAGGCAAACGTAAGAGATTCGCGATAATCCTCCTCCCGTTGTAGAAAATCGATTCACTATAACGCGAGGAGGATTGTTTTGCTTTGACTGGCCCTTAGACTCGCGTTATGGTGAATCGATTCACCATAACGCAAGACCAAGGGGCAAAGGATTCACGATAATCCACCTCTTATTGGTGTCAATTAATTCACCTCCTACAACGACCGTCTCCATCCATTCCCACTCATAGAATGTGATGAAAGTGTATTACTTGATTGTTTTGTGAGTTTCTTGTATAATACTTGATTGTTTTGTTTTTCCTTCGACTGTTTGCCCTCTGCCATTGTTTTCTCTTCGACTGTTTGCCCTCTGTCATGGTGATTCGATTCACCGTAAAGCAGACGACGAGTCATTAGAATCTCAATACTGCTCTATATATTATGGTGAATCGAATCACCAAAATGCAAGACGGAATGGTAAGAGATTCGGGGAACCCTCCTCCCGTTGTAGTAGATCGATTCACTATAACGCGAGGAGGATTGTTTTGCTTTGACTGACTCTTAGTCTCGCGTTATAGGGAATCAAATCACTATAACGCAAGATCAAAGCTCAAAGGATGCACGATAATCCGCCTCTTATTGGTGTCAATGAATTCACCATAATGCGAGAAGGATTATTGTGTTTCTGTGGGCCTTCATCTCGCGTTATGGTGAATGGATTCACCATAACGCGAGGATGTGCATATTGCTTTCTTGGCCACCCTCTCTCGCTTTATGGTGAATTGTTAATCGTGTACTACTGAATAGCAAAGTTTTTTGCTTTTTCTTGCTTTTTCAGATGGCTCGTGTAAGGCATACAGCTAGACCCATTGACAATGCAGCTCCCTCATCTATTGGGAAGAAGATGGGCGTTCTGAAAGCCTCAAGATCCAGGAAATCAAGCAGTCCTGCCCGATTGTCCAAAACGCAGCCTAGACTAAGGCGTTTCGCAGAGCATTCGGCAGCCCTGCGAGAAATCAAAAAGTTTATGAAGCACCCGACAGCTGCTATTCCCAGATTGCCTTTCCAGAGGCTTGCCAGGAGAATTTGTGAGCAGAATGGAATTTTGTTTAGGTGGAAGGCATCGGCCCTGTTTTGCTTGTAGGAGGCCACAGAAGATTGGATGATCGAATTTTTTTTGGATAGTTACGTTCTTGTTGCCCATGCACACAGGGTGACAATAATGAACAAAGATTTTTTCAGCCTAGTAGCCCTTCGTTTTAGATACGATAAGTTACTTAGACCAGTTACGTTTACTGATGAGCGAATGTTACAAATTTTGGATGTCCGTCCTGTACAAAAAGTGAGAGTTGAAGAGGTGACCGAGGGAGATCCAGATCATGACCATCAGACTCGGGCAAATTTAATGACAAGCGCTCAAAGGGAACATCAAGCTGCAATGCTTGCATTGCAAACAAAAAGGGAAAATGTTCGCGCACTCCACGCCATGAATCGGGAGGCGCTGCAATTTTTGTTGCCAGAGTTCTATGTACCCTTTAATATTAGAGGGCATAGATGTTATTTCCCGATTCATGCTGAAGAAATCAGCATTTTGTTTGATCCCAAAACTGAAGTCAACGACAAAGTGCTCAGATGTGTTTTAAGGTATACTCTTTTCTCTGTCCTCCCACAATTTTTCATTCTTGGCTCTTAAAGTTGATGTCTCACTCTTGATATGTTTCCTTGTGAAGTTTTGTTATTTCGCTATTGCCCGAGGATGTACAGCAACGAGTGTTCCAGATTGATTCACTGGTCTCAACACTGTTGCTAGTAGAGTCAGTTCCGTACCTCGATGTGCTGAACTGGTTTCGGGAGGTCCAGCTGGACGATGCCCGAGTATTTTTTTTGGCATATCATGAAAAGTGAGTTTGTCTCTCTCTCTCTCTCTCTCTCTCTCTCTCTCTCTCTCTCTCTCTCTCTCTTGCATGATGTTTATAGGAATCACCGTACACGAGTTATATAGTGCTTCCTTTGGATTGAAACTAATAGAAATCTATTGTGCAGTTCCCATTGGAGTCTTCTATTAGTCGACGTGCAAGAAAATGTCATTTACCTTGCAAATTCGACATCTGGTGTCCATGGAAATGTTTTGCTGTAAGTAAAAGTCATTAAGATACATATTATTATTTGAGTTAGAAGTCCAGATTGATCAGGATAATGATTGGTCTCTGTTTACAGTGGTGTCAGGAAACTAATGGCAGCTTACGAGAGCCTCAGCATGGACATAGACACCCTGGATTAATCGACCATCCGAAGGGTTAGTGTCCCCAAACAAGAAGATGGCTACAGCTGTGGGTGGAGGGTTGCACTTAATGCAATGTTGCTGCTACGAAGCATTTTTCAGCTCCCTTCAGAGGATGTAAGCATTTTCAGCTCCCATACGCATGCGTGCTTTTGTTTATCTTCTTATATATTGTCATGTTGATCTTATTTATGCCTTGATGAATTGTGATGGCAGTTTCCATCAATGTCTCGCTACGTGGACCTAGACGTCCAAACGTTTAGGGAGGAAACGATTGCGAAATTGATCGAGGTCGCTGAAGTTATGCCTCCAGACGGGCCAGTGGACTTCATCCCGCCGAATCCACGAGGGGGGATAGGCCCCCCTGAGCCTCTTACATGGGCTCCATACTTGGGAGAAGAGCCATGGCTCCATCCTGAAGCCGATACCTATGGGTTCCAGTAATAAATAGTTTTGTCCTTCTTCCAACAAATGTATGTTTGTAAATATGCAGCTATACATGTATTGGAGAGAGAACATCAATTGTAAATACACTTTTCATTTGAAAATCAGAGGATCAAATTTGCTACTGTGTTCCTTCACTGCTTGCTTTCTTACTTTAAGCCTTTTTTGTGTACATAAAAATTCAATTGGGGAATTCTTGCCTTCATTACATTGTTTTAAACAATAAAGCATTACAAAAGCAATGTTCTGAATAGATAAGTTTATTGCATATGGAAAATACATTGTCACCGTATACATGGTCACATCATATATCTTCTAGTGCCTCCAATTCATGTGGGGCTGCAACATCTTTACAAATGATCTGATGCTCTCTTCTTTTACTTAGCTTCCGACCATCGAGCTTGAAGCAAAATTGATCTGGAGGATTCTGAATAGCTACTTCTAATTCCTTCCTAACATATTCGAGAGTCCAATTCTCTTCCACTTCCAATGTCAAAGATGGGTGACCCTGTCGAATCATAACTATATCTATCAAGCAAGAGTGGCTGCCATCTCTTGTATCTTGGTCCGTGCTTTCCCAGTTGTTGTTGATCCATCGCCACCTTCTATAAGTAAATGACATGCACAGATGTTGCCTGGCAATATAGTATCTGATTCCAAAATATCATTAGGATAATTTTTCGAGTATAATCAAATAAGCGTTGTAACTGTTTCACAAAAATACATTATAATGTTATAACACTCACCGAAATGCAATGTCGGAGGTGTTCAATCGACATTCGATCAAATCATCTCCCTTTGATGATTTCACTCTCCAACCTTTGTCAAACAAATGATCAAGCCAGGCTTCATCTACATCTTTGCACACAAAAGTTGTTCTAGTTTTTCTCAATTGTTTACAATCAGAAAATAAATGAACAAAGCATGCAATTGGAACAAACAAACTTAAGTGCACATTTCTTGCACCAATGCTAGGCTTCATAGCACATTTAATATCATTAAACATTTTGGTCCTGTATGACTCCATCACTTCTGTGTCAAGCAATGGCCACTCAGGACTATCAATTGCGGGCAACGGAATACGTTCCACCTTTCCATGTCGACTCGATTGAGTGGGCAAGGTATAAAATGAGTCATAGAAATATGTTCTACTTCTTGCGAGATCACTTAGTGCACGACCTTCATATTGAAGTTCCCCCACCTCACCATGTACGACATTCAAGAATCCCGTCAAGCATTGTGCAGGCTCCCACTCCTGAAGATTGGATGGGTACAAATCTGTGCAAGGCAGAAAAATGTATATCAATCACCTTATTTGCAACATTGAAATACAAAACACAAGCACTTACAATGTGGTCTGTGTCTTGGAAGTCCCAATGGTCCCACGTTGATCTCTTTTTGCATGAATACATGCACAGTTTTCCCTCCTGGTGCCATCTTAAAGTCAAGGATCCTTCCTTTCCAATGTTTGGCCAAGTCTTCAGATGCCTTTCCCTTCACTCGGTAGTGGCCTTGTTTTCCAGGCTGCATAGTGACCCAAGAGTACTTCCTGTATACTTGGGGAATCCATTCTTCGTTCTCATCTTTTATGTTATATAACACAACAGATGAGATACTGCTCCTTGCTCGTTTCAGTCCACTTTCGGGTGCCATGATAGATTAACAGACGTATGAGAAAGAAGAAGTAGCAGAAAGTGGATGACTGGGCTAACCGCTTTTGTGGATCAAGGAGGGAGGAAGAAATGAGGGACGGTGTGTTCTTTTGGGCGCCAAAGATGTTTCGAGATTCAAAAGTGGAACCAAGTTGAGGGAATAACCAGGAGAATGTGTATCTATCTATTCCAAGCATTCAAGCTTCATTAGTTCTAGGGGTGGTGGAAAGAATTTTTTAGTGCTCCACGTCTAACACAGGAATGTGGAAAACATTCTTTTATTGTGTTAGTTTCTGACAAAAAAACGGTTTTAAATATTTTAAGACAAGGTGATGGTTTTTTTTAATATTTCATGAAGATAAGAGTTTCTCCACGTTTTGGGTGGGTTTGTACAGAGGTCCCACCACCGGTGAATCTCGTTCGTACATTACATGTCACTCAATCTATGTGTCTATTATTATATTATTGTTGAAACAGCCCTCTTTTGAGTCCAGAATTTTCCAGGTTGATTTTCTACATCAAATTTGGAGTTTGTTGGCTACCTTGGAGTATCTGGAACATTCATTGGAGTGTGGTTGAGCTGAGGAAGGCTCATTTACAGATTTGAAGTGTGCGGAAGGTGTACGCATTGAGCAACATGTCGGATAATCCAGTACAGATTGTTGGTGAAAAGCTGGATAGGAAGAACTTCCAGGCATGGAAGTACAGGATAAAGAGTTTCTTGAAAGAAAAAGGATTTTGGAATCTCATTACAGGTGCTGAGCCTGAGCCTGAGCTACCTCGACAACCTACACAGCAGCAGCTTATTGCTCATAAGCAATGGTCAGAGAGAGCATTCAAAGTGCTGCATTATTTGTCTATATGTATTTCTGATGCTATGCTCATACACATTCAGGATGCTGAGAATCCCAAAGATGCATGGGATACTTTGGTCAAGATGTTTGATACAGATACGAGTGCTCGCAAGTCTCAATTGCGACAGCAGATACACAATGTGAAAAGGAATAAAGGGAGCATACATGATTATGTGCAAGAAATCAAGAAGTTTGCAGATGCATTGGCCACAATAAAAGCCCCCATGCCTGATGATGATTTGGTGGATATTACCTTGCGTGGTCTTGGCAAGGAATACAAATCTTTTGATACATCTATCTCAGTGAGGAGTACAGGTCTACCCGACTTCGATGAGTTGGTTTCACTCTTGTTGGTTGAGGAAATCAAGCTCAGTGATTCATTTCTGGATGCATCTACTAGCCATGATGATGGCAGAAATCAGGCTTTCTACTCGCAGAGAGGCTTTAGAGGTAGGGGGAGATTTGCATCACGTGGACGTGGTGGTAATGGTCGTGGATGGCAGGACAGGCCTCCACAACAGAATTTTCAGCCTTCATATGGTGCTCGAGGTGGTCGTGGATATGCACCTCAGCGAGGCAGAGGTACCCCCCGTGGTCAAGGACGTTGGCAAGGCCAACAAAATTCTATGCAAGATGTGGAATGCCATTATTGTGGCAAATATGGTCATATGGCGAGAGATTGTTTCTGCAAACAGAATGATTTGAGAGGGGGAAGAGCACAACGTGGTGGTCATTATGGTGGAAACTATGCACAACATGGTGGTAACTATGCATCAAGTAGCAATGATGGAACTGCAAATCATTTGTTTGCCATGAAGCATGTTGTGGGTTCTATGACGACAAATGCTGAGAATGATAACACATGGTATATGGACTCAGGAGCATCAAACCATATGACATGTCATGGTGAATGGTTTGAGCATATGAAGCCTATGGATGTAAAAGGCTATGTGGAAACAGGTGATGATACCCAGCATGTCATTACACATGTTGGAAGTGTACCATTGGTCATGCACAATGGTCAGACAAAGTCTATGTCAGATGTGCTGTATGTGCCTTCGATCACTAAAAGCTTGGCCTCAGTTGGTCAAATGGTGGAACAGGGATTACAAGTTCGTTTCAATGAGCATGGATGCTTCGTTGAAGATTTCAAACATGGATGTAGAGTGATTGCTAAAGGCAAGAAAGAAGGAAGATTGTTTAAGCTGGATGCTGGAATTCCTGAGCTAAAATCAGCCATGTTCTCAAAGAGTAAAAATGTGGTACAGGACATTGATATGTGGCATAAGAGGATTGGACATGTCAATATACAGAGATTAAAGAACATGCAAACAAGAGGCATTGTCAATGGATTGCCTAGGTTCAAATATGATGGACATATGCATGTTTGTGAAGCCTGTCAGTTTGGAAAGCAGGCAAGGTTGAGGTTTCCTAGAGAAGGAAATATGAGTAACAGGCCACTTGAGATCGTACATAGTGATGTATGGGGCCCTGCACAAAACCCATCTATCAAAGGCAGTTTATACTATGTTACATTCATAGATGATTTTGACAGGATGACATGGATATACTTTCTCAAAGAGAAGAGTGAAGTGTTGAAAAAGTTCATGGATTTCAAAGCTTTTGCAGAAAAGCAATATGGCTGTTGGATTAAATGTCTGAGGATAGATGGAGGTGGTGAATACACCTCAAAAGCTTTTGAGCATTTCTTGAGGAAGCATGGAATAAGAAGACAATTGACTTGCAGGTATACAGCTCAGCAGAATGGTGTGGCTGAGAGAAAGAGTCATATGTGAAGTGGCAAGGACGATGCTCAATGAAAAGAGCATGCCAAATTACTATTGGGCAGAAGCATGTGCTACTGCAGTGTATATATTGAACAAAACACCTACAGCAGCCATTCATGGAAGCACGCCAGAGATGCGGCTCACAGGTTACAGGCCAGACATTGGACATCTTAAAGTTTTTGGATGCATAGCTTATGTACATGTGCCTGATGAAAGAAGAAGGAAGTTGGATCCTAAGGCAGAGAAATGTGTATTTGTTGGATATACACTGGATCGAAAGGCCTACAAATGTTATAATCCACAAACTAGACAAGTGGTCATCTCACAAGATGTGGTGTTTGATGAGCTTGCTAGTTGGTACAAAGCAAAAGATGAGGGAGTCATTGAGTCACTTGAGGCTGATGTGCCTATGAACTTGCCACAAGCAAGTTCTAGCTCTACTACTATGTCTGGGCCAGCAGCAGAAGCTGAGAGTAGCAGTGTACGTCCATGGTCAGGACATTTGAGGCATGAGAGTGTGAGCACTGGGAGTAGTGCTATGGATAAAGGTAAAAAGAAAGTCGAAGGAATTGGAATCACAGGTTATGAGTCATCTAGTTCTGAGAGTTTGGATGAGGAGCTTGGCATACCTGTTTTACGCACACCTGGTGCTAGACAGGACAGATATGTGCCACCACATGCTAGAGTTACAGGTGTTCAGAGTGACCCGCATGCATTGCAGAGATCCCAGAGAGTCAGATATCCTGTTGACAGATTGACATATAGAGATTTTGCTATGCACTATGCATATATGACATCTATGGTGAAGCATGTGGAACCTACATGCTATACAGAGGCTATTGGAGAGCATGTATGAGAAAAAGCAATGGATGTGGAGATGGACGCATTGGTCCATAATGATACATGGGACTTGGTTGCATTACCAAAGGACAAGAATGTTATTGGATGTAAATGGGTTTACAAAGTGAAGTGCAAATCTGATGGTTCTATTGAGAGACATAAAGCTAGATTGGTAGCAAAGGGTTATGCACAAACCCAAGGATTGGATTATGATGAGACATTTAGTCCAGTGGCTAAGATGGGCACAGTGAGAGCAGTCATTGCTATGGCTACAGCTAATGGCTGGGAAATGCATCAGATGGATGTCAAGAATGCATTTCTGAATGGAGATCTACAAGAGGAAGTGTACATGGCACAGCCAGAAGGGTATGTACACCCTAGATATCCCACTCACGTATGCAGGTTGAAAAAGGCATTGTATGGTCTAAAGCAAGCAACTCGTGCTTGGAGTGATAAGATGAACAGATATCTTATCTCACTTGGTTTTCAGATTTCCATAGCAGATTCTTCACTCTATGTAAAGAAGACAGAGCATGGGATTGTTTTACTAGTCATCTATGTGGATGATTTGATTATCACAGGTGATCATGGTGCAGATGTGATGCATGTCAAGAAAGCTTTGAGTGGGCAATTTGACATGAAAGATCTTGGTGAGTTGAGATACTTCCTTGGAATTGAAGTGGTGAAAGATCATGCAGGTACTTGGTTAGTACAGCGCCAATATGCATTGGATATGTTGGCAAAGTATGGCATGACAGGGTGTAAGCCTATGAGTACACCATTGGAGCAAAATGTGAAGTTGCGGGCTGATTATGGCGAGGAATTGGATGATCCTTCTATGTATAGGAAGATGGTTGGTAGTCTCATATACATGACTATCACACGCTCGGATTTGAGTTATGCTGTGGGGCTAATCAGCCAGTTTATGCAGAGCCCCAGAAAGCCTCATTTGGATGCAGTGAAACGCATCATGAGATATGTGAAGACCACAGCACATTATGGTTTATTTTATGAGAGTGGTAAAAGCTTGGACATACATGGCTACACAGATGCTGATTGGGCAGGTAGTGCATATGACAGGAGGTCTACTAGTGGATATGCTTTTACACTTGGAGGTGCCGTGGTGAGTTGGAGTAGCAAGAAGCAACCTACAGTTGCTTTATCCAGTACAGAGGTTGAGTACAGGGGTGCAGCCATTGCTACTTGTGAGGCAGTATGGTTAAAGGGTCTCTTGGCAGATTTATGTGAGCCTATTGATGGCAAAGTTGTCATTCATTGTGATTACATGAGCAGTATACAGTTGGCCAAGAATCCAGTGTTTCATGCGAGGACCAAACACATTGAGGTCCATTATCACTTTGTTAGAGAGAGAAGCTGCTGGATGGTACAGTTGATCTTCAGTATGTGAAGACTGATGAGCAGGTGGCTGATATCTTTACGAAGCCACTTAGCAGGGAGAAGTTTGAGTACTTCCGGACTATGTTGGGAGTACATGGGATGAGCTTGAGGGGGAGTGTTGAGAGTCTTGATATCCCAAGCTCATCTACATCTTCATCGGCAGTACATCATGAGCTTGAGGAGATTCAAGCTCGATGTCAGTGTGAGCCAGCTATGCTATGTGCTGGCAGATTAGGTAGGAACATGTGTGAGACATAAATGACCGCGTGTCCAGCTGGTCATAGTGTGTGGACATTAGCTAGGGTTAGTAGAGTGTGGACACAACTCATTGTGTGTTGTGTGGATTATGGATTAGTGCATTATGCTTTGTGTGAGAGTGGGCATGGCTTCCCTCTATGGTTAGGGTTTTCAATATACATTAGGGTTTGCTCCTGTGTGTGTGTCTCCTCCTCCTCTACCGTTCTTTCAACATAATGGTCCCTCTTGGTCACTACATTCAAGGGCTTAAAGTCTACATAGACTCTCCACTTACCATTCTTTTTGGGAGTAATCACAACTAGAGAATCCCACTCTAAGTTACTTGGGGGGGTCAGTCATAAATATGTAAGCGTAGCACAGGGGTTCAACAGAAGGGGTTTTTTAAATTCTTTTTTACACATTTTTTACATACACAAAGGGTGCCATTTAAAGGGGGTATTTACAGATTGAATAGAAAAAGGGTGTGTTTTATTCATGAAAAATTTATAGATAAACGGGGTTTTTAAATTAGGCCTTAAACACACATGATATAGAGAGTTTACATATAGTGAAGCCCTTATGCAGAGTTATCAACTGAAAAAATGAAGCTTGCCTTCAATAACTTACTCACCACTTCTCGCAATACTTGTCGTTGTGCACTACCCCCAATCTTCTCAGTCTTTACACCACTAGGTTTCAATTGTATTTCATGTTGTACAGTTGACACCCTCCTAAGTGGACTATAAGAAGAGATAAAGAAATCTGGAAAGTGTTAAAAGTACAGCAATGTGATGAGCTATGGTGGATCAAATTCTAGAATCAACATCATTAACAAAGAGATTAGATGATAATTAAGACGTGAGTAGTGAGCAATTAGCTGATAGCTTAATGTAGGCATGGATAATCAAAAACCAGCAAATTCTCATTAGGACAATGCCTCAATTTATAGAGTTTACATCCAAGCATCTAATTCCAGTGATTTCTCCTTGATTCACTCCACCTCTTTTGCTTGATTTTCTCCACCTCTCCCAGAATATCTCCACAGGTTCTCTCACATTTACAGATTCTCTTTTACAGCCTCTAGCTAAGGGCTTGTTCCCGCACACACCCTATTCACTTGTATATTTCAACACCTCCCCTCAAGTGAATACTCCTAGCACACCTGGACCCTACACCAAGTTTCCCTCTTACTTGATAGTCCGCGACCAGTGCATCGAGTCCCTAAACTCATAGTCCTTGCCACTCTCTCTCTGTGTCCAAGGCTACTATAGTGCCCGTGACCTTGACTAAAGTTCTCACACATACATCTACCACATGGCCTAGGTCGCTAAGAGGTGGTTTTACTCTGTTGGGGCAGGTTACATTGGGTTGTGGGTTTTCTCTCTCTCTCTCAGAGATTTTCACATGGCTCCTCACTCTTTGGAGCCTCACATCTTCTCTTGTCTTCCGTCTTCTTGTCATGGCATCTTCTCTTCACACGTCCATGTATTCCTCTTCTTTTAGTCTTCTTGTCGTGGATGGGAGCTTCTCTTCACGGGTCCATATCTTCCTTCAATGCTTCCTTTAGCTCTTCTTCTCAGTGTGGATCTTCCTCTTGGAAAGAGATGTTCTTCTTCCTTCATGGCTAGGGCCATGAGCTCGACCGTCAGTTCTTACTCCATGTGAGCAACATGTTTAAATGTTCTGTTGACATTTCTTTTGGGCTTTTGATGTTTATCTTGTGTCATTATGCAATGCAAGCCCAAATCTATGGACGAGATCTTACCTCTTGCCTTATTCTCGACAAGGGCAGTGTCTAATCCCATTTTTAAACTGATGTAATGTGTGTGGGATCCCACTATCCCCTCTACGCACCGGATTCCTGGATGGTAGCAGCGGAAGTAGCTTCCTCTTACGCGGGGCAGGGTTTCTCACTCGAGGCCTCGCCCTTGAATATCCGGGCACGAGACTAAGCTGGTGGTCATTCCGAAAACCAAAACCGGGAAAATTTTCCCTACCCGGAAAACGGGGACGATTCCACCATTTAGAATTTCTTAACAAATTTTTCTAACGAGGTCAAGATACTAAACTAACCTTCATCTGAATAAACCAGATAGAAGGGAAACTATTACAGACTTAACTTGAAGAAATCAATGCTTTTTTCCTAATTGAATCAAGCACAACCGTTGATCTATTCATTTGAGAAGTCTTCAAGTTATTATTTAACTATTCGAGTTCTAAGCGTATTCCAATTGATCAACTTTATTATTAAAACTCTACTCATTCCAGCCTAACCCCATCCGGCCCATGGGTTAGCTACCGCACTGGAATTGGTAGAACCAGACAAGTACTCACCCACCCATAATTGAATGCCTTTCTTAACTTTTACTTTAGAATATAGATACGCACACACTCCTCTTTAAACTTTAATTTATAAAACAATCCATTGACAAACAATTATTGGTTACAGATGTCATAACTCAAAATTTTCATTCAATCCTTATTTTCTCACAAAACAGTATCACTCCGGACTCTCCGTTGTAAGAAAAAGTGAGCTTCTAACCAAGCAAACTGATTCTATTTATAGGAAAAAGTGAGCTTCTAACCAAGCAAACTGATTCTAGAATTTTCCAGATAAGTTTGGTCAATTTTTGACCATTTTTGGGTCAATTTAGCTTACTTTTTGGAACTAGACTTGAATTAGGAGAGAGGAGAGATGAAATATCTCAATTTTTTGGGAATTTAAAACTCCGCCAGACATGTGAAATAGGCGCCTCCTTCATGAGGGGGAATCCCCACATGTGAGGTGTTAAAATTTCATTTTTTTTAGTATTTCCTTTGGTCCTTATTCCACTCTTCATCTTATGTGAGTATTTACTCATTTTGGGGGAGATTTTCTTTATTTCTATTTACCTCCACCACACATTTGCCCCTCAAAACCTTAATTTAAAATTTTCAAAAAATTTGGACCCCTAGGATAAGGCCTTTTGAACAGATTATAAAAAATCTTTTTTGAACTTCTGTTTTAGGGAAATTTATTTTAATAAGAAGAGATATTTTTCCATCCAAAAATATCTAAAATCTGAATAATTTGTCTCTAGAATATTTTCTCTCTCTAAACCAAAATAGGTAGAAACAAGATCTTTTATATATCTGAAGAGGGATTTGATTACAGGGGAAGATACTGGACATCTTGAGAGGAGCGGAAATCTTACATTCTCTCCCACTTGAAAAACGCGAGATGTCATCTTGCAAATTGGGAAAAATCTCGTAACAGTTCGACTTCTTTCTCGCAAGTGGCATCTTCAAAAGGATAGAACTTCCATTTGACCAATAATTCTCTCAGAATTCTATTCGTGGAACCTTTTCTCGAACATCAAGGATTTCTTCAGGTTGGAGTTCCATCTGCCCTTGGGTTGAAGAAGTTAAGATTTCATCACATCAAGCACATGATTTGGGCTTGGTTTATACTTTTTAAGAAGGCTGACATGAAATACATTATGTACTTTGAGATGAGGAGGCAGAAGAAGCTCGTAGGCTAAGTCACCTACTTTCTTTGTAATCAGATATGGTCCACAATATCTGGGGGATAACTTCTTGTATTTCCCAAGAGATAGAGAACTTCTTTTGGGGCGTACTCGAATGAAGACCATATCTGCTTCTTCGAATTTTCTATCTGACCTCATCTTATCTGCATACTGCTTCTGCCTATCCTAGGTAGCTTTTATATCTTTGCAAATCGATTACATCTGTTGCTCCATGTCGTCAAGCATTTGTCTGGACATCTTAACCCTAATCAATGGGTCGGACCAAGTTAATGGAGTTAAGCAATCTTGTCCATACAAATCTTTGAAAGGCCTCATCCCAATACTTCTGTGATAAGAAGCATTGTAGGCAAACTCAACTAGGTGTAGATAGCTTAGCCACTTTTTGGGTTCCCTGCCACAGCATGACCGAAGTATATCTTCAATTACTTGGTTCACCCTTTCAGTTTGACCATCGGTCTTGGGGTGGTAAGCTGTGTTGATATCCAAGAAAGTTCCTACTACTTCGAAAATGCAGTCTAGAATCTTGACGTGAATTTGGGGTCTCGATCACTTACTATTCTTCTTGGTAGGCCATGCAATCTGAAGATTTCCTTGAGAAACACTCTGGCCACATCCACTATAGTGTGGGTTTATTTTACTGGAATCAGATGGGCAACTTTGGTTAGTCTATCAACTACCACGAAGATGGAGTTGTAACCTCATTGCATTGAAGGTAATCCAGTAAAAAAATCCATACTGATACATTCCCACTTCATCTCTGAGGGATGTCTAATGGATGTAACTTCCCAGGCATTTTTACTCTCTCGCCCTTGACTTTTTGACAGGTCAGACATTGACGTACATGATCAAAAGAAGCTTTTCTTCAGACATGTAGGTTTTGATGAAACTTGGATGTCCTGCAATAAGGCTGTCATGGGCTTCATTCAGAATTTGACCCTTAGTTCCCTCATCATTTGGGAATGTATAGCGGCTTGCAATTATAATACATAATTCCATCATCCAGGCTATACCCTTGAACTCGATTTACCCTTGAACTCGGTTCAACTCATGTGGAGTTTTGCTTTCCTGCATAAGTAGGGTAGCAATAGGGCCAAAGAATCTATCCTACATGATCTTCTCACTTGCTTCAATAATATCAAAGGATTTGACACTACAGTAGTTGTTGCAAGCAAGGAGGCTTTTCTGCTCAGGGCATCTGCTACCAAGTTTTCTTTGCCTGGGTGGTACTTGATTTCAAAATCAAATTCTTGCAGGGTTTGCATCCAACTTCTTTGGCGCATGTTGAGATCCTTCTGGTGAAGATCCACTTTAAGCTCTGATGATCTATCATCAAAGTGAATCTTTGACCCAGTAGGTAATGTCTCCACAACTTCAGGGCATATACTATTGAAAGTAGTTCTAAGTCATGGACAGCATAATTCCTCTCATGCGTTTTGAGTTTTCGAGATTCATAGGCCACTGCATTCCTGCATGAGTGCACCTCCTAGGGCAAAACCACTGGCATCAGTTTACTACCTCAAAGGGTAGAGAGAAATCTGGTAGCTTTAGAACGGGATTGGTTACCAAGGTGGTCTTTAGCTTATCAAAAGCACTCTGGCACCTAGCAGACCATTGAAACGGGGTATTCTTCTTGAGAATATTAGTCAGGGGGAAAGCTATGAGAGCATACTTTGGTATAAAACTTCTATACAAACCAGTCAATCCCAAGAATCCTCTGACTTCTTTCACTATCTTTGGTTCAGACCAATCTATGACTGCTTGGACTTTAGCGGAATCTGGAGAAATTCTATCTTTGGATACCAGAAAGCCCAAGTATTCAACATGGTCAGCAGAGAAAGTGCATTTGCTCTTTTTTGCAAAGAGTTGGTGCTTCCTTAGGATATCAAGAACTCTTCTGACATGAGCTTCATGGTCAGCCGCATTCTTTGAGTAAATCAGAATATCATCAAAGAAAACAAGAGCAAAGTCATCCAAGTATTCTCTGAGAATGTCTTGCATTAATCGATTGAATGTAGCTGGGGCATTTGTTAATCCAAACGGCATGACAGTGAATTCATAATGCCCCGAGTATTGATCTGTCTTCAGGATATCTTGCTCATTAATCTTGATCTAATAATACCCTGATTTGAGATCTATCTTTGTGAAGATTTGGGCTCCACTTTGCCTATCGAGAAGCTCATCAATTCTGGGGATAGGATACTTATTCTTAACTGTCAGCTGATTGAGACCTCTGTAGTCCACACAGAGTCTTAACGTTCCATCTTTCTTTTTCTGAAAGAGAACTGGCGCAACCCAAGGTGAAACACTGGGTCTTATAAACCCTTGTTCTAACAACTGTCTAAGCTGTTCCTTAAGTTTGATGGCTTCAGGAACTGGCATTTTGTACGTGCACAGGGCTACTGGCTGAGCTTCGGGGGTCAATTCTATCACATGATCTACTTCCTAGATTGGAGACATCACTGTTAATTCTGTTGGGAATAAATCATCATAATCACTTAACCATTCAGGTTCTTTAACTATTAACTTTGAGTCTACTGGATTCATTTTGACAACATAAATGAGCTGCTTCTTTCTAAGTCCTTTTAGTAACTTAGCAACCTTTACTAATTGTGCAGACTTGGGGATCCTGAGATTCCAATTTCTTGAACTTTATTTCATTGAAGGTCACGGAAGGAAATGGTTCCATTATGACAGTGAATGTCAGCTTGATTTTTGTGGAGACAATCCATTCCAAGGACCCCGTCGAAAACTCCCAAAGGTATAACTCTGAACTAACAGTCAATTAAATTCCCATCTAGATTGAACTGAATATGATCTATCTCAAGGTGAGTGAAAAGAATCTTCCCACTTGCCAATTCAACTTGCATAGGTTTCCCTGATTTCTGATCTAAGACTAGCTTACGCAAACATCCAGGGGAAATGAAAGGAGTACTGCCTGAATCAATTAAAAGCTTAAAAGGCTTACTGTGATACTCAGCTAGAGTATGAATGATGGAGAATTGATGGTTTAGCCCTTGGTTTTCAATTGCTGCATAAATCTATCCTCTTTCTTCTTCCACTAATTTTGCTATTGTGACTGCTCTGGTTGCTGTAGTTTGAGAGGCGGAACTCTTTCTCTTTGGTTGCCCCAGTTCTGGGAAGGAGTTTTGAGGCTACTCTGGACAGAGGCAGATGGTTGATGAGCTGGAGCTCTCCTGGGATTGCCCTAATTTAGACGAGATGGACCCTGATTTAACTGATAGGAAGGGGTTTGCCTCTACACTTTTGGTCCTTGTCTTCCCTGTCCCCTTGACATGGCAGGAGTCAGGGTCAGCTGGTGACCCAAACCCTGGCATCCAAAACACCGGTTCTCACTTCTGATCTCATCCCTTTGAATCCTTGAAAGAGGTGGGGCTCCTGAGAAAGTGTTCTGTGGGAAGGGTCTTCCTTCACTTCTGAATCTCCCAGTATCCTGATTCTGAATTGGGCCTTGTTGCCACTTTTGGGGGAGGAAAGTTTGAAGTACTTCCCGGGGTTTGGATTCTTTTAAAGTTAGAGGGGTGGCGGGATCTTAACAACAAAGGCTTTGGAAAATTCTTTTGCCATTCTTACTGCCTCGACCATTGAGAAAGGTTTGGCATTATTTACTAAGGTGTCCAATCGCTCGTTCATTCCTCGAATAAATCTGGCCATCAGATGCTCTTCATCCAATTATGGGGAATATTTGAAAAGAAGGGCAAAATCTTGATGGTACTCTTCAATTGTCTGACTATCCTCCTGCTTTAGTTACAAGAACTCATTCATTTTAGTTTCAAGGAAGCTCAGAGGACAAAACCTCTTTCTGAGGTAAGCTTTAAGATCGGTCCAAGTTTGGTATTTCGGTCGAGATGGTTAGTCTTGCAGTGATTCCTCCAAGCGACCCTGGTCGTTTCCACAATCTTTAACCTGGCGAGAGCCAACTTGCTTCTCTCATTGTAGCCAGTCACATCAAAGTATTCCTCCATTGCCTCAATCCACTTTTCCACTACTTCACCTAACTACTCCCCTTCACCCTTGAAGGGACCAGGTTGGGATCTGTGCAGGGCTTTTCAAACATCCGGATCTAACTCTTCGTCTCATCAGTTGGAGGATCCGGTTGCCTTGTACGGGCCGTGCGCCTCATGAATCTGACAAAACGAGATTTTCGTCAACTTAACTTTGACAACAGATTTATGATTATTTAATTTTTGTGATTTATTTTTTTAAACAGATGATTATTTCATCATACTTCATGAAACAAGATTTACTCTGATAATTTTATTAACCATATTCACAATCATGAAAATAATTTGGATTTTTATTTTGTAAAACATTGTTTATTATCAAAAGTTTTTGATATATACATAGAGCATCACGGCTCCCAAAATCACTGCCTCAGTCGTATACGCATAAAGAAGCGAAACTATGAAGGAGACATGCCATGGTACACACGATTCATTACAGAAAGAGGTGCTGTAATTCTACTTCTAGGGATAAAGCGGCTAAGAAGCCTAAAAACTCGGCATGAAATTTTGAAGTTCCTGGGTGAATGATCAAAGAGTTGTACATGTCGAACAAGCCCTAGCCTTATCAGAATCATGGCTAAGGAAATATTTTGCCTGAGCCTCTGAGGCTGACATTAATACATCATCCTCCACAGAACCACATATACCGACGTCGCTCAAGAGGATCAGGAAAGTAAAGACTCTCAAAATGACGTGCGAGTCTCACTCTGCTTACTCGGGTCGTAGCAGAGTCGATGAGGTGCTCGAATGCAAAGGCTATCATATCCTGACTCTGGGAGAGTTCAGGAATGCTAGATAGATTCGGGGTATCCATCTATAAATTTCCAATTCAATTTATGGGTTTTGAAGTTCATTCAACATAAATTTAACAAGCGAAAATATTATTTCCCAGATTAACTTTAAAATTTTAAGCAATTTCTGATGCTGTTACGTAAATTTACAATAGCGCTCTCATTAGGGAAAATTTGGACTCAAAAAGGGGCCTTGTAAGAGATCCCTTGGGATGGTGGTGGACAAAGCAAGCCAATAAACCCACATATAATATTGGAGGGTACGTGCGTCATTTTTGAGTTCTTTATTCCATTAACTGACATGTAGGGGTGTTTTTTAATTCAAAACAATGCCTCTTAAGTATAGTTTTTTATTCCCACTATGGTGCCTTATTTTATTGAAAAAAGACACCACTCTCTTTCTTCATTACACTTTTGAATGTAACAAAGCCAACTTTGCTAACCAAACTTGAACCGAACTTCGTCCCTCTGCAACCCATCATCTTGCATTGTCTCCCTCATTGTCTTCCCGACTCCACAACCACAACCACTCCAAATCCGAATTATTTTGAGCGGGAGGTTTTTGATTTTCTCTTCTTCTCAAGGCGACAAGTTTTGAAAAAGGATGGAAAAGTATTTGTTCTTCATGCACCATACCTGCTTGTGCATGAATAACAATCCCATTTCTTACCTTTTTCAAGTCAGGGTTGTGCTTACAAGTACTCTGTACATTTTGGTTCATCCAGGATACCAACAAGTTGTTTGATGGACAAGGAGGTATTATTTAGTGATGTTGTCTTTTGGTTTTAATGAAGCAATCTTCTTCATAGGAGATAAGTGTAATATCTTTGGTTTTTTTTGGTTCAAGTGTGAGTTCATGATGCTTTTTGGTGTTGTTAAAGCACAGAACAATGCAATGGAACCTGTGAAAAGCAAAAGAAGAAAAAGGTGGACATCCACTTCCAAGTAGAACCCGATTATGCTCCCTTCTGTAAGAGAAATTGGTCTAGGCCAGCATGCAAAGCCCACATTACTGAGCTTCGAAATGAAGGAAAGAAAAATATGGACCTATGGTTGGATGGTAGTATTTACCCACCAGATCCAACCTCCTCTCAATCTCCATCATTCTTTGGGTTGACAAGTTTCTTCAAGTTTGTGTGAGGGTGAAAATGGATTGCTTGGATATTGCAAAAGTCTGTTTGGCCAATGTCAAAGTATCTTTGAAAGACATTTGAGTGATAGAGATGCCAGAATAAAAATGCTTGAAGGTGCGAATTTTTACTTGGCATCGATCACAACAGCTTTGCAAGCTTCAAACGAGGACAAAGCAAAAGTTTGTGCTGGGTTACAAAAAGAGTTTGATCATTTGCAGCAGACTATTTGTAAGATGCAGGACACTATTAAGGAGAAGAATGAAATTTTGGCAGTTTGAGAAATCAACAATTTCACATTGGAGAGTGAGAATGCACACCTTCGAAAACAACTTGAAAAGTTCAACAAAAAATTGTAATATTTGAAAGACACGCCATTGGGTGCTCGATTACGCAAGAGACATATCAAACCATTGGAAGAACTCAATGTTGGAGGTGGCCAATGGAAGCGTCATGTAAAAGCTTGCAGGTATTGGGATCTATAATTTCTTTGAGCTTAAATTTCTTTGAGCTTAAATTTCTTTGAGCACTCACTTTTCATTTTCATCTTTAGTTCCTTTTTTTAAGATAGGGGATTGGGTGTGGGGGTGGTATAGTTAGATAAATGATGGACTGAAATAGCTATCGTTGTTGCTTCAGGATGGTCACAGATGTTGTGGGTCCAAAAGAGCAAGGTTCTGATATATTTGGCAAAGTTCTGACAAAAGACATCGTGGAGTCAGCAATATAGCATCCTAAGTTTGCAAGACTTCGATCAGACATAGCAAAGCAATCCTTGCAAGAGGTGAGTGAAGCATTGACGCCTGCAGATGCACAAGGTATATGTGACATGGCTGGTATAAGCACAAA
Organism: Cibotium barometz; assembly: GCF_041138505.1. Taxonomy (NCBI): domain Eukaryota; kingdom Viridiplantae; phylum Streptophyta; class Polypodiopsida; order Cyatheales; family Cibotiaceae; genus Cibotium; species Cibotium barometz. The sequence continues at coordinate 31,437,710 of NC_141092.1, read as the reverse complement.
GTCTTACAGGATGTTGTTTAATAAAGTTAAAGAGGGTTTCAATTGTAAGCTTGGAAAAAAAACAGTAATTCCCATTCCAAAACCATTTCACCTGAACAAAGCTCGAAATATTCTCAACTTGGGAATGGTCGAACTTGTTGGAGAGCCTTGTCACGTGTCTAGTACATTGACAGTGACTAAAAAGAGCGGGAAATAGAAAATCATAGAGCTTACAGAGTTCAACAATTTCATCATGGATGTTCGGAAATTACAAATGGCTATGGTGAAATTTTATGACATCAGTGTACATGAGTGCAATGGAAGGCTGAAATTTGTTTTAAAACTTCATGAGAGTGAGGTGATCAAAGGACAGAAGCTGGAAAGGGTTAGCATTACTTTAATGAATAGAGCTTTGGATGCAAGTATCAGTAATGCTGATGAGAAGCACTTTAGTGTACAATCCGAAAATGAGATTTGGTGGCTGGCTGCATTTGAGGTGACGTGCTATCCATTTTTAAAAAAAGAATATTATGTTGCTATCCTCTTGTTATGATGTTGTAGACAATTTAACTGTTGTTGTTAACAGGTTCCAACAGAGACCCATGAAATTCTAAAGTGGTACTTCAACCAGACTGAGCTTCCTTCCACTATCCAGCAGCAGCAGCAGTCGAATGGCAAAAAGCTTTATGTAGAAGGATATGGTCAATATGAGGTTGAATGGCACCTGGCTGCAGATCTTAAAACCTTGAAATGCATGTTTGGTATTTCCCAAGGAGCAATGGCCAAGTATCCTTGCCTGTATTGCATGACCGAACGAGGTGTCTCCAAAGGAGGAAAAGAGAGAGAATGGAAATGCCTAAATGCAATCAGTAATAGGCGTGAAGCCCCAAATTGTGATGCTCGAGGAGTGGATCCTAATTGGGATCCAATTCTTCCTATCCCTTTGATCAGAGTTCATATTTGTGTTTTGCATGCGCTGGTTAGAATAATTGAGAAACTAGTCCACATGTACATCGAATTTTCATGGAATATGAAACCAGTAGTAGAGAGTGAAAGAACTATTAAAAAAATAAAGCAAGTGCTTTCAAATGCAGGTTTACATTGTGGTCAAGTGAAGATTGAGAAGGACTTGAGAAGATCAGGGAAGACCGGAAATGTTCCCAGAGCAAACCATGTTTTGGAGGTGCAAAAGCCAGAAAGTTCTTATCTAATCATACCCAGAGAGGTCATCTGGGTACAGATTTTGAGGTGTGGAGGAAGCTTCATGCAGCTGTACCTGATCGAGGCTCTTCAGGACAAGCAAGGGTGGCAAAGGCCAAAGCGTGGTTGGCACTTGATTGCCTAGCACTTTGTTGCAAAAAGCAAGGTTTGAAGATGGGGATGTTGAGAAATTTGAGGCAGTTGTGACAGAGTTCTACACTAGCTATTAAAAGGCATGGGGTGCGACAAACTTGACACAATACATGGGTATTACTTGAAAACCTACAGCTTTGAGTTTTTTTTGTTGTTCAAAAAATATTGTACGATACTAAATGTCTTGTTGTTGAGCATTTGTAGCACATTTTGCATGCACATGGAACCTTTTTTGCGGAAGAGTTTGGAAGCCTTGGGATTTGGTCTACCCAAGGCATGGAAAGATCTCATTGGCAAAAGCACGTTGTGCCTATCAAAGGGCCACTCAACATGGAGGAGGAATGAAGAAAAGTAATCCCATGAAGCAACTATGTCAGTGGTGGTATAGGCGGATTCAAGTGAGGGCTTGTGTGAAGATCAAACAGTCAGAATCAGCTGTGTCATGTGCAATAAGAAAGGTTCAGGCTGAACGGAGACGTTCAATATATGTCTCCTCACAGGGAAAGCACAATCATGCTGAATGGCTAAGACAACGACAAAGACAGGGCAGAGTGTGGAAGAAAATTGATCATTGAAATACATATTATAAGACAATGATGTAACTATGAAAGATTTTAAAAGAACAAGAGTTTTCATCTATGTCCCATATAAATGTTTTCAATATATATACATTTCATAGTTTTTAATGGTAAGCAAGAAGAGTATTGATGAGAAATATGAAGAAACTTCTTAGCAACTGGAACAATCTAAAACTGTTAATCTGAAGGAGAGACTTCCCCCAACCGAGCCTTTTTTGATGAAGTTTCTGCATCATCTTCTTCATCCTCTATCAATGGCACAACATGGACCTTTGGCCTTGCTGTTCTAAGAAGATGCTTCTTCCCGCAATCACTCAATAGATTAGGATCTGTTATACCACATGCCAACCCGTAAGCAGCATATGTTAAATAATATTTACATCTCAACGAATATACTCCAGGCCCCTCTCCAAAAATTCGAACAACTGCTTGTCGCTCCAGAAGTATTGCCTTGTTTGCATTCAGCCTTAAGTGATAGCCACCTAAATACCTGGATAGAGTCTTTATCGCCATCAGAGGAAAACTTGCATTGTCCTTGGAGAAGCTAGCGTGAAATATCACAATTTGAGGAAATTTTAGGCGATGTATATATATTCCTAGTGTCGAATCGTGGCCCAATCCCGCCATACGCTTGCCTGAAGCACGTTTGAGGAATGTGTCTTCATATATTTCCAACTGAAAAAATAAAGGAGCATTAGCCAGAAACAACATCACCAAACATTTCAGGACAAAGTTGATAAAGCCAAATCCACAACAAAAAAAAACTAACCTCTTGGTTCTCATCTGCTTCAAGCAAGGCGTCTTGCCATAAATTAGTGCTCGAACTAGGAACGGTTTCCGCTGACTTATTCGGCACATCCCTAAACCCTCCCATGTTGGTAATATTCAGTCTTTCCCTTGCTTCTTGTAGCTCTTCCTCTGTGGCATCTTTTCCTTCATATTTAAGGGCATCAGCATAGATCATCTTTAGTGTTGCTGCAGCAGATAGGAACTCGGTGTCTTTCACATGGCTATCCACTAGTAAGTACTTATCTATCCCATCATCATCTACAAAATTATCATCGACCTCCAGATTTTGGGCTATGAAAGCTATGCAATGGTCCTCCCTTAAGTTAAATACATGTTGTATGTCTGTCAGCAATATATACTCTGAATCTCCTACTTGGTAGGAGGGGAGTAATGGTGTTGGAATGGGGGAGGATTCATCTGATTCAATTTGACCTATATCATTGTTTTGTTTTCTAACTGCCTCAATATCAACCGCCGAACTGAGCTTCCTCTCTTCTTCAACATTGAACTCCCCAATCACATGAGGAGTGTCCTCCTCTTCAGCAACATCCTCAACGGTGGGACTAGCCTGACGAGAAATCGTGTCTTCACTTTCATTTGTTGCATGCGGCTCTGTACATTCTTCATCTGTTAATTGCACATTCATGTGCAAGAAGCATAAGAAGGCATAAGAGTATTCCATCAAGCGGCATTTTCTTTTGTGAAAAGGGCATAGCAAAGCTCTCTTCTTATCACATGGTACCTTGTGCCAATCCCTATTTAACCTCTGCTTCTTCTCCGGCGACACCTTGAGATTAAAATGAATGTGATTTTTCCCATCAATCATCATTGGTTCTTCATTTGTGAAGCTCGTCAAACTCTTGCTTTGCCTCTTCAAAGTATCCATGATGGCTAGAAAATGTATCCTCCAGAGAAAAATCGCAATTGAACATCAACGAAATTGCAGGGTGCAAATCATGACGTCAACATTTGTAGAGGAAGTCATACAACAGAGTTACAGGTGTTTCTTTAATCTCTTCGTCCACATCAAACTCGACTTGAACTTGCGCCATGGCTGAATTCAAGGGTGTAGATAAGACATGGAAAATATTAGTTCAAGCAATGAATCAAGAGACAGTCAATCTTAAACAACAAATCTCTGTGTGGTGTGAATGGATTCAACATAACGCGAGAGGAGATTCCAGAGGAATCCAGGTATTCCTCCTCGCATTGTAGTGAATCTATTTTCCCTAACGCAAATAAAATTGCAGCTTAGTCAAGGACCTCTTCTCGCGTTATGGTGAATCGATTCACCATAATGCGAGGAGGAATATTGTGCTTCGTATGGGACCTTCGCTCGCGTTATGGTGAATTGATTCACCGCAACATGATGACTTTATCATCCTTTGGCAACGCCTCTTACGTTATGGTGAATTACAAATAAAGATAGTTCTCAAGTACCCATACTGAGAGAGGAGGTTTCAAACGAATTAAAATACTCTTCTTCGCAGTCAATTCACCATAAGGCGGGCGAGGAGTCATAGGTTTTCAATTCACCTTAACGCAATGAAAAGATAAAGCAAGGAGTTCTGCACGAATGAAACCAAAAGAACGGAATAACAAAAGAAGAAGGAAGCACAAAAGAGATAAAAATACCAGGAAAACGAATTGTATACAAACGTCGCAGGAGATGGAGATGAAGGAGGTTGGAGTTTTGTCTTTGACGTTGGATATAGGAGGATGAAGGAGGATGACTGATGAAGGAGGGTTGGAGGAGATAGTCAGTCGTTGATGGAGATGAAGGCCGTTGGTGGGGAGATAAATGAGAATACGAACTCCAAGAGAGGAAATAAATGAGATGAGTATCCTAGAAAATCCGTTTTTAATGCTATGCGACACGTCAGCGCCGCGTTTTCACCCGCCATTCCATGAATGCCACGTGACAGCCCGCCGTGTACCTAGCATGTGTACAAGCTATAAAGTTTAATCAAAGCCCTTTTTAATGCTATGCGACACGTCAGCGCCGCCTAGTCGCCCTGGCAGCCCGCCAGCACGTGTGTTCACTCTAAAGACTAATCAAAGCCGTTAATCACGCCACCTTTTCGTCCTCTTATCGATTTTGCCTTGTCCGTCCTCCTGCTTGCCTCCAGGTGACTTCCGACTACCGCCACAGTACTGAACCAATATTCCACCTCCTGCACAACAGTCTCCATCTATTCTCACGCAAGAAATGTAAGTTTTTGTATATTAGAAATGTAAGTTTTTGTATATTACTTGATTGTTTTGTAAGTTTCTTGTATATTGCTTGTTTGTTTTGTTTTTTCTTCGACTGTTTGCCCTGTGCCATTGTTTTTTCTTCGACTGTTTGCCTTCTGCCATGGTGATTCGATTCACCTTAAAGCACACGACGGGCCATTAGAATCTCAATCCATGTCTTATGGTGAATCGAATCACCATGGCAGAAGGCAAACGTAAGAGATTCGTGATAATCGATTCACTATAACGCGAGGAGGATTGTTTTGCTTTGACTGGCCCTTAGTCTCGCGTTATGGTGAATCGATTCACCATAATGCAAGACCAAAGGGCAAAGGATTCACGATAATCCACCTCTTATTGGTGTCAATTAATTCACCTCCTACACACGACAGTCTCCATCCATTCCCACTAATAGAATGTGATGAAAGTGTATTACTTGATTGTTTTGTGAGTTTCTTGTATAATCCTTGATTGTTTTGTTTTTCCTTCGACTGTTTGCCCTCTGCCATTGTTTTCTCTTCGACTGATTGCCCTCTGTCATGGTGATTCGATTCACCGTAAAGCAGACGACGAGTCATTAGAATCTCAATACTGCTCTATGTGTTTGCCCTCTGCCATTGTTTTCTCTTCGACTGTTTGCCCTCTGTCATGGTGATTCGATTCACCGTAAAGCAGACGACGAGTCATTAGAATCTCAATACTGCTCTATGTGTTTGCCCTCTGCCATTGTTTTCTCTTCGACTGTTTGCCCTCTGTCATGGTGATTCGATTCACCATAAAGCAGACGAGACGAGTCATTAGAGTCTCAATACTTCTCTATGTGTTATGGTGAATCGAATCACCAAAATGCAAGACGAAATGGTAAGAGATTCGCGAGAATCCTCCTCCCGTTGTAGTAAATCGATTCACTATAACGCGAGGAGGATTGTTTTGCTTTGACTGGCTCTTAGTCTCGCATTATGGTGAATCAAATCACTATAACGCAAGATTAAAGCCCAAAGGATGCACGATAATCCGCCTCTTATTGGTGTCAATTAATTCACCATAATGCGAGGAGGATTGTTGTGTTTCTGTGGGCCTTCATCTCACGTTATGGTGAATGGATTCACCATAACGCGAGGAAGTGCATATTGCTTTCTTAGCCACCCTCTCTCGCTTTATGGTGAATTGTTAATCGTGTACTACTGAATAGCTAAGTTTTCTACTCTTTCTTGTGTTTTCAGATGGCTCGTGTAAGGCATACAGCTAGACCCATTGACAATGCAGCCCCCTCATCTACTGGGAAGAAGATGGGCATTCTGAAAGCCTCAAGATCCAGGAAATCAAGCAGTCCTTCCCGATTGTCCAAAACGCAGCCTAGACTAAGGCGTTTCGTGCAGAGCATTCGTCAGCTCTGCGAGAAATCACAAAGTTTATGAAGCACCCGACAGCTGCTATTCCCAGATTGCCTTTCCAGAGGCTTGCCCAGGAGAATTTGTGAGCAGAATGGAATTTTGTTTAGGTGGAAGGCATCGGCCCTATTTTGCTTGCAGGAGGCCACAAAAGATTGGATGATCGAATTTTTTTTGGATAGTTACGTTCTTGCTGCCCATGCACACAGGGTGACAGTAATAATGAACAAAGATTTTTTCAGCCTAGTAGCCCTTCGTTTCAGATACGATAAGTTACTTAGACCAGTTACGTTTACTTGATGAACGAATGTTACAAATTTTGGATGTCCGTCCTGTACAAAAAGTGAGAATTGAAGAGATGGACCGAGGGAGGTCCAGATCATGAACATCAGACTCGGGCAAATTTAATGACAAGCGCTCAAAGGGAACATCAAGCTGCAATGCTTGCATTACAAACAAAAAGGAAAAATGTTCGCGCACTCCACGCCATGAATCGGGAGGCGCTGCAATTTTTGTTGCCGGAGTTCTATGTACCCTTTAATATTAGAGGGCATAGATGTTATTTTCCGATTCATGCTGAAGAAATCAACATTTTGTTTGATCCTAAAACTGAAGTCAACGACAAAGTGCTCAGATGTGTTTTAAGGTATACTCTTTTCTCTGTCCTCCCACAATTTTTCATTCTTGGCTCTTAAAGTTTATGCCTCACTCTTGATATGTTTCCTTGTGAAGTTTTGTTATTTCGCAATTGCCCGAGGATGTACAGCAAAACGAGTGTTCCAGATTGATTCACTGGTCTCAACACTATTGCTAGTAGAGTCATTTCCGTACCTCGATGTGCTGAACTGGTTTCGGGAGGTCCAGCTGGACGATGCTCGAGTATTTTTTTTGGCATATCATGAAAAGTGAGTTTGTCTCTCTATCTCTCTTGCATGATGTTAATAGGAATCACCATACACGAGTTATATAGTGCTTTCTTTGGATTGAAACTAATAGAAATCTATTTGGATGTGATGCAGTTTCCATTGGAGTCTTCTACTAGTCGACGTGCAAGAAAATGTCATTTACCTTGCAAATTCGACATCTGGTGTCCATGGAAATGTTTTGCTGTAAGTAAAAATCATTAAGATACATATTATTGTTTGAGTTAGAAGTCCGGATTGATCAGGATAATGATTGGTCTTTGTTTACAGTGGTGTCAGGAAACTAACGGCAGCTTACGAGAGCCTCAGCATGGACATCGACACCCTGGATCAATCGACCATCCGAAGGGTTAGTGTCCCCAAACAAGAAGATGGCTACAGCTGTGGGTGGAGGGTTGCACTTAATGCAATGTTGCTGCTACGAAGCATTTTTCAGCTCCCTTCAGAGGATGTAAGCATTTTTCAGCTCCCATGCGCATGCATACTCTTGTTTATCTTCTTGTATATTGTCATGTTGATCTTATTTATGCCTTGATGAATTGTGATGGCAGTTTCCATCAATGTCTCGCTACGTGGACCTAGACGTCCAAACGTTTAGGGAGGAAACAATTGCGAAATTGATCGAGGTCGCTGAAGTTATGCCTCCGGACGGCCCAGTGGACTTCATCCCGCCCAATCCACGAGGGGGGATAGGTCCCCCTGAGCCTCTTACATGGGCTCCATACTTGGGAGAAGAGCCATGGCTCCATCCTGAAGCCGATACCTATGGGTTCCAGTAATAAATAGTTTTTTCCTTCTTCCAACAAATGTACGTTTGTAAATATGCAGCTATACATGTACATTTATATTTTTTTGCACATATCTAGTGTTATTGGAGAGAGAACATCAATTGTAAATGCACTTTTAATTTAAAAATCAGAGGATCAAATTTGCTATTGTGTTCCTTCACTGCTTGTTTTCTTACTTTAAGCCTTTTTTGTGTACATAAAAATTCAATTGGAGAATTTTTGCCTTCATTACATTGTTTTAAACAATAAAGCATTACAAAAGCAATGTTCTGAATAGATAAGTTTATTGCATATGGAAAATACATTGTCACCGTATACATGGTCACATCATATATCTTCTAGTGCCTCCAATTCATGTGGGGCTGCAACATCTTTACAAATGATCTGATGCTCTCTTCTTTTACTTAGCTTCCGACCATCGAGCTTGAAGCAAAATTGATCTGGAGGATTCTGAATAGCTACTTCTAATTCCTTCCTAACATATTCGAGAGTCCAATTCTCTTCCACTTCCAATGTCAAAGATGGGTGACCCTGTCGAATCATAACTATATCTATCAAGCAAGAGTGGCTGCCATCTCTTGTATCTTGGTCCATGCTTTCCCAGTTGTTGTTGATCCATTGCCACCTTCTATAAGTAAATGACATGCACAGATGTTGCCTAGCAATATAGTATCTGATTCCAAAATATCATTAGGATAATTTTTCGAGTATAATCAAATAAGCGTTGTAACTGTTTCACAAAAATACATTATAATGTCATAACACTCACCGAAATGCAATGTCGGAGGTGTTCAATCGACATTCGATCAAATCATCTGCATTTGATGATTTCACTCTCCAACCTTTGTCAAACAAATGATCAAGCCAGGCTTCATCTATATCTTTGCACACAAAAGTTGTTCTAGTTTTTCTCAATTGTTTACAATCAGAAAATAAATGAACAAAGCATGCAATTGGAACAAACAAACTTAAGTGGACATTTCTTGCACCAATGCTAGGCTTCATAGCACATTTAATATCATTAAACATTTTGGTCCTGTATGACTATCACTTCTGTGTCAAGCAATGGCCACTCACAGGACTATCAAGTGCGGGCAACGGAATACGTTCCAACTTTCCATGTCGACTCGATTGAGTGGGCAAGGTATAAAATGAGTCATAGAAATATGTTCTACTTCTTGCGAGATCACTTGGTGCACGACCTTCATATTGAAGTTCCCCCACCTCACCATGTACGACATTCAAGAATCCCGTCAAGCATTGTGCAGGCTCCCACTCCTGAAGATTGGTGGATGGGTACAAATCTGTGCGAGGCAGAAAAATGTATATCAATCACCTTATTTGCAACATTGAAATACAAAACACAAGCACTTACAATGTGGTTTGTGTCTTGGAAGTCCTTCCAATGGTCCCACGTTGATCTCTTTTTGCATGATACATGCTGGATCAACACTTCTTTGACAGTTTTCCCTCCTTGTGCCATCTTAAAGTCAAGGATCCTTCCTTTCCAATGTTTGGCCAAGTCTTCAGATGCCTTTCCCTTCACTCGGTAGTGGCCTTGTTTTCCTAGCTGCATAGTGACCCAAGAGTACTTCCTGTATACTTGAGGAATCCATTCTTCGTTCTCGTCTTTTATGTTATACAACACAACAGATGAGATACTGCTCCTTGCTCGTTTCAGTCCACTTTCGGGTGCCATGATAGATTAACAGACGTATGAGAAAGAAGAAGTAGTAGAAAGTGGATGACTGAGCTAACCGCTTTTGTGGATCAAGGAGGGAAGAAGAAATGAGGGACGGTGTGTTCTTTTGGGCGCCAAAGATGTTTCGAGATTCAAAAGTGGAACCAAGTTGAGGGAATAACCAGGAGAATGTGTATCTATCTATTCCAAGCATTCAAGCTTCATTAGTTCTAGGGGTGGTGGAAAGAATTTTTTAGTGCTCCACGTCTAACACAGGAATGTGGAAAACATTCTTTTATTGTGTTAGGTTCTGACAAAAAAATGGTTTTAAATATTTTAAGACAAGGTGATGGTTTTTTTTAATATTTCATGAAGATAAGAGTTTCTCCACGTTTTGGGTGGGTTTGTACAGAGGTCCCACCACCGGTGAATCTCGTTCGTAGATTACATGTCACTCAATCTATGTGTCTATTATTATATTATTGTTGAAACAGCCCTCTTTTGAGTCCAAAATTTTCCTAATGAATATCAATTGTGGGATCCCACTACCCCCTCTATGCACCGCGGATTCCCGGATGGTAGCAGCGGAAGTAGCTTCCTCTTGCGCAAGGTAGGGTTTCTCACTCGAGGCCTCGCCCTCGAATATGCGGGCACGAGACTAAGCTGGTGGTCATTCCGAAAACCGAAACCGGGAAAATTTCCCTTGCCCGAAAAATGGGGACGATTCCACCATTTAGAATTTCTTAACAATCTTTTCTAATGAGGTCAAGATACTAAACTAGCCTTCATCTGAATAAACCAGATAGAAGGGAAACTATTACAAACTTAACTTGAAGGAATCAACACTTTTTTCCTAATTGAATCAGGCAGAGCCGTTGATCTATTCATTTGAGAAGTCTTCAGGTTATTATTTAACTATTCAAGTTCTAAGCGTATTCCTATTGATCAATTTTATTATTAAAACTCTACTGATTCTAGCCACCCCATCCGGCCAATGGGTTAGCCACCACCCAACCACTGGAATTGGTAGAACCAGACAAATACTCATCCTAATTGAATGCCTTTCTTAACTTTTGCTTTAGAATACAGATACACACACACTCCTCTTTAAACTTTAATTTATAAAACAGGAGGTGAGTGAAGCATTGACGCTTGCAGATGCACAAGGTATATGTGACATGACTGGTATAAGCACAAAGTCTTACAGGATGTTGTTTAATAAAGTTAAAGAGGGTTTCAATTGTAAGCTTGAAAAAAAAATAGTAATTCGGATTCCAAAACGATTTCACGTGAACAAAGCTTGAACAACTTGGGAATGGTTGAACTTGTTGGAGAGCCTTGTCACGTGTCTAGTACATTGATAGTGACTCGGGGAACAGAAAATCATAGAGCTTACAGAGTTCAACAATTTCATCATGGATGTTCGGAAATTACAAATGGCTATGGTGAAATTTTATGACATCAGTGTACATGAGTGCAATGGAAGGCTGAAATTTGTTTTAAAACTTGATGAGAGTGAGGTGATCAAAGGACAGAAGCTGGAAAGGGTTAGCATTACTTTAATGAATAGAGCTTTGGATGCAAGTATCAGTAATGCTGATGAGAAGCACTTTAGTGTACAATCCAAAAATGAGATTTGGTGGCTGGCTACATTTAAGGTGATTTGCTATCCATTTTTAAAAAAAGAATATTATGTTGCTATCCTCTTGTTATGATGTTGTAGACAATCTAACTGTTGTTGTTAACAGGTTCCAACAGAGTCCCATGAAATTCTAAAGTGGTACTTCAACTAGACTGAGCTTCCTTCCACTATCCCGAATGGCGAAAAGCTTTATGTAGAAGGATATGGTGAATATGAGGTTGAATGGCGAAAAGCTTTATGTAGAAGGATATGGTGAATATGAGGTTGAATGGCACCTGGCTGCAGATCTTAAAACCTTGAAATGCATGTTTGGTATTTCCCAAGGAGCAATGGCCAAGTATCCTTGCCTGTATTGCATGACCGAACGAGGTGTCTCCAAAGGAGGAAAAGAGAGAGAATGGAAATGCCTAAATGCAATCAGTAATAGGCATGAAGCCCCAAATCGTGATGCTCCAGGAGTGGATCCTAATTGGGATCCAATTCTTCCTATCCCTTTGATCAGAGTTCATATTTGTGTTTTGCATGCGCTGGTTAGAATAATTGAGAAACTAGTCTACATGTACATCGAATTTTCATGGAATATGAAACCAGCAGTAGAGAGCGAAAGAACTATTAAAAAAATATTTCCTTTTATATAAAAGTATTATTTCCATAGAAGTTGGATTTTATGCATAAATAGATGCATAGAGAATTTTTTTATATCAAAATGAGAGCTCTCTTTAATCATTGTTTAAATCCCATGAATATTGGTAAATAAATAAGTAAATACTCTGTGAAGGAAAACTCTACTGTTTCATATTCTCTAGGATGGTAATGAGGAAATTCAAAAGATCTATCGAAGTCAGAATTTTAGATAAATGATTAATTTATTCCTCATAGGAATTCGTTTGACTAGTTTTGAATTCACTTAGGCAAAATACTTAATGAATGAAGTTCAGTAAAGTAGTAATTAAAATATTACCCGAGAAAGATAGTTCAGGGAGAACCTTTCCAGACTCAAACCCTGAATCAGACTATGACCAAGACGTAACTCCTTCGTTAGTTTCAAGAAAAGATGATGTGACTAGTTCATTAATCTACACTCAAATCACCCATCAAATCTGAAACTAAGTTGAGACCTTTGATTTTGATCTGAGGATCAAGAATTCAGAATGCGAGGAATTCTACTTGGAAATCCAAACCTGTGATCTAGAAGTCTTGGGATACGGAATTAAGATATACTCATTGTATTCAAAAGAAAATCAAAACTGAAAACTTGCATAGAAACCCTGTTTTCTTAAAAGACTGTCTTACGCTAGAATGCTGGTGGAGGGAGCATTTGGTATATGTGTTTTTCTAAGGAAAGTTTGGTTGCAACAACTGGCAGCGGGGAGTGTTCAAAGGATGGCTCACGCGGCAAAAACTTGCCCAGGTCTTGACGAGCCTGGGTATGGTGTAAAATGGTGTGTTTCCCGTACGATGGGTGAGGGCCAACGAAGCGGTCCCTGAGTGAAGTGCCAGGACATTTAAGGAGGATTCTGGAGGGTTCTGACCAGGCAATGCACGGGCTCGCGGTGCTTAGGACACCCATGCATATGTCGTGGAAGATATATATATGTATGATGACGAGAAAATTATTGTAATCTGTTACTGGATCTCGTTGTGCTGACCTGCTGGTCTCAACAACGGAGAGTGCAAAGTGATACTGTTTTGTGAGAAAATAAGGATTGAATGGAAATTTTGAGTTATGACATCTGTATAACCAATAACTGTTTGTCACTTTGCTATGTCTGATCGAAGTCTTGCAAACTTAGGATGCTGTATTGCTGACTCCACGATGTCTTTTGTCAGAACTTTGCCAAATATATCAGAACCTTGCTCTTTTGGACCCACAACATCTGTGACCATCCTGAAGCAACAACGATAGCTATTTCAGTCCACCATTCATCTAACTATACCACCCCCACACCCAATCCCCCATCTCCAAAAAAGGAACTAAAGATGAAAATGAAAAGTGAGTGCTCAAAGAAATTTAAGCTCAAAGAAATTATAGATCCCAATACCTGCAAGCTTTTACACGACGCTTCCATTGGCCACCTCCAACATTGAGTTCTTCCAATGGTTTGATCTGTCTCTTGCGTAATCGAGCACCCAATGGTGTGTCTTTCAAATATTGCAATTTTCTGTTGAACTTTTCAAGTTGTTTTCGAAGGTGTGCATTCTCACTCTCCATTGTTGATTTCTCGAACTGCCAAAATTTCATTCTTCTCCTTAATAGTGTCTTGCATCTTACAAATAGTCTGCTGCAAATGATCAAACTCTTTTTGTAACCCAGCACAAACTTTTGCTTTGTCCTCGTTTGAAGCTTGCAAAGCTGTTGTGATCGATGCCAAGTAAAAATTCGCACCTTCAAGCATTTTTATTCTGGCATCTCTATCACTCAAATGTCTTTCAAAGATACTTTGACATTGGCCAAACAGTCTTTTGCAATATCCAAGCAATCCATTTTCACCCTCACACACAATCTTGAAGAAACTTGTCAACCCAAAGAAGGATGGGAGATTGAGAGGAGGTTGGATCTGGTGGGTAAATACTACCATCCAACCATAGGTCCATATTTTTCTTTCCTTCATTTCGAAGCTCAGTAATGCGGGCTTCGCATGCTGGCCTAGACCAATTTCTCTTACAGCAGGGAGCATAATCGGGTTCTACTTGGAAGTGGATGTCCACCTTTTTCTTCTTTTGCTTCACAGGTTCCATTACATTGTTCTGTGCTTTAACAACACCAAAAAGCATCATGAACTCACACTTTAACCAAAAAAAACCAAAGATATTATACTTATCTTCCGTGAAGAAGATTGCTTCGTTAAAACCAAAAGACAACATCACTAAATAATACCTCCTTGTCCATCAAACAAACTTGTTGGTATCCTGGATGAACCAAAATGTACAGAGTACTTGTAAGCACAACCCTCACTTGAAAAAGGTAAGAAATGGGATTGTTATTCATGCACAAGCAGGTATGGCGCATGAAGAACAAATACTTTTCCATCCTTTTTCAAAACGTGCTGCCTTGAGAAGAAGAGAAAATCAAAAACCTCCCCCTCAAAACAATTCGGATTTGGAGTGGTTGTGGTTGTGGAGTCGGGAAGACAATGAGGGAGACAATGCAAGATGATGGGTTGCAGGGACGACGTTCGGTTCAAGTTTGGTTAGCAAAGTTGGCTTCGTTACATTCAAAAGTGTAATGAAGAAAGAGAGTGGTGTCTTTTTTCAATAAAATAAGGCACCATAGTGGGAATAAAAAACTATACTTAAGATGCATTATTTTGAATTAAAAAACACCCTACATGTCAGTTAATGGAATAAAGAACTCAAAAATGATGCACGTACCCTCCAATATTATATGTGGATTTATTGGCTTGCTTTGTCCACATCACCATCCCAAGGGATCTCTTACAAGGCCCCTTTTTGAGTCTAAATTTTCCCTAATGTTGAGGCACAATAGAGGTCATCCTCAAGTCCTCTTCATTGCTCCATAGTCGTGGCAAAGAGCTGTCCACCTGACCAAGAAATTCTGAAATATATACAAGAGACTCTTGTATCAACCAACCCTCGGCCGCCATGCTTTCTTTGGGCCTTGCACTTTGCCTCACAAAGTCTTTTAAGGTCTTCATGAAGCGCTCTAGGAAGAACATCCAACGTGCATGCACAGTGCCACATAAAGCAATTTCGTCCACTAAATGCACAATGAGATGTAGTTGACTTGTGAGAGTGGTTTGTGGAAAAGTCTCCTCTACTAAACAAACCACCTCCACTGCCATAACATGCACATCATCCAACGTGGCTGGATCAATTTCTTTGGAACTAACATATCTGAAAAATAAATGAATAGCACGTTATACCTCTTGCATGTTCATTTTGCAAGGTATAATGAAGGGTGATCTGACATGGGTTTTACATACCTCACAAGCTCGCCTATCTTATAAATACATTTTTTCAGACTCTTATTTGCACAATGGTCAATGCTAGTAGGTAGTATGAACTGCGCACATAAGAGCACATGTATGTATGGTTTATGGTATTACAAAATCTACTTTCAACGTACAAGACTTGGAAAACACTTACTTGGAGCATCTTGTGCCAATCGTGGGACTTCAACCCATATAGTTGCTCAACGCCTCTTTTCTTAGTAGTTGTAAAGGCTCCCTTCAATGATCTCATGCATCCAAAGTGGTGGCCTGCTTTACCGTCAAGACTTGCATTGCTCCATCCATAAACTATTTGTATATTGAGTAGTTCAAGTGAAGCACGTAAAATAGAGAATGTGCACCCTTTAAAAACCGGTGTCGATGAAGCCTTGTAAAGATGCTCTTGTTCCATATCATCGTCATCCATACCTTTGGGATCATCCCTAAAAAGATATCGCAACACCATACCATCAAACACTTCCTCTTCCACAACTTCGTGGGGTGCAGGGCTATGTACAAAAGAGCAAACACAAAATCATAATCAGTTTTTAATGAAAGTATAAAAATTTCTATAAATCGCATGTAACAGTGCGTCTATATCCTTAAATTTGCGTGTATCAGTGCATCTACATCCTGAAAATCGTGTGTATAAACGCGACTACATCCTTAAAATCGCGTGTATATATGCGGCTACATCTTTAAAATCGCGTGTATAAACGTAGCTGCATTATTATACACGCAAAAATACACGTGCTGTTACACGCGATGACTTGTCTATACCTAAAATAACCCGCCGCCTTCTCCAAATAAACATTTTCAAACTAAGATTTTCTCTCCTTCGTCACCGCCTCTTCCAACAGAGTACTAAACCTAAGTGCAAGGAGTAGACAAGGAGCAGACACGGGTGAAGGAAACTTGCCAAAAAGAAGAGTCACTTTTTTAGAGGTGAGTCAGTTTGTCCTTTGTCCTGTCTCTTTCCTTCCATTTGTTTATGCTATTGTCTCTTTTCTTTATGCGATTGTCTACGTCCTTCTCCTTCTCTGGTAGTACTTTTGTGAACGATTGTGACAGTGGGCTTTTTTTATAAGGACGATTTGTCGGAGGTCGATCGCTTTCAAAAAAAATTTTGCGTAGGCCGCGTGTAGGAATGCGTGTATGTCTGCGTGTATCCTGTTTGCACAGACGTTCATGCGCATATACACGCGTTTTTGGACGGATGTATACACGCGATTGTGTTTCACCCATGCTTTTTTTATAAGGACGATTTATCGGAGGTCGATCGCTTTCAAAAAAAATTTTGCGTAGGCCGCGTGTAGGAACGCGTGTATGTCTGCGTGTATCTTGTTTGCACAGACGTTCACGTGCATATACACGCATTTTTGGACGGATGTATACACGCAATTGTGTTTCACCCATGCTTGCGATCTAGGTTCTTCAGAGAGATGATCCCATCTGCATCATATGGTGGCTTGCCTTCACAATATCATATGTGCTAGCTTGCATTTGTGCTTTGATGTGCAATCATGTATATACTTTTATTTTTGCAGATTCTTCATGCATCCAGGTTCTTCATCCGATCCATTTGCGTACGGCACTTGGATGATGGAGATGCTAAATCATTTTGGGTGCCATTCTGGTCCAGTTGAGCTTACAGAGTACATGTATGTCCATCCCCCTCCTGGATTGCCTAGTATCTATACCCCGCTCCCTGAGTATCCATGTCACTCCACTGTCGTCTATGCCTGTGAATGAGACGGCATGCAGCTTCTCCTCTTCCACGTCCACTGAGGAGACATACCCCATCCCAAACACACTCACACACACCCTCCCAAGCACTGTCACGTCAGGGCTCATAGCCACCATCACGTACTCCCTCACCCTCTCACAACCACAGTCACGTAGACAATCCCCTTGTCATGTGACTCCACCCGCAGTACAGAGGAGAGCAAACGCCGTAGTAGGAAGAGTGGGAGTGGAGGATGTGGCGGGTGCTTTGGTGGGGGAGGTAGTAGGGCACGTGTGGTGAGAGAGGAGATAGAGGGAGAAGAGTTAGAGGAGACAGTGAGGATGAGGAGAAGGTGAGAGAGGTGGAGGCAGTAATCTGCTATGACGGTGGGGTAGTGATGGATGCGAGGGGGAAAGAGGCAATGGAGTACATGCGTGGGGTAGTATCAAACTTGTATAGAAATTATTTTATTAGATTTAAAGATCAAAATAGCCGATTAGTTGGGGAGGTGATAGATGATTTACATAGTCGGTATCCCAATCCTCCACATGCGACATTCTCGGATGTATGGGGAAGGACGTGAATACGGGAGATCTTAAGTAATAAAAGATCTCACCTTAAGAAACTCACGTACGATGATGGGCTAAATGTAGCTTCAGGTGGCTATCTTGCCGAGAAACCTGCCACCACTGCACACAAACGGGAGTGGAAGGAGGTAAGGAAATGAGGAGAGGGTGGCGTGAAGACCAGGCAGCATGTGGGGGCACAACGGATCCAGATGGAGACCATTAGATCTTCACATTTCGGAGCTGGCGGTGTCTCGTCATGGGAGGCAGAGTTCGTAAGTATCTTGCCACTTTATTTGATTGTCTACTTAATTCATTGATTCTATGATTGTTTTAATCTTACAAATTATGTTGATTATGATACAGCGACGGGTTATGGGGAGGAATACCACAGCGACAGGTTATGGGGAGAAATACCACTTTATTTGATTGTCTACTTAATTCATTGATTCTATGATTGTTTTAATCTTACAAATTGTGTTGATTATGATACAGCGACGGGTTATGGGGAGGAATACCACAGCCCACGATACTGGGTATGCTCGTCTCGGCATAGCAGACGTGACACGTGGGCCCTCTTCAGAGCCGAGGGGCGTATTACAGGTGCGTAGTTTGAGATGGCCATGAGACCATACGGTCAACAGGTACTTGAAAACTCTAAACGAATGATTTTGGTTTATTGAATTACATAAATATATACTTATATACTATATATTACTTGAACAGGCACAAGCTGCTGCTGCACCTACTGATGATCCTTCCACTAATGATCCACCCGCCGCCACTGCAGAGGGTGGACGTGAGCACTACTCATCAAACATTTCGACTGATGTGAGCTCATCTGATCATGGAGGGAGCAACGAGTCATCATCTGGATCTGAGTAGTACTCAGACTTATAGTATCACATTCCATATTGAGGATGTGGTTGTATATATATTTTTGTAACTGAAGCCATGGGCTACTTCGACATATGGACTCCCTTGTATATATGTGTACACATAAAATTTTGATAGTAATATTGAATCGTGAATTGATAGTATTGCATTCATGTCTGTCTTGAATCGTGTATTGACAATGTATGCATTCATGTTGTTCTTGTCTTAAATCTTCCTCGTGGATGGTGCAATGCACCCAAAAAAAAATCGAGAGAGTGCTATTGGGTGCTGGAATGCTGGAACAGCATTCAGGTACCAAATGGTACTCTCTGGATTTTTTTTTTTGCTCTCTGTTTACGTGTATAGACGCGTCAACTCTGCAAAAGTCACGTGTATATATGCGGATACTCTGTGAAATGCGCATGTATAAGCGTAGTAGCCAAGCTGACAAAATGCGTGTATACACCCTCGTATTAGTGCGTCTCATTAGGGAAAAAGGGAGCTCATTTTGGGGCCCTGTAAGAAACTCACTATTTTTTGATTTATTTCTCTCCTAAAAGATCTCAAAAATAATAAAATATGAAAACGTGGCTGAGAACTATCAGTAAGGACTACTGAACTGTCAGTTCAGAAAAGAATAAGATAATCTTTTGTCTAACTAACACGATTTTGCATTAAATATCTCCTTATTTTTTTTTGTTTCTCGAAGATTCCGCATCTCTTTTGACGACGTGTGCAGGCCTCTCATAAAGAATTCATCACTGAACTTAATGATTGTATGGATACCGCCACACTTCCACAATTCATATTACAAAAAGACTATGAGATTGACAAGCAAACTTTGCAACCTCAGAAGCACAAAAAATGGCCGATACTAGTGAGTTACAATCTCAGAAGAAGCGATTGTACCATCTTCACATTGACTTAGAAGAACAATATGCTCCAGCACAAAAAAGACGAAAGGATACGGTGCTGAATGCTCAACAACGGGAAAATATGAGAAGAGAAGGGCTCCAACATATTGACTTATGATATGATGGAAGTATCTATCCAAAATGTCTAGTAAAAAACTCTACACCTCCATTTGTCAATCCAACCACACTACTGAGGTTTGCGGGCGATGGACAAAATGGACATCTTGGTTATATTTTAGCACAGTTTGCATTTGCAGAAACATATAAAACAATGTACCTACAAGAAAAGGGGGCCAGGATTCAAGAGATAGCTATTCGTGCAAAATTGGAGCAGCAGTTTTGCAGAATGAAATTGAGGAGCATTCAAAGAATAAAAAAGAGTTGACAAGATCAAGAAGGAAGAGAACCGTTCTTGGAGACAGACAACGAAGCAGGAAGATTAAAAACATTGCAAATTTGAAGGCTGGGACTGGTGGATGCAAGCGAAGAATTCAGGAAGCAAGGTTAGTTTGTAATTTTTTATTTTTTATACTCAAAAATACTCTCAAATGACTATCTATTTTGTCCATTAACGCAAAACAAGATTGGAAGTGTTGAATAATATAGGCATATTGTGTTGTTACTATAGGAAACTATTGGAGCCTGCAAAAGAAAATATGGATCCCAACCTTCTTCCAGTTAAACAAATGAAAGGACTGCTTTCTTGTGGTGTAGCAAAAGGTTTGATTGAAGAAAAAAAATACAAAACAATCAAACGCAATGTTGTAGAGGACTTTATATCCAATAATCAAGTTGATGGTACTACAATCCAAGAGGCTCTTGATGTTAGTGGAGTTAGCAGGAAGGGATATAGTTCGATTTTCCATGCGATATCCTCAACTTTGAGAGATCAAAGGATTAAACGAGTTTTACTACCAAATCCAGCAACAGTGTGGAAGATAAGTATAGATGAGTTTATTGGACAATATATCCATATTGAAGAAATATTTCATGGTGGTAAAGGAACCACTGTGTATGACCCTTGGAACAATATATTTGTAGATCTACAATAACTTCAAAGAAGAATGGTCGAGTTTTATGGAATAACATTTGAAGAGTGCAAAGGCATTTTGAAATTTGTTATCAAACTGGATGAGTGTGAGGTTGTAAAGGAAAAGAAAATTGAAAGGATTACTATCACATTGATGAATGGAGCACTTGATACATCATTGACTGAAGCGAGTTTGAAGTATTTTAGTGTGCAGTCGGAGAAACACATATCGTGGTTGAGCTCGTTCCAGATATGATCATTTTTTATTTCGTACTTGATTTTAGTCAATGTTTTCAAATCTTTTATAGTAAGACTTTTATAATCACAGGTAAAGACAGAAGACCATGAAACACTAGATTGGGTGTTTCACCACTAATACCAAGAATAATTAAAAGACAAGTGCAAGGAGAGAATCTCCATGTTGCAGGAAAAGGTGATTTTCAAGTAGAGTGGCACATGGCGGGGGATCTTAAAACACTTAAGTGCATGTATAACGTTAGTAAAGGAGGTAACTCAAAGTCTCCTTGTCTTTACTGCAAAGAATCAGCTCAAGTAATGGATTCCAAATGGTGGAAGAGAGCACCTAATAGAGATAAAGTTGACCCTGACTTCCAGGCCATTCTTGACATTCCACTATGTAATGTTCATATATGCACATTGCATGCTCTATGTCGAATTATTGAGAAATTGGTATTTTTGTATATTGGATTTGCTTGGAAACTCCGTCCCGAAAGAAATAGAAAGGATGCTCTTCATGCATTGGAAAAAGTGTTATCCGATATAGGTCTGCATGGAGGTGATGTTCATATCACAAAGGATTTTAAAAAGTCTACCAATGGCAAGGAGGTACCAATCAAGCCCTCTATTGGTGGTATTAAGGCAAGAAGATTCTTGTCTCGACCCAAACACAGTATTAAGCAAGTAAGGCAAGGTAGAACAGTTTCAAGGATTAGTTATGGATTGTGGAAGCAAGTCCATAATGCCGTGAAAGATCATGAGGCAGATGGGGAAGCACGAAATGTGAAGGCAGAGGTGTGGAGGTCTCTTGATCAACTCTTCATGTTCTGTGACAATGTAACATGGACAAAGAGTGATTACAAGAACTTTGAAGAGGCAATTAAACATTTTGGGAAGTCAATGAAAGACGCGTGGACAGCCTGCAATATAGCTCACTACATGGTAAAGTGATGTCTTCTTCTTTTACTTAAGTGTGATCCTCTTTTCTTTTATAACTTACTATGCATTCTTATGTCTTTGTGAAAACAGCATATCATCTACAACCACCTTCCCTATTTTGTCAAAAAGAATGGATGCCCAGCAATTTGGTCTACCCAAGGCATGGAGAAGTCTCACTACATGGCACGTAATGCATTTTTCAGACACACACAACACTATGGAGGGAGTCAAAAGGCAAATAGTCTGAAGGAAGTCTTCCAATAGTTTTACCGAGGCATTCTACAAAGGTTGCATGCTAAAAGAAAAGTTGCTAGTTCCAAAGTCAAGCTTGCTTTTATTCTAGCCCAAAAGCAAAGACGAAGACAAACTTTGGACAATTCAATGGCAGCAGAGACACATAGACAATGGAGGGATTCGAAGATATTTAGAAACCATAAATGGACAAGTAAACATGAATAGCACTTTGTAACTTATTGGTGTTATGTCCACATGTTTTCAAACTCAATCAATAGATTTTTATTCTGTGGAACAAGTGACTCTTGGTGTTATGCCTATATGTTTTGAGACTCCATCAAAAGTATTTCTTTTGTGAAACATGTGATCTATATTAACAAGCATCAATACATCCATGAGCTACACATAAAAAATTCAATCAATACTACTTAATTATGCTAGACACACTATTGATCCTTACCAAAATAAGGTACTGAGTGTGGGAAGAGTACTGAAGTGTCGTACGGTGATGGGACAAATGCAAAAGGGTACTGATCATCCGTGCAGACAAGGAACTGATGAGGATCAAAGACTGTACAAATTAGTTCAACTTCAACATAATGTTTGTGCTATATTTGATGACTAAATCCTATTACTCCCAAGGCCTGCCAGTTGGAACTCTCTTTTTGAACTTGATTGGACTCTTTTTCTTCCTTGTTGGCTTGATGTCGACTGTCTGTTTATCAATGCTTGCCTCTGTTGCTTGTCTGAGAGGGGTATCCTTGTCTTCAGCTATCTCCACGTGTTCTTCTTCTTGGATTATGTGGCCTGATGCAATCATGGGTGGCTCTCGAAACCTTATGAGCTTGTGTTTTCCATAGCCCTCCAGACATTTGGGCTCCTTAACACCACATGCTAATGCATAAGAAGTGTAAGACAAAAAGTAAGAGGCCCTAGAGGCCTGCTTATTCACATAATCCCCAAATATATCTATGGCGGACAACCTCTCTATTAAAATGATCTTTTCCTTTTGCCATGGAAGATCATGTCCACCTAAAACCCTAGACAAACATTTAAAGAAGTAAACAATGGCTTCTCCATTGTTGCTCAACTGCCTATGGTAAATCAAGATCTTAGCAGTGCCTAGATCATGAATATAATGAGCTAGGCTTGACATTTTGCCAAACCCAGCCGGCCTGGTTCCACTTGTTCTCTGGAAGAATGTGTCATCCTCAATTTGTAGCTGCCATGTATCAAAAGATTGGAGTGAGACAATAATACATAACTACAAAACATTTAAACACAAGATAAAGTATTTGATTTGAAGTAATAATATCATACCTTCTCATTTTCATCAGCAACAAGAAGTTCATCTTTCTAAAGATTTATTCCTCTCCCCTCCAGTCCAGCCTCTTCTTTAAGCTTTTCCTTATGAAGTGCTGAGAGATTCATAGCTTTTTGGGTGAGCTGGAAGGCAGCTTTATCTGGCTCTTGGAAATTTTCAGCCTCTTTGAAACAAATAGTAAGGGCCTCTCTAGGATCAAAAGTTGTTTCCAAAGCCAGTAGTGAATGGTCATCCTCTATGCCAACCTCCTTGTCAAGCCTTGAAGCCTGGGCAATAAGGGAAATGGCATAGTCCTCCCTCAAATTGAACATACACTCTATATCATGGAGGAAAACATAATCTTTACCACCAATCAAGATACTTGGAAGCATGGGCACTGCATAGTTGCTGCTCTGAACATCAAAATCTTCAACTGGCTGTGCTGCCCTAAGAGTTTTAGTCCTCTCAGTTGAACAAGGTCAAGAGCAGCCACTTGCAATCCCTCATCCTCGAGGTTGATATCTTCTTCCTGCTCTGCCATACCTGTTGTTGCAACAGGAATATCCTCTTTTACCTCCGCTACAGATATATCTTCTTCTTCAGCCTCCTGCCCTTGCTCTTCTAAAGATTGCTGATGGAAGAT
Organism: Cibotium barometz; assembly: GCF_041138505.1. NCBI lineage: Eukaryota > Viridiplantae > Streptophyta > Polypodiopsida > Cyatheales > Cibotiaceae > Cibotium > Cibotium barometz. Next base: position 31,413,933 of record NC_141092.1, on the reverse strand, counting down.
AATGTACATAAGGAATGCCATGTTTTCCTCAAGCACTCTACACTTTCTGGTGTGCAAGTTACAGCTGAATTTATATTCCTCAGGCAGGCTGTCAAACCTTCTATTCACATGGTACCTCAGCCTTTCAATGGAGACAATATGATTTATATGCACAAAAACCTTTTCACTTTCCACAATCCTTCCTGCCTCTCTCAGTTGTTTGAAGGTATCCCAATGGTCTGAAAGAAAATCTCTGTGATGCTCCAAAACAGAGCCCATAGTGAACTCCCTATTGAAAATACTGTGGTATATGTGGAAGTTCCTCTGAGCCTTGCACTTGTGAAGAAAGTCAAATAGGAGCAAATGTGGAGATTTGTCCTCTTCTGGTTCCCTTTGTTTTGAAAGGGAAGACTCACCTTTCTGCTCTAGTCTCTTGCTTTTGCCTGAACAAAAATTTATATATCATGAATTCTATATGCTGACATATGCAATCAGGTAATGTATAGGATATTACCAAACAACTCTCTTCATGAGCACACATGAATCACCTGGTGATTGCTGTGGTCTGAGTATAGCAGCAGAAAAGTCTAGCTTCCTCTTGAAAGGAGGGGCCTGAGAATCAACTGTTCCAAAGCAAAAACTTTTCTCATCATCAAGAAAGAAATCCCTAGGGACATAGAAAGCAAAAAAATGAGGAAAAAGTGAAAACCAAAAGGGACACAAGAATTTGCAAGAAAACGCGATGCAGAACCATTTGAAAAATGTCAAGTACTCTCCTCGCATTTTGTTGCAAATTTTCCATTTCTATTGACATCCATCTCCAATCAAATGCTAGGGACATCTCACAATGTTCTGGACTGTAAATGACACTAGGAGGAATTCCCCAGGGCAAAAGAGAGCAAAACAAAGAGGAAGAAATAAAAACTGAAACTAATATCAGAATTTGTAGGAAAACGCGATTTGGACCATTTGGGAAATGTAAAGCACTCTCCTCGCATTTTGTTGCAAAATTCTAAGTCCTATTCATATCCATCTCTAATCAAATCCTAGTTTGATGTACCAGATTCCTAGGCAGTGAGATTCAAGAATTCTATAGATGGAAGAAATATATATCTGAAAACATTGAAAAGAGTATAGATCTCTGACCTTTCTTTTCCTCTTCCATACTATTGGAGATGCCTTGGTGATTCTCTTGCTCTCTTCCAAACTTGAGCTGCAGCACAGGTAACCTGGAGATCTGGCAGTGGTAGTAGTCTTCAGACAGGTTACAGAGTGGATGGAGTGTGTTGGGTAGGAAGTGATCAGAGGGGGAAGGAAAAGGATGATGGGAGGGTGCTGGCAGGGATGGAAGACGGGGAAGGAAGAGTGTTAATGGATCTGATTATGAAATCATGATTGGCACAATTTCCAAGGCAAAAAGTGACTTTCACACGTGTCAAATTTCAAATTCCAAAAGATCTGGGTGGGACCCACACGTGTTAAAAAACGACTACATTTCACACGTGTGAGATTTAATACCTACTTTATTTGTATTTTGCAATAATCTATTCTCCTAACTCAGAGCTCTTGCATCTCTACCTCCCTACTCTACACCATCAGCATCCAGACGAGTAACACAGGTTCATCCCCAGCACAGGATACTCATCATCAGCACAGCACACCTACAGATAGCTTTCAGGTTAGTAAGACACTCTATTTCCTTCTCTTCTTGTTTAATAATATATTAGTTTAAGGTACTGATTGATGAGATGTAGGTTAGATATTGTGATAAATATTATATGCATTTCTTAGATTTCTTCCACTGCAAGTAGAAGCAGGAAGACTTCTTATTTGGGCTTGTTGAGTGAGAGCTTGATCACTTCTTGCTTTCTATAGACTCAATCCATGTTGTACCAAGCTGTATACACACTGAAATAACTAAAGGCATGCTCCAGTATGTTGCCTCAAGAATTTGCAGTAAAACGCGAGGAGAGGGCTTTAGAAATCTCAAACAGCCCAAATCGCATTTTGTTGCAAATTTGAAACGCTGCTTCATCCACCCCTTTCATTGTGATTTTGTATCTATCTAGGCTATTCAAGGCTGTATACTCCTTGCATAAACTCAATCCATATTGTTTATAGTTGTAAAGACAGAGAATTTATTGTAGGAATGCAATAGCATGTTGTTTCAAGTATTTGCAAAAAAACGCGATGATGAGCTGTTAGAAATTTGAAATTATCATAATCGCGTTTTGTTACAAATTGTTCAATTTTTCTTTATCCAATTTTTCATTACCTTCTTTTATCATTCCATGTTCTCCATGGTTGTAATCTTCTTCCATTGCTTTGTATGCAGCTTTTCAGAGTGATGGCAAGAACCAAGGCAACTGCAAGGAGGTCTGGCAAGGGGCCAGGGTTTGCAGCAGCAGCTGGGGCTGATATCAAGGAATCTAGTGTGCCTCCAAAGGGAAGAGTTACACATGGCAGGAAGGGGGAACCAAGCGAGGAGGGGGGTTCCCCATGGGGAAAATACCCCTCCTCGCTTGGTAGCGACCCAGCGAAATTTAAAAAGAAGCTCAGTTTTTTTATAAAAAATATACCCCAAGTCACTACCAAGCGAGGAGGGGGATTCCCATGTGGAAAACCACGCTCCTCGTTTGGTAGTGACCCAGGGAAATTTAAAAAAAAGGAACCTCGTAAGTTGAGCTCTATAGGTCGTATTTGCTCCCCGATTCGCTCTAGAGCTCAGGTTATGAGTTTCTTTATAATAAATTACCCCAAGTCACTACCAAGCGAGAAACCCCCCCTCCTCGCTTGGTCAATTTTAATGGGAATAACACTTTTGAAATAAAAAAAATTCCTTTATGCATCTTTCTATGCATAAAAATCAGCTTTCATGAGAAATAATTCCTTTATGCATCTTTCTATGCATAAAAATCAATTCTAATGAGAATAACATTTTTGAAATAAAAATAATTCCTTTATGCATCTTTCTATGCATAAAATCAATTTTAATAATTAATATCAGTGATATCCATGCATATTCATAGGTGAATATGTACATGGAGTAATTAGAATATTTCTTTTAGATGCAAAAATCGTGGGAATTACTCTTTTGGAATAACATAAAAACAATCTTTCTTTTCCACAAAATTCTGGAAAATTTTACCATAACCTCCTTTGTATGGCTGACCATTTCTCATTTTTATCATTCTTTAATTGACTTAAATTAACCCAAATTAGATTCATAGAACTCTAATCTACACAATTTCTACATTCAAGAGAGTAAACAATAAGAAGAGTTTAATAAATCCTTTAGTTGATCTTTCTAGGATTAAGAAAGGCTGGAATGTAAAGAAGAGAAGGGGGTGGCCTTTCCATCAAGGCATAGCATTTGAATTTAATTCAATTTACTGCAAAACATAAAAATCAAGAAAACCATAGATTTAAAATTAAACAAGTAAGAATATTAACTTTCATAGAGCTTGTAAGATCTCCTTTGGCTTGAGGGATTGAGGGTTCTACTCTTGTTTGAAGCAAGAGTGGCCACCAATTCACTTTGGAGAGGACTAGGCCAAAAACAATTGAATTATTAAAAAATTCAATGTAAATGGCTCAGGGGATAGGAACAGAGTAACAGTGCATAAACACCATTGAGATTTTAGGTGTAAAGATTGAGAAGATTGGGGTTAGTGCAGAACGACAAGTATTGCGACGAGAAGTGGTAAGTTATTGAAGGTAGGCTTTATTTTTTCAATTGATAACTCAGCTTGAGGGCTTCACTATATGTAAACTCTCTATATCACATGTGTTTAAAGCCTAATTTAAAAACCCCCTTTGTCTATAAAATTTTCATGAATAAAACACACCCTTTTTCTATTCAATCTACAAATACCCCCTTTCAATGGAACCCTTGTGTATAGGGGGAGGCTTCTATTTATAGGAAAAAGTGAGCCTCTAACCAAGCAAACTGATTCTAGAATTTTCCAGATAAGTTTGGTCAGATTTTGACCATTTTTGGGTCAGTTTAGCTTACTTTTTGGATCTAGTTGAAACAGGAGAGAGCAGAGATGAAAATATCTCATTATTTTTTAGTTTAAAACTCCTCCACACACGTGAAATATGCACCTCCTTCATAAGGGGAGATTTCCAAACTGAGGTGTCAAAAATGCATCATTTCCTCTAAATATCTCTTAATTTTTAACCTTGTACTCAGTCAACTCTTCATCTTATGTGAGCATTTACTCATTTTTGGGGGGTTTTTCTTTTATTCTTCAATTTATCTCCTCCATAGATTTGGATTAATCTTATTGGTCCATAGGAACCTTAGTTGGACCACCATAATCGAAAAATTTGTGAAAATCTGGACCCTTAGGCTAAGGTCCCTTTTACCTATTTTCAATTAATACCAATTGCACATGGGAAAGTTCTTTTTGAATTTTTATTTCAGGGGAAACCATTTTAGACACTAGGAGGATTTTTATATCCAAAAATATCTCAATTTTGAATTACCTCCCTCTAGACATTTTCTCTCTCCAAGCCAAAATAGGGTAAAACAGGATCTTTCTTTTATTTCAGAGAGGGAAAAAATTACACCTTAGAGAGGCAGAGGTAATCCTCGTGGTAGAGGACATTGGCAAGGCCAACAAACATCTATGCAAGATGTGGAATGCCATTACTGTGGGAAATTTGGTCATATGGCACGTGATTGTTTTCGCAAAGAAAATGATTTGAGAGGGAGTAGAGCACAACGTGGTGGACATTATGGTGGAAATTATGCACAACATGGTGGAAATTATGCATCAACAAGCAGTAATGATGGCAGTGCAAAACACTTGTTTGCCATGAAACATGTTGTGGGATCTATGATGACAAATGCTGAAAATGATGACACTTGGTATATGGACTCTGGAGCATCAAACCATATGACTTGTCATGGTGAATGGTTTGAGCATATGAAGCCTATGGATGTGAAAGGCTATGTGGGGACAAGAGATGATACCCTACCCAACATGCCATTACACATGTTGGAAGTGTACCATTGGTTATGCACAATGGTCAAACAAAATCCATGTCAGATGTATTGTATGTGCCTTCTATTACAAAAAGCTTGGCCTCAGTTGGTCAAATGGTGGAACAGGGATTACAGGTTCATTTCAACGAGCATGGTTGCTTCGTTGAGGAGTTCAAAAATGGATGTAGAGTCATTTGCCAAAGGCAATAAAGAAGGCAGGTTGTTTAAGCTGGATGCTGGAATTCCTGAGTTGAAATCAGCCATGTTCTCTAAAAGCCAAAATGTGGTACAGGACATTGATATGTGGCATAAAAGGATTGGACATGTGAATATACAAAGGTTAAAGAACATAGGTTAAAGAACATGCAGGCAAGAGGCATTGTTAGTGGGCTGCCTAGATTTAAGTATGATGGGAATATGCATGTTTGTGAAGCCTGTCAGTTTGGAAAGTAGGCAAGGTTGCGGTTTCCTAGAGAAGGCAACATGAGTAGCAAGCCACTTGAGATAGTACATAGTGATGTATGGGGTCCTGCACAAAACCCATCTATTAAAGGCAGTTTATGTTATGTGACATTCATTGATGATTTCAATAGAATGACATGGATTTACTTTCTCAGAGAGAAAAGTGAAGTGTTGGGAAAGTTTATGGATTTCAAAGTTTTTGCAGAGAAGCAATATGGTTCTTGGATTAAATGTTTAAGGACAGATGGAGGTGGTGAATACACCTCAAATGCTTTTGAGCATTTCTTGAGAAAGCATGGCATAAGAAGACAATTGACTTGCAGGTATACACCTCAGCAAAATGGTGTTACTGAGAGAAAGAATAGAGTCATTTGTGAAGTGGCCCAGGCGATGCTCAATGAAAAGAGCATGCCAGATTATTATTGGGCAGAAGTATGTGCCACTGCAGTGTATATACTTAATAAGACACCTACAGCAGCCATACATGGAAGTACGCCAGAGATGCGGCTTACAGGTTTTAGGCCACACATTGGACACCTCAAAGTATTTGGTTACATAGCTTATGTACATGTGCCTGACGAAAGAAGAAGGAAGTTGGATCCTAGGGTAGAAAAGTGTGTGTTTGTTGGATATGCACAGGATCGTAAGGCATATAAATGTTACAATCCACAAATTAGGCAAGTGGTTATCTCACGAGATGTGGTGTTTGATGAGCTTGCTAGTTGGTACAAAGCAAAGGATGAGGGTGTCATTGAGTCACTTGAAGCTGATGTGCCTGTGAACTGGCCACAAGCAAGTTCTAGTTCTACTTCTATGTCTGGGCCAGCAGAGGTTGAGAGTAGCACTGTACGTCCATGGTCAGGACGCTTGAGGCATGAGAGTGTGAGCACTGGGAGTAGTGCTGTGGATAAAGGAAAGAAGAAGGTTAAAGGAATTGGAATTACAGGCTATGAGTCGTCAAGTTCAGAGAGTTTGGATGAGGAACTTGGCATACCTGTTTTATGCACACCTAGTGCTAGGCAGGATAGATATGTGTCACCACATGCTAGAGTGACAAGAGTTCAGAGTGATCCACATGCATTGCGGAGATCCCAAAGGGTTAGATATCTAGTTGACAGGTTGACAGATCGCGATTTTGCTATGCATTATGCATATATGACTTCTTCGGTGAAGCATGTGGAACCTACATGCTATACAGAAGCTATTGGAAAGCATGTATGGGAGAAGGCAATGGATGTTGAGATGGACGCATTGGTTCATAATGACACATGGGATTTGGTTGCATGTATGGGAGAAGGCAATGGATGTTGAGATGGACGCATTGGTTCATAATGACACATGGGATTTGGTTGCATTACCATAGGACAAAAATGTCATTGGTTGTAAATGGGTTTACAAAATGAAGTGCAAGTCAGATGGTTCCATTGAGTGACATAAAGCAAGATTGGTAGCTAAGGGTTATGCACAAACCCAAGGTTTGGACTATAATGAAACATTTAGTCCAGTGGCAAAGATGGGAACAGTGAGAGCAGTCATTGCTATGGCTACAGCAAATGGTTGGGAAATGCATCAAATGGATGTGAAAAATGCATTTCTAAATGGTGATCTACAAGAAGAACTATATATGGCACAGCCAGAAGGTTATGTACACCCAAAGTATTCCACTCATGTATGCAGATTGAAGAAAGCTTTATATGGTCTGAAGCAAGCACCTCGTGCTTGGAGTGATAAGATGAGCAGATATCTTATCTCCCTTGGATTTCAGGTTTCTATAGCAGATTCTTCACTCTATGTGAAGAAAACAGATCATGGGATTGTTTTACTTGTCATCTATGTGGATGACTTGATTATCACACGTGATCATGGTACAGATGTGATGCATGTCAAGAAAGCATTGACTGGACAGTTTGACATGAAAGACTGGGGTGAGTTGAGATACTTTCTTGGAATTGAAGTGATCAAAGATCATGCAGGTACATGGTTAGTGCAATGCCAATATGCATTGGATATGTTGGCAAAATATGGCATGACAAGGTGTAAGCCTATGAGTACACCTTTGGAGCAGAATGTGAAGTTGCGGGCTGATTTTGGTGAGGAGTTGGATGATCCATCTATGTACAAAAAGATGGTTGGTAGTCTCATTTACATGACTCTCACATGCCCGGATTTTAGTTATGCTGTGGGGCTAGTAAGCCAGTTTATGCAAAGCCCCAGAAAACCTCATTTGGATGTAGTGAGACGCATTATGCGATATGTAATGGTCTTCTTTATGAGAGTGGTAAAGGCTTGGATATACATGGCTACACAAATGCTGATTAGGCAGGTAGCTCATATGGCAGGAGGTCTACTAGTGGTTATGCCTTTACACTTGGAAGTGCCGTGGTGAGTTAGAGTAGCAAGAAGCAACCTACAGTTGCTTTATCTAGTATAGAGGCTGAATACAGGGGTGCAGCCCCATTGCTACTTGTGAAGGAATATGGTTAAAAAGTCTCTTGGCAGATTTGGGTGAGCCTATCGATGGCAAAGTTGTCATTCATTGTGACAACATGAGCAGTATATAGTTGGCCAAGAATCCAGTGTTTCATGCACACGGACCAAATACATAGAGGTCAATTATCACTTTGTCAGAGAGAAGGTGCTAGATGGTACAGTCGATCTACAGTATGTGAAGACTAAAGAGCAGGTGGCTGACATCTTTACAAAGCCACTTAGCAGGGAGAAGTTTGAGTACTTCCGTACTATGTTGGGAGTACGTGGGATGAGCTTGAGGGGGAGTGTTGAGAGCTTTGATAGCCTAAGCTCATCTACATCTATGGTAGGACATCATGAGCTTGAGGGGGAGTGTTGAGAGCTTTGATAGCCCAAGCTCATCTACATCTTCATCTATGGTAGTACATCATGAGCTTGAGAGGGGCTATTGAGATTCAAGCTCGATGTCAGTGTGTGCCAGCTATGCTATGTGCTAGCATGTTAGGTAGCAGCATGCGTGAGACATAAATGACCGCATCCAGCTGGTCATAGTGTGTGGACATTAGCTAGGGTTAGATGTGTGTGGAAACAACTCATAGTTTGTTGTGTGTATTATGGATTATGGCTTTATGCATTGTGTGAGAAGGGAGATGGCTTCCCTCTATGGTTAGGGTTTGCAATATACATTAGGGTTTGCTCCTGTGTGTGTGTCTCCTCTCCCTCTACCTGTTTTTCAACACATGTATCAAGAACCACATAATGTGTCATTAATTATGTATCAAGAAGCAAATATTGTATCATTAAGCATGCATCAAGCACATTGTGAGGCCATTGGTATAAAGCCATGTATATAGCAAGGAGTATGACTACATAGTGGAAAAAAAAATCCAAACATTCTAGAGAGAAGTTGCACGAGCTAAAAATATCCTAATATCACAAAAGAAGAAGCACAAAATGTGATCCCAATCTCACAAAAGAAGAAGCACCAAATGTATTGTAATACAATCAAATATGGACTAAATCAAGACTGGCAACTTGAGCAATTGTTTAATTAATTAGGGTGATCTTGGCCCAACATATGTTACATCTTCCATCAAATCCATACATTCTAATCGGTCTTTCTCAAGATCCATATGTCCCATTGCAGGATCAACAAAAAGATCTATCCCACTAGCATTGGACTCAACATCATCATCATACTCGGGTTCAATTCCTTCCTCATTATTTTCGATAAAGACATCTTCCTCTTGATTAGTTGGTGGTATGTCATGTTCTTCATCTTATACTTGATCCTTGGCATGTTTACTTTTTACTACCACTTCATCCATGAGCTCTTCAAGATCCCTATCTTGAAAAATACTCTTTGAATGAGGAGTGGCTTGTATGACTTATCACCCTTTCTTGTCATTTATGTTTGCGTGAAACACAACCTTGTATAAAAAAAACACATCGAGTGTCGAGTGTCAATTAAACATGCATAAGTAAGATATAATAAAATATTATGGTTAGAATTTGCCTATTCACAATGTTGAGGTAGCACAAATGTGTCCCTCTCTATTTGCCAAAATTTTGTGGAGTCAATCGCCATAAATCCATTTGGATGCCTTTTCACGGTTTCTTGAGTTTCCTCCACACACATCCATGAACCACTTCACATTTGATATAAAAATTTGGAATGTCCTAAATCCAACCTTTAGGATGTTTTGAATCATGCCACAATAATCAAGTATTGCTCCATTTTCTTGATCAAAGTTTGCCAAAACTCCATAATCTATACGTTGACTGTGGAAATGCCTTCCTTTGGACCACATGGAATTACATACCTTATACTACCATCAAATCTAAATGAAATATATTTATGATATTGAATAACCGTATCATGAGATTCTACTTGAATAAAAAAAGAGAATTTAGAGACACACTTACATGAGGCTCGCATCCTCTTTCATACTCCCACTCTTCTTCTGTCCTCACTATCTCTCCATGATCTTTAGCCTTTTCCAACTCTTCATAAATCTAATCAATAGTACAATCCTTTGAAAGTGATGGAAGCTCTGGAGGAAATGGCAAGCCTCTCGAATGAATCCTAAATGTTCTTCTCTCCTCCTATCGGTTTCTCCCTCACCTCTTTTCATACCTTGTCACCCATCTCTTCATAACTTCACTATTGAGAATACAAAATGTATTCACCTTCTTCTACACAAATTTGTCCATTCCCCTTGCTCTTCCTTTGCCTTGTGGTGCGTGGGACACCTCGGGGGGGTCACTTAGCAAAATTGCCTATATCACGTGCGTTCATGGCCTATTTTATAAATCCCTATGTAACCTACACTGGCCATTGTTTTAAACCTTTCTGTAGCTTTTGATAAAATATATAATTCCCTTTCTGTCAATAAATTTTTTTTATAGAATAATTTTAAAATCCCTTGTGTAAGAATATGTAATTCATTTAAAGTCACTCTAGAAGTATTGGGGGGTTTTGAAAGTGACAAATGCAACTGTTTTGAACTATGAAAGTCGCTACATTGTAAGCTCTTCATTTGTGATATTTTGAACAAGCTACTAAGAGTATAAGTCATAGCTCTAATGTCCACAAATGAGAGTACAACCCACAGTATCTAGCTCCATGATACCAAATTGCATAGCAAGAGAGTAGCTCTATGCATATCAACAGATCAACTAACCATGAGTTGTTTAGAACCACAAGTCAAATCCCATGACCTGTCTTGCATAAACTCTCAATGCATATTCTCAATCAACTAGCTCAATCTAGAGCTCTCCCAGTGGATCCAAAAGTATCCACCAAGTACTTTCACAATGTCCAAAAACAAAAGCTCAAGCAAGCTCTAGGCAAAACAAATGCTAAGAGTAAACAATGCATAAGCATAAACTACTATTACTCTTATGCATTGTTTATGTTTGGCAAACAATGCCAAGCATAAACAATGCATAAGCTCAAGACAAAAACTTTTGACTATAGCTCCAATTGAAGTCTCAAAACTCCAAAAGATTACTCAATCCATGGAGCATACCATAACATACATGACCAACACGATCCTCAAAGCATTTGAATCCAAAATGTTACATACAGATGACCAAAGAAGTATCACTCTAAGCACAGCTTGCCAAACATTTAGGAGTCATCAAGGGCCATAAGCATTTACAATACATAGCCCCAATGTCCACTACTCAATGAGACCATGCAAGTCCCATATAAGATGCAACCAAAAATACATTCACAATGCTCCAACACTCAGCATTAACACCTGCTCAAACACTAAGTATCAACACTGCTCAAACACTGGTCCAAGACAACAATGACTTGAGATTTCCAAGCTGAGATTATACCAATCTCCCACTCCAACATCAACCATTTACTACTAACAAATCACAGTGATTACAGAGCACATTGCGTCAACATGCATCAAACATAAATTGTGGACAACAAATTGGTTGAGAAACCATGATGTTCATGACCTGTAAATGGCTGAAAATTATCAAATGTACACTTTCATTCCAACTTCTCAAGACCAACACTAATGGCCACATCAAAATGACCCCAGTCCATGTCCAAATGCAGCCCAAAAGTGGCTTGAATGGCAACCACAAGCTAGAGATGAAATGACCCAGCTGTTGCCTTCATAAAATGTGTCAGAAAGTGTGGGGCTGATTTGCTGCTGATTGCTGGCTGCAATGTCCCACATCAAGGCATGAAAATCCTTGGCCAGAAAGTGTGGGGCTGATTTGCTGCTCATTGTTGGCTGCAATGTCCCACATTAAGGCATGAAAATCCTTGGCCACTAAAAAGCCCCTGTGCAAACTCAAAGCCTCTGATCAAATATAGGGAGAGATCTCGAGACAAACAACTCATAAGCTTTCGAGATGCAAACAAAAGTGACTCCGTTAGCCTCATGCTAAATCCATTGAAACAACCACAATACTTTCTTAAATATTATCTGAAACATCCACTTGCAGCATGGTTATAACAAAATTACCATGTCGATACATCTTGCTCAAATCCTTGCTCAAATCATACATATGGGACCTATACATCTCATACACTCTAGAATTATTTTTGCAAAAAATAAGATAGAATCTTGTGGACACATCTAGCAAAACTAATACATCTAATAGCTATACATTTTGTATAATCTGTACCGATTTTTATAGATGTACAAAAAGATAAATACACATTGTCGATGTTCACCTTCTCAAAATCTGAAGATTTCATTCTCCAATTCAAATTCCTGCATGAGACAAAGAAGATGTTGAGTCAATGAGATTTTCATATTTTGAATTATTTTTCAAACTCATACAAAGTATGTCTCATCAAACAAAGAAAACAAAAAACAGATGCATCCTTTCTGCATACCTAGTGATCCCTCACAAAATCATTAAAGACCTTCCAATCATTCTCATCAAGTTCATACTTGTTGCTGCCACAATCATATGTAAGGTTTGCGAGAGCGATGACACTATCAATGCTTATCATATCAAGGTCGGTTAGGTCATATGTAAAGCACCTAGTTCCTTTTGCTTTTTGATACCAACCAAGTTGAACCTCCACCCCTGATGGCCTATCTGAAAGGCTAAATCCTCGTTTATATTCCACACATGCACCACTAACCATTCTTCTCATCTTTTGAACTCGTCCCAGATGCCATACACTTTTGGCTTTCTTCTTGCCTCCTGAAGAGCTTGGCTTACATGACCTTGTGATCTTCCCTTGTACTATTTGTTCATGAAAGAACACAGCACAATCTGAACCAATGCCAAATAAATTGTCGTTTGTCTCCATATACTTTTTTTCTTCTTTGGCATAGTACACACCTTGTCGGACCCTGGTAAGTCTATCCTTTGACAAAGTTGGATTGCCATTGAGCTGGCTGACCAATGTAGACTTGAAGAGAAACTTATTGTCTTCAACTTCAACAACCAGGTTCACCTCTTCTTTCTCATCCAAAATGGAATCTACTACATGCCTGTTGCATGACAAATGAAGATCAATACAAGGATGCAACAAAAAAGATACTTAGGGCTCTTGTAAAGAGTTCCACTTTGTAGATGTATGTGGGAGAGGGCTTGACAATAATCCCACATGGGAACTTTTGGGAGTTCTAGAATTTTTGTATAAAACGTGGCTCATTTGAGAGCATGGACACATTGGGCAAACTCATGTTTGAGCTCTCTTGAGACTAGCTCTCCCTCTTCTTCTATAGAGGTGCAAGCTCTTCTCTCTTCCCATCTACATTGTTGTAAGTTCTATTCTTTTGTTAATTCAATGCAATGAGTTGATATATGTCTCTCTTCTCATGTCAATTCTCTTGTGTGCATGTTTCTTATTGAGAGTTTCAAGGATTGTGTACATGCTAGGGAAATGAGTATTTGAGAATGAAGAATGCTTTGATCTTGTGTGAGCAATAGCTAAGCTTTCTTCTTGTTTGGATGTATGGATGAGTGGAATGTGGAGTTGAGTGAGCAATAGCAAGATTGAGCTTGAGTGTGTGTTGAGTCTATGTCAATAGTAATAGTTTTCTTAGCATTCTCTCCATCAAATGGGTAAGCTTTTGTGCACCGGTACGGGTTGAATCCCTAGCTCCGAAAGGGATGCAAATCCCATTGGATTGAGCTAAGTGTGGATCATACTACTCTTACTACAAGTGAGAGAGTTTTTCCGTCTCTCCATTGGCGCCGCTGCCGGGGAGAAGACTCAAATCCGGTTGAGAGTGTGTGGAAACCACCACTATTTCCTCTTTTGGTTGCAAAACCATTGAGTGATTAGGTTAAGTTTGGGTGTGCGATCCCGGTGTGAGTGGATAAGGTTAGGATAAGAAAAAAAAACCATTGAGCGGTAGAGGTTTCTCCCGCATTGTTTTTTATGTTTTATTGCTTTTATGCTTTTTCAAGTACCGTTCATTATGCTTACCTTCATTGTTTTTTGTCATTTCATTCTTTCATGCTTTTCGTTAACATGTAATTAGTATAAATAAATAAAAAGAAAAGAGGTGCGTTGCTAAGCTCTTCCATAGCTTATGCAAGCCCCATAGACTCCCAAGCATGAAGTCCGCTTAAGGATGAGAGGAGAGAGGGAAAGAGAAGGGTGAAGGGAAGAGAGGTAGGTTGAAAGCGTAGAAGGCGACTTTTCCTTTATGGTTTTGTTGTTTTGTTGGGAGACATCTCCATCATTAGAAGCAAAGACAAATAGATATACATATACATATATATATATATATATATATATATATATGTATATATATTTGCATGTGTAAGGCGGCCAGCAAAAGCGCAACCAAAGGCGGCTTTTAAAAAGAAAAAAAAAGACAATATATCTATATATATATATATATATATATATATATTTCATACAGTGACGTAGATGGGCCTGCATTGAAAAGAAAGTGAAGTGCTGATTGAAGGAGGTGGCGAAGGAGCTGTCTGTGCAGTGGGCACTGCAAAAGCGAAAGAAGGCAGCCTTAAGAAAAAGAATATAAATCTATATATATATATATATTTATATATATATATATATATTTATACTTTTACAATACGTCGAACGTTGCATCGTGGAGGAGAAGCGTCGGCGTAGGCAGCTGCAGCAGAAGCGTTGGCGTAGGCGGCTGCTGGCTGACGTTGGTGTGGAGACCGGCAGCAGCAGCAGCAGCGACAGCAAAGCAGTAGGAGGGCGGCGTTGGCATAGGCGAGTAGAAGCCTGCAGCCGACAGCAGAGGACACGGCGGAGTGGGCATAGCCGACAGCAAAGCAGAGGCGGGCTTATACGAAGCAGCTAATATATATATATATATATATATATTTTACGTTGGCATAGCGCCTGCAGCCGACAGAGCAGAGGCGCTGAGGGGGACGTCGGCAGGTGACATGGCAGCAGAACCGGTGTGGAGCTGCAGCGAGGGTGGCTGTAGCAGCGAAGAGGAGGCCGGCTAGAAAGGCCGTGGACAGGGATTTAATATTCACGTGATCACAAGATTTTTTGTGATAATAACACATGTGAACAAGTTATTCACATGTTCTCATGTTACCGTTCACAAAATAACAGGTCACTTGCCATTTGCGAACCCCTTAAAAGCTTGGCTACACATGGGAATAAGCTATTCAGATGTTCTCATGTTACCATCTTCACATAATAGCAGGTCAGTGGCCACCTATGAAGATTTTTTATGCCCGACAAAGATAATTTTTTTAGGCCCTTGTGAAAGCTTTGTGAATATAACATGTGATCACAAGATTTTTTGTGTTATTAACATATGTTATTAACATGTTCACATGTTCTCGTTTACGTCAGTGCAATCCCTGGCCGTGGAGGTGGCAGTAGAAGGAGTGGTCGGCGTAGAAGGCGTTGAGCAGACGAGAGGCGGCTGGAGCTGCGTAGGCGAAGTTGGCTGCGGTTGTGAAGGGCTGGCGAAGGAGGCCATCTCTACCTCACCCGCTGAGGGAGAGTAGCGAAGCTAAGGTGGACGACGGGGCGTAGCAGGCGTCAGCGAATGCAGAAGAAAGAAGAAGGCGGTGGGGTGAAGAGCTATAGCAGCACAGCTGGCTGTGAAGAAGAGCGTGGTCGTTGAAGGCGACCCACGTGCGCCAGCGTGAAGTCCGGCGAGCGGCGAGCGAAAGATAAGGTAGGTGGAATTTTTTTATTTTTATTTAATTAATTTTTTATGTTTTTTTTGTATTTTTAAATAAAAAAACAAAAAAATAATATTTTTTTTATTAAAAAAAAAAGAAAAAAACAATTAAATTTTTTTAAAAAAAGAAAAAAAAGAGATAAGAAAAAAAAAGAAAAAAAATAAATTTTTTAAAAAAAAGAAAAAAAAAGAGATAAGAAGAAAAAAAAAAGAGAATAGTTTAAAAAAAAAAATTTAAAAAGAGAGGAAAAACAATTAAATTTAAATTAAAAAAACAATTTTTATTATTTGAATCAATTGTTCTTTATTTAAATTTTTGCATAAGTAAAGTAGCGTGTATTTTTTATTTTTATTTTTGTAATTACTTGCATAATTAGTATTTTTGTATTTTTTGTAATTAGGCACGAAATTTAGTAGTTTTTTTTTAAAAAAAACAAACAAAAAAACAAACAAACAAACAAACAATTTTTTTAAAAAAAAACAAACAAACAAACATTAAACAATTTAAAAAAAAAACCAACAAAAGGAGAAAAAACAAAGAGAACACAAGAAAATTTAAAAAAAATTTTGATAAATTAAGTGTTTTTAGGAGTCTGTTTTTTGCATATTTTATAATTCTTCATATTTTTTTTTAATTTTTTGCATAATTAGTATTTTTCTGCATTTTTCAGTTTTTGTAACTTTGTGCATAATTAGTATTTTTTTCTTAGTGTGATTCATAATTTTTGTGTAAGTTTAAAAAAAATAAAAACATAAAAAACATAAAATCATTTAAAAAAAATCATAATTAAATTTAAAAAAAATAGGATAGATAGTTACACCGCACATACTCCTTTTAGTGCATTTAGTGATTAGGTAGGTTAAATAATATATATATATATATATATATATATATTATTTAAAAACAAAAACAAAAACAAAACAAAACAAAAACAGAAAAAAAAAACCAAAAAAATTTGACCTTATGCACTTGCGGTCGGGACGTCTTGTAGATTCTGCCATAGGGCCTAGGGCACCTTCTAGAGTACCTACGCAAGAAAGTGGGACCCAATCGATAGGCAATTTGGCAGATATTGCTGAAACCCTTTCTGAATCCCAATCCGATACCCTTTCCTCCAGAACAACTCTAGTTCATTGTCCATGGACAATCTAGGGCCGACAAATAGTCATCCCGTAGCCCCAAATAGGACACCCTCAAGATCCTTTAATCCATTTGAAGCCGACACCATGGGGTTAACATTTAATGTGAGACTCCAATATGTCTACACAAATGCTCAAGGAGCTGAGATCTTTAGGGACCCACAACAACGATATCTTGTTAAGATTGCAGACATTTTCTCAGAACTTGATAGAGCACCTCTAGTCAATGACCAGGGTAACATGTACATGGGTGGAGATGGTGTTCGCTACGAAGTAACCTACCATCCAGAAAAGGTAGACAAATTAGGGGAGCTCTCTAAAACCGAGTTCTTAGACTTATCAGAACTTTCCAGAGCAAGGGAGTCTAAAGATGATTGGCTCATCGAGCCGGACATGCCTGGACCATCCAATGCCCAGTCCTCAAAACCATCCATAGATGATTTACTTCTTGTAGATCTAAATTTGGAAAGGGATAGGAAAGGCAAGAGTAGAATGGATCAGGAAGCTGAATGCCAATGGGAGTTTGTACGACAAATTCCTGTGACAAAGGTCTTACAGGATGACCCACTTCAAGAGGTCTATAAGGACTCGTTAGAGGGATATTATGCCACAACTAGATTGCCACAGCTGGATCTTCCTCTAGCTCATGTGGTGGTAGTTGAGAAGCTTGCAGGACACATGAACAGAATAGTTGATAAATGGGCCAATGAATACCGAACCTTAGATTGGAAAGAGATTCGGGAACTCACGTGGAAAGGACAACCATTATTCATGGAAGTGTTCTCAACAAATACAGCCAAACCGGGAGAGACAGCCTTTCTTGGAGAAACTGTTGCTCCTCCCCTACGAGAGTTCACTAGAGAGGGACCCTCAACATCTAAGTGGACCACTGCTAGTAGCCCAACTCTAGCACCAAGATATCGTCCTACACCAAATGTGCGACCACAAGTCACACCACAATAACATCTTTCTCACTATAACAATCGGAGGGTAGGGGAGTCAACTCGGCATCCCATAAATGCACCTCCTGAAATGCGGGTGACAAGATCTTTGGAGGGGTTTGGTGAGGCTGGTAATAGGGTACCCACACCAATTTTGGAAACATGTGGACCATCTTTTCAAAGAGAGGAACAATTCCCACTGAGAGTGAGAGGCCGTAGGCCCTATGATGAGTATTCAAGACAAGTAAGGCCATCAACTCTTCAGAAACTGGTAAAGAAGTATGAAGGGTCGGGAGATCCATACGATCATGTAGCAGCATTTAGACAAGCAGTTCAAGCTGAGCAAGTGGCTGATAAGCATACTCAAATTGAAGGATTTGGACTCACTCTTGAGGGAAAAGCCCTGGCTTGGTTTCAGGCATTAGAGGCTTCAAACAAATCTTCTTTGCGAGTTTTGGAAGAGAGATTCATTGCTGCTTTTTCCTTGATGGGAATTCAACATGACACAGTAGCACACATCTACTCTTTCAAACAAGGCGAGAATGAGAGTGTTAGAGACTGTGTAAATAGAATGAAGCAGTACATTAATCGTTGCCCTGAAGATGAGAAGCCCGCCCAAAGTCGATTAATTTCTCTCTTCTTAAAAGGACTCAAAAATTCGACACTGCATACACATCTCTATGCGAAGAAACATACAAATTTCAATGAGTGCTGCCATGATGCTATGGATTTCACCGATAACTTCAAGTTCCAAGATGGGTCTGGCCCAGAGGTGAAACCTAGAGATCAGTGGTGGGGAGACGACCAAAGTTCAGGGTCTAGCTGTAAGATTCCTCCCCCAACCCCTTTTTGATGTCTAGTATATTCCCCTGTAATCAATTCCTTTTCTGAAATATAAGAGATCTTGTTTGTGGCTGTTTTAACCTAGAGAGAGAAAATATGCTAGAGAGAGAATATTCAGATTATGAATATTTTTGGATAGAAAATTAACTCATCTTATTAAAATAAGTTCCCCTGAAATAGAAATTCAAAAAGAATTTTCCAATGTGCAATTGGAATTAAATGGAAATAAGTATAAAGAACCTTAGTCTAAGGGTCTAGATTTTCAGAAATTTTTAGATTATGGTCCAATTAAGGTTCCTATGGGCCAATAGCATCAATCCATGTGTAGGGAGGAGATAAATCCAATTTGTAAAAGAAGATACCCAAAAATGAGTAAATGCTCACATAAGATGAAGAGTTGAAAATGTACAAGATTTATTAGTAAAAAAACTATGAGCAATATTAAAAATATGAGATATTTTGGGTATCCAAAAATGAGTAAATGCTCACATAAGATGAAGAGTTGAAAATGTACAAGGTTTATTAGTAAATAAACACATATGTAAGGAAGGGGAGTTCTTTAAAGGAGGTGCATATTTCACATAAGATGAAGAGTTGAAAATGTACAAGGTTTATTAGTAAATAAACACATATGTAAGGAAGGGGAGTTCTTTAAAGGAGGTGCATATTTCACATAAGATGAAGAGTTGAAAATGTACAAGGCTTATTAGAAAAAAAAACTATGACACATACGTAAGGAAGAGGAGTTCTTTAAAGGAGGTGCATATTTCACATAAGATGAAGAGTTGAAAATGTACAAGGTTTATTAGTAAAAAACTATGAGCAATAAAATTTTGACACATATGTAAGGAAGGGGAATTCTTAAAGGAGGTGCATATTTCACATGCTTGAATGAGTTTTAAACTCAAAAATAATGTGATACTTTTATCTCTCATCTCTCTTGAACCAAACCAAATCAAAATGGAACCAAACCGAATCAAAAAGTAACCAAACTAGGTCCAAATCTAGTCCAAATTCAACCAAACTGACTTGGAAAATTCTAGAATCAGTTTGTTTGGTTAGGAGCTCAAATTTTCCTATAAATAGAAGCCTCCCCTTGTTGAAAAAAATATAGTGTCTTATGCTTTGTCACTCTACTCCACCTAAGCCAAATTAGATAGAGTCTTATGCTTTGTTACTCTACTCCACCTAAGCCAAATTAGATAGAGTCTTATGCTTGTTACTCTACTCCACCTAAGCCAAAATATAGAGTGTCTTATGCATTGTTACTCTACTCTACCTAAGCCAAGAGTTGTGAATTCTTTAATAATTCACTAGTTTTTGATACTTCTCTCTTTCTTCAATCCCCATTGGTGGCTCCATCAACATACTAAACCAATTGATTGGTTGGGGGCCTCTACCGTGAATAAAGAATCAAGCAAATTATAAGGTAAGTATATTGAATTTTGATCTTCTATAATTTCTCAATGATTCTCTCTTCTCAACCCCTCTCAAGCTTGAGAAGTTTAATTGGTATGGTTTTTTTAAATGCTATTGAAGTTAATTGGTGAAAAGTAGTGAAGAGTTACATAATTTAATAAATGCTATTGAAGTTAATTTCCATTTATGTTTAAATTCTAATGGTTTTTATGTAATTACTCTCTCTCACTCAAGAAATAGCCATACTCATGACCCATTCCCAATCCAAATGAAGCTTTTCATAAAGATTTTCATAAGGCTTTTCCTTAATCCAAAATTAAGCTATGCTTGAGGCCAAATTAATGGCTTTTTTCTATGCTTTTAGTTTATGCACATTGATGATTCAATCCATTATGGATTGATGACCCAATTAGAGACCATTCTAATTATTTCCTTAATGATAAGCTTTATCCCTTAGAAAATTTTTTTTTTTGAGATTTATCAGTCATAGTAGCGGAGCTATGGCAAAATTTTTATAGAAATCACGCATAAAATAAATTCATTCAAAGTATAAAAAGAGGAATTCCTACCATATTCTAGGAACTATCATCCTAGATTAATTAAAAGAATTTTATTATGCATGGAGATGTGGATGTTGCATGTAGATGTAGATGTATGGATGTGAGTGTGAATGTGGAGGTGGATGTATGCATGGGACGTAGATGTATGCATGTAGAAATAGATGTGTAGATGAGGATGTAAATGGAGATGTGGATGGATGCATGTAGATGTAGAGGAATAGATGTAGATGTGAATGGAGATGTGGATGTATACATGTAGATGTAGATGTATGGATGTAGATGTGGATGTGGAGGTGGATGGATGCATGTAGATGTAGATGTATAGATGTAGATGGGAATGGAGATATGGATGTATGCATGTAGATGTAGTTGTGAATGGAGATGTATATGTATACATGTAGATGTAGATGTATAGATGTAGATGTGGATGTGGATGGGGATGTATGCATGTAGATATAGGTGTATAGAAGTAGATGTGGATGTAGAGGTGGATGTATGCATGTAGATGTAGATGTATAGATGTGGATGTGAATGTGGAGTGGATGTATGCATGTAGATGTAGATGTATGTGATAAAAAAGCATGAGCAGGATGTAACACACACAAGAGAAGCAAACCCTAATCCATAATCATCAACCATAAAGAAGGAGAGAAGCCATAGTCACCATCTCTCTCACACACACAAAGGAGAACACAACATAGTGTTATGTCCACACTACAAAGTAAACCTAATGTAATGTCCACACACACTATGACCAGCTGGACACGCGGTCATTTATGTCTCACACATGTTCCTACCTAATCTGCCAGCACATAGCATAGCTGGCTCACACTGACATCGAGCTTGAATCTCAACAGCCCCTCTCAAGCTCATGATGTACTGCCGATGAAGATGTAGATGAGCTTGGGATATCAACACTCTCAACACTCCCCCTCAAGCTCATCCCATGTACTCCCAACATAGTCCGGAAGTACTCAAACTTCTCCCTGCTAAGTGGCTTCGTGAAGATATCAGCCACCTGCTCATCAGTCTTCACATAGTGAAGATCAACTGTACCATCCAGCACCTTTTCTCTGACAAAGTGATAATGGACCTCTATGTGTTTGGTCCTCGCATGAAATACTGGATTCTTTGCCAACTGCATACTGCTCATGTTGTCACAATGTATGACAACTTTGCCATCAAGAGGCTCACATAAATCTGCCAAGAGACTCTTTAACCATATAGCCTCACAAGTAGCAATGGCTGCACCTCTGTACTCAGCCTCTGTACTGGATAAAGCAACTGTAGGTTGCTTTTTGCTACTCCAACTCACCACAGCACTGCCAAGTGTAAAAGCATATCCACTAGTAGACCTCCTGTCATATGCGCTACCTGCCCAATCAGCATCTGTGTAGCCATGTATGTCCAAGCTTTTACCACTCTCATAGAATAAACCATAATGTGCTGTGGTTTTCACATATCTCATGATGCGTCTCACTGCATCCAAATGTGGTTTCCTGGGGCTCTGCATAAACTGGCTGACTAGCCCCACTGCATAACTCAAATCTGGGCGTGTGATAGTCATGTATATGAGACTACCAACCATCTTCCTGTACATGGAAGGATCATCCAATTCCTCGCCATAATCAGCCCGCAACTTCACATTTTGCTCCAATGGTGTACTCATAGGCTTACACCCTGTCATGCCATACTTTGCCAACATATCCAATGCATATTGGCGCTGTACTAACCAAGTACCTGCATGATCTTTCACCACTTCAATGCCAAGGAAATATCTCAACTCACCAAGATCTTTCATGTCAAATTTCCCACTTAAAGCTTTCTTGACATGCATCACATCTGCACTATGATCACCTGTAATAATCAAGTCATCCACATAGATGACTAGTAAAACAATCCCATGCTGTGTCTTCTTCACATACAGTGAAGAATCTGCTGTAGAAGTCTGAAAACCAAGTGAGATAAGATATCTGCTCATCTTATCACTCCAAGCACGTGGTGCTTGCTTCAGACCATACAATGCCTTTTTCAACCTGCATACGTGAGTGGGATATCTAGGGTGTACATACCCTTCTGGCTGTGCCATGTATACTTCCTCTTGTAGATCTCCATTCAGAAATGCATTCTTAACATCCATCTGATGCATTTCCCAGCCATTAGCTGCAGCCATAGCAATGACTGCTCTCACTGTGCCCATCTTAGCCACTGGGCTAAACGTCTCATCATAATCCAATCCTTGGGTCTGTGCATAACCCTTTGCTACCAATCTTGCCTTATGTCTCTCAATAGACCCATCAGATTTGCACTTCACTTTGTAAACCCATTTACATCCAATAACATTCTTATCCTTTGGTAGAGCAACCAAGTCCCATGTATCATTATGGACCAATGCGTCCATCTCCACATCCATTGCTTTCTGCCATACATGCTCTCCAATAGCCTCTGTATAGCATGTAGGTTCCACATGCTTTACCATAGATGTCATGTATGCATAATGCATAGCAAAATCTCTATATGTCAATCTTTCCACTGGATATCTGACTCGCTGGGATCTCCGCAATGCATGCGGGTCACTCTGTACACCTGTAACACGAGCATGTGGTGGCACATATCTGTCTTGCCTAACACCAGGTGTGCGTACAACAGGTATCCCTAGCTCCTCATCCAAACTCTCTGAACTAGAGGACTCATAGCCTGTGATCCCAATTCCTTCAACTTTCTTCTTGCCTTTATCCATAGCACTACTCCCAGTGCTCACACTCTCATGTCTCAGACGTCCTGACCATGGACGTACACTGCTACTACTCTCAGCTTCTGCTGGCCCAGACATAGTAGTAGAACTAGAACTTGCTTGTGATGGCAAGTTCACAGGCACATTCGCCTCAAGTGTGTCAATGACTCCCTCATCTTTGGCTTTATACCAACTAGCAAGCTCATCGAATACAACATCCCGTGAGATGACTACTTGTCTAGTTTGAGGGTTATAGCATTTGTAAGCTTTGCGATCCTGTGCATATCCAACAAAGACACATTTCTCTGCTTTAGGATCCAACTTCCGTCTTCTTTCATCAAGCACATGAACATAAGCTACACATCCAAAGACTTTGAGATGTCCAATGTCTGGCCTGTAGCCTGTTAGCCGCATCTCAGGCGTGCTTCCATGAATGGCTGCTGTAGGTGATTTGTTCAGGATATACACTGCAGTAGCACATGCTTCTGCCCAATAGTAATCTGGCATGCTCTTTTCATTGAGCATTGCCCTTGCCACTTCACATATGACACGATTCTTTCTCTCAGCCACACCATTCTGCTGAGGTGTATACCTGCATGTCAACTGTCTCCTTATCCCATGCTTCCGCAAGAAATGCTCAAATGCTTTTGAGGTGTATTCACCACCTCCATCTGTTCTCAGGCACTTAATCCAACAGCCATACTGCTTTTCTGCAAAAGCTTTGAAATCCATGAATTTTTCCAATACTTCACTCTTCTCCCTGAGAAAGTATATCCATGTCATCCTGCTGAAGTCATCTATAAATGTCACATAGTATAGACTTCCTTTGATAGATGGGTTTTGTGCTGGGCCCCATACATCACTGTGCACTATTTCAAGTGGTCTATTACTCATGTTTCCTTCTCTAGGAAACCTCAACCTTGCCTGCTTCCCAAACTGACAGGCTTCACAAACATGCATATGTCCATTATATTTAAATCGAGGCAATCCACTGACAATGCCCCTTGTTTGCATGTTCTTTAATCTCTGTATATTGACATGTCCAATCCTCTTGTGCCACATGTCAATATCCTGTACCACATTCCTGCTCTTTGAGAACATGGCTGATTTTAGCTCAGGAATTCCAGCATCCAGCTTAAACAGTCTTCCTTCTTTCTTGCCTTTAGCAATCACTCTACATCCATGTTTAAAGTCTTCAACGAAGCATCCATGCTCATTGAATCTAACCTGTAATCCCTGTTCTACCATTTGACCAACTGAGGCCAAGCTTTTAGTGATCGAAGGCACATACAGCACATCTGACATAGACTTTGTCTGACCATTATGCATGACCAATGGTACACTTCCAACATGTGTAATGACATGCTGGGTATCATCACCTGTTTCCACATAGCCCTTCACATCCATTGGCTTCATGTGCTCAAACTATTCTCCATGACATGTCATATGGTTTGATGCTCCTGAGTCCATGTACCATGTATCATCATTCTCAGCATTTGTTGTCATAGAACCCACAACATGCTTCATGGCAAACAAATGATTTGCAGTTCCATCATTGCTACTTGATGCATAGTTGCCACCATGTTGTGCATAGTTTCCACCATAATGACCACCACGTTGTGCTCTTCCCCCTCTCAAATCATTCTGTTTGCGAAAGCAATCTCTCGCCATATGACCATATTTGCCACAATAATGGCATTCCACATCTTGCATAGAATTTTGTTGGCCTTGCCAACGTCCTCGTCCACGGGGGTTACCTCTGCCTCGCTGAGGTGCATAACCACGACCACCTCGAGCACCATATGAAGACTGAAAAATCTGCTGTGGAGGCCTATCCTGCCATCCACGACCATTACCACCACGTCCACGTGATGCGAATCTCCCCCTGCCTTGAAAGCCTCTAGATGAGTAAAAAGCTTGATTTCTTGCATGTTCATCATTGCTTGACGAGGATGCACCACCTGTAACACTCATACCACCAAGGCCAAGCTTCAATTCTTCCACAATGAGCAATGACACAAGCTCATTAAAGTCTGGCATTCCTCCCAACCTTACTGAGATGGAAGTGTCAAAAGATTTGTATTCTTTGCCTAAACCACGCAACGTGAGTGCAACCAAATCATCATCATCCATTGGGGCATGGATTGATGACAAGGAATCAGCATAACCCTTGATTTCCTGAACATACTCATGTATACTCCGATTCCTTCGTGTTACACTGTGAATCTGTTGCTTTAGTTGTATCTTCCTGGCACCAGTGTCTGTCTCATACATTCTGCACAAGATACCCCAAGCTTCTTTCGGTGTATCTGCATCTTGGATGTGAATAAGCAAGGCATCTGTTACACATATTGAAAAATAATGCAACACCTTCGAGGACCGCTCTACCCATTGCTTGTGAGCCAGTAACTGAGCATTATTTGGTTGAGGAGGTAGGTATGGCTCCGGATCTTCCTTCGAGACAAGACTCCATAAACCTTTGCCTTTCAAAAAACTCTTCATTCGAAACTTCCACACTTGAAAGTTAGTGCGATCAAGCTTCTCTCCAACAATCTGTATCGGACCATCTCCCATTGTTGCAAAAAAATAGAGTAGATGTACCCTTTCGATCACAATGTACGAAGTACCTGTAATGCTCCAAATCTCTTCAAATCACATCAAATGCTTGCAAATTGTGTGCATTAACATCCCACAATGGTTCACCAACAATGTACACTCGATCAAAGTTGAAATCAAATGAAACTCCTTCACAAAAAATTTTCTGGTTTTTTTCTCGCCAGTAAATTCTCGCCAGTAACCAGTCAAGATTATGCTCTAAATCCTTCAAATCTTGTCCAAATGCAATGATTCAACTTGCATTAGCTTCCCAACACATTGCTCCAACATATCCTAGAAGGGTTTGATCCAATTCTTCAAGGGGAATGAGAACCACCAATTTTTGTAACCTCTGGTTTGAATTTTTCTGCACCTGTCAGGTACCACCTCTCACTAAAATTGCTCTATCTCCTTCAAATCTTCTCCAAATCCAAAACTTTTTGATTCAAAAGTTTAGCAACTCATAGGACTCTACTTGTACCAGAGGAATTTGGCCAATTTGATATAGGCAAAGATTAATGCCTTGATTAAAAATGCTCTGTTTTTGGACAGAATTTCTGTAAACCTGCACACCTCTGATAAATCACTTCAATGAGCTCCAAATCCATGAAATGAGTTGAAACCAAGCATCACAAGTCCTTAGCAATGTCTTTGCTAAACTCTCCAAGCTTTAAAGCATTCAATTTGGTGTCCAAATGAGTGAATTAGGATGAAATCTTTGAAAACTATCCAGAATTCTGCATCTTCATGCACCGCCTACTCCAGAGGGCTGTAGAGAGAGGGGAAATCACAATTGAATAGATAGGCCTCTTAGCAATGACCTAATCTACCTTGGGTATGAAGGGTTTAGCTCAATTTTGCCTCTAGCTCCTGCAATTGATCCTCCACGGGGGGTATGTTTTCTGTTTTTGTGAAAAACCAGAAATTTTTGCATAAACTCACTTTCATTTGATTTTGCTCAAATCTGTATGCATCAATCTGCTTCAAGATTCTGTATGTTGTTTGTGTCCACTTTGTTAATACATTTGCAAGCCCGAATACATGTGCCTTTGTGTATACATTTGCCAAGAGTATACATTCACTTCAAGCTTTCCATGGAAGCTTTGAGAAAAAACCAGAATTTTTCACTTGCTCTATGCACTTCAATCTTCACTGAACTTGCTCTTTGATACCTGCAATCCGCAGAGGGGGTCTTGCTACACTCACCAATGGTCCTTAGCTCTCAGATCTGATGCCGATGTGTGCTCCACAGCTTCTCCTTTGCTCCAAGCTCCAATGGCTTCCTTCACAGCTTTTTCTTCTTCTTCCCTCTTCTCTCACTCACTCTCACAACTCAGCTAATGAGCTCTTGGCTCTGATACCATGATAAAAAAACATGAGCAGGATGTAACACACACAAGAGAAGCAAACCCTAATCCATAATCATCAACCATAAAGAAGGAGAGAAGCCATAGTCACCATCTCTCTCACACACACAAAGGAGAACACAACATAGTGTTATGTCCACACTACAAAGTAAACCTAATGTAATGTCCACACACACTATGACCAGCTGGACACGCGGTCATTTATGTCTCACACATGTTCCTACCTAATCTGCCAGCACATAGCATAGCTGGCTCACACTGACATCGAGCTTGAATCTCAACAGCCCCTCTCAAGCTCATGATGTACTGCCGATGAAGATGTAGATGAGCTTGGGATATCAACACTCTCAACAGTATGGAGGTGAATGTGAATGTGGATGTGGATGTATGTATAGGGATGTAGATGTATGCATGTAGATGTGAATGTACGCATATAGTTGTGGATGTATGGATGTGAATATACGATTGTGATGTGAGGGAATCTGAAGTGATGAGATGGAAATGATGTGATGGGATGAGTATACATATAAATGGAATATGGAATAAGTAATGTAGATTGAGGAGGGATAATGTGGAAAAATGAAAGTTAAAATAGAAATTGTATTGTAAACTGTTTGTAAATGCTGTTTATAAATGCTGTCTGTAAATGATTGTTTTATGTCAAGAATGCTGGGGGGAGCATTTTGACCGTCTTGTGATTAAGGTCGTGATGAGAAAGTTGCAACTGCTGACGGGGAGTCAATGAAGGACGTCTCGCGTAGCAAGGTCGGCCGAGGTCTTGACCAGCCTCGGTGCGATTAAAATGGTGAGCTTCCGGTACGGTGGATGAGGGGCCAAGGAAGCGGCCTATGCGTGAAGCGCTAGGTTACCTGCGAAGGATCCTAGAGGGTGCTGACCATACGGTGCTCGGGCTCTGGGTCGCCTAGGATACCCACGCGTGCGTCGAGGAAGATATTGGAACAGAGTTGGAGTTGTTTTCTGAAATCGAGCATGGATCTGGTTGATTGACCTTGCTGGTCTTCAATGGATGAGTCCATGGCTCCTTATATGGATCTGTTGGTTGATCTTGCTGATCTTCAACGAGAGTCCATCTTGTTAAGTGATTATATTGCCAAGTATTATGGGCTAGGAACTATCGAAACGGCTCCTGAGCGTTCTAGTTGCCAATGATGCCATAGATACTCTGATGAAGGAATGATGGGAAATTAAGAATCAATTGGATAAATTGGAAGATGGTGATCAATGATACTATGGTTTTATTAAAGGATTGTTTTAAACTGGTTGAATCTGGTTGAAAAAGGCAATTTCATATTGGGTGTGTGAGTGGTGTGACTAGTTTTATTTTGCATGAACATCCGGCTAGGGGGCCTTGGAACTCTTTTCCTTGGTACCCGGGATAAAACCTAACCAAATTTTTAATTGGATCCCTTCACTACAGTGGTTGGGCGGTTGGCTAACCCATGGGATTGGATGGGGTTAGGCTGGACTGATGGATCCGTAAATCGAGACTCAAACTTTTGTTTTTACGATAGAAAAAAAATAAATCCCGGATAGTAACTGTTCTATGGATAGGAATCAACGGCTGTGCCTCTTGAATGGGAAAAAAAGCGTTGATCCCAATGATCCAAGTGCAAGTTTCTTCCTTGAACTGACTAAGTACCTTATAGATGTAATTGGATCATCTCGATCAGAAATGATCTTGACTACGTTAGAGTAAAAAGTTATCCTGGTGGAATCGCCCGTGCTTTCCGGTAAAGGAAGTTTTTCCGGGTTCGGTTTTGGAACAACCGACGGACTAGTCTCTTATCCGGATATCCGTGGGCGAGGCCCCAAGTGTGGGACCCCTGTCCCGCGCGAGAAGCGCTACTTCCGCTGCCAGTACCCCGAATCCGTTGCTCGGTGGGAACAGGGATCTTACAGTTGGTATCAGAGCATTTGGTTAATAAAGATCAACTGAGAAGACAAATATATCAAAAATTTATCAAGAGACACAAAAAGATTATAATTGTGTGAGGTAATTCATACAATTTGATATTTAAACTGAAACTCGTAATTTGGTAATTGGGTCTTCAGATGGAAGTACCACAATTATATAGAATCCCTGACTTGCTTGAGGCCTAGACATGATAGTATTTAGCTTATAATTCCAAGGGCCGTGATTACCCGTATATACCGAGAGTATACTGCAGCTCTTTACTGACAGTATATACGAGTAAATCTAAGACTTGAAATTATAAGCGTTAATGCTATCTAGATGATGATTTCGAATGTGATTGATATGATTTTTAATTCTGTTTGAGAATTGATGAATTGATTTGGATGCTGATTGAAAATGCTGATTGAAAAATGTTGATTTTTAAAAATTAGTTGAAATATAATGAAACCTCGATGAGGGGGAATGGGACGAGTCCCTGTGATGATATTCATAACTAGAAAGATGATAACGAATTCAGCAAATCACTATGAGATTAGTGGGTTGTGCTGTCAGATTGCTACTGTTAATACTTGACCGGTAGATCGAGTTAAGGGATGTCAAATTGAGAACTTACTTGACTGAAATTTCCGTGGAGGAATGTTCCGAAGGAAACTTTGCGGTCTAATGGACCATTATCATGTTAAAGATATGAATGATATAATCTGAATGAATTGTTATTTAATGATGAGTTCTATATAAGGGATATTTATCCCAGTGTTCTGTTGGGTTGACCAGAATATAAGGAACCCCAGAATAAAATTATATCTTAAGAAAAAGAGATGTCCTCTACCTTGCGAGATGAGGACATCTCGCACTTTTTAAGTGGGGTAGAATGTAAGATTCCTCCCCAGCCTTCGAGGTATACAGGAGTAAGAATCTCCCTTTCTGATCTTATAATTATTCCCTCTCTAAAATAAAAGAAAGTTTCTGTTTAAAAAAGGAAGACCCTTTTCCTAGAATACTTCTCAGGAGTCACGCCTATTTTAAGGATTCAGAACAATGAGTTCAGAAGTGAAAATCGGTGTTTTGGATACCAAGGTTTTGGTTTTCATTCGAGTACGGCCCAAAAGAAGTTCTTTATCTCTTGGGGAGTATAAGAAGTTATCCCCCAGATATTGTGATCCTTATATCTGAATTCAATGAAAGTAGGTGACTTAGCCTACAAGTTTCTTTTATCTCCTCATCTCAAAATTCTTAATGCCTTCTATAGAAAAATGTGTCAAACACAAATCATGGAAAGACGGTAAAACTTCAGTGGCAAGTTACCGTTGGCTTCTAGGTTACGCTAGCTCCTTCCTTTATATAAGTCGTAACTTTTACTTGTCGCTCACAGTAATCTTACTCCCATCAATCTCCTTTCTTTCTTAATCTCCTTCATGGCTTGGCAACAGGAATTAGTTTTATCCCTGATGATTTCTCACCTTCAAGACGCAAGAGAGTCTGTGAAGAAAGACTTTATAGAACAGTATGAGCGCTCACTTTTTCCTCACCTAGGAACTTCTGTAGCGCAGACCAAATGGCGGACCTATGAAAACATAACTAGGGTAACACCCTGGGGTCAGCAGCACTTTCGTAACAATGTCCGCTTGGCCATGGTTATTGAAGCTTTGGGTTTGGGTCCGCGATACTACTGCGTCATGAGATCAAGGCATCTTGGGTTTTCTGAGCGGGTCTTCTTATTGGCGTGTTTTCTTCCTCATGAGAAGATATGCCTTTATCCCGTTTTTGGCTTGCCTCTCAGAGGTCCTTTTGTTAGATCACCTCATACCACTGAGATAGGTGCGGCAATAACCAGCAGAATCATTCCCATAGATGAGTTACCCTATACTTGTGCAGCTTGTGAGGACTGTTTTTGTGACCATATGATGGACGGGCTTATGGAAGTGTAAAGAGTTCTTCTATCTTTACTGTATAAGTTCCGAGAATGAATAAAGTTTAAATCTTGTTCTTATTTTGAATCTTGCTCTCTTTAAGACTTTTCTTGGTGGTTAATCTTGATTAAAATTTTCCTCTAAGTCTCATATTCGTTCACCTTGCGAAATTATCCCAAGTTGCGAGATGAGGACATCTCGCGTTTTTTAAGTGGGGTAGAATGTAAGATTCCTCCCCCAACCCCTTTTTGATGTCTAGTATATTCCCCTGTAATCAATTCCTTTTCTGAAATATAAGAGATCTTGTTTGTGGCTGTTTTAACCTAGAGAGAGAAAATATGCTAGAGAGAGAATATTCAGATTATGAATATTTTTGGATAGAAAATTAACTCATCTTATTAAAATAAGTTCCCCTGAAATAGAAATTCAAAAAGAATTTTCCAATGTGCAATTGGAATTAAATGGAAATAAGTATAAAGAACCTTAGTCTAAGGGTCTAGATTTTCAGAAATTTTTAGATTATGGTCCAATTAAGGTTCCTATGGGCCAATAGCATCAATCCATGTGTAGGGAGGAGATAAATCCAATTTGTAAAAGAAGATACCCAAAAATGAGTAAATGCTCACATAAGATGAAGAGTTGAAAATGTACAAGATTTATTAGTAAAAAAACTATGAGCAATATTAAAAATATGAGATATTTTGGGTATCCAAAAATGAGTAAATGCTCACATAAGATGAAGAGTTGAAAATGTACAAGGTTTATTAGTAAATAAACACATATGTAAGGAAGGGGAGTTCTTTAAAGGAGGTGCATATTTCACATAAGATGAAGAGTTGAAAATGTACAAGGTTTATTAGTAAATAAACACATATGTAAGGAAGGGGAGTTCTTTAAAGGAGGTGCATATTTCACATAAGATGAAGAGTTGAAAATGTACAAGGCTTATTAGAAAAAAAAACTATGACACATATGTAAGGAAGAGGAGTTCTTTAAAGGAGGTGCATATTTCACATAAGATGAAGAGTTGAAAATGTACAAGGTTTATTAGTAAAAAACTATGAGCAATAAAATTTTGACACATATGTAAGGAAGGGGAATTCTTAAAGGAGGTGCATATTTCACATGCTTGAATGAGTTTTAAACTCAAAAATAATGTGATATTTTTATCTCTCATCTCTCTTGAACCAAACCAAATCAAAATGGAACCAAATCGAATCAAAAAGTAACCAAACTAGGTCCAAATCTAGTCCAAATTCAACCAAACTGACTTGGAAAATTCTAGAATCAGTTTGTTTGGTTAGGAGCTCAAATTTTCCTATAAATAGAAGCCTCCCCTTGTTGAAAAAAATATAGTGTCTTATGCTTTGTCACTCTACTCCACCTAAGCCAAATTAGATAGAGTCTTATGCTTTGTTACTCTACTCCACCTAAGCCAAATTAGATAGAGTCTTATGCTTGTTACTCTACTCCACCTAAGCCAAAATATAGAGTGTCTTATGCATTGTTACTCTACTCTACCTAAGCCAAGAGTTGTGAATTCTTTAATAATTCACTAGTTTTTGATACTTCTCTCTTTCTTCAATCCCCATTGGTGACTCCATCAACATACTAAACCAATTGATTGGTTGGGGGCCTCTACCGTGAATAAAGAATCAAGCAAATTATAAGGTAAGTATATTGAATTTTGATCTTCTATAATTTCTCAATGATTCTCTCTTCTCAACCCCTCTCAAGCTTGAGAAGTTTAATTGGTATGGTTTTTTTAAATGCTATTGAAGTTAATTGGTGAAAAGTAGTGAAGAGTTACATAATTTAATAAATGCTATTGAAGTTAATTTCCATTTATGTTTAAATTCTAATGGTTTTTATGTAATTACTCTCTCTCACTCAAGAAATAGCCATACTCATGACCCATTCCCAATCCAAATGAAGCTTTTCATAAAGATTTTCATAAGGCTTTTCCTTAATCCAAAATTAAGCTATGCTTAAGGCCAAATTAATGGCTTTTTTCTATGCTTTTAGTTTATGCACATTGATGATTCAATCCATTATGGATTGAAGACCCAATTAGAGACCATTCTAATTATTTCCTTAATGATAAGCTTTATCCCTTAGAAAATAAAAATAAAAAATTTGAGATTTATCAGTCATAGTAGCGGAGCTATGGCAAAATTTTTATAGAAATCACGCATAAAATAAATTCATTCAAAGTATAAAAAGAGGAATTCCTACCATATTCTAGGAACTATCATCCTAGATTAATTAAAAGAATTTTATTATGCATGGAGATGTGGATGTTGCATGTAGATGTAGATGTATGGATGTGAGTGTGAATGTGGAGGTGAATGTATGCATGGGACGTAGATGTATGCATGTAGAAATAGATGTGTAGATGAGGATGTAAATGGAGATGTGGATGGATGCATGTAGATGTAGAGGAATAGATGTAGATGTGAATGGAGATGTGGATGTATACATGTAGATGTAGATGTATGGATGTAGATGTGGATGTGGAGGTGGATGGATGCATGTAGATGTAGATGTATAGATGTAGATGGGAATGGAGATATGGATGTATGCATGTAGATGTAGTTGTGAATGGAGATGTATATGTATACATGTAGATGTAGATGTATAGATGTAGATGTGGATGTGGATGGGGATGTATGCATGTAGATGTAGGTGTATAGAAGTAGATGTGGATGTAGAGGTGGATGTATGCATGTAGATGTAGATGTATAGATGTGGATGTGAATGTGGAGTGGATGTATGCATGTAGATGTAGATGTATGGAGGTGAATGTGAATGTGGATGTGGATGTATGTATAGGGATGTAGATGTATGCATGTAGATGTGAATGTACGCATATAGTTGTGGATGTATGGATGTGAATATACGATTGTGATGTGAGGGAATCTGAAGTGATGAGATGGAAATGATGTGATGGGATGAGTATACATATAAATGGAATATGGAATAAGTAATGTAGATTGAGGAGGGATAATGTGGAAAAATGAAAGTTAAAATAGAAATTGTATTGTAAACTGTTTGTAAATGCTGTTTGTAAATGCTGTCTGTAAATGATTGTTTTATGTCAAGAATGCTGGGGGGAGCATTTTGACCGTCTTGTGATTAAGGTCGTGATGAGAAAGTTGCAACTGCTGACGGGGAGTCAATGAAGGACGTCTCGCGTAGCAAGGTCGGCCGAGGTCTTGACCAGCCTCGGTGCGATTAAAATGGTGAGCTTCCGGTACGGTGGATGAGGGGCCAAGGAAGCGGCCTATGCGTGAAGCGCTAGGTTACCTGCGAAGGATCCTAGAGGGTGCTGACCATACGGTGCTCGGGCTCTGGGTCGCCTAGGATACCCACGCGTGCGTCGAGGAAGATATTGGAACAGAGTTGGAGTTGTTTTCTGAAATCGAGCATGGATCTGGTTGATTGACCTTGCTGGTCTTCAATGGATGAGTCCATGGCTCCTTATATGGATCTGTTGGTTGATCTTGCTGATCTTCAACGAGAGTCCATCTTGTTAAGTGATTATATTGCCAAGTATTATGGGCTAGGAACTATCGAAACGGCTCCTGAGCGTTCTAGTTGCCAATGATGCCATAGATACTCTGATGAAGGAATGATGGGAAATTAAGAATCAATTGGATAAATTGGAAGATGGTGATCAATGATACTATGGTTTTATTAAAGGATTGTTTTAAACTGGTTGAATCTGGTTGAAAAAGGCAATTTCATATTGGGTGTGTGAGTGGTGTGACTAGTTTTATTTTGCATGAACATCCGGCTAGGGGGCCTTGGAACTCTTTTCCTTGGTACCCGGGATAAAACCTAACCAAATTTTTAATTGGATCCCTTCACTACAGTGGTTGGGCGGTTGGCTAACCCATGGGATTGGATGGGGTTAGGCTGGACTGATGGATCCGTAAATCGAGACTCAAACTTTTGTTTTTACGATAGAAAAAAAATAAATCCCGGATAGTAACTGTTCTATGGATAGGAATCAACGGCTGTGCCTCTTGAATGGGGAAAAAAGCGTTGATCCCAATGATCCAAGTGCAAGTTTCTTCCTTGAACTGACTAAGTACCTTATAGATGTAATTGGATCATCTCGATCAGAAATGATCTTGACTACGTTAGAGTAAAAAGTTATCCTGGTGGAATCGCCCGTGCTTTCCGGTAAAGGAAGTTTTTTCGGGTTCGGTTTTGGAACAACCGACGGACTAGTCTCTTATCCGGATATCCGTGGGCGAGGCCCCGAGTGTGGGACCCCTGTCCCGCGCGAGAAGCGCTACTTCCGCTGCCAGTACCCCGAATCCGTTGCTCGGTGGGAACAGGGATCTTACACTAGCGCGCTAGTAAATCCCGACCAGATAGCTAACCT
This sequence comes from Cibotium barometz, assembly GCF_041138505.1. Taxonomy (NCBI): domain Eukaryota; kingdom Viridiplantae; phylum Streptophyta; class Polypodiopsida; order Cyatheales; family Cibotiaceae; genus Cibotium; species Cibotium barometz. Next base: position 31,378,555 of record NC_141092.1, on the reverse strand, counting down.
AGTACTACGGAGATTGGGACAGACCTATCGTCCACCCATGCAGCCACAACAACAGCAGCAGAGAATGAGGAGTGTACTTCCTACACGTCCTCATCTTTGTGGAGCATGTGGCGGTGACCATAAAACAGAGGACTGTAATACCTTTTCTCCTCTAGTCACAAACCAACCCACAAAGAAGTGGTGCCAAGCCTGTGCTTGGAACTTTACTCATACCACACAGGAATGTACTCGCATCGCGAGAATGAGACAGGAACGTGAGCAGCCGAGGGGTGGAGTGGCTCCACAAAGGTATCAACAGTATACTAGTTTTGAACGTAAGCCACCGATGACACAAGAGCAAGCACGACCTGTTCTTGGTGCTCAACCTCCTGCTCCAGGGACTGCTCCTGTGAGGGTTGTTGACTACGACAATTCAAATATGTGTAGAGACTTAATAAACCCAGGCTATGTGGAGGAAGAATATGCATCATATTCATCCAAAGAAAATATCTTTGAAAGTCCCGCATACCCAAGCCCAGCACTAGACGCTCAACCAGGGGAACAAAACTCTTTAATGTTGCTAGGCGACTACCAACCTAGGACTCCAGGGCCCTCAGGTCAATGGCAGCCAAGGAAAGTAGAGGCCAAACCAATGGGCCCCTGTTATGAGTGCGGAGAACCCCATTGGGCTCGTGATTGTCCACATCGCTCAAGGCAAGCATCTCGATCCAATACAACAGTACAACAGTTTCCACCAATTGAAAGATATTGTCTAGGGTGTTGTGTAGAACACTTCCCAAAAGACTGTCTGCTGAAACCACATGAGGAGGGCACCTCTCAACCAAAGGTCTCACTCAACCTTGTAGGGGCAATTCCATCGCCACCTTCATCTGAGAATGAGGATGTCGTGCCACTTAGAGTCATGACTAGATCACAGACACGAAACGCTGAAATACAGACTGATGAGACACCTCGAACTAGGGATGCAAAGACAAATCTAGTGGACAAGACCCTACAGTCCAATAGAAAAAAAACCACTCGGAGGAAGAAGAACCGAAACAAGCAAACTAAAAGTGCATCCACTAGTTCTCAAGAAGCCTCTAAACAAAACATGAGGGATAAAACTTTTACATCCCAGGAAGTGCATGAGGAACATCAACCTCAACCTGAGCCTAGTGTTAAACAAGATGAGGCTAGTACGACTGAGGATAGTTCTGGGGGTTCTGTTTTTGTGGATAAAGTGAATGAGACTCTAGAGGCCATCATTGATGCTCATAGAAGTCGCATTGCAACTTTATCTGAGCTACCCAAGAAGCTTCAAGAATACCCAAACCCTCGTGAGGAGAAGATTAATTTAGCTGTACATCAGCAACTCATTAGGGAAGCTCAGTCAATACTTGAGGGACCACCACCACCTATTCCTCAGGGCCCAACCTCTCTTAAGCCAACATTAGAAACTATACCAGAAGTGTCATCGAGTCGGGAAATGAAAAGTGAGCTCATTTCACAAGCTCATAGCGAAAGGTCTGCACCAATTGACACCCAATTAAAAGGGGGTAATCTGCCACCACCTAGCCTTGTCCTCCCATGCAATGATGACGTTATTGATGCTAATGAGGACATGGCAAATGAGATGTGGGCCGCAGTTCATGAGAAAGTTAATGAGAACATGTCTTCTATTAGTTCGCCTCCATTCTCTGAGGTGGATTTTACCAGAGGCACGGAAAACAACTTTGGACGCCCAAGCATCCAGGAGGAAGTTCAAACAATTGTTTCTCCTAGAAGTAAGCAGACAATGAAAACATTACCATCATATCTGGGAGAATATGAGAACTGTTCTCAAACCTTGAGGGTACCCTCCATGCATAAAAGGTTGACAAAGGAGAAAGATATGAGTATGGTGCAGGCTATTTTGTCAGCACCAGTGGCTTGTACCTTACCTTTGCTTGATTCGATAAAAATTCGACCTGAGTTGTGGAATGATATTGCCACATGTTTGTCAGAGCAGGTAGTGCTACAAAAGGGTCACCATGAGTGTACTATACACCCTGAGACAAAGCATGTAATGCCAGTTCCTATCAACAAAGTAGGAAAATTTTGTGAGGACGATCAGGGAAATGCTACCCTCCCATTAGAAGTCCGAAAAGTATCTTCAACTGCAATACTTGATAGTGGCGCAGGAGTGGGCATTGTGACAAGGTCCATTTGGGAAAAATGGGGCAAACCAGCTATTAGGAGTACCAGGATGCGCTTGCAGCTAGCAGATGGAAGCTTAGAACATCCCCTTGGGCTACTTGAGAACATATTGGTCACCACGTGTGGGATTGAATATGAGCACACCTTTGCAGTAGTAGATTTTGAAAAACATCCAAACTATGAAGTGATATTGGGTAGACCATTCATGCGACAATTTAAAATGATTCAAGATTGGGGATACAATTATTTGTACCTCCGACATGATTCTGTCATCACAAGGGTCAACCTAAGAAATCACTCATATCGTGATGTAACAAGGTCTCCAATAGATGAGTTTGATTCTGCTTCATCTGAGGACTCAAGAGTTACATTGTCCGATGGACGAGAAGATCTATGGATGTGCGGAGCCTCATGTAGGGATTTCAACACTGAGAGACTTAAGGGTAATCGAAGTGTATCAGACGAGGCATACATTCCACAACCCTTCCCTGAGCATTTAATTGATCCACTAGAATGGAGTCATGTCCTTGCAACATTATCGACATGTGCTTTACCGAAGCCAATTCAATTTTGTGACTCAGATGGATATGACATTATTCCTATACGAATGGTACAACCACGTGACCTTCTAGATGATTTGTACTATAGGAATGCATCCACAACAGCACTGCAAGTAGAGGAAGTCTCTGCTAATCCACGAGCTTTATCATATAAAAAGAGTGGTGTTTCTACCTTACACAAAGCACAATCAAAATCTGCTCTTGAAGCTCCAAAACAAATGATGTGGATTATTGTTGAGTACTCAAGTGAGGGCCATGGCTGGCATGTACCAAATACTCTAGTTGTTGCTCAAAGAAGGCCGGGCAAGAAAGAATTATCAATGTGGCTACCAAAAGATGCGTACAAACTTGTACCATCTAGTCCAGTTGCTAAGCCTCCTAAGAAGCACATCATTTCCAAGCCTAAAACTCGGATTATTAATCAATGGGTCCCAAAACATGTTCTTAAAGCACAAGGCTATTATGAGGGTGCAACAGCAATTTGGATTCCAAAATGCCTTGCTTTGACAGGAGTAAAAGAGTGTTTCCGAAAGATGCCAAAAGCCACCCTTGATTGTCCATATCAGTGGGTGCAAAAGAAATCAACACAAACACTTCAAGAAAGGAAAGGTGGCTGTGATAGCACCTACAAAACTACTTGTGTTGATCTTCCTAAAACATGTATTGAAACACCGGGGTTGTCCCAAATTCTCCTTGTTACACAATTCCACCCTCAACAACTGGTGTACCTAAGACACATCCAACTTCACATAAGTCTCATTTGAGCATAGATTATAGCATTTCAATGCCTAAATCCTCTTATCTTGCTCAAATTCCAAGACAATTGATAAAATTCCCACCCAAGAAGGACATACCAAAAACCAAAGATAAGGCATTAACACTACAATTGAAGCTCTTTGGTAGATCAATGTTTGAATAGTGTGGTTCCTTATGCCTTTAGAGGATTATGTTCTTTTTGAGATGATCTCCACTACCAGCGCAAGGGTAAGCACATCGACTCCACAATAAGATCGACAAGCCAGGGCACTTTTCTCCCATTGGGTTTTTCCCCTCGGCTATATTCGGTGTTTGGCACCAATAGCAAATTTTATTTTTTTCTTTTCTTTTCGTGTTTTTTAATAAAATTTTTGGAGAGATCTCTGTAAAACACAAGAGAATACCTTGCACACAAATTAGGAAGGGGGGAGACATGCTACGCCTACAAAGATCAAGGAGGAGCAATCTGCACCAAAATCAGCAATTCATCAATGCAAACGAACAACATCAACAGGGCACTACCACAGGTGTATTCAGATCTTAATCTTTATTTCTTTATGTGCTCTTATCTTTCGAATATATGGTTTGCATGTTCGTACAATGTTGGCTGGCTTAAGTTTTTGATTAGTTCTTAAAATATGGTGAGTGAATTCTAGACTCTTAGAAGACTTAGTAAAAGATATTTCTATCTAAAAACAGTGTAGGATATATACCAATGGAATATGCCAAGTTCTTATGCTTTCAAGGTATATTAGTTATCCCTAGTGGTGGCTACCTCTTAGATATGAGCTAGGTGCTAGGAGTAATAAAAATTTATAAAAAAATTATTATACCCTAATTAAAAAAAAATATGCACAAAGTAAATTGAGACATGAAGTGTCTATCGCCATGTGAAATGCTTGGTAGGACCTGGGGTTGTCTTAGCACCTTGGGGCCGATGCCTTGGTTTCCATGGGGTGAACACTGATGTCTAAAAGCTTCAGAAAAAGACCATTGAGGAATCTATCGCCTTGATGGATGTTGGTAGGACTCTGGGGTACACTATGGGCCCTTGAGACCAATGCCCTCATCTTCATGGGGTACTCCTTAGGTCATAAAAGAAAGAAAAAGGGTCTGTCGCCCTTGAGATACTTAGCGGTCTTTAGATTCTCTTGGCGGAGGTCTCTTGGCCATTGCTTGGGTCTCTTTGGGATAGAACCTTAATCTTTATCACCTTCTACACACATATCAAAAAAAAAAAAAAGAGAGTTCCAATCACCTTTGCTCATATTTAGGAGTAGGTTTGCCACTTAGGAATAACTTACATACTTGTAGGACATTGAGACTGCGGTCATAACCGGCGGTGTACAAAGCACACTTGCCTTTGCATAGCACTATCTACCACTTAAGTCTCACTTTGACTAGTCTTTACTCAATAGGACTCATTAAAACTTTAATCAGCCTTGCACTTGTATGCTCACGTGTGAAATTATCATTGCTGGTTTTTTCTTTTCTTTTCTTTTTTTTCAATAAGAGACTTTACTTGTATCCATTGTTTTTTTGTTGCAGCTCTTGTTACTACCGTGCTCGAGGACGTGCGCAAAATAGGAAGGGGGGAGTGTTGCATGACAAATGAAGATCAATACAAAGATGCAACAAAAAAGATACTTAGGGCTCTTGTAAAGAGTTTCACTTTGTAGATGTATGTGGGAGAGGGCTTGACAATAATCCCACATGGGAACTTTTGGGAGTTCTAGAATTTTTGTATAAAAGGTGGCTCATTTGAGAGCATGGACACATTGGGCAAACTCATGTTTGAGCTCTCTTGAGACTAGCTCTCCCTCTTCTTCTATAGAGGTGCAAGCTCTTCTCTCTTCCCATCTACATTGTTGTAAGTTCTATTCTTTTGTTAATTCAATGCAATGAGTTGATATATGTCTCTCTTCTCATGTCAATTCTCTTGTGTGCATGTTTCTTATTGAGAGTTTCAAGGATTGTGTGCATGCTAGGGAAATGAGTATTTGAGAATGAAGAATGCTTTGATCTTGTGTGAGCAATAGCTAAGCTTTCTTCTTGTTTGGATGTATGGATGAGTGGAATGTGGAGTTGAGTGAGCAATAGCAAGATTGAGCTTGAGTGTGTGTTGAGTCTATGTCAATAGTAGTAGTTTTCTTAGCATTCTCTCCATCAAATGGATAAGCTTTTGTGCACCGGTACGGGTTGAATCCCTAGCTCCGAAAGGGATGCAAATCCCATTGGATTGAGCTAAGTGTGGATCATACTACTCTTGCTACAAGTGAGAGAGTTTTTCCGTCTCTCCAATGCCTTATTTCACTTGTAGAAGCATCCTCATCTAAATCTAATGCATGGCCCACCTAAACAGTAGGATATTCCTCATCTGTATCAGAGTCTTGTAGATTTGAATTTGCATATGTGTCAAACACTCTAATGGACCAAGGCTGCACCCACCATTTCTTGTCCTCTTTACCTTTTGGTCTCATGTGTAAGCATTCACATAATTCTTGGGCACTTTGCAATCCTTTTTGCAAGGTAGCAATGACCTTCTCATCAGTTGAAACACAATCATAGTCACCTAAATTGGCTTCTTGCAAGTCCTCATTAAGATTTAACTCTCTCCATATATGTTCCTACTTCTTGTGAGCTCTTATGAATCCCACACCATCCTCCTTGCATTCAAAATGGGCAAGCCTATTCAAAATGCCTATGCTGTGAAGCATGTCCATCAAGTCATAAGTACGCTCTTGCCCAACCATACTTCCGACTTTGCTGAAGAAGATTTCAGCCGCATCTGTGTCGGTGAGATATAGAGGGCACTTCAAGCTTGGGTGAAAGTCTCTGAAATACTTTATTAGCAACACCACAAAATGGCAAGAGATTTGCACATCCAAGAATGTCTCCTTGCTAATGAAGTTTGCTGATAGTGTATATGTTGGATGTTGTAATATCCAAGATCTCCAAATCTAAAAGAAAAAAGTCACTTTGGCTGCTAAATGAACTCTCCCTGCCAAGCTCAAGTGTGGAGATAAGAAAATGTCAATATAGTCTCCACAAATTTCAAGGTAGGCTTGTGTCCCTACCATACTCCGCTCTTTTCTGTGCTGCCCATTGTTTGCCAACTCTCCCAAACACCATTGCACTTGTGAGCTGCTGCCCAATTTTGACGATCATCTCGCCTCATATCGCCTTCCCTGAGCATATGCTTGTCAACAACAAAGGAATCATATACAATGGTAACATGGTTCAAGGTAACCCATACATCACCAAGAGCCAACTGACGCTTTGGTTTATCAAGAACATTGACGAGCTTCTTTCCATTGTGTACAAAGTCCTGATCATGCATGCCTAAAACATCTCCGTTTGACAATTTGGCGGAAAGAGGCCATCCATCCCATCCAATCTTGAATCTAGTAGCATGTTTATCAACATAATCAGCTAGCATCAACATTCTTCGGTGACTATCTCCATCTGAGGCATGTCCAATAATCGGACCTACTTTAGACTTGAGCTTCTCATCCCATAAGCTCAAAATCTCAGCCCATTGTCTTCGAACAAAACATGCATCAAATCGATTACAAGTGCAATGAGCAACCAAAACTAAGCGTGGAAGTGCTTCATGAAGTGGGTTTGCCACAAAAACTCTTGCATAACCACCAATCACATGATTCTCAAATGCTTTAACAATTATGTCATAGCCTATTTTTCCCGCTCCAACTTTGATTAAGCTTGACGTTCCACACTCATGGCTCTCCACCTTGTATCCATCAAATCCAACAAGCGTGTCATCTTTTGGGTTCCACCTACAATATTAAGATTGAAAACATAAAATATGTAAGAGCCACTACGATTCAACATGTCTCATCAGAACTACTTTTACATTATACTATGTTTACCTTATCCGTTTCTTTATGGCGGTCTCATCCTCAACCAAGATGAAAGGAATTTGTGATTTGATTCCATGTTTTTCTTTCTCGTTTTGATATATTTCAGCAATGGCATCAAAGATATAGCCATGTATGCCCGGTAAAAATTGTGTGGCAAGTCTTTGGCCTCTTTTTGTCTCGTTGAGAGTGAAGGGCCATTGAGGTTGGCAGCAAGAAAATCATGCAACCTTGGTCCACCCCACATCCTTGCAACCTCAAACAAAGCCTTAGTATTTGCACTATATCTCTTGCCTGCCTTTGGCCTCGACATGTTTGTAGCCACATCCTGTAAGAAGTCCCATAGAGCAGGTTTTCCACCAACAAACTTACCTAGTCTATGGGCTTCTACTATATTGTTACAAAACCTCTTTACATCCTTGCGGTTTAGGGACTCCATGCTTGCTTCCCTTAAAGTTCGTAGTCGCACCGAAAGGATAGCAATATGAGCCTTTGCTGACCATAGTTTGAGGGTGAGATCTCTTGCATGCTTCTTAGCAATGAAAGTTGTTTGCCGAAGCTCTTGTTTAGTGAGAAAGTCTAATCTTCTTCCGCAGTCCGTTCCTCTAGTGCCTCTCTTCTTCTCCGCCGTCTTCTCCCTATATAATCTCATCCTAAAATCATGAAGCTTAGGTATGCCCTTGCAATTGTTGCATGAGAAAGCTTCAAATGGCTGCCCATTATTGGAAACACGTGGACAACTAATATGACGAAAGCAACCATCTATGTGAAAGGTTGAAGTTCCATCATTTAGGATAGCCTTTGTGAAAGGCTCTGCAAACCAAAGCTTCCCACCACACTGATCATCTAGCAAAGGTTTCACACTAATATTCTTGTTGTTCACTTTGATTTCGTGAATCCATAAACCCCAACATAAAAAATTCAAACCTATTGAAAATTTCCCACTTTCTTCATTGTTATGGAGTGAAGGAGAATCACCATGAGCTGATCTTTCGAACTTTGTAGAAACCACAAACTTGCTGAGAGATGTTTGCATTGGATCATGCTCCTTCCCCTTTCGAGGACGTCCACATAAGCCACTTAGAACTGGCTTGGATGTTTGCAACTCCTCCTTCATGACTGCCTTTGTGTGCAAGATTGACTTTGAGTGCTCTGTGAGAATGGTACACAGATCTGACCTTGGAGGACACAAACGCAGCCATGTGTCATCATACTTACACCTCACGCGAACAAAGCTTTTGTCTTTAAAATCATGTAGTGTGGCTGCAACGACTTCAAAGTCCCAACCTACATGCAAATACAACACATAACAAAGTCAAACAAGTTACAAAATCGACTTTCCAAAACCATTCTATCTTTCAAACATTTAAGTAACTTTATGAAGGTTGAACAATACCTTCATTGGTCTCCATCAAAAAGCGTAGAGTCTCTATTGAAGCCTCTATTTCTTTCCTATCATCTTGTTTTTCATCAGCCTGCACATGTAAGATTCCTCCCCCAACCCCTTTTTGATGTCTAGCATCTTCCCCTGTAATCAATCCCTCTTCAGAAATATAATGGCCTTGTTTCTAACTGTTTTAACCTAGAGAGAGAAAATATTCTAGAGAGAGAATATTCAGATTATGAATATTTTTGGATAGAAAAATAACTCATCTTATTAAAATAAGTTCCCCTGAAACAGAAATTTAAAAAGAATTTTCCAATGTGCAATTGGAATTAATTGGAAATAGGTATAAAGAACCTTAGTCTAAGGGCCTAGATTTTCAGAAATCTTTAGACTATGGTCCAATTAAGGTTTCTATGGGCCAATAGCATCAATCCATGTGTAGGGAGGAGATAAATCCAAATTGTAAAAGAAGATACCCAAAAATGAGTAAATGCTCACATAAGATGAAGAGTTGAAAATGTACAAGGTTTATTAGTAAATAAACTCATATGTAAGGAAGAGGAGTTCTTTAAAGGAGGTGCATATTTCACATAAGATGAAGAGTTGAAAATGTACAAGGTTTATTAGTAAATAAACACATATGTAAGGAAGGGGAGTTCTTTAAAGGAGGTGCATATTTCACATAAGATGAAGAGTTGAAAATGTACAAGGTTTATTAGTAAAAAAACTATGACACATATGTAAGGAAGAGGAGTTCTTTAAAGGAGGTGCACATTTCACATAAGATGAAGAGTTGAAAATGTACAAGGTTTATTAGTAAAAAACTATGAGCAATAAAATTTTGACACATATGTAAGAAAGGGGAATTCTTTAAAGGAGGTGCATATTTCACATGCTTGAATGAGTTTTAAACTAAAAAATAATGTGATATTTTTATCTCTCATCTCTCTTGAACCAAACCAAATCAAAATGGAACCAAACCGAATCAAAAAGTAACCAAACTAGGTCTAAATCTAGTCCAAATTCAACCAAACTGACTTGGAAAATTCTAGAATCAGTTTGTTTGGTTAGGAGCTCAAATTTTCCTATAAATAGAAGCCTCCCCTTGTTGAAAAAAATATAATGTCTTATGCATTGTTACTCTACTCCACCTAAGCCAAAATATAGTCTCTTATGCTTTGTTACTCTACTCCACCTAAGCCAAAATATAGTCTCTTATGCTTTGTTACTCTACTCCACCTAAGCTAAAATATATAGTGTCTTATGCCTTGTTACTCTACTCTACCTAAGCCAAGAACTGTGAATTCTTTAATATTTCACTAGTTTTTGATACTTCCCTCTTTCTTCAATCCCCATTGGTGGCTCCATCAACATACTAAACCAATTGATTGGTTGGGGGCCTCTACCGTGAATAAAGAATCGAGCAAATTATAAGGTAAGTATATCGAATTTTGATCTTTTCTATAATTACTCAATGATTCTCTCTTCTCAACCCCTCTCAAGCTTGAGAAGTTTAATTGGTATGGTTTTTTTTTTTTAAATGCTATTGAAGTTAATTGGTGAATAGTAGTGAAGAGTTACATAATTTAATAAATGCTATAGAAGTTAATTTCCACTTATATTTAAATTCTAATGGTTTTTTTCTCTCTCTCACTCAAGAAATGGTCATACTCATGACCCATTCTCAATCCAAATGAAGCTTTTCATAAAGCTTTTCCTTAATCCAAGATTAAGCTATGCTTGAGGCCAAATTAATGGCTTTTTGCTATGCTTTTAGTTTATGCACATTGATGATTCAATCCATTATGGATTGATGACCCAATTAGAGACCATTCTAATTGTTTTCTTAATGATCCAATTAGAGACCATTATGGATTGATGATCCAATTAGAGACCATTCTAATTGTTTTCTTAATGATCCAATTAGAGACCATTATGGATTGATGATCCAATTAGAGACCATTCTAATTATTTCTTTAATAATGAGCTTTATCCCTTAGAAAAAAATTTGAGATTTATCAGTCATAGTAGCGGAGCTATGGCAAAATTTTTATAGAAATTACGCATAAAATAAATTCATTCAAAGCATAAAAAGAGGACTTCCTACCATATTCTAGGAACTATCATCCTAGATTAATTAAAAGAATTTTATTATGCATGGAGATGTGGATGTTTGCATGTAGATGTAGATGTATAGATGTAGATGTGGATGTGGAGGTGGATGGATGCATGTAGATGTAGATGTATAGATGTAGATGTGAATGGAGATGTGGATGTATGCATGTAGATGTAGATGTATAGATACGGATGTGGATGTGGAGGTGGATGTATACATGTAGATGTAGATGTATAGATGTAGATGTGGATGTGGAGGTAGATGAATGCATGTAGATGTAGATGTATAGATGTAGATGGGAATGGAGATATGGATGTATGCATGTAGATGTAGATGTATAGATGTAGATGTGGATGTGGAGGTGGATGGATGCATGTAGATGTAGATGTATAGATGTAGATGTGAATGGAGATGTGGATGTATACATGTAGATGTAGATGTATAGATGTAGATGTGGATGTGGAGGTAGATGAATGCATGTAGATGTAGATGTATAGATGTAGATGGGAATGGAGATATGGATGTATGCATGTAGATGTAGATGTATAGATGTAGATGTGGATGTGGAGGTGGATGGATGCATGTAGATGTAGATGTATAGATGTAGATGTGAATGGAGATGTGGATGTATGCATGTAGATGTAGATGTATAGAGGTGAATGTGAATGTGGATGTGGATGTATGCATAGGGATGTAGATATATGCATGTAGATGTGAATGTACGCATATAATTGTGGATGTATGGATGTGAATATACGATTGTGATGTGAGGGAATCTGAAGTGATGGGATGGAAATGATGTGATGGGATGAGTATACATATAAATGGAATATGGAATAAGTAATGTAGATTGAGGAGGGATAATGTGGAAAAATGAAAGTTAAAATAGAAATTGTATTGTAAACTGTTTGTAAATGCTGTTTGTAAATGCTGTCTGTAAATGATTGATTTATGTCAAGAATGCTGGGGGGAGCATTTTGACCGTCTTGTGATTAAGGTCGTGATGAGAAAGTTGCAACTGCTGACGGGGAGTCAATGAAGGACGTCTCGCGTAGCAAGGTCGGCCGAGGTCTTGACCAGCCTCGGTGCGATTAAAATGGTGAGCTTCCGGTACGGTGGATGAGGGGCCAAGGAAGCGGCCTATGCGTGAAGCGCTAGGTTACCTGCGAAGGATCCTAGAGGGTGCTGACCATACGGTGCTCGGGCTCTGGGTTGCCTAGGATACCCACGCGTGCGTCGAGGAAGATATTGGAACAGAGTTGGAGTTGTTTTCTGAAATCGAGCATGGATCTGGTTGATTGACCTTGTTGGTCTTCAATGGATGAGTCCATGGCTCCTTATATGGATCTGTTGGTTGATCTTGCTGATCTTCAACGAGAGTCCATCTTGTTAAGTGATTATATTGCCAAGTATTATGGGCTAGGAACTATCGAAACGGCTCCTGAGCGTTCTAGTTGCCAATGATGCCATAGATACTCTGATGAAGGAATGATGGAAAATTAAGAATCAATTGGATAAATTGGAAGATGGTGATCAATGATACTATGGTTTTATTAAAGGATTGTTTTAAACTGGTTGAATCTGGTTGAAAAAAGGCAATTTCATATTGGGTGTGTGAGTGGTGTGACTAGTTTTATTTTGCATGAACATCCGGCTAGGGGGCCTTGGAACTCTTTTCCTTGGTACCCGGGACAAAACCTAACCAAATTTTTAATTGGATCCCATCACTACAGTGGTTGGGCGGTTGGCTAACCCATGGGATTGGATGGGGTTAGGCTGGACTGATGGATCCGTAAATCGAGACTCAAACTTTTGTTTTTACGATAGAAAAAAAAAATAAATCCCGGACAGAAACTGTTCTATGGATAGGAATCAACGGCTGTGCCTCTTGAATGGGGAAAAAAGCGTTGATCCCAATGATCCAAGTGCAAGTTTCTTCCTTGAACTGACTAAGTATCTTATAGATGTAATCGGATCATCTCGATCAGAAATGATCTTGACTACGTTAGAGTAAAAAGTTATCCTGGTGGAATCGCCCGAGCTTTCCGGTAAAGGAAGTTTTTCCGGGTTCGGTTTTGGAACAACCGACGGATTAGTCTCTTATCCGGATATCCGTGGGCGAGGCCCCGAGTGTGGGACCCCTGTCCCGCGCGAGAAGCGCTACTTCCGCTGCCAGTACCCCGAATCCGTTGCTCAGTGGGAACAGGGATCTTACAGTTGGTATCAGAGCCTTTGGTTAATAAAGATCACCTGAGAAGACAAATATGTCAAAAATTTATCAAGAAACACAAAAAGGTTATAATTGTGTGATATAATTCATACAATTTGATATTCAAACTGAAACTCGTAATTTGGTAATTGGGTCTTCAGATGGAAGTACCGCAATTATATAGAATCCCCGACTTGCTTGAGGCCTAGACATGATAGTATTTACCTTATAATTCCAAGGGCCGTGACTACCCGTATATACCGAGAGTATACTGCAGCTCTTTACTGACAGTATATACGAGTAAATCTAAGACTTGAAATTATAAGCGTTAATGCTATCCAGATGATGATTTTGCATGTGATTGATATGATTTTTAATTCTGTTTGAGAATGGATGAATTGATTTGGATTCTGATTGAAAATGCTGATTGAAAATGCTGATTGAAAAATGTTGATTTTTAAAAAATTAGTTGAAATATAATGAAACCACAATGAGGGGGAATGGGACGAATCCCTGTAATGATATTCATAACTAGAATGATGATAATGAATTCAGCAAATCACTATGAGGTTAATGGGTGTGCTGTTAGATTGCTACTGTTAATATTTGACCGGTAGATCAAGTTAAGGGATGTTAAATTGAGAACTTGCTTGACTGAAATTTCCGTGGAGGAATGTTTCGAAGGAAACTTTTCGGTCTAATGGACCATTATCATGTTAAAGATATGAATGATATGATCTGAATGAATTGTTATTTAATAATGACTTCTATATAAGGGATATTTATCCCAGTGTTCCGTTGGGTTGACCAGAATATAAGGAACCCCAGAATAAATTGGATCTTAAGAAAAAGAGTTGTCCTCTACTTGGCGAGATGAGGACATCTCGCATTTTTTTAAGTGGGGTAGAATGTAAGATTCCTCCCCAGCCTTCGAGGTATACAGGAGTAAGAATCTCCCTTTCTGATCTTATAATTATTCCCTCTCTAAAATAAAAGAAAGTTTCTGTTTAAAAAAAAGGAAGACCCTTTCCCTAGAATACTTCTCAGGAGTCCCACCTGTTTTAAGGATTTAGAACAATGAGTTCAGAAGTGAGAATCGATGTTTTGGATACCAAGGTTTTGGTTTTCATTCGAGTACGGCCCAAAAGAAGTTCTTTATCTCTTGGAGAGTATAAGGAGTTATCCCCCAGATATTGTGATCCTTATATCTGAATTCAATGAAAGTAGGTGACTTAGCCTACAAGCTTCTTTTATCTCCTCATCTCAAAATTATTAATGCCTTCTATAGAAAAATGTGTCAAACACGAATCATGGAAAGACGGTAAAACTTCAGTGGCAAGTTATCGTTGGCTTCTAGGTTACGCTAGCTCCTTCCTCTATATAAGTCGTAACTTTTACTTGTCGCTCACAGTAATCTTATTCCCATCAATCTCCTTTCTTTCTTAATCTCCTTCATGGCTTGGCAACAAGAACTAGTTTTATCCATGATGATTTCTCACCTTCAAGACGCAAGAGAGTCTGTGAAGAATGACTTTATAGAACAGTATGAGCGCTCACTTTTTCCTCACCTAGGAACTTCTGTAGCGCAGACCAAATGGCGGACCTATCAAAACATAACTAGGGTAACACCCTGGGGTCAGCAGCACTTTCGTAACAATGTCCGCTTGGCCATGGTTATTGAAGCTTTGGGTTTGGGTCCCCGATACTACTGTGTCATGAGATCAAGGCATCTTGGGTTTTCTGAGCGGGTCTTCTTACTGGCATGTTTTCTTCCTCATGAGAAGATATGCCTTTACCCCGTTTTTGGCTTGCCTCTCAGAGGTCCTTTTGTTGGATCACCTCATACCACTGAGATAGGTGCGGCAATAACCAGCAGAATCATTCCCATAGATGAGTTACCCTATACTTGTGCAGCTTGTGAGGACTGCTTTTGTGACCATATGATGGACGGGCTTATGGAAGTGTAAAGAGTTTCTCTATCTTTACTGTATAAGTTCCGAGAATGAATAAAGTTTAAATCTTGTTCTTATTTTGAATCTTGCTCTCTTTAAGACTTTTCTTGGTGGTTAATCGTGATTAAAATTTTTCTCTAAGTCTCATATTCGTGCATCTTGCGAAATTATTCCAAGTTGCGAGATGAGGACATCTCGCGTTTTTTAAGTGGGGTAGAATGTAAGATTCCTCCCCCAACCCCTTTTTGATGTCTAGCATCTTCCCCTGTAATCAATCCCTCTTCAGAAATATAATGGCCTTGTTTCTAACTGTTTTAACCTAGAGAGAGAAAATATTCTAGAGAGAGAATATTCAGATTATGAATATTTTTGGATAGAAAAATAACTCATCTTATTAAAATAAGTTCCCCTGAAACAGAAATTTAAAAAGAATTTTCCAATGTGCAATTGGAATTAATTGGAAATAGGTATAAAGAACCTTAGTCTAAGGGCCTAGATTTTCAGAAATCTTTAGACTATGGTCCAATTAAGGTTTCTATGGGCCAATAGCATCAATCCATGTGTAGGGAGGAGATAAATCCAAATTGTAAAAGAAGATACCCAAAAATGAGTAAATGCTCACATAAGATGAAGAGTTGAAAATGTACAAGGTTTATTAGTAAATAAACTCATATGTAAGGAAGAGGAGTTCTTTAAAGGAGGTGCATATTTCACATAAGATGAAGAGTTGAAAATGTACAAGGTTTATTAGTAAATAAACACATATGTAAGGAAGGGGAGTTCTTTAAAGGAGGTGCATATTTCACATAAGATGAAGAGTTGAAAATGTACAAGGTTTATTAGTAAAAAAACTATGACACATATGTAAGGAAGAGGAGTTCTTTAAAGGAGGTGCACATTTCACATAAGATGAAGAGTTGAAAATGTACAAGGTTTATTAGTAAAAAACTATGAGCAATAAAATTTTGACACATATGTAAGAAAGGGGAATTCTTTAAAGGAGGTGCATATTTCACATGCTTGAATGAGTTTTAAACTAAAAAATAATGTGATATTTTTATCTCTCATCTCTCTTGAACCAAACCAAATCAAAATGGAACCAAACCGAATCAAAAAGTAACCAAACTAGGTCTAAATCTAGTCCAAATTCAACCAAACTGACTTGGAAAATTCTAGAATCAGTTTGTTTGGTTAGGAGCTCAAATTTTCCTATAAATAGAAGCCTCCCCTTGTTGAAAAAAATATAATGTCTTATGCATTGTTACTCTACTCCACCTAAGCCAAAATATAGTCTCTTATGCTTTGTTACTCTACTCCACCTAAGCCAAAATATAGTCTCTTATGCTTTGTTACTCTACTCCACCTAAGCTAAAATATATAGTGTCTTATGCCTTGTTACTCTACTCTACCTAAGCCAAGAACTGTGAATTCTTTAATATTTCACTAGTTTTTGATACTTCCCTCTTTCTTCAATCCCCATTGGTGGCTCCATCAACATACTAAACCAATTGATTGGTTGGGGGCCTCTACCGTGAATAAAGAATCGAGCAAATTATAAGGTAAGTATATCGAATTTTGATCTTTTCTATAATTACTCAATGATTCTCTCTTCTCAACCCCTCTCAAGCTTGAGAAGTTTAATTGGTATGGTTTTTTTTTTTTAAATGCTATTGAAGTTAATTGGTGAATAGTAGTGAAGAGTTACATAATTTAATAAATGCTATAGAAGTTAATTTCCACTTATATTTAAATTCTAATGGTTTTTTTCTCTCTCTCACTCAAGAAATGGTCATACTCATGACCCATTCTCAATCCAAATGAAGCTTTTCATAAAGCTTTTCCTTAATCCAAGATTAAGCTATGCTTGAGGCCAAATTAATGGCTTTTTGCTATGCTTTTAGTTTATGCACATTGATGATTCAATCCATTATGGATTGATGACCCAATTAGAGACCATTCTAATTGTTTTCTTAATGATCCAATTAGAGACCATTATGGATTGATGATCCAATTAGAGACCATTCTAATTGTTTTCTTAATGATCCAATTAGAGACCATTATGGATTGATGATCCAATTAGAGACCATTCTAATTATTTCTTTAATAATGAGCTTTATCCCTTAGAAAAAAATTTGAGATTTATCAGTCATAGTAGCGGAGCTATGGCAAAATTTTTATAGAAATTACGCATAAAATAAATTCATTCAAAGCATAAAAAGAGGACTTCCTACCATATTCTAGGAACTATCATCCTAGATTAATTAAAAGAATTTTATTATGCATGGAGATGTGGATGTTTGCATGTAGATGTAGATGTATAGATGTAGATGTGGATGTGGAGGTGGATGGATGCATGTAGATGTAGATGTATAGATGTAGATGTGAATGGAGATGTGGATGTATGCATGTAGATGTAGATGTATAGATACGGATGTGGATGTGGAGGTGGATGTATACATGTAGATGTAGATGTATAGATGTAGATGTGGATGTGGAGGTAGATGAATGCATGTAGATGTAGATGTATAGATGTAGATGGGAATGGAGATATGGATGTATGCATGTAGATGTAGATGTATAGATGTAGATGTGGATGTGGAGGTGGATGGATGCATGTAGATGTAGATGTATAGATGTAGATGTGAATGGAGATGTGGATGTATACATGTAGATGTAGATGTATAGATGTAGATGTGGATGTGGAGGTAGATGAATGCATGTAGATGTAGATGTATAGATGTAGATGGGAATGGAGATATGGATGTATGCATGTAGATGTAGATGTATAGATGTAGATGTGGATGTGGAGGTGGATGGATGCATGTAGATGTAGATGTATAGATGTAGATGTGAATGGAGATGTGGATGTATGCATGTAGATGTAGATGTATAGAGGTGAATGTGAATGTGGATGTGGATGTATGCATAGGGATGTAGATATATGCATGTAGATGTGAATGTACGCATATAATTGTGGATGTATGGATGTGAATATACGATTGTGATGTGAGGGAATCTGAAGTGATGGGATGGAAATGATGTGATGGGATGAGTATACATATAAATGGAATATGGAATAAGTAATGTAGATTGAGGAGGGATAATGTGGAAAAATGAAAGTTAAAATAGAAATTGTATTGTAAACTGTTTGTAAATGCTGTTTGTAAATGCTGTCTGTAAATGATTGATTTATGTCAAGAATGCTGGGGGGAGCATTTTGACCGTCTTGTGATTAAGGTCGTGATGAGAAAGTTGCAACTGCTGACGGGGAGTCAATGAAGGACGTCTCGCGTAGCAAGGTCGGCCGAGGTCTTGACCAGCCTCGGTGCGATTAAAATGGTGAGCTTCCGGTACGGTGGATGAGGGGCCAAGGAAGCGGCCTATGCGTGAAGCGCTAGGTTACCTGCGAAGGATCCTAGAGGGTGCTGACCATACGGTGCTCGGGCTCTGGGTTGCCTAGGATACCCACGCGTGCGTCGAGGAAGATATTGGAACAGAGTTGGAGTTGTTTTCTGAAATCGAGCATGGATCTGGTTGATTGACCTTGTTGGTCTTCAATGGATGAGTCCATGGCTCCTTATATGGATCTGTTGGTTGATCTTGCTGATCTTCAACGAGAGTCCATCTTGTTAAGTGATTATATTGCCAAGTATTATGGGCTAGGAACTATCGAAACGGCTCCTGAGCGTTCTAGTTGCCAATGATGCCATAGATACTCTGATGAAGGAATGATGGAAAATTAAGAATCAATTGGATAAATTGGAAGATGGTGATCAATGATACTATGGTTTTATTAAAGGATTGTTTTAAACTGGTTGAATCTGGTTGAAAAAAGGCAATTTCATATTGGGTGTGTGAGTGGTGTGACTAGTTTTATTTTGCATGAACATCCGGCTAGGGGGCCTTGGAACTCTTTTCCTTGGTACCCGGGACAAAACCTAACCAAATTTTTAATTGGATCCCATCACTACAGTGGTTGGGCGGTTGGCTAACCCATGGGATTGGATGGGGTTAGGCTGGACTGATGGATCCGTAAATCGAGACTCAAACTTTTGTTTTTACGATAGAAAAAAAAAATAAATCCCGGACAGAAACTGTTCTATGGATAGGAATCAACGGCTGTGCCTCTTGAATGGGGAAAAAAGCGTTGATCCCAATGATCCAAGTGCAAGTTTCTTCCTTGAACTGACTAAGTATCTTATAGATGTAATCGGATCATCTCGATCAGAAATGATCTTGACTACGTTAGAGTAAAAAGTTATCCTGGTGGAATCGCCCGTGCTTTCCGGTAAAGGAAGTTTTTCCGGGTTCGGTTTTGGAACAACCGACGGATTAGTCTCTTATCCGGATATCCGTGGGCGAGGCCCCGAGTGTGGGACCCCTGTCCCGCGCGAGAAGCGCTACTTCCGCTGCCAGTACCCCGAATCCGTTGCTCAGTGGGAACAGGGATCTTACAGCACACGTTGCATCAACTCCTTTCCAAGCCCCCGAAATGCCATATAGTTTTTTTCATGTCTTTTGCTCTCCAAGATGTGGGTTCTCATAAAGTTAGCAAGACAATTATATGCAGCATACTTCCCTTCTATTGAACCTACGCCATACAAAGAGTTGCACTCATGACACCATATTCGAACTAGAGCTTTCCCATTGACATCTTCACTATGTAATTCAAACCTATCATCCCTTTCAACCTTCATCTGTTTTAGCTTTAGTTTTGTTCTAATACATTCTTGTTCCCATTGCTCAAGAACACTTGCACTTAACAATTTGCTTGTAAGCTTGGAAGTGGAGCCACTCAAAGTATCACCTTTCTTGTTATCAATCTGATTTGAGCATTGTTGTTTACTTGGAGAAGGAAGTTCATGCATGCTATTGGCACTCCTCTTATGCGTACTTGAACCTTATTGTTGAGTGTCCATCGCTCTTCTTGTCGTTTCTTTATAATATAATTTTCCTCTATGAAGACGAAGGATCCAATCACAAGCTCATCGCCCTCTATCTGCGCACGAACCAAAGCAAAGGTGGGCTCGTCTTTATCATTCTTTAGCCTCACAAGGCCTAAATCATCCTCATTATCATCATTGATCACTTGAATCTTATAAAAAGATCCCATCTAGCCTGCGCGACACAAAGTATGTTTTTAAGCTATGATTGTGGCATGCAACATCAACCTCACATAAAAAATAGATTGTGGCATGCAATATCAACAAAGTATATCAGCAATACATTTTCAAAAAATAGAAAACATGAGCAGGGTTTTGATCTAAAGGTTGATGGCCCTAGAGCACATCTGTTAGAGAAGAATGACTGTAAGATGCTGAGCGTGGAGGAACCGTTAGAAGCAGCCAGCAGCTCTCTGATGGAAGGATTCCAAACAACACAGAAGCCAATTAAGTTAATGAAGAAAAAGCTTGTTTTAGGTGATTCTAAGGCAGAGGCTAGTAGGCCTAGTTCTAGTAAAGAACCAGGCATATGTTGCTGCTACAGTGAAGCATGTATGCTATGGGAGACATCATTGTTTGCTTCATGTCAATTGGATAACTTCATGTCATTGTTTGCTTCATTGTTTGCTTCATACAGAATGCTGGAGATGGATGTGAAGCGTGAGTTCCTTGCAGCTCCACAACCCAAGACTAGCTAGGGCATAGTTTTATTTTCTTTTTGAGATTTATGGGTGTGCAGACTGCCTGCTACTCCTTGTACTGTTTTATATAACAGAGGATATACAACTTTCACAATTGTCTTAAACAATATCTTCTGATTTATTTCACGCTCAAGGACCGCGCTCCATGTTAGGGCGCCCATCCATGTAAATAGTTGTGGGCATGATAAACAGCTTGGGCATTTAAGCAGTAAACATTGTAACACACATGAATTTCCTGAATCTCCTCAAAGGTTATATAGGAGAAAAGTGTATAGTTCCCATGCTATGGTTAAGGTGGCGGTCATACCATGTGCATTAGCATACTGATGCTCTGACTCCGGAGGTTATGATCAATCAAGGATCATACCATGTGCACAAGCATACTGATGGAAAAGGAAAAGGCCTTTACCATCATGTAGATAACCATACAAAAAGGGATTTTGGGATCATGTAGAGTGTGATGGTAAGGTACTACAAGAGATGTGTTTGACATGGTAGCATGGTGAAAAGGCATTGGACTAGGCGATCCTGATTTGCTATGCTCTTAAAACAGCCCACTTTCAGGTGCCTGCTGCTGCGTAAAATGGAAGTCAAATATGTTGTCATTGAGTTAGGGTGCTAATTTTCAAAAGACTATATCCCCTCCTTCAATTGTGAGGGGCACCGAACTAGAGATTTTTGAGAGATCTGGTCAAGGAAAACATGTTTTCTATGGGAGATGGATCATCTGCAAGGTTGCATACCTTAACCATTGCATATGTTGCTGCTACAGTGAAGCATGTATGCTGTGGGAGACATCATTGTTTTCTTATGCAATTTTGGGCTCATTCAAGCAGCAGAAACAGGTCAGAAATTCAATTGGTCTTATATTCTGCATAGTCAGTTTGTAATGGATGTCAAAGGGGTAGACAAGAGAAGACAGTCAGGTGTTAGCAAGATTGCACCTTTCCTCTACAAAATGTGTGATTTTGCCAACAAGAACCATATTGTGTTGGTCTTACCCAAAACTATCACAGCAGTGAAAGCAGGTAAGGGGAAGAAGGTATAGACCTCTATTATGTTAGGAGAGGATGAACCACCAGTTAAAAAAGGTAAATCAGATATGGTAGCAGAGAGCAGTTGGTTAAATCCATGTTATTGAAGGGAGAGCAAATACAAAAACAGAAGGAAGAGTTGGAAACAATTTTGCAGAATCAGTCTTATAAGCATTCAGATATGGTTAAGCTGGAGCAGCAGATAGAAGAGATGAGGTTAAAATTAGATATTCACTTGTTTGCCAAAGATCAGCAGATTGGAGAACTGCAGAAGGAAATTTTGTCAACTCAGATGAAATCTACAACTATCAAACAGTGGATTGAGGAACTCAAGGACAAGTTCTCAACAGAGATCAAATTGTTGTCAGACAGTAATGTGAATTTGCAGACCCAATGCACAGCATTGCAAGACAGATTACAGGTCTTAGAAACAGTGGAGAAGCAGTTGAAGAGTACCATGACAGAGGAAATAGAAGTTGATGGTGTTTTTGTATCTGGCTCAGCTTTTACTGTCATGATGTCTGAAGTTGCTAAGGCAGGTCAAAATATGTGGGAGATGATCCAGAAAAGACTCATTACTGTTATGCAGAGGCCATACCAAATGATTCAAATTAAGGATCAGAAACAGGAGGATGAAGATTTGAATACTGAATTGCAGACTATGAGCATAGATTATGGCAGGTTGAAGCTGCAGGTAGAAGTGGAAATGAAGCAAAGAGAGCTGTTAGAATGCAAATGTAAGTATTTAGAAGGGGTAGCAGGAGAGCAGAATAACCAGAAAGGTAAAGAAAAGATGGTTGAAGATGTGGACCTGAAGACTGATAAGGAGGTAGATATGGAAGCATTATTGGATGTTGTAGACAGATTTGTAAACAGCAATGCAGTTACAGATGACAAATTGAAAGAGAGTGATGATTGGAAGTCCATTACTTCTATGTTGCTGAAGTATGGGAAGGGAAGCAGTTTACTACAGAAAGAAGCAGTAACAGAGAGGGAAGATGATGTGGTGGAGGAGAAACAGATTGAAGTTGAAGATAGTGATGCTAAAATAGAGAAGGAGTTTGTAAAGGAGACAGAAGCATTGGTGCCATATGGAAATACAGATTCTGAGACTATGACAGAGGACCAGAATGTGGATGAAGCAACAGATGTTGTTGAGGATGTCCTAAGGGATATCCAGCAGCAAATCTAGTTTCCCTCTGTTAATTTTTTGGAACAGAACAGGTATTGCAGAGACCTCAATTGTTAATTTCATGCCATGTGCATCTTGGATTCATTTACAGGCACTGCACTTTGGTATGCAATTGGTAGTTGAGCTTAGCAATTCTGACTGTCAAGGGAATTTTTTGTGGGTTCAGGTCTCAAATTACAAGCATGTAATTTAACCACCGGGTGTGCCAGTGTTAAGGCCATTTTGGGCACTAAGGCATTGACCATATCTCTATTTAACTTCTTGAACCTTAGTAGATCATTTTGAGATGTGAAAGGGTACCTTGTGAAGAGGTGCACCTTCTCTTATGTAAGCGTATGTCTTTCGCTTTGTAACGAGTCTTCTTTATGAATGAATAGAGAAGAGATCTTATCTATGCAGCACACAGAATACTTAATCTGTCTTACTGTGTGATTATCTGTCTTACTGTAATGAAATCTGTCATGAATCTGTCTTGTGAAATGAAGTCAGATAACATTTCTGTTTAATTCAGTGGATGAGGATATCATTGTTTAATGCTATGGATATGACAGAATAGACTGTAATGCTCATTCATAATATAGTGTATTAGGGGTGTTGTTTACCCCCTAACAATGCCCAGCGGGCACAGGGCCAGAATGCATTGAACTCTTTTAAACAGATGCAATGCAAGGGGCAAGGATGCAGTGATGTATGTCTGGATCTTGAAAGCGTGTGGCAGCATAGGAGCATCTGACAAGAGGCTACAAACTCATAATGAAATTGCCAGAGAGGGGTTGCTAGAGAAAGATATTGTGCTTGGCAATGCTTTGGTTGATATGTATGCCAAGTGTGGTGCTCTCGCAAAAGCACAGCAAGTGCTTCCAATTTGAGATGTTTTCTCTTGGTCTTCACTCATAGCAGGATACACAACAGAGTCAGGGTGAGAATGCTTTGAAGTGTTTTGAGCAGATGCAATGCAAGGGCATGCCAGCAAATGTAATGACATACACTTGCATCTTGAAGGCCTGCACTTGTATAGGAGTAGCTATCAAAGGGGAACAATTTCATGATGAGATTGCTAGGCAGGGTTTGTTGGGTAAAGATGTGGTGCTTGGCAATGCTTTGATTGGTGCCAAATGTGGTGGAACTATAGGCTAACCTACACCCACCGCTGCCCCTCGATGCGCAAGGAGCTAGATGATCATGGAAATGTGCCTGGGTCTTGAAAGTGTATGGCAGCATAGGAGCATCTGACAAGAGGCAACAGATTCCTAATGAAATTGCCAAAGAGGGGTTGCTGGAGAAAGATATTATGCTCGGCAATGATTTGGTGGGTATGTACGCCAAGTGTGGTGCTCTTGCAAAAGCATGACGAGTGCTTAAGGAGCTTTTGGTTTGAAATGTTGTCCCTTGGTCTTCACTAATAGCAGGCCAAGAACCCTAGCATACCCAGATCAGCATCCTCGACATTTTGAATGACCCTGCTATGTCTCAAAGTTAGCCACATTTTTGAGAGTTTCCCTTCAATGGGGATGCAAAAGGTAAGCCTTTCTGTGAAAGGTACCCTTTCATGTAAAACATTTATTTTAACCAGCAAGGAAATCATTGCATGAGTATACATACTCCGGATGCAACCAAGCATGCGGTCTTCATGTGGTAGCAAAAGAATTCACAATGATATTCTTAGTCACGGGTTCTTGGCATTGCCCTCATCAACATGTATGTCACATGTGGTGTACTTCAAAAAGCACAAAAGAAGCTTCTTTTCAAAACTTCATCTCTTGGAGCGCATTGATTGTGAGAAATGCCCAATAGAAGCAGGGGCGGGAAGCTCTGGGCTGTTTTCATTGTGTGCAAAGTGAGGGCATCTCTCCAAATGCAATCACCTACACTTGCACGAAAAGTGACAGAGACGATTTATGTCCAAAACGTAGTCTCTTGGAGTGCACTCATTGCATCAAATGCCCAAAAGGGGCAAGACCAGGAAGCTTTGAGCTGTTTTCAGCAGATGCAAAGCAGATGCAAAGCAAGTGCGTCTCTTCAGATGCAATCACCAACACGATGCAAGATGTTGATATGGGAAAACTAATTCTCAATGATATTCTAAGTTAGGAGCTGGAAGGCAATGCCTTCATCAACATGAATGTCAAATGTGATGTACTTTAGGAAGCATAGAAAGTGCTCGAGGAGCTTCTCGTCTAGAAGGTCATCCTTGAAACACGCTGATTGCAAGATATGCCTACATGAGCAGGGGCAGGAAGCTGTGGGCTGGTTTCAGCAGATACAAAGTGAGAGCATCTCTACAGATTCAATCACCGACGCTTGCATCTTAAAGGCATGTACACTACACAAGATGTTGAAGGATGATATTGTTAGTTAGGGCTGTTGGCAATGCCTTGATCAACATGTATGTGAAATGTGGTGTACTTCAATGGTGTACTTCAAAAGCACAAAAAGTACTTGAGGAGCTTCTTGTATCTCTATAGATGCAATCACTTATGCTTGCATCTTGATGGTTGGTGGCACTACAAAAGATGCTAATATTATTGCTTTTGAAAAATAAAAGCTGCGTTTTGCATCGCCTTGAGTGACATGTATGCCAAATGCAATATACGTCAGAGAGCACAAAAAGTGACGGAGGAGATGTAGGGTGCATCCAGAGAGTACTGAAAGGGGGGTAGCCTGTCTATGCTGAACCCATATGCATACCTGAGTTTACTTGTGCCTGAGAGAGAGAGAGAGAGAGAGAGTACCACCAGAGAGTACCACCAGAGGAGAGGATTTGCCAAGTGTGCCAGCATGAGCCAGAGACAGAGGAACATTACATTTGCCGTTGTACCGCCTTCTATGAGATTAGAGGACGCTTCCACTGTTTGTTCAGAGAGGGCTTTGAACCATTATCCAGGGTCATGGAGTACTACGACCAGAGGTGTCTAGGGCTATACCTCCTAGAGATATGTAGATTTAGAGAGATTCTCCTCAGAGGCAGACACCCCACGGAGAGAAGGTCAGCACAAAGACAGATGACAGATTTCTTTAGAGGCCCCTCCCAGCAACAGCACGATAGAGAGGAGACTTTACCTAACAGGCAGGGGACCTTACTTGACAGAGCTGTTCAGTTAGGACGATCCAGACGCCCCAGACTACCAGGATCCTCACATCTTTGCATACGCTTGCATAGGCGGATTAGAGTCATTATTGATCGACATCGAGCACGGCCTGTCAGGTCTCTTGGCATGGAAGGCATCGACTCCTTACGACAGAGACCCATGCTTGACCTCCTGAGATGAGCTTGTATACAGCCTAAGCCTCTACCCCCCCCCACCACCTCCCCCCCCTATTCATATCCTCTTGATGTATGGCAGGCCTAGATTTTAGAATCTATATTGTTCATTTCATTTATTTTCCAGACAGAGAATCGGATTCTATTGGGATGTAATCTTTTTGGTCTCATAGGTCATTTTGGCCTTCTAAAGACGTTTAATACAACATTTCATTTCATTTCATTTCTCTCTCTCTCTCTCTCTCTCTCTCTCTCTCTCTCTCTCTCTCTCTCATATTAGAAGAGCTTATCCAACCTGCTTGCTTCATTCAAAATGCAGTGCAAGATATCTTCCCCAGCTTCAGTTGAAGTATTTGCAATCTTGCATAACGAATAAGTCAAAGCTGTACATATCAACACAATGAGAGGAGACACAGTCCTTGATTATGCAGAGTTTCAGCTCACGCCCAAGCATACCAAGTAATAAGGGCCCCTCTGTAAGATGACAGAGCACTCAAAAGAATGCCCAGAAGCTTTTCTATTGTTCAAATTCTATAAAGTGGTCGGTTGCTTACTTGCTTGCTTGTTAAGTTGATTTGCATTCACTTCTTTTGTTGTTCTTGTGCCGTAGATGCGAACTCTTCATTTCAGCGATGGTCTCATGGAGAAGCTTGCGTCTGGTTTTGTCAAGCCCTTCGTTACGCACTTACGTGCCGCTGAAGTGCAAGTTGCGAAAGGCAACCAGGTCATAAGGTTGGAATGCCAAGTTGGATTTGGCAAGCATCAATGCGTGGTTCTGCAAAGGCACCTTGGAAAGGTCCAAACACCTCGGAAGATTGGCAGAAATCAAGCAGAGAGAGAGAGAGAGAGAGAGAGAGAGAGAGAGAGAGAGAGAGAGAGCATATGCACACCTGAGTTTACTTGTGCTTGAGAGAAAGAGAGAGAGAGAGAGAGAGCTACGTACCTGAGTTTTCTTGTGCTTGAGAGAGAGAGAGAGAGAGATAGAGAGAGAGAGCTACGTACCTGAGTTTGGGACCCGTCTGCCAACACTACCCGCCTGTTTTGAATGTGCACCTATAAATCGTGTGTAGTAAAAGCAAATTCAAATATTATCAAATGTCTTTTTATTTCAGAATCATCACGTTGCAACCCAAATAAAAATCAAATTTTATATCCAGGAAAAAATCTTCCCAAGATTTGAACCTGGATCCATTGTGTGGAAAATTATGCTCTTGCAGCTTAAACCACTACACCTATACCTTTCTTATCTTTACAACCTTTGGTAAAATTTATCAATAAAAAAGTACCTTCTATAAATACATACATATGCTCTGAAATAAATCCTTCTGTGAATAAATATCTGTAAGTCAATTTTTTTTTAAAATTCCTTCTGTTGAACGCACGTGATATTCATTTTTTATACTAAGTGACCCCCCCCCCCGATCCCAAAGGGTTAGATATCTAGTTGACAGGTTGACATATCGCGATTTTGCTATGCATTATGCATATATGACTTCTTTGGTGAAGCATGTGGAACCTACATGCTATACAGAAGCTATTGGAAAGCATGTATGGGAGAAGGCAATGGATGTTGAGATGGACGCATTGGTTCATAATGACACATGGGATTTGGTTGCATGTATGGGAGAAGGCAATGGATGTTGAGATGGACGCATTGGTTCATAATGACACATGGGATTTGGTTGCATTACCATAGGACAAAAATGTCATTGGTTGTAAATGGGTTTACAAAATGAAGTGCAAGTCAGATGGTTCCATTGAGTGACATAAAGCAAGATTGGTAGCTAAGGGTTATGCACAAACCCAAGGTTTGGACTATGATGAAACATTTAGTCCAGTGGCAAAGATGGGAACAGTGAGAGCAGTCATTGCTATGGCTACAGCAAATGGTTGGGAAATGCATCAAATGGATGTGAAAAATGCATTTCTAAATGGTGATCTACAAGAAGAACTATATATGGCACAACCAGAAGGTTATGTACACCCAAAGTATTCCACTCATGTATGCAGATTGAAGAAAGCTTTATATGGTCTGAAGCAAGCACCTCGTGCTTGGAGTGATAAGATGAGCAGATATCTTATCTCCCTTGGATTTCAGGTTTCTATAGCAGATTCTTCACTCTATGTGAAGAAAACAGATCATGGGATTGTTTTACTTGTCATCTATGTGGATGACTTGATTATCACACGTGATCATGGTACAGATGTGATGCATGTCAAGAAAGCATTGAGTGGACAGTTTGACATGAAAGACTGGGGTGAGTTGAGATACTTTCTTGGAATTGAAGTGATCAAAGATCATGCAGGTACATGGTTAGTGCAATGCCAATATGCATTGGATATGTTGGCAAAATATAGCATGACAAGGTGTAAGCCTATGAGTACACCTTTGGAGCAGAATGTGAAGTTGCGGGCTGATTTTGGTGAGGAGTTGGATGATCCATCTATGTACAGAAAGATGGTTGGTAGTCTCATTTACATGACTCTCACATGCCCGGATTTGAGTTATGCTGTGGGGCTAGTAAGCCAGTTTATGCAAAGCCCCAGAAAACCTCATTTGGATGTAGTGAGACGCATTATGCGACCACTACACATTATGGTTTTCTTTATGAGAGTGGTAAAGGCTTGGATATACATGGCTACACAAATACTGATTAGGCAGGTAGCTCATATGGCAGGAGGTCTACTAGTGGTTATGCCTTTACACTTGGAAGTGCCGTGGTGAGTTAGAGTAGCAAGAAGCAACCTACAGTTGCTTTATCTAGTACAGAGGCTGAATACAGGGGTGCAGCCATTGCTACTTGTGAAGGAATATGGTTAAAAAGTCTCTTGGCAGATTTGGGTGAGCCTATCGATGGCAAAGTTGTCATTCATTGTGACAACATGAGCAGTATACAGTTGGCCAAGAATCCAGTGTTTCATGCACACGGACCAAATACATAGAGATCAATTATCACTTTGTCAGAGAGAAGGTGCTGGATGGTACAGTCGATCTACAGTATGTGAAGACTAAAGAGCAGGTGGCTGACATCTTTACAAAGCCACTTAGCAGGGAGATGTTTGAGTACTTCCG
Organism: Cibotium barometz; assembly: GCF_041138505.1. Classification (NCBI taxonomy): domain Eukaryota; kingdom Viridiplantae; phylum Streptophyta; class Polypodiopsida; order Cyatheales; family Cibotiaceae; genus Cibotium; species Cibotium barometz. Next base: position 31,349,317 of record NC_141092.1, on the reverse strand, counting down.
TACTATGTTGGGAGTATGTGGGATGAGCTTGAGGGGGAGTGTTGAGAGCTTTGATAGCCCAAGCTCATCTACATCTTCATCTATGGTAGTACATCATGAGCTTGAGAGGGGCGATTGAGATTCAAGCTCGATGTCAGTGTGTGCCAGCTATGCTATGTGCTGGCATGTTAGGTAGCAGCATGCGTGAGACATAAATGACCGCGTCCAGCTGGTCATAGTGTGTGGACATTAGCTAGGGTTAGATGTGTGTGGACACAACTCATAGTTTGTTGTGTGTATTATGGATTATGGCTTTATGCATTGTGTGAGAAGGGAGATGGCTTCCCTCTATGGTTAGGGTTTGTAATATACATTAGGGTTTGCTCCTGTGTGTGTGTCTCCTCTCCCTCTACCTGTTTTTCAACACATGTATCAAGAACCACATAATGTGTCATTAATTATGTATCAAGAAGCAAATATTGTATCATTAAGCATGCATCAAGCACATTGTGAGGCCATTGGTAGATCATGTATGAAGCAACCATGGTATATGCAAGAGAGCAAAGGATACATGGTTATATATGCATGAGCTTAGAGGTGACATTCGTACCGACTGAGTGAAGTCTTGTGCTTAGTCATGGGGACACTGTTATGCTAAAAACCAATTTAGACCTACATTCGTTAATATACGTGTCCAAATTTACATTCAAAGTTCATAAAAAAACTGTTGAAATTTCATTAAAAAAACCATTAAAAACTACTCATTTGTCAATGACATAGCTTTAGACCCTAATTTTGACGTATCTATATTGACAAATATTTGAACTTTTATTTCCCTACTTTTGGGTTCCTTTTACATGTTCATTTGAATAAAAAAGACGTCCAAATTGGGTCTACCTATACTAGTCTTGATATATATTACCCCAAGGGCTAATCTAAAGTGTTTCTCAAACTTCTTGCTCTACTTCCATTTCATTCTTGGAAAGTGATTCGTGCACTAGAATATACATATTGTCTTTCACACACAGAGGTCTAGTTTTATCAATCAAGTACTTGAGTAACAAACGAGGACATATATAAAAGGGTCTATAATTTCAATAATTTAATAGGTTAAATGTCTACATAGAGGCTTTACTCTATAACTTATCGACAAGCGAATGTCCACATTTCAAGAAGAAATGTCTACATCAAGGCTTTTGAATATCTTTTGAAGTGTATCTACCACGCATAATAATCTTTAACTTATAGACAAGAAAATGTGTACACTTCAGAATAAGATTATATTAGTTAATATATTGGAAATATGTATAATACCCTTTGAGAAATATTGGGCCAATGTTTGTATAGATTATGGCTTCTTAATTCTATCCTAAACATATTTTTATCGTATTTAAAATGTATTTACTATGGTGAATAATTTGTTTTTGTATATTATAAGCATGGAAAGGATGTAAGGTGGGTTTAAAAAAGGTTATTTAAGAAGGTAATATTACTTCGTGTAAGCTCAAAACTTTAATTTTATATTAAGAATATCAATGATTTTTACATGTCTTGGTCTCATTGGCTACATTTGATTAATGAATTTTGGAAGTTTCACATTATGAAGTCAAGTGAATTTTTATCTTCTTTGAATATCCATGAATCTTTTGCACGGCTAGCTTGGTATAGGTCTCTGTATATAACCATATATAATCCTATATGGCATATTACTGCATGATATATGACACACCAAATCCATTAAATCTTAATTTTTGGGCTTACTTAGAGCCGCACATCTGAATAGAAGCTTGATCCAAGTTTGGATATATTCAAATTATCCTCAATATCCTTTTAGAGTTCCCATAGTCATCTTGTGTTCGCCGTTCGGACATTTATAGCATGTTGACCAAAGGGTAGTGGATGTCTATCATTTTAAATTGCATGTTAATTTCCCTAGACATATTTATAGTTTAGTTTTTGTGTGTAAAGTAATGTTGATGTCAATGTTACCACATGATTTTATTGCAAAATATTTTAACTTCCTTTCTTAACATGACCGAAATACTTACCCTTGCTAAAAGGATTTGATTTCTTGCACCTATTTTAGCATGCCTAAATATTTTTCAATTTGCTTTCTTAACATGACCAAAGGACCTACCCTTGCTAAAAGGATTTGAAATCTTGCACCTATTTTAGCTTCAAAAACATCCAAGAGCACACATACTTCCCATATATGGACCAAGAATCAATTAAAAGTGTGATGTTAGTAATCACATAACATGGACTTTCTTATTTCTTTATGATATATTATTATTCATTTAACCAATCAAAGATTCGCCACACTCACTATAAGAAGTATTTCACTAAAGACCTTGCTAGGCTTGTTACAATAATAACTTTTCCAAATATGTTGCATATCAAAGTAGTGTCATAGAACATAAGGTCCTTCCTCAAATTTTGTGAGTTCTAGATGCGCCATGTGAGGATTCTCTACATCACTCCCCTTACCCCACATACTTTCTTTTCATTTATTACATCAAGTACTTGTGAATCACTACAAGAGATGGGGAGCATAGTCGCATGAAGAGGAGAAAGAGTAGATAGAGGAGACCCGAGTAGGTGCGCAGGGTGTACACAATTATAGTACGTGGCTAAAGCCACGTGTATAGCAAGGAGTATGACTACATAGTGGAAACAAAAATCCAAACATTCTAGAGAGAAGTTGCACGAGCTAAAAATATCCTAATATCACAAAAGAAGAAGCACAAAATGTGATCCCAATCTCACAAAAGAAGAAGCACCAAATGTATTGTAATACAATCAAATATGGACTAAATCAAGACTGGCAACTTGAGCAATTGTTTAATTAATTAGGGTGATCTTGGCCCAACATATGTTACATCTTCCATCAAATCCATACATTCTAATCGGTCTTTCTCAAGATCCATATGTCCCATTGCAGGATCAACAAAAAGATCTATCCCACTAGCATTGGACTCAACATCATCATCATGCTCGGGTTCAATTCCTTCCTCATTATTTTCGATAAAGACATCTTCCTCTTGATTAGTTGGTGGTATGTCACGTTCTTCATCTTATACTTGATCCTTGGCATGTTTACTTTTTACTACCACTTCATCCATGAGCTCTTCAAGATCCCTATCTTGAAAAATACTCTTTGAATGAGGAGTGGCTTGTATGACATATCACCCTTTCTTGTCATTTATGTTTGCGTGAAACACAACCTTGTATAAAAAAAACACATCGAGCAATTAAACATGCATAAGTAAGATATAATAAAATCTTATGGTTAGAATTTACCTATTCACAATGTTGAGGTAGCACAAATGTGTCCCTCTCTATTTGCCAAAATTTTGTGGAGTCAATCGCCATAAATCCATTTGGATGCCTTTTCACGGTTTCTTGAGTTTCCTCCACACACATCCATGAACCACTTCACATTTGATATAAAAATTTGGAATGTCCTAAATCCAACCTTTAGGATGTTTTGAATCATGCCACAATAATCAAGTATTGCTCCATTTTCTTGATCCAAGTTTGCCAAAACTCCATAATTTATACGTTGACTGTGGAAATGCCTTCCTTTGGACCACATGGAATTATATACCTTATACTACCATCAAATCTAAATGAAATATATTTATGATATTGAATAATCGTATCATGAGATTCTACTTGAATAAAAAAAGAGAATTTAGAGACACACTTACATGAGGCTCGCATCCTTTTTCATACTCCCACTCTTGGGTGGTTGCAAGATCAGGGTGCCCAGTTTTGTCCACTCAGGCACCCTGTAAACAGTAAAAAAACAGGCATTTGTTTACCTTTAGTGGCTAATCTCTCCTAATAAATGAAGGAATTTCGTTTCAAGTTCTTTTGTTGGAACATCATATTCAAAGTTGGAAATATAGTTGCATAGTTTGATTAAGCATTAGATAGTCAAAAGTCCTCATTTTCTTAGGTACAAAGTCAATGTATACACCCTGTCCCAAATTTGAACTGATTCCATAAAATGCTAATATCTTTTACATATAAACTCATATGAGATTCCCACTTTGTACCTTAGATCTTCACATAATATGGAGCTTAACTTGATTTTTTGAGAAAATTTTAAGATATTTATCTATTTTCTTTAAATATTTCAAGGTCTTTAAAGTGTTATAATATACGCCACTTTTTGTACCCACAATAGCTACCACTTAAAATCCTCAATCTTGTAGATCAAAAGAGTGGGTAGATACTACGACATTAGTAGAATGTGGTGGTTAGTAAAAATTGCAAATCCAATGGTTGGATTTTTAATGATCTCTTTTTCAAAATTCTTCCAGACTATCAGAAGGTCTGCAAATATTAATAATCTAATTAGTAAAATTACATTTTTGATGTGAATCATCTAAAACCTATAGGGACTAATGTACTTGTAATGGTGCATCTATGGAAAAATAAATTGGATCACTCTAAGTATGCAAAGATCATTTGTTTATCATTTCATCATATTTTTGATTAATTTTGATTAATTAGACTAATTTATATTAATTTAAGTTATATTGGGTTTATTTAAGGGAAAGCGTATTTTCTATTATTTGCTTGATATCATTTTAAGTACCTTGCCCCCCAAAATTTGCTCTCCAAGCATTGTCCCAGTCCAGCATAAACTGAATAAAACTGGACACCCTGATCTTGCAACAACCCTCTTCTTCTGTCCTCACTATCTCTCCATGATCTTTAGCCTTTTCCAACTCTTCATAAATCTAATCAATAGTACAATCCTTTGAAAGTGATGGAAGCTCTGGAGGAAATGGCAAGCCTCTCGAATGAATCCTAAATGTTCTTCTCTCCTCCTATCGGTTTCTCCCTCACCTCTTTTCATACCTTGTCACCCATCTCTTCATCACTTCACTATTGAGAATACAAAATGTATTCACCTTCTTCTACACAAATTTGTCCATTCTCCTTGCTCTTCCTTTGCCTTGTGGTACGTGGGACACCATGTGCTCATCTTCCTCATTACTCCACAATCGTGGCATTATGGGATCCACTTGAGAGAGATACTCTAAAATGTGGACACATGCTTCTTGCACAAATCAACCCTCTGACATGCTTCCTTATAGCCTAGATCTTTGCTTAACAAAATCCTTCAAGGTCTTCATGAAATGCTCAAAGAAAACATCAACCAAGCATGCACAACATGACACACCAACACTTCATCTGTCAAGTGTACCACAAGATATAATTGACTACTACTGAGGATAGTTCTTGAGAGATTATGCTCTATCATGCACACTACCTCCATTGCCATTACTCAGGATGCATCAATAGTGGATGGATGAATCTCCTTGGAACTTATGTTCCTCATATGGAGTTGATTCCATTTAATTTAGCATGACATGTCTCATAGAGACTAGCACAACAATAAAATAAATCCATGCTAGAAGTTTAGTTTTTCATACCTCACCACCGCCCTCATTTTATATATGGCCTCATGCACTTTTTGATCTCCACATCTGCTAATGCATATGGGAAGAATAAACTATGTACCAAAAAACATTGCAATCAATGTTATGTAATATAATGAAAGACTATCATGCCACTTATGTAAGTAAATTGAACATATCTGAAATATCTTGTGCTGCCAATCATACATTTTTAGACCATACAATTGAGTTTCTCCTTTCTTCTTTGTTTTTTTGAATGTCCCCCTTAAAGAATACATAACACCCATATGGGTACAAAAGGAGGTAATTTTATCCTTCACTCTCTTCTCCTTATTCTTTGTGATGAAGATCCAAGGTGCTTTAGGTAAAACTATCTTCTTGTTCTCTTGAACTATTGGCTAAGTGGTGGGGAGGCGTTCAATCAATCTCAAGTCCTTCCAAACCACTAAAGAATCTCTCTTGGCAATTATATGGTCCTAAATATTTTATGCTACATTTTTTATGATGTGCATCGGATCTAAAAAATGATTGATTCTTAGCTTTGTCCAATATGGGAGACAAAAGAAGATTGAGTACCTTGTCATTGTCGGTGGTGGTTTATTGGAAGATCCTCTCCACAATACTTCCCAATGTCTTATACACTACATGTCTCGGGGGCACAACAACATTTTCTAGTAGCATTTCAGTAATGCTTTTTTTGTTGGGATGTTGAGGTTTCCATTCACTTCTCAACAGCCCTTCTAGTAGTAAAATTTTGCTGCTCCACGGCATTTATAGCAACAAAATTTCACTGCTGAGAGAAGCGCTTTTAGCAGTGAAATTTCGTTACTATACTATGATTTTGCTGCTAAGCAGAGCAAATAGTAGCGAAATTACGCTACATGAAATTCTAGAGAGTTGTTGATGCTAAATTCTAAAAATACATGTCACATGCACACAGAAAATGATATATAGTTTTAAAAAAAGTATGTTACTGCATCTTCAATATCATGGCTGAGACCATAGCATGCCACAAAAGCACGATTGAAGGCAAAGCATCTAAGAGAAAAATTCGGCTACTTTCTACTAAAAATCATCCATTAAAACCCTTGGATCCATGTTTCGAGTTTTAAATAAAAAGATAGTTAAAAACTTTTGAGAAACGAAACAGTGTCAACATCATGAATCTATCCCATCTTGTAATAAATCCATATGTGTTGCTTCATCAATGTCTATATCTAATGGAAGCTCAATGAAAAGATGGGGTTCTATATTAATATCAATATCACTATCCTGATCCAATGAAGCATTGTCATGATTGATAGGTGACTCATCATCTTCTTCTGATTGATGTTCCTCATACTCTTCATCGGCCCCATCAAAAATGTTTTCTTCATCGTCTTCTTCCAACAATGAGCCGATTTGAGGCAGTACTGCACCTCTCATGCAGAGATTTGGCCTCCACATCTTGATCTTGAAAGATATGTTTTGAACGAGGGGAAACTTGTATAACATACCACCACTTTGGATCAATTTGATCGGCATGAAACATAACCTAATATCACAAAGCAAATAGGTTACACTTTTACTATACTACATCAAGATTTAATTTGGGATTGGTTGGGTTACTAACCTATTGACAGTGTTGAGGTAGTACGAAGGTATCTTTCTCATCATTCCAAATCTTGGTGGAATCAATTTGGAAAAACCCATTTGGATGTTTCTTCGTAGTTGCTTGAGCACCTCTATAGATCACTTTGAACCATTTGACATGAAAGATAAATAGACTAAATGCTCTAAATCCAACCTCAAGAATATCCTGAATAGTTCCATAATACTCAAGATTGTTCTCTATGACATTGGTATCATGTCTACTCGCTTGACTTTCTTGCTCAAAAGTTACCATCACACCACAATGAAATGTGTTTCTTTTAGAATCCACACACTCCGTGCGAAAGTGCCTTCCCTCTCACCATATTGCATTGTACTAGCATTAAACAAAAGCATGACATTTAGTATATATAGTGCATTAAATAAGTATATATGTGAGATAGAGATGAAGAATGTACTTACTTGAGGGTCACATACTCTTGCATACTCATGCTCTTCTCTTGTGATCATCTCTCCATTTTGCGATGCCATCAATATTGCCATACGAAGCCATTCTATATTGATCACATTTGGTAGAGGTTCCAATCTAGGAGGGAATGGCAAGAGTCTATTTGCTCTTCTAAAAGCTCTTCTCTCATCCTTTTGTCTATTGATTACATCCTTGTATCTACCAAACTACCTCTCCATGATGGGACTATTTAGAATGCAGAATGTATTCACCTTGTGGCATAATGCTTCATCCAGTCTTCGTTGCCTTCCTTTTCCCTGAGGGATGCTTTGCACTTTAAAATCTCTTTGGCTACATGGCTTGTGTAGTGGGCATGGACCACTCGCAGCACCAAAGGTGAGAGGCTACCTAGGTAGTGTCTAAACGTAGCATCTCTTCCAAACTTCCCTTGGGCTCCTACTTTCCTCCTTGCAAAAGGAGTGCAAAGGAAAAAAGGCAATGGCACTTCAAACCACAAGCTTGTGAGTTCCCACATCTAACATTCTAGTAGGAAAAAAGATATGTAAAGGAATTTACCACTAATTCTTCATCTTTTTCAATGACCTACATCTTGTTAATGAGGACGATGCTTCCTTAGACATATTTGTGCCCAGAGGTGAAGTAGCTATCTTTTTACTAGTCACCAATCTTCTGCTCTTGTCAAGCTCCCATGTAGCCACCTTTTTGCTAGTCACCAATCGTCTACTCTTTTTATGTATGCTTTTCACAACAACCAAAGTAGAGGCAACTGTGTCCTCAATACAACAACTAGCACCTTCTTTGAAAGATCCCTGTCCCCACCGCGCAATGAATTCAGGGGTGCTAGCAGTGGAAGTAGCACTTCTTATGCGGGGTAGGGTCCCTCACTCCTCACGGCCTCGCCCCCACAGATATCCGGACAAGAGACTAATCCCTCAGTTCTTCCAAAACCGAACCCGGAAAAACTTCCCTCACCTAGAAAGCACGGGCGATTCTTCCAGGATAATTTTACTCTAACATAATCAAAATCCTTAACTAACTGAATTGATCAGACAAAACCCGTAAGTCCCATAGTCAGATCAAGGAAAAGATTGCACTTGGATCATAGAGACCAACGCTTTTTTCCTCATTGAGAGGCACAGCCGTTGATTCTTTTCCATAGAATAATTTTTATTCGAGATTTACTTCATCTATCGTACCATAACAGAATTGAGTCTCATTTTAGGGACCCATCAATCCAGGCAACCTAACCCCATCCAGTCCTGTGGGGGTTTAGCCAACCGCCCAACCAGTGTAGTGATGGGATCCATTTAAGAATTTGGTTAGGTTTTGTCTCCGGTACCAGGGAAAAGAGTTCCTAGGCTCCCTAGCCAGATATTCATGCAAACTTAAAACTAGTCACACCACTTACACACCCAATATGAAATTGCCTTTTTCACAGAATCAGCTGTCTTTAAAATAATCATTTAATGAAACCATAGTGTCACTGATCATAATCTTCCAAAATATCCGGTTGAATCCTAATTTCCAATTTTTCCTTCATCGTTGTACCTATGGCATCATTGGCAACCAGAATGCTCACCACCTGTCCACTCAGGGGCCTTTTCGATAGTTCCTAGCTCATAGTAACCGGTAATATTTTCACTTATAAAAATCAAAATGGAATCTCTGTTGAAGATCAGCAAGATTAACCAACAGATCCATATAAAAGAGCTATGGACTCATCCGTTGAGGACTAGCAAGGTCAATCAACGAGATCCATGCCTGAATTGAGAAAACAACTCTTACTCCCCTTATTCCAATATCCTCCCCGACATACGTGTGGGTATCTTTGGCGACCCAAAGCCCGAGCATCGTATGGTCAGCACCCTCTAGGATCCTTCACAAGTCACCTAGCGCTTCAATCATAGGCTGCTTCCTTGGTCCCTCATCCACCGTACTCCGAAAGCTCACCATTTAAATCAAATCGATCGACCTTGCTATGCGAGACCTCCTCCATCACTCTTTTCTATCACTAAATAGCCAAGAATGGCCTCTCCCCCATAACTTCACCATTGAAAGCTCTCGATGAAGGATGTATGTCGATGTCCATGCCTCTATGAAGTGCACATTTGGATCACATAGAGCCAACTTGGCTTTGTTTAGGCCACTTCATGTTTTTCTTTTCATTTTCCTTAAGTGTGGAGTGCATAGGACACCCACTATGTATGTTTGCAACAAGGAGAGTTCTACCAAGGCACTTAAGATGTTGCTTCTAAAAGGTTAGGACACAAAGGTGGTTAAACATCAAGGGGACTTCATTAAATGTGCAGTGGTCAAGGAGAAGACCATTGTGAGGTTTCACATAAACAAGAAAAATCTCATAAGCATGATAGTGGGGAAGAGTACCAAGAATGAGTGGGAGACCTTAGATTCTGATACCATGACTAGGAAAGAAGTTGAGATTCTAATAGTGGTCTAGAAAATGACTAGGTTCTGTGCATGGTACACTTAAAAATATATAAGCTTTACACATGTAAACTTTTTTGTTAAATTAAAGTTGTAAACAATAAGTCAAAGTTGTCACTTGCAAAAAGTTGACCACATTAAATGCCTATATAAGGCATTGTCATAGTAGTTTCCTTAGATGTCTTTAAAGTTTTGAAAACCCTTCTCCTAGCCAACTCTCTAGCATAAAATATTCTTCAACAATGGTGGCTATTAACCCTAGCTTATTGGAGTTTCTTGAAAAGGTAGGCTTGCAAGTAGGAAGGATGAGCTCCTATTGATATTTTGTGGAAGACTTGATGTGCAATGAAATCTAATGTTGCACACCAACTCATTCCACGAGATCATAGAGTACATGGAGGCCACTATCAAACCCTATAGTATAACACTACATTGTACCTATGGGTAGTGGATTCCTATAAACTACATAAGCTATCTTTTCAGAAGGTCATGGGCCTCAAGGAATATGAAGCACTTTCAATCCTCGCCAAATACTGTAGGTCAACTCAGCATCAGCACAATGATAGTGACCACAAAATCTATGGAGTCAGAATGTAAGATTCCTCCCTCCAAACCTAATAGAGAGCACCAGGCTCTGATACCATGTTGAAAAACTAGTAGAGGGAGAGGAGATACACACAGAGGAGCAAACCCTAATGTATATTGCAAACCCTAACCATAGAGGGAAGCCATCTCCCTTCTCACACAATGCATAAAGCCATAATCCATAATCCACACACATCTAACCCTAGCTAATGTCCACACACTATGACCAGCTGGACGCGGTCATTTATGTCTCACACATGCTGCTACCTAACATGCCAGCACATAGCATAGCTGGCACACACTGACATCGAGCTTGAATCTCAACAACAAGATCAATGATTCACTCATAATGTGCTAAACACAATTGATGATGCCCGCACAATTTGCTAAACATGGAGACAAGGTTGGCATGCATCTTTGGATAATTGGGACCTGAATATGCTGGTAATGCTCAAAGTGACCCTCTTGCATGATGATATTTGAATCGGGTTCTTGTCATGTCTATTGGGTGGCATGTATATGTGATGTATGTATGTGAAACTTTAGGCAACCCATGTAAAAAACCTAAGAGATTATTTTTGCTTTGGGGTTTGTCGTCAGCAAAAGTAGGTGTGTTCTTAGCATGTTAAAAAACTGAGAGATTATGATTGCTTTTTTTTGTAGTCATCTTGAGTGTCATGACAAAAGCAAGAGTCTTCTTGGCTTTTCTCATGGAGCTACTAACTATTGTAAAGCCTCGGATGAGACCCATCCAAAAAAGATCATGCATTGGAAGGTAAACATGGGCATGGTGAGGAAGCATTAAATTAGCATCATTAAAGTGGTGGGCTAGCTTGCTGCTCCCAAAGAGGTTTTAGAGATCCATCCTTAGACATGTAAAGCCATGGATGTGATCCATCTTGAAGAGAGCATGCATTATGGAAGGTAAACTTGGGCATGGAGAGCATGCATTATGGAAGGTAAACTTGGGCATGGAGAGGATGCATTAAAATTAGGGTTTCTATTTGCATTATTGGAGTGGTGGGCTAGCTTGCTTCTAAAGAGGCTTTAAGGGACCTCCTTAGGCCACGTGGAAGGCAAAGTGGTTGATCTTTCTATGATGATCATTATTGATAGCATGCATATGAGCATTTGTACTATTGTTTCTTTCCTTCACGGTTGGCAGGTGTATGGAAATATATGTTATATCTTTGTAGGTGGAGACATGTTTAGATATGAGTACATATTACTTTACAATGGTTCTACATGAAATGGTTAGATAAATTATTAATGTTCCTTTTTTCATGACTGTTCCCAGATTATTGGCCAAGGTCTTTCAAATGCTAGGACAAGCAATCACAAGCTCATATTCTACCATCTCAAAGCTCTCATTGATGTGTTCAGTGGGTATAGTTCAAGCAATGATCATGACATGGGGCTAGTAGTCTTGCACCTAGTAGCAGCTCTCAATAGTAGGCACCTAGCCATCAGGCTCACACAGCTCGATCTTTACGGCACGTTGTTAGGAGTTTTTTGAGTGTGGTTTTCTGGCATATGTACATATAGATGCATGTTCATATAGTACTGGAATGCCCAATACCTCACCCACTGAGGATGGCAAGAACCATTTTTGTACATAGATAGAAGGCATCCTGGGAGATGAGGTTCTCCCAGCCAAGTTTTAAAAAGGTACCTTTGTTGTTAACACACTTGTGAGCCTATATGGCAGTTGTCGGTACACTATTAAATCAGATTGTGTGTTCAGTGGGTTGTCTCAGTATGATATAGTGTCGTGAAATGTACTGATCTCAGCAATGCAATGTCATTGGAAAGTGGCAACTTACTACATGCTGATGCTTGCAAGATAGGCTTTGGTGCAGATATGCTTGCTGGAAACGATGCAAGACTATAACCATTGTTAGGTTACATCAATGGCATGATGCTGCCAACAGCATGGCGAACACATTGTGGAGCACCACCAGAGTTATGATCAATGATCATGGTTGGGCTTCCTAAAAATCCGAGAGTTCGTGAGCTTATGCAAAAGAGAAAGAGTGGACCAGGTCTTTGTGGATGGCGCACATGCAATTGGAATTGTTTATCATCAAAATCGGCTAAGCCAAGGGTGTGCATGGGTTCGAACCCAAGGTTATAATGCATAGGTGGCAAAATAACCAACACTATAATTTTTTTTAAAGGAATTAAAGGGTGGCGGATGTTTGAAGCATCAACCAAAGAAGATTTCAACTCGAGGAGGGAGGCGTGTGGTTGCCAAACATGGAGCAAAGATCTTGGAGTTTCGTGATTCCTCCAAAGAAGTTTTCAAGACTCTGACAATATAAAAGGAGAGGCGCCAGTAGCTGCAGAGGAGAGTTGTTTTTGGGTGCTGATTTATTTGTTGCCACCAGTTCTCTGAGGCTGGCGATACCAAAGTTTTTTGTGTGTGTTGTTTTTGTATTGCTACCATAGGTGCAGAGGAGAGAGGTGTGTTTCTTGTCTATATTGCCGCCTTTGAGCACAGAGGTATTGCGCTACTTTTGTTAGCTACCACAGAGTTGGCAGAGCTAGTGTGTTTTTCTCTTGTTCGTTTGGTGGGCTGTAGCCAGGTTTGAGAGTAGAGGCATGTTTCTTTTGTTTTTTTTTCGAAGTGGCTAGTCACTCCCAGGGAGTGTGCGTGAGACGCTGTTGGTTTTGCTCTGAGAGAGTGTTGAAAGAGGCTGGTGTATATCTTGAAGCTATTCGCTGCTATTCAAACTAAAGATCTTTACTCAAGTTTGGTAGAAGGCGCAAAACTAAAGGTGGTGATCGTATGAGCTACAGTGATGATCAAAGTATGAAGGCCGAGATGCTATTTGGATGAAGGTCACCCTATGAAAGGAGATCAAGATCATGGAGGTTCAGAAATAGTATGAAGCAAATTCATCAAAAGAGTCCTTGGGTCTTGCTAGCCATGTACTCTTTGGTGTTGTATTCATGTGAGTATAATTCTTCTCATTCTCACTAGTACAAGTGTGCGCTTTTGCCACACAGGTCGTAGCTGGGGACTTGCCGAACACCGTATGCGAGCCACGAATGGCTGCAAGCATACAACCAGGATGGCAAGCTCAAACAGAATGCAAAAAGGTGTGTCACTCACCGCTTAACTTCCGCCTTGAAGGATTCCCGCGTCGCAGCCGTAAAGAAGGAGCCGCCGTCGCCGCTCTACCGCCTCGCCGCCGCCGTCGTGCCGCTACACAGTGCTCGATCGCTCTCTCACTCTCTCTCTGTCTCTCTCACACACACGCAGGAGAAGGAAACCAAGGAGATAAGGTAAGAGCACTCTTGTATTCACAACACATGAGAATGAGGATTTTAGGGTTACATTTGACTCTTATAGGTGACTTGGCCGTTCACACTTGGGCGCCCATACATGGCCGGCCGATCCTAACCCTTACCCTGCTGATATTCAAGGTGCGCCTCTCATCGGCGATCACCCAATCCCTTTATCCTTAACATATGGTGCCGACAAACCCGGCCCATGACTCAGAATATTTAACTTAATGACGTAAAACATAGTACGTCTCAATGTCCGTCATAGGTTAACATGCCCCCCTTCCTGATGTAGATTCTGTCCTCGGAAGCTATGGTATGGTAAGCTCGAGAGGGTTGTTGTGATAGACTGTCTGCAAAACAGGGAAGTAGAGTGAAGGTATGCTGGAATTCAAAAGATATAAAGTGTATAAATTCAAGCATGTTAGACCACAATGGATGTTGCTATGAGAACTTAGTTTAAGGGTCACATGAGTGAGCTAGTGTAGCAAATTAACAGGAGTTTAAAATTATTGAAAGTAAATCAAGAGTTAGCAAGGTGTCAAAGGTTAATCAAGGTTTATAACTGGCCTAAGTCAAGGAAAATAACCAAGCTTAATAAATAAACAGATGACCACACTGTGTCTACTCTAAGAACAAGTTAATACCACGAGCCTAGGGACACAAGAAACATCAGAGTTACAGGAGCTTTTTGCCTCTTTTTTTTTTGGCGCTAGATAATTTTTACACACAATGGTGACCTTCCTAAGGCAAAACTAACATCGATCCTGGTACCATGTTTAACACAAAGCATTCTCCAAGAATCTATTAGTTCACCTTAGGCAAGGCTACCCCCTACCAACCAAGGCATCGGTCTGGAGTAGAATACTCCTCGCCTACCAAGTATCAATAAGGCGATAGGCCAACATTAAAGCACATCATAGACTTGCATTGCCATTTATTGTAGGCTCTTTTTTTTTTAATTTAAATTTCTTTTGATCTTCGCTCCTGAACTAAAATGTGTTCTTACATCCTTTCGACAAGGGGTAAAAGCTATGTCCTAGAGGTCAACACACACACAGCCAGGTGTCAAACATTAAGATGGTTTGATCCTAGACCTAAGACAATCGTATTCCAAGGTTAACTAAAGACTGCATGCATTTTCAAGAATTTATCCAATAAGGTTAAACTCATTAATGATTCACACTAGCATGCAAGCAAATTCAAAAACTAAGTAGTACATTGACAATTTCCATGTGGTCATGCATTATAGTTTATGCAATTGATTGAACAGTAAAAACGAAAGAGAGTGGGTATGGAAGAATTACACCTGAAATTGGAGATCTCCTTGATTTGACAAGACAGCTTGCAATTTGATGTAGATATATTTTGATGAACGTTGCGGCAGTCTCAGGACTTGAAAGCGAACCCACCTCAAACTTTTTAACCTGTACAATCAACTAACAAGCACTATACCTCGAGAGGCACATCAGTGTGAAAATTTCAAGACTCGTTTAAGGAATCTAAACTAGAAAAAACTTGAAAACACTAACCTACCTACCAGTCACCACACTACTACTGAGGATACGGTAAGAGGATGTTGTAGAGTCCTGGCTCTAGCCCTAAGGCTAAGCCTCTATCCGCATCATCCAAACAAATAAAGTCAACCTCAGTAGTGCCATGAGTTTCATCCGTCCATTCATCATTGTCAGATATTTCCTTTTCATTTTCCCATCCACATAAACTCATCAAGAATGTAGCCATGCGAGGATAGTCATCTTGTGAAAAAGGAAAGCATTGGGCTATCGGGGATATTTCCTCTATACGGAGTAGGGGTCAGAGTCATGGTCAATAGGCGAATTAGTTATTCTAATTTCTCAACATTTTTTTCTCTGGCTAGTACATCTATATGATCCCATTCAGTTTCAATTACAGGATAGCACATGTGAAATATCTGAGAAAGGTACAGATGATACCTCTCATCAAAGGTGGGAGTGGATGAAGTGTATGATGATCGTGCATCTGCCATATCTGCAAACACAGATATAGCATCAGTAGGTTTGTGACAGGTCAATCTAGTTCTTGATTGTATACGGATATTTATCCTCTTTTTGTGCTCTTGCTCTTTTTACTATTTTTTTATTTTCTTTTCTTTGTTTTGTTTTTTTTTAAATGTATGAAGCTATATATATACATCCCCTTGAATTTGGCAATTACATGGTCAGGGGAGAAGGTTAAGGAGGAAGCATTATAATGTCGAGCGTGAGTACATGCTCCCCCTTTCCTTAGGTAGATCATATTATTTGCAATGATGTTGCAGCCTCTTGGAACCAATTTGTCCAGCGGGTCATCGGTTGTGATTTGGGAAGATAGCTTTTTATGACCCTTGTGGCCACATCCAATTGCAGAGATGGTAGTGTATGCTCCCATTGACGAATGGAGGAAATGGTTTTCGACGATACTATTACAAGGGGAGACGTAGACTCATCGGTTTTTTGTTGGGTGTTGACAAGAGTAGGTGTAGAGCATGAAGAAACTTCTATATCAATGTGTGTTTGGCATGAAGAGCTAGAAGCTTCATGTGACTCCCCCCTTCCTGAGCTAGGTGGTACTGATCGATATCGTTTGGGAATCCAAACTAGCTCTGGAAGAAGTGGTGCGGAGCACTCTATTACCTTTTCCTTACCACGGTCTTGAATTATCATTGGGGTGGCAACAATTGGTTTGCAAGGTTTTATAGGTGATGTAGAGGGATTCAGCTTATGTTTAGGGACCCAAATCTGGTCATTCCCCTCGTAGTACCCTTGGGCTACTAATAATTTTTTAGGGACCCATCGCGATGTTACATTGCCCTTTCTCGGGTAGGTAGCTGCTTTCCTTTTACGAGGCTTCTTGGTGGTTGAATGAGATTGAGCAGGGGAAGTAGCTATTAACGAAGCCTTTGGGACCCATTTGTATGTGTTTTTTGGCATAGTAAGCGGAGCTTTAGAGACCACCCTGCATGTTTTCACTTTTGGCGTTGAAGCGTTAGAGGGATGGCAAACAATCAAAGATGGTTTTGCCACTGGACTTTGTGATTTTTCATTATCTAGCATTTGAGTGGATGACTTAGGTGCGAGATTTTGAGCGGTCGGACCTAGTGTTGGTTCTTGCGTTGTGACTCGTCTAGTTGCCCAATCGATATTGCACTTGGTGGCCATCATCCATTTGCGCCCTAAGTTTACAGTCCCTTCCATGGTACCCGCAGGCATAACCAAAAAGCTTTGAATTACGGTCCCCTTATCATAGGCTACCGGAGTGTGCAGAATTCCTGAGACAGGGGTTTTCTTCTTGTTGATACCTTGAACTTGGATAGCACTCTTGGATAAAGGTGGTTTTCCAAGTTGACACCACACGCCATATGATAGCAAATTGTGTTGAGCTCCTGTATCCAATAATGCATTATACAGCACCTCCCCGTAAGGACTCTGTAACTCAACTGGGTATCTTAGAGGCGGGTCAGATTCCAGTGAATCCTCCTCTGCCTCCTCAAAAAATACTTGCGTAATTCCCAAGTTGGCTTCTCGTTGGCGCCTAGCACGCTGTTGACGTTCTTTGGCTTCGACTCTCGCTTGTATCTTTTTAAGCTCAGCTTGTTCTTTAGCTGCCTTCTTTTGATGGATTGCATGTAACTCCTCTTGGCTCAGGGGGTCATAGTATCTTTTGAATTTACTCCCATTAAGGAATCCAATGGTTTCAACTCCGTCGAGAGTCTCCACTCCAATGGTACCTTGCGGGGTAATTTCACATACTCTATATGGTCCCTTACCAGCATATTTGAGCTTCTTCTTTTCATTACGCACTCCATACATCAGGACTTTATCCCCAACCTTGATGTCCTTGTCCTTTAGGTGGCGATCAAACCATTTTTTCCTTCTATCCTTCTCCACAAGGGCATTGTACACAGCCAATTGTCTTTCTTCGTTTAGCCGCTCAAGGATATACAGACGCTCTACTAAGGGATTACCATCCCAACCCTCTTGAGTAGCAACACGAAGACTAGGAATGACAAATTCCCACGGCATGACTGCTTCTTGGCCATATACTATTTTGAATGGTGTGCAATTAATAGCCACTTTGTACGCAGTACGATAGGCCCATAAAGCTGTCGTAAGCTTTAGATCCCAATCCGTGGGATGAGCTTCAACTGTCTTTGTCAAAATAGAGATTAAAGTCTTGTTGGTACTCTCGGCTTGGCCATTCGCTTGCGGATAGTAAGGAGTAGATTTATGATGGGATATCATGAAATTTGTTGGGAGCTCCTTAATCACTTCATTTATAAAATGCGTACCATTGTCGCTCACAAGTTCAAAAGGACAACCGAATCGTGTGATTATATTTTCAAAGAGGAACTTGGCTGTTGTCCTTGCATCTGCCTTACGTGTCGCTTTCGCTTCAGCCCATTTGGTCATATAGTCAGTGGCCACAATAATATAGCGAGATTGTGTGTTTCGGGCTGCTGGGCTCATCGGACCTACAAAGTCTAAACCCCACTTTTCAAATGGTTGGTTTACTTTGATTGGATGTAGGGGCATCTGATCTTTCCTCTGGGGTTTCTTGTATCGTTGGCATTCATCGCAACCCTTCACAAAGAGTGATGCATCTTGGAACATAGTGGGCCACCAATACCCTGATTGTAAGATCTTTCGCGCAGTTAAGTCTCCTGAGAAGTGACCACCGGCTACGCCCATATGTGCCTCTTGTAAAATGTATAGATACTCATCCTCTTGGGCACAACGCCTAAGAACGTCATCCTTTCCTCTTTTATAAAGAGTCCCGGCTATCAGGCAATAGGGTTCGCATTCTTTGATTAGCTTTCGAGCTAGATCTTTACGAAGCTCCTTGGGTGGAAAGCCATTAACCAAAAAGTTAACAATCTTCTCACTCCATTCAGGCATTGTCTCCACCATGAACAGGGAAGTGTCCGGTAAGTCATCATCAACCCCCGTAGGAGCCTCACCATTAGGTATGCGAGACAAATGATCAGCCATGACATGTTTTTTTCCAGGTCTCACAACAACAGTGAAATCAAACTCAAGAAGAATCAATAGCCATCGTGTGATTCTTCCTGTGGTGGAGCATGGTTTGTTTACCAAATACAACAATGCTTGATGATCCACATAGAAAACAAACTTGGTGGCAAGGAGGTAATAACAAAATTTCCTTACTGCATATATCATCGCCAACCCTTCTCGCTCCGTAGTGGTGTAGTTCATCTCAGCATCGTTCAACTGGCGACTGGCAAAGCTAATGGGGTAGTCTAGCTTGTGTTCTCCAGGTTGTGTCAACACACACCCAATAGCAAAGTTTGATGCATCAATATGCACATGGAAGAGCAAATCCCAGTTAGGCATTCTCAAGATTGGAGCACTCATCAAGGCCTTCTTTAATAGCTCATAGGGACGGTCACATTCTTCGGTCCAAATAAACTCGATGAGAAGCTTATACAATGGTCGAGCTATCTCGGCGAAGAATAGAATAAACCTTCGATAATAACCAACATGGCCCATAAAGCGTTGGACTCCCTTGTAGTTGGTGGGTGGTGGCAGTTCCAGAATGACCTTGATTTTACTCTCGTCAGTGGAAATCCCATTTTTGGACACTATATGCCCTAAGATAACTCCGTGTTTAACCCAGAATTGGCATTTGAAAGGATTCAATGAGATGCGATATAATCTACACCTTTCAAATATTTTTCGTAAACACATCAAGTGCTCGTCCCAAGAGGAATGAACACAAAGATCATCTAAGAAAGCTTCACAAAAGTCCCTTAGATATTCCTTAAAGGCCGTGTTTATCAATCGTTGGAATGTTGCAGGTGCATTGGTCAAGCCAAAAGCCATGACGCGAAAGGCAAACACTCCAAACTCCGTGATAAATGCTGTTTTAGCTTGGTCCTCGACTGCAATTGTGATCTGATTGTAACCCGAGTACCCATCTAAAAAGCTATATGCCTCCTTGCCTGCCACTCTTTCAAGCACATGTTCAGAATATGGCAGGGGGTAATGATCCCTTCTGGTGGCTGCATTAACCTTTTTGAGATCAACGCACACTCTGAGTTTCCCATTCTTCTTTGGTACGATGACTATCGGAGAAACCCATTCTGAGTGCTCAATAGGGTATATGAATCCACATTTTACAAGCTTTTCAATTTCCTCTTGTACAATCTTTGCGTACTTAGGATTCATTGGGTAGGGACGTTGCTGGACTGGTTTAGCAGTGCTAATCATTGGAATCGTGTGTTGCACCACCGAGGGTGGAACACCCTTCATATCATGATATGTCCAAGCAAATATGTCCTTGAATTCTTTAAGAAGCTTCGTAAGTGTAGCTTCTTCCGCCTTGGTGAGGTCTTGAGTAATAAAAACTGGTTTAGACTCCTCACTCGGATCTGCTAAGTCTATCTCCTTAACTACCGCAGGGCCATCGTAGACACCGCTACTCCCATTGGTAGGCGTTCGTTGGGCTTTTGTGTAGACTACTTTACGTTCCCCTGTGGTGAATGATTTGAAATGCTCGGGTGCGGGGTGTAAGTCTACTGGTTCTTGTTGTGCCCGATTTTTTTCTTTTAATTCCGCCTCCTTTTGTTGTTGAGCCAACTCTTGGTTTTGCCGCCTTCTTGCAGTACGACTTAGTTTTGGCTTCTCTTCGATTTCTAATTGGGCGACGTCATGAGGTTGCGGAATACACCACATGACACTTTGGAGGTATTGTCCCCAATTATCCGCTATCTTCCGCCGATGAGCGTCAATGGCTCCTACATAACTAAGCCATTCTGCCGTGGATCTCTCCTTATTTATTGTAGTTCGTACATTAGCTCGATAGCATTGGCACTTATGTCTCGTTTTCTTCTTACCAAGTTTTTGATTTCTGTTTCTATCAGATTCGAACTCACTTGGTCGATCTTCACTTTCGGATGAACTGCAGGAGGCCACTGTCCTAGGCCTTGAGCACCTTGCTTCCACATTTGGGTGAATATTTGATTCATTTTTCCCATCAGGATCAGGGTCAGTTTCTTCTTCAGATTCATACTCAGAGTTGCATTGGTCAGAGTCTTCGCTACTTTCAGTGTCGGTGGAGTTTTCCACGTTCTCGCCATCAGGAGTGAAGTGCATACCTTCTATCATGTTTATTGGCACTAACGGTGGCATATCTTGCCCCTCAGGTGTTACCCAGCTTGTGCCTCTATTTCCCCATGTGTCTATGGTTGCCGCTAGGTGTACCCAATCCACGTTATCCGACTCAGTCATACCCGGTAGGACATCCATATAAGGAGAATCTTTCCCATCATCAGTCTCTTTTTTGCATGTATAGCAATATCTTAATGGGGCGGAGTGAATAGTGGTATCGATTATCAATGATAACCTTGCTTCCTAAAGGATGTGCTCGACCATTCTCAAGATCAACTCGAATGACAGAGTCCTAGAATTGTAGGTAGACATGGTTTTTCGACCAGTCATGCACCATTTGTGCTTCCCTCATGAAAGGACGTCCTAAGATCATTTGATATGACATAGGATGCTTGGAGAAATCCATTACAATGAAGGTATGTCGTACCTTGTATCCCAGAACCTTGATCTTAAGGTCCCTTAACATTCCAATAGGTTTAGCTATGGTTCCGTTTGCCATCTTAACCACTATGTTTGTGACTTCGAGGTGAGGTCTTCCCATAGATTCCCAACAGTTTTTAGTCACAATGCTCACTCCAGCACCACCATCAAAGATTCCCTTTAGAGTTAATCCCTTGGTAGTAATGGGGAGGGTGGCATTAGATTCGTCACCTTCAAAGTACTGTCCCAACTTGTTCACAGGTATTTCCACGACCGAATCTTCATCAAAGTTGGGTTGTAGATCCCAATGCTCCCCTTCATCTTGAAGTGTGTCGGGTCTATCCATATTTGCAAATTGTGGTAACCCCGCCTTTAGTTCTCCATTGAGAAATGCCCGAAGAGCTAAGAATAGCTCAGGATCTCCGTATAATTTGGATATGATCGTGGTTCTGATCTCGGAGGACATGAAATCCATTAGCTTGGACACATTCAACGGTACTTTTCGAGACATCGCCCCTTGACTAGGGACTGGTGAAGATGGAATCACTTCCTCTTCAATGGGGTCAGGCATTCCCTCACTAAACATTCTTTCCAGCAAGAAGGGTGTTTGCCCACTTCTGGATGTCCTATCCTCACTTTCTTCCCGAATGATACTAGGTATAGCTAACAGTTTATGGTTCCGGTGAGGCTGAACTTGCGTAGGAAACACTGTGTCTGGAATTTTGACTTTTCTCGGGTTTGGCTCCAGTTCTCTTTGTGTTTCTTCCACCAAACCCCTTAAGTGTTGCACTTGTTCAATCTCCTCAACTGGGTTTGGGTAAGTTCCAATCTTTTTCTTGAGGGTTTTTGGCCCACGTGGCTTGTCTTGGGGAGTCTCAGTCAGTTTGGGTGGTCGAGAGGGCATTAACTGACTTGGTTGTGGGGCCGAGGAAGTTTCCTTCTGTTTTCCCTTATTTATGTACTCACTTGATTCTCCTTCATTGAGCTCCCGAGTGGGTTCCTCCCTTAAGGTAGTGGCTTTGGTCCCCATGGTTTCTATTGAATCGGGATCATCTTCAGGATCATTCATATACACGGGGTCATCTCCTGTCCCTATGTTAGTCTTTGAACTAGGCTTGGAGCTCGTGGCATTAAGCGATCTCTTCCGTCGTGTTTTCTTTTTCTTTGCCTGAGCGATTGATGTAGTATCCCTCTCTTCAAGAATGTAGTTTTGATTTTGAAGCATTGACCGTGTAACTACATTCGCAGGTACAACAGGTGTGGTTCCTCGTGCTTGGTTGGTGACCTCAACCAAATTCAATGGCGTAATCTTGGGTGCATTAGGATTATGTGGACATTGAGCGATCAAATGATCTATGCCACAACGATTACATGTAAGTACCGGCATTCTCGATGTGCTCCCTTGATTTGGTTGCATGTGAGTAGCGATCTTCTGTAGCCTATTAGGGCACTCTGCTACACGATGCGGTCCACCACACTCATAGCATTGAAGAGGTGGTCTCCTCGCCAAGGTATTAAGGTTTTACCCTCTTGTGGCGAGAGCAGCCGCTTGATATACAGGCTTAACTTGCCCGAAATGATCCTCCATGTAGTACTGGGGAATCATTTCAAACGTATCAATCCCGTATGGAGCAGTGGGGTCTATCTCCTCTTCATAATCCCCACATGCACTATGTGACTCACAACCCATCTGGTTTACAGGGGTAATCCTTGGATGTGGAGGTTGTGGTCCTAGCACTGGCGGTGGTAACGGCATAGACTGGACTACATTCGGATTCCTTGGAAATATGTGCTGTGAACGGTTGCTCGACAGGTTGTGCAGGCATTAGCGCGGGTACTTGAGGTGTGTTTGACCAGGCTAGTGGTGCCTGATTTGCTAACATCCGCTTAAGTACTAGGCAATCCTTAGATTGATGGCCGTACTTACCACATGCATTGCAATTCCCATTGAATTTAACTCTGAATGTGGGACATTCACTCGTGCTATGTGGTCCTAAGCACACCGAACACCATTGTTGCTCTCTCCTTGGGTACATATGGCTATTCTGAGGAGCTCGATTACCCCTACTAAAGTATTCTTGGAGAGCCTTAGTAAGGTCGGTCACAGACATTTCAGATATCTTGGGCTCCTTGGCAATAGGTTTTACCGTCGTTGGCTCGTGCCCAGATACTTGCGAACTAATGGATTTTGTTTCTGAAGACACCTTTTTACCTGCAATCATCAAGTTGTCTTCTAACTGGATTGCATTGGCAGTGACTGCTTCCCACGTTGTAAGACCTCTAATGACTAGGCCATTGTAAATGTCCTCGTGGCGCAATCCTCGGATGAATCTATCGAGGAGTTGGTTGTTATTGAAGCGTTCATCAGGAGTGCAGCGAGAATTTAGATGCTTCAATCGACTTATAAAGTCTCTCACTGACTCCCCTTCCTCGCGTTCAGCTTTTTGGAGTTGAGATGCTACCCCCCACCAAAGCACACCCTCACATATGTATTCTTTCAAGAACAATCTCTTGAGAGTGGGGTAGTGAGTGCGCTCTTCAACCCTTAAGGTTCGATACCAATCTCCGGTCTTCCCACTTAAGGTTAAGCCTAAGGCTTTACACTTATGCAGCTCATTGTGCTCTTCCAAGGAATCACACACGTGTTCAAAGACTTCAATGTGCTTCCTAACATCCTCGTTACCACTGAAGTTTTGAGTGAGCCTAGCCACTTGTACTGCCTTGCTTCTAGGTTCTCTCTCAGCAGGCATACCCCGCATGTTTTCCGCAATAGATCGTCCGATCGTCTGAGCAAACGCTGCAAGATCACCTAGGTGAGCAGGCATAGTTGGTGGAGGCACTTCTGGGATAGCCTGGCTGATAGGAGTTGGCGTTGGTCTGAGTATGTTGGCAAACGACGTAGGATATGATATGTGACTAGGCCTAGCTCCCCTTGGATAATGGTTATGATAAGGTGGTCGTGGAGCATACGCCATTGGCATACTAAGAGGCGTAGGAGCTACATGAGCATGAGTAGCGATAGGTACATATGGTTGATAGGCACCCGCACGCACTGCTGTAGATACTGTTCCACTAGGTAGCGGTGTCGTACTAACTACAGTGGTAATAGGTGCGCTTTCTGTCATGCTCATCATTGGGGTAGGCATTGTGGATTCCCTAATGGAAAGTTGAGCCAAGGTTGGGAAGCTAAAGTTACTGCTTGTGGGCTCAACCTGCATTGAGACTCCAGGCGAAACAACATACGAAGGGTCTATGGGACTCACCGAGGGAGTCTCCAATTGTGATAGGGTTGGTTGTTTGGCCTTGCCCGTATCCAAAAACTTCATAGGTCCAGTGGAAACTAGGTTCACTCCCCTATTTTGCCTCTCAATTTGGATAATTCTATGAATAACCTTACATATCATTTGCTGTTGCTCTTCTAGATTAGTGGCGCTAGATGTAGATCGTAGGACTTCTAACCAACCTACATGGTATGTGTAACCCGTGTATAGGTCCGTTAGAGTCTCTGTGTGTAGATCATATTCCCAATTTTCATTGAGAAATATCCCATCTAGACTTGGTGTGCCAAACGGTTCTCTTGAA
This sequence comes from Cibotium barometz, assembly GCF_041138505.1. Taxonomy (NCBI): domain Eukaryota; kingdom Viridiplantae; phylum Streptophyta; class Polypodiopsida; order Cyatheales; family Cibotiaceae; genus Cibotium; species Cibotium barometz. The sequence continues at coordinate 31,324,376 of NC_141092.1, read as the reverse complement.
GTGGACGCAATGTCACTTCTTATGGATTGGCTTCTAGGGACCGCTACTTTAGGAAGAGCATCGGAATGTGGTAGCTCAGTAGGGCCCTCATTAAACGAAGTGGGTAGAATATCCACATGGACACTCTTTGGGAGGGTAGGGTCTACATAAGATGTGAATGGCGAATCTACTACCCCTCCTTCCTCATTTACTTCGCTTGTCGCATGTTCAGAGCGTGTAGCTCTACTAAAGGTCTCTATTAGACGACTAAACATGCTAGATCCGGGTTGTGGGACCCACACTGGCATGTTTTGGCTTATCTCCTCAGGGTTCTTGGTAGGGTGCCCTTCCATGGCTTCTGAGTCAGAGGATGAGTCACTATCCACTATTCGTGGATCTTGGGTTGCACTCCCTTGGGTTCCAGCCGACGAAGGCCAAGATGCCAACGTGGAGGGATGGTGTGAGCCTACGTAAACTGAAACACTTTCTAGTGGTTCAGGCTCTAGCACCCGACCAGAACGTAGATGCATGTGACGTGGGTACCCTATGTGCGTTGGTAACTACCCTTGAAACTCACACAAGTGGTTTCTTAGGTGTTTCGCACCCCGTTTTTACTTGTTTTTAGATTGTTTTTAGATTGTTTTTAACTCGTTTTTGACCCCCTTACTTACGGTCGAACTTGGACTAGGGCGTGTGATAGCTCGAAACGAGCGTATCATTCAAAGGGTCCTAGTGTGCTTTACAGCACCGTGTTTGCCTATCCAGAGCTCCTGTGGTCCTCAAAACAGTCTGTTTCCTTTGGGGGGAAGGGGCAAAAGCCTATTTGTTTTTGGAGGAAAGGGTGAGGGCTTTATCCCACATGCTCACTTTACTCCTTGGGGAGTGGGCTACATATAGGGCACGACTTCCCATAAGCTCTCACTTGAAAGAAAGCTATGGAGGCTCACTCTCCTATATATATATATATCAAAAGAATGAGACCGAGGCCGAGGTCGTGGGTCAATTGGGGTTCTTTCTTTTCAAATTTTTTTTCTCCAATTAGAAAATCTTTCCTCTCCACACGTTTGGTTCTTTCTTTAAAAATAAAATTTAATTTTTTTATTTTTTATTTTTTATATTTTTTTAATTTTTATTTTCTATTTTTTTTTAAGATAAGATTTCTAGGGTTTCTTTAGGGTTCAGCCTTGGCCGCGGCGCAGTTCGCACACAGCACACTAGGGATTCAGAAATCCCCCCTCACACGCAGAAAACCAGATAACAGAATGCACGCCCACACGCGGAGCGGAAAAATAACAAAAGAAACAGAAATACAGAAGACAAATTGCAGAAACAGAGATTGAAAACCACAGAAACACCTCAATAGCAACACAGACGCCTTTCCTACAGTGTAAATTAAACTTCACACAGCAACCCGAGCTGCAAACTGGAGCTTGGTGCAGGGCAACTCCCCGGCAGCGGCACCAAAAATGTGCGCTTTTGTCGCACAGGTCGTAGCTGGGGACTTGCCGAACACCGTATGCGAGCCACGAATGGCTGCAAGCATACAACCAGGATGGCAAGCTCAAACAGAATGCAAAAAGGTGTGTCACTCACCGCTTAACTGCCGCCTTGAAGGATTCCCGCGTCGCAGCCGTGAAGAAGGAGCCGCCGTCGCCGCTCTACCGCCTCGCCGCCGCCGTCGTGCCGCTACACAGTGCTCGATCGCTCTCTCACTCTCTCTCTGTCTCTCTCACACACACGCAGGAGAAGGAAACCAAGGAGATAAGGCAAGAGCACTCTTGTATTCACAACACATGAGAATGAGGATTTTAGGGTTACATTTGACTCTTATAGGTGACTTGGCCGTTCACACTTGGGCGCCCATACATGGCCGGCCGATCCTAACCCTTACCCTGCTGATATTCAAGGTGCGCCTCTCATCGGCGATCACTCAATCCCTTTATCCTTAACATATGGTGCCGACAAGCCCGGCCCATGACTCAGAATATTTAACTTAATGACGTAAAACATAGTACGTCTCAATGTCCGTCATAGGTTAACAACAAGGGTCCCCATTAGCAAGATTTTTAGGTGCTTCTTTGGTTTGTTCATTTCATAGCCGATTTTTGTGGAAGAAGCTTGAATCCTAAGCTTGAATCTAGTTGATTGTGGGGAGTGTTGCGTGGTGTTGTGGCAGTGTGTTGTCCTTGTGTAATCACTTCTAATCATTGTACTCGGATCAATGTGGGTCAGCAAAGCCAAGACCAGTGTAAAGAATGTGGGGTTTAGCAATTGTTGGTGTTTTGTGGTGGCATGGATGTGTTATCTATGTGAATTAAGGGAACAAAATAATTTTTGCACATAAGCTAGTGACACATCCTACATATTGTACCAACTCGAAACCACTGGAACCTCATATACTATGTGGGTGTGTGTGTCTGTTCATGTGCCCAGACCCTTTGTGTGCATAAGGGTGCCATTTACATGCTTATATCTCATTCCCTCTCTCTTCTTAACTTATCTAATTTTTATGACTGTTGAGCCTATATAATTAAGGGTTCCCACCCATATATATCATCTACCAATGGAGTTGTGAGGTAGAGAAGTTGACGTACACTTTTCTGTCTCTCCTCTTGGTGTGAAGGTGTATTTTGGGCTGTGTTTTGGATATCTAGATAGTTGGCCAAGGGTCGAGAGTTGTTTGATTTGTTGATTGTGGGGGATCTTGAGATTGTGTGTGTGAGTTTTCATTTTCTAGCTTTAATAAAAGCTGGTGGTGCTCTCTTTCTTTTGGCTTTGGCGTCCTCTCCTTCATTGAACCTTCCCTTTTTTCTTGTTGGACCCTGCAACACCTCTTCCTTCCCTCTCTTCAGTTGTCCTCTTCCCTATTGGCGTTACCACCACTTCTTCTTGCTTCTTTGTCCTTTCTAAGGCCACCACATTTACTACCTTAGTTTTCCCTTTTTCTTCATTAGTTAACCCACTAGGACCTACTTCACCTTTTATTTCAATACCATAATCATTTGATCTATTAGGCAACTGTGAAGGTAAAGGATACATGTCGCCTCCCATTCTTGGCGGTTTGTCACACAGTTAGGGATTAGATGTCCCAGTTCTCCACAATTCTAACATGTGGGTATAAATCTGCGTCTCCTGCTAAAATCAAGGCCTCCACCATTTCTTGCATGGCCTTCACCATTGGCTTGGTAAAAACCTCTTCCGCGTTCTCATCCACCACTTGTATTACTCATAAGATTTAGGTTAAGGTTCTTCATTAGATCAACCATTTGTCGCATGTCATGCCTTAGTCCATCATCTATGGTAATGGCTCTGCTGATAATGCTGGCATTATTTGAGGCATGGTGTGGACAATCGATGAATCAGTATTGTGGACTATTTTTGTCGGTATCCTAGCTGGAAGAAAGCAATTCCACTCGCTTCACCTCTGGCTTTATAATAGATGAGTCCATCCCCAGCTGGCTCATCCGGTAGCTTCCAGTCCTTACCATAGCATCTTTGAAAGACTTAGGCTTTTTTAGCTCCACCTTCCAATGTATAGTGCCCTTGAGGCGGCCCACAATAAATCTTCCCTTCTTCATCATGTCAGGGGTGGCTGCTTAGGTCCTAAAGCTTTGCACAATGTTTCCCAGAGCAAGGAGAACTTCTTGATGTAGGCATCAACATGTTCATTATCACCCTGTGTGGAACCTACACTTCATGCCAAAATTTATCTGGATCCTCAATCTTCTTGAACCTATCGATTAAGGTTTGCTTTAGGCCATCCATAGTCATAACTTCAAGTGGCTGGGCTACCCTTATTGCATCCTCATAGGCTTTAAGCCATAGTCTTGCATCACTTTTGAGACAAATCTGCAAGAGACGCAACACCTGTGCAGGATCATCAATGTGGTTGCTAATACAAGCAACCTCCATGTTTTCAAAGAAACTCTGCAATGTGTTCATTTTGCCCTCCTAGAAACTCTGGATAAGGTATCATTGTAATTTTCCTTCCAAAGCTTGATTAGAGAAACCCTTTTTAAGAGACCCTTCCCAAAATGTCTTTTAATGGGGCCTAGCTAGTTGTCCTCAATGTGGGGGCACCAAAACATGTGGGGTAAAAAGAAAAGGGCAATCCTCTATAGCAGCATCCACCCACACATGCCGGAACACACTCAAAGAACAAAAAAAGGGAGGCCTCGTAGAAAATTCCAATTCTTTGATTTTCCATGGGGGGATGGCCAATCAAGCTATAGATTGAAGTCTGACATCATTGACAGAAAGGTAAATGTTACTTTTGGACAATTGATTGAAATGGTGCCCAAACTAAGGAAGCAATGGAAGAGTCTTGCTAATCCGATTGAGGAAAAGCCAAAGAAGGGATCACTGAAGGCTCTTTCTATTGAAGAACTTCCAGATATTTGCCCAGTTGTAGATGTTTGGCATAAAGGAAAAAGTATGGGGCATTATTATGTAGATGGTGGTGCTCAGATATGTGTCATTACTCACTCTTGTGTTGTGGAGCAGCTTGGTCTTAGTGTTTCAGGTGCTTCAGGTTTCCGTATACGTCTGGCCAACCATCAAAAGGTCAAGTGTTTTGTCTTAGTTAAAGCCCTTAAAGTGGAGGTATATGATGTTAAAATAGTTGTGGATTTTCATGTTATGCCAATACGGTTAGGAGCCTATCCAATCATTCTTGGAAGACCTTGGTTGTTGCGAGCAGTGGGAGTAGTGCAAGATTGGAGACATGATGGTACTATATGCCTCTACAACAAAAAAAGGTAAAAGGAAGTTGTTTGACATGCACTATGTAGATAGTTTTTGGAAGATGCAGGTGAGCAGGATTCTAGTGATGAGGAGTCTACTAGCTCTTCAGATTCTGAAACAAAAACTAGTAGCTCTTCTACCAGTGAAGGGGAAGTGGATGTTGCTTTCCGTTTAGTAGATAAAGAGAAGGATGAAATTGAAATTATGGCACAGGTTAATGTGGAAGAAGAAGACACCCTTGGACCCTATGAGGTGATAGAAGAGCTTATGTAGCCAAAGGTGGAACCAAGGCAAAAACAAGAACTTTTGATGAAGACATTGAGTCTAGATCTATCCTCCATGGAGAAAAACAAGTATTTGGATTTATTGTCTAAGTTCCCTAATCTTTTTATCACCTCATACGAGGAAATAAGGGGATTCAAAGGTGAGGAATGGAAGATAGATTTGAAGGAGGGTGCAAAACCTGTAAGGCAAAAGCTTAGAAGTATCGGACGTGAACAGATGCAGGTTTTGAAGGAAGAGGTGGACAAGCTTCTTAAAGCAGGTTTCATTACCCTAGTTGACACCGCTGATTGGGTAAGCCCAGTAGTGGTAATTCCAAAGAAGGATAGGAAATGGAGGGTTTGTGTGGATTTAAAACCTTTGAATGCAACTACCAAGAAAGATCCTTATCCACCACTACCCTTCCTTGAGTGATGAGATTCTCAACACAGGCTGGTTTTGAAAGGTATAGTGTTTGTGATGGTTTTTTTGGTTACTTTCAGTTGAGGATAGCCCCTAAAGATCAAAAGAAAACCACTTTCATTACACCCTGGGGTTGCTTCTGCTTACAAAGTTCTTCCTTTTGGACTCACCAATGGTCCTGCTCATTACCAAAGGAGAGCTAATTGGGTACTATCGCCTTTCCTTGTTGGTAAGTTTGGTAGAGACTTCATTGATGATTTTTGTATATATAGCTCCAGGCAAGATCATTGTAAAAAGTTGGCTCTAGATTTTGAGCGTTATGATGAGTGTGGTGGACATCTCAATCCCAAGAAATGCTACCTTGCACAACCAAGAGTGAAGCTCTTAGGGCATGTGGTTTCAAAAAATGGCATCGAAGCTGATTCAGATAAAGTGAAGTCTCTCATTCTTCTTCCTTCACCTAGAGATACCAAATAGCTTGCCAAATTCATCCAAAAGTTGAAGTATATGACCAGGTTCATTTCTCTTCCTTCACAATTGCTTTATCCTTTGCAACAAGCAGCTAAGCATGATCCATTGAATTGGACTATTGAATGTGAAAAAGTTTTTCTAAATGTCAAGGAAGTTTTGGGGGCTATGCCAACCATGCAGGCTCCTAATTTGGAGCAGGTTTTCTATGTAAATCCGTCTGTGGAAATGATGCTATTGGTGCCATGTTATTACAAAAGGGGAAAGGTTCTCATTTTATGTGCTCAGTTTATTGTGTTAGCAGGGTCAAAACTATGGCACAAAAGAACATGTCAAAAGTAGAGCTTGTAATGGCAAGTGTGGTATATGCATGAAGACGGTTCCACCATTATCTTCTACCCCCGGCCATTTGTTTTCTTAACAAGCTACAAATTTTTACCACCGCTTATCAATGGTAGCAACATGCCAAAGGCAGTGATGAAATGGGATGTGGAATTGGAGGAGTTTTCTTTTTCATTCCTTGTTGAGGAAAGCACCACGGCTACCTTGGTAGATCTTTTGACCTACAAGGAGACTCCTCTCTTTATCAAAGAAGAGACTGTGAAGAAGACTGTTGAGAATGTGGTAGAGATTGGGAATGCACACCTTCTGTTGTTTGATGGCTCTTATAGGAAAATTTATGATGCTGCTTTAGGAGGTCTTGTGTTATATGATCCACAAGGCAAGCTTCTCTGTAAGAAAGGCATAAAGGTGGATGCACATAGCAACAATGAGGCTGAATATTCTACATTGGAGACTGAATATTCTACATTGGAGGCTGGATTGCACATATGTTTAAAGTATGGGGTGTATGTCAACTTTGTACTAAGGGTGATGCTTTGCTTATTGTTAAACAGGTACTTGGAGTATGGAAGAGCAAGAATACTTTGCTTAAAGAAATGTGTTTCAGAATTAAAGGCCTGCTGAAGAAGTTTGAAGCATGGAGCATTTGTCATATAGATCGTAGCCAAAATGGAGAAGCACATAAGGCTGCTCAGAGTATGATCAATAAGGTATTTGTGCTCAAAGCTGATGTGCCTCTATATTGTGGAAGCGAGTGTCTCGATAAAGAAGAGAAGTTTTTGTTGACCGGCAAGATACCTGAGGAGATTGAGAAGCCTAAAAAGTATGGTTTTGTGAGGAAAGCTAGCAAGTACACACTTATTGATGATGTAATGTATGTGCGGGGAGAAGATTTGATTTTAAGACTTGTGCCATGGAAGGAAGAGTTGTATAGCATCCTTGAGGGAAATCATGAAGGATCTTGTGGTGGACATTTTGCATTCCAAATTACTTTGCATAAAATTTTGCAGGAAGGATATGTATGGCCGAGTGTTCAAAAGGATGTACACCACTGGTGTAGGTCATGCAAACAATGTCAGTCATTTGGAAACAGAATACTTAAACCTGAGCTTCGAAAAACCATAATGGCTTATGATGTATTTGAAAAATGGGGAATCGATGTTGTGGGTCCATTACCTATTACTAGTCGGGGAAAAGGCTATGTATTGACTGCAGCTCATTATCTTTCTAGGTGGGCAGAAGGTAAGGAAGTAAAGCAGATAGGTGCTAAAGATGTTGCAAAATTTGTGTATGAGGACATCTATTGCAAATTTGGAGTACCTCTTGAGTTCCTTTCTGATCAAGGGCCTGGTTTTAGACCAAAAATGATAGGTTACTTATGTGCCAAAATGAAAATTAGGCATAACTACACCACTCCATACTATCCGCAGTGTAATGGACTCAATGAAAGATTCAATGGTGAGCTTATGAAGATATTGTCAAAGGTAACCCAGCATCAAGGAAAAAATTGGGATCTAGAATTGCCTAGTGCTCTGTGGGCTTATAGAATATCTGTAAAACTGGCACATGATTTACATCTTTTTATTTGATATATGGCAAGGAAGCTTTGTTTCCTATTGAGGTGGAGTTACCAACAATTAAACTGCTTGAAAAATTAATGATTGACCCAAAAGATGTATACAAGGAAAGACTTTTGTATCTACAGCAGGTCCAGTTAGACAGATCTCTGGCTTTGGAGCATCGTAAGAAAACCCAAGAAGAGAATGTGAAGCGTATAAATGTTGAAATCAAAAACAAAGGAATTGAAAAAGGTGACATGGTGTTAAGGTATAACAGCAAATTGGACAACACCTTTCAGAAAAAGTTCGAACTTAAGTGGGAGGGTCCTTTTATGGCGTTGGAGTGCTTTGCCAATGGTACTTACCAATTGGCTAACCTTGATGCAACTCTACATCCATCCAGGGTAAATGGTCTTCGCTTATAAAAATATAATGCAAGATTGATGACCATTGTTAAAGATGACATGTATGAAATTGGGGTTGTGACAGGTCAATGTAAGGAAAGTGATGACATGGGTCTCAATTTACTCTTCTCTGCTAGTCATAAATGATCTAGCAGAGACTTGGGGGTTGGGCAAACTATGATAGGAGTTTTTGGAGTGTGGTTTTCTGGCATATGTACATATAGATGCATGTTCATATAGTACTGGAATGCCCAATGCCTCACCCACTCAGGATGGCAAGAACCATTTTTGTACATAGAAAGAAGGCATCCTAGGAGATGAGGTTCTCCCAGCCAAGTTTTAAAAAGGTACCTTTGTTGTTAACACCCTTGTGAGTCTCTCTGGCAGTTATTGGTACACTACTAAATCAGATTGTGTGCTCAGTGGGTTGTCTCAGCATGATGTAGTGTCGTGAAATGTACTGATCTCAACAATGCAATGTCATTGGAAAGTGGCAAGTTACTACATGCTGATGCTTGCAAGATAGGCTTTGATGTAGATATGTTTGTTGGAAACAGTGCAAGACTATAACCATTGTAAGGTTACATCAATCGCATGATGCTGCCAACAGCATGGGAAACACATTGTGAAGCACCACCAGAGTTATGTTCATCAATCATCATGGTTGGGCTTCCTGAAAATCCGAGAGCTTGTGAGCTTATGCAAAAGAGCAGGAGTGGATCGGGTCGTTGTGGATGGCGCACATGCAATTGGAAGTGTTCATCACCAATATCAAAATGGGCTAAGCCAAGGGTGTGCATGGGTTGGAACCTAAGGTCATAATGCATAGGTGGCAATAACCAACACTATCAAGTTTTTTTAAAGAATTAAAGGGTGGCGGATGTTTGAATCATCAACCGAAGAAGATTTCAACTCGAGGAGGCGGGCGTGTGGTTGCCAAACATGGAGCAAAGATCCTAGAGTTTCCGGATTCCTCCAAAGAAGTTTTCAAGACTTTGACAGTATAAAAGGAGAGGCGCTGGTGGCTGCATAGGAGAGTTGTTTTTGGGTGTTTCTTTGTTTGCTGCCACCGGTTCTCTGAGGCTAGCGATACCAAAGTTTTTGTGTGTGTTGTTTTTGTATTGCTATCGTAGCTGTAGAGGAGAGAGGTGTGTTTATTGTCTGTATTTCCGCCTCTGAGCAGAGGCATGTTTCTTTTGTTTTTTTGCCACGAGTGGCTGGTCGCTCCAGGGAGTGTGCATGAGATGCTGTTGGTTTTGGTCTGAATGAGCTAAGTTTTCTCTAAAGAGTATTGAAAGATGCCATAAAAGCAAAGGCTGGTGTATAGCTTGAAGCTATTTGATGCTATTCAAACTAAAGATCTTTACTCAAGTTTGATAGAAGGTGCAAAACTGAAGGTGGGGATCTTATGAGCTACAGTCGTTGATGATCAAAGTATGAAGGCCAGGATGCTGTTTGGATGAAGGTCACCCTATGAAAGGAGATCAAGATCATGGAAATTTAGAAACAGTATGAAGCCATCTCGTCAAAAGAGTCCTTGGGTCTTGCTAGCCGTGTACTCTTTGGTGTTGTGTTCATGTGAGTATAATTCTTCTCATTCTCACTAGTACAAGGGTCCCCATTAGCAAGAATTTTAGGTGCTTCTTTGGTTTGTTCATTTCATAGCCGGTGTTTGTGGAAGAAGCTTGACTTCTAAGCTTGAATCTAGTTGATTGTGGGGAGTGTTGCGTGGTGTTATGGTAGTGTGTTCAACCTGTGTAATCACTTCTAATCATTGTACTGGGATCAATGTGGGTCAGTAAAGTCAAGACCAATCTAGAGAATGTGAGGGTTTGGCAATTCTTGGTGTTTTCTGGTGGCATGGATGTGTTGTTTTTTTAGATATTCTGCTATATGTCTGTTATCTCTGTGAAGTAAGGGAACAAAAGACTTTTGGCACATAAGCTAACGACACATCCTACTTATTTTACCAACTTGAAACCACTGGAACCTCATATACTATATGGGTGTGTGTGTCTATTGATGTGCCCAGACCCCTGTGTGTGCATAAGGGTGCCATTTACATGCTAATATCTCATTCCCTCTCTCTTCTTAACAGATCTATTGTTTATGATTGTTGAGCCTATATAATCAAGGGTTCCCACCCATATATATCATCTACCAATGGAGTTGTGAGGTAGAGAAGTTGACGTACCCTTTCCTCTCTCTCCTGTTGGTGTGAAGGTGTATTTTCGGCTGTGTTCTGGATATCTGGATAGTTGGACAAGGGTAGAGAGTTGTTTGAACTGTTGATTGTGGAATCTTGAGATTGTGAGTGTGTGAGTTTTCATTTTCAAGCTTTAGTAAAAGCTGGTGGTGCCCCTTTTTTGTTCTTTGAGGGGGATGCTGCTATAGAGGACTGCCCTTTTCTTTTCACCCCACAACGTTAATTCCAAATGGTGTGGAGATGATGCAAACACATCCGATATGATCCTTGACAATGTGCAAAACATGTTGCCATCAATTCAAGATTTGGAATTGATTTCCCCCTGTGCATCTAAGCACTTGAACACCGGTTGCTTTCCCTTAACAATATCTAGACCTTGTGCCTCTTTGTCCCATTTGACAAGCAAAGACTATTACGTGCGCGTTCTTCACTTGCTACGCGAGAAACTGAGGGATTAGCCTACATATGGAAAATGATTAACCCAAGTGACATTTAGAGCTTGCGGATCTGGCCACCCAACATCTCCTCGAGACTGCGTGAATAATGCTGCTAGCAATTCGAGAGCTTGGAATTGATCTCCTCATAGCTAGTAGGACATGAAAAGTCTCACTAGTTGCTTGCCTTCAATAATATCCAGACCTTATCCCATCCTCATCAGGCTTAACACAAGGCACTTTTGTTCATTCTCTATATAGTAAAAAAAAACCATTCACTATATAATTTCCTAGATATAAATGAGCATATCTAGGAAAAGTGCAAACTAAAGAAAATGAAACACTTTCCTAGATGGCTAACTAGGAAATACAATGCATGGATTTTTCTATATAGGAAAATTTATCTATATAGTAAAAATTTCCTATATAACAAATTTTCCTACAAAGGAAAAAATTTCCTATGTAGGAAGATTTTCTCTATATAGAAAAATTTGCTTACATAGGAAAAATTTTCCTATATATGTAAATTTATCTATGTAGAGAAATCCATGCATTGTATTTTTAGGTAGCCTATCTAGGAAACTGTTACATTTTCCCTAGTTTACACTTTTCCTAGATATCCTTATTTGTATCTAGGAAATTATATAGTGAATCCATTGTATCTCTATATAGAGAATGCTTAGTAGTAGCTTATCCTCTAGATAGTTCTATGAATCGTGCTAATATACTACTTATTATAACATAATAGATTAAGTAGTTCTATAAAGCATTATAAAATATAAGTCTTTTTTTATCAAAGATTAAGCAAAAAAGTCTTGCATATATAAAAAGAGAGCCAAAAGTAGTCAACGTACATCATGTTCAAAATAAATAGTACTTCAAGATTATCTAAATGTCATGGAATTATGTCTACATCTTCTAAACTAATAGGTGTGGATTGTGCATTGAATTTGACTTTCTTATTGGCAATAAGCCAATGCACAATGTCACGAATCATAATGTCACTCCTAGGCCTTTTCGTATCCTTTGAGTAGTTTTTGAAACTGATATTCTCCTTCTTTAGATTGACATATGTACTCTTGAGAGAAAAGTACATGTCTTGGATTGTATGCACTCTCATGTACTTTAATAAGATTGTCTCCATATCCTCCTCTGAAATGTGGCTCACCTACATTCATGATAATAAAAAATATAAAATTTAAAAGCATATTGAATTTACCTAAAAAGAATCAAAATAATAAACTTATCAATGCTAAATTTCTCTAATATAATATCACTTACTTGTAAAGGTTCACATGATGCCTCTACATTTGATTTTCCAATGTGTTCTAAATCCTATTTGAAATAACAAAATCAAACCCATCATGTTAAAAATAAAAAAATCAAATCCATTACGTTAAAAATAAGAGAATCATAACATTATACATCTATCTAACAATACCTTTAAAATGATTGTTGGTATAATATTTTCACCCTTTTGGTGACTTCTTTCTTCCAAGTGAGTTTTCATCTTCTCACTTACCTTTGGAACAAACCAAAAACTAGCATTAATAATCACAAAAGTAAAAAGAGAAAGAGAAAAAAAATAGGAGTACAAAGAGATAGTAGAAAACTTTTGTAAGTTTTTCATTACCTTTCTCTTTCTTTGACTTTTTCTTGAAACCTCATTCGTATACTTAGCCAAATTCAACATTGGATCCTACAAGTACAACAAAATATTAGAAGAAATATTGACAACTTATCACATATACAAAGAAAAACTCAACCAAACCTTGTCTTCACTTGTCATATATATTCTCGCTTCTTGATTTCTTATGGCTCTCACTCTTTTTGATGTGTCATGATGTAGTAGCTCAGTAAAGGAATAATTATTCTCCTCCATTGTTGTATTATAAGAATCTTGGTTTATAAGATGTTATCAAAATCACATAGAATTCAAAAAATAGTAATCTTAAAATCAAATCTTTATAAGGACTAAGAGAATACACCTCATCGGATATATAATCTTGCAACCCTTCAAACCTCTTTGTCCCGAATATAAAGTTATCCATCTATATAGAAGAGCATACGTTTAATACAAAACCAAAAGAAATCCTACTTAGAATAAAATCAATTATATAATACACTTACATTCTCTATAGGTTGATCATTTTTTATCGCATCAATGTAAGGAGAGCATGCTTGAATTTCAAAGTTTGTCTATAAAGTTCACACTAGTAACAAAATCTTTTAAACAAAACGTTCAAAACATGCAACATTGCATAAGTTACTATGCATGATTCAAAGAAAAAACCATTATACATTCTCCTTATGATACATCTTTCTAGCTCTTACCTCTTCATAAGAATGATTATATGCTTGATGATTGAGTGTTGGCTTTAAGACCATGACATGTAAAATAACATAAAGTTAAAACTAGAACCACATAAATATATAATATAAACATACCCATGTAAAAAAGCTGCTTACATAGGAAAAGAAAATATCAAGTTTAGTTCTTTTACCTCTTCATTAGAATTAATATTTCCTTGAGGAGTCAATGCAAGCTCCAAGACCTATGAATTTAGACCAAATAAAAAAAGTGATGAACTATGTATTAAGCTTCTTAAATCATATATATATATATATATACACACACACACACACACACACACACACACACACACACACATAGAGTTGAAGTATATAATTTATGGTTAAAAAAACTATAAAATATACTTACATGAAGTGATGAGCTAGCATCCATGTCATTACTTGCTTCATCTATGGATTGAGTCATCCCTTGTGCTTTTAATGTATCCTTCTATCAAACACAAAATGTCAAATGCATTAGATTAGTTTTAAAATTATCAATCCAATTATTAGTTTCTAAAAGAAAATTCATAAGCATAAACATTAACACTTACATTGTCCTTGATACTCTTCTTCTTATTGTACTTTCTATTTGCTTGTCTACCTGAGACCCACCATCTATAGATATCTTCCTCCAACCAAACATATTCAACTCCAATGAACTTTAGAGTTGCAATCTCATGATGATGCTCACAAATAATTCTCTTGATCTTTTCTTGTGCCTCTTTGTTATGGCGAAGATCTTTAGGAGTCTCAACTCCATTAAACCACCTTCGTACAAGGCGGTAGTTGCCAAGCAAAATGGCATGTTGATCCTTGAAGCATTTCTCTAATAATTCTTTCCCATAGAGCTTGTTTTGGTCTCTACTCACCAATCTAGGTGCTCGAAACACCTCATCATATGTAGGTGTAGGACTAACACCTGCTAAGACTTGTTGGCCAAGAGCGTGTGAAAAAGGAGGTTCCTTATCTTTAATCTCCCCATTGCTTGCATAACCATGTGACATAGAAAACAATTTGCATAACATGCATAAACCAATTACAAACACACTAGTATATCTTTATATATAAAAGATTACAGCATTTAAGATCGTTAAAACGTGTGTACCTTCCTTTGAGGTTGGAGAACTTTGAATATCCTTTATGATTGTGCTCATGAGACCCAAGAAATTTTTATCTTCACACATCAATTTCTTTAGCATTGCTTGCATGTCCACATTTGTAGTTGCCATCTCCAACCTACATAAATTCAATCCAAGGAGAACATATTACATTCAAGCACATCAATAGAAAACTATAAGGAATAAAATGACATAAGATAAAAAACACTCATTGCACATTGAAACATACCAACGATTCATAGAGTTGCTTAAGTTCCAAAAGTACCATTGATGAGAAACTGAGCTACGATTGCCATGTGATTGGAACTACCTTTGCTTCTCCCTCTATTATCATGCTCCTTGTTTTGATAACTTTTCATTTATCATTAATAGATACACATAACCACCAATCCTTCCAATCATTGTCCTCCATTTCTACCTTCCATCTCTTTTCTTGATTATGAATCATTTTTAACCATGCTACTTTCACTTGTTTTGTTGTGTAACTCACTACTCTAATAACAGCATATTTTAGATCAGTTAAGGAGCATAATACATCAAAATTCAGCTTCAACTGAACAATATCATTCACCTCTAGCCAAGGTGGAATGCATCCAACACAGCCTGGCTGAATCAAGCGTGTTCTCAATCTTAGGTTTTTTATCTCATATGCGATGATTTTTTTGCCATGTTGAAAGGGAATAAACTTATGAAGTAAAGAACTAATAGGCCTTATGCAATCCCATGTGTATGGCAAATACACATTCTGTAACACACTCATGCCAGTGGTATAATCAACATCTAACCTTTCAAATCCTCCCTCAACCACAATACATTGCCTGTAGTAGTTGGCTCCAAAAAGTAGCCTTATCTCACCATTACACTGAAATGAGAAAAGAGATGTTATGCATGCTTTCCAATATCCCACCATGGAGACTAATGTTACATCTTCATCACATTTCACCACAACTTGATCCCCAATATTATAGACCTCTCCCTTAAATAGGACTTTCTTATATTCTGTTACTCCCTCAATCCCCCAATTTAAATACTGCTCAGCATACCTTCTTTCTTCAATGGTTGCATCCCTGTATTTGAGCTTCTTACCTACAATGACAATACCTTTTTCATGAATTGCTCTTTGGCATCCACTTGGTATGGCATTCATAGTAGATAAGGTCCATAATTCTTTGGCTTTTACAATGGATGATACATGCATAATACCCAATGCATGCCACTCAAGACATCCATAATAGCCATCTTTATCTACTAAGTATCCATTTGGAGTAGAAAGAGCTTGATGAAACTCTCTGAACATTCTTTGGTGAGGCAAAAGTCTATCAACATCTTTTTGAATATACATAAATACCCATGTAAACAATCTTCTTCGGTGATAGTTTGCATAAGAGATTTCATTGTCCTTGTTGTTGGTTTTGATGTTTGCATAGATTGAGACCTTACGCTCATATATATAACACCAAAATCCATCATGGCTACCATGACGTAAAATATCATCCAACAATTCTCCGGAACCTATCACCACACATCACAAAGTAGAGCATCATTACTATAGGTATGAATGTAAAAGGAATGTTAGTGAAAGAATAATAAGTGAAAGGATTATTCATCATACCTACAACATGCTCTAATGGGGCTGAATTTGGCCCGATGAGCTCCTCTGACCTTACTCTCCAAGAAGCGAGCATGACTCTTATAATGTCAATTTCTTCTTGTGACCATCCATTTTCACGAGTGTAGTTATAAAATGCTTGGGCAATATCTATGAGCAAGAGACCCAAGTCATAGAATTTCTTAGGGATACCTTTGACTTCACACAATATATATGGCAAACACCATTGCACAAATTTTTGATTTTCTTCTGCCTTATAACTCTCAAAATACTTGCTAGGAAACCTCGGCCAACGACCATATCGAATCGAATAAGGTGTCACTTTTGTCATTTTGTAAGTTGCATCATCTATTTCTCTCCTCACTTTATTATCCACTTCTTTCATTAGACAACCGATATACTTTGAAAACAAGTTCAATGCTAATATGTGCATGCAATCATATACCAAATCAAGAGACATGTCAAAGCCATATAGATCATAAAGTCTCCACAAACTTGATCTACCTGAAAGACCTGCCTCTTTTAGTATCTCTTCACATTGAGCTTGGCTGCTTGCTCGCTCTGCAAGAATTAAATGTTTGGACATCTCTTTGGTAGATCTTTTCATTGGAGCATATCTGAATTGATACCTGTTTTGATCATACAAGTACCGCCCTGAGCCTGCTGCACTGTCCAAAGTGGCTATTGCTTTGTCTCTACGACAGAAAGCTTGACCACCTTCTTTACATGATCCAATCTTGCATTGAGCTTGATGGTCTCCAGTCACCATCATTAGCATAGCACGAGCTTGAAATCTTTGGTTATAAAAGTGGTCATCTGCAAAGATAGATGACACAGGATAATTGAAGTGTAAGTCAATTCCATGTATGAACAGACTTTCTAACTCATCCATCAAAGGTTTCATAAAAACATGGAAAAGTTTGCTCGAGCTTCCAACAAATTTCTTGCAACTGAATGGAATAAATAACACAGGTATCACTCCAATCAAAGATTTCTTCCCACAATTGAGAATTTTGATCTCAACCACACCACAATTTTTTTGGGTCGTCTTTGATGCTTGGAAGCCATCCCAATGTAATAATAAAGCAAAATTACGTGGATCTCCCTGTCCATTCAAAAGAAGACACATTAGGGTGTAGTAGTATGTAACACATTAAGGTGTAGTAGTATGTAACACACTTTAATATATATGACGCTTGAGAATATACATATAACAAAAGTCTTACCTTACAAAGTTTTCTGAGACCTTGTATTGGAGCTCGACAACCCTTACAAATAAACTTGTACATTGGCTCACTTTCATTCCAACCCTCTAGAAGTTCTTCTGATTTTAGTGAAGAAGGCCATGCTCGATAAGCTTGTTTACAATGGACATTATCACATATCAAGGGCAACTCAAAATATGATTGTGGATCCCAAAACTCTTTAACACTATTACACTTTGTACCATCCCAAAAATCATAAATTCTTTTCGAATCATCAGAGCTATTAGATACCAACCATCTCTCTTTATTTCGCCACATTTCTAACAAGTCATGGCACAAAGATCTACTTTTTGCAAGAAGCTTCAATTGTTCACCACCAATGGGAACATAATCAAAACATAACATATCCTTTCTAAGCTTGGCACACTTTGAACACTTCTCACTGCATGTTAAGCGATCACGCTTTAATTTTTTCTTACCTCTTTCATTGTTATTGCATTGACATTCAAGAGTGTCGCCAATGTAGTTGTCTTCTTTACTTGGTGGATAGAGCTCAACATCATGTATAGAATTGTCTAATCCTTGGTATATTCTATATCGACTTGCATGAACCATACCAAGTGTCGAAAACATGGTATTTAACTGCTCCCAACATGTGGGAACACTGATGCCATCTAGATCTCCATCCCATGTTTCTGGCAACTGCACTAATAGTTTACTAAGGCTTAGTGTATTGATTTTATCTTTATCTGCTCTATTCCTAGAACCACCCATGTCTCCAAATAGAATCCTAAGCATACTATCTTGAAATTCCACTGAAGCCTGATGTTCATCCCAAAGTGCTCGCAATTCAATCACCCTCTGTACGATTTTATCAACCAAAGACAACTCCATGTCAACCATGTCCTCCTCCTCCTCCTCCTCCTCATGGTGATAATGTTCATCATGTGTATCAATAAACACATTATTATCATCTGCATGCATTATCCCATGCAAAGGTCCATTGTCTTCTTCTCTAAGTTCTGAAGAGCCAAATCTTGAAGTTTGCAACCCAAGATTTGTTGCAATAGTTTCAAATCGCTCATCAATTAGCATATGCCTTGCATAAGTTGATGGAGCAACCATTCTTCCACCATGGCAATATGTTCTACATCTACACCACACTTTCCTTCGTCCAATAGATGAGTTGGGTGGCTCTCCATGCATCGACCTGTTATTTTACATAGAATTAAGCTCACTCACGTTTACCAAAATCGATGGATGTATATTTCCAC